>NC_143576.1:258531337-259991607 GCF_048544385.1 Mastigoproctus giganteus
GTTTCAAGAGAGCATTCAAAATATGAAATTATTTACTGCTTGTGCCATTTTAAATTTTTGGGTAGCAGCCTATACCTGAAAGGGTCTGAAGATACCTGGTACACTGATTGCTTTGGTCACAGTACATCCATACAAGTATGTTTAGGGGTTGAAATACATAAACTAACTCATGGGAAAGACAGAGAGGCTCTAGGTCCCCCACCTGAGGTTGAATTACTGCCCTGATCAAAGAAGCCATTAAGAATTCCTCTAATCTCCAAAGGGATATGAACCCTTTCTAATATTTCTATGTCTAAGTTTGCAAAATGATACAAAGGTTAGCAGTGTGGTTAATGACAGTAATCATGGTAAGTTACTGCAACAAGATCTAAAATAATTAGGCAGATGAGCTGAGAAATAACAGTTGTTTTTCAACAGTTGTTGTGTATCAACTTTGTCTACTGGGAAATGATAAAGACCTGGGGGCAAATGTGCAGTCAGATATGAAATTCTCTGAATAATGCAGACAGGCTGCCAAGATGGGCATGAGATTTCATGGGTTTTTCAATGATATACAGGAACTTGCTAAAAGGGATAAGAAGTGATTATCTCATTCTACAAGGCAATGCTTAGGCCACACCTTGAGTATGGCATACAGGTCTGGAGGCCTAATTTTAGGAAGGATGTAGATCTGCTAGAATGAGTGCAGAAAAGAGCAATAAGATTGGTGAAGGAAATTAACGGGGTGGTCTTACCAAGAAAGGCTTCAAGTTCCGCAAATTGCAGCAACTGTAGACTAGGCACCTGCAATATGATTTTGAGCAAGATCGATGCTGATGGCATTCTTCCTCTTGCTCAGACTACACATGAGAAGGCATAAATTCAAATTGAGGAAGGATGGTTGCAGGATAGATGTGCAGAGGTTTGCCTTCAGCTAGAAGGTGGTTGATTGTTGGAACAAACTTCCATCTGTTGTTGCTGCATAGTTTGAATAAATTTAAGGAAGAATTAGACAAATTATTGGAGGGGATGGACAGGAGGATGACCTGGGAAGAGGTTTTTTTTTTGGTTGATGGCTTTCTTGCATCATATACCACTACTATTACTATTAACGATACTAATATTTATTGACTACTTTTATAAATAAATTCTCATGTTTGAAGTTACACTAGGTATGTTTTTGAAAAAAAAAAAATTTGTTTTTTTCCCCCTTTGGTAACTGTGTCATTTTCCCACCCTTCCAATTACTTTTGTAAAACAATAATTTAAATAACAAAAATCAAAGAAAGAACTAAGCCTTGTTAGCAACTAATTTTAGCATTTGACTGCCACAAGAAGTCGGAAATCTCTGTGGTTTTAAGTCAGTGGTTTTCAACCAGGGTGCTGCAACAACATTCCAGGGATGCCACGTAATTTGGGTTTAAATTAGTTAAACCTATTTTTTTTTTAAATTTTAAGTATTTATTTCATCATAAACAGGTATATCCTTATAATAACTATCATATAACATTTTTTTTATTATATACATCTATATATATATATATATATAATAATAATACTACGGATAATATAAAAAATCCAACAATAATACCATCAGGGACCTAAGACAACGCAAAAAAAAAAAAAAAAAAAAAATATTATCGCTTTTTACCGACAATCTAGATGACGTCAACTGGGGCCAACCACCCAGAATGAAGGCAAAAAACGACAAGGTTCTCTGTTTCTGTGATGATCAATATATGCTAAGTAATTTAAATCTAAACCAGTATAGGCCGAAAATAAAAATTTAGAAATATTAGAAATTTTCGGCCTATACTGGTTTAGATTTAAATTACTTAGCATATATTGATCATCACAGAAACAGAGAACCTTGTCGTTTTTTGCCTTCATTCTGGGTGGTTGGCCCCAGTTGACGTCATCTAGATTGTCGGTAAAAAGCGATAATATTTTTTTTTTTTTTGCGTTGTCTTAGGTCCCTGATGGTATTATTGTTGGATTTTTTATATTATCCGTAGTATTATTATTATATACATTATGGGTGCACTGCATGATTGCTTGCAACTGCTTTGACTCATAAATATTACATTTACTGTCGTTTTAACTTCCTTTTTTATCAATAATTATAATTATATATATATATATATATATATATATATTTTTTTTTTTTTTTTTATGAAAACCCCAAACACGAAAGGTATCAAACCCTATAGTACTTAGCACCGTGCATGGGTTGAAGGAGAAGTATGGGGGTAGGGGGATGCCGGAAACTTTGCTCTAGAGACTAAACATGGGTTTCACCACTTCAAGCCTCCAATAAGCAAAGTGGTGGTATTTCACCGGTTGATGAAAGTCATCTACATATACAGGGTTGTTAAAGTTAAGTGAGGCTGTGGAGCGAGTTCTAAGGCTTGTACTGAACAGAAATTTGAACAACAGGTACAATAAAGAATGCGCTTGTCATTCATTGGGGAAAAAAAAAAATTTTTCACAAAATTTGTCACTATATGGCACTGTGACAATACAAATCACTTAAACAGCACTACAATTGTTCAATGTGTCCTCCATTTTGGTTAATGACAGTTTCCATTCAAAGAACAGCATTTTCTGCAGCAGAACATAACATGTCAACTGGAATAGCCAGCACATGACATCTAATGCTGTCCTTCAGATCCGCCAGAGTTTGACATCCTTCCCGATAACACCTGGTTCTTCAAAAACCCCCACAATCAGAAGTCGCATGGGGTGAGGTCCAGTGATTGGGGTGGTCAAGATGTCTGGCAACAACGGCCGATAACCCAATTCTCTTAAAGTGTTGCCTTAGCAATCTTTGGACACAATGGTGGATGTGGGGTGGTGCCCCATCTTGCATGAATATGGTATCCTGAAGGCACCCACATTATTGCAGCTCTGGTATTGCAAAATTTGCCAACATTTCATAATATCGCTGTCCAGTGATTAAACTGGTGCGGGGTCCAGTCGGTGTTACCTGTTCAAAAAAATATGGCCCAATCATGAATGTGGCCATAAATCCACACCACATCACCCAAAGATGGCAGGTTCGAATCCCGCCTCGGGCTTGGATCAGAGTAGTGCAAAAACTTTGGGAGGTGCATTATGGCCACAGAAGCCGATGCGCCAACAACTAACAAAAAAAAAAAAAAAAAAAACACACACACCACACCACACTGTCACTTTTGGAGAATGCAATGGGACCTCTTGGATAACTCAAGGGTTTTCTGTTGCCCAAATGCGACAGTTGTGCGTATTCACTTGTCCATTTAAACAGAAGTGGGCTTCATCACTCCAAAGGATGTTCCATGGCCAAGTGATATCCACTATCATCCACACCAGAAACTGAAGTGCATATGTGAAACGAATATCTGCATCACCATGCTCTAGTTGCTCTAGCATGTGCATCTTGTAAGAATAGTACCGCAACCCCTGATGCATTACTAGCCTTACAGTGGAATACGGCATGTCCACTTCATGAGAAACAGCTTCATGAGAAAATTGACTTGATAAATCCACGACAGCCATAGCCACATCTTCAACATGAGAGGAGTCCACTCATTTTCGACTTCTACCTGGTTGAACACCAAGATGTCCTGTCGTTTCAAATTTCGCAATCATTTTGCGGACAGCACAAACAGTCATAAGTCCACGTGGGCCTTATGCGCTTCTGACGCTGGAATTCTCTGATAGCCGCAGCTGCATTGTTGCTGTTCTGATACAGCTTCACTAATAGTGCTTTTTCCTGCAGTAGTGCAGACAAGCATCTACTGTATGATTTTGAAGAGACTGCTTTGCTTTTATACAGTACAGTAGAGCTGAGTAGTGGTGCTGTGGCAATAACTTACGATTATGCAAATAACATAAGTTATTTGCATAATCGTAAATAACATAAGTTATTTGCATAATCGTAACTAAGATAGTTATGCGCCATACAGTGACAAATTTTGTAACGAATTTTTTTCCCCAATAAATGGCGAGCACATTCTTTATTGTACCTGTTGTCCAAATTTCTCTTTGGTACAAGCCTTAGAACTCACTCCAGAGCCCTCTACATAGGGATACTTTAATTTTAACAACCCTGTATATACACACGCATACATATATACACACACACACATATATATAAAGAGAGAGAGAAAAGGATCTAATAGGCAAAAAATTGGGTAGGGGTGCCACAAAATAAAATAAATTATTTAAGGGTGCCAATTATTAAAAAAAAAAGGTAGAAAATCACTGTTTTAAGTATTCATTAAACCCCCCCCCCACCAAACACACACACATTAACACATTACACCAACAAGTGACCTCAGTTGCTGCTGCTGCTGCTGTAAATATTTGCTGAACTCTATTTGCAAAATCTTCCATAAGGATAGGTGTGGGATGTAACTATACCCAGAAAGCATTCTTGGCTCCATTTACAGTCACTGCTGGAATTTAGGAGTACACTAACAAAAGGTCATTTCTGCCAGCTGAGAACATTTTGTTTTTTCTGCTAGCTATGCACATACAAAGGGTACGAAATTTATAATTTATAAAATATTAGCATTAGCATTAGTAGAGGCATATGATGCAAGAAAGCAAGCTTATTCAGCATCAGCCAAAAAAAAAAAAAAAAAAAAAACCTCTCCCATTTCACCCCTCCGTTCGTTCGAAATACCTGTCCAGTTGAGCTTTAAATTTGTTTAGGCTATCAACTTCAACAACAAGTGATGGAAGTCGGTTCCACCAACCAACCACCCGCTGGCCAAAGGCAAATTTCCGCACATCTATCCGACATCCGTCCTTCCTCAATTTGAATTTATGCCCTTTGAGGTGATTATTCTGAGAAAGATGAAGAATCCCATTGGCATTGAGCATGCTCAAACCATTCAAAGCCTTATACACCTCTATCAGATCACCTCGCCGGTGCCTAGTCTCCAGACTCTGTAATTTGCAAAACTTAAGCCTTTCTTCGTAAGAGCAACCCTTTGTTCCATTCACTAATCTTGTTGCCCTTCTCTGTACCCGTTCCAGCAGCTCTACATCCTTCTTGAAATGAGGCCTCCAGACCTGTATACAGTACTCAAGATGTGGCCTAACCATTGCCTTATACAAGGGAATGATCACCTCCTTATCCCTGCTAGAAAAATTCCTGTATATCATTGACAAGACACCATGAGCTACTCTTGCAGCTCGTCTGCACTGCTCAGAGAACTTCATATCTGCCTGCACAATTACCCCCAGGTCCTTTTCATTCTCCACCACTGTCAGTGTAGTACCGCAGAGTTGATACATTGCTCTGGGGTTACTGTTACCCATATGTAGTACTTTACATTTGTCAATGTTAAACTTCATTTGCCACTTCTCAGCCCATCTGTTCAACCTTTCCAGATCCTGTTGCAGCAGCATAGCGTCAGTAGTGTCCTTAACGACCCTGCCAACCTTTGTATCATCTGCAAACTTAGACATTAAACTTGATATCCCATCATCAATATCATTCATAAACACCGAAAACAACAATGGACCCAACACTGAACCTTGAGGAACTCCACTAATAACATTAGTCCACGTTGAGCAGTGTCCATTGATTACCACTCTCTGTCTTCTGCCACTCAACCATCCCCTTATCCATAGCAGCAATTTGCCTCCAATGCCACACTGCTCCAATTTGTGCAGCAGTCTTCCATGTGCAACAGTATCAAAAGCCTTTCTAAGATCCAAATATATAATATCAAAGTTATTCCCTGCATCCAGTTCTTTTGTGACTACATCATAGTATCCAATCAAATTGGTCAGGCAAGACCTGCCCTTAACAAAACCGTGCTGCGTCTGAGCTATAACTGAATTCTTGTCTAGATGATCCTGCAGTGCTTCTTTAACCAGTGCCTCCATTAATTTACCTGGAACAGAAGTTAAACTAACAGGTCTATAATTACTTGTGTCAGCCTTTGATCCTCCTTTGTGAATTGGGGTTACATTTGCACATCTCCAGTCTATGGGTACCTCCCCTGAGTCCAAAGAAGCTCTCATAATTATGGCTAGGGGTTTGCATACTTCCTTTGCTGCCTCCTTTAATATAACTGGATAGATCCCATCCACTCCAGGTGCCTTTTTTATGTTTATCCTCAACAATCTCTCCTCCACTTTCCTCTCAGTTATTACAAAATCATCCAGCTCACTGCCAATGTTTACTTTACCTACATCATTCTCCTTCCTGAATAACTCCTCATACGTGAATGTAGATGCAAAATACTCGTTTAGATTGTTAGCCACCTGAGCAGGATCCTCAACTGTTGAACCATCAATATCCAGTGGACCAATCTGATTCATCCCTTTCCTTCTCGAGTTCAAGTATGTAAAGAACTCCTTTCTGTTTTTCTTTGCATCCTTTGCCAAGGATTTTTCGTAGTCTGCCTTTGCCTGCCTAATCTCCTTTGTGACTTGGTTACAGACCAACTTATATCTATCATAGGCTTCCATGTCACCCATTAATTTGTATGTATCCCATGCATTTTTCTTCTCTGCCACATGTCTCATTAGTCCATCTGACAACCATTTAGGCCTAAACCTTGAACAATATTTCTTAGTTGGTATGTAAAGCCTGGTAGCCACCAAGATTAGTTCCTTGAATGCTTCCCATTTTGAGTTTGCTGTTGGTAACATCATCAGTTGGTCCCACTGTATAGAATTTAAATACTGTCTCAGACCATCATAGTCGCCTTTACGAAAACAAAAACCCTTCCCTTTACCTCTGATGGTAGTTACCTCCTTGAGTAAATCCCACTTCAACACACTGTGATCACTGCCACCTAGTGGTTCATTTATCTGCAGGTTCTTAATGCATGAAGAATCACTACTGATAATCAGATCAAGAGTATTGCTCCCTCTTGTTGCCTCACGAACATGCTGATGTAGAAAACAATCATCCAATAAATCCACAAAAGCCTTGCTAGTGTGCGAGTGACCAACCCACAAATTCCAGTCAATATCTGGGAAATTAAAATCCCCCATTATAAGACTCTCTGATTTACTGGCCCACTCTATTTCCCTGTACAATATATTATTATACTCATCAGAGTCATTAGGCCTATAGCACACTCCTACTCTCAATTTTGATTTCCCTATGCTTATGTCACACCAAACTGACTCGACACTGCCCTGTCCATCGATGTCAACTGGCTTCACTTCCTTTGACTTTATGTGTTTCTTAATTAATAGCATAACCCCTCCTCCCCTCCTGTCCTGTCTATCCTTTCTATATACATTGTATTCCCCAAATTCCAGTTCCGCATTACTTATATCTGTGTGACACCACGTCTCTGATATCCCAACAATATCTGCCTTTGATGTTTTGAGCAATACCTCAAATTCATCAAATATGAAAGAAAACTCTCAAAATCAAGACCAAAATTAAATACATGTCAAATGTCAGTTCCTAAAATATCAACAGAATTTCTTCTGCTGAGGGTCTCACTTTGTCAGTAACAAGACACTGGTGCAGAAAAAAAAAACAAACTAACAATCAATAATTCTTAAATCCTGCAATTGGGCTGGGATTAAAGACAATGGTTCTGTGCTATGAGAACCTCAACTGCAATGTTGTCCCTTCCTCCTGGTAGATAAAAAGTAGGAGGAAGGCACAAATCAGAAACAGAAAACTTTGAAAAAAGTCACTATATACCAAAAGATAGTACCCTCTTATTGGAATCAAATCAGAAAAATGTTGGAATCAAAATATAAAAAAAAAAAATAATAAATAAATAATAATAATTTAATTTTTTTCTAAATTGAACACAGCATAGTATTAAAAAGAGCAATCAGTGTAATCTTTGTATTGATGTTGTTTATTTGTTTTTTAGGAGTATTAGCAACTAAGGCCATATTGCTCCAGGGATATGCTGTGGTCATTCCCTGATCTTTCTGCATCCTCCGTATTTGGTGGTCATGGGCTTGAACCCCGGTCTAATCAAGAAGCATGTGCTACACATTGCTGCTCCTGCTCACCTGGCTACGGAGGTGCCTCTGTATTGATCTTCCTTTAACTCTATACAGTTTTATATGAAGTATATACATTTTTTTTTTTTTTTTTTTTTTTTTTTTGGCCTCAAGTGTAATTTAAATCCCATGCTGACACTAGCAGATTAACAGGAGTTGGTTGATTGGCTGTTCTGAAGAAGTGCCAAAACAATCTTATCTGTAAACTGTGCATGTTCTGAAAGCTAATTTGTCCATTTGAATGAAATCCTTGTTGGGGGGGGGGGGGGGGGGAAGAAAGAATTCTACGCCTGCAGTTGAGAGCAGCTTAATCACCCCTACATTAAAAGACCAAAATAAGTTCCTTACATCACTGAAAATGATTATTGGAACTCTGACCTTTTTACATACGTGGCAAATCCACAGAGAAATGGAGCCCTGCCTGAGAGACAGTAGGATGAACAAACTGTCACTATAAAAGCAATGTTTAGGGCACACTTGAGTATGGCATACAGGTCTGGAGGCACAGCAGTGAAGTATACATGAATTCTGGGTATTCTATAAAAATTATGTGTGCTTACCATATTTCAGCAAAACAAAAAACAAATTAGACAGCAAGGTTCCCAATGGTTTTTAGCAGCATTTCTCAAATCACAGTATATTGGTCTATAAGCCACCAAAACTCTAACCCTGCTACAGCGTTGTCCACCAATTACTTGCATTGTGATTCAGACCACAGACCATCTGGAGAAAAAACTCTCTTCTTTGAACTAAAGGTCATAAATCAGGCACCACTAAATACAGCATATAGTTATAACCAAAATTATGGCATATTTTCAGAAATAAAATAAGAAAAAGCAGAAAAGCTATATATTACAAAATTCCAGATTTTGGTATTCCGGACAAGAACTACTGGGAGCGGAGAGAAACATGGATAAATTGTAAGAGAATCCTAGAATTTCAGTAGAGGTGGCAACTAATTACATACATACATACAACTAATTATATACTTCTTATATTGACAATACTACTGACACTGGATAATAATGACCTAAGGAAAAAAAAACTATAACCACATCATACTCATTAAAAACAAAAAATCTTGATACTCAGCATATAGCTGGATGTATGAGACCAAAAAGTTCAGAGAGTGAACAAATATTTGGGAAATGCTGAAGTTTACCGAATATTCGGATGGATCTTTTCTGAAGTAGTCTCCTTGATACTGTACACAGACTCCAATTATTCTGCAATTTTTGGAAGCATTCCTTTTTCTAGAATTGCTAATAGTTCCTGAAATGTTATACTCTGAATAATTTCCTCAGGAACTGTATATCTCTGACCTTTCAAGGGTGCTAGAGCTTTGGGAAACAAAACTAAAGGAAAAATCACAGAGTTATTAAATCCAGTGAGTATGGCAAATAGGGGACTACAGTGATGGAATGATTCTCCAAAAATTTTTGAATGGATATTGTTAAGTTTACAGGGATATTATCATAATACAAAATTTAATACAAGTGCCAATTCCCTGAAATCTACTTTTCTTACCATTTTCTCCAAAACTGTTCTGTAGTATTCCTGATCCACTGTTTGTGCAGGGCAAATTCATAAGGAGCAATGCACTGACTGAAAAAAACAATTAGATAAGCATGATCTTCACATTTCATTGCAATCATTTTATTTTTTTGGGCCTTGGAGAAGACAGGGTCTTTCATTGAGAGGTCTGTGCCTTTGTTTCCAGGTCACAGCCATACATGAACAATCTGTCATCAGTAATGATGGAATAAATAAAATGTGGGTCAAAAGAAGTATGTTTATAATGATCCTGACACATTAGAATTTGCAAAAAACAAGCTTGGCTGAAATTCACTACATTTCCAAATCCGAATGTCAAAATTTAATGAAATATTCCATGAGAAATGCCAATTTCACTGCAACTTTGTAGATAATTAAATGCCAATCATTGATCAGATCACAAACATGAAAGACAAAATGTTTACATTTTGAAGGGCTGCCACAGTAAGAATCATCTTTTAGAGACAAGCAGCCTTCAAATAAGCACTTCAAATAACTAATAGCATCTTCTTCAAAAACTGTTTATAACATCTCATGAATTTCTGTTACATCTTTCCCTAATTTGAAACAAAATTTGATACAACTTCATTACTCAGTAAAATTATTCATTTTAAACTGTGATGAAACATACAAAACACCCTCTATCCCTCTGTATAAGGCAATGGTCTGGCCACGCCTTGAGTACTGTGTACAGGTCTGGAGGCCTCATTTTAGGAAGGATGTAGATTTACTTGAGCGTGTACAGAGAAGGGCAACAAGATTGGTGAGGGAAATGACGGGATCCTCTTCCCAAGAGAGGCTTAAGCTCTGCAAATTGCAGTGGCCGGAGACTAGGCACCTGTATGGTGATCTGATTGAGGTATGTAAGGCCTTGAATGGGTTGAGCACGCTGAATTCTGATGGGATCCTTCCACTTGTTCAGATTACGAACCTAAGGGGGACATAAATTCAAATTAAGAAAAGACATGTAGAATAGATGTGCGGAAATTTGCCTTTAGTCAGCGGGTGGTTAATTGCTGGAACAAACTTCTATCTGTCATTGTGGAAGTTGATAGGTTGAATAAATTTAGGGAGGAACTGGACAGGCATTTGGAGGGAATGGTGTGATTTTTTTTTTTTTGGCTGATGCTGCATAAGCTCATACACGCTTTCTTGCATCACATGCCGCCGCCACTACTACTACTATTCAATGCATACTAATTTAGAATTACCGCAGTAAATGGGTAATTCATGAGTTACTATATCTATAAGTCACCACAAGTTGCAAAATCTGCTAAATAGTTATAAAAGTATTAACAAAAGGTGAGGGGCAGATCAAACCATGTGCCAGGAACTCCAAGCGTACAATTCCATTGTAGCGTATATATGTATTAAAAATGTAACACAAATATGACCAGCTGTCATGCATAATTATCTTACTAAATTCAATGTATTGAATATAAATCTGCCATAAAGTGAATATTTTTGAAGTGATCACGTCATTCCTTATATTTCATATACATATTTTAATAAACACAGATAATAATCAATAACAAACTAAACTTATTATGTAAGAGGTTTTTGTTAAATTCAACACAAAATTACCTCCCGGAGGAACATAGTCATCGTCACTGTCCGAATCACTGTCACTGTCCAGATTCTGGTTTTCAAAGAGCGACATAACTTAAGTAATAAGTCAGAAAGCAATAATTTAAACACCACTGATAAATATCACGCTAATAGAAAACGTAAGCTTCGACCAAATTTCAACATTACTTCCAGTGAACACGCAGAACAGATTTGTTGTTCGTAGAACAAAAATCCTCCAACATAGTGCTGCCCTCTATTATCCTTTTCTCCCCTGCAGCTCAATCCTTCGAATTCTCGTATTCAACCACGAGTGGTTTTACGTGTAGTATATTATTGTACAGTTCGAAGGCGATAGTGGGATTTAAACGTTACTGTTACAAGGATAGTCCTTAACAAGTGTCTGCCTAATGTGAAGTGAAGTTTGCCTTTGGCGAACTTCACAATAGGCAGAGACTTGTTAAGGGATTTTGAAGTGAAGTTCGCCTTCAGCGAACTTCACTTCCACTGACGTTACAAGAGACTTGTTAAGGCATAATTATCCTCGTTACGAGGGGGCCCATTTGTGATTTGTGAAGTTCGCCGAAGATGAACTTCACAAATGGGCCCTCCCCATATTCTTTAACATCTATACCAAATCAACCGTCTAATCTACTAAACCTCCAGATTCCCGAGGAAAAACTAGAAGTATGGCAGTTTTACATCGCTACAAAACCAATCGTTGAGACCTCAGACACTTCCGGTTTCACCTGTGGCGAAACTGATAATATGGTGATTTCGCCAGTGGCTAATGGGACTCATCTTATTGATTCCAGTGGTAGTCCCAGAGTTTTATGAAAGTCCTGGACCGACTAAATCCAGCACTTAGAACGGACAAGAGTGCACGAACGCCGCTCCAGTTCGTCGTATGCATTGGCAATGTCGTATTGATTAGTAAAAATCAGATATTTTATTTCGTTTCGAGTACTGGCTAAAGCAGTGCGTAATTTATGATATTTTTTAATTTTGTTGTTGTTGTGGTTGTTCGAGGGTTTTAGGAGCATAATTATCTTAAATTTTGTGTGTTCTGTGGTCGATTTTCTGCTTGCTGGATGAAAAACCCGAGTTTCCGGGAGAAAATCCATGCTTCCCTCGCCAGGGACCGGTAACTCGGCCACGTTGTGAAAAAAGCCCATAAAAATTCCTCCCGTCATCGACGGAACTCGAACTCGGTCTTTTCTACCTGGTGTGAGGAGAACGAAGATTCTGCCAACTGTGCTACCACAAGGGCTATTTATGAATGTATAAAATATATATATATATAAACGGCATTAACTAATAGTATCAGAGTAATTGTGGCAACCGATTGTGAACCAGATATCACAGTAAGCCTTTAAAAATCATAGATTGCCAGTCTCATTATATTTGCTACCATTTTAATTTAAAAATCAGTGTTATATAAATTTCGACATATCAAACAGTGAAAAACTGTCACTAGAAGTCTCTCAAAACGCTGCTGTAGAGCAGTTATCATATTTAAGTGCACAGAAGGTGATATTGTTGGACACGTTGATACATACTAATTCAGAATAGGAGATATAAAAATTTATTCAACAGGCTCAGGAATAATTGAAAAAAAAAAGGTCCAGTTCTCATTATACTTGAAAGGGTTTGCAATTCTGCCCTACTCGATAGAAAGGAGTATATGATGAGAGCTTATCAACCAGTTAGGCCCTGGAAAGACTGTGCAAGGTTCATGGAGTAGAACTTTGGTCAACATGGTCTGTGCTTGGCTTGTTAACAGGAAAGATTGTTTATACATGGATGGAATACATTTAAATAGAAGGGAAGTACGAATATTTGGTGATGTTATCAAGACAGTGATGGTGGATCGGAAAACATGCTAACTTGAGTGGATACACAAACCAATACATTATCAGCAAGAATCACTTTCACCTCTGCAAGCAGAGGTGAAAGTGATCTACCATCTACTAGGTGGTAGATGACCCTCATCAACCGGTGAAATACCACCACTTTGCTTATTGGAGGCTTGAAGTGGTGGAACCCATGTTTAATCTCTAGAGCTACGTTCCGGCCAACCCTTCCCTATCTCTTCCATCATGCAGTATGATTGATGATTTTTGAGATTATGATGAATGTCGTGGCGAGATCCAATATTCCTTACATTTCGAGGGTACAGCTCTAAAACGGTGTTCGCAGGCCGGCCGCTAGTTAGTACACCGGACTGAACCTATTGGTAACTCTCTAGGAAGCTTCCGGATCAGCTAGTGTATAATCTTGCTACCTCTACTCTGCCAGATAGTGACTGGAGGGAGCCCGAGTAGTGTGTATACGGGGAGCATTGTCGAGGCCACGTTATGTCAAGGATCTGGGTATATTCTTACCACATGTACGCCATATCCAAAAATTTCATTACTTGATACAGCATGTCCCACCCACTTTTTCTTACTATTGAATACACCATGAATTGTCAAAATAATAGAGCAAGCTTATCTGCGAAAAGATCTAAACCTCCCAAGGACTTCCTAATTCATTTCACAAATATACGTGGTCTCAATTCTAATCTCAACGATGTCCATTTCCACTTGCAGTCTGTCAAACCCCATGTACTTTTTCTGACTGAATCTCAGTTATCAGTTGATTCAACTACTGCTCATCTCAGATGTCCAAATTATTTGCTGTATGATTCCTTCCGCCTCAAAGGTGGTACTTGTGCATATGTCCGTTCTGATATTCCCTGTCAGAGACTTGGCAATTTGGAATCTCCTCTCTTTGATCTTCTCTGGCTTAAAATCTCTCTACCTCATTGTGTAAAATTCATCTGTTGTCTCTACCGTTCTCCCAACTCCACTAATCACTTGGAGCTCTTTGACTTCCTCTCTTTGCAACTTGACTTTCTCCAGTCCAACTTTCCTAACAGTGAGGTAATTTTCCTTGGTGATTTAACGTTCACAACTCCAGCTGGCTTCCGTTTTCTAGTCACACCGACCCAGCAGGTCGAGATGCTGAGGCTTTTGCAATTACTAATGACCTAGCACAGATTGTTCATTTACCTACAAGAATACCGGACAATCCTAATCATACAGCCAATACGCTTGATCTTTTTCTCACAAACAACCCTTCTAAGTACACGGTTGAAGTGAGAGGTCCTTTAGGCACTTCAGATCACAACTTGGTGATTGTCTCTTCTCCAATGGAACCTTTATCTCATGGCTATTCCCAACCTCGTGTTGTTTGGCATTACAAGAATGCAAGATGGGATGACCTACGAGACTTCTTTTCTTCTTTTCCTTGGTCGGATTACTGTTTCAAAACTTCTGATGTCAACGTTTGGTTAGATCGTGTCAGTGAAATTATTCTTGCAGAATGGAATCCACACTCCACTTTAAAATCTCGTCCTTTATCTAAACCTTGGTTTTCCAATAAATGTGCTAAGGCTGTCCAAGAGGAGAACGTTGCATATCGTAATTGGCTTGTTTCTAATTCTTCAGTTTCATTTTCTGCTTACACCAAAGCTCGCAACAATTGTAAAGCAGTTATTAATCAGTCCAAACTAGAGTTTGAACAGGCTAAGAGTAGAAAACTTGCTTCTTGCCCTAATGGTAGCCGAGCATTCTGGTCTCTTGCCAAAGCTATTGGCCGCAACTTTTGCCCATCTCTGCTCCCACCTCTGTCCAAACCAGATGGTTCTGTTGTCACTTCAGCCAAAGATAAAGCTGACCTGCTAGCATCCCATTTTTCTTCGAGCTCATGTATTAATGATCTTGGTAAAACACCTCCCACCATTCCTAACACGCCCCATTCAATGCCTCCTGTGGTCTTCCGTCAAAAAGATATCAGAAGGATTTTGATGAATCTTGATGCTAAGAAAGCTCCAGGTCCTGATGGTATTTCTCCACTTGTTCTCAAAACCTGTGCTCCTGAACTTACATCTATTCTTTGCCGCCTTTTTTCACTTTCTTATTCCAAAGGTGTTTTTCCTTCTGCTTTGAAATTTGCTCATATCCAGCCAGTTCCTAAAAAGGGTGACAAATCCCTCCCATCCAATTATCGTCCCATTGCAATTACTTCTACTCTTTCTAAAGTAATGGAGAAATCAATTAACCGCCAACTCTTAAACTACCTAGAAACCTTCCGTCTCATCAACGATCGCCAGTATGGATTCCGTCAGTGTCGATCCACTGGTGATATTCTGGCTTATGTTACCCATTTATGGACTAATTCAATGGAAAGGTTCGGTGAAACACAAGTAGTTGCTCTTGACATCTCAAAGGCTTTTGATCGTGTTTGGCATAAAGGTCTTCTAAACTAGCTTCCATCTTATGGTTTGCCAACTGTTTTTAGTAATTGGTTATCCAGTTTTCTCTCTGATCGCTCACTGAGGGTGATGGTAGATGGCTCTCTGTCTTCTAACTTCTCCACTAATGACGGTGTCCCCAAGGTTCAGTTCTTTCCCCCACTCTTTTCCTCTTGTATATCAATGACCTTCTTCCATTGACTGGAAATCCTATCCATAGTTTTGCCGATGATAGCACATTCCATTCAACTTTCCATTTTGAGAAACCTTGTCCAGCTCAATCAGCTTCAAGTTCTCGAAAATCTGCTACCAATTCCTTAAATGCCGATCTTCAGGTAATTCTCCAGTGGGGCAAAGACAACTTAGTTGATTTCAACCCTTCTAAAACTCAATCTTGTCTTATATCTCGCAAAAAGGATTCTTCTTCTCCTATGCTTATCTTTAGTGACACTCCGATTTCTAGGCAAAATGATATATCTCTTTTGGGGATTACCCTGACTTCTAATCTCTCTTGGCACAAGCACATTACAAATATTGCTTCCTCTGCATCTAAAAAACTTGGTTTTCTCTTTCGCTCTCGGCGTTACTTTTCTCCCAAACAGCTGCTCACTCTGTATAAATCGCAAATCCGCCCTGCCATGGAATATTGTTCCCACAACTGGGGTGGTGCCCCCAAAATCTCTCAGGCTTCTTAATTCCATTCAGAAGAGGGTAGTTAGGTTAATTAATTATTCATCTCTAACAGAGTCTCTCCACTCGCTTTCTCATAGACGCACTGTTTCTGCTGCATGCCTCTTCTACAGATACTGCCATGGGCACTGTTCTTCTGAATTGGCTTCTATAATTCCCGCTCTCTCTTTCAAAACAGTCCGAACACGTGCCGCCACCAGCCAACATCCATTTACTGTCCAACTTCAAACCCACAGAACCAACTTTTCATCTTCCTCATTTATTCATTCAACTGCAGTTTTCTGGAACAACCTTCCTTCATACGTATTTCCTGAAAATTACAATCTACAGAAGTTCAAGTACAATATCAACAAATATCTTCTTTCGTCTTCTCAACCTCCAACCCAAGCACGGTACTAAGTATTATAGGTTATAATACCTCTCGTGTTTGGGGTTCTCATAAAAAAAAAAAAAAAAAAGAGGTAAAATTAATTCTACATTTGTTCCTATTGGGGTATACAGCAGCCTGGAAAACGGGGTGTTGGAAAACACAAGGCTTGCTAGAAGTTCTCATCAAAGAAATAAATACGTGGGCTGTGTAATGTCACTAAGACCAGAAACAGGTAGATGTATCTTTGCTTGTACACTAATTCTAGGATATTGGTTACTATACTAATTCTTGGTATAGTAAACAAGTTTGATGAATTTGAAGTACTAGTTAAGCCATAAATTGCAAAGATATAGGGATATCAGAAACATAGGGTCACTCAGGCATAAGGGATGGAAAATTTAAATATGGTCAGTACACTGTGTGCAGCCAAGAGGGTATGTAATAAAAAAGAGGAGGAACGAAGGAGGTTATCGTAAGACAGGAAAAGTGGGAACAGATATGAAGCTAGGGAGATGACAGTAACGGCACCGACAAAAATGAGAAGGAGAATAGCAAAGAATTAAAATAAAAGGAGACAGCAGGGGAGATAGGAAAAGCAACATACATCCACTTAAGAAATATCTCACGACGCTCACGGAGGTGACTCAGCGGGTTCCCACACTGGGAAGACCCAGATTCAGCAGACCATGGAAGATCATCATCTGCAGAAACTTCATCATCTATTCCAGACTGCCGATCGAGTGTCAACAAGCTTTACCAAGATCAAGAAAGACAGATAGAGAAGCAGGGGCTGTACCTCGTGTAGGAGTCACGGTGTCATGCTGACACCGTGACTCCTACACTTCTGCACCATAGTGTGGTGTTAGCAGAAAAGAAGGCACTGGCAGTGGAAGATTGCATGTTCAAACTGTGTACCCATGACGGCAAGCAGCGATGTCCACAAAGGACGAATCACACATTCGAAAGAAGACTCCGTCAGTAGGAACAGTGATCCCACATTTGCTGAAGGGGATTTCCAAATGCTAGAAGAAAAACAATCCCAAAGTGCTGGGCTGCACTGTCAGCAATCCCGTTCGGAAGTTTTTGTGTCTGTAATTCTACACTGGGTGGTAAAGGACCAGGTTTGAATCCCGTCAATGATAAGAGGAATTTTTATAGGCTTTTTCTCACTCCATGGCTGAGTTAGTCAGTTTCAGGTGTATATAGCAAGGATTGGTTTTTCCCACCAGAAACTCGGATTTTTCATCTAGCAAAGCAGAAAAATCGATTAGAGAATAGTGCAATTTATGGAAATAATATACAAAAAAGATAACTATTGGTTGGCCCTAATTGGAAGATTTCTTTGGTATCTGTAATGCGTGGCCGGATTTTGTGAATTGTAAGGGCCAGAAACAACTTAAAAATAAAACAACGCATACACTGCTCAACTCATTTCTACGCTCATTTCAGCACTGCACTCATTTCTGGCCATTGTACAGAGTGTTGTATACCATCACAGACCACCATGACGGAGTTGAATTAACGTTTAGTTGCCGCCTTACATAAGACGCAACACATGTCCGCGTTACTGTCCCCTGTCATTTGTGCGGTAGCGCAGTCGAATCGTCGCCGTTCTTCCCACACCGGGTGGAAAAGGGCCGAATTCAAATTCTGTCAATAACGCGAGGAACTTTTATGTGATTTTTTTCACTCAATGGCTAAGTTAGTCGGTCTCAGATGTGGACAATAAAATTTCCTCCTTCTGGCCATTTTTTCATTTCCATCTTTTTTCCCCTTTTATTTACACACACAATTTTATGTACATTCTCATGATATAAACAATTTATATACAGTTTTATATACATTATCATATATACATATATATCCATTCTATATAATGGTAATCAAGGTACTGTGTGTGTGTGTGTGTGTGTGTGTGTGTGTGTGTGTGTGTGTGTGTGTTCTTATATCGGGGTGGCTCCTAGGCGGTAGCCCATCTCCATCTTTGTACTCTGTTATGGTGCAGAAACTCTGCATAATGGGCCTGAAAAGTGTCAGTCTATGTGTGCAATATTAATGTGTGTTGTTTTGTTTGTGTCAGGCTATTATGCCACCAGGATGCAGCCAACGTATGGGCAGCTACTGCTGGTGTCCATCCCTAGCACCAGGCCTGGGTTAACAGTCATCCTATATTGGTGTAATTACCACCGAAAATCTCGCACCCGCCAGAATTAGTGCAATACTGACGAGTGCCTGTAATCCCGCTCCCAGGTTGCCCTTACCTGAGAGCCAGCAAAAAAAAACAAAAAAAAAAACTAGTAGTTATTTACATTTATGGTTTGGTCTAGTCAGCTCTCCTTTATACACTTGCGGTCAACCTGAGACTTGGAGTCATTTATTATATGATTGTAGTTTGTATGTTGAACATAGAGAAAGGCTAAAAGTGAAGATTAGTAATTTAGTTAGAGGCTGTGAAAGTGACCTTATTGCTAATCAGGATAAATTTCAAGCACTGCAAGAGTTCTGTGTAACTGTTTTTCAACGGAGAAGACATTTAAATAATCTGATGATTACTAATTAAGATTTGGTTATATACATTTTGATTATTTGTGTTTTTTTTTTTTTCCTTTTAGTTTGTTTATATTATGTGTATGTATATATGTATTTTATTTATTTATTTTTCTTTCTTTTTTTTTTTTTTTTGCTGGCTCTCAGGTGGGCAGCCTGGGAGCGGGATTGCTGGCACCCACCGGTATAGCACTACTTCCGGTGGGTGCGGGATTTTTGTGCATGAGGCACTTAAAATAGCAGACCTGGCCCAGCACCAAGTGAATATGGGCGGCCATTAGGGTCTATTCGCCATCGGGGAGCGGCTGTGCAGGTGACACCTTCTCCCTGATGGCGAAGAGACCTTCCATACAGGTCTATTTTGCAGAGGTTCTGCACAAAGTCAACTTTATCAGGTGGAGATAGACGGAAGTCTAGGTGCCACCTTAGACATAATAATAATAATAATAATAATTATGGTCTGACCAGATGTCAGGTTTGACTGCTTGATCCTTCATGCAAGACAAAACTGGAACTCTTATGAGAAGTGAGAAAACTGCACTTCCCAGAACACTGACTACCGGACGGGACAACAGTCCCATGAATGACTCCCAACTGTGACATTTTGCACAACCTGTTCAGCCAAACCAACATTGGATCGCCTCTGCTGGGCCTCACGTTTTTCTGGATGGTGCGGACCTGACCCTGCGGTCTGGTTTGCTCCACCCATGCACACAGGCCACATTGGCAACCTGAGCCAGCTCTCTTGTCTGGCTCACTGTCTCACCTCTTCCTGGCAGGTGGGGCATGGGCATGCCCCACTGTAAACTGGAGTTGCCTTCCCTTTCGGCTCCATATTTCTGTCTATTTTTCCCCCAGTCTTCAGCCTTCACCACACTCTATCTGATACCAACGTGAGCACGCCCCACACACAATCTAAAATCACCAATCTAAATTAATTATGCCCAACATTTTGGACTTCTAGCGCTCCCTGCGACGCGTACGCGATTTTTTTTTTTTTTTTAAGGTCCTAGCCACTGAAATCTTAGGAAATTAGGTGGCAGGACCTGCCAGAGTGAACTATACACTAGTCTGCTCTGCCTCCACGGGGCTAAAGTGGGACAACGTCGGGCCACCAGCCAACATACAAAATGGATGTTGGCTGGTGGCGGCACGTCTTCGGACTGTTTTGAAAGAGAGAGCGGGAATTATAGAAGCCAATTCAGAAGAACAGTGCCCATGGAAGTATCTGTAGAAGAGGCATGCAGCAGAAACAGTGCGTCTATCAGAAAGCGAGTGGAGAGACTCTGTTAATTAACCTAACTGCCCTCTTCTGGATGGAATCAAGAAGCCTGAGAGAGGTTTTGGAGGCACCACCCCAGATGTGGGAACAATATTCCACGGCAGGGCGGATTTGCGATTTATACAGATTGAACTGCTGTTTGGAAGAAAAGTAACGCCGAGAGCGAAAGAGAAAACCAAGTTTTTTAGATGCAGAGGAAGCAATATTTGTAATGTGCTTGTGCCAAGAGAGATTAGAAGTCAAGGTAATCCCCAAAAGAGATATATCATTTTGCCTAGAAATCGGAGTGTCACCAAAGATAAGCATAGGAGCAGAAGAAGAATCCTTTTTGCGAGATATAAGACAAGACTGAGTTTTAGAAGGGCTGAAATCAACTAAGTTGTCTTTGCCCCACTGGAGAATTACCTGAAGATCGGCATTTAAGGAATTGGTAGCAGATTTTCGAGAAGTTGAAGCTGATTGAGCAGGACAAGGTTTCTCAAAACGGAAAGTTGAATGCAATGTGCTATCATGACCAGATGAACAACGGTACAAGGCATCAAATATATACAAAGTCCATACACTTTTAAATCTCTGGCTTTTCCAGTCAACTGGTTCACCCACAATGTAAACTACGCGGAGATGGGGGAAACCCCTGGTGCCGCTTGACCCTAAACACACTTTACACTTTATGGTCTGAGTATCTCGATCAAACACTCCTTTTCTTATGAGATATGTAATTTTGGTCCCGAGTCACCAGGACCAACCACTCCAAGGCTAGGAAGATGTTCTAGCAAAACAATTGTAACAATTATATTAACATATATACATGATTTCCTAGTCTTAGTCTTTTTCACCACAGTTCAATTATTCTCAGTACATTTTCTTATTTTCAAAGGAATCGTCCACCGGAGAACTCCGAGATCACTTGCTGCTACTGGTTCCTGTACTGTCAGCCCTATCATGTCATCTGGTTCATCGGTGATGATGAGGTATAGAATATTCTTTTCCCTAGTACTTTCCCTGTCGTGTTGATACAAATAACAATCATCTAGTTGATTTAAAAATTTTGTCCCCATGTGGAGTTTCCTTCTCATTTGCTCCAATCAATTAGAGGCAAATTAAAATCACCCGTAATAAGACATCGACGCTTTCTTGGCCATTTTATTTTCATGTAGAGGCTCTCATCATAATCTTCACAATCACTTGGACTGTCGATTACTCCCACTCTCATTATACCTTTGCTTCCAACTACCTACCCCATACAGATTCTATACTAGCATGCAAAACGTCTGAATGCGGGAACGCTTTAGTCACGCTCAGGCTGCTTTTGATAAGAAACACGACCCCACTATCCCTTCTATCTGCCCTATCCTTCCTAAATACATTGTACGTACCGTATTGAAACTCATCATCCCTTATCTCCGGGTGGCACCACGTTTCTGTAAGCGCTATTATGTCAGAGTTACTTATCCTAACCAGCAGTTCGAATTCACTCATTTTATTGACGACACTTCTTACATTACTGCATAAACAATTAAGACTTAGTGTTCTTGTATAGTTAACTACCTTGACACATAGCTCGCTTCCCTGTCATTTGCTACCCGCTCATTTGAAACGCTTTTGCCCTCACAACATCTTGCAACTATGTTCTGTTGCGGTAACAAACAAATACTTTTGAGGTATGTGCAAGAGTTAATTTGACCAATACTATCAGATAAACGCTTATCTATATTATCCTTGTTCCCCCCCCCCACAAAAAAAACTAGCAGTTCCCTGAACCTTTAAGGTATCCTCAATAATTCTGGCAAAAACGTTTGCACCACCTTTGTTTAAATGTATCCCGTCTCTACAAAACAGATCCCTTCTACCTGTAATTGCGAGCCAGGCTGATAGAACCCCCCCCCCCCAAAAGCCTTGCAGAGTCCTTCAAGTCTTGAGTTAATCCATAAGGCTTTTAGCATATAATCCCTTCTATCGTGCCTGGGCAGAATTGCAGACACAGACATTGTCACGTACCTCGCGACATTTCTTCAGCATGGCCCTATATTTGTGTAACAAATCGTCAGATCGTGTATGCCTAATGTCATTAGTCCCCACATGAATAATAATATTCTCTTCCACCCCCCTTAAAATTTGACAGTCTGTTGGTCACATCATTAATAGTTGCTCCCGGCAGACATATCCTGTTTCTAGTCCACCTATCTTATTACAAAAAATATTTCCCACTCAAATAGAACTAAGTCCTTTCGAACCAGAGTAGTTTGCACCTGGTTATTTTGTTCCGGGGCCCGAATCGGAACTGAATCACTTGCTAGGTTGCTGGAGTCTTGAGTACCTAACAAGCTCCCAGTTACATTATTCTCGAGTGCAAGCACTCATTTTTTCAGTGACTCAAATTGTTTTAGCAATGCACCAAATTGTAAGTAAAGATCGGTGCACTCCTTACAACGGTGACAAGAAAAAATCTCCACTTGAGTTGTCGACTTGGGAATACATTCCACAGGTTCTGCAAAGGATAAAATCATGACTCACCCGAAAATCGCCATCGGCTATTTACGTATCAGTCATGGTACCTTCTGACGAAGTGTTCAAGGCTGATCTTGTAATAACCATTATGAAATTTATTAATTATTAATAAAACAAACTTTCAAAACATTATTTTTATAATATAAAAAAATAAATCAAACTATTACGGAAAAAAAAACTTATTAAAATAAACTTTACAATATACTAAAAAACCACTGAAATCCTGCTCTACTTCACTAATCCTGCTTTAATCCCTTTTTATCTTCTTTAATGTCGCTATGAAGAGCTGTAATAGGCACGTCTGCTGTTGGCATTCGTGGGGTGCAGCAACAACATTCCAGGGGTGCCATGTAATTTGGGTTTAAGTTACTTAAACTTATTATATATGTATATTTCATTATGAAAAGGTGCACGATATTCATTGTAACGTATCTTTTTAATTTTGTGATGATCTATAATTGATGTTTATTTAGTACCTCTACATAAAGAATAAAATTATCATATAAGTATATCTAATTTGCATTATGAATTGTAATTAAGTTTATAATTATATTATTATAATAACTATCATATAACATATGTATTTTTTTTTAAATTATATATATGCACAGAGAATAGGATTATTAAAAGGTCGAAAACCACTATGTTATGGTATATCTATTGGATTAGGGGCGCCCTGAAAAAATTACTGGGACACTAAGGGCGTCGTGAACCAATAAAGTCTGGAAACCTCTGCACTGCTGAGTGTCCCTAGATATTTTCAAGATCTAGAGCCATAGGCTTTCACTTATTTCTTAATTTGAAAAATACCTGGGTGGCATCCATATTCCACTGACAGGGAAGTCATTGCTGTAGTGGATGCATTTCCCGGAGGACCAAGAGAAAAACTTTCTTCGTGATGGAATCAACGCATTGCAGCATCGGTGGCAACAGTGTGTTAACTCCAAAGGGAAACAGTGTTGAAAAGTAACATGTTACCAAGACTCCTCAAATAAACCCTTCATACACAGGGCACGAACTTTTCAAACGATCCTCCTATTTTACCCAGAATAAGAACGAGCTAAAAAGACGATAATAAGTTCACAACACTTGAAGGATCGGAATTACGGAAAAACAACGCGACACTTTAATAAACTAATAAGAGGTAAATATTTCCTACGAATAACTATTCATACAGTAGTAGTGATAGTGGCATGTGATGCAAGAAAGTAAGTGCATGAGCTTATGTGGCATCAGCCAAAAAAAATATATATATATATTAGCATTAGCATTACCATTAGCATTAGTAGAGGCATATGATGCAAGAAAGCAAGCTTATTCAGCATCAGCCAAAAAAAAAAAAAAAAAAAAAACACACCATTCCCATTTCACCCCTCCGTTCGTTCGAAATAAGTGATGGAAGTCGGTTCCACCAACCAACCACCCGCTGGCCAAAGGCAAATTTCCGCACATCTATCCGACATCCGTCCTTCCTCAATTTGAATTTATGCCCTCTGAGCTGATTATTCTGAGCAAGATGAAGAATCCCATTGGCATTGAGCATGCTCAAACCATTCAAAGCCTTATACACCTCTATCAGATCACCTCTCCGGTGCCTAGTCTCCAGACTCTGTAATTTGCATAACTTAAGCCTTTCTTCGTAAGAGCAACCCTTTGTTCCATTCACTAATCTTGTTGCCCTTCTCTGTACCCGTTCCAGCAGCTCCACATCCTTCCTGAAATGAGGCCTCCGGATCTGTATACAGTACTCAAGATGTGGCCTAACCATTGCCTTATACAAGGGAATAATCACCTCCTTATCCCTGCTAGAAAAATTCCTCTTTATCATTGACAAGACACCATGAGCTACTCTTGCAGCTCGTCTGCACTGCTCAGAGAACTTCATATCTGTCTGCACAATTATCCCCAGGTCCTTTTCATTCTCCACCACTGTCAGTGTAGTACCGCAGAGTTGATACGTTGCTCTGGGGTTACTGTTTCCCATATGTAGTACTTTACATTTGTCAATGTTAAACTTCATTTGCCACCTCTCAGCCCATCTGTTCAACCTTTCCAGATCCTGTTGCAGCAACATAGCGTCAGTAGTGTCCTTAACAACCTTGCCAACCTTTGTATCATCTGCAAACTTGGACATTAAACTTGATATCCCATCATCAATATCATTCATAAACACCGAAAACAACAACGGACCCAACACTGAACCCTGAGGAACTCCACTAATAACATTAGTCCACGTTGAGCAGTGTCCATTGATTACCACTCTCTGTCTTCTGCCACTCAACCATCCCCTTATCCATAGCAGCAATTTGCCTCCAATGCCACACTGCTCCAATTTGTGCAGCAGTCTTCCATGTGCAACAGTATCAAAAGCCTTTCTAAGATCCAAATATATAATATCAAAGTTATTCCCTGCATCCAGTTCTTTTGTGACTACATCATAGTATCCAATCAAATTGGTCAGGCAAGACCTGCCCTTAACAAAACCATGCTGCGTCTGAGCTATAACTGAATTCTTGTTTAGATGATCCTGCAGTGCTTCTTTAACCAGTGCCTCCATTAATTTACCTGGAACAGAAGTTAAACTAACAGGTCTATAATTACTTGTGTCAGCCTTTGATCCTCCTTTGTGAATTGGGGTTACATTTGAACATCTCCAGTCTATGGGTACCTCCCCTAAATTTACCGAGAATAAGAACGAGCGTGTGCTTGTGTAATGTGCTTAGAGGGAATGGTCGTGTATATATATATATATACACGACCATTCCCTCTAAATGTTTATCCAGTTCCTCCTTAAATGTATCTAACCTTCCACAACTACAGATGGAAGTTTGTTCCAGCAATTAACCACCCGCTGGCTAAAGGCAAATTTCCGCACATCTATTCTACATCTGTCTTTCCTCAATTTGAATTTATGCCCCCTTAGGTTCGTAATTTAAACAAGTGGAAGAATCCCATCAGAATTCAGCGTTCTCAACCAATTCAAGGTCTTATACACCTCAATCAGATCACCTTGCACAGATGCCTAGTCTCCAGCCGCTGCAATTTGCAGAACTTAAGCCTCTCTCTTTTTTTTTTTTTTTTTTTTTTTTATGTGAACCCCAAACACGAAAGGTATTACAACCTATAGTATTCTTATAGCTTTCTTAGCATCAAGATTCATCAAAATCCGGTTGAGAAGATATTTGATGACATTGGACTTGAACTTCTGTAGATTGTAATTTCCAGGAAATACGTATGAAGGAAGGTTGTTCCAGAAAACGGCAGTTGAATGAATAAATGAGGAAGATGAAAAGTTGGTTCTGTGGGTTTGGAGTTGGACAGTAAATGGATGTTGGCTGATAGTGGCACGTCTTCGGACTGTTTTGAAAGAGAGAGCGGGAATTATAGAAGCCAATTCAGAAGAACAGTGCCCATGGAAGTATCTGTAGAAGAGGCATGCAGCAGAAACAGTGCGTCTATGAGAAAGCGAGTGGAGAGACTCTGTTAATTAACCTAACTGCCCTCTTCTGGATGGAATCAAGAAGCCTGAGAGAGGTTTTGGAGGCACCACCCCAGATGTGGGAACAATATTCCATGGCAGGGCAGATTTGCGATTTATACAGATTGAGCTGCTGTTTGGAAGAAAAGTAAAGGTGAGAGCGAAAGAGAAAACCAAGTTTTTTAGATGCAGAGGAAGCAATATTTGTAATGTGCTTGTGCCAAGAGAGATTAGAAGTCAAGGTAATCCCCAAAAGATATATATATCATTCTGCCTAGAAATCGGAGTGTCACTAAAGATAAGCATAGGAGCAGAAGAAGAATCCTTTTTGCAAGATATAAGACAAGACAGAGTTTTAGAAGGGCTGAAATCAACTAAGTTGTCTTTGCCCCACTGGAGAATTACCTGAAGATCGGCATTTAAGGAATTGGTAGCAGATTTTCGAGAAGTTGAAGCTGATTGAGCAGGACAAGGTTTCTCAAAACGGAAAGTTGAATGCAATGTGCTATCATCTGCAAAACTATGGATAGGATTTCCAGTCAATGGAAGAAGGTCATTGATATACAAGGGGAAAAGAGTGGGGGAAAGAACTGAACCTTGGGGGACACCGGCATTAGTGGAGAAGTTAGAAGACAGAGAGCCATCTACCATCACCCTCAGTGAGCGATCAGAGAGAAAACTGGATAATCAATTACTAAAAACAGTTGGCAAACCATAAGATGGAAGCTTGTTTAGAAGACCTTTATGTCAAACACGATCAAAAGCCTTTGAGATGTCAAGAGCAACTACTTGTGTTTCACCGAACCTTTCCATTGAATTAGTCCATAAATGGGTAACATAAGCCAGAATATCACCAGTGGATCGACACTGACTGAATCCATACTGGCGATCGTTGATCAGACGGAAGGTTTCTAGGTAGTTTAAGAGTTGGCGGTTAATTGATTTCTCCATTACTTTAGAAAGAGTAGAAGTAATTGCAATGGGACGATAATTGGATGGGAGGGATTTACTGCCCTTTTTAGGAACTGGCTGGATATGAGCAAATTTCCAAGCAGAAGAAAAAACACCTTTGGAATAAGAAAGTGAAAAAAAAGGCGGCAAAGAATAGGAGTAAGTTCAGGAGCACAGGTTTCGAGAACAAGTGGAGAAATACCATCAGGACCTGGAGCTTTCTTAGCATCAAGATTCATCAAAATCCTTCTGATATCCTTTTGACGGAAGACCACAGGAGGTAATGAATGGAGCGTGTTGGGACTGGTGGGAGGTGTTTTACCAAGATCATTAATACATGAGCTTGAAGAAAAATGGGATGCTAGCAGGTAAGCTTTATCTTTGGCTGAAGTGACAACAGAACCATCTGGTTTGGACAGAGGTGGCAGCAGAGATGGGCAAAAGTTGCGGCTAATAGCTTTGGCAAGAGACCAGAATATTCGGCTACCATTAGGGCAAAAAGCAAGTTTTCTACTCTTAGCCTGTTCAAACTCTAGTTTGGACTGATTAATAACTGCTTTACAATTGTTGCGAGCTTTGGTGTAGGCAGAAAATGAAACTGAAGAATTAGAAACAAGCTAATTACGATATGCAACATTCTTCTCTTGGACAGCCTTAGCATATTTATTGGAAAACCAAGGTTTAGATAAAGGACGAGATTTTAAAGTGGAGTGTGGGATAACGGATTCCATTCTGCAAGGATAATTTCACTGACACGATCTAACCAAACGTTGACATCAGAAGTTTTGAAACAGTAATCCGACCAAGGAAAAGAAGAAAAGAAGTCTCGCAGGTCATCCCATTTTGCATTCTTGTAATGCCAAACAATACGAGGTTGGGAATAGCCACGAGATAAAGGTTCCATTGGAGAAGAGACAATCACCAAGTTGTGATCTGAAGTGCCTAAAGGACCTCTCACTTCAACCGTGTACTTAGAAGGGTTGTTTGTGAGAAAAAGATCAAGCGTATTGGCTGTATGATTAGGATTGTCCGGTATTCTTGTAGGTAAATGAACAATCTGTGCTAGGTCATTAGTAATTGTAAAAGCCTCAGCATCTCGACCAGCTGGGTCGGTGTGACTAGAAAACGGAAGCCAGCTGGAGTTGTGAACATTAAACTCACCAAGGAAAATTACCTCACTGTTAGGAAAATTGGACTGGAGAAAGTCAAGTTGCAAAGAGAGGAAGTCAAGGAGCTCCAAGTGATTAGTGGAGTTGGGAGAACGGTAGAGACAACAAATGAATTTTACACAATGAGGTAGAGAGATTTTAAGCCAGAGAAGATCAAAGAGAGTAGATTCCAAATTGCCAAGTCTCTGACAGGGAATATCAGAACGGACATATGCACAAGTACCACCTTTGAGGTGAAAGGAATCATACAGCGAATAATTTGGGCATCTGAGGTGAGCAGTAGTTGAATCAACTGATAACTGAGATTCAGTCAGAAAAAGTACATGGGGTTTGGCAGACTGCAAGTGGAAATGGACATCGTTGAGGTTAGAAATGAGACCACGTATATTTGTGAAATGAATTAAGAAGTCCTTGGGAGGTTTAGATCTTTTCGCAGATAAGCTTTCTCTATTAGTTTGACAATTCATGGTGTATTCAACAGTATGAAAAAGTGGGTGGGACATGCTGTATGAAGTAATGAAATTTTATGGATATGGCGTACATGTGGTAACAATATACCCAGATCCTTGACATAACGTGGCCTCGACAATGCTCCCCGCATACACACTACTCGGACTCCCTCCAGTCACTATCTGGCAGAGTAGAGGTAGCAAGATTATAGGCTAGCTGATCCGGAAGCCTCCTAGAAAGTTACCAATAGGTTCGGTCCGGTGTACTAAATAGTGACCGGCCTGCGAACACCGTTTTAGAGCTGTACCCTCGAAATGTAAGGAATATTGGATCTCGCCACGACGTTCATCATAACCTCAAAAGTCATCAATCATACTGTATGATGGAAGAGATAGGGAAGGGTTGGCCGGAACTTAGCTCTAGAGACTAAACATGGGTTCCACCACTTCAAGCCTCCAATAAGCAAAGTAGTGGTATTTCACCGGTTGATGAGAGTCATCTACCACCTAGTACTGCTTGGTAACATAGAGGGGCGGCGTTCCTCCATGTGGTGTGGGCGCTACACCTCGACCCCTGCTTACGTTGGTTCACACCTGGATGGTCACCCACCATGTACTTGTGCATGGAGGTTATACCCAGGATTACTTACAGTCCCACCATCGTGAAGGTGCAAGCAGAGGATTTGGCTGTCACAGACCGTCCGGACTTCGCCGAAATTGGGTCCACGTGACTTGAGTGTCACCCGAATATCTATTCCATCAGCGTTTTAGACTCCCAGGTAGCAAGTACAGCTAGTCTGGCACATCTAAGATAATGTCTGTGACAACCTCAAGGACCAGTGCTGATGGGATTCTTCCTCTTGCTGAGAATAATTTCTTGAGATGGCATAAATTCAAATTGGGGAAATACATGCGGAAGTTTGCCTTTAGCCAACGGGTAGTTGATTGGTGGAACAGACTTCCATCTTTTGTTGTGGAAGTTGATAGCCTAAATAAATTTAAGGCTGAGCTGGACAGGTATTTGGAATGAATTCACCCCTCCCAAAACGGACAGGTATTTGGAGGGGTGAAATGTCATTTCGCAACTTTTTTTTTTTAGGCTGATTCTTCATGATCTTGCTTTCTTGCAAGCTTATGCCTCTACTGTTGCTAATGCTAATTATTATTATTATTAGCCGTATAGTGCAAAGAAGCGTGAGGCTTATGCTGCACCTGCCGAAAAAAATACAAAATAAGAATATTTTTAAATAAAATATATATATAGTTTTTTTTTTCGCAGTAATACAAACTCAGCCCAAAAAACAGTTCGGTCAAAATTTTTATTGAAGAATAAAAACAATTTATTTCGTACAAAAGTGCATAGTCCTCGTGCTAGTCTGATCTATTTTTCAAGTGTAAATTGGGAACTGTTTACGAGTCCTGTAGTGTGGTATGTTAATAAATGTTAAGTGGATTGCAACCTGGGGTCAAGAAAATCCCGTTTGGCCACAGGCCCGTTTGTTATTATACCAAATTATATTTGGCCCGTTGTTATTATACCAAACACGACTGTACACAAATATCTTTTAGGTTCCCCTAACTAAAATTCAATTAAGTATACTGTATTTTTAAAATATAATTTTAGATATTATATACAGAGTTTTTTTTTTAAATCTTCAAAAACATTAGAAGAATTCTTTATTTTATTTTTTGAAAATATTGTTATAAATCCCCTCAACTCTGGGTACTTGTGCAGATGCAATCCCATCAAGATTCGCTTTTGGTGACCATTTCAAAGTGGTTTAAGCTTCACAGGGGAATCAACTACATTGTACGAAATAGGTTCATCTGATAGTTACCACCTTTAAATGTATATATTCCCCTAAACAGTAAAATATACTGATTAATGACTTTTAAAAGATAATTTTTATGTTCACTTAATATTTTATAAACTTTTTAAGTTTTCAGTTTTTCATCCACACACGAAACGTTTTCGACTGGCATGCCCATTTTTAATCGATCTCATAAAAAAATCAGGGACTGGAGCTTATCTCATTCCTCTTTTCGCAAATATGTTTATCAAATACTTTTTATACCCACAAATTGGTTTTCTTTTACAATAATTGAATCAAGTGTAGAACCCCTGATTTTCAAGTAAATTCATAATTTCATATTGAAATATTTGTTCGTATGCTCACTGACCAGATTTAGTGTCTGCTTTTTAAAGATATGTAATTAAAAAAAAAAAAAAACCCTCCGATGCCACTATTTAAGCATCTTAAGGGTATCATCGATTTCGAATTTCTACCTTATGTGGCATCACTATCATCTATTTGAACATTATAGCACATTCTAATAAAGCATGGTAATCATTGGACTACAATCATGAATTTTTATATATTTTACATTATTTAATGATTTTTATAAAATATTTATCTTCCTATGTTTTAAAAACCGTGAAGTACCCTTTTGTCTTGATGCTCTGCACGTAAGAAAGCGATTTCTTGAAAAGAGAACTTTCCGCCGAAAAGAACTTGGATTGATTCTCTTGCGGAAATTCAGCTTTAAGATTACAATTATTAATATACAGATTAACCAAACAATCTCAGATTCAATTTACATCTGATCTGGAAGCGATTGTGATTTAACATTTGGATTTCTTCTTGCTCTCATGCAGAGAACAATTGTTATAAGGCTAGATGCTAATAACATGGTTAGAAGCACTACAAGTCCGCTAACAAATGTTCCTGTAGACATACAAATACCCTTATTAGCACTGCTGACGGTTGAGAGTTCGGCCAAAGAACCTCTATTACTTAAAGGAGCGGCTATATCTTCAGGAGATACAACTCTAATACTTCTTTGCAGTCGAATCGGTTCTACTCTTTCGGGTACTTTAATTATCTTCTCTTCGCGTACAGTTCCATAATTCGCTGCGTTCCCAGACATACGTCGCTTTCTGATACTACCACGTATATTAGGAGGGTAGTCGGGACAATAATTGGAGCACTGAAATTTGCAAATTTCAATGTTACATTCCAAAAATACTTCGATTTTGTCGGGGAATTTGAAAGCTTGGAAAAAAGCGAATGTGATCAGTGATGCTCCAGAGTTTCCGGTCTGGCGAGTTTTCTGCCAAGGACCTAACAGTTTCTTTTTGATGACACATCCACGTTCGTCTGTCAGCCGAATGGCATTTCGAACACTACCGTCGTGGGCTATGCAATCTTTCACGTGCACATCGAAATCGTTTGCTCCAAGGACGTATATGACCATAGTAAGGGTATCGCCGATTTTCACCAGTCCATTCACTGGACCAGCAAAAGGTCCCCGACCAACCTGAATGTCCATATAACTCTCCACTGTGTCTCCACTATAGGTTACTGCAACTACATCCAGCATATCCACATTAACAGCTGAAGTCACTGTCTGATCAAATTGACCAGCCCATACGCAACGGATGTGACGTGCTGCATCCCACACTTCCTGGAATCCCGCATGATTCTGAATGACCAACGTGTTTTCTAAGTATCCATGGCCGCCGATAGAGAAATCATCAATAAAGATAGTACCACAGCGGTCCAAGAGAATGACAAACTCGAATACATTTTGTTGACTATCGGGAGCAACATAGTGGCAGCCAGGATCATTAAAAAATCCTTTTGAATAAATTATGCCATTGTAGGGATGACTGAACTCCAGACGAACATCCATCACTTGCTTTTGGCATTTTACATCTAGGTTAAGTAACTGGATTGGAGGAGAGATAGGCTGGTGAGGCAGAAGGTTATCTCCAATATGACTGGATTTAGGTATTCCTGAAGTAGGAGGAAGGAAGGAATGAATTCTACCATTACCACCATTTACTGAATGATCCGGGATGGCAACCTTTGGATTTGACTCTGGATCTCTTGAAAAGCCTACATGAATCTCTGAAGAAGCAAAATTTGGACGAGAGGATTGTTGAGACTTCTTAGGAAGAGACTGGAAGGACGGTCCATCACCACAATTGACGACGTTCCACAAAACAATGACCTGTCAAATGAGAAATATTTAATATACATAAAAATATAGAACGAAGGCAGAGAAAATACAGTATTTTGAATTTCTGTTGATAAAAAATCGCATAACTTTCATTTTTAGGACATTTTAATTATTCAATGAACAAATTTAAACACTACACGCCATTAATATTTCCCCTCCTTTTTAAAATGGGCTCAAATTAAGAGCGAATAACTCAGCCAGGAGTGAAAAAAGCTGATAAAAGTTCGTCACTTCATTGAACTATTTTGTCCAGCTCTCTCGTTTACTCATTTAGAGAAATCTGGGGAAAATATTTAGAGAAAAAATACATACAGATAATAATTTGATTAATAATAATAAAATACTGGTAGTATTAATGTGTACTGCACAATCGCAACACTGCACTTAAAAACATGCGACAGGTGGGTTTATTAATCTAAGTAAACGACCAAACTGGTACAAAGTAGAGTAGTGTATTACGTTGTTAGCAACCGTGTACTGTTTCGCAGGCCCACACAACCAGTTTAGATACGTATGCAGTGCCATTTAAAATTTACAAAATATTGTAATTGTAATTCTTGATTATTTTTACTATTGAATGAACCTCTCGGGGAGCTCTAAGGTGATGGGGTCTCGTTCCACAGAACGGTTCGAACGTACCTGAATCCGGTGCTGCTTATCTTTTTGCGTTTTACGAAAGAGAAGATGTGAATTAACCTTCGAGAGCTCCTCCAAAATGCCCATCATCGTAAAGAATTTGTCCCCTTGTCTTTGCCATTCTTCAAACATTTGCTGGAAGCAATAGTTCGGAATTTTCTGTATCGCAACCTTTGCTTTGACAGTATCTCTAAAAATTTAAACCAATGACGTCTGAACTGTTATTTTAAAAGTGTTAAGGGAGGGGGAAAGAATATATATAGGGAAACAAGTTGGAATTCTCTGGAGGATGTAGAAAGTGGTCGGTATTGTATTTCCTTTTTTATGGAGAGATTCGTTATGGATTATAACATCGCAAGTACTTGTTCTGTTTAGCTATTAGTAGAACTTATATAGATATTGTATGTGACATTTCAACGACACTAATGATCCCTAGATCGACGATTGGTGATGTTATCTGAAGATTAAAGCGAACTGGTGCTGAAATCATCACGAAACGACCTCCGAAGATGACGGAATGTGTCAGGAGAACCCCAAAGAATCGTCCGCTTGGAGCTCAGGTTGACGTTGTTGTTGCAGCAAATATAAGCAAGCCCTCAATGAGACCATTGGGACACTCATTAGCACCAGTACAGTGCATAGGAAGCTGCATATATGGGTTACCGTGGTCGTGCAGCCGTTCACAAGCTACTAATCATCCCGACTAATGCCATACGCTGTCTAGCGTGGTGTACAGCCCGTAATTTCTGGACCGTAGGCTAATGGAGAGCTGTTCTTTGGAGTGGCAAATCACAGTACATAGTCCACAACCAGTCTGAAGATCGTGCCTGGATGTGGCGAATGCCCAAAGAAAGGATCACTTATCGGACTGTATCGTCCCAAAAATAAATAAATCTTTATTGTGAAGTGCAGAATTACATACAACACAAAATCCCATCACTGCGACCAGCGCTAGGAGCTTGAATAAACACACTACAATATACAAACACAAAACAAAGTTCAGCATAGACGAGCAGCATACAAATAAAAACTAGATGATGATTACATTAAAGATTAATGAGTATGGAAAAGTGCTAAATATCAGTTTGATTTTTAAATATCAGTTTGATAGCCAGCCTGCTAAATATTATTTAGAATAAAAGTGTGGGCTGGGCCCTGGTCTAAAATGTACTGTATGTGCATATAGCACAAATACCGTACGCACCAGAAGTAGTGCAATACCAGGAAGGGGGAGATTGAAAATTATGACGCGGACAAAGAAGTCGCCTGACTTAAATCCAATAGTGCTTTTATTGGGTCATCTAGACCGGCAAGTCCATGAAGTCTGTCCATGTTCACAAAATTTATGGGAAACTTTACAGATCGCTTGGAGTAATGCTAGTCAAGACACTATTATAAAATTAATCGCTAGAATGTCGCGTCTTTGTAAAGGTGATAAATTTTATATTTTGATCAAAAATCAGTATAGATGTTAGTATTAATCATTTCAACATTTTTGCTGTAAATTTTTCAATGCTTAATTAAAAAATCTTAAAATACTTTTTTAGTGTGTTTTGTTTTTTATATTAAACCTTACATTGTCATAGCTAATTTTAAAAAAATTAAAAAACAGCTGTCATATGCTGTGATTATAAAATTTTAGGCGGAATGTACAGGGGTGGACAAAAAAAAAAAACTGCATCACTTGTGAATTTTGCAAATAATGTGTTTGGCCCTGCATTGTGGGTTGCAGAAATGTTCGAAATGCATTTGTTAGATGGGATATATCTCTGTGAATGAAATCCAATAAAAAGACTTCACCTGATATACCTAACTGCCATAAATATCTTCCCAAAGGATAAAATGCGTAATTAATGGAAATATTAGAAATCATGCAAATGGCAATCATGACAACCAAACATACATTTTATTGCATTTACGTGTACAAACGGAAATGACAAGTTAACGTAATAGGATTATGTACTATAAATCAGCAAAATAAGTCCTCAATATTTTGTTATTCCTTCTCGAGCTGCAATTACAGCCTTGCAACGATCTGGCATACAGTTAAATCAACTTCTGGATATATGGTTGCCCAATTTCGTGGTACCACACCCTTACAATGCTCTCCTGCAGCTGAATCTTACTTGTCGGCTTCTTCTGAGCAATTTTAGACATTATGTACCAGTAATTTTCAATAGGATTCAAATCTGCACTGTTGCCGAGCCAGTCCTACACTGTAATGCCAGCATTTTTGAGGAATGACTGCACCTTAAGGGAGAAAAACGAAGGAAAACATTAGTATAAGTATGTTTTAAGCCTTGTGAGACAAGAAGACAGACTCATCATTAAATTTAAATAGCATAAAACTTACCAATTTTGCTGTGTGGCAAGGTGCTGAGTCCTGTTTAAAAATGCAGTTTTGACCGTCTTTCAAAACGGGTTTCAGGCACTCCTCCAACATAGCAGTGTAGGTTTCTGCATTCATCGTTCCGTTAATAAACATAATTCGCCCCACCCGTTTGCTTGTTATGCATCCCCAGACCATCTGACCTGACAGGCGGGAAACTTTACAGTCGGTGTTACGCAGTCAGGATGGTATGCCTTCGATTTTCGTCTTCTGACGTAACGCTTCCCATCCGAGCCTTGCAGGTTGAATTTCGATTCGTCAGAAAAGATTACGGCGTCCCATTGCTCTTTTGTCCATGAAACACGAGTTTTAGCCCAAGCTTCTTCCTCATTTGTTGGGTCAACAAAGGCTTCTTCTTGGGCCGATAGGCATGCAGACCACATTCCGAAAGCCGTCTTTGGATAGCTCGTGCATTTGTTTCGACACCAGAGGCCATCTCAAAGTCCAGTTTTAGATTAGGAGCACTAGCATGCGATTACGAAGGCATAGCCGTTTCAAATATCGATCTTGGGAAGGCGTAGTCACTCTCTTACGGCCTGGTCCCGGTCTTCTCTTCACATCACCGTTTTAACGTTTTAATTTCAGCACTTGGGACGGGATAATGTTGACTGGTGGCAGCCTATTTTATCAGCGATAGCACGCGTAGAAAGACCTTCCTGGGACAGAGCAACAGTTACACTTTTTTTTTCTTGGTGTCAACTGAACATATGGAGCCATGTTCAGTTGACACCCTTCCAACGCCATATTTATAGAAACGGCTGATGCAACACCTTGCAAATACTGTCTGATGCAATAGAACCGTTATCTGATGCAATAGAACCGTTATCTGATGCAATACCTTTGCTTTGTGACAAGCAAAATGACTGTAATCAAACAATATCTTACACGTTTCACTACAAATATTATTTTTTTTGTCTCCCACTGTATATAATATTACTTCACTACATAATATTTCTTTCCTTCGTACTGTATGTTTAAAAATATTTCATAATTACGTTATTTACTGTTTTATATAATCATCTGAAATTAGTCAGTCAGCAAGGCATGCACAGTTTTCAACGCAAAATGTTCAATGTTGGAGAAATGAAACTAATTACATGATTCTCATCTGACTCTATTTAAAAATTTTCCGTGTGCAAATTTATATCGGTGGATTTATTTAAAGTTGTTGTTGTTGTAGGCGGTTTTAGAAGCATTAGTGGCTAAGTCCATATTGCTCCGTATCTGTAAATTGCGTGTGTGTTCTGAGGTCGATTTTCTGTTCGCTGGACAAAAAACCCGAGTTTCCGGGAGGAAAAACCATGCTGTCCTCGCCTGAAACCGACTAACTCAGCCACATTATGAAAAATGCCCGTAAAAATTCCTCACGTCATCGACGGGACTCGAATTCAGGTCTTTTCCACCCTGTGTGGGGAGGACAGCGATTCTAACAACTGTACTGCCCACGTGAACTTATTTATAATAGTTTGTTTTAGTATTACATTCAATAGTACAAGCAAAGAAAGAGGAAAGTTTAAATTCTTAAAACATTTAATTTCATTTCAGATCGACTAATTGCTGATTCTTGCAACACAGAATTTCCTACAGCACACGTTCTCCAAAAAAAAGGTAGTTGAGGATCTCTAGCGCCACCTGACCCTACCGATGGCACTGAGTTAGGTAGCCCTGCTATAAACGTATTGCTGAACAATAAAATATTCATCGTGTGATAAAGTCTGTAAGGAATTTGAATTAATCATGATATTTGCTTACTGTATGTTTAAATTAATGCTATCTTGAGAAGAGTTGCTGTCGAATGTGTAGCGGGCTACATTCATTAAATATAAATGGAACTGTTTAAAACTAGCATAACTTACCATTAAAAGAGGCAATAAACATGACCCAACCATCTTTTTGACCACTTACTGCGTCTTTCAGAAGCATCAAAATATTTTTCTCCTAAGAAAAGAGCAAAAGGTAAGAATAAGTATTAAAGTTTACTTTCAGAAATGGTTACTTAGAATTAATCAGTTTGCTAACCATTAACAACCAAAACCAATAACACGCAATTTCTTTCCTTAGCGTTTATATTAATTGTAAATAATTTTTATCATTATTCCTCGCTATCCCAGGAAACAGGGTCGCGGTCCTTCCAAACAGCATGGAAGAGGACTGAGCGTGACTTCCGTCGCTGCCAAAAGTTCAGAAATATGCCTGGAAAACAGAAACCTTAATGGACTTTTTTCACACCGTGGGGAGTTAGTCCGTTTCGGGTGAGGGCTGCGTGGGTGTTTCGTCATCCAGAAACACTGGATGGTCATCCCCGTTAAGTAAAAAGTGAACACATAATACACAAGCAATTTAGAGACACTATATACCTATGAAAAATTTAAATGATTCCGAATATAACAATGCAGTCCTCGGTACTGAAATCACCCCCTAGAAAGAGTGGACTGATGTTAGAAAAATATCACGATTTGATTTTTTGAGTTATAGAAAAACTCCTCGTTCATGTATTACATGGATCAGTAGCTTTTCCAGACTGTTTCGCTTTGGTATTCCCAGATGAGAGATAAAGTGTTGCTCATATTCGGCCTCTTTCAAGAATGGTCTAAAGATGGACAACCCACTTAGTAAAATCTGCAAAAGGGCAGCAGTATACTGATACCTCATTCGACTTAATTTTTTTTAAATTTCGAGTATGTGGAAAGACTTTGAATATGTGGGATACAGAGCTTGTCAATCAGCCATAGAGAGCCCTGATTGACAATTATAAGGCTAAGCGAGGGGATAGTAAAAAGAAGGAATGCGAAATTTTCAGTGTTATAAAGAATTTCAGAAGTAGGGATCATAAATTTGAATTACGGGGAAAGATATTTAGACCAGTGGACAGTTCTTTTGGCCAGTGCACAAAAAGCCTGTGACTTTCTTGCACTAGCTCTCGCAAGTAGTGCGAGAGCTAGTATAATAACTGTCATCTTGGATATAATAACTGTGCTCCCTACACCAGGTGGAAAAGGCCGGGATTTGAAACCCATTAATGGCGCGAGAAATTTTTATGGACTTTTTTCATAATGCGACTGAGTTATTCGATCTCAGGCAGAGGGTTGGTTTTTTCCTCCAGGTAGAATTGACTGCAGAATATATGAAATTTAGATCTTAAATTATAGGAGAACACCTCATATATTTTTAGTAGGACTGTTAATCTCTCAACACTCAATCGCATGCCATCATGTGATGACATGTGATGTTGGTTGGTTGGTTTTTGGAGATTGGTGGGCGCGTCTTTCCGATTCTCTTGACGTGATATGAGTTGAAGGCATGATTATTTTAATTAATAGCTATTTTAATTTGATTTATATATGATTATGCACGGGGGGGTTCATATTATAATCATTCGCGATTGAGTATTGAGAGATTAACAGTCCTACTAAAAAGGTATGAGGTGTTCTCCTATAATTTAAGATTATTATAATAATAAGACTTATTGGGCTTCATAGTCCCTTTTGATTGAATGAAATTTAGAGTACATGTATACTGCTACCTCATTCGTCTTAATTTTTAAAAATTTTTATTATATTAAAAACTCAATGTGGAAAAACCACTCCTGTCCATTTTATCAGTTCAGCTCCCTGCCTTTGGCTATATATGTTTAATAAATTACTTTGAAACATTGGCAAAGACAATTCACAAATCTATGTAATATATTTTTTGTCATTAATATTAAAAAAATAATAATAACTTTTACAGAATAATTGAAATATTCTCATTTGAAATGATATAATTGATTCTCTATATTTTTATTTTGTCGTTTCTATATAATAATTCATTAAAAGTTAATATTAATTAGGTAAAATTCAGTAATTAATATTCATTAAAAGCGTTAATGTCAGTGGTTCCCAAACTTTTTTTGGCTACCGTCCCCTTGATTTCATAAACTCGTCCCAGGCGTTCCTACCCTACCCTATAAAAGCATTATTCAAACTAGCGGCTTCCACAACCACTAAAGAAGATAATAACACAATAAAAAAATAAAATTAAAAACAATTAACTGCACATTTATTCAAAATCGAATTAAAACTTTTTAGTTTAATTAATTAATTCAACGAAATTGATTAACCTGATCCAGAGATACCGCTTTTCAAAGTATGATAGTCATTTAGCAAGAATCTTAGATACAACATTTGGTAACTACTTCACTGTTCAATAAATTCTTAATGCAATGGATGGGCTTGATCAGTGTTCCTTTGTCTGGTTTATAGTCACACTTTGGTAAGTACATGTACTTACCAAACATGCACAAACCTTCACCTACCACAGATGTAATTGGCTATCTTGTGATAACTTGTGCAAGTTGATAGCTTAGCTTAAATAAATTCAAGGAGGAACTGGACAAACTTTTAGAGGGAATGGATTATGAAATTACTTATTTATTTTTTTTTCTTTCATGGCGGATGCTACATAAGCTCATGCGCTTGCTTTCTTGCATCACATGCCTCGATTACTATTACTATTAACTCCGAATCGTAAGTACAAAGTGACCAAAGGAAACAGCATTGAAAGAGATAAGAGCAGTAAAACCTTAAATATGAAGCGAGGAAGGCGCTCGCCCTAGGGCTTAGGCTCTAGCTTTAATCGTAAATAAGTGATCAACGCACTCGCAGGGTCCATCTCATACAGCGCACCCCTCCGTCCTATTGAATCTTAGAGATTCTACCTAGGTAATCCCACCGGGAGAGCGCTTTCGCCCACATTAGGAACGACTGGTTTATATAGAATAAAGAAAAAAACAGGCAATCAAACAGGCAATCAAAATTTTGGCCTAATTTGAGAGCATTAATGAGATTAAAAAATAAAACTGTCATAATAGGGGCACCTAAGAACAATCTTATCACCCCCATTTGTATTATGTCCATAAATTGCGTGTGTTCTTGTTCGATTTGCCTTTTGCTGGACGGAAAACCAGACTTTTCAGGGGAAGACCTTGCTATCAACGCATCAGACCAACTAACTCAGCCACGGAATGAAAAAAGCCCATAAAAGTTTCTCTTGTCATTGACCGTATTCGAATCTAGGCTCCACCCGGTATGGGGGAGAACAGTGATCATAACCACCGTGCTACCGCGCAGACATGGATGACATTAAATGGACAACTGGAATTATTTATAAACTATTTGTACGTCTTAAAAACGAAAAAATTAGTTTTGTAATCCGATGTAGCCAACTAATGGTAAGTGGTTTTGCAACTTCAACTTTTTTTCTTTTTTTTTTTTTGTGGAAGCCGATGTAAAAACTTTCAGTTAACAATAGGCAGTGATTTTTTTTTTTTTTTTTTTTTTTTTTTGGCGGTATACGGATTCGGACCTGCAATACGCAAGCGCTTTAATCACACACGAAACCACACTACTACAGCCAACCACAGTGTTAAATTTTAAGCATCTATAGAAATCCATGCATATTTTCAATTGCACTTCATTATTAAAATGCCTAGGTATGTAATTTAAAAAATATGAAATTTCTAGGCAATTAAATTATAGAGTGCATTGCTTTCCTGAAAAATAAATATTAATTATGAAAATGTTAAGCGATTAAAAGTAAAACGAGGAATAGGTATAATGGCCGTTGTCGTTGTCCAGTTCTAATCAGAATCAAATCTTGAATACTGTGTAGAGGACTGGAAGCCTCATTTCAAGAAAGAAAACAGTTTTTTTGAAAAGTTACAAAGGAAGACAATAAAATTTGTTGTGGGTGCAAAGGAGTATTCCTACAGGAAGAAACCCCCTGTAAATTACAAAGTTTCTAAACTAGGAATTTGCGAATCTGATTGGAGTGAAGGCCTTAAAAGGGTAGGGTAAACTGAATTATGGGAAGACATTTTCTTTTTCTAAGGTGATGAAATCAATTTCCGGAACAATTATCACCAAATTTTGCAAAATAAGAGGATTATTTATTATTATTATTATTATTATTATTATTATTATTATTAGCTATATGGTGTAAGGAAGCCTGAGGCTTATGCTACACCAGCCAAAAAAAAAAAAAAAAAAAAAATTTCCCGAGGTACCCTAAGAGAGAGAGAGAGAGAGAGAAGTAGAGGGAAATCACCAAGAAAGAGAAGAATGATGGTATCCAGCTCAGGACCCTGGGTGTGCCAAGCCCATACTCACCAGATGTGAGCCCCCGGGGTTGAATAAGTAGTTTTAAAGAGGGATTAGCTCCCTTGGATGGTTTTGCATTTTAATACTGATATGAAAAGAACCTTAGTCTTCACTGAATCTTCTTTTCTACTCTGAAGGTCTAATGCAAGGGCATGCTGGAGGGGGAGGGGGCGATCTGGGGATGACACGAGTCCCTTGTTAAATTTTTGGGAATTATCTGCTCTCTTATTAAGAAATTAGTCTGATAAAACGTAACAGACAATTTTAACCGGGGATGACTCTTAGCAGAAATATTTCTGGGGCGAGCCTCTTGTTAACAATTTGGCAGCACCGTGGTATAACGCAGTGTCGCGATTTCAGATTACTTGAATATGGCCGTGCAAGAATGCAATTCTGCTGATCAGTGGGGAAGGGCTATTTCTTACAAGGCTCAAAGAAGGATTGGTTACGCAGGGAGTGGAATTAAACCATTTAAAATCTGGAACACGGAAGACGTGGTGTTCAACAGAATTTGGGTTGGTACACGGAGGTTGTCATTAGTTGTGAGTGAATGATGTGTCCGGTAAGCGCTGATGTCTATAATTTTTATTTCGAATAAAGTGGAGAGTTCTGCGTCCCGGTTCTGTTCTGTGTTTGCTGCATCTGAGTAGGCAGGAACTGGTTAGAAAGATAAAAACCTGTGGTTATTGCTGTACAGTGAAAGAACTGTATTGAGAATTTGATTATGGTCTTAAAGTGGCACAAGTCTCACACACTAGGGAAACTAATATCGTACTTCAGCCAGTGATCATTTTTATTATGGTGGAAAATATTTTTTTCCTGTTACCCTGAACTACTGCAGTGGTTACGCGACCACGGTTCTAGACTTTTTTTTTTTTTTGAAATTTCCTGCAGGAAAGTCAAGCTAACACGACAAAACTAATTTTGTATTTATTTTCTAATTTTAATATTTATAAAATGTTGTATTTATGTTAAGATATTGTTCGATTATTTTATCAGCTAACCAATTGCCTTTTTTTTTTATTATTCTGTATTTTTAAAATTCAAAAACTGTAAGTAATAAGAAGCACCATAAACTGGTATAAAATTTGTTTCATACCAGTTAATCAGTGATTCAATAACAGTCACGATTCAGTCAATAATATGGTGCGTAAATAACAGTTCTTAATAAGACTGATTGAACTACGCATATTTAAAAAACAGGTTCTACTTTTTTCTCCCTGACTGGGGATTCCATCCCGTGACAGGTATTGCTACCAAGTACACGGGTGGTTGTTATGTCTTGAGTTATCGTTCGTCGAGGAACTCTCTGACTATCCTACAGATGTTCACGATTGCGATTTTCTGGAGGTCCTTGTAGGTGTTCTCTGGGACCTATTGCTGCTAGGCTGTTATGGGTCTTTGGCACCATACCGGTGGTTGATACGATGATCAGGATGGTCGTTACTTGTTGCATATGCCACATCTCTTTGATCTCCAGTGTTGGGCACTGCTATGTCAATCAGATAGGTGGCTTTTCCTTCTTGTCCACAAGGGTTATGTCCGGTCTGTTGTGCAGGATTGTCTTGTCCGTTATTATGGCGCGGTCCCAGTACAGCTTGTGAGTTGGGGTCTCTAGTACTGCCTGCGGTTCGTGCTTATAATACGGTACACTTTCTTTGATCAACTAGTATTTCCTTGCTAGCTTCTGATGTATTATTATTATTATTGCTAAATGATGCAAGGAAGTAAACTTTATCTGCATCTGCAAATAAATAAATAAGCGCTCATACTTTTTCCATCCCTAAAAATCGATTATCTAATTTTGCTTTGAACTTAACCAAACTCTCTTCCTTGGTCACTTGGCAGGCAATTTATTTCAGTAATTTATAACACGTTGCCCGAAAGTTAAACTTCATGAGATCCAGCCTTCCGTCGTGCCTAAGATTTTATATTTGTGTCCCCCTGGTTCTTATCTCTTCTTCCAGTGAGAATAAAATTCGTATTTTATGAAGACTTTGAACGAGTCATTTTCTTTGTGGGTATTATTCATAACGTGTCACAGTAATTACATGCCTTGCACTTTTTTTTTTAGAGAACCCCTGAAATTGGTTTTCTATAAGGTAACGGTAAACTGCAGCCATTATCAATCCACTGCAGGATAGAAGCCTCCTCAATGATTCGTGTTGAGGGAAATGGACTATAATCAGCCACACTGGTCCAGTGCGGGTTGGCAGATCGACCGTATTTAGCAGTCATGGGCTTGAACCCCTGACTGCTAAATATGGTCGATCTACTCAAAGAGCGTGTGCTACTGCATTCTCGTTCCTGACCACTCGGATTTCCCGAGTGGTCAGGAGCGAGAACAGTTTAAGAGAACACATTTCAATGAATATTAAGCACAAATAACTGAACTGATTTACATCTGTAAACGTTTATAATGATCGAAAAATTACAAATGTAATCTTTTGGTCATTATAAACGTTTATTGCAACCAAATGTTACTGTTCTAAAATATTTTTAACCAGGTCAGTGCAAAGATACTAGGGGGCCCGGATGCAAAAAGGGTTAAGGGGCCTCGTTTATTTATGTTGAGATTTTTATGACCCCCTCGATTGAGGGCCCCAAGATCGGGGGCCCCGGTGCGGCGCATCCAATGCATCCCACATTTGCACGGCCCTGTTTGTAACAAAATGTTACAAATGTAAATAACAGCTCGGTTTGTTAAATGTAAACAAAAGACAGTAAACGAAGTCACAGAAAATATTGTCATTATCTAGTGCCAATTTTAAATGCATGCTTAGTACACTAAGTACGGTATCAGAGAGAATAATGAATGTGCTTCGGGAATAATCACAACGAAGTATGCGCAGTCTTTATCAGTTTATATGACAGTTGGACTTTAATAATGCCTTGTAGTGGAGAAATAACAAAACCGCAAAGTTTTGTTTTTGCCACAATTACAACTTTTGATACCGCTGACGAGCTGTATGACTAATTACACTATGCTGCCACTTTATTAGGTACACCGCTGCTGTGCACACAAATTGTTGTCCCACACCGTTGCAAGTCACATGACCACAGTTGTGGATATAAATGCAGCAGAACATCCTTTCTAGTATCAGTTAAGCATACAAACCGTAGCAAGAATGAGGAAAAGGGGTGATCTAACGGACTTCGAACGTGGCATGGTAGTAGGTGTAAGACGTGCTGGACAAAGCATCTCTGAAACGGCAGTTCTTCTGAACTTTTCACGCACCACAGTTCAAGGGTGTATCAAGAATGGTGTAACGAACAGAAGACATCCTCTCAACGGCACTCCTGTGGAAGAAAATCACTTGTTGACCAGAGAGGTCAGAGGAGGATGGCTAGAATTGTGCAAGCAAAGAGATGGGCCACAATGTCGCACATCACGTCAGAATACAACTTTGGTGCGCAGAACAAAATATCGCAACAGACCACTAGTCGCACTCTGTCGTGAATGGGCTACAACAGCAGAGGGCCACATCGCGTACCTTTGTTATCAATGAAGAACAAGAGAGCACGCCTCCTGTGGGCACAGCAACACCACCACTGAACTATCGAGGATTAGAAAACAGTTGCTTGGTCTGACGAGTCGAAGTTCCTGGTGCATCATGTTGATGGAAGGCTCAGAATTTGGCGAAAACAACATGAATCCATGGGCCCGTCATGTCTGAAGACTGCTGTGAAAGGTAGTGGGGCAGTGTTATGGTGTGGGGAATGTTTTCTTGGCACACGTTGGGTCCATTGATACCCATAGATTCACGTCTTAATGCCACATGATACCTAAACATCGATGCTGACCAAGTGCATCCGTTCATGTTGACAGTTTATCCTCAGTCAGATGGTTACTTCCAGCAGGATAATGCGCCGATGCACAAAGCCCGAATCACTATGGAATGGTTCCAGGAACACGACAATGACTTTTCTTTGCTGCAGTGGCCCGCTCAGTCCCTCGGATCTCAATCTTATTGAACATCTTTGGATGAGCTGGAAAGGGCTGTTCGCTGCAGGCCTACACCTCCGTGGAATCAAATGACACACTCATTCTGCATGGTACTCCATTGCTGCACAACGTTTTCAGCATCTTGTTGAATCCATGTCTAGAAGAATTCGGGCTGTTTTGAAGGCTATAGAGGCTCAACACCTCCTTTAGCCTTCTAGTAGGTAGGTGTACCTAATAAAGTGGCAGCACAGTGTATAATGACCGCAAACGATTTAATATGGGGAATTAAATGTATTGTTCGGTTTCTTCAGTAGATCTCCATTATGGAAGAGATTGACCGTAGGTTTAATGAAGCGTGCATTTTTCCAGTTGCGCACCCATACTGAATGCTTTCTATCTCTCTTTGCTCTATGTTCTAAATGATCTCAAACTGGTCACCTACTCGCATTGGACTTGGCGCTTTATTGCCTTAGCTGCTCGTGCGACAAAAAAAACCGAAACCAAACCAAAAAAAAGCGCCGTATATCAGCAGTTTTTTTTTGTTTGTTTTGTTTGTTTGTTTGGTTGTAGTTTTCCCCACTGACGACCAGTCACGTAGCCAGTAATTGCAAGAGGAGCTCACTCAAAGAGATATCACAAAAAAGGGAAATGTGACTTTTGCGTGGATTGCAACATGATAATTAAATATAAATGATTTCCCGGAGCACTTTTGTTGTTGTTGTTTTTGTAGTTGGGTTTTAAGAGCATCAGTGACTAAGGCCATATTGCTCTGTGTATACTGTCTGTAAATTGATTGTGTTCTACGGTCGATTTTCTGTGTGCTCAACGAAAAACCCGAGTTTCCGGGAGGAAAAACCATGCCATCTTCGCAGTAGACTGACTAACTAAGCCAAAAAGGCCCAAAGTCTTTTCCACCCAGTGTGGGGAGGACGGCGGTTTCCATCAACTATGCTACCCACGAGGGTGCACTGTTATAACTCGCTCCTATATAGAGGGATCATCGAAAAAGATGTCCATGATTTCCCTTTTAATTATCTTCGGAAATATTTGATAGATTGCTGTGATCGTAGCAGCAAACAGTGTGGAAACTCACTAAGTTTTATTTGACACCGCAACTTGCCCTTTTTATTTGACCTTGCTGCGCCGGGAGTGTGCGCAGGCTGACTCCTACGCGCACCGCTCAGTCAGTGTCAGTAAGATGGCTACAGTGCAACAGAAAGCGCAGTGTGTGTTGTGGTACGCTGAATTTAATCTGTCATAACAGTGCAACGTCAATACCGACGCCGGTGGCCATCTTACTGACACTGACTGAGGCGGTGCGCGTAGGACTCAGTCTGCGCACACTCACGACGTAGCCAAGGTCGTTGTTGAGGTCAAATAAAACCTAGTGAGTTACTACACTGTTTGCTGCTACGATCACAGCAATCGATCAAATATTTCCGAAGATAATTAAAAGGGAAATCGCGGACACCTTTTTCGATGACCTTGTATAATTCTTTAATCTTCTTCTTAGCTGATTCGTACCGCCCCTGCATTTCCGGGTTGTAAAATAATGATTTTTATGAAAAATGTGCCAGATATTAAAGACTTTCAGATAGACTTAAGTAAAATATGTTTTGAAAAGAAATACAGAAAACAAATCCTGGCTGAAACCTTATCCGTGGTTCAATTCTGATGCAGTACAGAAGATTCGAGAAACTGGTCTGATTTACTCTACAAACAGAAATCCTCTTCAGCTGCTCACAAGGCCAATTCGGAATGTACTGTTTTCTACATGGGATTTGCCAATGCTCACTTTGTATGAAGAAGTTCGAAATGGACCTCACACTTTTTCTTATCGCATTGTATTATTTCTGTAATTTTTATATAACTAATTTCATTTATTTACTATTGCTGCTATGCATTTATATTTTATTTTATTTATTCGCATAAACAGGTATCTTAAACTCTGATTTGCTGCAGTTATCTCTGGCTTTTCTATGGTTTATTGCAGTTATCAAAGCAACTCAAAGAATTTCTTATTACAAAACCGCACTTCGGTAAATCTCCACATGGGCACCTTTTATAGCACGTAGAATGTCAAGACGGTAGCTGATTTCTTTCCAAGTAGTCAGAAGCATCTCTTGAGAAATGGAAGTCACTGCCTGTTCGATCAGCTGTTTTAACACTGTTCCAATATGGTGGTATCCCATCTTTCTAATAAAACACGTGTGACTGCACCTTCCAGCCACAGGTGTTTTATCAATTCGAGCATATCTAGGTAATCTTCGGAGTTCACAGTGTTTTCGTGGAAGAAAAATGCCTAATCACCTGGCTGAAGGACAGTGCACACCACGGGTTTACCTTCACGTGTACAGTATCACGTTCGTGTTCACGAACTGCGTGAGAATTTTCAGATCCCCATATGCGACAAGCGTGTCTGTTAACTTTATCAGACAGGTGGAACGTCGTTTCATCACTGAAAATGACATTTTCTAGAAAGTGCTCATTTTGGTCTATAAGGTTGAGAATGTGAACAGTGAATTCCTCTCGAGGTTTGTCATGAGGCTTAATTTCCTGGACGATTGCACTTTGTAAGCATAAAGTTTCAATCTCTTGCAAACCACCATGTGCAATTTTGCTCGCGGTATTTGGAGCTGCAAGTTTGCCAGGCGAATAGATTCTGTAGGACTTCGGGTAAACATTTTCTCAATTTCCGAAACTATAATCTAATGATACACTAGGGGTACCAGGTCCTTTCTATCTTTCACTGTCACTTCCTTAAAACTATTTCAACCATCGCCTCACTGATTGTTCTGTGGGTGGATTTTTCTGGACTTCCCGTTGAAAACGTCTCTTTAGTCACTGGAGATTTGGTATCCCACAGCCACAACAAGCACTGTTTCCTCCTGCACTGTCGCCATTTTAATGCTGTATTATCACAATACTTGCTGGAATGAAGGCTGCCAACCGCATGAGAAAAAACTCATTGAGTTGCTTTTATAACTGCAGAAAACCATTTTAAGATACCTATTAAATAATTAATCGAGCTTCGTAGTCAGGTGAATAATATATAAACACCTGTACATCAGCTCTTCTTGCTTCTGACAGTTGGTCACAACCATTAAAGCCATCATTCGTTTCGCTTTCATGTTTTCGGGTAATAACGTTGTTCTCGGATACTTTAAGTATCTCAGAGTAACGTGATGATACTGCACACAGAGTCCACCCCTGGGGGACTTTTGACCAATATCCCGCCCTGCTCCTGTATAGGAGGATGAGGAGATCAGTGGTTCTGTAGTGGACCAGAAAAAGGCCAATGAAAATGAAATTATTAATTCGGAAAGATAACTGAAATATTTTTCAAATAACATTATACAGTATTTCAAAAACAAAATTCGTTAAGACATTTTCTGTAGCAAATATAAATCATAATTCTATTTCCTACCTGAAAAAAAAAAAACGATAATCTTTGTCCACCGCAGCAGTCTCGGGCAATAAACACAACGAAGAGGAACGATGAGCCCACGGTTTAGTGCCAATATAAAACATTAAATAAAGGAAACTGAAAACGGAGGTAAGTTATTTGACATATTTTATACCAGTTCATCGTGTGACCTACAACCTGAAGCAGGGAGGCCGCAGGTTTTCAAAGTATACGATGCGATCTGATCATCGGGTAGCACGTGCATTTAAAGTGACTTACATGACCGACGAGTGGCCCACTTCCCCAAACTTCCATATTTGTAACAGAGATCTTCAACGGCAGTTCGTTGTCCTCCGGTTGCCCCATCACCAAACGAAGAGCGGCGTAATTATAAGCGCTGAAAGGACTTCTGCAGTAAAGTTGTTTAACAAGCCAAGCACTCACGTATGGTGCTGTCACAGGGTCACTGGAACAGCTGTCTGCTTTCTTTTCCGCAAGACCATCAGAAAGTGAAACAGAGAGAGAGAGAGAGAGTGTGTAGGATAAAAGATGAGCACATTTTGCGGTATCTCGTTCGTCGAGTTGAAATACATGAAGAGGACCAGACAATTTTGTGCTGGTAGTACAACTTCCAGGAAAAAGAACAAGAAGCAGAGATGTGCCCACAGAAAATGCCTTGTGATCAGAAAGAAGAAAACCACAAATCAAAAACCAAAATAAGAGCGAAATATACTAGCAAAAACACTTGTTGCTTTGTTCCCGTTTTATACACAGGTGTCGCTAATATCGGGAAAAATAAGCATCCATTTTCATGCCGATAAAAAATAAATAATACAAGTTAATATATTAAATAAATTAAAATGTTAATAAAGTAAATAATAAAGATTAGTTTACAATATTCAAAAACAAGGCGAAAAGACAATAATTACCTTTCAAATTATAAAAGATAATTTTGCAGCTTCGCGTGCATTTATTTTTATTTTATTTCATTATTTTTTACAAAGATTAGTCAATTAAAAAGCGCTCTCGTGAGTAGCACAATTGGTACAATCGCCGCCCTCCCCACACCTGGTGAAAAAAGAACTGAGTCCCGTTGCTGACGTGAGGAATTTTTATGGGCCTTTTTCACAACGCGGCTGAGTTAGCCAGTCTCAGGCGAGGATAGCATGGTTTTTTCTCCCAGAAACTCGGATTTTTCATCCAGCAAACAGCAATATGGTAATTCTGATGCGCCTAAAATCCTACAACAACCAACCAACTGTCGCCAGTAACAGTTCCACAGTAAATGTCACTCTAACTCCTTCAGACATTACCGTGGGTCGCGATCATATGACTACTAAATACGGTAGAACGTTCTTGTATTTTCTCTATCTTGTGAACTCCTCTGACCTTATGTGGTTGTTCTGGAGTATGAACAAAAAATTTATTTATTTATTAAAACATGGAATAACACTTCAGTATGTTGCGCTAGTTCAGGCTAAAAGCTAGTGATCACACAACTGATGATTACTAATTACCACGGGGGGGGGTAGTTTAACTGTGATTAAGTCTCCCTAGCAATTCCTTCCCCGATTGCAGTGGTTGTGAGATATCATACTCTATCTTTATTTGCAACCTGAGCATTCGTTCTCGGGTTTTAATGGCATAGATTTCGTTGGTGATTTCCAAAATATTTCGGTCAGAATTCAAATTTCGTATTGCTTATTCACAACGTTCAGATGGAGATCGACTACATTAAAAATATACAATTATTTCTGGAATATTTAAATTTTTACACCAGAGAACGTCTAATGAAACCTAAGTAAAGTATTACATCTGTCCCGCATCAAACACAATTGTAGATTCACATATCTCCTTATTCATTGAGACATAATTAATATTCAAAGGTTTGCCCCTTCCCATTCTCTAATTTCACTTACTACTCTGTTTTACAATGTAGTACCGATACCAATAGGAGTGCATGATATTAATAAGTTCAACTTCCTAATTAAAAGAGACTTACACAAATAGAGATAATTGGTAGTATGGATGTTTCTGGGTTTTGCGTATCTCCGACTCCACTCCACTCACGATGATACCTTCTCGCGCTCTCTGCGGGATTCGCTGTACACTCTCACACTCCTGATTTTCACTCCTCTCTCCGCTGACCATTCGCTTCTGTTCTTATATAGTAACGATGACACTTTCATGTCTGCGAGTGTTTCAAAATTATGGCTTCGGTAACTGGCAAACGTGTCAACTACCAGTTTTAGCCAAGGAAATAGTCCTCACCGTACTTACGGTAAAAAGAAGTATTCTATCTTGAGGATACCTGTTTATGGATAGAGGAAAGGCAGAGATATTTATTTAATATTTAGTAATGGGTTTTTAAGAGTCACGGGAATTTTAAGAGACTTTTTTCTAGATTCTTAGCATCATGAACCCTGTGACTTTGAAGGATCGTGATGTCGTACTCTCTTTGAGCAATACAAATTCGGCAATAATTATTTTTTTGTCAGTCCGTTCCCATCCATCCACTGGATGAATTTTAACGAAATTTTATATTGGTTCATTTAGAAAGATTTGTTAAGCTCTACCAAATTTCATTGAAATCGGGCTAATATAAATCTTGTCCCTCCACCACAGAATGGTCAACTCAAATCCAACTGTGAATCTGGGCCTCCGGTTATCATTGAACGAGGTTCTGGAATTGCAGCATGGATTAGTTGATCATGTGCCTATTGTCTTCAACATGACTGTCCGCCAATATTGTAAAGTTATTACAATATGGACGGACAGTCATGCTGAAGATAATATACGCATACCCACTTTCCAACCAGCCTATGAGTTGGAACAGCGAATTATCATGTACTGAACAGTGGTACGATGAATTATCTAACACCTAACTGACGTGATTCAGCTGTGACCTTTGTTAAGAAAAAAAATATAGCATAAAAGAGGATATTACCTATTTATTATGTAAGACAGAACACAGCAGTAAATCGGATCACTGAGACAAAGAAATTACCCAGTAGACTTTCCCTTGGCCGTGGGCCCCAAGCAACCCACAACTAGTTATGCGGTTTATGCCGTTTGTCCAGCAATCCGTTGGTCAGTGATGTCTAATTGAGGTAACTATGGCAATAGCTTATGACATACCTAAAATGAATTAAAATAAACTGGTTAAGAATGTTAAAATATACAAAAAAATTTATACATTATATGTATCCCATCCTATAGACGTGTCCTACCCTATGTATAAGTACAAGTATAAAAGCTGTGCCGATCTCCGAGGGTTCTTTCCTCAATGAGGCTTTATAAGATGATGTGTGCATGTCAAGATTACATAGTGCACTGAAGTGGATCCGACAGGGCTTAATCCCTCAACTAACCAATAAAATTAAACAGGAGTGAAGGATCTTTAATTTTTATTGGTTACTTAGTATCGTTGGTTTAATGGGGGATTAAGCACTGACGGACGAGCTTGGGGATCGTGTGTGTGTGTGTGTGTGTGTGTGTGAACATAGTCTTGAAGTTAGGAGAGTACAAACAAAATGTACCGGTGCAACACGGCCTTAGAAGCTAATACAACTTAAAACTAACAAGAACAATTACAAAAGCTGGTATCTGAGCGCCAACTCAACATTTATTATCCCGTGGAGTAATACGATTCTTTTGCAATGCCGAGAGACATTCAGCAATACCAGTCCAAACAAGCCTGTACCAAATGAAATTACACAAAACTGAGTACCGCTTTTGCACCATTGATGTACATGGTCTTCGTAGAATTACATCATTAAAAATAGCGAATGCATGCGTACACGAGCAAGAACACCCCCATCACATTCTGTAATACTGTACTTTTAATTAAATTCTGTATAACATTTTTTGTACTGTATGGAAAAACTGGTTGTATTTTAATCCTTACAAACAGGGTTACATTTTAATGGCTAACCTTGCAGTCGTACAAATTGTATACTTTGAATCTTAAATTCTTAATTTATGAACAAATCCCGGGTAGAAAAATGTATACGTATTTATTACGATTTTTGTTTCAGTGATATTTGCCTTCTCTGCTTTGATAATAGTGCACAGGTTTTGCATGTATTATGTGGTGTGTTTACAAGCCAAGTTGCATACTGCAGGGGCTGGAAAATCCGAAATAGTTCATAGGTAAAACCTTATACCTTTTGAGTGCGATTTATTATGGATATTATTAGTGTAAATCTATTTGATATAGGGCCCTCTTGGAATAATGAGACTCGCTACACCACGGTTTCGCATATATCGCCAGCTGAATAATGTGCTCCTCACAACGAAAAACTGGGGTAGGTTGTGCAAGGTACTGTATTTACCGTCCTTCCTCGATTTAAGTGAAAACTTGATGATACACGTCATCAAGTTTTCACTTGCTAGGGGTCACTTTTAAAGAGGTCATGTGCATTTTTTTTTAGCTCAGATCTAACAAAGAGAGAGGATACACTCGTTATTAGCTCAGCTGTATTTTACTTTTTTTTGCCCTTCAGTTTTTTGGCTTCCTTAATAAAGAAACATTTCTCTTTTACTTTGTGTATTAATATTTTCTCGGCATATACATAAACAGCGTTAAATAAGAATTCTTATTTATTTTTTTTTTTTCAAATAAATGTCTGTCTCTCTCTCTTTTTTTTAAATTTCTGCTCTTTCTTCCCATGCTCTTATATTTTTAACTTCCGAATGCTAGGGGTCACTAAGGGCTTCATAAGGCACCTAGACTCAAGGTTTTTACAGAAATACAGGATAATACAGTGTATTATTTAATTAATTTATTTTTATTTATTTATGTATTTTATTTTATTTATTTTTTTGATTTTGCACATCTTGAAATGATTTAAGAAGACTTGTTAGGCTACAAACAACAGACGATCATCAATTTATACAACAAGTACGTACACTACTTACGAAAGTATTATACACTGAAAGGACAGAATTTATGGAATACTTGGTTCCTGAGCGACGCGACACTGTCATCCCTCTCGCCAGTTACACTGCATCACTGCATTCACGTAGACGTAATTACATGTCAGTATGGATAAACGTCATGAATTAACAGACTTTGAAAGAGGGATGATAGTGGGTGCTCGACACATGGGTCACTCTATCGCGGAGGTGGTAGAGTGTAGTGTGTGTGTATAGTGTCAACCGGCACCAGGGGTTTCCCCCATCTCCGCGTAGTATACTTTGCGGGTGTGAAACAACGCTGTCAATGCCAAAGGTTTAAAGGTGTAGGGATTTTGTATATATGCAGTGTCGTTTACCGTTGTTCCTCTGGTCATTTAGCCCCTAATGGGACCCAACGTTGCCCCACTCTGCCCCCATGGAGGCAGACCAGGTAGACCATTATTATAATTATTTACTCTGGCAGGTCCTGCCACCTAATTTCCTGAGATTTCAGTAGCAAGGACCTAAAAAAAAAACAAACAAACGTAGGGGACCGCTGAAGTTGGAAAAGTCAAAAACTGGAGATCGCGGTTAATTTGACATGTTTAAATTTAGACGTGTGGGCATTCGCTTGCATATAGATAGAATGGGAGGTAGACTGAAGACTCGTGGGAAAAGACAGAAGTGTGGGACGTTAATGGAAGGCGACCCCAATCAGTCAGTGAGGCAGGCCCATGCCTCACCAGAAGAAGAAGTGGGTGGAAAGGGGTTACAGGTGCCACGCAAGGGAGCGTGATACAAATCGCCAGATGGCGCTGGCAGCAGAGCTGCAGGTTGTCAAGGTCGGTGCAGAGTCCAGATCAGAAAGTGTTGTATCCGGTGAAGACACCGTTCCTGGCACATAGGTCGCGTCCAGGTTGTACTATCAGTTTTGTTGCCAGGCTTGGTTTGATCGTGGGTGGAAGTATACCTCGGTTGCTACTGGACGGACATTCCACGTCAGAATTATGTCTTAGTTGAACGGGAAGGTTTTTGCGTCTCTCGAAGAGATCGTGGGCAAATATCTTGAAAGCATTGTAGTGCCTTTCATCATTCAGGATGTGATGTTCCTGGTCTAGCGGCAGGTAATATATTTTTGTTATTAGTTGGCATCTGAGATCTTCATATAGTTCACATCTGTACATTAGGCGCTCCCAACTTTCGGGGAATCCACAGTGACTTAATGGATTGTAAGTGATGCCTAGGATGGAGAGTTTCTCCCTAATGGGTCCGTGTCCTGTTAGCAGGGAGGTAGCATGTAGACCTGAGAAAAACCAATGTGGCGACTTTGGGTAGGTCTTTTCGACAGTTATTTCCTGGTGATGTTTCCCTTGGTGGAATTGGTCCAGCGGTCCTACCAAATCCGCATTAGGTGAGTATCAAGTCGTCTTTTCTCCATCGTGAAGGTGTTTTCTCCATCGCGGAGGTGGTACAGAAATTGCACTATCCCCATTCGACGGTATCAAGAGTGTATTGGGAATATGCCATTTCCGGAATAACATCTCATCGTGGACAGCGCTATGGGCAAAAAAAAACAAACAAAAAAAAAAAAACTATTATATTTAGGCCACCCGAATAATTAAATTCATCTGCCGTGCTGTGTCTTATGTCTGTTAATTGTGTGTATTCTATGGTCCATTTGTTTGTTTGTTTTACTGGACGAAAAAACCCAGTTTCTGGGGGGGAAACCTTGCTATCTACGCCTGAGACCTCTAACTCAGCCAGGGAGCGAAAAAAGCCCATTAAAGTTCCCGCGTCATCGACGGGATTCGAACCCGGGCCTTTTCCACCAGGTGTGGGGAGGACGGTGACGATACCACTGTGCTACACGCGCAGAAATGGGCAGAGAAAGGTGGTAGATGAACGTGGCCGTCGACGTCTCTCTCGCATTGTTTCAGCCAACTGAAGAGCGACAGCGGCACAAATCACCGCCAATTTCAACGAGGGAGGTGCCAGAAACGTTTCAACCAAGACCATCACGCGATCATTAGCCACAATAGGTTATGGCAGCCGCTGACCTACCAGAGTCCAATTGCTAACACCACGACACAGGACTCTAGCCTCAACTGGGCGAAAGAACATCGGCACTGGACCTTGGATGATTGGAGATAGGTCTCTTGGTCCGATGAGTCCCGTTTCCAGTTATTTCGAGCAGACGGGAAGGTGCGTATCTGGCGGAAACCGCACGAAGCTATGCACCCGTCATGTCAACAAGGAAATGTTCAGGCAGGTGGACGGTCGGTAATAGTCTGGGGCGTGTTCAACTGGCACACGTTGGGACCTCTGGTACGTCTAGACGCATCTCTGATCGGTCCAGGTTACGTGTCCATCCTTGAAGACCATCTGCATCCCTTCACGGTCATCATGCACTCACAGGGCAATGTACTCTTCCAGCAAGATTTAAGGCGAAAACCAATATGAATCAGCGCGAAGTATGATTGCTTTCAGTTAGTTAAAAAGGTGCTTCACGAAAACTTTGATTCCTTTAAACTGCTTCTTTTTTGGGCTGATTGAAGAACTAATCATGTCCAAACATGCTCACAATCAGGGGATCTAGCAGGCCAGGGAGACATGTAGACTTTACAGCGAAAGTGTCTGACAACATTGGCGGTATGAACATGAGCACTCTCGTCCTGGAATGAACAGTTATGTAACTGTTGGAGAAATAACAAAAGGACAAGTCTAAATAAAGTTTAAATGTAGCGTCGACCTGGGAGGTTACCTTAAATAGAAACCCAAAGTGAAGAGATAGCACCCTTTATTCGTCGATTCTCATAATTTTGATGAATAAAAAAACACTCATTTGGCAGCGCATTACCAAACACAGACTCGTAGCTGTTAAGAATCGTGACCATTCTTATTCCTGCTGAAATGAAGTCATAACACGCTGACTGATGAAGGAATTCATCGTAATGTATAAGGTAATTGCAATCCTGCGACTACCAGTCGTTAATTAATAGTGTTAGTTGATACTGGATGTTCCAGAGATGAATTAACATCATTTCTGCTCCTTGCAGATAAAAATTTATCACGCTGATACAAAGAAAAAAAAAAAAAAAATGCACAGTTATCTTCCGTGGCCGCTTAATCGGTACGACTCATCAACTTCTGCTACTGATTTCCTCTTGCCATCAACTGGTAGAATTTCTAAAGACTTTGTCTTTTGAGGCTGTAGTTAGTCAAACTCAGCCGCAGGGTGTAGGCCCTACATTCATTCCCACTGACTCCATTTCTAAACCCTACTGTAGATTTTCTCCATGGGAGTTAATCCAGGCTTTTTAGGTCGCGCAACATGCAAATCGACCCATGAATACATACTCCTACAGGCACAAAATACACAAATAAATGTAACTCCGGTGCTTAAAATAATTTGATCAATCAGTTACACTGGTGTGCCCTCGCGAGCAACACAGTGGTTATAATCACCATTCTTTCACGCCTCTGGATATGCGTTAGTATTTATACTGTTTAAATCTAAAGAGTAAAACATAAAATATATAAAAATTATAAAATAAATAAAAATATAAAAATGCAAGAAATTTTAACAATATAAAAATTTTAAAAATGTAAAAATATAACGTATATATATTATTATTTATTTATTTTTAACGTATAATAAACCAGATTGTCAGACTTCAGTGATGTTCTTATTCGAGAAGAAAACATAAGCGTTAGGAAAAGAAGCAGCATGTGTAATATCAAAGGGGAAGACTTATGTGGGTGTAGGGTTTGTTGTCATACTTATGTGTGGAACATAGACTGTCTATCCATGTAACGAGTTTTGAGAGGTTATTAACACCGAGTCATCCAGTTTGAAAAGACGGTACTTGTGGAGTGGCCATATGTCATGTTTATTTTAGTTTTGTTTTGGTGAAACAAATGGCTTGTTTTCCGCATTACCATACAGCCTGATATTTCGAAAATGTTATGTGAAGTAAATAATAGATAAATAGCCTTTATTATTTACTATGCTTTACATTTGGACAAATGTATGATTAATTCGTTACTGAAGTAACTTTAAATTCATTTGAATTTTGTTTGTTTTTCTTCTATGCTTGGAAAAAATCGCATATTAATAACTCGGGAAATACTAGAATTCTAGGAGGAAACGTTTCTTCCATATAAGGTATAGGTGGCGGGTATTTTATTATCAAGAGAAATATCCACTTAAATTTCAAACTGATTATTAGGCTGCCCCCTGAGATGGGCTCCATAAATCGAAAGGCTCACCAAAGGAAGTGTAGGAACTTTATGTAGTATTAATGAAGACCATTTTTCTTTTTTGTTCATAATAAAGATGATAATTGAGAATTTTGATGAAGAACCAGTGGATAATACAAATCCACTGGTTCTTAATAAAGAACATAATTAAACAACATAATAAAATAACTTTATTATGTTCTTAATCTGGAAAACAAAGTTATTTTATTATGTCCAGCTTTGCTGGAACATCATTTACCATTCAAGCTCAATGAGTAGTAGCAGTGGCATGTGATTCAAGAAAGTAAGTGTATGAGCTTATGCAGCATCAGCCAAAAAAAATCACACCATTCCGTCCAAATGCCTGTCCAGTTCCTCCTTAAATTTATTTAAGATATATTGTTCAAGGTTTAGGCCTAAATGGTTATCAAATGAACTAATGAGACTCGTGACAGAGAAGAAAAATGCATGGGGTGCGTATAAATTATCAAGCGACTCAGAAGCCTATGACAGATATAAACTAGTCTGTAATCAGGTCACAAAGGAGGTTAGGCAGGCAAAGGCAGATTACGAGAAATCTTTGACAAAGGATGCTAAGAAAAACAGCAAGGATTTCTTTACTTATATAAACTCTAAAAGGAAGGAGATGAATCTGATTGGTCCACTGGATATCGTTGGTTCGGCTGTTGATGATCCTGCTCAGATAGCAAACAAACTGAATGAGTATTTTGCATCTATATTCACACATGAGGAGTTATTAAGGTTTGAAAATGGCAGAAGCTTATCAAATTGTAGCAGGGTGCTTAATGATTTTGTAATAACTGAGAGAAAAGTGGAGGAGAAATTGTTGAAGTTAAACATAAGAAAGGCACCTGGGATGGATGGGATCAGCAATGCAGCCAGGCTGCCAGGGCAGGTCATGGGGTTTTGTCAATGATATATAGGAATTTTGCTAGCAGGGAAAAGGGGGTGATTGTCCCCTCTGTATAAGGCAATGGTCAGGCCGCACCTTGAGTACTGCGTACAGGTCTGGAGGCCTCATTTTAGGAAGGATGTAAATTTGCTTGAGCGTGTACAGAGAAGGGCAACAAGATTGGTGAGAGGAATGAAGGGATCCTCTTACCAAGAGAGGCTTAAGTTCTGCAAATTGCAGTGGCTGGAGACTAGGCACCTGCGCGGTGATCTGATTGAGGTGTATAAGGCCTTTAATGGGTTGAGCACGCTGAATTCTGATGGGATCCTTCAACTTGTTCAGATTACGAACCTAAGGGGTCATAAATTCAAATTAAGAAAAGACAGATGTAGAATAGATGTGCGGAAATTTTCCTTTAGGCAGCGGGTGGTTAATTGCTGGAACAAACTTCCATCTATTGTTGTGGAAGTTGATAGGTTAATAGGTGTGAAACTTTTAGTAGCATCCCCGATTAATTCCTTGAATGCTTCCCACTTATAATTTACTGTTGGTAACACCGTCAGTTAATCCAACTGTACAGAATTTAAAAACTGTCTGAGACCACTATACTCACCTTTACGGAAGCAAAAACCCCTTCCTTTACCCCAGATGGTAATTATATCTTTAAGTAAATCCCACATCAGTACACTGTGATCACTGCCACCTAGTAGTTCCTTTATCTGAAAATTCTTAATACACTAATGATCATTGCTGATAACTATATCAAGAGTATTACCCTCTCTGGTTGCCTCTCGAACATGCTGCTGCTGCAGAAAACAATCATCCAATAAATCCACAAAAGTCTTACTAGTGTGTGAGTGACCAACCCACAAGTTCCAGTCAATATCTGGGAAGTTAAAATCCCCCATTATAAGACATCCTGATTTACTACCCCACTCTATTTCTCTGTACAATTGTTCATTGTACTCATTCGAGTCATTAGGCCTATAACACGCTCCTACCTTATTTTTGCTTTTGCAGTGCTTATGTCACACCAAACTGACTCAACAGTGCACTGTTCATCTGTATCAACTGGATGCACTTCTTCTGATTTTATGTTTTTCTTAATTAACAGCATAACGCCTCCTCCTTACTATGATGTCTATCCTTTCTGTACGCATTATACTCCCCAAATTCTAGTTCTGCATTCCTTATATCTGTGTGACACCACGTATCTGCTGTCCCAACAATATCTGCCTTTAATGTCTTGACCAACACTTCAAATTCATCAAATTTATTTACTATACTTCTAGCATTGGTATACATGCAAGTATACATATATAGCTATCCTTATTATTAGTTACCCTAACACATCCCATATACCCACCTGTTTCACGATGATTGCCATCCGTCCCTGAAACCCCCAGCACCCCTCGCTCCAGGTAGCTACTTATTCTAATAGAAATTGTGCAAGAGTCACCTTCACCTCTGCCTGCGGCTACTTTTAAACTTTTAGTCTGTGAATCCCCCCACAAGTTAGCAGTTTTCTGACCCACCTAACACTGCCTCGATAGCATCAGCCAATATTCTTGCACCCTTTCTGGAGGTGATTGGTGTATGGAGGTATGGAGCATTCCTTGAAATTCTTATCGTCAACAGCAAGCAGTTGACGATAGTGGAGACCACTGATACGTTATTCCACATGCAACAGGGCTACAAGTTCCTGCCAGTGAAACATACCCCACACCATACAACCACCTCCACCGGCCTGTATGGAGGTATGGAGGTGATTGGTATGCCTGATATGCCTTTCCATAGTGTCCCACAGTGCTCTATGGGATTGATATCGGGGGACTTCGGAGGCCAATCGATATGCTGGAAGTCAGAACTGTGTTCCTCAAACCATTCCTGCACAACAAGTGCCCGATGGCTCGATGCATTGTCATCTTGGAAGACACCATCGCCATTCGGGAAAAAGTGTAACATAGCGGGTTGTACATAGTCAGCAAGCAGTTGACAATAGCGGAGACCACTGATATGTTATTCCACATGCAACAGGGATCCAAGTTCCTGCCAGTGAAACATGCCCCACACCATACAACTGCCTCCACCGGCCTGCACTTTTGATACCATGCATGATGGATCAAGAGCCTCATGTTTTTGATGCCAAATCCGTACACGACCATCCACAGTGTGGAATAAATAACATGATTCATCCGACCAGCACGCCTTCTTTCAGTCTTCTAACGTCCAATTTGCATGCTCTTTGCACCAGACAAGTCTTTTACGCCGATGACCCTTAGATACCTTAGGAGAGGATACCGTAGGGGTCGTCTGTTGGTATAGCCCATATGTGCAAGCGTGCGACGCATGGTCATGCCAGATATTGTTCCGGGTTGGCCCATGTTGTGTTGGGTAATCAATTCTTCAACAGTGGGGCGCCTGTTCACCTGTACGAGTCGTGGGACCCTGCGCCCACCTCTAACATCAACCTTTTGCCGACCTTTGCAGTTTTGCCGTCGGGTCGTTGACCATTTTGACTACGGCGGCTCTCGAACACCCTACTAGTTCAGTCGTTTGGGAAATCGAGGAACCAGCTCGTCGAGCACCCACAATCTGTCCTTTATCAAAGTCCGATGAATCCTTCCTTTTACCCATCATGCTCGGAATTTTTCTACCTACTGAACCACTGACACCTTATCTATGCTATGTACGTAAACTAACTCCGCACCCTCGTACCTCACGTGGTCAACGGGTTACATTCAGTTTTCATAGGGGTGGTCATAATTCAGTGATCACTCAGTGTATATTGATCGCTCTCAGTTGAGTAAAGGCTTGTTCATGTTCCCCCCATAAAATTTGTGACCTGTGATAATAAGCATTTATTTCTGCACATGAATTAAATTTCTGGGCACGTGCTTTAGTTTCCCTCTTTTCATTTTTTTAAATGGAAATCCAATTATAAAAAGTGTCTGAACCTACAGCACATAGTGCCTTGCATGGGTTGAAGGTTGAGTGAACAGAAGATGCCTGTTGACTGTGACATTTGACACTAGAAATCTCAAGTCCTTAGGCTTGAATTTCTGAAGGTTGTAAGTCGTTCTAGAGAGCAGAAGTACTTTTTGGTCACTTTCTTTAGCTTCCTTCACTTCATTTTTTAAAATGAAAACTACAAACATGAAAAGTGTCAGAATCTACAGCACATAGTGCTTTGCATGAGTTGAAGGTTGAGAACGTAACCAAGTGGTCAGGAGAGAGTGCAGTAGCACGCACTCTTTGAGTGAATCGGGGTTCTATTCTGTACTGTTAAATACGATTAACGTTTGTATTGATGATTTATTGTAAACTCCACTGATTTGGTGGTCGTTCAGAGTATACCTGTTGATGTTAGGCTTGAATTTGTGTAGGTTGTAATAGTTCTAGAGATTTTTGATTGATTTGGTAGTTGTTGGCGCATCGGCTTCTGTGGCCATATTGCACCTCCCAAGGTTTTTGCAGTACTTTGATCCAAGCCCGAGGCGGGAATCGAACCCGCAACCTTTGGGTTGCCGGGCAGGTACTTTACCCACTCGGCTAGCCCGGTCGGCAGTTCTAGAGAACAGAAGTAGAAGGAATAAAAGAAAAAGAAAAAAAACTAGTTCTGTGATTTTGGATATGTACATGTATGTGTGTGATGTTGATTGGGTGAGGCACGGATTAGAAATGGTTTCGAAGAGAGTGGCGGAATTGCAGATACCGATTTAGAAGAACACTGCCCACAAAAGCGCTATAGATAAGATAAGCAGAAACTGAACACGTATGAAACAGAGACCGGAGAGATCGTAAGAGACTGTTCATTAATTAACCTGACTTCCCGCTTTTGAATAGTCTTGAACCTGAGAGAGGTTTTGGGGGTATCACCCCAGCTGTGAGTAAGACGGATTTGAGATTTCTAAAGCATTAGAAGCTGTTTAGGAGGAAAGTAACACTGAGAGCAAAAAAGAATCCCCCCCCCTTTTTTTGAAGCAGATGAAGTAAAATTTGTGACATACTTATGCAAAGAGATTAGATATCAAAGTAATCCTCAGTAGAGATACGTGATCTTTTCTTGAAGATGAGCATGTAAGAAATAACACAAGACTGAATTTAGAAGGATAAAAGTTAATTTTCTTCTTCGTCCCATTGGAGAATTATCTGGAGATCAGCATTTAATGAGCCCTAATGTTGGATATTCGAGAAGCTGATCCCTTTTTGCAAGGCAAGGTTTCTCAGACTGAAAGGTGGAATGTAGTGTACTATTATCAGCAAAACTATGAATAGGGTTTCTACTCAGCGGAAGAAGTTCATTGATATACAAGACGAAAAGAATGGGAGAAATAACTGAACCTTGGAAACATCAGCATTAGTGAAGTTAGAAGACAGAGAGCTATCATCAACTGCCCTCATAGTCGAAGAAAACTCGCTACCCATTGCAAAAATCGGTCGGCAATGCATAAAATAGGAAGTGGTTTAGAAAACCTTTATGCCAGATGCGGTCAAAGTCTGAAATATCAAAGCGAGTGCTTGATTTTCATCGAACTTTTTCATTGAATTTATCCAGGGATGAATAACATTAGCCATTATATTACTAATGGAGCGACACTAAAGGAATCCGCATTGGCAATTAGTGATCAGATGGATGGGTTTCGAGATAATTTAAGAGTTCGGTTGACGGATTTCTTGATTACTTCAGAAAGAGCAGGGATAAGTGCAATGGTAAGATAATAATATTAGTAGAGACAAATTATGCAAGAAATTACGCTAATACAGCATCAGTGAAAATAAAAAACTTCCCGCATTATATGCCTATCCGTCTCAATAGTTTACTAGTTATTCTTAAATTTATTCAAACCACCCATTTCTACAACGCCACATGGAAGTTTGTTCCAACAATCAATCACCCTGGCTGAAGGCAAACTTCCACACATCTGTCTTGCAACCATTCTTCCTCAATTTGAATTTATGACTCTTCATGTGTAGTCTGAGCAAGAGGAATATGCCATCAGCATTGAGCTTGCTCAATCCATTCAAAGCATTAAACACCTCAAGCAGACGGGTTGATCACAGGTGCCTTGTCTACAGACCTGCAATTTGCACAACTGAAGGGTAGGCTTACCTTCCACATGGTAAGCCTATCCATTTGTTCCCTTCACTAATCTCGTTGCCCTTCTCTGCACGCATTTTATGACTAATCTACATCCATCGTAAAATGAGGCCTCCAACCCTTCATGCAGTTTGGTTTGGTTTGGTTTTTTTTTTTTAAGGAGCATTAGCAACTAAGGCCATATTGCTCCGGGTCATGCGGTGGTCATTCCCTGACCTTTCCGCATCCTCCGTATTTGGTGGTGACGGGCTCGAACCCCGGTTTAATCAAGAAGCGTGTGCTACGCACTGCTGCTCCTTCCCACCTGGCTACGGAGGCGCCCCTTCATGCAGTACTCAAGATGCGGCGTAACTATTACCTTGTGTAATTGAATTAAATAAAAACCCTTCATATTAGGGCCATGCAAGAACTAACATATGCCCATGTGTTATAACGTCATAAATTGAATGAGTTCTCTAGTCGATTTTCGTGTTTTTCTGGACGAATAACCCGAGTTTGGGAGTGGAAGGAATCTTGCTGTCCACGCCTGAAACTGACCAACTCAGCCACAGATTAAAAAAAAAAAAAAAAGACCATAAAAGACAGTAGTAGTAGGCCAATTAGGAGGGAATGGATGCACTATGGGCTATTTCTGCATAATTTGCTTCTCTGCAACAATTGCCAATAATAATACTAATTTGCATAATAATAATAATTTGAAATTAATATAATTTTTATTATCAGGTAAATTATTATGCAAGTGTTGTTGTTGTAGTTAGGTTTCTAAGAGCATCAGTGACTAAGGCCATATTGCACTTTGTATACTGTTTGTAAATTGATTGTGTTCTGTGGACGATTTTCTGTTTGCTGGATAAAAAACTCTAGTTGCCGGGAGAAAAAAGCATGTTACCCCTGGCTGAGACCGACTTAACTCAGCCACATTTTGAAAAAGGCCCACAAAAATTCCTCCCATAATACGACGGGACTCGAACTCCAGTCTTTTCCATCCGATGTGGGAAGGACAGCGATCCAAACACCTGTGGGTTATGAACACAAACATTGATTTTATTTTATTACTGTCCACTTTAAGACATTTTCAAAAAAATGGAAGAAAATTAGTCTTGGCTTTCGAAGTTAAAATAGAAGTTAACTGTAAGCACAACAATAAATAAATGAATATAGCAGATATAAACAGTGAACTCCAGGAATGAGTAACAGGGAGCTGTCAAAATAATTGATGCAAGAGTTAGGAGAAAATTAGGTTACTAATATGTCAGCTTTATCTCTAGGTGTGGATGCAGCAGAATAATCAGGTTGTAACAGAGGTGGAACTATAGATGGAGAAAAGTTGCAACTAATGGCACTGGCCAGAGACCAGAAAGCTCGACTATAATTTGGACAAGAATAAGAAAATTTTCTACCTTTCCTGTTCAAAATCGAATTTGGATTGATTAATAACTGTTTTACAACCAGAGGTGTAACTAGAAGTGGTGATTGCTGCTACAGGCACCTATTCATCATAGGCGCCAAAATGGAGTGAAAGACAACAAATTCATAATTCATTTAGCCATTCACCTAGTCGGCACGAATCATCACCGTCTTCTAGTCATTTTGAAAGGTGCGGATTCAATTCCCCATCTGTTGGCAATTAAATGTATTGTTCGTGTGCTTCAGTAGATACCCAATCCCAGGGGCTCACTTCTGGTATGGGCTTGGCACACCCAGGGTCCTGAGTTGGGTATCATCATTCTTCTCTTTCTTGGTGATTCCCTTCTACTTCTCTCTCAGGGTAACTCAGAAATTTTTTTTTAGCTGGTGTAGCATAAGCCTCAGGCTCTCTTGCACTATATGGCTAGTAATCATAATAAACTGAAGCTATATTTAGGCGGTCTTAGATGGAAAGAATACCAGTTTTCCCCCCTCGTGAATTATCTGGAGTTTGTCAGCATCTGCAGCATGCAACGGCCCGTGAACACATACTTCTAAAGACATAGTGCACTCAGTTATAAGCGCCATTAAAAATACAACAATCATTACGAAATCCTCTCTTTTTTATATGAAAATGCCATCTCACGTTCAATAATTTAATACTATACAGTAATTAATATGAAAATAATATTATGATATAATGCAACTCATGGCCTTTAATGCTTCAGCCTGCCAGAACCCAACTTCATTTTCAATTTAATTTATCCAATACACTTCAATATTACATGACTGTAATTTAATAATTTTTATGAAAACCAAGGCACAATTTCTGATACTTGGCTATAGGTATCAAAATTCCTAGTTACGCTTGTGTTTACAATTATTGCGAGTTTTAGTGTACAGTGGCGGACAAATATACTGCACCACCATAAAAAAATAACATTTGTAGTGAAATGTATAAGATTACAGTCATTTTGTTTGTCGCAAAGCAAAGGTATTGTGTCAGATAACGCTTCTATTGCATAAGACAATAATTACAAGGTATTGTATCAGCCGTTTCTATAAATACGGCGTTGGAAGGGTATACACACTAATGGCATATCTGAGAGAATGTCTGTGAAAACCTTAAGGACCCGAGGAAATGCAAGGAATAGGAAAAATAATTGCAAATAGTGCAGATGGTAACAAAGCATTTTATGAAAAAAAATTCTGACACGTCCAATATAGTCTTGATGAAGATTTTTTTTTCATTTGATTTTATTTTTTGCAGATGCTTCCTGTCCTTTGTAATGTTTATTTTTTATTAGGGCACTAAAATAAAGTTTTACATTCCTCTATTTTGATTGTTCATTGTTACACCTATCTTTTATATGGTTTGTCATAATGGAAGTTCAATAGTTTGAAAAAGGGAATAAATCCACTAACTAGTAATAACCATGGTAACTGATAAAATAATGTAGCAAAAAATTTCTAATAGCTGCATATTACTGAAATGGAGAGTTCTAAATTTTATATGAAGAAAAAAAGCAACAAAACTGAAAATTACAAGGGTGAAAAGTTTTTTGTTTTACAAAAAATGACTTACTGGAATTGTTCCCTTCTTCAAACTTGTGGTTCATTTGTTTCAGATTTGTTAATTCATTACTGGCTGACTCAAAAATTTACATTTTGTATGTTTAGTTTTTTTTAAAACTAGTCTGAAGGGGGCTTGCCATACTTAAGTTATTGTATTTTTGCAGATAAGTTAGTATCCTCCCAGTTTGTTCTCTTATAAGTTGTATAGGGACACCAGTGAATGCTTGCCTTCTTTTCAGTAGTTCCCTATAGAAATAAAATCTTTTTGGGGCCAACAGGTGTGGGTGTTCCTCCATGAAGAAATCATAGTCATGATAATTTTCTTATTCTTTCAGTTTTTTCCTATTTCTTTGATTTTAATTAATTTCTTATTTGGGAGTCTTCATTTATATTTGGGGATGTAATTCTGTAGTATTATTGCATAATACAGGCAGCAGTATTGAGCCAGCTTTGCAGAAGGCTGAGTGGCTTTTCTTGTAGTAAAAGTAGGCTTTTATTGCTTAATTTAATTAAGAGAAGCACAAGAAAGTTTACTTTCTGTTGCCCTTTATTTTATGATTACATCATAGCAGCAACATCAGCAGCCAAGAAGCATCACCTGACATTAATATTCAACTGGCAACATGCAGAATTTCTGTAATAATAGTAATAGGAAAGTTGTTAAAACTTTCCTATTACTATTAATAAAAGGTCAATAATCAGTGACACTGTTTGAGAAAACAATGAGAGTCAATTCTTTTCTGTATTCATAGATTTTGTCAGTAATTAAATCTAAAAGCAAATCCAAAATGATTTTGTTCCTGAAATAAATGTACAAATAATTAGAAGCTAATAAAATTTATGGTAAGCCAGCTAATTTTTTTAAACAGTTAAGTCAGTTCAATGTGCATTAAATATAATTAAAACAAGCTTGCATTCAACTCTTCTTACATTAAATTTTTATTTCTTAATAAGCATAATACACACTATTATATAAGTGCAGAAATGGGGGGAACCCCTGAGGCCATTAGACACAAAACTCTTTACACTACTATATATATGTGTGTAACTGGTTATTAACTATATACACAGCACTGATATATATTATTTAGACATCTGCCTTTTTATTAATGGTGACCAGAATCTGTTGGTTTCCCATATTCCCTCTCCCAGAGTTCTACATATTCTTTCTTTCTTTGTTCTCTACGAGCAAAATATTCTGGATACTGAGCCTTTTCCAAAGGATGCCAATAATCTAGTACCTGATTGAAGGGAAAAACCAGAATATGTTCATCATGAAAATAAATGTTTTTGAATGTTAATCACATTTAATTGAATAACTTAGTTTTATTTTAGGAAGTATTTCAAAACATAAATGACTATTAACAATTGCATACAGTAAGGCTGCCTAATATGAACAAAATACCAGGTAGCTGTTAAATTAAAAGAGGATAATTTAAGATTACATAACATTTTATTCATGATACATTGAATAAAGACTCAACATCTGTTATATTACAGGTGCCTGATGTGATTTCTGCAAGTAATATGACACATATTACACCTTGATTTGCACCTTTCCAAAAACTATTAGCTTTGGGGACGGGGCTACATTAATGGTGGTAAAAAAGTAAAGATAGATTAGATATCTGCACTGCTTTGAACAAAGTCCTATTAAGAAATCAGGAGGGAAAGTATACAGACTATGGGGAGGATTCTTATAACACTAATGCAAAAAGAACTGGATATACACAACCATGGGATTGTGGAAAAGACTTGGGTAATTATCAAATACTTGCACAAAGGCTGGTAAAACTAACTTAATATCCAACTGGAAAATTCCCAGAGAAATAACTGATATAAGCAACTCCATAGGATGTATTAGAGACATACAAACATAAAAAGACAGATTCTCACATATTAACATAACAATGCTAGAAATAAATTTGTTGAATTTGAGACACTGGCTAATTCAACATAATATTAATATCAGAAAAATTTTGATATAGTGGATGCAAAATTTGAACTATATGGCTTCATCTTGAATGTAGTAATATACATATGTATGTATAGTACTATATTTGAGATAAGCATATTAAACAGATAACCAAATAGTCAGTCTGCTGTGATACAAGAACAAGGAAAACAAAAGTGGAATTAGGCAAATGTTACTGACAGAATGGGCCAGCAAAAAATAACATTTTTTATGGGGAGGGGCTTCAATTTTTCTAGATAGTGACTGGATTTTGTGGGATTTTGTCACTTACCTTACAAGGGGCATTTCTAGATTTGTTAGATGATTATTTTCTATATTGTTTGGCCACTTTATTAGTACCACAGAGGTTAGGGCTATACATATGTAACAATCTATGAAAAATAGATGTAAACTGAAGTAGTTACACATCATGTGTCTGACCGCAGAAAAGCAATGTAAAGTCATGTGACCTAACTAGTGCCTAAATCAGTTTGCTGGGTAAGGGGACAATGGACAGAATCTTGTGGACTCCCAAAAAGTCACAATAGTGTTTGTTTCACAGGTGATGAAGGGGAGAGAACTCCTTACTACCATTCTCTGAACTATTAGGTAAGGACTTCTCATAATCTGTTAGCATTTCTAATCCCCTCAGTAAATTTATTACAGATTAATTTATATTTACTGTAGGATTTAGGGTTCTCGATAATTTATAATCACTTTTTTTATGTACATTTTGGTCTGTACATTAAACAATATATTTTTGTTGGTATAAGAAGCATAATGACATTTTAAGATACTTTCTGAATCCTATAATTGCACCTAAGTGAAGCTAAGTAAGAAGGCCTCATGAGACACCATTGCTAAACTATCATAGATTTTTGATAATTTAAGCAGTGCCATCTGTGATACTTTCTTTTTACTTAGTCCTGCAGAGTTCTGATCACAGGATTCAAAAAGAAGAATCCTGAATAACTCCTCACACATGAGGAGTTATTCAGGAAAGGGAATGCCATAGATGAAGTAAACACTGGCAGTGAGTTCGATGATATTGTAATAATTGAGAGTAAAGAGGAGGAGAAATTGTTGAATATAAATACAAGAAAGGCACCTGGGGTGGATGGGATCTATCCAGTTATATTAAAGGAGGCAGCAAAGGAAGTAAGCAATCCGTTAGCCATAATTATGAGAGCTTCCTTGGACTTAGGGGAGGTACCCACAGGCTGGAGATGTGCAAATGCAACCCCAATTCACAAAGGAGGATCAAAGGCTGACACAAGTAATTATAGACCTGTGAGTTTAACTTCTGTTCCAGGATGGAACAGAAATTAAACAGAAATTAAAAATTAATGGAAGCACTGGTTAAAGAAGCACTGCAGGATCATCTTGACAAGAATTCAGTTATAGCTCAGACACAGCATGGTTTTCTTAAGGGAAAGTCTTCCCTGACCAATTTGATTGGATACTATGATGTAGTCACAAAAGAATTGGATGCAGGGAACAACTTTGATATTATATATTTGGATCTTAGAAAGGCTTTTGATACTGTTGCACACGGAAGACTGCTGTACAAATTGGAGCAGTGTGGCATTGGTGGCAAATTGTTGCTATGGATAAAGGGATGGTTGAGTGGCAGAAGACAGAGTGGTAATTAATGGACACTGCTCATCGTGGACTAATGTTATTAGTGGAGTCCCTCAGGGTTCAGTGTTGGGTCCATTGTTGTTTTCTGTATTTATAAATAATATTGATGATGGTATATCAAGCTTAATGTCCAAGTTTGCAGACGATACAAAGGTTGGCAGGGTTGTTAAGGACGCTACTGACGCTATGCTGCTGCAAAAGGATCTGGAAAGGTTGAGCAGATGGGCTGAGAGGTGGCAAATGAAGTTTAACATTGACAAATGTAAAGTACTACATATGGGAAACAGCAACTCCAGAGCAACGTATCAATTCTGTGGAACTACACTGACAGTGGTAGAGAATGAAAAGGACCTGGGGGTAATTGTGCAGGCAGATATGAAGTTCTCTGAGCAGTGCAGACGGGCTGCAAGAGTAGCTCATGGTGTCTTGTCAATGATATACAGGAATTTTTCTAGCAGGGATAGGGAGGTGTGATTATTCCCTTGTATAAGGCAATGGTCAGGCCGCACCTTGAGTACTGTATACAGGTCTGGAGGCCTCATTTCAAGAAGGATGTAGAGCTGCTGGAATGAGTACAGAGAAGGGCAACAAGGTTAGTGAACGGAACGAAGGGTTGGTCTTAAGAAGAAAGGCTTAAGTTTTGCAAATTACAGTGTCTGGAGACTAGACACCGGCGAGGTGATCTGATCTGATAGAGGTATACAAAGCCTTGAATGGTTTGAGCATGCTCAATGCTGATGGGATACTGCCTCGTGCTCAGAGTAATCACCTGAGAGGGCATAAATTCAAATTGAGGAAAGACAGATGTAGGATAGATGTGCGGAAATTTTCCTTTAGCCAGCGGGTAGTTGGATGTTGGAACAGACTTCCATCCCTTGTTGTGGAAGTTGATAGGCTAAATAAATTTAAGGCTCAGCTGGACAGGTATTTCGAATGAACGGAGGGGTGAAATGGAAGTGGTTTTTTTTATATGCCTCTACTAATGCTAAAGAATCCTTGAACATCAGGAAACAATTTAGTGTTAATATTGTGCATGTAAATGATATAAGTATTAAAAAAAATTGATTTTTTTATACTTATTGATACATATTTTATTATACTTATATATTTTTTACGTTAATGGACATTAACCTAGTATCTTCATTTCATAACCTTAAGGAAAGCCAAAACAACAAATCTGTTTGTTGTTGTTGTTATTTGGTTTTTAGGAGCATTAGCAACTAAGGCCATATTGCTCGGGGATATGCAGTGGTCATTCCCTTACCTTTCCGCATCCTCCATATTTGGTGGTGACGGGCTCAAACCCCGGTCTAATCAAGAAGCGTGTGCTACGCATTGCTGCTCCTTCACACCTGGCTACACAGGTGCCAAATTTGTTTGTAAAGTGGTCAAGTGGTCATTTTAGCATAATGTGGTTCAAAGCCAACATGCCTGCTAAATTATGCTCAATAGTAGTAGTAGAGGCATGTGATGCAAGAAAGCAAGTGTATGAGCTTATGCAGCATCAGCCAAAAAAAAAAAAATCACACAATTCCCTCCAAATGCTTGTCCAGTTCCTTCTTAAATTTATTTAACCTATCAACTTCCACAACAACAGATGGAAGTTTGTTCCAGCAATTAACCGCCCGCTGGCTAAAGGCAAATTTCCGCACATCTATTCTACATCTGTCTTTTCTTAATTTGAATTTATGCCACCTTAGGTTCATAATCTGAACAAGTGGAAGGATCCCATCAGAATTCAGCGTGCTCAACCCATTCAAGGCCTTATACACCTCAATCAGATCACTGCGCAGATGCCTAGTTTCCAGCCACTGCAATTTGCAGAACTTAAGCCTCTCTTGGTAAGAGGATCTTTTCATTCCCCTCACCAATCTTGTTGCCCTTCTCTGTACACGTTCAAGCAAATCTACATCCTTCCTAAAATGAGGCCTCGAGACCTGTATGCAGTAGTCAAGGTGTGGCCTGACCATTGCCTTATACAGAGGGACAATCACCTCCTTTTCCCTGCTAGCAAAATTCCTATATATCATTGACAAAACCCCATGACCTGCCCTGGCAGCCTGTTTGCATTGCTCAGAAAACTTCATATCTGACTTCAAAATTACTCCCAGATCTTTTTCATTTTCTACCACCTTAAGTGTAGTACCACACAGTTGGTATGTTTCCCTGGGGTTACTTCTACCCATATGCAGTACTTTGCATTTGTCAAAGTTAAACTTCAGTTGCCACTTCTTAGCCCATCTGCCCAAATTATCTAGATCCTGTTGTAGTAGCACACTGCCATTACTGTCATTAACAATCCTGCCAACCTTTGTATCATCTGCAAACTTTGACACTAAGCCTGATATACCTTCATCAATATCATTGATAAATATACAAAACAACAGAGGACCCAACACCAAACCCTGTGCGACTCCACTAATAACATTAGTCCACGAAGAGCAGCACCCATTGATTATCACCCTCTGTCTTCTCCCACTCAACCATCCTTTTATCCATTGTAGCAACTTACCCATAATGCTATTCTGCTCCAATTTGTACAATAGTCTTCCATGCGCAACAGTGTCAAAAACTTTCCTGAAATCCAAATATATGATATCAAAATTATTTTTTGCATCCAGTTCCTTTGTAACCACATCATAATATCCTATCAAATTTGTCAGAGAAGACTTTCCCTTAACAAACACATGCTGTGTCTGAATTATTGCTGCAGTCTTGTCTAGGTGATCCTGCAATGCATCTTTAACCAGTGACTCCATTATTTTACCTGGAACAGAAGTTAAACTAACTGGTCTGTAATTACTCGTGTCACCCTTCCATCCTCCTTTGTGAATTGGGGATACATTTGCACATCTCCAGTCTGTGGGGACCTCTCCTGTGTCCAGGGGAGGTCCCCACGGACTGGAGATGTGCAAATGTATCAATGAGCAAATGTATCGTTACAAATGTATCAATGAGCAAATGTAATGGAGCAAATGTATCGTTAGCCATAATTATAAGAGCATCCCCAAGGATGCTCTTATAATTATGGCTAACGGTTTGCTCAGTTGCTTTGCCACCTCCTTTAATATAACTGGATAGATTCCATCCACCCCAGGTGCCTTTCTTATGTTTAACTTCAACAATTTCTCCTCCACTTTGCTCTCAGTTATAACAAAATCATTAAGCACCTTGCTACAATTTGATAACCTTCTGCCATTTTCAAACCTTAATAACTTCTCATGTGTGAATGTAGATGCAAAATACTCATTCAGTTTGTTTGCTCTCTGAGCAGGATCATCAACAGTCGAACCATCGATATCAAGTGGAGGATCGATATACAGTCATTGATATCGATATCAATGACTGTATTCATTATCAAAATGATTAATTGTAAAGTAAACTCTTCTGACCTAGTGGCCATGCTAGAGGATAAGCACATGGTATTGCACTGGTTGATGAAAGTCATCTACCACTTAGTACTGCCTGGTAACACAGAGGGGCGGAATTCCTCCATGTGGTGTGGGCACCACACATTGACCCCTACTTACGTTGGTTCACACCTGGGTAGTCACCCACAGTGTGCTTGTGCATGGGGGTTATACTCAGAATTAATAACAGTCCCACCATCATGACGGTGCAAACAGAGGATCTGCCTGTTGCAGACAGTCTGGACTTCGCCGAAATTGGGTCCATTTGACTTGAGTGTCACCCAAATATCAGTTCGATTAGCATTTTAGACTCCCAGGTAGCAAGTACAGATTATCTGGAATATCTGATAGAATGTCTGTGACAACCTCAAGAACCAAACCTAAAGGACTTACTAAGAAATGGAATCATTTTCCATAATGGCTTAAAATTTTTGCTTGAACTATCATGTCCAGGATACATATTAATGCATAAGATGTTTACTGTAATTGCTAATTTCAGTGCTCTGTATTGTATGCTGAATGAACAAATAAAGAAACAGGGATTGTAGCCTTTATTGTAATATTTAGAAAAGTTGTCAAAAACAGTTTATGGCAAAAACATATCAAACTTTCATCCGATAAAAATACCTCTTGTGTTTGTCGTTTTCATAAAAAAAAAAAAAAAAATCCAATTGCTAAAATGAAGCAACTATATTTTAGCTCTTTATTTTCATAAGCCCATTTGTGAAAATAAAGTTTATCTGGAGAGTATTACTCAATAATGCTGTTATCTAAAATTAAGTAATTTGGCTTGTATGCATAAGGGTTTTAATTTTTTTTTTTATATATATTTTTTGCTAATGGGTTAATACAACTGTAATCACTATAAAAATACACTCAGCTATTCACTGTCATATCACTTATCTATATTTTAACATTTTATTCATAACTTAACTGGTGATAAGGTACAATTACAACTACCCAACTTTGGAATTTTACAAAATGGTGTAAGGTGAACATCTCCCATAAAAATTGTATTTGCAATGTAATTTAATTCTTTACATAAACCTAAATGGCCTTGACACTAAAACTGTGTACTGTCTGAAAAACTGCAATAAAATTATCAAAAAACAATATGAAACACTTTCTTTGCAATAAACAAATTCAGAAGAGCAGAAACTGAAATTATATTATTCCAATAAAATATTTACATTCCTACTTGTGTATGGAGGTCTTGGAGATCCTGAAGTACTTGTGATTTTCTGTGCTCATATAGATCATTTTAAAATAGCTAATGAATCAACATGATTATATGACCAAGGCAGGAAACAAAATAATAACCATGAAAACACTTTATTCTAATAAAAAAAAAAGGAGCTTACCCAATCAGGAGAAGCTACATATCGTTCATAAGCGACTCCACCTGGTGATGAAGGAACTAAAATGCAATTGACAAATTCAGTTATTCATGAAAATTAATTTACCCAAAACAAAAACTATTAAATCATTCATTTAGATAAAATAGAATAATCATTACAGAAATCTAATTATTCAACATGATATATTTATAACTCTGAAAAGCTAAAGAAAATTAAGCCAGCAAATGATATTTCAGAGGGGAGGAAAGGAAAGGAAAGGAAAGGAAAAGAATTTCAAAATGATTGCCGTATCTCTGTTTTAAACATAAGGTAGTAGTTTTAAAAGGCATGGTGATTTTCACAAAAAAACAACTGCAACTTAATTTTAAAAATATTAGTCGTAAAAAATCATATGCTACAAATTAAGTTCTTCACCCTTGGTGATAGGAGGGGGTCAGAGAATTACAAGAAAAGAAGTAGAATAAAGAAGTTTTAAGATTTGGTATAAAAAAACATTTTAAGCAGAAGTGTTATACCAAGAATTTTTAACCCATGGCTCACAAATTAATCCAGTGTTTCTCAACCTTTCCGTTGCTGCAGCACACTTTTAAAGGGGCCAAAATTTGCTGCACACTTTTAAAGATGCTAAAATTTTGCAGCACACTAAACACTAAAATCACTACTATACTCAAAAATTCACAAAGAGGAACTAATTTCTGTTGGGTATATTTAATAATACACTTATTGTTTGTTTTAAATGCTTTTAATATATTTTTTGAACATACATGAAATTTAAAAGAAAATATGTAAAAAAAAATTAACATAATTATATAAAAACAAACAAAAATACAATTATAACATTTAATCAGTGAGATGGTTGGGTTTGATGGGAGTTTTTTAATTATGAGGATTTATTGTAGTTAGGCTTACTCTCAGCTCCTTTTCTACCGAATTTAGTCTCTCTTTTTGTTTAATCTTGTTTAAAGCAGAAAACCATTTTGCACAAGTAGGATATGGAAGACTGCAATAAAATTGTAACTGTCTTTTTCAAAATTTCAAAAATCAGCGCAGCATAAATAAACAAATTTTTTGTTTGAATTAATTTTTATTATAAAACTTGGATATTAATTTTTTGTTTTTAATTTGCATTTTCTGCGGCACACTTGAAGCATACTCATGGCACACAGGTTGAGAAATATTGAACTAATCCACGAGGCAAATATTGATACTAGCAAAATAAATTTCTGTTTATACTCTAGATGGAAGAGTTTATGACTTCATTGTAATTGATGTATTACAATCAATTTACCAGTGCAACATTAACAATGGACAATGCACTTTTTGTGGCAGTTTCGACTTCTATACAGATACTGGCAACTGATTTCTGTGCAAATTTTTTTCTGCATATCCCCAGGACCAAAGCCATATTAAAAACAAAACTTTTACCCAAAGACTCCTTTCTTATAGAATCCAATCATTACTACATGAGAATCATACAACAGCTTCAAATCAATTCAGCTGTTCACCTGGCTTGGGCACAGACAATACTCTGGTTATTTTGTCTGATCACAAATATTTTTTTGGGCGCTTTCAATTCCCTTTGGTGGGAAAGTGTCCTCAAACATCTATGGTTGTCTTATTGTTCCAGATAACTATATGGTTCTGTTTGAAGCAGCTTTTCTAACAGGTTTGTCTCTGTCAAGAGCAATTTCCAGTCTGTTAATGGAGAGATCTTCTGTGGCTGTCCTCAGGATTCTATATTGAGACCTTTAGTCTGGAATCTAGAAAAGGAGCGACTCGAGACTACAACTAGAATCTAATGCCAGTGAGGTCTTTTGTGATCTTGTTTTTTTGGACAAATTCCAATAAGCTTAAAATTTCTATTACTAAAACGGGCTTATTGTCTTAAAAATTATTTTATCACCTACAAAACCTCTGTGTATTCAACTGGATGGTAAAACTATTCCACATGCTACAACAATTAAATTTCTTGGGCTCACCATCAAAAATAGAGTAACTTTTAGTCCACATATCTTGTATCACTTACAAAAGATCAGAGCTTTTTCACCTAGGTGGTTAAGCAAACAAGACTAGGGTTTAAACTTAAATAAAAATGAAAATCTTAAACAAGCCTGTCATTTTGTCCATCTGTATAGTTTATAGAGGTTGCTGCTGTTTTAGCTGTAAGAATTGTTCCTTGATTTCAAACAGTATATCTATTAAAGTAAATTCTGATCCCAAGGTTGAAATGCCAGGCTGTTCAAATTTAATCTTTCTTCTCCTGACCTCTGTTCTTGCAAGTTTCCAGAGGATTAGGTACATATTTCATATCAATCTATTCAGATTTATGTCAGCAGCTATTTACTATTCACTGAAACAGCTGCTCCAGGACAAGAGAGCAAACTCATTGAAAGTTATTTTGAAACTCAAAATAACTTTCAACAATTCATATTTCAAGATTTCACTCAGATTGTTTCACAAGAAACAAACTTGAGGGCTTGCTCCTCTGCTGAAGATCTGTTAACTTATTGGATACTAACCTATAGAGCTATATAATGGAACTTTATAAACTTAAATTCTGAACTCAATTCTTGCACGATATGATGATACTGTACATGTTTGTAAAGTGCCATTTGTTTTAATGTAAAATAGGTATATATTATAGAAATGTAAACCAAGTTTGCACAAGTTTGTAATATAGCTTCAGTAATAATTTTATAGTAATAAATTACTGTTTTTGCTTTTCTTATATTCTCAATATATCTATATTTGAAACAATAGCATCTTTAGGGCATGAATTTAGTATGAACTTATTTTTATAGGGTTTGACAAACTTTCTTCTAGGACTGCTAAGATATCATTTGATATGTTTAATTGTCATTAATTGGTAACATCATTGTATATTGTTATAATTAATCCTTTTCCACTCTTTTCTTTAAATTTTTTATCTCATTTGTATCCTTGGTTTGGGCCAACAGGGATACAACCCCATTTACCCCATTTTTGGGGTGTACAATTAGATTTCTACTAATGGGATTTCTCTACCATTTTTTTATCCCTTTTTTATTTCAGCTATTTTCTTCTCTTCCTTTGCTTTCTATTATCCTGTCAGATAAGTGAATATTTGCTTATTCTATCCAGGCAGTGATAGGCGGGTCAGAAACTGCTAGCTTGGGAGATACAAAGACTAACAGATTAACTACAGCTGCAGGGAAAGGTGAAAGTGATTCTTGCACTGCCTGCACTGGAACATACAGCAGCCTGGAAAGCAAGGTGTTGAAGATTTCCAGCTCTGCTGTGGGTAGTCACAGAACAAATAAATATGTGGGCTGTATTAGGGTAACTAAGAGTAAGAAAAGTTGAATGTATACTTGCATGTACACTAATGCTAGGAGCATTGTAAATAAATTTGATGAAGTTGAAGTACTGGAGTCATTAAATGCAGAGAGTGTCAGGATATCAGAGACAAGGTGTTACTCACACATAAGGATTGCCAAATTTGAATATGAGTACAATGTATACAGGAAAAACAGACAGGATAGTGGGAAGGATAAGGGTTATGTTCTTAGTTAACTAGAACATTAAATCTAAGGCAGTGCATCCACTCAACATGGGTGGCCAGTGCAATGTTGAGTCAGTTTGGTGTGACATAATCACTAGGAAAAAACGAAAATGACAGTATGAGTGTGCCTAATGACTGTGATGAGTATACCAACCAACTATACAAAGAAATTTAGTCACCCAGTAAATAAAATGTCTTATAATGGGGGATTTTAACTTTCCAGTGTTGACTGGAATTTGAGAGTTGGTCACTCACATACTACCAAGACTTTTCTGGATTTAATAGATGAATGTTTTCAACAGCAGCATGTTAGAGAGACAACAAGAAGGAGCAGTACACTTGATTTGGTCATCGGCAGCGATTATTCTTGCCTTAAAAATCTGCAGGCGACTGCACGATCACTTAAAGATTACTGCCACCCAGTGGATGGCAGTGATCAGAGTATATTGATGTGGAATTTACTTAAAGATACAACTACTGTCAAGGGTAAAGGAAAGGCAAATTCTAAATAGGAAGCATTCAGGAAAATAACCATAGAAGCTATTGGGCTTTTCATAACACCTAAGAAATACTGTTCAAGGCCTAAATGGATGGCGATGAACAGAGCTGCTTGTGACAGAAAAGAAAAATGGATGGGGAGCATACAAATTATCAGGTGATGTAGAAGATTACGGCAGATATAAAGTAATCTGTAATCAAGTCACAAAGGAGGTTAGGCAAGCTAATGCAGATTATGAGAAGTCCCTGGCAAAGGATAGCAGCAAAGACTTCTCTGCTTATATTAACAGTAGAAGGAGGAGTTGAATCACATTGGGCAACTTGATGTCAATGATTTAACTGTTGATGACACCGCTCACGTTGCTGACAAACTGAATAGCTTTCTGCATCTACATTAACACATGAGGAATTCTTTAGGGAAGCGGATACTAGAAGTTTATCAAACTCTAACAGGGAGCTAAATGATTTTGTGATAACTGAAAGGAAAGTGTAAGAGAAATTGTTGAAACTCAACGTAAAAAGGCACATGGAATCTACCCTACTATATTAAGTGAGTACAGAGAAGGGAAATGAGATTGGTGAGGGGAACAAAGGAGTGCTCTTACCAAGAAAGGCTTAAATTATGCAAATTACAGCATCTGAAGACTAGGCACCTGCATGGTGAACTGATTGAGGTGTATAAGGCCTTGAATGGTTTGAGCAAGCTAAATATTCTGATGGAATTCTTCCACTTGGTCTGATTAAGCACTTGAGGGGCATAAAATTCAAATCGAGGAAAGACAGTTGTAGAATAGATGGGTGGAAATTTGCCTTTAGCGAGCCAATAGTTGATTGCTGGAAAACTTACATCTCTCATTGTGGAAGTTATTAGCTTAAATAGATTCAAAGAATGCTTTCTTGCTTTCTTGAATCACATGCCACTACTATATGATAATGCTAATTTTATGTGATATATATATATATATATATATAAACTTAATCACGAATCTAAGTAATATTAAGTTTTAAAAACGAATTTTTTTTTTACATACAGTAATGTGGTTGATAGTGCATCTTTTCAAACAGCTCCTTTTCGCCCTCTTCCAGTAGAAGTTTAGCTTTTCTCATATCCTTTTCATCACGACTTAACTCAAATCTCTGTCGCAGAAGAACAGCCTGAATACGATAAGAAGGCCTGAAAAGTATATAATACTACATTTTATTATTTCTCTATCTCTATTATGTAGAACCCTTACTTTTATATAAGATGTATGAACTGTTAAGCAAAAAGTCAATTTTAATAAGTCTGACCTCCAATGGGTTGTAGACTAAACGTTTCCTATAAAAATAATTTTTTTTTTCTTTTTCAACATGTCACCTGCTGCGATATTAAAGAAAAAATTGATACAAAGGGACACCAACTTTTTTTGTTGTTATAGTGCATAACCTGTTTATTAGAGAAGAAGCCTTGAGTGCCAGGATAATCATATTAAACTAAAATATATGGAAATAAATTAAAATACAATACAGGGTGTTTCAAAAGTGATGGTCAATAATTTAAAGGTGAACTGTACAGACTACAATACGCAAAAAAAGCCTAGTAAACATGGGTCCTTAAGTGAATCTTTTTCGAGATATTACACATTTCTAATTGGGATCCACCACTGACTTGTTTGTTTATGTTAGGTTATGCTCATTCTCTCCCTTTTCCCTCTTTCTCAATGCTCTGAGACGTAGTAGGCATACTAGTACTTATCAAAGGATAGTCAACATTAGCATTAGCAGGCATATGATGCAAGAAAGCAAGCTTATGCAGTATCAGCCAAAAGGGAAAAAAAAAAAAAAAAACCACTCCCATTTCACCCCTCCGTTCTTTCGAAATACATGTCCAGCTGATCCTTAAATTTATTTAGGCTATCAACTTCCACAACAAGGGATCGAAGTCTGTTCCACCAACCAACTACCCACTGGCTAAAGGCAAATTTCCGCACATCTATCCTACATCTGCCTTTCCTCAATTTGAATTTATGCCATCTCAGGTGATTATTCTGAGCAAGAGGAAGTATCCCATCGACATTGAGCATGCTCAAACCATTCAAGACTTTATACACCTCTATCAGATCACCTCGCCGGTGCCTAGTCTCCAGAGACAGTAATTTGCAAACTTAAGCCTTTCTTCGTAAGAGCAACCCTTTTTTCCATTCACTAATCTTGTTGCCCTTCTCTGTACTCGTTCCAGCAGCTCTACATCCTTCTTGAAATGAGGCCTCCAGACTACAGTACTCAAGGTGTGGCTTACCATTGCCTTATACAAGGGAATTAGCATTAGCATTAGTAGAGGCATTTGATGCAAGAAAGCAAGCTTATGCAGCATCAGCCAAAAAAAAAAAAAAAAAACCCACTTCCACTTCACCCCTCTGTTCGTTCAAAATACCTGTCCAGCTGAGCCTTAAACTTATTTAGGTTAGGCTATCAACCTCCACCACAAGGGATGGGAGTCTGTTCCATCAACCAACCACCCACTGGCTAAAGGCAAATTTCCGCACATCTATCCTACATCTGTCTTTCCTCAATTTGAATTTATGCCCTCTCAGGTGATTTTTCTGAGCTAGAGGAAGAATCCCATCAGCATTGAGCATGCTTAAACCATTCAGGGCTTTATACACCTCTATCAGATCACCTCGCTGGTGCCTAGTCTCCAGACACTGTAATTTGCAAAACTTTAGCCTTTCTTCGTAAGAGCACCCCTTTGTTCCATTCACTAATCTTGTTGCCCTTCTCTGTACTCGTTCCAGCAGCTCTACATCCTTCTTGAAATGAGGCCTCCATACCTGTATACAGTACTCTAGGTGTGGCCTGACCATTGCCTTATACAATGGAATAATCACCTCCTTATCCCTGCTGGAAAAATTACTGTATATCATTGGCAATACTCCATGAGCTACTCGTGCAACCCGTCTGCACTGCTCAGAGAACTTCATATCTGCCTGCACAACCATCCCCAAGTCCCTTTCATTCTCTACCACTGTCAGTGTAGTACCACAGAGTTGATACATTGCTCTGGGGTTGCTGTTTCCCATGTGTAGTACTTTACATTTGTCAATGTTAAACTTCATTTGCCACCTCTCAGCCCATCTGCTCAACCTTTTCAGATCCTGTTGCAGCAGCACAGTGTCAGTAGTGTCTTTGACAACCCTGCCAACCTTTGTATCATCTGCAAACTTGCTTTCTTGTGTTTATCTTCAACAGTTTCTCCTCCACTTTACTCCCAGTTATTTCAAGATTCTGTAGCTTACTGCTAGAGTTGAATACACCTCTGGCATTCCCCTTGCTGAATAACTCCTCATGTGTGAATGTCGATGCAAAATATTCATTTAGTTTGTTAGCTACCTGAGCAGGATCATCAACAGTTGACCCATCAATATCAAGTGGACCAATCTGATTCATCCCCTTCCTTCTAGAGTTTACATAAGTAAAGAACTCTTCGCTGTTTTTCTTTGCATCCCTTGCCAAAGATTTCTCGTAATCTGCCTTCGCCTGCCTAACCTCCTTCTAGAGTTTACATAAGTAAAGAACTCTTTGCTGTTTTACTTTGCATCCCTTGCCAAAGATTTCTCGTAATCTGCCTTCGCCTGCCTAACCTTGTCACTTGGTTGCATATCAACTTGTATCTATCATAGGCTTCTGTGTCATGTGTTAATTTGTAAGTATCCCATGCATTTTTCTTCTCTGCCATATGCCTCATTAGTTCATCTGACATCCATTTTGGCCTAAACCTTGAACAATATTTCTTAGTTGGTATGTAAAGCCTAGTAGCTTCCAAGATAAGTTCTTTGAATGCTTCCCATTTTGAATTTGCTGTTGGTAACATCATCAGTTGGTCCCACTGTATAGAATTTAAATACTGTCTCAGTCCATCGTAGTCGCCTTTACGGAAGCAATAACCCTTCCCTTCACCCCTAATGGTAGTTACCTCTTTGAGTAAATCCCACTTCAGCACACTGTGATCACTGCCACCTAGTGGTTCATTTATCTGCAGATTCTTAATGCATGAAGAATCACTGCTGATAATCAAATCAAGAGTATTACTCCCTCTAGTTGCCTCCCGAACATGCTGATGTAGAAAACAATCATCCAATAAATCCACAAAAGCCCTGCTAGTGTGTGAGTAACCAGCACCCAAATTCCAGTCAATATCTGGGAAATTAAAATCTCCCACTATAAGACTCTCTGATTTACTGGCCCACTCTATTTCCCTGTACAGTTTCTTATTATACTCATCAGAGTCATTAGGCCTATAGCACACTCCTACTCTCAATTTTGATCTCCCAATGCTTATGTCACACCAAACTGACTCAACACTGCACTGTCCAGCGATGTCGACTGGCTTCACTTCCTTGGTTTTTATGTGTTTCTTAACTAATAGCATAACCCCTCCCCCCTTCCTATCCTGTCTATCCTTTCTGTAGACGTTGTACTCCCCAAATTGCAGTTCTGCATCCCTTATATCTGTGTGACACCACGTCTCCGATATCCCAACAATATCTGCCTTTGATGTTTTGAGCAATACCTCAAATTCATGAAATTTATTTACTAAACTCCTAACATTGGTGTACACGCAAGTATACCTGCACCTGTTTCTATCTTTGAATAATCACCTCCTTATCCCTGCTAGAAAAATTCCTGTATATCATTGACAAAACACCATGAGCTACTCTTGCAGCCTGTCTGCACTGCTCAGAGAACTTCATATCTGCCTGCACAATAACCCCCAGATCCTTTTCATTCTCTACCACTGTCAGTGTAGTATCAGTATCACAGAGTTGATACGTTGCTCTGGGGTTTTGCTGTTTCCCATATGTAGTATTTTACATTTGTCAATGTTAAACTTCATTTGCCACCTCTCAGCGGCGCCTCCATAGCCAGGTGGGAAGGAGCAGCAGTGCGTAGCACACGCTTTTTGATTGGACCGGGGTTCGAGCCCGTCACCACCAAATATGGAGGATGCGGAAAGGTCGGGGAATGACCACCGCATATCCCCGGAGCAATATTGCCTTAGTTGCTAATGCTCCTAAAAACCAAATAACTAACAAACAAACCACCTCTCAGCCCATCTGCTCAACCTTTCCAGATCCCGTTGCAGCAGCATAGCATCAGTAGTGTCTTTAACAACCCTGCCAACCTTTGTATCGTCTGCAAACTTGGACATTAAGCTTGATATACCATCATCAATATCATTTATAAATACAGAAAACAATAATGGACCCAACACTGAGCCCTGAGGGACTCCACTAATAACATTAGTCCACGATGAGCAGTGTCCATTGATTACCACTCTCTGTCTTCTCCCCCTCAACCACCCCTTTATCCATAGCAGCAATTTGCCTCCAATGTCACACTGCTCCAATTTGTGTAGCAGTCTTCCATGTGCAACAGTATCAAAAGCCTTTCTAAGATCCAAGTATATAATATCAAAGTTATTCCCTGCATCCAGTTCTTTTGTGACTGCATCATAGTATCCAATCAAGTTGGTCAGGCAAGACTTTCCCTTAACAAAACCATGCTGTGTGAGAGCTATAACTGAAGTCTTGTCTAGATGATCCTGCAGTGCTTCTTGAACCAGGGCCTCCATTAATTTTCCTCGAACAGAAGTTAAACTCACAGGTCTATAATTACTTGTGTCAGCCTTTGATCCTCCTTTGTGAATTGGGGTCACATTTGCACATCTCCAGTCCATGAGTACCTCCCCTGAGTCTAAGGAGGCTCTCATAATTATGGCTAAGGGTGTGCTTACTTCCTTTGCTGCCTCGTTTAATATAACTGGATAGATCCCATACACCCCATGTGCCTTTCTTGTGTTTATCTTCACCAATTTCTCCTCCACTTTACTCTCAGTTATTACAAGATTATCTAGCTTACTGCCAGAGTTGAATACACCTCTGACATTCCCCTCGCTGAATAACTCCTCATGTGTGAATGTCAATGCAAAATATTTATTTAGTTTGTTAGCTACCTGAGCAGGATCATCAACAGTTGAACCACTGATATCAAGTGGACCAATTTGATTCATCCCCTTCTTCGAGAGTTTACATAAGTAAAGAACTCTTTGTTGTTTTTCTTTGCATACTTTGCCAAAGATTTCTCGTAATCTGCCTTCGCCTGCCTAACCTCCTTTGTAACTTGTATAGAATTTAACTGTCTCAGACCATCGTAGTCGCCTTTATGAAAGCAAAAACCCTTCCCTTTACCCTTGATGGTAGTTACCTCTTTGAGTAAATCCCACTTCAGCACACTGTGATCACTGCCACCTAGTGGTTCCTTTATCTGCAGATTCTTAATGCATCTTACACAAACATCCTGTAATGTGTAACATCTGTAAATTCGTGGGGTGTTGAAACCAAAAATTAAAAATGTATTATCTTATGTTTAATAAAACCACCCTTGGCAAAGGAGTCACAGCTTTTTGCCAAACTAGTGCTCCCATAGTCAGTGGCAGATCTTAACAGAAAATGTGCATTATCTTGAAAATGGTTCATTTGTGGCCCAATGTTCACTGGGACTTTTTTGCTTATTTTAGTTTGTACTTTTCACCTTTAAATTATTGACCATCATTTTTGAAATGCCCTGAAATGTCAATTCAATGTGATACAATCACATTGAATTGACTTTAAATATACAGCAAAATTAACTATTTAAAAGAATAAAAGCAATAAAACATGCACAAAACTAAAAGCAATAAAAATGTATATTCAAGGTGATGTGCCACTTTTTTCAATATAAACAAGATGTAAGACATCAAATCCATATATCATACAGAAGCATAGCCCTGCACATGCATTGTTAATGCATACACAACTAAGTGTGGATCGTGTGCAGCAGAGGTAAAGGGAAAGAAAGAGAGAAGAGGAAATTAACCATTAGACTCTGTCCAAATGGTGCAGTGCATGCTGGCCCTGTTGGTAACTTGACATTTCTTGTTATAATGTAGAATAACAGCCTCCATAATAGGAAGTATGCAGTTCCTAGCATTAAGATTAATGATAGGACTTGCCACAGCTATATGGAGAGCCTCCAACCATGAAAGATGGCAGGAATCATAAGCACAATCCAATATTTCAACATTGGGTTGCAGATTATAATTAAACTGCTCCTCACATCAATAATGCTCTGCAATGGTTGAGCTGGCAAAATTAGCCTGGCGAATATCCCACCCATGTTCAGAACCATGATTACATAATACACATTCTGACTCACCGATACAAGAAACCCTGATAAAAATTTCTCCCCAAAAGCCTTGCAGAGTCCTTCATGTCTTGAGTTAAAGACTTCCAGCATATAATCCCTCCTATTGTGTCTGGACAGAATTGCAGACACATTCTGACCTAACTCATGGCATTTGTTCACCTGGTCGAACATTTATCCAAAAAATCATCAGGTTGTTTTCATTTAATATCATTAGTCCTCATGAGAATAATAATACTCTCTCTTTACTCCTTTCAGAATCTGACAATCTACTGGTAACACCATTAACTGCTGCTCCCAGCAAACACTCCAAATATGCCACAGGCTATATACAAATATAGCTTGTGGCATATTTGGCTCAATGGTAACTCCTATCTTTCTATCATCACCAACCAAGCACTCCCCCTTCAGGATGGGGTGTGCTTTGTTGGCGATGACAGTGTATCCAGACAACTCTGAAATTTTGCTGTTTTCAGGAACATGGCAATAAATTCTCCATCCTCCCATGACTTCCCAACTTAATAAAACTCAACCCAACTGATTATACAAAGGGTACTAGGAAAGTTTTGCAATATGACGCAACAACGAATCACAGGAAGCTGCTTGTTGCTGCATGTTGAGACATGTTCATACGTGCATAGTAGCCGCCGCGCCAAGTCGATGGGCTCAGTTATTCATTAGTAGTGAGAGTGTAAAGTGCTTGCGATGGCATCGTGGTCACGAAATGAGATAAGGACAGTCTTGCGGTATAATTTTGTGCGTGGTTTAACCATAGACCAGTGCTTAGAAGAAATGACTCTTGCACTAGATGATGATTGTCCACGTCGTACAACGATATTCGGGTGGTATAGAGAATTCCAAAGGGGAAATTTCACTCTGGAGGATTCTGAGAGGCCGGGAAGGCCACGAACGTCAGTTACGGAGGAAAACGTTACTGCTGTGAGGAAAATGCTTGACGAAAACAGGCGAGTGACCTACCAACAGATAGAGGATACTTTGGGCCTAAATGCACCAGCAATTCGTTCGATTCTGCAAGATCATTTGCACGTGAAGAAACTTTGTTCTCTCTGGGTGCCGCATCAACTGACTGAAGAGCAGATGACACGACGTGTGACTTGGTGCCGGGAGATGTTAAAAAAGTTTGATAAGGGACAATCTCGGTATGTGAACAACATCGTGACAGGTGACGAGACTTGGCTGTACTATTACGATCTGCCAACCAAGGCACAAAAACAAAGTTTGGGTCTTTGATGATGACGACACACCCGTAATTGTCAGAAAATCCCGATCTGTAAAGAAGAAAATGATAGCTGTATTTTTCAAATCGAGTGGAATTGTGGAACGTGTCGTTTTGGACACGCAGAAGACAGTCACAGCTAAGTGGTATACTGAACAATGCCTGCCTAAAGTCATTGGATCTATGAAGAACCTGCGGCCAAAGTCAAGAATGGACACCTGGTACCTCCATCACGATAATGCTCCAGCTTACCGCGCCAAAGCCTGCACCGAATATTTGACCACGACAGGACTGAAACTTCTCGAGCACCCTCCCTACAGTCCAGACCTTGCTCCCTGCGACTTTGCACTGTTCCCGCATGTGAAAATGAAGCTAAAAGGGAGGCGGTTTTCCAGTGATGAGGACCTTCTACGGCTTGGGACAACGAGTGTGCTTTACTCCCTAGTGAAACTTGGCAGAACTGGTTTAAAGATTGGTTTCGGAGGATGGAGAGGTGTATTGAATGTAGAGGAAATTACTTTGAAAAAATTAAATAAACAAAGCTGTATTGCAAAACTTTCCTAGTACCCTTTGTATTTGGGAGATACCAGAAAAGGACATTCGATGCTATGATCATCCAGATAATCCAGTTTTTCTGTACTAGTGCTACTCATGCAATGGACACAGTCAATGCATGAGTAGCACTATTACAGAAAAAAGGTGGCCCCATGAGATATCAGGTAGGTGTTGCTAATGCAAAGCCAATTCAGCATATGCACACATAGTAAAATAGAATTTTATTTACTTACAATAGAGTACAATGAATAAGATGAATTAACTATTTCTCTAATCAGCACAATTATGTTATAGAGTGATCACGTGTTTTATACACATACATTCCATAAAAATGAGTATGTATTTATAACAACCACACAACTTAAAAGTAACATATATTTTTAATGGGGTGAGATAATGCTCTGGCTCTCCAGGCTACAAATTAGGGCTAAGGTAAAGAAACCCAACATGAGAACCACAGCAAACTTCGGGAAACCAGAAAAACTGATTTGCCACTACCGCAGTTTCTCCCTGCATTCTCGGTAAAAAGATAGTGCATGTTATCAGCAGTGGCAGTAAAAGTTGAGAACAATATAATGATTGACACGTAGGCATGACATATGATGTAAGATTAGTTTTTTATCATTATTAAAAGCAGATTATTGAAGTTCATGAGTGTTTTCACTATTAAAAAAAAAAAACATATTATTGATTTCTTTATACGTTTTTAAGGTTAGGTTTCCTAACCTAGCCTTAAAGGATAGGTTAAGAAAAAAGGAAAAGGTTTCTTTATTTTTCGTTATATTTTATAACCTGACTTTATAGGTTCTAACACCTCTTGTGTTTGGGGTTTACATAAAAAAAAAAAAAAATGTTAGGTTAAGAAATAATGGGAAAAGGTTTCCTTACCTAACTTTAAAGGTTAGGTTATGAAATAATAGAAAAAGAAAGAAAGTCTTTATATATATATATATGTATCATAACATTAATCACTTAACACTATGATGTTATCATCTGTCATGCCTACATGTCAATCAATATATCATTCTCGACTTCTACTGCTGATACCGATAACATGTGGCGTCTGCTTACCGACAATGCAGGGAGAGACTGCGGAAGCGGAAAACCAGCTTGTGGTTCTCGTGTTGGCTTTCTTTACCTTCACCCAAATCAGTTATTCATTCTGGTTGTAGTTAAATCTCGCTTGCAACTTCTAAGTGAGATTTAACCAGAATCGAAACATTCATTTGATACATGACCAGGAATAGTCATAAGCTCAATCTTAGAGCAACAAGAGTTAGAAAAATTAGCAGATGGGCTGAGAAGTAGCAAGTGAGATTTAAAACATTGATAAATGCAAGGTACTAAACATAGCAGTAATAACATACCATTTGGGTGGCACCACACTTAAGGGGTTGGAAAACTAAAACGATCTAAGGGCAGGCCAACATGAAGTTCTCTGAGCAGTGCAACAGTTGCTTGTCCAGCTCATGGGATCTGTCAATGAACCCCAGGGACACACACATCTGCTGAGTATGGACTTGGCACAACCAGGGTCCTGAGCTGGATAACATCATTCTTCTCTTTCTTGGTGATTCCCTTCTACTTCTGACTCTCTCTCTCTCTCTCAGAGTAATTTAGGTATTTTTATTTTTATTTTTTTTATTTTGGCTGGTGCAGCATAAGCCTCAGGCTCCTTGCACCATACAGCTAATAATAATAATAATAATAAACAGGAATTTTTCCAGCAAAGATAATGAGGTGAATATCCCACTGCATAAGGCAATGGTTAGGCCACAACTTGAGTACTGCAGTCAAGTCTGAAGCCTAATTTTAGGAAGGATGTGGATCCGTTGGAACAGGTGCAGAGGAGAGCAACAAGATTATTCAGAGACACAAAAGAGTATTCTTACCATGAAAGATGTCAGTTCTGTGCTTGGAAACTAGACACCTGCAAGGAGACCCGATTGAAGTGTTTAAATGGACAGTTGCAGGACAGAAGTATGAAAATTTGCCAGAGAGTGACATTGTTGGAACAAACTGCATCTGGTGTTGTTGAAGTGGATAGTATGAATAAATTTGAGGAAGGATTAAACAGATTGTTAGAATAGATGTAGATGAGGGTTATTTATTATTATTTTTTTGGGGCTGATGCTGTAAAAGCTTGATTTCATGCATCATTTGCCATTACTAATACTAATAAAAAAATGAAAAGTTTCATTTGATGACTTTTCTGTGATAAATATAAACCAAAAATTAGTAGTAATATTTGGACAAACACCTTTTTACAAGAGCTATGATTGGGATAACACTATTATCATTATTATTATGAAAATTTTCCAATGTAAAATTTTCATATGAATACAACAATAATTTCAGAATTCAGTTGCTCATATAAAATTTTTCATGAATTTTAAAAACTTCTTTTTGTTATGAGCTTTGTTTTTTTTTTTGAAAATTTATGCTCTATTATATTTCCATTTCTGTTTTTAAAACTGTCTGTAGAATATAATACAGGTTAAATAAATAACCTATATTATATTCTATTTTTGTGTTAACTAATAAAAAAAAAAAAAAAAGGTAAAGTGCAGCCATTATCAATCCACTGCAGGATGGAAGCCTCCTCAACAATTCATGCTGAGGGAATAAAGAAGCCCAATTATCTCTTAGACAGCTTAATATAATAAAATCTTTTATAAAGGAAACTGCAGAGTAAAATCATATTTGGATATCCCATGCCAGTTACTTGAAATATGCATTCAATAAAATGCGAAATGGGAAATGTCTGCTGTCACACAAAGCTGAAATAAATAGCCTCCAACATGTAAGGTGGGTTCTCAAGGCCTGTCAAACTATAAATGATGAGACATTACCGTCATATCTCAGATCGGTTACTGTGCTAAGAGCTTTCTGTACTTTAATTTCTGTGATAGAAAGTTTTCATTTATAATCTGGGACAGTTATGCAGGAGGAGGAATGTTAATAAATTCATCATTTCAACAGCTATGAACAGTGCACAGTTAATGATTGAGCATTCATTTTTAATGATGGTTTGCAAATTCAAATATGTGATGTGCATACGTTTACATATTGCAGATCAGCATTGTGTAAAACAACCTTCAGTGGAATAATAAAAATATCTATAGCTTATGTCAATTTCCTTGGCATGAATCTGAGCAATGAGAACATGACTTAGATTTCATCCCCCTTGTTCTTTAGGGGGAGGCAGGCAGTTACTTTTTGCTTTAATTAATAATACATAAGGAACTTGAATACTTCCACATTTTGCAGGCAATTGCATTTTCATTTATACAATAATTTTAACTTACCATTAGTAAATAAAATTTAATTAAATTTCAAGTTTAATGAAATTTACATAATTGTTATGTTTCAATGAAAGAAGTAGTTATGCTAAAACCCTAGTAAGAATTCTGAGCAAAAGCTTCATGCCATGGTTTTAAATATAATGGCAAAAGGCCTTTTTTTTTTTGGACATAGTGGAGAAAAACAGGGTTTGTTTATTTGTTTGGTTTATTTAGCACAAAACACAAATATGCTTAGAACTAAAGGCCATGACAGAATGATGAATAGGTAGTAAAATACTACCTACTTATCGGTTAAATATCTCAGATAAATTATATAAATATGCATTTTTGTATTGTACATGCAACGAACCCTGCATCTGAATTGAAAAATGCTTTGAATGTTTTTCTAGCACAAAATATTTGCTGCATTACATTTCCTCCTTGTGTGGGTATAATTTTCAAAAATATTTCAGTAGATATAGATGCCACTGATATTATTATTTATGTAGCACATTAGCATCTGATGATATGTTATACTGTATTATGTCTGTACATGTGCATGACCTCCATAGCCAGGTGGGCAGGAGCAGCAGTGCGTAGCACACGCTTCTTGATTAGACCGGGGTTTGAGCCCGTGACCACCAAATACAGAGGATGCGGAAAGGTCGGGGAATGACCACCACATATCCCTGGAGCAATATGGCCTTAGTTGCTAATGTTCATAAAAAAAAATAATAATAAATAAATAACATGTGTATGTTCACAAGCTGATTTGCATGTTGTGCACGCTAGAAAACCCAGAATAACTCATTTGGGGGACACTGCTCCTTATGTCTCAGATCGGTTAACTATAGCCCCAAATGAAGAGGCTTTTAAGAATTCATTCATTCTCTGATGGAATTTGAACCCAGGCCTCTTCGCATTGTCGCTGTTGTGGGTATTATTGCATCAGGCAATCACGTAACCAATCACTGCCTGCAATAAAGATATATATATTCAAATCCCATCAAAGACTGAATTCTTAAAAGCAATGACAAGAGGCAAAAGCACTCTATTGATAATGCCAATCAACCATAATAGTGTTATTATGGTTGATTGGCATTATCAACAGAATCACTGAAAATATAAGTACTTTTATATTTTTAATAAAAATGTGTAGAGTAAGCATAGCCACATTTCAATAATGTAAACTGTATAGTTTATTAAAAAGAAATGCTAAACATAGCATGAATTTTCGAAATATCATTATAAATTGAATCGCTATTGATCTGATTTTAATGAAATTTGAAATGGCTCAAAAAAAAAAAAAAATGCTATGGACCTAAGTATAAAATTTTTTTAAAATCCACCTACCAGGAGTCTGGTTTTTACATAAAAAGAAAAATGGTTGGATTCAGTGAAGTACTTCACTGCATTTGCTAACAAAGTGCACCCAGGATTTTTCATTGGAAGAAGCTGAGGAGCTGAGTTGCTGTGCTTTAATAGTTTCTTTGAGAGGGGTTGAAGCCTAGCCCTCTCAGGTATCCACTAATAACATTAGACTCCATGAAGAGCATAGTGTATAGTGTTTCTTGTCTAGCAGCATGAGTGGCTTCCTCTATAAACTGCAAAGTATCCTTTGTGACACAGTACAAACTCTGTAAATGTTGAGATGGTGAAAGCATTTGTGTTAGTTTGTGCAGTGTAGTGTTGAGTTATGTTGGTCTGTTCCTCCAGTATTTTGCTGCCAGAGCCCCTAGTAGGACTCTATGGTTCCGTCCACCACCTTGGGGAGGTGGCTGTGTACAGTAGAAGAAATACTGGCAGTAGCAAACCCTGGAATGCACCTGAGCTTGCCAGGGGGGGGGGGTCACCAGTGTAAAAGAAAAAAAAAAAAAAAAAAAAAAAACCTCGAAGGGGAAGACACGAAAGGGATGCAGCAGAGGGGGGAAGGAGCATAGCAAGGAGGTTACGGTGGATGATAGGAAGGCTGTCCACCAAGAAACAGGAAGTTAAAGGAATAGAGACACCCCCATGGAAGAAAAACCCATAATCCTCACAGGGAAGTGGAGGACTGAAAAGAACAGTAAAAAATTGATGATGCAAGAAAGCAAGCTTATACAGCATCAGCCAAAAAAAAAAAAAAAAAAAAGACCTTCCCATCTCACCCATCCAGTCATTCCAAATGTTTGTTTAGTTCTTGAATTTATTTAAGCTATCAACTTCCACGACGACAGATGGAAGTTTGTTCCAGCAATCAACTACCTGCTGGCTAAATGAAAATTTCTGCAGATCTATTTGACAACTATCTTTCCTCATTTTCAGTTTATGTCCCCTCAGGTTTATAATATGAGCAAGAGGAAGAATCCCACCAGCATTCAGCCTGCTCAATCCATTCAAGGCCATACACACCTCAATCAGATCGCCTCACAGTTGCCTAGTCTCCAGATGCTGCAATTTGCAGAATTTAAGCCTTTCTTTGTAAGAGTACCCCTTTGTTCCCCTCTCCAGTCTTGTTGCCCTTCTCTGTACTCATTCTATCAACTCTACATCCTTCCTAAAATGAGGCTTCCAGACTTGTATGCAATACTCAAGGTATGGCCTGATCACTGCCTTATACAAGGGGATAATCACCTCCTTATCCCTGCTTGCAAAATTCGTGTATATCATTGACAATACCCCATGACCTACTCGGGCAAGCTGTCTGCACTGCTCAGAAAACTTCATATCTGACTGCACGATTACCCCAGGTCTCTTTCATTCTCCACTACCCTGAATGCAACATCACCCAGTTGGTATATTTCTCTGGGGTTACTGCTACCACATGCAGAACTTTGCATCTGTCAAAGTTAAACTTCAGTTGCCACTTCTCAGCCGATCTGCCCAAGTTTTCCAGATCCTGTTGCAGCAACATACTGTCATTACTTTTATTAACAACCCTCCAAATTTTATCTGTATCATCTGCAAACTTTGACATTAAGCTAGATGTACCTTCATCAATATTATTGATAAATAAACAAAACAACAGAGGATCCAACACTGAACCTTGGGGGATACCACTAATAACATTAGTTCATGAAGAGCAGTATTCATTGATTACCACTCTCTGTCTTCTCCCACTCAACCATCCATTTATCCATTGTAGAAACTTGCCCTTAATGCCACACTGCTACAATTTGTACAGTAGTTATCCATGTGCAACAGTAAAATGAAAATGTTCAACAGGTGAGATGAAAAATAGATTTTCAGATTTATTTTCTTTTGAAGTGAAGCCATAGATGTTAGGTCCAATTGGATGTGATTTTGGATCTGCTAGTGAAGAAATTCAAGAACTCATTGAATTAAAATGTAACGAAGAATGCAAATATAAATTCGAAAAAGGTGGAATGGCTGAGTTGTGTGGATTAAAAACAACTAAACTTTTATCTAACAATGTGGTCTGAAATTGCCAAAGTACTTCTTTGTTTTCCAATGTCTTATATGGTTGAAAGTGGTTTTAGATTGGTAAATAAAATATTAACAAAGGAAAGAAAGTCTTGATATACGTTCAAGAGCAGACATTAGAATTAAACTTACCAACATCATACCAAACATTGAACTTTTAGCTAAGAAGCACCAGGCTCAGGGATCCCATTGAATAAAGACAGTAAGCATAAAGTATGTCATTGTTTAAAATTTTATGAGGAGTGATTACGAAAAAAATTGTCTAAAAAAGCCCTTTAGGGGGCCATAATTAAAAGAAGGTAAAAAACTAACAGATCAGTAATTACAGACCTGTTAGTTTTTTTTTTTTTTTTTTAACTTCTGCTCTGGAGAAATTAATGGAGCCACCTATTAAAGAAGCAGTGCTGGATCATCTAGACAAGACTACAGTAAAAATTCAGACACAGCAAGGTTTTTTGTTAAGAGGAAGTCTTGTCTGACCAATTTGATTAGATACTATGATGTGGTCACAAAGAATTGGATGCAAAAAATAATTTTGATATCATATACTTGGATTTCAGGAAAGCTTTTGATACTGTTGTGCATGGAAGACTACTGTACAAATTAGAGCAGTATGACATTAAGGGTGAATTTGCTACTACAGATAAAGGGATGATTGAGTGGGAGAAGACAGAGAGTAGTAATCAATGGACACTGCTCTTTGTGAACTAATGTTATTAGTCTCCCATGGTTCGGTGTTGGCCTATTGTTGTTTTGTATATTTATCAATTGATGAAGGTATATCAGGCTTAATGTCCAATGCAGATGATACAAAGGTTGGCAGGGTTGTTAATGAGATTAATGATGGTACACTACTGCAAAAGGATCTATAAAAGTTGAGCAGATGGGCTGAAAGGTAGCAACTAAAATTTAACATTGACAAATGTAAAGTATGCATATAGGTAGCGTAAAGTATCAACTGTGTAGTACTACACTTATGGGGTAGAGAATGAAAAAGACCTGGGGGTAATTGTGCAGTCAGATATTAAAATTTTCTGAGCAGTGCAGACAGGCTGCCAGAGCAGCTCATCGGGTCTTGTCAATGATATTCATTTTTTTTTTTTTTAACAGGAATAAGGTGGTCCCCTTGTATAATGCAATGGTCAGGCCACACCTCGAGTGCTACATACATGTTTGTAGGTCTCACTTTAGGAATGATGTACAGCTGCTGGAACGAGTACAGAGAAGGGCAACAAGATTGGTGAGGGGAAGAAAGGTGTGCTCTTACCAAGAAAGGCTTAAGTTCTGCAAATTGCAGTGTCTGGAGGCTAGGCCGATGCGAGGTGATCTGCTTATGGTGTATAAGGCCTTGAATGGTTTAAGCAAGTTCAATGCTGATGGGATTCTTTCTCTTGCTCAGATTACACAACTGAGGGGGGGGATATAAATTCAAATTGAGGAAAGACAGTTGTATAATAGATGTGCGGAGATTTTCCTTTAGCCAGCATGTGGCTGATTGCTGGAACAAAGTTCCATCCATTGTTGTGGAAGCTGATAGCTTAAATAAATTCAAGGAAGAACTGGGCAAACTTTTGGAGCAATTGGACTATTAAATGGAAAGGGTTTTTTTTTTGGCTGATACAGAATAAGCTTGCTTTCTTGGATCATATGCCTCCACTAATGCCAAATTGTAATTAATGATAAATAATCATGAAATGAATAAGTCACAGGTTTACTTTACAAGAGCAACAGAATGGTTAAATAATTTAAAAACTAATGAATGAATGGGTGTAATATTGCGTGAAAATTATACTTTTTTTCCCATTTTTTTTAATGAAAATACTAAACAGGAAATATATCAAAACCTACAGTACTTAGTACCTTACATGGGTTGAAGGTGAGAGGGGATGCTGGAAACTTTGCTCTGGTGACTAAACTTGGGTTATTGCATTCACATGCTATAATTCATTTCATATTGCAACTGAGGAGGCTTTCGGCTGTACACGTTTCAAATTATACTTCGATTCCTACATTATTATTACTCATATTATTATTATTGTTTGTTTGTTATTTGGTTTTTTAGGAGCATTAGCAACTAAGGCCATATTGCTTCGGGGTTGTTATTTGGTTTTTTTTTAGGAGCATTAGCAACTAAGGCCATATTGCTCCGGGAATATGCGGTGGTCATTCCCTGACCTTTCTGCATCCTCCGTATTTGGTGGTCACAGGCTCGAACCCCGGTCTAATCAAGAAGCGTGTGCTACGCACTGCTGCTCCTGCCCACCTGGCTACGGAGGCCCCACGGAAGACTGAGGCTTGTGGTGCACCAGCCAAAAAAAATTTCTAGGTTAACCTGAGTGAGAGAGAGAGAAGTAGAAAGGAATCACCAAGAAAGAGAAGAATGATGATATCCAGCTCAACATCCTCGGTGTGCCAAGCCCATACTCACCAGATGTGAGTTTCGAATTTTTACCAGAAAACCATTCGTGTCCTATTTATTAGTATCCACTCCCTGAACGCCGCACTAGGCAACCAGCTCACAACTTTTTTATAATTTGAAAATTTTTGTTATGATTCATTCTATACCCTGAATTCAATTTAAAGCGTGTTATAATTATATATGAAAATTACTTGCTTGCAATGGATCCAATCCTCAAGGTTTCGTAAAGCTCGCTTATATAAACTTTGCACCTTGCGAGTATGACTGATAGCTGCTGTCTGCAAATAAGGTGCAGCCATTATGCTAATGATCACTAATTTTGATCTGTTACTACGTGAGCTCAGTTATTAATTAGAAATCACGGTCCTCTCAGAAATAATAACAGGAACATAAAAAAAAAAAAAAAAGAAACCGCAATCTCCACTAAACTTCTACCGTCACCATAAATCCGCTAAGAGGCGCCTTACATACTGAGAAATAATAGAAAATCACAGATAAGATAGAAAAGTTAGTTTACTTCCTCAAAGTCTTTGCAGCTTCATTCTGACAACAAGCACCAGTTGTTCATTTCTTTAGTATTTCCTCAAACAGTTTTATTTTCCGTACAGGCGGTACTTAGTTAGCCGCTCGTTCATCATCATCATCATCATCATCAGCCATTTTCAATCCACTGCAGGATGAAGGCCTCTCCAGCAACTTTCCAGTTCCTTCTGTTTTGAGCACTGGCCATCCATTTACTACTCAAAAACTCATGAATTTCATCTATCCATCTCCGCCTTTGTCTTCCAGGTTTTCTTCCAGCCGCTCGTTCAGAAATGATTTATAACTATATCCTAAGTTATTTTTATACATTCCACACTGCGCTACCAGTGCAGAGGGGTTACCAGAGCAGTTCTTCGAATCTTTTCAATGATATATGTGAATTTTGCTAGCTGGGACAGGGAGGTGATTATCCCGTTATACAAGGCAATGATCAGGCTACACCTAGAGTACTGTGTACAGGTCTGGAGGCCTCATTTGGAAGGATGTAGAGTTGCTAGAACGAGTACAAAGAAGGACAACAAGATTGGTGAGGGAAAAAACAGGGATACTCTTCCCAAGAAAGGCTTAATTTCTACAAATTGCAGAAATAGAGTAGGCACCTGCGAGGTGAACTGATTGAGGTGTATAATGCTTTGAATGGGTTGAGCAAGCTGAATGCTGATGGGATTCTTCCTCTTGCTCAGACTAAGGACCTGAGGGGGCACAGTTTCAAATTGAGGAAAGATAATTGTAGAATAGAGGTGCGGAAATTTGCATTTAGCCAGCCGGTAATTGATTGGTGGAGCAGTCTTCCATCTTTTGTTGTGGGAGCTAATAGCCTAAATAAATTTAAGGCTCAGCTGGACAGGCATTTGGAACGAATGGAGGGGTGAAATGGGAGAAGGGTTTTTTTTTTTTTTTTTTTTTGGCTGATGCTGCATAAGCTTGCTTTCTTGCATCGTTTGCCTCTATTAATGCTAATGCTAATTAATATCGGGACTCTTGATAGTTGGTCACATCCTACATGTCTCAGACATAACTTTATATATGTGCGCATATAAGATAGACTGGTGTGCAAAACTTAAGGACCAAAACTATTTATAAAGGTTACAACCACAAAATCTTTACTTCAGATACTCTTTACTGATGAGAGTAGATTCAGTCTCAGCAGCGATTCTGGAGGTCAGCTAATCTGGCGAGAGGTTGGCACACAGAATCATCCTGCAAACGTCACTGAAAGGGATCGATATGGCGGTCGAGGTGTTCTCGTCTGGACGGCGTTATCTTTGATGGACGTACACAACTCCAGATACTGGGAGGCGGTACTATAACCGGTGCACGCACTGTACTGAGGTAATCCTTCCCCATGTGTGTGTCTGTTCCGAGGTGCCATTGGCCCCGAGTTCGTGTTTATATATGATAACGCCACACCCCATCGAACTGCAGCTTTTGATATGCTTTTGGAAAGTGAGGACATCGTTCGTATGTATTGGCCAGCCCATTCCATCGGTCTAAATCCCATCGAACACAATGGGATGCTCTGTGAAAACACCTAGCGACACGTCCACACCCACCAAAAAATGTTCACCAGCTGAAGATGGCGCTGACAGAGGAACGGAAGATGTTACCGCAAGAACGTATCAACAACATTGCCCTAGTATTGACACGTAGTGCAAAGCCTGCATCGACATTAGGGCTGGCCATATTTCCTACTGAAGACCACCTCTTGCCTTTGTTCCATATTTAACACCTACACTACATCAATAACTTCTATACTACTACTTCTGAATCTCAGCCATTTACGCAACTGGAGGTGGACACAGCTGTCCTAAAAATTAACAACTCTGGTTGTCCAGGCCTCGACTTCCATGAGGGCATCTTTATCAAATAATACTACAAGCTACATCCAACGGTTCTTCCGATTCTAGTTAACAAATGTCTGAATGAAAACACTTTCCCTGTTATCTGGAAGACAGCTCTTCTTAAACTAATTCCTAGACTTTGAAGCATCCTGAGTGGCATCCTGCCTTCCGTCCTATTGCTCTATTATCGCATTTGGGCAAAAAACTTGAAAGGTTGATTGCTATAAGAGTCACTTCTCTTTTCACTAACACCTCACTTGTATCAGATGACCAATATGGTTTCCGAACTGGACGAGGAACTGAAAAAGAGCAGTGTTGAATTCCTTTCTCGAGTTAACTCTGCAAGCTCTAAATACGTTCTTGCTATTTTTGTTGATTTCTCTGCGACGTTTGATCTGTTATGGTGGTCTAGTTTGTTTGCTCGTTTAGTGCTGCCGATTGTCTTCTTCCTCTTTATAACCTTCTAAGAAGTTATTTTGAAATCGTACAGTTTCTGTTATTTCTGGATCTAACTCCATCTCCCGCTCTGTCACTAAGGGCTGCCCCGAGGACTCTGTTCTTGGACCACTCGTCTGGAACATCGTTCTTGACGAATGGCTCCGTAAAACTAATCCTTATACTTCCAAATTGGCTTGTGCAGACGATCTCACCCTTCTGATCCAGGGCAATTCCCGAGCCTCTCTTGAAAGTACTGCCAATTTAGTCATGTCAGATCTCTCTCAATGGTCCACCATAAATAGATTATCCATATCCTCCACGAAAACTAAAATGATGCTGGTTAAGGGTTCGCTTAATATTTCAGAGCCACCTGTTGTAAAACTTCAAAACAAATCACACAAAACAAATATCCTAGCTGTGTTTCTATCAATTTGTTCCTATGGCGCGGCCGCCTGGTTCTGGCATGTTAAGAAGGTTTCAGTCTAGACTAAACTTCATAGCATTCAACGTAAAATGCTTTTAGCAATGTGCAGTGCCTGTAGGATTGTGTTTACTCCTGCTTTGCAGGTCCTTAATGGCTGTCTGCCCCTCGATCTCTTTCTTCTGTACCGAGGCCTGTGCCTCTACATTAGGTACGCTGTCCCTGTTACCTGCCTTGGTACTTATCGATGTTACTGTAGATCCTAAGGCAGAGAAAAGATGCTGTTGGAATATTTTGATGCAGAGTTGGCAAGACAATGGTCCGCTACCTCTAAGGGTTTTGTTACTTTAAAGTTCATCCCTAACGTCACCTTTGCCAAGTTAAGAGTTCACTCAGAAATGGTTTCACCCTGGTCGGTACACTCTCTACTTACTCTCTGCATGGCTCCCTTAATGCCAAACTAGAACTTTCAACCTTACTGAATCACCTCTCTGTTCTTGCGGCGCCGCAGAAGATTGGGAACATATTTTATACCACTGCCATCAATACCTAGATCTACGACAGAACCTTCTTCCCTCCGCTAGTATCACTGTCCCCGGAAATGTTGCTTGGAGTGCTGTTTTTCTTTTTTGATGTTTTGTTTGGCCCCTATTGGGGCCAAACAAAACATCAAAAACATCATACAAAAACAAAACATCAAAAACATCATACGTTTTGTTTGGCCCCTATTGGGGCCAAACAAAACGTATTCCCGATGCTGACAATGCCCAGGGGCTCACATCTGGTGAGTATGGGCTTGGCACACCCAGGGTCCTGAGCTGGATATCATCATTCTTCTCTTTCTTGGTGATGCTGACTCTCTCTCTCTCTCTCTCTCTCTCAGGGTTACTCAATTTTTTTTTTTTTTTTTTTTTTTTTTGGCTAGTGCAGCATAAGCCTCAGGCTTCCTTGCACCATATGGCTAATAATAATAATAATGGGTTTTGGTCAACTTTCTACTGCAGTGGTGCCCAACCTTTTCCCTCATGTCAGGCTAGCAACCTCTCACTCACTCTAGTTTTTTTTTTTTTTGTTTTGTTTTTCCCTGGTAATTTATCCTGGACTGGGACTCACCTGGGTCTCCCCTCCTCTTTCGTCCTTCCCCCTCTTTACGTTACTCACTGCTTCCAGGTAGCCAAATCGCCAATACACAACACTACTCTACAGAACACACGCTCACAGAAAAAAATTTTCTGTCTTATCACTTTCTTCCATGTGGGATGAAAATCTCCTGTCCTGGATTAAAACTTTTTTTTTCTATCTGCTTCCTTTTCCCCTATCCCAGTTCAACCGGTTGGAATTATTTTTATTATATTTTTTTTAATTACATGACCCACACTGGCCTTACCTTGACAAAGTGTAAAAACTGAACAGAGCAACGAGGCGAAGATTAACTTCTGTTCTAGAAGCCGCCCATACAAAAACACAAATACAATTTTCCCGTAAAGGGGCCATATTAAATAAAATTTGAAGTTAAATTTGTTTTGCGGGTTGCACTGAGTAATTCAAGAAAAATTAGTGTTCCTTTTTCCATATCTTGTTACATGTAAAAGAAAAATTGAAAATATTCGGAAATTTTATTAAGTACAATACACAGTTACTAATTATATTTATTGAACATTTAATATTTCTCATTTAATGAGAAATTTTTTTTTAAAATTAACAAAATTTAAAATGCTGTTTTAGTTCACTTTCAGCGCGGGCCGTAGGTTGGACACCGCTGTGAATTAACTGTAAGCGCCCTGTTCGAGAATTAGGAGAGAGAGAGAGAGTGGTTTCTTTTACGCAGACAAATAATCATCTGTTGTTTCATGGAAGTGCGTTTGTTTTTTTCCGTATCCACATTTTCCCGTGAATTTTCCGAATCTCTGGTTACATGACCACAGTACCTGAATATCCCCTGGCAACCCAAAGGTCGCGGGTTCGAATCCCGCCTCGGGCTTGGATCAAAGTACTGCAAAAACCTTGGGAGGTGCATTATAGCCTTTTTTGACAGGTGACAATATCAATGACGACAGAAGGAAAATGAGGACAACGAATGTATTAAACCTTCCAACATGAAATGTTGGCATTTGGTGAAAATGAAGTCAGAAAAGTCAATTAGGCTTCAGTTTAAAGGAAAGAGATACAATTCGTGGATACCTAATTGATAAGAAGGCTTCGGAAGAATTGAAGAATTTGAAGAAAGCTCTCACTACGATACCAATTTCACCAATTTCATACGAACGAGGATTTTTACAAATGAATCAGATCATCAGCCCAACCAGAGCTTCGTTGATGACAAAAACAATTTCTTCACTCTTATTTCTTAAAAATGTAGACACGCTTCGATTGAGCAAATATGTCCATTCGTGGCTGCTTCGGAAACGTCATTCCGCGATAGACAAAAACAAGAAAAGAAGTCGGCATAGTGTGTCGGATGAGAACTTAATACAAATTATTTTTACTTATTACTTATTTTACTCACATTTTACTTATTTTTTTATATACTTAATAATAATAAATTTTTGCTTAATAAACTGTGTTAATACACTTAATTTGTTGTTCTTATTCCAAAAACATTACTACTAAATAACTTTTTAGAGTACTGTATTTACATATCCTTTTCATTTTCAATTTTTCCTGATAGCAAAGAATCAGTACCGGCACTTATTTTTTTACAAAAAAAAAAAAAGCACTGGTAATAGTAATAGACGCATGTGATGCAGGAAAACAACGAATAAGCTTATGTAATATTAGCCAAAAAAAAAAAAAAATTCACACAATCATTCCCTCTAAAGGTTTGTCCAGTTCCTCCTTGAATTTATTTAAGCTATCAACTTCCACAACGACAGATGGGAGTTTGTTCCAACAATTAGCCACCCGCTAGCTAAAGGGAGAATTTCCGAACATCTATTCTACAGCTGTCTTTCCTCAATTTGAATTTATGCCCCCTTAGATTCGTACTCTAGCCAAGTGGAAGAATCCCGTCAGAATTCAACGTGCTCAATCCATTCAACTCCTTATACACCTCAATCAGATCACCTGGATGGTTGACATAGATAGACAGTGCAATGTTGAGTCAGCTTGGTGTGACTTAAGCACTGAGAAAGTAAAAATACAAGTACGAGTGTGTTATAGGCCTAATGACTCGTATGAGTACAACGGACAATTGTACAGAAAAATAGAGTGGGCTAGTGAAGCAGAACGTCTTATAATGGGGAATTTTAACTTCCTAGATATTGACTGGAACATGTGGTTTGGTCACTCGCACGCTAGCAAAACTTTTGTGAATTTATTGGAGTATTGTTTTGTACAGCATCTTGTTCGAGAAGCAACCAGAGAGGGTAATACTCTTAGCATTAACATTAGCATTAGTAGAGGCATATGATGCAAGAAAGCAAGCTTATTCAGCATCAGCCAAAAAAAAACAAAAAAAAAAAAAAACACAACCACTACTCCCATTTCACCCCTCCGTTCGTTCGAAATACCTGTCCAGCTGATCCTTAAATTTGTTTAGGCTATCAACTTCAACAACAAGTGATGGAAGTCTATTCCACAAACCAACTGCCCGCTGGCTAAAGGCAAATTTCCGTACATCCATCCGACATCCGTCATTCCTCAATTTGAATTTATGCCCTCTCAGGTGATTATTCTGAGCAAGAGGAAGAATCCAATCGGCATTGAGCATGCTCAAGCCATTCAAAGCCTTATACACCTCTATCAGATCACTTCGCCGATGCCTAGTCTCCAGACTCTGTAATTTGTAAAACTTAAACCTTTCTTCGTAAGAGCAACCCTTTATTCCATTCACTAATCTTGTTGCCCTTCTCTGTACTCGTTCCAGCAGCTCTACATCCTTGTTGAAATGAGGCCTCCCGACCTGTATACAGTACTCAAGGTGTGCCCTGACCAATGCCTTATACAAGGGAATAATCACATCCCTATCCCTGCTAGAAAAATCCCTGTATATCATTGACAAGATGCCATGAGCTACTCTTGCAGCTCGTCTGCACTGCTCAGAGAACTTCATATCTGCCTGCACAATTACCCCCAGGTCCTTTACATTCTCTACCACTGTCAGCGTAGTACCACACAGTTGATACGTTGATCTGGGGTTACTGTTTCCCATATGTAGTACTGTACTTTACATATGTCAATGTTAAACTTCATTTGCCACCTCTCAGCCCATCTGCTCAACCTTTCCAGGTCTTGTTGCAGCAGCATAGCATCAGTAGTGTCTTTAACAACCCTGCCAACCTTTGTATCGTCTGCAAACTTGGACACTAAGCTTGATATACCATCATCAATATCATTTATAAATACAGAAAACAACAATGGACCCAACACTGAACCCTGAGGAACTCCACTAATAACATTAGTCCACGTTGAGCAGTGTCCATTGATTACCACTCTCTGTCTTCTCCCCCTCAGCCACCCCTTTATCCACAGCAGCAATTTGCCTACAATGCCACACTGCTCCAATTTGTGCAGCAGTCTTCCATGCGCAACAGTATCAAAAGTCTTTCTAAGATCCAAATATATAATATCAAAGTTATTCCCTGCATCCAGTTCTTTTGTGACTACATCATAGTATCCAATCAAATTGGTCAGACAAGACCTGCCCCTAACAAAAGCATGCTATGTCTGAGCTATAACTGAATTCTTGTCCAGATGATCATGCAGTGCTTCTTTAACCAGTTCCTCCATTAATTTTCCTAGAACCGAAGTTAAACTAACAGGTCTATAATTACTTGTGTCAGCCTTTGATCCTCCTTTGGGAATTGAGGTTATATTTGAACAACTCCAGTCTATCGGTACTTCCCCTGAGTCCAAAGAAGCTCTCATAATTATGGCTAGGGGTTTGCTTACTTCCTTTGCTGCCTCCTTTAATATAACTGGATAGGTCCCATCCACCCCACGTACCTTTTTTCTGTTTATCCTCAACAATTTCGCCTCCAATTTCCTCTCAGTTATTAGAAAATCATCTAGCTCACTGCCAATGTTTACTTCACCTACGACATTCCCCTTCCTGAACAACTCCTCATGTGTGAATGTAGATGCAAAATACTCGTTTAGATTATTAGCCACCTGAGCAGGATCCTCAACTGTTGAACCATCAACATCCAGTGGACCAATCTGATTCATCCCTTTCTTTCTTGAGTTTAAATGGGTAAAGAACTCTTTTCTGTTTTTCTTTGCATCCTTTGCCAAGGATTTCTCATAATCTGCCTTTGCCTGCCTAATCTCGTTTGTGACTTGGTTACAGACCAACATATCATAGGCTTCCATGTCACCCATTAATTTGAAGGTATTGCATGCATTTTTCTTCTCTGCCATATGTCTCATTAGTTCATCTGACTACTATTTAGGCCTGAACCTTGAACAATATTTCTTGGTTGGTATGTAAAGCCTGGTAGCTTCCAAGATTAGTTCCTTGAATGCTACACATTTTGAATTTGCTGTTGGTAACATCATCAGTTGGTCCCACTGTATAGAATTTAAATACTGTCTCAGACCATCATAGTCGCCTTTACGAAAGCAAAAACCCTTCCCTTTACCTCTGATGGTAGTTACCTGTTTGAGTAAATCCCACTTCAGCACACTGTGATCATTGCCACCCAGTGGTTCCTTTATCTGCAGATTCTTAATGCATGAAGAATCAGTACTGATAATCAGATCAAGAATATTACTCCCTCTAGTTGCCTCTCGAACATGCTGGTGTAGAAAACAATCATCCAATAAATCCACAAAAGCCTTGCTAGTGTGTGAGTGACCAATCCACAAATTCCAGTCAATATCTGGGAAATTAAAATCACCCATTATAAGACTCTCTGATTTACTGGCCCATTCTATTTCTCTGAACAGTATCTTATTATACTCATCAGAGTCATTAGGCCTATAGCACACTCCTACTCTCAATTTTGATTTACCTATGCTTATGTCACACCAAACTGACTCGACACTGCCCTGTCCATCGATGTCGACTGGCTTCACTTCCTTGGATTTTATGTTTTTTAACTAATAGCATAACCCCTCCTCCCTTCCTAACCTGTCTATCCTTTCTGTAGATGTTGTACTCTCCATATTCCAGTTCTGCAATACTTATATCTGTGTGACACCACGTCTCTGATATCCCAACCGAGCAATACCTCAAATTCATCAAATTTATTTACTAAAATCCTAGCATTGGTGTACACGCAAGTATACATGCACCTGTTTCTATTCTTAGCTACCCTAACACAAGCCATGTGTTTACTTGTACAGCAATGACTTCCAGCAGTCTCTGAAATATCCTGCATCTGGTTTTTCAGGCTTCTGCTCATTCCAAAAGAAGCAGTGCAACAATCTCTTTCACCTCTGCCAGTGGTTACTGTTAATCTATTAGTCTTTGTCTCCCCCTAAGCTAGCAGTGTTCCAACCCACCTAACACTGCCTCGATGTCATCAGCAAATATTCTTGCACCCTTTCTATTTAAGTGTATCCCATCCCTGAAGAAGCAATCTCTCCTGCTAACAAGTACAGTCCAGGCTAAAAAAAATTCTACCCCTTGAGCCTTGCACAATCTTTCCACGGCCGAATTGATCGACAAGGCTCTCATCATATACTCCCTCCTATCGTGTCTGGGCAGAATTGCAGACACTTTCAAATTAAACCCTACTTCACAGCTTTTTTTTCAACAGTGACCTGTACTTGTTAAGTAATTCCGCTGGTCTCCTACTCTTAATATCATTAGTGCCAACGTGTACAACTATATCACCTTTTGTGCCCTTAAAAGATGATATCCGCTCTACAACGTCATCAACCTTTGCCCCTGGCAGACATACCCTGATCCTGTTCCACCTATCCTTTTTACAAAGCATGTTCCCCGTTTCCCTGACAATAGAGTCACCAACAACTACTAGTTCCTGTGGGACCAGAGCATTCTATCTTGGGGCTGCCTCTGTGTTGCAAGATGACCAAGTGTAAGCTCTGGGGTTGATGTGGGCAGCTGAGAGCTTGACGGGCCCTTCAATTTATTTCCTTCGAGGGCATCCACCCTGTCCTTCAAGGTCTCATATAGGCCCATAACAACGCTGAGTTGTAGCCTAATTTCCTTGCACTCCTTGCATCGCGCACACACAAAGACATCCCCCCTTGGCAGTATCATGCCCGTACCCGATTGGCCCGCAAACATTAATCAAACAGTGCATCTTAAAAGGCTGTGATTCAGAGGGCAACTGCACCCCTCAGTTCTCCCCTGAGCCACAGCCCTCCCATTAGCTTGAGCCTTTTGCTTTGCTGCTCTGGTCTGAGTCATGATTTCGATTTAAAGTCAATAAAATTACAATTTCAGAACAAAATTAAAACCTTAAACTTGTATCCTAACACAGTTATAACGCTATACATGTATTTATTTTTCAGTATCGAGTGTTATCTACGAGTTCCCTTAATATAACTTCCGTATCAAGTCATGTATTAATTATTTGTTACGTTTGTACTCTTAGTCGTTATATATATATATATATAGTTAAAAGTACAATTTAATTGACAATGAAGTTTAACAAGATTAATAGATTTACTGATTAATTGACAATATTATATTATGCACTATACTATACAAGCTAATGCTATCGAATTCCGCGACGCCTCCGTAGCCAGGTGGGAAGGAGCAGCAGTGCATAGCACACGCTTCTTGATTAGACCGGGGTTCGAGCCCGTCACCACCAAATACGGAGGATGCGGAAAGGTCAAGGGAATGACCACCGCATATTCCCGGAGCAATATGGCCTTAGTTGCTAATGCTCCTGAAAACCAAACAACAACAACAACATATCGAATTCCTGATATGCTGTATCGTGTTACAATGGCGGTAATTACGAACGGTACTTCTACGGACTCTTAAGTATTGATTAACTTCCAAATCTCGCTGTCTCAATTTAGAATAAACTAAGGATCCTGACCATATCTATAGCTACTTATAGATAATAATTTGATATAACAATTGGTTAATAAATCGGCTAAATACGGTTAAAAACCTCTCGTTCAACGGAGCTGCAATTTGTAACACGTGGATTTGATACCGTTACCGATACTAAGTAATACCCACAAAATCTCTATCAAGTTAAACTTTAAACTAAGTATCGTAACTAGGAATATATTAAACTACTCTAGAAAATAAGTAAATATGCCAATTTAAGCTAATAAAACAGAAAATAAATCAGAAAAAACTTCTCTTCTCCAGGAGCTGCAAGATTGTTGCAGCCGAACAGGCTACCCTCGAACCCAAAAAGTGTATCTGGTTGTCAGCAGTGATCATTCGTGTATTAAGAATTTGCAGATAAAGGAACGACTAGGTGACAGCGATCAAAGTGTACTGATGTGGGATTTACTTAAAGTTATAATTATCATCAGGGGTAAAGGAAAGGGTTTCTACTTCAGTAAAGGTGACTACAGTAGCCTCAGACAGTTTTTAAATTCTGTACAGTGGGACCAACTGATGATGTTGACAACAGAAAATTCTAAGTGTGAAGCATTCAAGGAATTAATCGTGGAAGCTACTAGACTTTTCATACCTATTAAGAAGTATTGTTTAAGATTTAGGCCTAAATGGTTGTCGAATGAACTAATGAGACTCGTGGAAGAGAAAAAATGCGTGGGAAACACAAATTATCAGGCGACACAGAAGCCTATGGTAGATATAAGCTAGTCTCTAATCAAGTCACAAAGGAGATCAGGCAAGCGAAGAAAGATTACGAGAAATCTTTCGCAAAGGATGCTAAGAAAAACAGCAAGGATTTTTTTACTTATATAAACTCTAAAAGGAAGGGAATGAACCAGATTGATCCACTTGATATCGATGGTTCGAATGTTGATGATCCTGCTCAGATAGAAAACAAACTAAATGAGTATTTTGCATCTACATTCACTCATGAGGAGTTATTCAGCAAGGGGAATGCCAGAGGTCTATTCAACTCTAGCAGTAAGCTACAGAATCTTGAAATAACTGGGAGTAAAGTGGAGAAGAAACTGTTGAAGATAAACACAAGAAAGGCACCCGGGGTGGATGGGATCTATCCAGTTATATTAAAGGAGGCAGCAAAGGAAGTAAGCAAACCCTTAGCCATAATTATGAGAGCTTCCTTGGACTCAGGGGAGGTACCCATAGACTGGAAACGTGCAAATGTGACCCCAATTCACAAAGGAGGATCAAAGGCTGACACAAGAAATTATAGACCTGTGAGCTTAACTTCTGTTCCAGAAAAATTAATGGAGGCACTGGTTAAAGAAGCACTGCAGGATCATTAAACAAGACTTCAGTTATAGCTCAGACACAGCATGGTTTTGTTAAGGGGAAGTCTTGCCTGACCAACTTGATTGGATACTATGATGCAGTCACAAAAGAACTGGATGCAGGGAATAACTTTGATATTATATACTTGGATCTTAGAAAGGCTTTTGATACTGTTGCACATGGAAGACTGCTACACAAATTGGAGCAGTGTGACATTGGAGGCAAATTGCTGCTATGGATAAAGGGGTGGTTGAGGGGGAGAAGACAGAGAGTGGTAATCAATGGACACTGCTCATCGTGGACTAATGTTATTAGTGGAGTCCCTCAGGGCTCAGTGTTGGGTCCATTATTGTTTTCTGCATTTATAAATGATATTGATGATGGTATATCAAGCTTAATGTCCAAGTTTGCAGATGATACAAAGGTTGGCAGGATTGTCAAGGACACTACTGACACTATGCTGCTGCAACAGGATCTGGAAAGGTTGAGCAGATGGGCTGAGAGGTGGAAAATGAAGTTTAACATTGACAAATGTAAAGTACTACACATGGGAAACAGCAACCCCAGAGCAACGTATCAACTCTGTGGTACTACACTGACAGTGGTAGAGAATGAAAGGGATTTGGGGGTGATTGTGCAGGCAGATATGAAGTTCTCTGAGCAGTGCAGACGGGCTGCAAGAGTAGCTCATGGAGTATTGTAAATGATATACAGGAATTTTTCCAGCAGGGATAAGGAGGTGATTATTCCATTGTATAAGGCAATGGTCAGGCCACACCTAGAGTACTGTATACAGGTCTGGAGGCCTCATTTCAAGAAGGACGTAGAGCTGCTGGAACGAGTACAGAGAAGGGCAACAAGATTAGTGAATGGAACAAAGGGGTGCTCTTACGAAGAAAGGCTTAAGTTTTGCAAATTACAGTGTCTGGAGACTAGGCACCAGCGAGGTGATCTGATACAGGTGTATAAAGCCTTGAATGGTTTAAGCATGCTCAATGCTGACGGGATTCTTCCTCTAGCTCAGAAAAATCACCTGAGAGGGCATAAATTCAAATTGAGGAAAGACAGATGTAGGATAGACGTGCGGAAATTTGCCTTTAGCCAGCGGGTGGTTGGTTGGTGGAACAGACTGCCATCCCTTGTGGTGGAGGTTGATAGCCTAAATAAGTTTAAGGCTCAGCTGGACAGGTATTTTGAACGAACAGAGGGGTGAAGTGGAAGTGGGTTTTTTTTTTTTTTTTTTTTTTTTGGCTGATGCTGCATAAGCTTGCTTTCTTGCATCAAATGCCTCTACTAATGCTAATGCTAATGCTAATGCTAATGCTAACTTGTGCCTCTGCTCCATTGTTTCTTTATTGGTTACAGTCTTATAACTTTTTAATCTCTTCCATTTTGATCTCAGGATTCTTGTGCAGCTACACAAGAATCCTGAGACCATAATCAGGATGATGCACCACAGGCTAACACATCATCATCATCATCAGCCATTTTCAATAGCTGCAGGATGAAGGCCTCTCCAGCAACTTTTCAGTTCCTTCTGTTTTGAGCACTGGCCATCCATTTACTACTCAAAAACTCATGAATTTAATCTATCCATCTCCGCCTTTGTCTTCCAGGTTTTCTTCTAGCTCCTCTTGGGTACCATTCTGTTATTTTCTTAGTCCATCTGTCATCATGTCTTCGAGCTAGGTGTCCTGCCCAAGACCATTTTAGTTCTTTAGTTTTGATAAGAATGTCCTTTACTTGAGTTTGCTGCCTAATCCATGTGTTTCTCTTCTTATCTAACAGTCTGATTCCCAATATAATTCGTTCCATTCTTCCTGTTTAGTTCTTAGCTTCTCTTCCATTCTTTTGGTGAGCGCCCAAGTTTCACTTCCATAAGTCATGGTGGGGAGTATACATTGATTCATTATTTTAAGTTTCAGACAAACTGGGATATTGCTTTTCAGTATGTGACTATATTTCCTGAATGCTATCCATCCAAAATTTTTTCTTCTCTTGACTTCCAGCCATTTATCATTATTACAGCTAATACGTTGTCCCAGATAAGTATATGACTCCACCTTTTCAATTACTGCTCCTTCAATCATTATTTCCCTTTCCGTGGCATACTTGTTCATCATTACTTTTGTTTTAGCCATATTCATCTTTAGTCCAAAATCCTTACTAACTGTGCATAACTGATTAAGATTTTCCTCTAATTCTTTGGGATCGTGGCTTATGAACACAATGTCATCTGCAAATCGTAAATGGTTTAGGTACTCTCCGTTCACATTGACTCCGTTTTGCGACCAGTCTAATCTTCTGAAAGCTTCCTCAAGGGCAGCAGTAAACAGCTTCGGAGATATTGTGTCTCCTTGTCGAACTCCTTTCTCGATTTTAAATTTGCTACTGTCTTTGTCTAGTCTAATATAGGATGTAGCATTCTCATATATTTTCTTCAAAATCATAATATATGGAGTATCTATGCCTTGTCTTTCCAGTGCCCGAAACATTATGGACTCAAACGCCTTTTCATAATCCACAAATGCCAGGCATAATGGTGTTTTATATTCATTTGCTTTCTCCATTAGCTGTGATATTACGTGAAGGTGATCCATAGTTGAGAATCCTGTCCTAAAGCCAGCTTGCTCTTTCGGTTGATTCTCATCAAAGTATTCTTTCTAATCTGTTAGTAATGACCCTTGTGAACAACTTGTAGATATGGGATAACAAGCTAATTGGTCTATAATTTCCAATTTCTGATTCATCTCCTTTCTTATGCAGCAAAACTATGATTGCATTATTCCACTGCTTAGGCATCACACCTTTTCTAATGCACTTTGTGAAGAGCCTTGCCAGTTTTTGTGTTATGTCTCTTCCTCCCAATTTTAACAACTCTACAGTAACTTCATCTTCCCCCGGGGCTTTCCGATTCTTTATTTTCTTCAATGCATGTTCTACCTCATCAGGAAGAATATTGGGTATGCCGTATGTGTTGCTACTTTGCAATCCATCTTCCCCACTGCTGGTATTATTCCCTCGCTCCTTGTATAATTCTTTATAGTAGTCTTCTGCTATTTAAATTATGCCTTTTCTGCTGTTTATAAGTACACCATCGCTATTCTTCAGTTTCAGTATCATTTGTCTTTCTGTATTACTGCTTATGGCTGCTGATTTAAATCCTTTGTTTTCCCATAATGCATGTTCTACTTTTCTTGTGTTAAATCTTCATATGTCCTCTCTGAGTCTCTTTCTAATGGCTTTGCATAACTCAGTATACTCAATTTTCTCCTTGTCAGTGTTTTTCTTGCTTTTCATTTGGCGTCTTCGGTTCATCATGACAGGTGGTTCTTGACTAATTTTTTCTTCTTTGGATTTCTGTTTCCCTATAGGTTTCTTGGGCTTTATCACTTTCAGAAAGTTGTAATATTCCTTGTCGATATCTTGGTCCTGAGCAGTCTGCAGAAGCTCAAACTTGTTCTTAAGTTCCAGAACATACTGCTTTTTCTCCTCCTCTGTTATTAGCATTAGTTAATTAAAATGCACTGTCTATTAAAAAGTCTATTAAAATGCACTGTTTGCTTGATGTTTGCGGAGCAGTCGGGTACGGGACATGATACTGCCAAGGGGGATGTCTTTGTGTGTGCACGATGTAAGGAGTGCAAGGAAATCAGGCGACAACTCAGCGTTGTTATGGGCCATTATGAGAGCTTGAAGGACAGGGTGGATGCCCTCGAAGGAAATAAATTGAGGGGCCCATCAAGCTCTCAGCTGCCCACATCAACGCCAGAGCTTGCACTTGGTCATCAGGCAACACAGAAGCAGCCCCCTAGGCAGAATGCGCTGGTCCCACAGGAACTAGTAGTTGTTGGTGACTCTATTGTCAGGGAAACGGGGAACATCCTTTGTAAAAAGGATAGGTGGAATAGGACCAGGGTATGTCTGCCAGGGGCAAAGGTTGATGACGTTGTAGAACGGATATCATCTTTTAAGGGCACAAAAGGTGATATAGTTGTACACGTTGGCACTAATGATATTAAGAGTAGGAGACCGGCGGAATTACTTAGCAAGTACAGGTCACTGTTGAAAAAAAGCCGTGAATTAGGGTTCAAATTGAAAGTGTCTGCAATTCTGACCAGACACGATAGGAGGGAGTATATGATGAGAGCCTTGTCGATCAATTCGGCCCTGGAGGGATTGTGCAAGGCTCAAGGGGTAGAATTTTTTTCAGCCTGGACTGTACTTGTTAACAGGAGAGATTGCTTCTACAGGGATGGGATACACTTAAATAGAAAGGGTGCAAGAATTTTTGCTGATGCTGTCGAGGCAGTGTTAGGTGGGTCGGAAAACTGCTAGTTGGGGGGGATACAAGGACTAATAGATTAACAGTAGCCAGTGGCAGAGGTGGAAGTGATTCTTGCACTGCTTCTATTGAAATGAGCAGAAGTCTGAAAAACAGGATGCAGGATATTTCAGAGACTGCTGGGAGTCATTGCGGTACAAGTAAACACATGGGTTGTGTTAGAGTAGCTAAGAATAGAAAGAGGTGCATGTATACCTGCGTGTACACCAATGCTAGGAGTTTGGTAAATAAATTTGATGAATTTGAGGTATTGCTCAAAACATCAAAGGCAGATATTGTTGGGATATCAGAGACGTGGTGTCACACAGATATAAGTAATGCGGAACTGGAATTTGGGGAATACAATGTGTATAGAAAGGATAGACAGGACAGGAGGGGAGGAGGGGTTATGCTATTAATTAAGAAACACATAAAGTCCAAGGAAGTGAAGCCAGTCGACATCGATGGACAGGGCAGCGTCGAGTCAGTTTGGTGTGACATAAGCATAGGGAAATCAAAATTGAGAGTAGGAGTGTGCTATAGGCCTAATGACTCTGATGAGTATAATAAGATATTGTACAGGGAAATAGAGTGGGCCAGTAAATTAGAGAGTCTTATAATGGGGGACTTTAATTTCCCAGATATTGACTGGAATTTGTGGGTTGGTCACTCGCACACTAGCAAGGCTTTTGTGGATTTATTGGATGATTGTTTTCTACATCAGCATGTTCGTGAGGCAACGAGAGGGAGCAATACTCTTGATCTGATTATCAGTAGTGATTCCTCATGCATTAAGAACCTGCAGATAAATGAACCACTAGGTGGCAGTGATCACAGTGTGTTGAAGTGGGATTTACTCAAGGAGGTAACTACCATCAGAGGTAAAGGGAAGGGTTTTTGTTTTCGTAAAGGCGACTATGATGGTCTGAGACAGTATTTAAATTCTATACAGTGGGACCAACTGATGATGTTACCAACAGCAAACTCAAAATGGGAAGCATTCAAGGAACTAATCTTGGAGGCTACCAGGCTTTACATACCAACTAAGAAATATTGTTCAAGGTTTAGGCCTAAATGGTTGTCAGATGAACTAATGAGACATGTGGCAGAGAAGAAAAATGCATGGGATACATACAAATTAATGGGTGACATGGAAGCCTATGATAGATATAAGTTGGTCTGTAACCAAGTCACAAAGGAGATTAGGCAGGCAAAGGCAGACTATGAAAAATCCTTGGCAAAGGATGCAAAGAAAAACAGAAAAGAGTTCTTTACATACTTGAACTCGAAAAGGAAAGGGATGAATCAGATTGGTCCACTGGATATTGATGGTTCAACAGTTGAGGATCCTGCTCAGGTGGCTAACAATCTAAACGAGTATTTTGCATCTACATTCACGCATGAGGAGTTATTCAGGAAGGAGAATGATGTAGGTAAAGTAAACATTGGCAGTGAGCTGGATGATTTTGTAATAACTGAGAGGAAAGTGGAGGAGAGATTGTTGGGGATAAACATAAAAAAGGCACCTGGGGTGGATGGGATCTATCCAGTTATATTAAAGGAGGCAGCAAAGGAAGTAAGCAAACCCTTAGCCATAATTATGAGAGCTTCCTTGGACTCAGGGGAGGTACCTATGGACTGGAGATGTGCAAATGTGACCCCAATTCACAAAGGAGGTTCAAAGGCTGACACAAGTAATTATAGACCTGTTAGTTTAACTTCTGTTCCAGGTAAATTAATGGAGGCACTGGTTAAAGAAGCACTGCAGGATCATCTAGACAAGAATTCAGTTATAGCTCAGACGCAGCATGGTTTTGTTAAGGGCAGGTCTTGCCTGACCAATTTGATTGGATACTATGATGTAGTCACAAAAGAACTGGATGCAGGGAATAACTTTGATATTATATATTTGGATCTTAGAAAGGCTTTTGATACTGTTGCACATGGAAGACTGCTGCACAAATTGGAGCAGTGTGGCATTGGAGGCAAATTGCTGCTATGGATAAGGGGATGGTTGAGTGGCAGAAGACAGAGAGTGGTAATCAATGGACACTGCTCAACGTGGACTAATGTTATTAGTGGAGTTCCTCAAGGTTCAGTGTTGGGTCCGTTGTTGTTTTCGGTGTTTATGAATGATATTGATGATGGGATATCAAGTTTAATGTCCAAGTTTGCAGATGATACAAAGGTTGGCAGGGTCGTTAAGGACAATACTGACGCTATGCTGCTGCAACAGGATCTGGACAGGTTGAACAGATGGGCTGAGAGGTGGCAAATGAGGTTTAACATCGACAAATGTAAAGTGCTGCATATGGGAAACAGTAACCCCAGAGCAACGTATCAACTCTGCGGTACTACACTGACAGTGGTGGAGAATGAAAAGGACCTGGGGGTAATTGTGCAGGCAGATATGAAGTTCTCTGAGCAGTGCAGACGAGCTGCAAGAGTAGCTCATGGTGTCTTGTCAATGATATACAGGAATTTTTCTAGCAGGGATAAGGAGGTGATTATTCCCTTGTATAAGGCAATGGTAAGGCCACATCTTGAGTACTGTATACAGGTCTGGAGGCCTCATTTCAAGAAGGATGTAGAGCTGCTGGAACGGGTACAGAGAAGGGCAACAAGATTAGTAAATGGAACAAAGGGTTGCTCTTACGAAGAAAGGCTTAAGTTTTGCAAATTACAGAGTCTGGAGACTAGGCACCGGCGAGGTGATCTGATAGAGGTGTATAAGGCTTTGAATGGTTTGAGCATGCTCAATGCCAATGGGATTCTTCATCTTTCTCAGAATAATCACCTCAGAGGGCATAAATTCAAATTGAGGAAGGACGGATGTCGGATAGATGTGCGGAAATATCCCTTTGGCCAGCGGGTGGTTGGTTGGTGGAAACGACTTCCATCACTGGTTGTTGAAGTTGATAGCCTAAAAAATTTAAAGCTCAACTGGACAGGTATTTCGAACGAACGCAGGGGTGAAATGGGAGTGGGTTTTTTTTTTTTTTTTTGTTTTTTTTGGCTGATGCTGAATAAGCTTGCTTTCTTGCATCATATGCCTCTGCTAATGCTAAATGCTAATGCTAGTAGAGGCATTTGATGCAAGAAAGCAAGCTTATGCAGCATCAGCCAAAAAAAAAAAAAAAAAAAAAAACCACTCCCACTTCACCCCTGTGTTCGTTCAAAATACCTGTCCAGCTGAGCCTTAAACTTATTTCGGCTATCAACTTCCACGACAAGGGATGGAAGTCTGTTCCACCAACCAACCACTCGCTGGCTAAAGGCAAATTTCCGCACGTCTATCCTACATCTGTCTTTCCTCAATTTGAATTTATGCCCTCTCAGGTGATTATTCTTAGCGAGAGGAAGAATCCCATCAGCATTGAGCATGCTCAAACCATTCAATGCTTTATACACCTCTATCAGATCACCTCGCTGGTGCCTAGTCTCCAGACACTGTAATTTGCAAATCCTAAGCCTTTCTTCGTAAGAGCACCCCTTTGTTCCATTCACTAATCTTGTTGCCCTTCTCTGTACTCGTTCCAGCAGCTCTACATCCTTCTTGAAATGAGGCCTCCAGGCCTATATACAGTACTCTAGGTGTGGCCTTACCATTGCCTTATACAAGGGAATAATCACCTCCTTATCCCTGCTAGAAAAATTTCTATATATCATTGACAATACACCACGAGCTACCCTTGCAGCCCGTCTGCACTGCTCAGAGAACTTCATATCTGCCTGCACAACCACCCCCAGGTCCCTTTCATTCTCTACCACTGTCAGTGTAATACCACAGAGTTGATACGTTGCTCTGGGGTTGCTGTTTCCCATGTGTAGTACTTTACATTTGGCAATGTTAAACTTCATTTGCCACCTCTCAGCCCATCTGCTCAACCTTTCCAGATCCTGTTGCAGCAGCATAGTGTCAGTAGTGCCCTTGACAACCCTGCCTACCTTTGTATCGTCTGCAAACTTCGACATTAAGCTTGATATACCATCATCAATATCATTTATGAATACAGAAAACAATAATGAACCCAACACTGAGCCCTGAGGGACTCCACTAATAACATTAGTCCACGACGAGCAGTGTCTATTGATTACCACTCTCTGTCTTCTCCCCCTCAGCCACCCATTTACCCACAGCAGCAATTTGCCTCCAATGTTACACTGCTCCAATTTGTGCAGCAGTCTTCCATGTGCAACAGTATCAAAAGCCTTTCTAAGATCCAAGTATATAATATCAAAGTTATTCCCTGCATCCAGTCCCTTTGTGACTGCATCATAGTATCCAATCAAATTGGTCAGGCAAGACTTCCCCTATACAAAACCATGCTGTGTCCGAGCTATAACTGAAGTCTTGTCTAAATGATCCTGCAGTGTTTCTTTAACTAGTGCCTCCATTAATTTTCCTGGAACAGAAGTTAAACTCACAGGTCTATAATTGCTTGTGTCAGCTTTTGATCCTCCTTTGTGAATTGGGGTCACATTTGCACATCTCCAGTCTATGGGTACCTCCCCTGAGTCCAAGGAAGCTCTCATAATTATGGCTAAGGGTTTGCTTACTTCCTTTGCTGCCTCCTTTAATATAACTGGATAGATCCCATCCACCCCAGGTGCCTTTCTTGTGTTTATCTTCAACAATTTCTCCTCCACTTTACTCTCAGTTATTACAAGATTCTCTAGCTTACAGCTAGAGTTGAATACACCTCTGGCATTCCCCTCGATAAATAACTCCTCATGTGTGAATGTCGATGCAAAATATTCATTTAGTTTGTTAGCTACCTGAGCAGGATAATCAACAGTTGACCCATCGATATCAAGTGGACCAATCTGATTTATCCCCTTCCTTCTAGAGTTTACATAAGTAAAGAACTCTTTGCTGTTTTTCTTTGCATCCCTTGCCAAAGATTTCTCGTAATCTGCCTTCGCCTCCCTAACCTCCTTTGTAACTTGGTTACAGATCAACTTGTATCTATCATAGGCTTCTGTGTCATGTGTTAATTTGTATGTATCCCATGCATATTTCTTCTCTGCCATATGCCTCACAACTTCATCTGACATCCATTTAGGCCTAAACCGTGAACAACATTTCTTAGTTGGTATGTAAAGTCTGGTAGCTTCCAAGATAAGTTCTTTGAATGCTTCCCATTTTGCATTTACTGTTGGTAACATCATCAGTTGGTCCCACTGTATAGAATTTAAATACTGTCTCAGTCCATCGTAGTCGCCTTTACGAAAGCAATAACCCTTCCCTTTACCCCTAATGGTAGTTACCTCTTTGAGTAAATCCCACTTAAGCACACTGTGATCACTGCCACCAGTGGTTCATTTATCTGCAGATTCTTAATGCATGAAGAATCACTGCTGATAATCAAATCAAGAGTATTCCTCCCTCTAGTTGCCTCCCGAACATGCTGATGTAGAAAACAATCATCCAATAAATCCACAAAAGCCTTGCTAGTGTGTGAGTGACCAGCCCACAAATTCCAGTCAATATCTGGGAAATTAAAATCTCCCATTATAAGACTCTCTGATTTACTGGCCCACTCTATTTCCCTGTACAGTTTCTTATTATACTCATCAGAGTCATTAGGCCTATAGCACACTCCTACTCTCAATTTTGATCTCCCAATGCTTATGTCACACCAAACTGACTCAACACTGCACTGTCCAGCGATGTCCACTGGCTTCACTTCCTTGGATTTTATGTATTTCTTAACTAATAGCATAACCCCTCCTCCCTTCCTATCCAGTCTATATTTTCGGTAGACGTTGCACTCCCCAAATTCCAGTTCTGCATTCCCTATATCTGTGTGACACCATGTCTCTGATGTCCCAACAATATCTGCCTTTGATGTTTTGAGCAATACCTCAAATTCATCAAATTTATTCACTAAACTCCTAGCATTGGTGTACAAGCAAGTATACATGCACCTATTTCTATTCTTAGCTACCCTAACACAACCCATGTGTTTACTTGTACCGCAATGGCTCCCAGCAGTCTCTGAAATATCCTGAATCTTGTTTTTCAGGCTTCTGCTCATTCCAATAGAAGCAGTGCAAGAATCTCTTTCACGTCTGCCAGTGGCTACTGTTAATCTGTTTGTCTTTGTATCCCCCCAAGCTAGCAGTTTTCCGACCCATCTAACACTGCCTCGATTTCTCGTTATTTCAAAGATTCGATTTCTCGTTATTTCAAAGACCTTTGTATTATTTACTCGAGTCAGATTTTTCCTTCAGTTTTTTCCTTCTTTATTTACTCGAGTCAGATTTTTTCCACAGGCTAACACACAAAGCTTTAATAAATTCGATCAATTTGGAGAGACAGAAATTCATGCAGTTATTTGTCATTTACAGGGATTATATTACTGGACTCGCCATTCAATAAAAAAACAGGAGCTTATAGGCATTTATATATATTCTTTAGCATTAGCATTAGCATTAGTAAAGGCATATGATGCCAGAAAGCAAGCTTATGCAGCATTAGCCAAAAAAAAAAAAAAAAACACTCCCATTTCACTCCTCTTTTGGTTCGAAATACCTGTCCAGCTGAGCCTTAAATTTATTTAGGCTATCAACTTCCACAACAAGGGATGGAAGTCTGTATCATCAACCAACCACCCGCTGGCTAAAGGCAAATTTCCACACATCTATAATACATCTGTCTTTCCTCAATTTGAATTTATTCCCCCTCAGGTGATTATTCTGCGCAAGAGGAAGAATCCCAACGGCATTGATCATGCTCAAGCCATTCAAAGCTTTATACACCTCTATCAGATCACCTCGCCTGTACCTAGTCTCCAGACACTGTAATTTGCAAAACTTAAACCTTTCTTCGTAACAGCAACCCTTTGTTACATTCACCAATCTTGCTGCCGTTCTCTGTACTCGTCCCAGCAGCTCAACATCTTTCTTGAAATGAAGCCTCCAGACCTGTATATAGTACTCAAGGTGTGGCCTGACCATTTCCTTATAAAAGAGAATAATCACCTCGTTATCCCTACTAGAAAAATCCCTTTATATCATTGACAAGACACCATGAGCTACTCTTGCAGCCCGTCTGCACTGCTCAGAAAACTTCATATTTGCCTGCACAAAATACTCCCAGGTCCTTTTCATACTCTACCACTGTCAGCGTAGTACCACAGAGTTGATACATACGTTGCTCTAGGGTTAGTTTCCGTATGCAGTACTTTACATTTGTCAATGTTAAACTTCATTTGCCACCTCTCAGCCCATCTGCTCAATCTTTCCAGATCCTGTTGCAGCAGCATAGCGACACTCCTGTCCTTAACAACCCTGCCAACCTTTGTATCGTCTGCAAACTTGGACATTAAGCTTGGCAGAATGCGCTGGTCCCGAAGGAACTAGTAGTTGTTGGTGACTCTATTGTCAGGGAAACGGGGAACATGCTTTGTAAAAAAGATAGGTGGAACAGGACCAGGGTATGTCTGCCAGGGGCAAAGGTTGATGACGTTGTAGAGCGAATATCATCTTTTAAGGGCACAAAAGGTGATATAGTTGTACACGTTGGCACTAATAATATTAAGGGTAGGAGACCGGCAGAATTACTGAACAAGTACAGGTCACTGTTGAACAAAAGCCGGGAATTAGGGTTGAATTTGAAAGTGTCTGCAATTCTGCCCAGACACGATAGGAGGGAGTATATGATGAGAGCCTTGTCGATCAATTCGGCCGTGGAAAGATTGTGCAAGGCTCAAGGGGTAAAATTTTTTTCAGCCTGGACTGTACTTGTTAACAGGAGAGATTGCTTCTACAGGGATGGGATACACTTAAATAGAAAGGGTGCAAGAATATTTGCTGATGCTATCGAGGCAGTGTTAGGTGGGTCGGAAAACTGCTAGCTTGGGGGGGGAGACAAAGACCAATAGATTGACAGTAGCCACTGGCAGAGGTGAAAGAGATTCTTGCACTGCTTCTATTAGAATGAGCAGAAGCCTGAAAAACAAGATGCATGGTATTTCAGAGACTGCTGGGAGCCATTGCGGTACAAGTAAACACATGGGTTGTGTTAGGGTAGCTAAGAATAGAAACAGGTGCAGGTATACTTGCGTGTACACCAATGCCAGGAGTTTAGTAAATAAATTTGATGAATTTGAGGTATTGCTCAAAACATCGAAGGCAGATATTGTTGGGATATCAGAGACGTGGTGTCACACAGATATAAGGGATGCAGAACTGCAATTTGGGGAGTACAACATCTACAGAAAGGATAGACAGGATAGGAAGGGGGGAGGGGTTATGCTATTAGTTAAGAAACACATAAAAACCAAGGAAGTGAAGCCAGTGGACATCGCTGGACAGTGCAGTGTTGAGTCAGTTTGGTGTGACATAAGCATTGGGAGATCAAAATTGAGAGTAGGAGTGTGCTATAGGCCTAATGACTCTGATGAGTATAATAAGGAACTGTACAGGGAAATAGAGTGGGCCAGTAAATCAGAGAGTCTTATAATGGGAGATTTTAATTTCCCAGATATTGACTGGAATTTGGGGGCTGGTTACTCACGCACTAGCAAGGCTTTTGTGGATTTATTGGATGATTGTTTTCTACATCAGCATGTTCGGGAGGCAACTAGAGGGAGTAATACTCTTGATTTGATTATCAGCAGTGATTCTTCATGCATTAAGAATCTGCAGATAAATGAACCACTAGGTGGCAGTGATCACAGTGTGCTGAAGTGGGATTTACTCAAAGAGGTAACTACCATTAGGGGTAAAGGGAAGGGTTATTGCTTCCGTAAAGGCGACTACGATGGACTGAGACAGTATTTAAATTCTATACAGTGGGACCAACTGATGATGTTACCAACAGCAAATTCAAAATGGGAAGCATTCAAAGAATTTATCTTGGAAGCTACTAGGCTTTACATACCAACTAAGAAATATTGTTCAAGGTTTAGGCCAAAATGGATGTCAGATGAACTAATGAGGCATATGGCAGAGAAGAAAAATGCATGGGATATTTACAAATTAACACATGACACAGAAGCCTATGATAGATACAAGTTGATATGCAACCAAGTTACAAAGGAGGTTGGGCAGGCGAAGGCAGATTACGAGAAATCCTTGGCAAGGGATGCAAAGAAAAACAGCAAAGAGTTCTTTACTTATGTAAACTCTAGAAGGAAGGGGATGAATCAGATTGGTCCAGTTGATATTGATGGGTCAACTGTTGATGATCCTGCTCAGGTAGCTAACAAACTAAATGAATATTTTGCATCGACATTCACACATGAGGAGTTATTCAGCAAAGGGAATACCAGAGATGTATTCAACTCTAGCAGTAAGCTACAGAATCTTGAAATAACTGGGAGTAAAGTGGAGGAGAAACTGTTGAAGATAAACACAAGAAAGGCACCTGGGGTGGATGGGATCTATCCAGTTATATTAAAGGAGGCAGCAAAGGAAGTAAGGAAACCCTTAGCCATAATTATGAGAGCTTCCTTGGACTCAGGGGAGGTACCCATAGACTGGAAATGTGCAAATGTGACCCCAATTCACAAAGGAGAATCAAAGGCTGACACAAGTAATTATAGACCTGTGAGCTTAACTTCTGTTCCAGGAAAATTAATGGAGGCACTGGTTAAAGAAGCACTGCAGGATCATTTAGACAAGACTTCAGTTATAGCTCAGACACAGCATGGTTTTGTTAAGGGGAAGTCTTGCCTGACCAACTTGATTGGTTACTATGATGCAGTCACAAAAGAACTGGATGCAGGGAATAACTTTGATATTATATACTTGGATCTTAGAAAGGCTTTTGATACTGTTGCACATGGAAGACTGCTACACAAATTGGAGCAGTGTGACATTGGAGGCAAATTGCTGCTATGGATAAAGGGGTGGTTGAGGGGGAGAAGACAGAGAGTGGTAATCAATGGACACTGCTCATCGTGGACTAATGTTATTAGTGGAGTCCCTCAGGGCTCAGTGTTGGGTCCATTGTTGTTTTCTGTATTTATAAATGATATTGATAATGGTATATCAAGCTTAATGTCCAAGTTTGCAGATGATACAAAGGTTGGCAGGGTTGTCAAGGACACTACTGACACTATGCTGCTGCAACAGGATTTGGAAAGGTTGAGCAGATGGGCTGAGAGGTGGCAAATGAAGTTTAACATTGACAAATGTAAAGTACTACACATAGGAAACAGCAACCCCAGAGCAACGTATCAACTCTGTGGTACTACACTGACAGTGGTAGAGAATGAAAGGGACTTGGGGGTGATTGTGCAGGCAGATATGAAGTTCTGTGAGCAGTGCAGACGGGCTGCAAGAGTAGCTCATGGAGTATTGTCAATGATATACAGGAATTTTTCCAGCAGGGATAAGGAGGTGATTATTCCATTGTATAAGGCAATGGTCAGGCCACACCTAGAGTACTGTATACAGGTCTGGAGGCCTCATTTCAAGAAGGATGTAGAGCTGCTGGAACGAGTACAGAGAAGGGCAACAAGATTAGTGAATGGAACAAAGGGGTGCTCTTACGAAGAAAGGCTTAAGTTTTGCAAATTACAGTGTCTGGAGACTAGGCTCCAGCGAGGTGATCTGATAGAGGTGTATAAAGCCTTGAATGGTTTAAGCATGCTCAATGCTGATGGGATTCTTCCTCTAGCTCAGAAAAATCACCTGAGAGGGCATAAATTCAAATTGAGGAAAGACAGATGTAGGATAGACGTGCGGAAATTTGCCTTTAGCCAGCGGGTGGTTGGTAGGTGGAACAGACTTCCATCCCTTGTCGTGGAAGTTGATAGCCTAAATAAGTTTAAGGCTCAGCTGGACATGTATTTCGAACGAACAGAGGGGTGAAGAGGAAGTGGTTATTTTTATTTATTTATGTTACTTTTTTTTTTTTTTTTTTTTTTTTTTGGCTGATGCTGCATAAGCTTGCTTTCTTGCATCAAATGCCTCTATTAATGCTAATGCTAATGCTAATGCTAATATACGATCATCAGTATCATTTTTAAATACAGAAAACAACAATGGACCCAACACTGAACCCTGAGGAACTCCACTAATAACATTAGTGCACGATGAGCAGTGTCCATTGATTACAACTCTCTATCTTCTCCCACTCAACCATCCCTTTATCCATAGCAGCAATTTGCCTTCAATGCCACACTGCTCCAATTTGTGCAGCAGTATCAAAAGCTTTTCTAAGATCCAAATATATAATATCAAAGTTATTCGTGGAAGTTGATAGCCTAAATAAGTTTAAGGCTCAGCTGGACAGGTATTTCGATCGAACAGAGGGGTGAAGTGGAAGTGGTTATTTTTTATTTATTTATTTTACTTTATTATTTTTTTTTTGGCTGATGCTGCATAAGCTTGCTTTCTTGCATCAAATGCCTCTACTAATGCTAATACTAATGCTAATGCTAATTCCCTGCATCCCAGTTCCTTTGTGACTGATTATAGTATCCAATGAAATTGGTCATGTAAGACTTTCCTTAACAAAACCATGCTGTGTCCGAGCTATAACTGAAGTTTTGTCTTGATGATCCTGCAGTGCTTCTTTAACCAGTGCCTCCATTAATTTTCCTAGAACAGAAGTTAAACTCTCACGTCTATAAGTACTTGTGTCAGCCTTTGATCCTCCTTTGTGAATTGGGATCAAATTTGGACATCTCCTGTATATGGGTACCTCCCCTGAGTCCAAAGAAGCACTCATAAGTATGGCTAAGGGTTTGCTTACTTCCTTTGCTGCCTCCTTTGATATAACTGGATAGAACCCATCTACCCCAGGTGCCTTTTTTTATGTTTATCCTCAACAATTTCTCTCCACTTTCCTCTCAGTTATTACAAAATCATCTAGCTCACTGACAGAGTTTACTTCACCTCTGGCATTACCCTTCCTGAATAACTCCTCATGTGTGAATATAGGTGCAAAATACTCGTTTAGTTTGTTAGCCACCCGAGCGGGATCCTCAACTGTTGAACCATCAATATCAAGTGGACCAATCTGATTCATCCTTTTCCTTCTAGAGTTTACATCGGTAAAGAACTCTTTTCTGTTTTTCTTTGCTTCCTTTGACAATGATTTCTGATAACCTGCCTTTGTCTGCCTATTCTCCTTTGTGACTTAGTTACAAATTCGTTACAATTTGTGACTTAGTTACAATTTGGAACAGGACCAGGGTATGTCTGCCAGGGGCAAAGGTTGATGACGTTGTAGAGCGGATATCATCTTTCAAGGGCACAAAAGGTGATATAGTTGTACACGTTGGCACTAATGATATTAAGAGTAGGAGACCGGCAGAATTACTCAACAAGTACAGGTCACTGTTGAAAAAAAGCCGAGAATTAGGGTTGAACTTGAAAGTGTCTGCAATTCTGCCCAGACACGATAGGAGGGAGTATATGATGAGAGCCTTGTAGATCAATTCGGCCCTGGAAAGATTGTGCAAGGCTCAAGGGGTAGAATTTTTTTCAGCCTGGACTGTACTTGTTAACAGGAGAGATTGCTTCTACAGGGATGGGATACACTTAAATAGAAAGGGTGCAAGAATATTTGCTGATGCTATCGAGGCAGTGTTAGGTGGGTCGGAAAACTGCTAGCTTGGGGGGGATACAAAGACTAATAGTTTAACAGTAACCGCAGGCAGAGGTGAAGGTGATTCTTGCACAACTTCTATTAGAATAAGAAGCGACCTGGAGCGAGGGGTGTTGGGGGTTTCAGGGACGGATGGCAGTCATCCTGGAATAGTTGGGTATATGGGATGTGTTAGGGTAACAAGGAATAGGCATAGGAGCATGTATGCTTGCATGTATACCAATGCTAGAAGTATAGTAAATAAATTTGATGAATTTGAAGTGTTGGTCAAGACATCAAAGGCGGATATTGTTGGGATAGCAGAGACGTGGTGTCACAAAGATATAAGGAATGCAGAACTGGAATTTGGGGAGTACAATGTGTACAGAAAGGATAGACAGGACAGAAAGGGAGGAGGTGTTATGCTGTTAATTAAGAAAAACATAAAATCAAAAGAAGTGCATCCAGTTGATATAGATGGACAGTGCACTGTTGAGTCAGTTTGGTGTGACATATGCACTGCAAAAGCAAAGATAAGAGTAAGAGTGTGTTATAGGCCTAATGACTCGAATGAGTACAATGAACAATTGTACAGAGAAATAGAGTGGGCCAGTAAATCAGAATGTCTTATAATGGGGGATTTTAACTTCCCAGATATTGACTGGAACTTGTGGGTTGGTCACTCACACACTAGTCAGACTTTTGTGGATTTATTGGATGATTGTTTTCTGCAGCAGCATGTTCGAGAGGCAACCAGAGAAAGTAATACTCTTGATCTGGTTATCAGCAGTGATCATTCGTGTATTAAGAATTTGCAGATAAAGGAACCACTAGGTGGCAGTGATCACAGTGTGCTGAAGTGGGATTTACTCAAAGAGGTAACTACCGTCAGGGGTAAAGGAAAGGGTTTTTGCTTCCGTAAAGGGGAGTACAGTGGTCTCAGACAGTTTTTAAATTCTGTACAGTGGGATCGACTGACGACGTTACAAACAGTAAATTCTAAGTGGGAAGCATTCAAGGAATTAATCGTGGAAGCTACTAGACTTTTCATACCGATGAAGAAATATTGTTCAAGGTTTAGGCCTAAATGGTTATCAAATGAACTAATGAGACTCGTGACAGAGAAGAAAAATGCATGGGATGCATATAAATTATCAGGCGACGCAGAAGCCTGTAGCAGATATAAGCTAGTCTGTAATCAGGTCACAAAGGAGGTTCGGCAGGCAAAGGCGGATTACGAGAAATCTTTGGCAAAAGATGCTAAGAGAAACAGCAAGGATTTCTTTACTTATATAAACTCTAAAAGGAAGGGGCTGAATATGATTGGTCCACTTGACATCGATGGTTCGACTGTTGATGATCCTGCTCAGATAGCAAACAAACTGAATGAGTATTTTGCATCTACATTCACACGTGAGGAATCATTACAGTTTGAAAATGGAAGAAGGTTATCAAATTGTAGCAGTGTGCTTAATGATTTTGTAATAACTGAGAGCAAAGTGGAGGAGAAATTGTTGAAGTTAAACATAAGAAAGGCACCTGGGGCGGATGGGATCTATTCAGTTATATTAAAGGAGGCGGCAAAGCAACTAAGCAAACCCTTAGCCATAATTATGAGAGCATCCTTGGATTCAGGGGAGGTTCCCACGGACTGGAGATGTGCAAATGTATCCCCAATTCACAAAGGAGGTTCGAAGGGTGACACGAATAATTACAGACCAGTTAGTTTAACTTCTGTTCCGGGTAAAATAATGGAGTCACTGGTTAAAGATGCATTGCAGGATCATCTAGACAAGACTGCAGCAATAATTCAGACACAGCATGGGTTTGTTAAGGGAAAGTCTTGTCTGACAAATTTGATTGGTTATTATGATGTGGTCACAAAGGAACTGGATGCAAAAAATAATTTTGATATCATATACTTGGATTTCAGGAAAGCTTTTGACACTGTTGCGCATGGAAGACTACTGTACAAATTGGAGCAGAATGGTATTAAGGGTAAGTTGCTACAATGGATAAAAGGATGGTTAAGTGGGAGAAGACAGAGGGTGGTAATCAATGGGTGCTGCTCTTCGTGGACTAATGTTATTAGTGGAGTCCCACAGGGTTCGGTGTTGGGTCCACTGTTGTTTTGTATATTTATCAATGATATTGATGAAGGTATATCAGGCTTAATGTCGAAGTTTGCAGATGACACGAAGGTTGGCAGGGTTGTTAATGACAGTAATGGCAGTGTGCTACTGCAACAGGATCGAGATAATTTGGGCAGATGGGCTAAGAAGTGGCAACTGAAGTTTAACCTTGACAAATGCAAAATACTGCATATGGGTAGAAGTAACCCCAGAGAAACGTACCAACTGTGTGGTACTACACTTAAGGTGGTAGAAAATGAAAAAGACCTGGGAGTAATTGTGCAGTCAGATATGAAGTTTTCTGAGCAATGTAGACAGGCTGCTAGGGCAGGTCATGGGGTTTTGTCAATGATATATAGGAATTTTGCTAGCAGGGAAAAGGAGGTGATTGTCCCTCTGTATAAGGCAATGGTCAGGCCACGCCTTGAGTACTGCGTACAGGTCTGGAGGCCTCATTTTAGGAAGGATGTAGATTTGCTTGAGCGTGTACAGAGAAGAGCAACACGATTGGTGAGGGGAATGAAGGGATCCTCTTACCAAGAGAGGCTTAAGTTCTGCAAATTGCAGTGGCTGGAGACTAGGCACCTGCGCGGTGATCTGATTGAGGCCTATAAGGCCTTGAATGGGTTGAGCACGCTGAATTCTGATGGGATCCTCCCACTTGTTCAGAATACGAACCTACGGGGACATAAGTTCAAATTAAGAAAGGATAGATGTAGAATAGATGTGCGGAAATTTGCCTTTAGCCAGCGGGTGGTTAATTGCTGGAACAAACTTCCATCTGTCGTTGTGGAAGTTGATAGGTTAAATAAATTTAAGGAGGAACTGGACAGGCAATTGGAGGGTATGGTGTGATTTTTTTTTTTTTTTTTTTTTTTGGCTGATGCTGCATAAGCTCCTACACTTGCTTTCTTGCATCAAGTGCCACTACTACTACTACTACTACTACTACTACTACTACTACAGATAGCTTATATCTATCATAGGCTTCCATGTCACCCATTAATTTATATGTATCCCGTGCATTTTTCTTCTCTGCCATATGTCTCATTAGTTCACCTAAAATTAGTCGATCCCACTGTACAGAATTTAAAAACTGTCGGAGACCTCTGTACTCGCCTTTACGGAAGAAAAAACCCTTTCCTTTACCCCGGATGGTAATTAAATATTTAAATCCCACGTCAGTACACTGTGATCACAGCCACCTAGTGGTTCTTTTATCTGCAAATTCTTAATACATGAATGATCACTGCTGATAACAAGATCAAGAGTATTACTTTCTCTGGTTGCCTCTCGAACATGCTGATGTAAAAAAACAATTATCCAATAAATCCACAAAAGTCTGATTAGTGTGTGAGTGACCAACCGACAAGTTCCAGTCAATATCTGGGAAGTTAAAATCCCCCATTATAAGACATTCCGATTTACTAGCCCACTCTATTTCTGTGTACAATTGTTCATTGTACTCATTCAAGTCATTAAGCCTATAACACACTCCTACTCTTATTTTTGCTGTTTTTTTACTTTATGTCACACCAAGCGGACTCAACAGTGCACTGTTCATCTATATCAACTAGATGCACTTCTTTTGATTTTATGTTTTTCTTAATTAACAGCATAACACCTCCTCCCTTCCCATCCTGTCTATCCTTTCTGTACACATTGTACTCCCCAAATTCCAGTTCGGCGTTCCTTATATCTGTGTGACACCACACAGATATAAGGAACGCCGAACTTATATCTGTGTGACACCACGTCTCTAATATCCCAACAATATCCGCCTTTGATGTCTTGAACAACACTTCAAATTCTAAGTGGGAAGCATTCAAGGAATTAATCGTGGAAGCTACTAAAAGTTTCATACCTATTAAGAAATATTGTTCAAAGTTTAGGCCTAAATGGTTGTCAAATGAACTAATGAGACTCGTAACAGAGAAGAAAAATGCATGGGATGCATATAAATTATCAAGCGACTCAGAAGCCTATGGCAGATATAAGTTAATCTGTAATCAGGTCACAAAGGAGGTTCGGCAGGCGAAGGCAGATTACGAGAAATCCTTGGCAAAAGATGCTAAGAAAAACAGCAAGGATATCTTTACTTATATAAACTCTAAAAGGAAGGGGATGAATCAGATTGGTCCACTTGACATCGATGGTTCGACTGTTGATGATCCTGCTCAGATAGCAAACAAACTGAATGAGTATTTTGCATCTACATTCACACGTGAGGAGTTATTAAGGTTTGAAAATGACAGAAGGTTATCAAATTGTAGCAGGATACTTAATGATATTGTAATAACTGAGAGCAAACTGGAAGAGAAATTGTTGAAGTTAAACGTAAGAAAAGCACTTGGGGTGGATGGGATCTATCCAGTTATATTAAAGGAGGCGGCAAAGCAACTAAGCAAACCCTTAGCCATAATTATGAGAGGGTCCTTTGACTCAGGGGGGGGGGTTCCCACGGACTGGAGATGTGCAAATGTATCCCCAATTCACAAAGAGGGATCGAAGGGTGACACGAGTAATTACAGACCAGTTAGTTTAACTTCTGTTCCTGGTAAAATAATGGAGTCACTGGTTAAAGATGCATTGCAGGATCATCTAAACAAGACTTCAGCAATAATTCAGACACAGCATGGGTTTGTTAAGGGAAAGTCTTGTCTGACAAATTTGATAGGATATTATGATGTGGTTACAAAGGAACTGGATTAAGTTCTGCAAATTGCAGTGGCTGGGGACTAGGCATCTGCACGGTGATCTGATTGAGGTGTATAAGGCCTTGAATGGGTTCAGCACGCTGAATTGTGATGGGATCCTTCCACTTCTTCAGATTACGAACCTAAGTGGGCATAAATTCAAATTGAGAAAGGACAGATGTAGAATAGTTGTGCGGAAATTTGCCTTTTGCCAGCGGGTGGTTAATTGCTGGAACAAACTTCCATCTGTCGTTGTGGAAGTTGATAGGTTGAATAAATTTAAGGAGGAACTGGACAAGCATTTGGAGGGAATGGTGTGATTTTTTTTTTTTTTTTTTTTGACTGATGCTGCATAAGCTCATACATTTGCTTTATTGCATCACATGCCACTACTACTACTACTACTACATCCATTTAGGCTTAACCTTGTTCAATATTTCTTAGTTGGTATGTAAAGCCCAGTAGCTTCCAACATAAGTTTTTTGAATGCTTCCCATTTTGAATTTGCTGTTGGTAACATCATCAGTCGGTCCCACTGTATAGAATTTAAATACTGTCTCAGTCCACCCTAGTCGCCTTTTCGAAAGCAATAACTCTTTCCTTTACCCCTAATGTTAGTTACATCTTTGAGTAAATCCCACTTCAGCACACTGTGATCACTTCCACCTAGTGGTTCCTTTATCTGCAGATTTTTAATGCATGAAGAATCACTACTGATAATCAGATCAAGAATATTACTCCCTCTAGTTGCCTCCCGAACCTGCTGATGTAGAAAATAATCATCCAATAAATCTCAAAAGCCTTGTTAATGTGTTAGTGACCAATCCACAAATTCTATTCAATATCTGGGAAATTAAAATCCTCCATTATAAGACTATCTGATTTACTGTTCCACTCTATTTCCCTGTACAGTTTCTTATTATACTCATCATAGTCATTAGGCTTATAGCTCACTCCTACTCTCAATTTTGATCTACCAATGCTTATGTCACACCAAACTGACTCGACACTGCACTTTTCAGTGATGTCGACTGGCTTCACTTCTTTGGATTTTATGTGTTTCTTAACTAATAGCATAACCCCTCCTCCCTTCCTATCCTGTCTATCCTTTCTGTAGACGTTGTGCTCCCCAAATTCCAGTTCTGCATTCCTTATATCTGTGTGACACCACGTCTGTGATATCCCAACAATATCTGCCTTTGATGTTTTGAAGAATACCTCAAATTCATCAAATTTATTTACCAAACGCCTAGCATTTTGCGTACACGCAAGTATACATGCACCTGTTCCTATTCTTAACTACCCTAACACAACCCATTTTTTACTTGTACCGCAATGACTCCCAGCAATGACTCAGAAATACCCTGCATCTTGTTTTCCAGGCTGCTGTTCATTCCAATAGAAGCAGTGCAAGAATCACGTTCACCTCTGCAAGTGGCTACTGTTAATCTATTAGTCGTTGTATCCCCCCAAGCTAGCAATTTTCCGACCCACCTAACACTGCCTCGGTAGCATCAGCAAATATTCTTGCATCCTTTCTATTTAAGTGTATCCCATCCCTGTAGAAGCAGTCTCTCCTGTTAACAATTTCTATTTAAGTGTTTCCCATCCCTGTAGAAGCAGCCTCTTCTGTTAACAAGTTCAGACCAGGCTGAAAAAAATTCTACCCCGTGAGCCTTGCTCAATGTTTCCAAGGCCGAATTGATCGACAAGTCTATCATCATATACACCCTCCTATCGTGTCTGGGCAGAATTGCAGACACTTTCAAATTCAACCCTAATTCACCGGTTTTTTTCAACAGTGACCTGTACTTCGACTCTCGATCTCGTACTCTTAATATCATTAGTGCCAATACAACTATATCACCTTTTGTGCCCTTAAAAGATGATATGTGCTCTATATTTAAATCCGGGGGCTCACATCTGGTGAGTATGGGCTTGGCACACCCAGGGTCCTGAGCTGGATATCATCATTCTTCTCTTTCTTGGTGATTCCCTTCTACTTTTTATTCTCTTTCTCTCTCTCTCAGGGTTACTCGGGAACTTTTTTTTTTTTTTCCTGGTGCAGCATAAGCCTCAGGCTTCCTTGCATCATATGGATATTAATAATAATAATAATAATAATAACATCATCAACCTTTGCTCCTGGCAGATATACCCTGGTCGTGTTCTACCTATCTTTGTCGAATAATTTTTAGAATTAATCGTCCTTCCTCTAAAGTAGGTAATAGTTTAATATGCAGAAAACTCTTACCCAAAAAATATAATGTTATTGAATGAACGGTGGCATGGAATAACTGGCAGATGATTGGCTACTGCAATCGAGTTTGGAAAGGCGGAATTATAAAATCAGGATTTTCGGTGTTGGTGTTTTTGCATTAGTTGTTTTGAAGTTTTGTAGTGTTATTTTTTCGAAAATTTGAGTTAAATGTAATTTGTTACTTATTCTTACACAAGAGTAATCAAACATGTCAAAGAAAGGAGATTTTTACGAACATATTGGAGTATACGTACGATGCAGGTCTGAGAGCTTAGCTTTTTTATTTGTTTATTTATTTTTTGAATTTTTTGTTGAATAGATGTTGAATTTCTTTGTGGGGTAAACAATTAGAAAAAAACAAAAAGATAATAACCGTAAATAAAAAAGTAGCACCAGGAAAGCAAATTGGGAATCAAATAGACAGAAATAGACTATTACATATTGTTAAATGTGATTTTGTTTTGTTTATGGGAGACAGATTTACTTAATCATGACGTTTTAATCTGCTTGTTTTTGGAAATTATTTCAGTTATTAGTAAATCGTTATCACTAGTTATAAAAATCTTGCTTTATTCTGTGAAAATTCCGAATTGAACACTAGTTTCTTCATCTCATCTGGAGTTGCAACTAAACTAAAATCATGCAATTCTTCTCTTTCTTGGTGATTCCCTTCTACTTCTGATTTTCTCTCTCCCTCTCAGGGTAACTTAAATTTTTTTTGGTTGGTGTAGCATAAGCTTCAGGCTTCCTTGCACTATACATCTAGTAATAATAATAACTAAAACAATGCTGTGAAAACGTTCGGTTAAATGCTGGAGAGTTAATTTCAAAAGTGGAGTCTGATCTATGCCCCATTGGGCATAGATTACTGGAGATTAGCATTTAAGGAATTGGTAGTGGATATTTGGGAAGTTAAGTGTTTTTGCAGGACAAGGTTTTTCAAATTGGAAGATGGAATGCAATGATGTATCATTAGCAAAACTGTGGGTTGGCTGAAAATCTAATCGAAGAAAGTCATTAACATAAAGATGAAAAGAATGGAAGAAAGAAATAAACCTTGTGAGCATTAGTGGAGAAGTTAAGAGACAGAGCAGTCTGCCATCATTTTTATTGAGCCGTCAGAAACATTCAGCAATCTATAACATGGAAGTTTATCTAGAATACCCATGGCAAATAATTTGCCAAAACTGTTTCAGAGATGAAGTAAAGATTAATATTGAAGTAATTACAAAAACCTTTCCCTCTGCTCCCTTCGCTGCTAGCTAAAGTGTCAGTGGGACGGACTCTGGTATAATGAAATTTTGATAATTTTTTACATGTATGATTGTATCGTCCTTCAAAAAAATATTGCACAAAAATTATTTGGACCTGAAAAGTGCTATTTAAAGTTGTCCATGAGCGAAATGGCAACTTTGTTAAAAGTCTGAACCTGAAATTTGTTGATTGTGATGATAAAAGCTAAGAAATTGTCTTCTCTTCAAAGTAAACAGAAAGTTAGTTTTACTGGGAGTTTAAATCAATTCTTGGAAATTTTTTTTTTTCTCATTTTGCTGGTAAATAAAACCTATTGAAAAAGGAATAAGTTCAAAAGCTCATTTAGTCTTTTTAAGTTATTCAGAGTGTTCTGGATGGAGGGACATAAGCAAATTATTATATAGATGTTTATGCCAAACACAATCAGAATCCTTTGACATGTCAAGTGCAACTCTAGAGTTTCACCAAACTTTTCCATGAATTTGTTCATAGATGGGTAACAAGTCTATCAGTAGTGGATCAACACTGATGGAATCCATATTGGTCTTCATTGATCAGATAGGTTTCTAGATAGTTTAATGGTTGGTGGATAATGGGTTTCTCCATTACTTTAGAAAGTGTAGAAGTAAGTGCATTGAGACAATTGCATGGGACGGATTTGTCATGCTTTTTAGGAACTGGTTGGAGATGAACAAAACAAAGCAGAAGAAAAAACACCAGTGGAATAAGAATGTAAAAGGCAATACAAAATACCAGTAAGCTCAGGAGCACAAATTTGAGAACAAGGGGAGAAATACCATTAGAAACTGGAGCTTTCTTGATATCTTAATTTTTCTTCTGACTTCCTTTTGATGGAAGACCCACAGGAGGAAATGAGTAGAGTTTACTACTGGGAATGGTAGGAAGTGGTTTACCAAGATCGTCAATACAAGAGTTAGAAGAAAAGTAAGATGTAAGCATTCCAGCTATATCTTTAGCTGAGGTGGCAGTAGAATCATGTTGTTATTATTAGCCATATGGTGCAAGGAAGCCCGAGGATTATGCTGCACCAGCCAAAAAGAGAGAGAGAGAGAGAGAGAGAGCGCCAATCCCATACTCACCAGATGTGAGCCCCCTGGGATATGTAGACAGGTAATAGCTTTGGGTAAGAGACGAGAATGCTTGACTAATGTTTGGACAAGAAGCAAGTTTTCTATTCTTAACATGTTTAAATTCTAGTTTGAACTGATTAATAACTGCTTTACAATTGTTATGAGCTTTAATGTAGGCAGAAAATGTACTTGGAGGGTTGGATGCAAGTCAATTGATATATTATTCTTATCTTGAATAGCCTTAGCTTATTTATTGAAGATTTAGACCAGTGGTTCCCAAAGTGTGCAGTACTGCCCCCCTGGGAGGTGGTGGGTTTACCTGGGTGGCATAAAGAAGTAAGGTGGGGGGAGTTTGAGGCTGGACCTTCGCGAGTGCGTTGGTTGCTTATTTACTATTGTTCAGTTTAGCACGAATATTTGTTAAGTAATTACAGTGTCACACGAATGGTGTGCAGAACTAAATTATAAGTGAAAATCGCACACCCTTGTCTGAGTACAGAGTTTTCAGGAACTATCGTCCTTAGGAACAGTGGTCTCTGTGGCATTTTTTATTTTAAGCATAAAAACTTCAGTGATTGTAGTAGTAGTAGTAGTAGTGGCACATGATGCAAGAAAGCAAGTGTAGGAGCTTATGCAGCATCAGCCAAAAAAAAAAAAAAAAAAAATCACACCATTCCCTCCAAATGCCTGTCCAGTTCCTCCTTAAATTTATTTAACCTATCAACTTCTACAACGACAGATGGAAGTTTGTTCCAGCAATTAACCACCCGCTGGCTAAAGGCAAATTTCCGCACATCTATTCTACATCTGTCCTTTCTTAATTTGAACTTATGTCCCCGTAGGTTGGTAATCTGAACAAGTGGAAGGATCCCATCAGAATTCAGCGTGCTCAACCCATTCAAGGCCTTATAGACCTCAATCAGATCACCGCGCAGGTGCCTAGTCTCCAGCCACTGCAATTTGCAGAACTTAAGCCTCTCTTGGTAAGAGAATCCCTTCATTCCCCTCACCAATCGTGTTGCTCTTCTCTGTACACGCTCAAGCAAATCTACATCCTTCCTAAAATGAGGCCTCCAGACCTGTACGCAGTACTCAAGGCGTGGCCTGACCATTGCCTTATACAGAGGGACAATCACCTCCTTTTCCCTGCTAGCAAAATTCCTATATATCATTGACAAAACCCCATGACCCGCCCTAGCAGCCTGTCTGCACTGCTCAGAAAACTTCATATCTGACTGCACAATTACTCCCAGGTCTTTTTCATTTTCTACCACCTTAAGTGTAGTACCACACAGTTGGTACGTTTCTCTGGTGAGGGCTGATGACCCTCCTATGTGTGTGTCCTGTGGCACAATCTTAACAATCAGACACATTTTAGTTGACTGTACCTGTTTTAGAAATGCTCGTTTTACCGCTTTTAACCATCTGACTGAGCCGTATACACTCAGTCAGATTTTATCCGACAATGACCATGTGTCTGCTATTTTTAATTTCCTAAAATCAGTAAACCTTTTTGATCATATTTAAAAATCTTATTATTTTAAGATTTTCCATTGTTACTTATTTACTGATATTTCTCTGTTACAGTTTATACTTGTTTTTATAACCTGACGTAGTGACCTAATTCAGTAGGTCACTGAAACTTTTTTACTTTTTATGACAAGGTTTTGGCGCATTATAGCCATAGTTGCTGATGCGCCAATAAAACTCAACCAACAACAACAACAACAACGTTTCTCTGGGGTTATTTCTACCCATATGCAGTACTTTGCATTTGTCAAGGTTGAACTTCAGTTGCCACTTCTTAGCCCATCTGCCCAAATTATCTAGATCCTGTTGCAGTAGCACACTGCCATTACTGTCATTAACAACCCTGCCAACCTTTGTGTCATCTGCAAACTTCGACATTAAGCCTGATATACCTTCATCAATATCATTGATAAATACACAAAACAACAGTGGACCCAACACCGAACCCTGTGGGACTCCACTAATAACATTAGTCCACGAAGAGCAGCACCCATTGATTACCACCCTCTGTCTTCTCCCACTTAACCATCCTTTTATCCATTGTAGCAACTTACCCTTAATACCATTCTGCTCCAATTTGTACAGTAGTCTTCCATGCGCAACAGTGTCAAAAGCTTTCCTGAAATCCAAGTATATGATATCAAAATTATTTTTTGCATCCAGTTCCTTTGTGACCACATCATAATAACCAATCAAATTTGTCAGACAAGACTTTCCCTTAACAAACCCATGCTGTGTTTGAGTTATCGCTGCAGTCTTGTCTAGATGATCCTGCAATGCATCTTTAACCAGCGACTCCATTATTTTACCCGGAACAGAAGTTAAACTAACTGGTCTGTAATTACTCGTGTGACCCTTCGATCCACCTTTGTGAATTGGGGACACATTTGCACATCTCCAGTCCGTGGGAACCTCCCCTGAGTCCAAGGATGGTCTCATAATTATGGCTAAGGGTTTGCTTAGTTGCTTTGCCGCCTCCTTTAAAATAACTGGATAGATCCCATCCACCCCAGGTGCCTTTCTTATGTTTAACTTCAACAATTTCTCCTCCACTTTGCTCTCAGTTATTACAAAATCATTAAGCACACTGCTACAATTTGATAACCTTCTTCCATTTTCAAATTGTAATAATTCCTCACGTGTGAATGTAGATGCAAAATACTCATTCAGTTTGTTTGCTATCTGAGCAGGATCATCAACAGTCGAACCATCGATGTCAAGTGGACCAATCATATTTAGCCCCTTCCTTTTAGAGTTTATATAAGTAAAGAAATCCTTGCTGTTTTTCTTAGCATCTTTTGCCAAAGATTTCTCGTAATCCGCCTTTGCCTGCCGAACCTCCTTTGTGACCTGATTACAGACTAGCTTATATCTGCTACAGGCTTCTGCGTCGCCTGATAATTTATATGCATCCCATGCATTTTTCTTCTCTGTCACGAGTCTCATTAGTTCATTTGATAACCATTTAGGCCTAAACCTTGAACGATATTTCTTAATCGGTATATAAAGTCTAGTAGCTTCCACGATTAATTCTTTGAATGCTTCCCACTTAGAATTTACTGTTTGTAACATCGTCAGTTGATCCCACTGTACAGAATTTAAAAACTGTCTGAGACCACTGTACTCCCCTTTACGGAAGCAAAAACCCTTTCCTTTACCCCTGACGGTAGTTACCTCTTTGAGTAAATCCCACTTCAGCACACTGTGATCACTGCCACCTAGTGGTTCCTTTATCTGCAAATTCTTAATACACGAATGATCACTGCTGATAACCAGATCAAGAGTGTTACTTTCTCTGGTTGCCTCTCGAACATGCTGCTGCAGAAAACAATCATCCAATAACTCCACAAAAGTCTGACTAGTGTGTGAGTGCCCAACCCACAAGTTCCAGTCAATATCTGGGAAGTTAAAATCCCCCATTATAAGACATTCTGATTTACTGGCCCACTCTATTTCTCTGTACAATTGTTCATTGTACTCATTCAAGTCATTAGGCCTATAACACACTCCTACTCTTATTTTTCCTTTCGCAGTGCTTATCTCACACCAAACTGACTCAACAGAGCACTGTTCATCTATATTAACTGGGTGCACTTCCTTTGATTTTATGTTTTTCTTAATTAACAGCATAACACCCCCTCCCTTTCTGTCCTGTCTATCCTTTCTGTACACATTGTACTCCCCAAATTCCAGTTCTGCATTCCTTATATCTTTGTGACACCACGTCTCTGCTATCCCAACAATATCCGCCTTTGATGTCTTGACCAACACTTCAAATTCATCAAATTTATTTACTATACTTCTAGCATTGGTATACATGCAAGCATACATGCTCCTATGCCTATTCCCTGTTACCCTAACACATCCCATATACCCAACTATTCCATGATGACTGCCATCCGTCCCTGAAACCCCCAACACCCCTCGCTCCAGGTCGCTTCTTATTCTAATAGAAGTTGTGCAAGAATCACCTTCACCTCTGCCTGCGGTTACTGTTAAACTATTAGTCTTTGTATCCCCCCAAACTAGCAGTTTTCCGACCCACCTAACACTGCCTCGATAGCATCAGCAAATATTCTTGCACCCTTTCTATTTAAGTGTATCCCATCCCTGTAGAAGCAATCTCTCCTGTTAACAAGTACAGTCCAGGCTGAAAAAAATTCTACCCCTTGAGCCTTGCACAATCTTTCCAGGGCCGAATTGATCGACAAGGCTCTCATCATGTACTCCCTCCTATCGTGTCTGGGCAGAATTGCAGACACTTTCAAATTCAACCCTATTTCACGGCTTTTTTTCAACAGTGACCTGTACTTGTTGAGTAATTCCGCCGGTCTCCTACTCTTAATATCATTAGTACCAACGTGTACAACTATATCACCTTTTGTGCCCTTTAAAGATGATATCCGCTCTACAACGTCATCAACCTTTGCCCCTGGCAGACATACCCTGGTCCTGTTCCACCTATCCTTTTTACAAAATATATTCCCCGTCTCCCTGACAATAGAGTCACCAACAATAACTAGTTCCTTTGGGACCAGCGCATTCTGCTTTGGAGATTGCCGCCGTGTTGCCCGATGCCCAGGAGTGAGCTCTGGCGTTGAGGTGGGCAGCTGAGAGCCTGATGGGCCCCTCAATTTAGATCTTTCGAGGGCATCCACCCTGTCCCTCAAACTCTCATATAAGCCCATAACAACGCTGAGTTGTCGCCTGATTTCCTTACACTCCTTACATCGCGCACACACAAAGACATCCCCCATGGCAATATCATGTTCCGTTCCAGAGAGTTCGGCAAACATTTCACAAGTTGCACATTTCTTTAGGCTGTGATGCGTTGGAGAATTGCCCCCCTCAGTTCTCCCCCGATTCACAGCACTCCTGCCACTTTGTGCCCGTTGCTTTGCTGCTCTAGTCTGGGGCATGGTAGTTTAAATTAATAAAATCAATAAATTAAATATCAATAGTATTTGAATAGAAACTATTAAATAGAAACAGTGAAGCGTATTACTATATAATTATGCGTTAGAGCTACCTAGCTACCTCAATTAAAAAATTTGAATTCCCTACCACTATATCCAAAAACAATGGCTACAAAAATGGAACGAAATAACGGTTTTACCTATCGTAAGTAAAATCCACAAAAACTCTTTATCTAAATTAAAAATAAAAAATAACCAGCGTAACTATAACTATATGACTACGTATTAAGTACAATATAAAATAACAATCATGTAAATAAAAGGCAAACACTTATCGTTTTTGCGGAGCCTGTAACTGTCAGCTGTAACTTTTAAAGAGATTCAGCGCCCTCCCATTCACAAGTCCACACATTGTCATTACTGGTGTTAATAAAATCAAAGCCCGTGCTCTCGACAATAGACTATTCCAGGAGCTTTGTGCTGAGAATGATGATTTGATGATGCAACAAGTTTGTTGCATCATACTGAAGTTTGTTTGCTTTCAAAAGGCAACTGCGTAAGAAGCTTTTTATAACCTTTTTGACTCTGCTGTGGAATTTTTTGAAGAGAAAGTTGCTTTTCTCGGTGATAAACTTAAAGGAATCACACATGACATTGCATATTTGTCCGAACTATTTGCAACGTTCAATGAGATGAATTTACAGTTGCAAAGAAATCATATCAACATTATTAAGGCCAAATCTGTATTATCCACTTTTATTTCAAAGTTAACTTTATTCAAGCGCTATATAGGCTGTCGCGAGCTATATCAATTTCCCTCTCTGTCTGGCTAGAAAAGATTGGTGGAATACAGGATGATGATGATCTGTGAGTGTTTTGTGAGCATTTGGATATGCTGCCTAAAGATGTCTGAACGATTTAAGGAATTTCAGACTGGTGATGAATCCATTTGTTCATCATACCTTGATGTTGGACTATTAGACTTAGAGGAAGAACTAAATTGAGTTATAAAATGATATTGAGCTGAAATTGAAGTTTTTTTTTTTTTTTAATGAAAACCCCAAACAAGAGAGGTATTAGAACCTATAGTACATACTTGGTACCGTGCTTTGGTTGGAGGTTGAGAAAACGAAAGAAGATATTTGTTGAAATAAGACTTGAACTTCTGTAGACTGTAATTTTCAGGAAATAGGTACGAAGGAAGGTTGTTCCAGAAAACAGCAGCTGAATAAATAAATGAGGAAGATGAAAAGTTGGTTCTGTGAGTTTCAAGTTAGTAGTAGTAGTAGTGGCACTTGATGCAAGAAAGCAAGTGTAGGAGCTTATGCAGCATCAGCCAAAAAAAAAAAAAAAAAATCACACCATTCCCTCCAAATGCCTGTCCAGTTCCTCCTTAAATTTATTTAATCTATCAACTTCCACAACGACAGATGGAAGTTTGTTCCAGCAATTAACCACCCGCTGGCTAAAGGCAAATTTCCGCACATCTATTCTACATCTGTCCTTTCTTAATTTGAACTTATGTCCCCGTAGGTTCGTATTCTGAACAAGTGGGAGGATCCCATCAGAATTCAGCGTGCTCAACCCATTCAAGGCCTTATAGACCTCAATCAGATCACCGCGCAGGTGCCTAGTCTCCAGCCACTGCAATTTGCAGAACTTAAGCCTCTCTTGGTAAGAGGATCCCTTCATTCCCCTCACCAATCGTATTGCTCTTCTCTGTACACGCTCAAGCAAATCTACATCCTTCCTAAAATGAGGCCTCCAGACCTGTACGCAGTACTCAAGGCGTGGCCTGACCATTGCCTTATACAGAGGGACAATCACCTCCTTTTCCCTGCTAGCAAAATTCCTATATATCATTGACAAAACCCCATGACCTGCCCTAGCAGCCTGTCTACATTGCTCAGAAAACTTCATATCTGACTGCACAATTACTCCCAGGTCTTTTTCATTTTCTACCACCTTAAGTGTAGTACCACACAGTTGGTACGTTTCTCTGGGGTTACTTTTACCCATATGCAGTACTTTGCATTTGTCAAGGTTAAACTTCAGTTGCCACTTCTTAGCCCATCTGCCCAAATTATCTAGATCCTGTTGCAGTAGCACACTGCCATTACTGTCATTAACAACCCTGCCAACCTTCGTGTCATCTGCAAACTTCGACATTAAGCCTGATATACCTTCATCAATATCATTGATAAATATACAAAACAACAGTGGACCCAACACCGAACCCTGTGGGACTCCACTAATAACATTAGTCCACGAAGAGCAGCACCCATTGATTACCACCCTCTGTCTTCTCCCACTTAACCATCCTTTTATCCATTGTAGCAACTTACCCTTAATACCATTCTGCTCCAATTTGTACAGTAGTCTTCCATGCGCAACAGTGTCAAAAGCTTTCCTGAAATCCAAGTATATATCAAAATTATTTTTTGCATCCAGTTCCTTTGTGCCCACATCATAATAACCAATCAAATTTGTCAGACAAGACTTTCCCTTAACAAACCCATGCTGTGTCTGAATTATTGCTGCAGTCTTGTCTAGATGATCCTGCAATGCATCTTTAACCAGTGACTCCATTATTTTACCCGGAACAGAAGTTAAACTAACTGGTCTGTAATTATTCGTGTCACCCTTCGAACCTCCTTTGTGAATTGGGGATACATTTGCACATCTCCAGTCCGTGGGAACCTCCCCTGAATCCAAGGATGCTCTCATAATTATGGCTAAGGGTTTGCTTAGTTGCTTTGCCGCCTCCTTTAATATAACTGGATAGATCCCATCCGCCCCAGGTGCCTTTCTTATGTTTAACTTCAACAATTTCTCCTCCACTTTGCTCTCAGTTATTACAAAATCATTAAGCACACTGCTACAATTTGATAACCTTCTTCCATTTTCAAACTGTAATGATTGCTCACGTGTGAATGTAGATGCAAAATACTCATTCAGTTTGTTTGCTATCTGAGCAGGATCATCAACAGTCGAACCATCGATGTCAAGTGGACCAATCATATTCAGCCCCTTCCTTTTAGAGTTTATATAAGTAAAGAAATCCTTGCTGTTTTTCTTAGCATCTTTTGCCAAAGATTTCTCGTAATCCGCCTTTGCCTGCCGAACCTCCTTTGTGACCTGATTACAGACTAGCTTATATCTGCTACAGGCTTCTGCGTCGCCTGATAATTTATATGCATCCCATGCATTTTTCTTCTCTGTCACGAGTCTCATTAGTTCATTTGATAACCATTTAGGCCTAAACCTTGAACAATATTTCTTCATCGGTATGAAAAGTCTAGTAGCTTCCACGATTAATTCCTTGAATGCTTCCCACTTAGAATTTACTGTTTGTAACAACGTCAGTCGATCCCACTGTACAGAATTTAAAAACTGTCTGAGACCACTGTACTCCCCTTTACGGAAGCAAAAACCCTTTCCTTTACCCCTGACGGTAGTTACCTCTTTGAGTAAATCCCACTTCAGCACACTGCGATCACTGCCACCTAGTGGTTCCTTTATCTGCAAATTCTTAATACACGAATGATCACTGCTGATAACCAGATCAAGAGTATTACTTTCTCTGGTTGCCTCTCGAACATGCTGCTGCAGAAAACAATCATCCAATAAATCCACAAAAGTCTGACTAGTGTGTGAGTGACCAACCCACAAGTTCCAGTCAATATCTGGGAAGTTAAAGTCCCCCATTATAAGACATTCTGATTTACTGGCCCACTCTATTTCTCTGTACAATTGTTCATTGTACTCATTCGAGTCATTAGGCCTATAACACACTCCTACTCTTATTTTTGCTTTTGCAGTGCTTATGTCACACCAAACTGACTCAACTGTGCACTGTCCATCTATATCAACTGGATGCACTTCTTTTGATTTTATGTTTTTCTTAATTAACAGCATAACACCTCCCTTTCTGTCCTGTCTATCCTTTCTGTACACATTGTACTCCCCAAATTCCAGTTCTGCATTCCTTATATCTTTGTGACACCACGTCTCTGCTATCCCAACAATATCCGCCTTTGATGTCTTGACCAACACTTCAAATTCATCAAATTTATTTACTATACTTCTAGCATTGGTATACATGCAAGCATACATGCTCCTATGCCTATTCCTTGTTACCCTAACACATCCCATATACCCAACTATTCCAGGATGACTGCCATCCGTCCCTGAAATCCCCAACACCCCTCGCTCCAGGACAGTAAATGGATGTTGGCTGGTGGCAGCACGTGTTTGGACTGTTTTGAAAGACAGAGCAGGAATAATAGAAGCCAATTCAGAAGAACAGTGCCCATGGAAGTATCTGTAGAAAAGGCATGCAGCAGAAATAGTCTGAGACAGCGAGTGGAGAGAGAAACTGTTAGAGAGGAGTCATTAATTAACCTGACTGCCCTCTTCTGAATGGAATCTAGAAGCTTGAGAGAGGTTTTGGGGGCACTGTCCCAGATGTGGGAACAATATTCCATGGTAGGGTGGATTTGCGATTTGTACAAAGTGAACAGCTGTTTGGAAGAAAAGTAATGCCGAGAGTGACAGAGAAAACCCAAGCTTTTTTAGATGCAGAGGAAGCAATATTTGTAATGTGCTTGTGCCAATAGAGATTAGAATTCAGGGTAATCTCCAAAAGGGATATATCAACTTGCCTAGAAATCGGAGTGTCATCAAAGGTAAGCATAGGAGCAGAAGAATCTTTTTGCAAGATATAAGACAAGACTGAGTTTTAGAACGATTTGAAATCAACTAAGTTGTCTTTTTCCCCACTGGAGAATTACCTGGAGATTTAAGGAATTTCTTAGCAGATTTAAGGAATTGGTAGCAGATATTCAAGAAGTTGAAGCTGATTGGACAGGGCAAGGTTTCTCAAAATGGAAAGTGGAATGCAATGTGCTATCATCGGCAAAACTATGGATAGGATTTCCAGTTAATGGAAGAAGGTTATTAATATACAAGAGGAAAAGAGTGGGGGAAACAACTGAACCTTAGGGGACACCAGCATTAGTGGAGAAGTTAGAAGACAGAGCCATCTACCATCACCCTCAGTGAGCGATCAGAGAGAAAACTAGATAACGAATTACAAAACACAGTTGGCAAACCATAAGATGTAAGCTTGATTAGAAGTCCTTTATGCCAAATATCATCAAACGCCTTTGAAATGTCAAGAGCAACTGCTTATGTTTCACCAAACTTTTCCATTGAATTTGTCCTTAAATAGGTAACATAAGATAGAATATCACCAGTGAATCGACACTGATGGAATCCATACTGGCGATTGTTGATCAGACGGAAGGTTTCTAGGTAGTTTGAGTTGGTGGTTAATTGATTTTTCCATTAATTTAGAAAGAGTAGAAGTAATTGCAATGGGACGATAATTGTATGGGAGGGATTTGTCACCCTTTTTAGGAACTGGCTGGATATGAGCAAATTTCCAAGCAGAAAGAAAAACACCTTTTGGAATAAGAAAGTAAAAAAAGCAGCAAAGAATTAAGTTCAGGAGCATAGGTTTTGAGAACAAGTGGAGAAATACCATAAGGATCTGGAGCTTTCTTAGCATCAAGATTCATCAAAATCTGTCTGATATCCTTTTCATGGAAGACCACTGGAGGCATTGAATGGAGTGTGTTGGAAATGGTGGGAGGTGTTTTACCAAGATCATTAATACATGAGTTGGAAGAAAAATGGGATGCTAACAGGTCAGCTTTACCTTTGGCTGAAGTGACAACAGAACCATTTGGTTTTGAGAGAGAGATGATGGGAGCAAAGATGGGCAGAAGTTGCGGCTAATAGGTTTTGCAAGAGACCAGAATGCTCGGCTACCATTAGGGCAAGAAGCAAGTTTTCTACTCTTAGCCGGTTCAAAATCTAGTTTGGACTGATTAATAACTGCTTTACAATTGGTGCAAACTTTGGTGTAGGTAGAAAATGAAACTGAAGAGTTGGAAACAAGCCAATTATGATATGCAACATTCTTCTCTTGAATAGCCTTAGCACATTTATTGGAAAACCAAGGTTTAGATAAAGGACGAGATTTTAAAGTGGAGTGTGGGATAACGGATTCCATTCTGCAAGAATAATTTCACTGACACGATCTAACCAAACATTGACATCAGAAGTTTTGAAACAGTAGTCAGACCAAGGAAAAGAAGAAAAGAAATCTCGCAGGTGATCACATTTTTGCATTCTTGTAATGCCAAACAACAAGAGGTTGGGAATAGCCATGAGATAAAGGCTCCATTGGAGAAAAGAAATTCACCAAGTTGTGATCTGAGGTGCCTAAAGGACCACTCACTTCAACTGTATACTTAGAAGGTTGTTTGTGAGAAAAAGATCGAGCGTCTTGGCTGTATGGGTTAGGATTGTCCGGTATTCTTGTAGGTAAATGAATGATCCATGCAAGGTCATAGTAATTAGCATTAGTAGAGGCATATGATGCAAGAAAGCAAGCTTATTCAGCATCAGCCAAAAAGAAAAAAAAAAAAACCTCTCCCATTTCACCCCTCCGTTCGTTCGAAATACCTGTCCAGTTGAGCTTTAAATTTGTTTAGGCTATCAACTTCAACAACAAGTGATGGAAGTCGGTTCCACCAACCAACCACCCGCTGGACAAAGGCAAATTTCCGCACATCTATCCGACATCCGTCCTTCCTCAATTTGAATTTATGCCCTCTGAGGTGATTATTCTGAGAAAGATGAAGAATCCCATTGGCATTGAGCATGCTCAAACCATTCAAAGCCTTATACACCTCTATCAGATCACCTCGCCGGTGCCTAGTCTCCAGACTCTGTAATTTGCAAAACTTAAGCCTTTCTTCGTAAGAGCAACCCTTTGTTCCATTCACTAATCTTGTTGCCCTTCTCTGTACCCGTTCCAGCAGCTCTACATCCTTCTTGAAATGAGGCCTCCAGACCTGTATACAGTACTCAAGATGTGGCCTAACCATTGCCTTATACAAGGGAATAATCACCTCCTTATCCCTGCTAGAAAAATTCCTGTATATCATTGACAAGACACCATGAGCTACTCTTGCAGCTCGTCTGCACTGCTCAGAGAACTTCATATCTGCCTGCACAATTACCCCCAGGTCCTTTTCATTCTCCACCACTGTCAGTGTAGTACCGCAGAGTTGATACATTGCTCTGGGGTTACTGTTACCCATATGTAGTACTTTACATTTGTCAATGTTAAACTTCATTTGCCACCTCTCAGCCCATCTGTTCAACCTTTCCAGATCCTGTTGCAGCAGCATAGCGTCAGTAGTGTCCTTAACGACCCTGCCAACCTTTGTATCATCTGCAAACTTAGACATTAAACTTGATATCCCATCATCAATATCATTCATAAACACCGAAAACAACAATGGACCCAACACTGAACCTTGAGGAACTCCACTAATAACATTAGTCCACGTTGAGCAGTGTCCATTGATTACCACTCTCTGTCTTCTGCCACTCAACCATCCCCTTATCCATAGCAGCAATTTGCCTCCAATGGCACACTGCTCCAATTTGTGCAGCAGTCTTCCATGTGCAACAGTATCAAAAGCCTTTCTAAGATCCAAATATATAATATCAAAGTTATTCCCTGCATCCAGTTCTTTTGTGACTACATCATAGTATCCAATCAAATTGGTCAGGCAAGACCTGCCCTTAACAAAACCATGGTCTGCCTTGTTGCAAAAGCCTGAGCATTTCGACCAGCTGGGTCAGTGTGACTAGAAAATGGAAGCCAGCTGGAGTTGTGAACATTAAAATCACCAAGGAAAATTACCTCACTATTAGGAAAGTTGGACTGGAGAAAGTTAAGTTGCAAAGCATTAGTAGAGGCATATGATGCAAGAAAGCAAGCTTATGCAGTATTAGCCAAAAAAAAAAAAAAAACCCACTTCCATTTCACCTCTCCGTTTGTTCGAAATACCTGTCCAGTTGGGCCTTAAATTTATTTAGGCTATCAACTTCCACAATAAGGGATGGAAGTCTGTTCCACCAACCAATTACCTGCTGGTTAAAGGCAAATTTCCACACATCTGTCTTTTCTCAATCTGAATTTATGCCCTTTCAGGTGATTATTCTGAGCAAGAGGAAGAATCCCATCGGCATTGAGCATGCTCAAACAATTCAAGGCTTTATACACCTCTCTCAGATCACCTTGCTGGTGCCTAGTCTCCTGACACTAATTTGCAAACTTAAGCCCTTTCTTCGTAAGAGCAATCCTTTGTTCTATTCCCTAATCTTGTTGCCTTTCTCTGTACTTGTTCCAGCCGCTCTACATCCTTCTTGAAATGAGGCCTCCAGGCCTGTAAACAGTACTCAAGGTGTGGCCTGACCATTGCCTTATATAAGGGAATAATCACCTCCTTATCTCTGCTAGAAAAATTCCTGTATATCATTGACAAGACGCCATGAGCTACTCTTGCAGCCCATCTGCACTGCTCAGAGAGCTTCATATCTGCCAGCACAATTACCCCCAGGTTCCTTTCATTCTCTACCACTGTCAGTGTAGTACCACAGAGTTGATACGTTGCTCTGGGGTTGCTGTTTCCCATATATAGTACTTTACATTTGTCAATGTTAAGCTTCATTTGCCACCTCTCAGCCCATCTGCTCAACCTTTCCAGATCCTGTTGCAGCAGCATAGCGTCAGTAGTGGACGTTAAAAACTTGGACATTAAACCCGATATTACTTCATCAATATCATTGATAAATATACAAAACAACAATGGGCCCAACACTGAACCCTGGGGAACTCCACTAATAACATTTGTCCACAAAGAGCAGTGTCCATTGATTACCATTCTCTGTCTCCCACTCAACCATCCCTTTATCCATTGTAGCAACTTGCCCTTAATGCCATACCTTTCCGATTTGTGCAGCAGTCTTTCATGTGCAATAGTATGAAAAGCTAGCCTGAAATCCAAGTATATGATATCAAAATTATTTTTGGCAATCAGTTCCTTTGTGACCACATTCTATCAGATTGGTCAGACAAGACCTCCCTTTAACAAACCCATTCTGTGTCTTAACTATTACTGCAGTCTTGTCTAGATGATCCTGCAATGCTTCTTTAACTAGTGAGTCCATTATTTTTCCTAGAATACAAGTTAAATTAATCGGTCTGTAGTTATTTGTGTCACCTTTGGCACCCTTTTTGTGAATTGGTGATACATTTGCACCCCTCCATGGGGACCTTCCCTGAGTCCAAGGAAGCTCTCATAATTTTGGCTAAGGGATTGCTTACTTCCTTTGCTGCCTTCTTTAATATAACTGGATAGATCCTGTCCACCCCAGGTGCCTTCCTTATGTTTAACTTCAACAGAATACAAGAATAAAAGTTAAATTAACTGGTCTGTAGTTATTTGTGTCACCTTTGCCACCCTTTTTGTGAATTGGTGATACATTTGCACCCCTCCAGTCCATGGGGACCTTCCCTGAGTCCGAGGAAGCTCTCGTAATTTTGGCTAAGGGATTCCTTACTTCCTTTGCTGCCTTCTTTAATATAACTGGATAGATCCTGTCCACCCCAGGTGCCTATCTTATGTTTAACTTCAACAATTTCTTCTCCACTTTGCTCTCATTTATTACAAAATCACTTAGCTCCCTATTTGCGTTTGATAAACTTCTGGCACTCCCCTCATTGAATAACTCCTCATGTGTGAATGTAGATTCAAAAAAAAAAAAAAAAAAAACCTCATTCAGTTTGTCAGCTACCTGAGCATGATCATCAGTAGTCAACCCATCTATGTTAGGTGGTCCAATTTGATTCATCCCTTTACTTCTAGGGTTTACATAAGTAAATACTCTGCTGTTTTTCTTTGCATCCTTTGCCAAAGATTTCTCGTAATCTGCCTTTGCCTGCCTAACCTCCTTTGTGACTTGATTACAAACTAGTTTATATCTGACATAGGTTTCTGTTTCACCTGATACTTTATATGCATGCCATACATTTTTTTTCTTCTCTGCCACGAGCCTCATTAATTCATCTGACATCCATTTATGCCAAATCTTGAACTGTATTTCTTAGTTGGAATGAAAAGCCTAGTAGACTCCAAAATTAAGTCCCTGAAGGCTTCCCATTTAGAATTCAACGTTGATAACATCAGTTGATCCCACTGTACAGAATTTAATAACTGTCTGAGATCTCTGTAGTCACCTTTACAAAAGCAATAGCCCTTCTCTTTAGCCTTGATGGTAGTTACATCTTTAATTCCCACATCAGTACATTGTGATCACTGTCACCCAGTGGTTCTTTTATCTGCAAATTCTTAATGCATGAATAATCACTGCTGATAATCAGATCAAGAGTATTACTCCCTCTGGTTGCCTCTCAAACTGTAGAAAACAGTCATCTAATAAATCCACAAAAGTCTTGCTAGTGTGCGAGTGACCAATCCACAAGTTCAAGTCAATATCTGGAAAGTTAAAATCCCCCATTATAAGACATTCTCATTTACTGGACTGCTATTTTTCTGCACAATTGCTCATTATACTTATCAGATTGATTAGGCCTATGACACACTCTCATTTTTCCTTTCCCAGTGCTTATTTCACACCAAACACTCGTCACTGCATTGTCCACCAACTTCAATTGGATGCACTTCCTTAGATAGAAGCCTCCGTAGCCAGGTGGGCAGGAGCAGCAGTGCACAGCACACGCTTCTTGATTATACCAGGGTTCAAGCCTGTGACCACCAAATACGGAGGATGTGAAAAGGTCAGGGAATGACCACTGCATATCCCAGAGCAATATGGCCTTAGTTGCTAATGCTCCGAAAAACCAAATAAGAACAACAACGTTCTTAGATTTTTATGTTTCTTAACTAACAGCATAACCCCTCCTCCCTTCCTGTCCTGTCTATCCTTCCTGTACACATTGTACTCCCCAAATTCCAATTCTGCACTACTTATATCTGTGTGACACCATGTCTCTGATATCCTAACAATATCTGCCTCTGATGTCTTGATTAGCACTTCAAGCTCATCAAATTTATTAACTATACTTCTAGCATCAGTGTACATGCAAGTATACATGCACCTGTTCCTACCCTAACACAGCCTGTGTATTTACTTGTTCCACTATGTCTTTCAACAGTCCTGGAAATCTCCATTACCTTGCTTTCCAGGCTGCTGCTCATTCTAATTGAAGCAGTGCAAGAATTACTTTTGCCTCTGCCTGCGGCGACTATTAACCTTTTATTCTGTATCTCCCCCCACCCAAAGCTAGCAGTTTTCCGACTCGCCTAACACTGCCTTGATTTCATCAGCAAATATTCTTGTGCCCTTTCTATTAAGTGTACCCCATCCCTATAGAAGCAGTCTCTTCTGTCAACAAGCACAGACCAGGCTGAAAAAAATTCTACCCCTTTAGCCTTGAACAATCTCTCTAGCGCTGAATTGATTGCCAAGGCTCTCATCATATACTCCCTCCTATTGTGTCTGGGCAGAATTGCAGGCACTTACACATTCAGCCCTAACTCACAACTTTTTTGCAACATTGACCTGTACTTGTTGAGTAAATATGCAAATCTCTTACTCTTTATGTCATTACTTCCAACGTGTACAACAATATCACATTTTGTGCCCTTAAAAATATCTGCTCTACAACGTCATCATCTTTTGTCCCTGGCAAACATACCCTGGTTCCACCTATCTTTATTGCATAGTATATTCCCCGTCTCCCTGACAATAGTCACCAACAATAACTGGTTCCTTTGGGACCAGTGCATTCTGTCTTGGAGATTGCCTCTGTTTTGCCCGATGCACAGGAGTGAGCTCTGTCATTAAGCTGGGCAGTTGAGAGCTCATATTAATTTCTTCGAGGGCATTTACCCTACACCTCAAGCTATCAAAACTCCCATCAAAATGCTGAGTTGATGCCTAGCACACACATAGGCATCCTCCTTGGCTAGCTCATGTCTTGCTTTAGAAAGCTCGTCAAAAATTGGTTCACACCTGGTTGTTACCTCCTATATGCTGGGTGCCACATTTTAGGACTTGCGCACTGAGGTTGTACCCAGGGTTACTAATAGTTCCACCATTGTGAAGATGCAAGCAGAGGATTTTGTTGTTCCAGAGTGACAGAACTTGATGATGATGATGGTGTTGATGATGGTGTATCAGGCTTAATGTCCAAGTTTGCAGACGATACAAAGGTTGGCAGGGTTGTTAAGGACACTACTGATACTATGCTGCTGCAACAGGATCTGGAAAGGTTGAGCAGATGGGCTGAGAGGTGGCAAATGAAGTTTAACATTGACAAATGTAAAGTACTACATATGGGAAACAGTAACCCCAGATCAACGTATCAACTCTGTGGTACTACGCTGACAGTGGTAGAGAATGAAAAGGACCTGGGGGTAATTGTGCAGGCAGATATGAAGTTCTCTGAGCAGTGCAGACGAGCTGCAAGAGTAGCTCATGGTGTCTTGTCAATGATATACAGGAATTTTTCTAGCAGGGACAGGGATGTGATTATTCCCTTGTATAAGGCATTGGTCAGGCCACACCTTGAGTACTGTATACAGGTCTGGAGGCCTCATTTCAAGAAGGATGTAGAGCTGCTGGAACGAGTACAGAGAAGGGCAACAAGATTAGTGAATGGAACAAAGGGTTGCTCTTACGAAGAAAGGCTTAAGTTTTGCAAATTAGAGCCTGGAGACTAGGCATCGCCGAGGTGATCTGATAGAGGTGTACAAGGCTTTGAATGGCTTGAGCATGCTCAATGCCGATGGAATTCTTCCTCTTGCTCAGAATAATCACCTGAGAGGGCATAAATTCAAATTGAGGAAGGACGGATGTCGGATAGATGTGCGGAAATTCGCCTTTAGCCAGCGGGCAGTTGGTTTGTGGAATAGACTTCCATCGCTTGTTGTTGAAGTTGATAGCCTAAACAAATTTAAGGCTCAGCTGGACAGGTATTTCGAACGAATTGAGGGGTGAAATGGGAGTAGTGGTTGTTTTTTTTTTTTTTTTTTTTTTTTCTTTTATTTTGGCTGATGCTGAATAAGCTTGCTTTCTTGCATCATATGCCTCTACTAATGCTAATGCTAACTTCACCGAATTTCAGTCCACTTGACTCTCTGATATTCAAGTGTTACCTGAATATCAGTTCTGTCAGTAGACTAAAAGGGCTAGCCTGTCATACCTGAGAAGCCATCTGTCAGTCACAAGAGCATTAGTATGATTTTTTTCTTATATAAAATGTTATATTAATGCTAATATTACTACTACAGCAGGCCCCCGTTATAACGCGGTTCGCTTTACGCTGATTCGCTATAACGCTTTTCTTATATTATAACCCGTATCTGACTATAACGCTGTCACAGATCACTATAACGCTCTTTTACAGATTACATTTTTGACATATTAACGAAATCGTTTCATTTGATGGAGTCAATAGCTTGAAAATGAATAGCAAAACAGCATTAAAACGTTTCCCACGCCGACTTGAGACATTTTCCCACGCTCAGTAAAATTTTCTCGCACGCTAATTTAGTTTCAGTACAGTGACTTGTAACGTAGTTCCGCGATCAACATTTTAAAAAATGATCAAGTATATTGCTTGTAATATTTGCGTTATATGCATTTATCCGAAGTCTAGTCATCACTCAGTAGAGTATTAGACATCGTGCGTAACGGAAAGTTTACTTGAACATTGTATCGTAATTAATTCAACCAACGCAGTTACATTTTCGAAGAGCTAATAATGACTGATAGGAATGAAAAAGCAACAACGTCTGGGCGCAGTACGAAGACTATAAATGTAAGAAAAAGACCTGAATTTGAAAAGTAAATTAGACGTTTTGAAGCGAATCGATTCCGGTCAACGACAAACGGATGTGTGCCATAATTTAGGACTCGCAACTTGAACTGTAAGAACAATTATAAAAAAATAAAGAATTAATTTTTGCAGCGGGAAAGATAGCTGTTCCACTGCAAGCAACTAGGACTAAGCCGGCTATTAGAATTGAAATGGAAAGACTTTAATTTTATTGAAGATAATATTCCAATGCAGAATTCAGTTAAGTTAAATATTAAAAAGAGAGAGAAAGAGATTAGCCAATATGATGATCTGAAGAAAACTCGCCTAAAAAAAAAAATGTGGAACCATTTAAAACTGGTAAGGGCTGGTTGAATAGATTTAAAATCCAGGGAGAAGCCGCAAGTGCAGATCAAGGAGCCGAAACTTTCAAAAAAGAACTTTTGTTAAAATTATTGAAGAGGGGTATTATGTGTTATACTTCTCAACAAGTTTTTAACATAGCTGAAGCAGGACTTTTGTGGAAATGAATGCCTAAAAGAAGTTTCATATTGAAAGAAGAAAAAAACATGCCAGGTTTCAAAGCGGTGAAGGATCGGTTGACTTTATTGTTGGTTTTAACGCTGCGGGGGATTTAAAATTAATACCCCTTTTAGTTTACGAGGAAGAGGGCCAAAGTTCAACTCAAAATCCACACATTTTTCATGATTAAATTCATCAATTAAATTAAATTCATTATTTTAATTGGAATTTTAAATTTACTTTTGATACGCAAGTAGTTACCACATAATTATACGTATGCAATGCAGAATATTTTATATGTGCAAATATTTGAATATTAAATATTTTGACCAACATTTGTGCATCTTTTCATTACTGTTTATTATTCATTAGGAAATATCCTATGGCACTGACCGCAGCTCATAAATACATATGTTACCTTATGGGAAAGCGGCGCTCGCTTAGCGCAGATTCACTTAGCGCTCTGTTTTTCCGGAACGAATGATCAGCGTTAAGCGGGGGTCACCTGTATTTATATAACTTAAATTTTTTTTTTTTTTTTTTTATGAAACCTTAAATGCGAAAGGTATCAAAACTTTTATAGTACTTAGTACCATGCATGGGTTGAAGGAGGTGCGGAGGGCGGGAGGGGGATGCCAGAAACTTATCTGGAAACTAAACATAGCATTTCACTACTTCAAGCCACCAATAAGCAAGGTAGTGGTATTGTACTGGTTGATGAGTCATCTACCACCTAGTTAGTATTAGTAGTAGTAAGTTATATTATTAGTGTTATTTTATTAGTACCAGTAGTATCATACATGGGTTGTTGGAGGGGGGGGGAGATGCTGGAAACTTTGCCCTGGAGACTAGACATATAATAGGAATGTTATTATTAACCATATGGTGCAAGGAAGCCTGAGGCTTATGTTGCACCAGCCAAAAAAAAAAATAATATTTCTGAATTACAGACAGACAGAAGGGAATCGCCAAAAAAGAGAAGAATGATGATATCCAGCTCAGGACACTGGGTGTGCCAAACCCATACTCACCAGATGTGAGCCCCTGGGGTAATAGATTGTTAATAATTGGTAGATTTTTGTTCGTAATAAATGGAAAAAAAAAAAAAAAAAACTAAATCCAAATTAAACTATCACTGCTTAAATTTCTCAATCTTGGATGTTCAAAATGATGGAATCCATACTGGCAATTGTGAATCAGATGAAAATTCAAGATAGCATGAAAGTTAACAGATGGCTGGATATGAGCAAATTTTCACACAGTAGGTAAAACACCACTGGAACAGGAAAATGTAAAAAACCAACACAACACAGGTGTTAACTCAAGCAGAGGTTTTAAGAACAACTGGAGGAAAGCTATCAATGACCTATAAAATTCTTGGTGTCAATACCGTTTAGGATTCTGTAATGTTTTTTTCTGTTGGAAAATCAAACGTAGCATTGAATAAAATGTGTTTGGTAAATCACTGATAGATCACTAAAACTCATTTTCAACCATTTTAAACTTTGGTATAGGCAGAAAATAAAGCTGGTTATTTGGATACAAGCCAGTTGCAATATTTTAAGCTTTTTAAGCTACGAGCTTTTCAAGGTAAGCATATGCTTACCTCGAAAAGCTCGTAGCACATTTGTTAGAAAACCAAAGTTTAGATAAAGGTTTGGATGAAACGTTACGGTGGAATGAGAAATAAAGGATATCCCTAAAAGGATGAAATCTTTTTTCTAAACAAGGAAAAAGGAACAAAAATAATGCAGGAATCTCTTTGAAATCTCATTTCAAAATTTAAAATACAAGATAACAAATCTGTGAATGACCAAACACTTAGATGACCTAGAAGAGTTGTTGATGAGGAAAGGGGGTCACGTGTGTGACCCCCCTTTCCTGCAGGTTGCTGACCCCTGCCGTACAGAAATATTGCAATAAATCAGGTAAAGGAGTTGTGATCTATTTAAATTTTAGAATATTTGGACCAAATGTCAAATCAAAATGGTGTTATCATCCAAAATTGATGATCTCTGGATACTTATAATATCCTGGAGCCATTTTATTTAAATTGTGTATATTACTATGTATTCCTTGACTTTCTGCTTTTTTCCTTTTAGTAGCTGTATCTTATGTTATACTAATCTTCAAAGATTGTTGAATTTCATTATAGCCAATCTCTACTTAACTTTGACTATTCTTAAATATAATATGTGGTTTTCACTCCCATATTCACAATTAAATATGTCAATAAACTAATTATTTATATAGTTTATCTGTCAGGATAAGTCATTAAGAGACCAAAGTTATTATTTGTTCTAGGCCTCTTAATTCATTGGAGAGAAAACAATGTTCGCCGTCTGTAATAGATGTATTTCCAGAAAGAAATGAAATAGTTGTGAAGGAGAAAATTACAGACAAAGTTTTTAATAAGACATATTCATTTGACAAGGTTTTTGAAGCACACACAAAACAAGTAAGTTTCTTATTTTATTATTTTTTTTTTTGTAATTTACTGTTGTATGGTTTTAATGTTTATTTATTTTTGAGTTATTTTATTTTGGCTTATAATTCAGCTTTAGATTCTTTGTTTATCCTTGACTTTCATTAATGAGCCCCAAAAAAGAACGCCATTGCTCACTTGGTCTGACACACAATTTTTAGATTTTGTTGAATTAAACTGTTTTATTAATTAAATTTGTATAATTTATCTGGGTTTTGTTTGAAACTCTGAAATGAATGCATTTATCGTAATAGCAACCATCACTTCTGTTTTTTTTTGGTTTTTTTGTTTCTGATTTTCATAAATTTCATTGACGAAGGAATAGAAGGCATGATATCAAAATTTGCAGATGATGTGAAGGTTGGGAGAGCAATTAATGATCAGTGCTCCTTCAGATGACTTGGATAGGCTTTAAGGATGGTTGCTTGGGGATTTATTTGGTGCATCAGCATCTATGGCCATAGTGCGCCAGCTTTAAGGATGGTCAGAAAAGTGGCAGCTATGCTTTAATGCAGCAAAATTCAATGTCTTATCTTACACTTGGTGAATGGCAACCCCTAAATAACTTATTCACTTGGTGAATTGAATTAAAAACAGAAGAAAGGAATTGGGATTTGTATGGTTGGACAAAGTTTTATGAGCATTGGGATTTGTATGGTTGGACAAAGTTTTATGAGCAATGTAGATAGGCAGCAATTGAAGGCCCATGGTGCCCAATCTTTCCCTTGTAGAGATAGGTAGGTCATAATCTCGCTCTATAAGGCAATTGGAATACTATCACCAAGTAAAGGTCCCAAAGAAACAGGCAACCTGTTTGCTGAGATTTGTAAATGGGCACCTATATGAACAATGACTGAATATTATGCACTACAGAGCTTGGTAACCAGTAAAGTTGGGTAAATTTCATTCAGAATGATGAATAACGAATAAAAACAATGCTTTTATTTGTGAATAAGAAATAATTTAATCCATGAATAAGTTATGCAGTAAAAAGTTATTCATTATTAGAATACATTTTTATTTACTGAATAATGAGTAAAAAGTTATTCAAGAATAAAAATTTTTTCAATGAAAAAATTTGTGAAAAAAAAAAAATAGTCAAAAATAATTTTTGTAATTAAGGGTTTTAAAAAAAATTAGAATAATCAGAAAGGCAATTCTTGTAGTAGTAGTGGCATGTGATGCAAGAAAGCAAATGTATGAGCTTATGCAGCATCAGCCAAAAAAAAAATCACACCATTCCCTCCAAATGCCTGTCCAGTTCCTCCTTAAATTTATTCAACCTATCAACTTCCACAACGACAAATGGAAGTTTGTTCCAGCAATTAACCACCCGCTGGCTAAAGGCAAATTTCCGCACATCTGTCTTTTCTTAATTTGAATTTATGCCCCCTTAGGTTCGTAATCTGAACAAGTGGAAGGATCCCATCAGAATTCAGCGTACTGAACCCATTCAAGGCCTCATACACCTCAATCAGATCACCGCGCAGGTGCCTAGTCTCCAGCCACTGCAATTTGCAGAACTTAAGCCTCTCTTGATAAGAGGATCCCTTCATTCCCCTCACCAATCTTGTTGCCCTTCTCTGTACACGCTCAAGTAAATCTACATCCTTCCTAAAATGAGGCCTCCAGACCTGTACGCGGTACTCAAGGCGTGGCCTGACCATTGCCTTATACAGAGGGATAATCACCTCCTTTTCCCTGCTAGCAAAATTCCTATATATCATTGACAAAACCCCATGACCTGCCCTGCCAGCCTGTCTGCATTGCTCAGAAAACTTCATATCTGCCTGCCCAATTACTCCAAGGTCTTTTTCATTTTCTACCACCTTAAGTGTAGTACCACACAGTTGGTACGTTTCTCTGGGGTTACTTGTACCCATATGCAGTACTTTGCATTTGTCAAGGTTAAACTTCAGTTGCCACTTCTTAGCCCATCTGCCCAAATTATCTAGATTCTGTTGCAGTAGCACACTGCCATTACTGTCATTAACAACCCTGCCAACCTTTGTATCATCTGCAAACTTCGACACTAAGCCTGATATACCTTCATCAATATCATTGATAAATATACAAAACAACAGTGGATCCAACACCGAACCCTGTGGGACTCTACTAATAACATTAGTCCACGAAGAGCAGCACCCATTGATTACCACCCTCTGTCTTCTCCCACTTAACCATCCTTTTATCCATTGTAGCAACTTACTCTTAATACCATTCTGCTCCAATTTGTACAATAGTCTTCCATGTGCAACAATGTCCAAAAGTTTTCCTGAAATCCAAATATATGATATCAAAATTATTTTTTGCATCCAGTTTCTTTGTAACCACATAAGTGTCCTTCTAGATCCTTAGACCTGAATCCTACAGTCATACCTGGCATTGTTTGGAAGAGGAAAATTGTAACTTACCATCCTCTCTTAAGTGTGTTAAAAATCTTTTCCTCAAAGATTCAGTATGAAAATTATGTAACAGGGAGGTGTTAATGACCTTGTTATTCATGGTGTGAATCTGATTTCACGAGTTGATTATTTTTTCTTGAATGTCTACATTTGTTTTTGGTCAGTTTTTTTTATAGGTGTTGACACAAAGTAGTGGTGATTAAATTTTAAAAAATTTAACTTTTTCATATCTGTGTGTATATATAAACTTTTTCATTGGTGGTTTTTTTTTTTTTTTTTTAATCCATTTATACAACAAAAATGTAATCTTATTGAAAGAAGCATAGTTGTTAAGAAATGTAATTTTATCTTTCCAGATTGATGTATATAATGCAGTTTTAAAACCTCTAATAGAAGAAGTAATCCTTGGCTATAACTGTACGGTTTTTGCGTAAGTGTGTATATTACTTTTGTATGCTGTCTTGATATGTTATAGAGGTGCAACTTAAAATTATACTGATAAAATTACCTACACTGTCAAATATTTGTATTCCATCACAGTACTAATCTAATTCTTGAGTGGCATGTTGCACAGGTTCTTTTGATATAAATACTATAAATAATAGCACTTCACCTGCATACAGTTTAGAATGTCTTTATTACTAATTGACCATAACAATTATGTTTTGCAGATGTTTGTCCTCTGCTTCAGTAACTGTAAAATTAGAAATAAAATTATTTTCACCTCTTAATTAAGACAGGCCTGATGTAGCCTAGTGGTCAGGAGTAAGAGTACATGCTCTTTGAGTAGATTGATTCAAGACCCTTACAGGAGGCAGAGTGGGTAGTAGGGAGTATGAAAGCACTAGTGGGGTAAACCCTGTGGTAGCCAAAGCTACAGATAGGAAGCTCAGTAAAAAAAAATGAAAGGTTGAAGGTGATAGTGGGAGGGGGGGGTTAAAGTTGGGGGGGAGAGACCCACCTAGTTGGAAGGGGGACAGAAGAGGGTCCCCTAGGGTAGAATGCTCATCCTGTCCCAGGGGGTGGAAGTTGACTGTTGGCAGTGGGGTTACCCACCTTGGTTGGGAGAGTGAGAGAATAACTAACCCAGGTGATAGAAATTAAGGATCATAGGGAAAGAGTCCCTATGTTGAGGCACTTGTGTTGGTGCTCTGTCTTGCACTGGCCAAGGGAGAAGCCCTGTTGGCCAGTGTCAGTATCCCACACCACTCCAACTAACTTGCAATGGCATGGTGTCTGCTTGGATGGGCAGGGGGCCACTATGGCCATCTACACATCATCCATCCAAGGAGTAATGCAGGCAATTTTAATCAATCATAATCCTCATTCACTCTCTGCTCTAATTTTGGTTTTATAATTTTTTTCTTACATTTTATACTGTTATTGTGCTTTTTTATTTTTTCTTCCCCCACACACACACACATACATCTTTTTCATGCAAGGAGGGGGAAATACAATGGTGTGTAGTATACTTACTATACTAAATATCTAATAATTAAAATTAAGTGGCTAAAGGTTAAGGGTTGGTAAATAAAGGGAAAGAAGTAGAGGTATGAAAAATAGGTTGTTTGATTGCTACAATTGGCAGTAAAGAAAGTGACTCCAAACTATATCCTATTTTAAATTGAAAGCTGCTTGCCCTTAGTACCAACTCTGGAAGCTGATTGTACAGGGTACAATACCAGACATTTAGTGATGTTATGTGCAAATTGGTTTTACCAACAGTTCAATTTCAAAAATTAGTCTTCGACTTTAATTTTTGAAATTGATTACCATGTCAGACTAAGTCAGAAAGATGATTCAGACTTAATCATGGGCATTTTTACTGCCTAAGTTGTGGAAGGTCTAAAACAGAACTTTGTTCTTTGCTCAGTGAGGAAGTACTTTATTGCTACATATGACTACATGATACACAAGTTCCTATTGAAAAATTGGCTGAAGTTGGTGTATCTAATAATTAAAATAAAGTGGCTAAAGGCTAAGGGTTAGTAAATAAAGGGAAAGAAGTAGAGGTGTGAAAAATAGGTTGTTTGATTGCTAATTGGCAGTAAAGAAAGTGACTCCAAACTATATCCTATTTTAAATTGAAAGCAGCTTGCCCTTAGTGCCAACTCTAAAGATAAATAAATGCGTGATTTGCACTATCGGTTCTGCCAATTTCAATGTCACAACTTACTGGGCACTATTATGAAAGAAGGAGTATAGTGGTCCTTGGTTGGGACCAAGAAAGCTGGAAATATAACAAATTATGCCAAGTCATGAATGGCATTTTAACAATTCCTTATGTTAGTGCTAAGTGTGAGGGAATATTCAGTCAGGTTAGATAAATAAACTGAATTCAGATCTTGTCTTTTTGATTAAGTTTTGGAAATGCTCTTGACAGCCAAGTCTGTAGTGTCTGTTAGAATAAAACTTTGATTCAACGTTTCTGAAAAGGGCAAAAGTGTATTTCTTGAAGATATCAAAATCAATTGATGTGTAACAGGGATTAGGTCCTTGAGGATGTCACAGACATTCTCTCAGATAGACAAACTGTACTTGCTACCTGGGAGTCTAAAAGGCTGATGGAACTGATATTCAGTTGACACTCAAAGTCAAGCGGACCCAATTTCGGTGAAGACCGGATGGTCTGTGACAGCCAAATCCTCTGCTTGCACCAACATGATGGTGGAACTGTTAGTAATCCTGGGTATAGCCTACAAGCACATGGTGGGTAACCACCCAGGTGTGAACCAACGTAAGCAGGGGTCGAGGTGTGGTGCCCACACCACATGGAGGAATGCCACCCCTCTGTTATCAGCCAGTACTAGGTGGTAGATGACTCTCATCAACTGATGTAATACATAGACTTTGCTTATTGGAGGCTTGAAGTGGTGAAACCCATGTTTACTCTCCAGAGCTAAGTTCCTGTCAACCCGTCCCCATCTCTTCCATCATGCAATATGATTGACTTTTGAGGTTATGATGAACATCGTGGCGAGATCCATTCTTTCTTACATTTCGAGGGTACAGCTCTAAAATACCAATAGGTTTAGTCTGATGTACTAACTAGCGGCCGGCCTGCGAACACCGCAGGCTGGCCGCTAGTTAGTACATCAGACCAAACCTATTGGTAACTCTTTAGGAGGCTTCTGGATCAGCTAGTGTATAATCCTGCTACCTCTACTCTGCAAGATAGTGACTGGAGGGAGTCTGAGTAGTGTGTATGCAGGGGGCATTGACGAGGCAACGTTATGTCAAGGGTCTGGGTATATACTTACCATGTGTATGCCATGTCCAAAAATTTCATTACTTCATACAGCATATCCCACCCACTTTTTCTCACTATTGAATACACCATTAATTGTCAAACTAATAGAGTAAGCGTATCTGCGAAAAGATCTAAACCTCCCAAACACTTCCTAATTCATTTCACAAATATGTGGTCTCAATTCTAATCTCAACGATGTCCATTTCCAATTGCAGTCTGCCAAACCCCATGTACTTTTTCTGACCGAATCTCAGTTATCGGTTGATTCAACTACTGTTCATCTCAGTTGCCCAGATTATTTGCTGTATGATTCCTTTCACCTCAAAGGTGGTACTTGTGTATATGTCCGTTCCGGATATTCCCTGTCAGAGACTTGGTAAATTGGAATCTCCTCTTTTCGATCTTCTCTGGCTTAAAATCTCTCTACCTTATTGTGTCAAATTCATCTTTTGTCTCTACCGTTCTCCCAACTCCACTAATCACTTGGAGCTCTGACTTCCTCTCTTTGCAACTTGACTTTGTCCAGTCCAACTTTCCTAACAGCAAAGTAATTTTCCTTGGTGATGTTAATGTTCACAACCCCAGCTGGCTTCCGTTTTCTAGTCACGCTGACCCGACTGGTTGAGATGCTGAGGCTTTTGCTATTACTAATGACCTTATACAGATTGTTCATTTACCTACAAGAATACTGGACAATCCTAACCATACAGCCAACACGTTTGATCTTTTTCTCACAAACAACCCTTCTAAGTACACGGTCGAAGTGAAAGGTCCTTTTGGCACCTCAGATCACAACTTGGTGATTGACTCTTCTCGAATGGAGCTGTTATCTCATGGCTATTTCCATCTAGTATTGTTTGGCATTACAAGAATGCAAAATGGGATGATCTGCAAGATTTCTTTTATTTGGTTGGATTACTGTTTCAGACCTTCTGATGTCAACGTTTGCTTAGGTCGTGTCAGTGAGATTATTCTTGCAGGAATGGAATCTTTTATCCCGCACTCCATCTTAAAATCTCGTCCTTTATCTAAACCTTGGTTTTCCAATAAATTTGCTAAGTCTGTTCAAGAGAAGAACGTTGCATATCGTAATTGGCTTGTTTCTAATTCTTCAGTTTCATTTTCTGCCTACACCAAAGTTTGCAACAATTGTAAGGCAGTTATTAATCAGTTCAAACTAGAGTTTGAACAGGCTAAGAGTAGAAAACTTGCTTCTTGCCCTGATGGTAGCTGAGCATTCTGGTGTCTCTTGCCAAAGCTATTGGCTTCAACTTTTGCCCATGTCTGCTCCCATCTCTGTCAAAACCAGATTGTTCTCTTGTCACTTCAGCCAAGGATAAAGCTGACCTGCTGGCATCCCAACTCATTTATTAATAATCTTGGTAAAACACCTCCCACCATTCCCAACACACTCCATTCGGTGCCTCCTGTGGTCTTCCGTTAAAAGGATGTCAGAAGGATTTTGACGAATCTTGATGCTAAGAAAGCTCCAGGTCCTGATGGTATTTCTCCACTTGTTCTCAAAATGTGTGCTCCTGAACTTACTCCTGTTCTTTGCTGCCTTTTTTCACTTTCTTATTCCTAAGGTGTTTTCCCTTCTGCTTGGAAATTTGCTCATATCCAGCCAGTTCCTAAAAAGGGTGACAAATCCCTCCCATTCATTTATCGTCCCATTGCAATTACTTGTACTCATTCTAAAGTAATGGAGAAATCAATTAACCGCCAACTCTTAAACTACCTAGAAACCTTCCGTCTGATCTACGATCGCTAGTATGGATTCTGCCAGTGTCGATCCACTGGTGATATTCTGGCTTATGTTACCATTTATGGGCTAATTCAATGGAAAAGTTCGGTGAAACACAAGCAGTTTTTCTTGACATCTCGAAGGCTTTCGATCGTGTTTGGCTTAAAGGTCTTCTAAACAAGCTTCCGTCTTATGGTTTGCATGCTGTTTTTTGTAATTGGTTATCCAGTTTTCTCTCTGATCACTCGCTGACTGTGATGGTAGATGGCTCTCTCGTCTTCTAACTTATCGACTAATGCTGGTGTCCCCCCCCCAGGTTCAGTTCTTTTCCCCTACTCTTTTCCTTTTGTATATTAATGACCTTCTTCCATTGACTGGAAATCCTATCCATAGTTTTGCCGATGATAGCACACTGCATTCCATTTTGAGAAACCTTGCCCTGCTCAATCGGTTTACGGAAAAGTAACCCCCCCCCCGCATTTCGCTCCCGGAACATTTTGCCCCCAGTAGATAATAGTACACCTCTAAATTTAACTGAAATCCAGCTACAGGACCAAAAGAAATAATCTTTCCATATTTATTAAACAGTTTAGACCTTCAAAAATCTAATTTTAGGCCAATCCACGTAATGGTTTCCTTGCTGCCAGAGGTATCGTGTTTGAAGACAGAAGTCTGGAGCACTCATTGTTGAGACCGCACGGTCTGAACACTACGGTTCTGACATTGGGGAAGATGTCACACCTGTTTTGCAAAATTGATATCGCCATTCTCGAGAGTTGTACTAGGAGAGTTGGAAAAGAAGCTTCCTATATCTAAAATAAAAGTAATCCCTGTTGATTTATAATATAATAGAATATAGGAATTATCGAACACTGCAGGGGGCGAAATGGCGGGGACAACTTTTCCGGATCCTGCTCAATCATCAACTTCTCGAATATCCGCTACCAATTCCTTAAATGATGATCTCCAGGTAATTCTCCAGTGGGGCAAAGACAACTTAGTTGATTTCAATCCTTATAAAACTCAATCTTGTCTTATATCTCGCAAAAAGAGTTCTCCTGCTCCTATGCTTATCTTTGGTGACACTTCGATTTCTAGGCAAAATGATATCTCTTTTGGGATTTACCATGATTTCTAATTTCTCTTGGCACAAACACATTACAAATATTGCTTCCTCTGCATCTAAAAAACTTGGTTTTCTCTTTCGCTCTCAGCGTTACTTTTCTTCCAAACAGTTGTTCACTCTGTACAAATCTGTCCTACCATGGAATATTGTTCCCACATCTGGTGTAATGCCCCCAAAACCTCTCGGGCTTCTTGATTCCATTCAGAAAAGGGCAGTTAGGTTAATTAATAATTCATCTCTTACAGTCTCTCTCTCCACTCGCTGTCCCATAGATGTACTGTTTCTGCTACATGCCTCTTCTACAGATATTCTTCTGAATTGGCTTCTATAATTCCTGCTCCCTCTTTCAAAACAGTCCGAACATGTGTCGCCACCAGCCAACAACCATTTACTGTCCAACTTCAAACTCACATAACCAACTTTTCATCTTCCTCATTTATTCATTCAACTGCTGTGTTTCTAGAACAACCTTCCTTCATACGTATTTCCTGAAAATTAGTCTACAGAAGTTCAAGTCCAATGTCAACGAATATCTTCTTTCGTCTTCTCCAACCCAAGCATGGTACTAAGTACTATAGGTTCTAATACCCCTCATGTTTGGGGTTTACATAAAAAAAAAAAAAAAACACACACACACAGAACACAGAAATCCATAGATAGAAAAATGCTAGATAAGCTAATGTTTAAAATTGTACTGTAACGATAAATATATGGCTATAATTTCTAGTGCAGTGTAGACTTCAAAAAACCTCCCCATATTTTTTGGGAATCCCTTTTGCTTTTTTTGAAAGTCAAAAGTTGGCAGCTATGAAAAGATCAGGCTGGCAACTATTTTAACCATTACAGGTGTGTGTGTGTGTGTGTGTGCGTGCGTGCGTGTTTGTATGCACTTATGTACTCTTGTGACTCGGGTATCATAATTGATTGTCTGAAATTTTGTAGGATTAAGTACTGATTGTCTGAAATTACAGAGGATTAGGCAAAGATATTCAGAGATAGTATGTAGATTGCCTCGAGAGTAGCTTCTGGGACCTTCTGAAGATTGATTGGCTGTTTGCAGTACTGTTTCTGCTGGGTTTCTTTTTTAATTTGTTCAGGACTGTGTTTGAATATGTGGATTGGTTTTTAATCTGTCTGTGTCCTTTTGTTTTGGTTTATGTTGTTTTTATATTATCCAAATCATAAATTCTTCATTATATAATTTCCAATTATTGAATCCATCTCCTGTTAAAAGTGTGATTTACAATGCAAACCTCCGTGAGTAGAAGGTGAGATTAGCAGAATAAACAAAATCAACTTCTGCCTTCTATTCAGGATTGAGCAACACAGTTGGAAGTTTTCTAAACTTCAGAAACCAAAACGATTATTTTTAATAGGAATAAATTAGTTTTTTGATCCTAAAAGCATTTGAGTTTTATCTACAGTGAAATAGTAGTAGTATTTGCTATATAGTGCAAGGAAGCCATAGGCTTTTGCTGACTAGCTAATATATGCAATAACCAACTACTGTTCACCAAAGCTCTACAACTTCTTTATAATTACCACTATTATGTAATAGTCGTAATAAAATACTATGTATTTTATTACGATTATTTATTGTGTTTGGTAATGTTTTGGTTACAAATGTGTGTGTTCAATCTTGGGTGGTCGGCACCTAACCCTGTTTTCTCCATAGGGCCTGTTGTTTATATTGCACGATTTTGCATTGCACAAGGGTTTCTAGGAACACAAGTATCGTGCTATATGAGGACTGACTACATGATTTCCGATGCAGCTATTTTCTTCGGATTGATGACTTTGACTCTTTACTCACTAAGTTTCTACTGTTATGTTTTCACTTTTCTCGTATATACAATGGATTTGGTTTTAATAATCATTCAGAAATTACTTTAACTTCCCGTGTTGAATCTTGGCTTGGTGTGTGTGTGTGGGGGGGGGGATTCGCGTTTTTTGTGAGAGTTCGTTCCTTTTTTTTTTTTTTTTTTTTTTTAATGTCTTTGTTCCACGACATTGAGTGCTACGTTAATGCGTGTGTTGTTAAAGTTAACGAACTGTGACCATGTTTGGGGTGATATCTCTCTTTTAAGGTTGAATCTGAGATGGTGTATTTGTAGCGAATAGTATTTTTTACTAAATCTTTTGTGTGATTCTTCCCGAATAATGACGTTTGATGTATGATATGAGGGTATCTTTTACAAGTATTTTTGGTGAAAATATGGGTGAATTTAGGAATTATGTTGTGGGTAAGACATTTTTGCAAAAATGAAATATGAAGTTTGTTTGTGAAATATGTATTTTGGAATAGTGTGATTTTGTATTTAGCATGTTCAAATCCATTAGGGAACAAGAAGAGAAGGATAGGCTGTGCAGATAAGGTGTAAGTGATAATCATTAAAATATCTTATTTTGACACTTAAATTATTTATAGAACTTCTTAATGTACCGTTGTATAATCGACTTAGTGTGAATAGCAGTAAAGCTATTCACATGAAGTTGGGGTGGAAATGAAGTTTAAAATAAGTTAATCGAATGAATACGAATTGTTAATTTTGCTCAAGGAAGTAGTCGATTCCGCCATTGCATTTATTAAATTAGGATCTAGTTACAAAATCTTCTAACACGAGGCACTTGTCATAGAATGGTGTCGCCATAATACTAAACTTAACGTTCTAAATACGAAACTACCCACCAACCTCTCTCTGGTCTGGAATCTTATGCACATAAGATTCCCACATGTTGCAAAATGCATAATGGGAACATAGAAATTCTTTAAATACACAATTTCTTTTTTTCTTATCACTGCCAACTGAAGATGTTTAACACTAAAGTCACTTGTTGTGACTATTGGCCTTGCTTGTTTCATTATTTTAAATTTCAATTTTTCAGATGACAACCAGGGACAAGGTAGTACACTTCTACTGCCTTGAGCAAAATTAACAATTCTGTATTCATTTAATTAACTTATCTTAATTTATTTTACCACACACACACACACACACGTCAATTATCTTGAATAATTTGAAAGGCTGATCTTTCTTTTATTTTTTATTATGGTGGTACAGTAAAACACCAGTTATAGTGATCATGTTTGCAAATTGAATTTCGATTCTAATAAGCGAAAGATCGAGTTTACTACCCATTTATAACAGATTGTACAAACAAAAAGCCCAATGAACCCCAAACACTGCAAATTGTTTTTATGGTTGTGACCTTCAGAAATTTGCTTTAGAAAAATATCACCTAGACCTGGATTTTAGAAAATCTCTCCAGAGTTTAATGTGGGGACTTCAACAATTTATGACATCAAGAAAAATTCCAAAGCTATAACAGAATTTGTGTTGATTATGGATAGTGAAGGAGGATCTAGCAGGAAAAAGACTGTCGAAACCTGAACATGCCTCTTTAGAATGCACTCACATTGTTTTTTTGTTTTCTTCAGAGCAAAGTTTAGGTGAAACAGTGTCTGGCCCAATGTTGTGAAATAAAGCATTGAATTTTAATCAAAAATTAATAGGTAATGAAGATTAAGACAAGCACAGGTTGGCTGAAAAACTTTAAACTGAGACACGGTATATGTGAACTAGACGTTCAAGGCGAGAAACTTTCTGCAGACGAATTGGCAGCGGTGTCCTTTAAAAGTAAGTTTGCTTTAGTTATAGGAAATTAAGAGAAAGAAATGTTTATAATGTTGATGACTGGCTTATTATGGAAAGCATTACAGAGAAAATCCCTAGCCACTAAAAGAGAAATCCTTGCACCAGGTTTTAAGATAGGAAAAGAGCAAGTTACAATTGCTCTGTGTGCAAATGCCACTGGGATGCACTGATTGACAATGCTCATTATCGACAAGTCGAAAAAACAGAATATTAAAAACCTTTCTAATTTTCCTGTTTTGTATAAAAATGCCTGGATGGATGTTTGTTTTCCGAGATTAGTTTATAATTTTTTTATTTAATTAATCTTACTGGAAAATTCGGCTATCCAGAAGAGATCTTACATTAATTATTCCAGATAACTGACACTACTGTGTGTGCGTGCATGTCTAACACACACACACACACACACACACACACACACACACACACACACACAATATATATAATATTGTAAGTAGAACACATAAATTAGATTTAATTGGTTTAAGTCTAATGAAAATACGGTATACACTGGGAGCGATATATGGAATGAAAAAGAGGAAAAAATGGACTGGAGATTAAAATAAGAAGTGAAAAAACGTCCAAAATGGAATAACATTGTGGTGTCTCCCACAATTTCAGTGTCATCATCAGAGGTCATCCACCGAAATTATGAAAAAGACAGCAATGTTCTTGCTTCTGTTTCCGACATGATCTGTATGCTATGGTGCACATGTAGTTGCCACGTGCGTTGAAGGCAAATTTAGATATGAATTTTGCTTTGATAAGTTTATAAAGGATGTGCCAATAAAAGTGGTTATAATACGTAGTGCATGATCTGTATGCACTACGTATTATAACCACTTTTATTGGCACATCCTTTATAAACTTATCAATGCAAAATTCATATCTAAATTTGCCTTCAACGCAAGTGGCAATTACACGTGCACCATAGCAAACAGAAGCAAGAACATTGCTGTTTTTTTTTCATAATTTCGGTGGATGACCTCTGATGACACTGAAATTGTGGGAGACACCGCAATGTTATTCCATTTTGGTCGTTTTTTTCACTTATTTTAATCTCCAGTCCATTTCTTCCTCTTTTTCATTCCATATATCGCTCCCAGTGTATACCATATTTTCATTCGACTTTTAAACCAATTAAATCTAATTTACGTGTTCCTTACAATATTTTATATATTATGGCTGTAGGGTATGTTTTGCTAATGCAGTGTCCCTGATCCATAAGCTTTATTATTATTATTATTATTATTGCTGCTATATTATTATTACCTTTTTTGTACAGGCACTTACCCCCCTATATTAATTAGCTTCTTAGTACCATTATTCATATATATATATATATATATATATATATATATATTGTGTGTGTAGTAAGAAACATTAATACAGGGTCTGCAAAGATGGATATGAGAAGTACACATAGTGCTTGAACTAAAAGGGTGTAAAGGATACCAGAAAAAAGAAATGTAGTAATGAAAAAGGTGAAAGAATGTTAAAATTGTTTCACCTTTTTGAAAGAATTCTAACAGAATGTTTATATCAGTTGAAGCAACCATGTGAGGGGGAGGAAGTGGAGTCAAAGTGAAATGTCCCATGTTACAGGGAAGTAGGTAAATAAACAAATGAGGCAAAGTGTCAGAGGGAGATTATTAATGGCTGACAAAGTAGAGTAGAAAGACACTAAACTTTATCAGAAGAAAAAAAAGGGGCGATAGCAGAGGAATAGCACCTTGATATTGCTTTCAGCCAGCCTAATTGCGCACGAGAAATAAAATGTAGTAATTAAGGAAAGCAGAATGCAATTTGAAGAAGAGTAATATAGTTGTGCTCAGGTTGTCTGGGGTTGCTGAACCCGTACCATAGTTGGTCCCTGGATAGATGTCTGGAAAAATGCCTCATATGTTTAAGTCAGTATTGTTATTGTAAAAAAAAAAAAAAAATAATAATATATATATATATATATACAGGCATACCTCAGTTAACGTTACCTCTGATAACGAAGCTTCGATATAACGAAGTCGGCAATTTCAAGCCCCATTTAACATAAAAAAAATTCCAGTTTAGTCACCTGAAATCTAAACAAACTGAAGAAATTACGGAAACCTTTGGGGCTTCTTGTGGTTGGTTCGAGAAATTTAAAAAACGGGCCAGGATTCATAGTGTAAAATTAACAGGAGAAGCTGCAAATAAGTTTCCAGAAAAACTAAAGGAAATAATTGAACGTGAAAATTTTCTAAATTTGGTGTTCAATGTTGACGAAAGCGGTTTGTTCTGGAAACGGCTACCAACAAAAAGCTTCATTTCTATTGAAGAAAAATCAGTTGCTGAGTTCAAAGCAGCCAAAGACCGTTTAACGTTACTCTTTGGATCAAATGCCTCTGACGATTATAAATTAAAATTGTTATTAGTTTACCATTCAGAAAATCCGAGGGTGTTAAAAGGTAACATAAAAATGAATTTACCTGTTATATGGAAAGCAAATAGAAAAGTGTGGGTTACCAAGGAGTTATTTACTGATTGGTTTGTTAACCACTTTTGCCCTGAAGTAAAACGGTATTGTCAAAAAAACAACTTTGAAGAAAAAGCTCTTTTGTTGTTAGACAATGCTCTGGGACATCCTACTGATCTTAACACGTTGGACACATGCATTCCTGTCAAAGTTATGTTTCTTCCAGCAAACACAACTTCCCTGATTCAACCATTGAATCAGGGAGTAATAGCATCATTTAAAGGTTATTATCTGCGTCGAACATTAACCAGTTTAACTGAACTAGAGGATAAAGAGGAAATGACAGTTAAAACTTTTTGGAAAAACTACACCATTAAAATCGCAATTGAAAACATTGATAGTTCTTAAAAAGAAGTCACTAAGAAATGCTTAAATGGAGTTTGGTGCAAAATATGGCCAGAAGTTGTACTAGAAGAAGAAAATAACATCCAAGAAATTAGAAATGAAGTTATCCAGATGGCTCAATCAATAGGTTTCGAAAATGTCGATGAAGAGGATGTTATAAATTTATTGAATGCAGAAGATGATGGTTTTTCAGTGGAAGATTTAGAAAACCTTGTTAGCAACGAAGACAAAGATAATGAAGACGAAGTTAAAGAAGTTCCTGCCGAAAAAGTGTTAACAACCAAAGATTTAAAAAAGTGCTTAAATGACTTAAATTTTTTTAGTGAAAATGATCCTGATTTAGGAAGAAGTGTTATTGTTAAGCGATCAGTGTTAAATGCAATAACTCCGTATAGGCAATTGTTAAATGAAAGAGGAAAAAAGCATAAACAATCAACTTTAGACTCGTATTTTAAAATGTGATTTCACTTTGTATGTAAGTTGACTGTTTATTTAATAAAACTTTTCTTTGTTCGAAAAAAAAGCTTTTCATTTTCTTTACATAGGAACGTATCCCTATTCTGGCCATAGTATTTTTACCTCTGAAAACGAAGTTTCGCTTAACGAAGTAATTTCGTGGAACACATCCTATTTGTTATTCGAGGTATGCCTGTATATATACAAAATAGATGTGACATAACAGAACACAATACCGCCATGTATTGCCACTTCGTGAGCACAAGTTTTCTACACTGTGAGACATGACAGAAGCTAGGGGATATATGACTGTACATTATGTACAAACCTGAAAGTAATATGTAATCAAACAGTAAATGTTGTTTATATCAAAGTTATTGTGGTTTATAAGTTTTTTGAATTTTTTAATATTTACTGCTTTTTTTGAAATGATGGTAGAGGAATGCTGTAGGGAAATTATTGCACCGCAATTTATCATGGAGTTGTTTAATGTTGTCAGCAAAGAGATTGTCGCTACTGCATATTGTCTCAATTCTGATGCATTGGGAGTATTATATTAGCATGTATTTTTTTTAGAAATCTTAGAGTGCCAGTGGGTAAAATTGACTACATTAAAATTAAAAGCATCTCTTTTATTGTATATGTTGATTGTGGTATGAGGGCTGTTAATATTAATATCTTAGTAATTGGCTGAAAAATCATTATTTGTTTTTTCCAGAGTAAGTTTTGAAGGATAAATACCAGCAAAGTCATGTATAAATGTAGGGTAGTTGAATACCAATAAGTCATCAATATATCTGAGGGTAGAGAGGTCTCAGACCAGTATAGATATAGGTTAGCTAAGATACAACTAGTGGGGCTAACCATGGGGGGTACCTTTTGGTTTGCAAGTATACAGATTTGCCATCAAAAATATAGTTATTGGAGACACAAAGATTAATAAGATTGTTCCAAAAAACTGAATTACAACCAATAATATGTTTGTATTTATTATAAATTTCATTCCAATTTTAAGTTAGGTCTAGCAACCCCAGACAACCCAAGCACAACTATATTACTCTTCTTCAAATTGCTTTCTGCTTTCCTTAATTACTACATTTTATTTCTCATGCACAATTAGGCTGGCCAAAAGCAATATCGAGATGCTATTCCTCTGCTATCACCCCCCTTTTCCTTCTGATACAAAGTTTTTAGTGTCTTTCTACACTACTTTGTAAGTCATTAATAATCTCCCTCTGCTAGCACTTTGCCTCATTTGTTTATTTACCTACTTCCCCGTAACACGGGACATTTCACTTTGACGACTCCACTTCCTCTCCCTCACACGTGGTTGCTTCAACTGATATAAACATTCTGGACAGTGATCTATCAGCTGTATCCTTTGTTCTCCAACATTACTTTGGAAACACCACAGCAACTACTTCACAGATTCTGTTCCAAACACACAGTAAGTTGAAGTAATTTTTGTAATGTATCTGTCCTTTTGATTTCAAAAATTTTTTTTTTTGTCTCTGTCTGGTCGGCTGTGATTTATACATTTCGCATGTATACGTAATAACAGAAACAGAGACCCTTGCTTATAGTGGTGATTCCTACGGTTTTGGCTGCCGGCTCTATGAAGAAATAGTTAAAGCTCTAGGACCCACTACTTTAAGTAACATTGTTATCTTCATTATTCTTTCTATTTTTATGTTAATCAATTTATTTCAGGTTATCTCCTTCACCTTACAGGCCTTCTCAATTTTTCCATGGTAATTACAATTGACAGGTCAACATCCCTTCCATATATACTGAATATAAACATTTGTCTATATATATAAGTATAAAAAAGGACAAAAAAGAAGAGGAGGAAAAATTAATTTTTATTTCTCTCTTTCTCTCTCTTTCCCATTGATCTTATCACTAAACTTATATATATGGTTTTTATAGTATGGAGCGAATAAATTATCACCTGAAACTCATTTTTATTATAGTTATGGGCAAACTGGTACTGGAAAAACTTACACGATGGAAGGAGAAAGGATGAGTGGGGTATGTTCTTGGGAAGAGGTAAGTTCTTTAAAAGTAGCATATTGTTTATTTCTTTGTTGCTTCAACTTTCATTACTTTGGAAATAAAAAATTAGGTAATATTTTATAGAGATGGCAATTTTGAACCAGCCTAAAAGTATAAATATTGTTAGCTGGGAATGGCAGAAGTAAGAATGTGAAATGATTGATGCAGTAATAGTAGAAATGATGTCTTCCAAACAAGAGGAGATTACCATAAATGAGAAATTTTTTGAACATTGCTTTTCAGATATTTGTAGTGTTTGGTTTTCACTTATCCCCTGAACTGAAAACTGAAAAGTATATTACAGACTGTAATATACTTTTCAGTTTACAATGAGAGAATTGTACTGTTTTCTTTTCTCCAGTAACACTTTAAATAAACAAATGCTAACTTCCATCTGGATAATTGAATATAGGGTTTTTTATTTTATTTCCCCCCCCCCTCATTCATCAGTTAACACATTCACTACTAGAATGCAAACTTTTGTCATAACGAACCATAATTTTTTTTTTTTTTTTTTTTTTGTCTTAATGCAACTTTGTCTACTGAATTATGTTCAGTAAATGACCTCTGTAAAAGGAAAGGCACAAGAAATGCACAGCTGTTTGATAGTGGCACACTGATTGAACAATGGGCTATTTTCATTACAACTGGGATTTTTTGCTTTACACCAGTTGCACTGTCTAAAGAGTGCTATAAAAGCTGTGTTCATAAATACTTTGTTCATATGTTCAACCGAAGCAAAGAACATAGTTTTATGTTTTTTGCTTTGGTTGAAGTTATTTTATTTAGCTTAGTATTTTCCACAAGAAGAAAACCTTTTTGAAGATTGCCTGCTGAATTTTAATTCCTAAGTTTGTGAAAAAGAAAACATCATCCTTAGTGTGTCTACTGATAAACATTTACCATTCAAGGTAAAAATTTTTAGGAAAGTTTAGAAAATTTTTTTTCAAAAAAGTTTACCCTAAAATGTAAAATTTTTTATAGAAAAACTGTTGTTTTAATGGATCCACAGCCTTGGACATCAGGACTGAAAAGCAACAGTGATGGCCAGTATGTTGAAGCTGATGACATTGAGTTAGCTCTCTATAATATGTCATGTGATACTGAAATAAAATTCTGTTCCGAAAGATGTGGATTCTGTAACTCTTTCAAATGCATCTGTTAGTGTTAGAATGCTACAAGTAACATGCTGGTGTTACTTGGAGTGATGATTGATTCTTCACAGATGAAATCCCTTTCAATTGCTAAAAAGCAGTGCTTGCTTGTTGAAATGCTCCACAGAAGCACCCCAAGGCACACAGAAATTACCCCTGCAAATGTAAGTGGTTGCAGATGTATTAAGTGTTAGAAATCTAATAATGCAATTTACTTTGAAAAATGGTTTTTTATACCACGAAATGACTTTCACTTGTGGTTTATTTTGAAATTATCAATTCAGAGAACATAGTTTTACTACACTAAAACTTGAACATATGAGGCATATTTTTAAAGTTTCTGACATACCATAGAAAGAATAAAGTGGATTCTAAATAACTAGAATTTCATTCAACCAAGTCCTCTGCTAACTTAACTCACATGGTCTCTTATATAGAACACTCTATATTGTTCCTATCCTCACTCTTTTTGCTGCATGAATTAAAGTCTTAAAATGTTAAATTATCAAATTTATTTGTTTATTTCTCTCTTCAGTGCAGGAAACAGTAATCTAAAGGGGCCATTTCCACATCTGGAAATGGCTCCTTCAGATTACTATTTACAAGTTACAATACTCAAAAATTCATAATTGTTGAGTCTTGTGACTGGGAGTGCTATCATGTAGGAAGAGGATCCAGTTGATGAAACTGAATCAATTAATAAGTGTACAAATGAAGATTTATAGTAAAAGAAAAAGAAAGGTGTGGTTTTTTTTTTTTTTTTTTTTTTTTTTTCCTTCTTCCCGCTGAATTTTAATTTCATTTTTAACATTAATCTCACTGGAAAAATTTAATATTTAAAAACATTTATGTCGATAGTTTATTTTTACAAAACTTCCCATTTCCTACAACTCTTGAGTGATTTTTGTGCTAGTCTAGAAACTAGCTTACGAAAACCTTAATTTGGTCCTTGAGGTTGTCACAGACATTCTCTCAGATATGCCTGACAAGCTGTACTTGCTACCTGGGAGTCTAAAACGCTGATGGAACTGATATTCGGGTGACAAGTCAAATGGACCCAATTTTGGCAACGTCCGGATGGTCTGTGACAGCCAAAACCTCTGCTTGCACCTTCACGATGGTGGGACTGTTAGTAAGACTGTTATAACCTCCATGCACAAGTACATGGTGGGTGACCATCCAGGTGTGAACCAACGTAAGCAGGGGTCGAGGTGTGGCACCCACACCACATGGAAGAATGCCACCCCTCTGTTACCAGGCAGTACTAGGTGGTAGAGGACTCTTCAACCGGTGCAATACCACCACCACTTTGCTTGAAGTGGTGTAACCCATGTTTAGTCTCTAGAGCTAAGTTCCGGTCATCCCTTCCCTATCTTTTCCATCATGCAGTATGATTGATGACTTTTGAGGTTATGATGAACATCGTGGCGAGATCCAATCTTATCACGTTCACTGTCCCCATATATTACATTTGCGTGACCTGAGAAGTCCAGATATGAAACTATCAGATTAATCAAAGTGTACGTAAATATGTACATATAGCTATTTTGTATATTGTATGTAATGTTTTTTATGTGTTTTTTTTTTTTTTTTTTACTATGCATCATATGTGACGCCTGGACTTGTGAATACAAATTTACTCCTCCAAGTCCATGAATCACGTATGATTCACTTACAACTACCCGCCAATTTTATTACTTTTGAGGTTATATTGTTGACCTTGAAGTGTTTCGGCCACGGTCACAAGTTATTAGTTACTTTCTAGTGTGAAAATGGGTAGTCGTGGACTTAGTGATGAGGAGTTGCAAAGAATATTGGAGGAAAGTGACTATGAGCCAATTTCTAGTGATAGCGACGACGATTACGTACCAGAGACAGTTTCAGAGCCTGATATTGACAGTGGAAATGAAATGAAACAAATATTGACACAATTTACGGATATGGCAGGTACATCAAGACAACATGAAGGTTCTGCTAGTGTTAGTAAAAGTCCTTGGACTTACAACATTTCTCCACCTCAGAAGGAAACTTTCATAGGTTCATCCGGTATCCAAAATATTGACAGTATAATGGAAAATGGTAAAGCTTCTATAACCCGCATTTATTATAAATGAAGACGTCATGAATCTTATGGTGAATCAGACAAATTTATATGCTCATCAGGTTATGAATAGTCAAGTAACAGCGAAAGGAAGAATGCAACGATGGAAAGATACTAATGAAAGTGAAATGAAAAAGTTTTTGGGATTCATCTTATTCTCAGGTATTGTTTCATATCCGAGATGGGAGTATTATTGGAAAACAGACCCTATGTACTATCATCCATTGTTACATAATTTTGGAATGACTTACAATCGTTTTACTAACCTACTAAGATGCTGGCATTTTGCAGATAACACAGCAGAACATTCTAATAGATTGTATAAAATTCAACCCCTTATTGATCTAGTAATTACAAATTTACGTAATTTATACTTTCCCGGGGATGTTGTTGTTATCGACGAATCTATGATACCGTTCAGAGGTCGGCTTCTATTCAGGCAATATAACCCTTCAAAAAGTAACAAATATGGATTGAAAGTATACAAGTTGTGTACAAAAGATGGTTACGTTTGGTCTTTCGATGTTTACAACGGTCAAACCCCGCAAACCCTGCCAGGAATCGATAAACCTGGATGTGTGGTTATAAAGCTATTAGACAGACTAATAAACCAAGGGCGACTTCTAGTTGCAGATAATTATTATATTAGCATACCTCTTGCAAATTACTTGAAATCAAATAAAACAGATTTGTGTGGTACACTTCGTAGTAATAGATTGGGAGTTCCTAAGGAAATAATCCAGAAGAAATTACGCAGGGGTGAAAAAATAACAATGCAAAAAGATAATATTGTGATCACTAAGTGGCATGATAAGAGAGATGTTTTGATGTTGTCAACATGTTTTGGTGATGAAATGAAGAAGTGTGGAAGAAGAAATGAACAAGTAAAACCAGAAATGATAACTGAATACAATAAGGCAAAAAAGGGGATCGATGTATCAGACCAACTTTCAAGTTACCAGTCACCAATGAGAAAATTATTGATATGGTATAAAAAAAAATTGCAATAGAATTAGTTTTTGGGACAGCAATTGTGAACACATTCATAATTTTCAATGGATTGCAGCAAGAGAAGAAAGACAAAATGTCTCTTTTAGAAGTGAGAGAGGCAATCACTAAAGAATTGATAGGAATCAAAAAGGAACCAACCTCTAGTACAACCATTTGTCAATCTTCATCTCAGCATTTTCTGTCGGAAATTCAGAGGCTTTCCCACGGTAAAATTCACAGGAAAAGGTGTCACGGATGTTACGAAGAAGCAAAAATTGCTGGAAAAAATCCCAAATTGGCTGCCAAACAAGTTTATACTGAATGTAAATGTAAATCATGTGAGAAGCCATATTGTATGAAATGTTTTGAAAATAAACATAAAAATTAGTCTTTTTTTCAGTTTTTTGTACTTCTGAAATAAAATACACTTTTCTTAACATTTTGAAATCTGTTTTATTTACTCCTAACATTGCATGTAATTTGAAATATTTGATGTAGCTATGTGTAAAAACTAGGAAACTTTTATGCAGGTTCATTAACTTTTCTAAAAAAATATTTTCTTGTTAAGTCCACAAAAGATTAAAAACATAGGTCAGAAGTCCAATTTTTTAAAAATGTTTAAGCTGGCAAGACCCTTGGGAATCACATATGATGCCTGAACTTATTACAAAAAACGATTGTGCATCACATGTGATTCCCTGGACAGTGAACGTGTTATTTACATTTTGAGGGTACAGCTCTAAAACAGTGTTCACAGGCCGGCCGCTAGTTAGTACATCGGATCGAACCTATTGGTAATTCCCTAGGAGGCTTCCGGATCAGCTAGTGTATAATCTTGCTACCTCTACTCTGCCAGATAGTGACTGGAGGGAGTCAGAGTAGTGTGTATGTGGGGGGCATTGTCGAGGCCACGTTATGTCAAGATCTGGGTATATACTTACCATGTGTATGCCATATTCAAAAATTTCATTACTTCATACAGCATGTCTCACCCACTTTTTTTTTTACTAATTGAATACACCATGAATTGTCAAACTAATAGAGCAAGCTTATCTACAAAAAGATCTAAACCTCCCAAACACTTCCTAATTCATTTCACAAATATACGTGGTCTCAATTCTAATCTCAACAATGTCCATTTCCACTTGCAGTCTGCCAAACCCCATGTACTTTTTCTGACAGAATCTCAGTTATCGGTTAATTCAACTACTGCTCATCTCAGTTGCCCAAATTATTTGCTGTATGATTCCTTTCGCCTCAAAGGTGGTACTTGTGCATATGTCCATTCTGATATTCCCTTTCAGAGACTAGGTAATTTGGAATCTCCTCTCTTCGATCATCTCTGGCTTAAAATCTCTCCACTTCATGGTGTCAAATTCATCTGTTGTCTCTACTGTTTTCCCAACTTCACTAATCACTCGGAGCTCTTTGACTTCCTCTCTTTGCAACTTGACTTTCTCCAGTCCAACTCTTCTAACAGTGAGGTAATTTTCCTTGGTGATTTTAATGTTTACAACTCCAGCTGGCTTCTGTTTTCTAGTCACTCCGACCCAGCTGGTTGAGATACTGAGGCTTTTGCAATTACTAATGACCTTGCACAGATTGTTCATTTACCTACAAGCAGTGCTTTTTTTGTGATAGTATGCAATGGTACTGCGTACCGGCACACTTTATTAACAGTGTGTGACATTTGCATGCAGTATATTTCGAAATTTGAAATATTCGGTAATTTTTTTTTCACATGTTTAACCATTATTCAAATACATACACTTAAATTTATTTAACTAAATTTGCATTTTTCACTGTCTATTGTTAAGATATTTTCTATATAAAACTTTATAACCATTTTTGGAATTTTAAATTACTCAGTCGGACCTCTGTTTAACGAACTTAAAATAGTTTCGGTTGAGCGAAAAAAAATTTCATATAACGAACATATTAGGGAGACTCGGTACGCACTGTTCACACTTTAGGCAATTAGTGCTGCTGCACGAATTAAGAGTTAAAGGGATTATTCCACTTAGTGATACTCGTAAATCCTATCCGACCCCCTGTCCCACATACCGAGAACTTGCGCTGATCAAGGGGTATTCCTGATGTGAACAGTGGGCTCTGGTCAACCTTCTACTGTAAGTGCCCTCATCGGGAATTAGGAGAGAGTGGTTTTCTTTACAAATAATCAACTGTTGTCATATCTTAATTTGTTATGTATTAATAAATTGTTTTAAAATGTTAGAAAATATATTTACCATCTCTTACTGTATTTCTGAATGTTGAATTATTTTTCATTGTGGAAAAGGTCATATTTCTTTAATGAAATTTTTGTTTAACAAATTTTTGCAAGGAACAATTGTCTTAGTTATATAGAGGCTCAGACTGTAGATTTACTTTATTGGGGACTATCTCACTTTCGCAGGTGTTCCATTCATCTAAGAAGTACCACCCACTTTGGGAAATTCGTGTACCTCTTTCTTGACTCTCCCCCCCCCCCCCTTTGGAAATGCCATTTCCTAGGGATTCCTTTTGGTTCCCCACTAATTTTTCTGTGGCTTTTGTTACAATGTAAAAGTTTGTTCAACACAACTTTGTATTTGTGCATTTTCAATTCAGACGCAACAGTTTTATTTATTTGCCCGTGTGGTAATGAGATTGTAAGTGAATTAGTATTTAAAAAAAAGCTATCTTGAACTGTAAAGTACAAAATGAAAAGAATTACTAGTTTCTTCTCACCCTCCATAGTTAAGAAATTAAAAACAAGTGAAAATGTGAGTGAAGACCTAATTACAGAAACTGTGTCAAACACTGCTTTTGTTCCTGATAGTATCTGCATCCAACAGTAAGGGATGACTGACATAAATGACTGGCCAAGTTGCTGGACTGTTGATCAAAAAAATGATTTCTGTGCAAAGTATAATTGACTAAATTATCAAAATAAGAGACTTGGCTATGCATTATGTAAACAAATTGGAACTCTTGGAGTGGAAAAGAAGATGGGCATGAAGATTTTTAAGGAATGGGCAAATAATGAAGTTACCTATTTTGGCGAAAGCAGACAGCAACAGCTATTGTCTTTAAGAAAAAAATTTTCGATCACAAGGAAACAGCGGGACATAAAGCTGCTATAAAACTGCTTGTGGAAGCTGAGAAAGGTCCCCATGAAAGTCTGTTTAAAGAGTTTTTATAGCACGAAAAATTAATAATAGCAAAAATTTTTCGCATCTCATATAAGGTGGCCAAAGAAAATCAGTCTTTTCATAATTTTGAATCAGAGATTGACCCACAGGAATTAAATGGGATTGACATGGGTCATATTCTTCATTCAACAAACACTTGCATTAACATCTTGAACCACATTAGTGATGAAATGAGAAAATTTGGTTAATAAAATCGTTATGTTGAACAGTAAAATTTCACTGATAATTGGCAAATCGACCATGGTGAGTAGGAAATTCGGTTTGATTGTTTACGTTCGAACTTGTATATTTGACTGTGGAATGAGATCTCCCGTAAATTTGTTTCTGGACTTGATTGAACTCAGTGTTACTGCAAAAGGGATATTTGATTCTCTGCTCGCTTGTCTTCAGTCATATGGTATGACGGGAAAACTATTTAAAAACTCAGTTTGTGTCACACGTGATGGTGCAGCTGTTATGATGGGTAGTAAAAGTGGTGTTACGAAACTAACAAAACAAAAATTTCCTTCTTTAATAGTGTGGCATTGCGCTAATCACCGATTAGAACTATCAGTTGGTGATACTGTGAAATCCGTTGCAGATATCGATAGATTTAAATCATTTATTGATAAACTTTATTTCATGTATAATGCGTCGCCAAAAAATGGCAGAGAATTAAAGGTGTGTGCAAACTCGCTGGATATTGAACTATTAAAAATTAGCAGAATTTTAAGCATATGATGGGTGACATTGAGCTTCCGGTCTGTTTCGGCTGTTTGGAATAACTGAGGCGTTAGTTAATCATTTTCAAGAAGCAAAGAATGACTCTATGTGGGACCAAAAAGAAAGATGTACATATGAAGGATTGCAGAAGAAAATTAAGACTACAAACTTTATATTAGATTTAGGTTTAATGTGTTTTTGCACAAAATTTGGTTAATAAATTTTATTAATACCCATCGTTTTTTAGATGCAGAAGAAGCAATATTTGTAATGTGCTTGTGCCAAGAGAGATTAGAAGTCAAGGTAATCCCCAAAAGAGATATATATCATTTTGCCTAGAAATCGGAGTGTCACTAAAGATAAGCATAGGAGCAGCAGAATCCTTTTTGCGAGATATAAGACAAGACTGAGTTTTAGAAGGGTTGAAATCAACTAAGTTGTCTTTACCCCACTGGAGAATTACTTGAAGATTGGCATTTAAGGAATTGGTAGCAGATTTTCGAGAAGTTGAAGCTGATTGAGCAGGACAAGGTTTCTCAAAATGGAAAGTGGAATGCAATGTGCTATCATCGGCAAAACTATGGATAGGATTTCCAGTCAATGGAAGAAGGTCATTAATATACAAAAGGAAAAGAGTGGGGAAAAGAACTGAACCTTGGGAACACTGGCATTAGTGGCGAAGTTAGAAGTCAGAGCCATCTACCATCACCCTCAGTGAGCGATCAGAAAGAAAACTGGATAACCAATTACTAAAAACAGTTGGCAAACCATAAGATGGAAGCTTGTTTAGAAGACCTTTATGCCAAACACGATCGAAAGCCTTTGAGATATCAAGAGCAACTACTTGTGTTTCACAGAACGTTTCCATTGAATTAGTTCATAAATGGGTAACATAAGCCAGAATATCACCAGTGGATCGACACTGATGGAATCCATACTGGCGATCGTTGATCAGACGGAAGGTTTCTAGGTAGTTTAAAATTTGGTGGTTAATTGATTTCTCCATTACTTTAGAAAGAGTAAAGTAATTGCAATGGGACGATAATTGGATGGGAGGGATTTGTCACCCTTTTTAGGAACTTGCTGGATATGGGCAAATTTCCAAGCAGAAGGAAAAACACCTTTGGAATAAGAAAGTGAAAAAAGGCGGCAAAGAATAGGAGTAAGTTCTGGAGCACAGGTTTTGAGAACAAGTGGAGAAATACCATTGGGACCTGGAGCTTTCTTAGCATCATGATTCGTCAAAATCCTTTTGATGGAAGACCACAGGAGGCATTGAATGAAGCGTGTTGGGAATAGTGGGATGTGTTTTACCAAGATCGTTAATGCATGAGTTAAAAGAAAAATGGGATGCTAGCAGGTCAGCTAGCATCCCATCCAAGGATAACTTGGCTGAAGTGACAACAGAACCATCTGGTTTGGACAGAGGTGGGAGCAGAGATGGGCAAAAGTTGCAGCCAATAGCTTTGGCAAGAGACCAGAATGCTCGGCTACCATTAGGGCAAGAAGCAAGTCTTCTACTCTTAGCCTGTTCAAACTCTAGTTTGGACTGGTTAATAACTGCTTTACAATTGTTGTGAGCGTTGGTGTAGGCAGAAAAATGAAACTGAAGAATTAGAAACAAGCCAATTACGATATGCAACATTCTTCTCTTGAACAGCTTTAGCACATTTATTGAAAAACCAAGGTTTATATAAAGGACGAGATTTTAAAGTGGAGTGTGGGATAAATGATTCCATTCCTGCAAGAATAATTTCACTGACACGATCTGAGCAAACGTTGACATCAGAACGTTTGAAACAGTAATCCGACCAGAGAAAAGAAGAAAAGAAGTCTCGCAGGCCATCCCGTTTTGCATTCTTGTAATGCCAAACTACACGAGGTTGGGAATAGCCATGAGATAAAGGTTTCATTGGAGAAGAGACAATCACTAAGTTGTGATCCGAAGTGCCTAATGTACCTCTCACTTAGACCATGTACTTAGAAGGGTTGTTTGTGAGAAAAAGATCAAGCGTATTGGCTGTATGATTAGGATTGTCCAGAATTCTTGTAGGTAAATGAACAATCTGTGCAAGATCATTAGTAATTGCAAAAGCCTCAGCATCTCGACCAGCTGGGTCGGTGTGACTAGAAAACGGAAGCCAGCTGGATTTGTGAACATTAAAATCACCAAGGAAAATTACTTCACTGTTAGGAAAGTTGGACTGGAGAAAGTCAAGTTCCAAAGAGAGGAAGTCAAAGAGCTCCAAGTGATTAGTGGAATTGGGTGAACGGTAGAGACAACGATGAATTTGACACAATGAGGTAGAGATTTTAAGCCAGAGAAGATCAAAGAGAGGAGATTCCAAATTGCCAAGTCTCTGACAGGGAATATCAGAACGGACATATCCCAAGTACCACCTTTGAGGTGAAAAGAATCGTACAGCGAATAATTTGAGCATCTGAGATGAGCAGTAGTTGAATCAACCGATAACTGAGATTCTGTCAGAAAAAGTACATGGGGTTTGGCAGACTGCAAGTGGAAATGGACATTGTTGAGATTAGAATTGAGACCACACATATTTGTGAAATGAATTAGGAAGTGCTTGGGAGGTTTAGATCTTTTCGCAGATAAGCTTGCTCTATTAGTTTGACAATTCATGGTGTATTCAATAATAAGAAAAAGTGGATGGGACATGCTGTATGAAGTAATGAAATTTTTGGATATGGCGTACACATGGTAAGAATATATCCAGATCCTTGACATAACGTGGCCCCGCATACACACTACTTCGACTCCCTCCAGTCACTATCTGGCAATGTAGAGGTAGCAAAATTATACACTAGATGAACCAGAAGCCTCCTATAGAGTTACCAATAGGTTCGGTCCAGTGTACTAACTAGCGGCCGGCCTGCGAACACCGTTTTAGAGCTGTACCCTCGAAATGTAAGGAATATTGGATCTCACCACGATGACTTTTGAGGTTATGATGATTGATGGAAGAGATGGGGAAAGGTTTATGGAACTTAGTTCCAGGACACTATTACAGAAATGCTGCCAAAGATGCTGAAAATCTACGATTTCAAGGAGTTTCACTTCATGGAACAGACTACAGAAATTATTCTCCAATTGATCCAGAGGCTTCGTACAGGACTTTGAAACAATCAGTAGAAAGCAGGCTGCTTGATAGGAAAAGTGCTGATTTCATATCGTCGGCTTGAGTACCTGATAGGAAACATTGGCCTGAAGACATTAACTCTCAAGTGACATTTGGTGAGAATGAAATTAGAAAATTATCAATTAGGTTTCAGTTAAATGAAAGAGATATACAATTTGTGAATTTCGGGAATACCTAAATGAAAAGATGATGAACGCTCTGAGTAGGATACCAGTTTCATCAAGTGAATGTGAACGAGGCTTTTCACAAATGAATCTGACTGTCAGCCCAAGCAGAGCTTTGATGATGACAAAAACAGTTTCTTCACTACTGTTTCTTAAAATTGTAGGTCCGCCGCTGATATGCTTCGATCCAGCAAAATATGTTGATTTGTGTCTGCTTTGGAAATGTCATATAGCAACAGACACAAACAGTAAGAAAAGAAGTCGGCATATTGGGTCAGATGAGAACTTAAAAATTTGGAATATTTTATAAAACTTAATTATGAAATGGGGCTTAGAGGGGAACAGGTATCCTGTGTGCTATCAGACACTCAGCCTAAAACACTGATGGATCCAATATCTCTCTATTACAGAAGATTTAGGAGAAGTCCGGTTGGCCTGCCTCCCTAAAATCCACTCATGCACACCTTCTCGATGGTAAGCCCTGTTACGTCACTTAGGTGGCAACGAACGTGTAGAGTGGTTCTCTTCAAGGTGCCTGGTCAGCACGAAGAGGAAAAGACCAACCCCTCCAGCAATATGAAAGCACGACGAAACAAATGGCCCTCAGTCCCCAGCAGCTTTCACTCTCCCTCTTACGGCAGCAAGAGGATTAGAGTGGAAGCAGAGGGTGCTAAGAATCTCTGGGTACGACCAGGCTGCCATGCACGGAAACTGAACTTGGCCTGTTATAACGTAAGAACACTCATCGGTGAAGACAGGATATTAGAGCTGGAAAAGGAATTAGAAAATGTGAATTGGAATATCATCGGTTTGGCTGAAACAAGAAGAAGAAATGAATCACTTATAAGTTTATCAAGTGGAAATCTGCTGTACACCAATGGAAACAGTGAAAGGAGTGAAGGTGGAATTGGGTTTCTGGTCCATAAAGATTTTAAAAACAACATTTTGGAATTCAAAAGTACATCACCAAGGGTGTCAAGACTAATACTCAAGATTTCTAAGAGATACAAGCTAAAGATTATAATGATTTATGCACCAACATCGAGCCATGATGATGAAGAGGTTGAAGAAATGTACACTGAAATTGAGAGTCTTCTAGATGAGCAGAAAACCCACTACACTATTATTATGGGAGACTTCAATGCTAAGGTTGGAAAAAGACAAAACAGCACAGAAAGGGGAACTATAGGAAATTTTGGAATTGGTGAAAGAAATGAAAGAGGTGAAAGACTTGTGGAATTTGCAGAATCTCAAGGACTGTCAGTAATGAACACTTTTTTCAAGAAAAGGGTGAACAGAAAGGACTGTTCATTCCATTTGGACTCTTCCATTGACATGGAAGAGTCCAAATGGATTAACTACTAATGAAATCGACTTCATCCTCACTAACAGAAGATATATTGTGAATGATGTTACCGTCCTGAATAAGGTAAATGTTGGAAGTGATCACTGAATGGTAAGATGTACACTTGATATAGATGTAGGAAAGGAAAGGAAAAAACTGACTCGAGTAAATAATACAAAGGTCTTTAAAATAACAGAGGAGGAGAAAAAGCAGTATGTACTGGAACTTAAGAACAAGTTTGAGCTTCTGCAGACAGCTGAGGACCAAGATATCAACGAGGAATATTACAACTTTTTGAAAGTGATAAAGCCCAAGAAACCTTTAGGGAAAAAGAAATCCAAAGAAGAAAAAATTAGTCAAGAAACACTTGTCATGATGAACCGAAGACGACAAATGAAAAGCAAGAAAAACACTGACAGGGAGAAAATTGAGTATACTGAGTTATGCAAAGCCATTAGAAAGAGACTCAGAGAGGACATAAGAAGATTTAACACAAGAAAAGTAGAACAAGCATTAAGGGAAAACAAAGGATTTAAATCAGCAGCCATGAACAGTAATACAGAAAGACAAATAATACTGAAACTGAAGAATAGCGATGGTGTACTTATAAACAGCAGAGAAGGCATAATTCAAATAGCAGAAGACTACTATAGAGAATTATACAAGGAGCAGGGGAATGATGCCAGCAGTGGGGAAGATGGATTGCAAAGTAGCAACACATACGACATACCCAATATTCTTCCTGATGAGGTAGTGCATGCATTGAGAAAATGAAGAATCAGAAAGCCCCGGGGGAAGATGAAGTTACTGTAGAGTTGTTAAAATTGGGAGGAAGAGACATAACACAAAAACTGGCAAGACTCTTCACAAAGTGCATTAGAAAAGGTGTGACGCCTAAGCAGTGGAATAATGCAATCATAGTTTTGCTGCATAAGAAAGGAGATAAATCAGAAATTGGAAATTATAGACCAATTAGCTTGTTATACCACATCTACAAGTTGTTCACAAGGGTCATTACTAACAGATTAGAAAGAATACTGGATGAGAATCAACCGAAAGAGCAAGCTGGCTTTAGGACAGGATTCTCAACTATGGATCACCTTCATGTAATATCACAGCTAATGGAGAAAGCAAATGAATATAAAACACCATTATGCCTGGCATTTGTGGATTATGAAAAGGCATTTGACTCCATACAGCATAAGGCAATGTTTCGGGCACTGGAAAGACAAGGCATTGATACCCCATATATTATGATTTTGAAGAAAATATACGAGAGTGCTACCTCCTTTATTAGACTAGACAAAGACAGTAGGAAATTTAAAATTGAGAAAGGAGTTCGACAAGGAGACACAATATCTCCGAAGCTATTTACTGCTGCCCTTGAGGAAGCTTTCAGAAGATTAGACTGGTCGCAGAAAGGAGTCAATGTGAATGGAGAGTACCTAAACCATTTACGGTTTGCAGATGACATTGTGGTCATAAGCCATGATCCCAAAGAATTAGAGGAAAATCTTAATCAGTTATGCACAGCTAGTAAGGATTTTGGACTAAAGATGAATATGGCTAAAACAAAAGTAATGATGAACAAGTATGCCACAGAAAGGGAAATAATGATTGAAGGAGCAGTAATTGAAAAGGTGGAGTCATATACTTATCTGGGACAAGTTATTAGCTGTAATAATGATAAATGGCTGGAAGTCAAGAGAAGAATAAATTTTGGATGGATAGCATTCAGGAAATATAGTCACATACTGAAGAGCAATATCCCAGTTTGTCTGAAACGTAAAATAATGGACCAATGTATACTCCCCATCATGACTTATGGAAGTGAAACTTGGGCACTCACCAAAAGAATGGAAGAGAAGCTGAGAACTACACAGCGAAGAATGGAACGAATCATATTGGGAATCAGACTGTTAGATAAGAAGAGAAACACATGGATTAGGCAACAAACTCAAGTAAAGGACATTCTTATCAAAACTAAAGAACTAAAATGGTCTTGGGCAGGACACATAGCTCGAAGACATGATGACAGATGGACTAAGAAAATGACAGAATGGTATCCAAGAGGAGCTAGAAGAAAACCTGGAAGACAAAGGCGGAGATGGATAGATGAAATTCATGAGTTTGTGGGTAGTAAATGGATGTCCAGTGCTCAAAACAGAAGGAACTGGAAAGTTGCTGGAGAGGCCTTCATCCTGCAGTGGATTGAAAATGGCTGATGATGATGATGATGAATTATGAAATTATTTTTCATAAAGTACAAATCAAGTTTTTTACTCTTAACCTGTTCAAACTAGAGTTTGAAGAGGTTAAGAGTAGAAAACTTGCTTCTTGCCCTAATGGTAGCTGAGCATTCTGGTCTCTTGCCAAAGCTATTGGCTGCAACTTTTGCCCATCTCTGCTCCCACCTCTGTCCAAACCAGATGGTTCTGTTGTCACTTCAGCAAAGGATAAAGTTAACCTGCTAGCATCCCATTTTTCTTCCAACTCGTGTATTAATGATCTTGGTAAAACACCTCCCACAATTCCCAACATGCTCCATTCAATGCCTCCTGTGGTCTTCCGTCAAAAGGATGTCAGAAGGATTTTGACGACTCTTGATGCTAAGAAAGTTCAAGATCCTGATGGCATTTCTCTACTTGGCCTCAAAACCTGTGCTCCTGAACTTACTCCTATTCTTTGCTGCCTTTTTTTCACTTTCTTATTCCAAAGGTGTTTTTCCTTCTGCTTGGAAATTTGCTCATATCTAGCCAGTTCCTAAAAAGGGTGACAAATCCCTCCCATACAATTATAGTCCCATTGCAATTACTTCTACTCTATCTAAAGTAATGGAGAAGTCAATTAACCACCAAATTTTAAACTACTTAGAAACCTTCCGTCTGATCAACGATCGCCAGTATGGATTCCGTCAGTGTCGATCCACTGGTGATATTCTGGCTTACCTTACCCTTTTAGGGACTAATTCAATGGAAAGGTTTGGTGAAACACATGTAGTTGCTCTTGACATCTCAAAGGCTTTTGATTGTGTTTGGCATAAAGATCTTCTAAACAAACTTCCATCTTATCGTTTGCCAACTGTTTTTTTGTAATTGGTTATCCAGCTTTCTCTCTGATCACTCACTGCGGGTGATGGTAGATGGCTTTCTGTCTTCTAACTTCTCCACTAATGCTGGTGTCCCCCAAGGTTCAGTTCTTTCCCCCACTCTTTTCCTCTTGTATATTAATGAAATTCTTCCATTGACTGGAGATCCTATCCATAGTTTTGCTGATGATAGCACATTGCATTCCACTTTCCATTTAAGAAATCTTGCCCTGCTCAATCAGCTTCAATTTCTTGAAAATCTGTTACCAATTCCTTAAATACCGATCTTCAGGTAATTCTCCTGTGGGGCAAAGACAACTTAGATGATTTTAATCCTAAAACTCAGTCTTGGCTTATCTCGCAAAAAGGATTCTTCTGCTCCTATGATTATCTTTGGTGACACTCCGATTTCTAGGCAAAATGATATCTATTTTGGGGATTACCCTGACTTCTAATCTCTTTTGGCACAAGCACATTACAAATATTGCTTCCTCTGCATCTAAAAAACTTGGTTTTCTCTTTCGCTCTCACCTTTACTTTTCTTCCAAACAGCTGCTCACTCTGTAAATCGCAAATTCACCCTACCATGGAATATTGTTCCCACATCTGGGGTAGTGCCTCCCCCCACCCCAAAACCTCTCTCAGGCTTCTTGATTCCATTCACAAGAGGACAGTTTGGCTAATTAATGATTCATCTCTAACAGAGTTTCTCCACTCGCTGTCTCATAGATGTACTGTTTCTGCTACATGCCTCTTCTACAGATATTTCCATGGGCACTGTTCTTCTGAATTGGTTTCTATAATACCTGCTCTCTCTCTCTCTCTTTCAAAACAGTCCGAACACGTGCAGTCACCAGCCAACACTTACAGAACAAACTTTTCATCTTTCTCGTTTATTCATTCAACTGCTGTTTTCTGGAACAACCTTCCTTCATACGTATTTGTTGAAAATTAGTCTACAGAAGTTCAAGTCTAATGTCAACAAATATCTTCTATCTTCTCAACCTCCAACCCAAGCACAGTACTAAGTACTATAGGTTCTAATACCTCTCGTGTTCGGGGTTTACATAAATAAAGAAAAAAAAAAGTGATTCACCCATAACAAACACCCTTTATGGATTACTTTTAAAGGTAATCAATGAATATCACACCTTTACAATAAACAAAACATGCAGTCACCTTGGTATTTGGTGGTGCCCTTCAAAATTTCTTGTGGAGAGGAGATCACGATGCCATTCAATGTACTACTTAGTATTTGGATTGTAGTAATGAATCCCAGGTTTCATCTCTTGTCACCAGTTGGCTGACAAACTTGGAATTCTGGTAGGTTGTGCAAGAATTCTTTTGCACAATTTGTCCTGCCCCAGCCTATGTGGCCAGATGATTCTCAGGGTAATGGTCTTTTTTACAATATAGAGTTTCTGTAAATAGAGGGTGGTATTTTGGGAACAGATTTGGAGGGGGGTTAGCATTATACTTTTGTTTGATTGGCCAGCTAGCAAAAAGTCTGATTGTAGTAGTAGTGGCATGTGATGCAAGAAAGCAAGTATATGAGTTTATGCAGCATCAGCCAAAAAAAACAAAAAAAAAAAAAAAAAACACACACCATTCCCTCCAAATGCCTGTCCAGTTCCTCCTTAAATTTATTTAACCTGTCAACTTCCACAACGACAGATGGAAGTTTGGTCCAGCAATTAACCATCCGCTGGCTAAAAGCAAATTTTCACACATCTGTCTTTTCTTAATTTGAATTTATGTCCCCTTAGGTTTGTAATCTGAACAAGTGGAAGAATTCAGCGTGCTCAACCCATTCAAGGCCTTATACACCTCAATCAGATCACCGTGCAGGTGCCTAGTCTCCAGACACTGCAATTTGCAGAACTTAAGCCTCTCTTGGTAAGAGGATCCCTTCATTCTCCTAGCCAATCTTGTTGCCCTTCTCTGTACACGCTCAAGCAAATCTACATCCTTCCTAAAATGAGGCCTCCAGACCTGTGCGCAGTACTCAAGGCATGACCTGACCATTGCCTTATACAGAGGGACAATCACCTCCATTTCCCTGCTAGCAAAATTCCTATATATCATTGACAAAACCCCATGACCTCTCTTGGCAGCCTGTCTGCGTTGCTCAGAAAACTTCATATCTGACTGCACAGTTACTCCCAGGTCTTTCATTTTCTACCACCTTAACTGTAGTACCACACAGTTGGTACATTTCTCTGGGGTTACTTCTACCTATATGCAGTACTTTGCATTTGTCAAGGTTAAACTTCAGTTGCCACTTCTTAGCCCATCTGCCCAAATTATCTAGATCCTGTTGCAGTAGCACACTGCCATTACTGTCATTAACAACACTGCCATTACTGTCATTAACAACCCTGCCAACCTTTGTATCATCTGAAAACTTCGACACTAAGCCTGATATACCTTCATCAATATCATTGATAAATATACAAAACTGTGGGACCACATTAATCCACGAAGAGCAGTGTCCATTGATTACCACCCTTTTATCCATTGTAGCAACTTACCCTTAATACCATTCTGCTCCAATTTGTACAGTAGTCTTCCATGTGCAACAGTGTCAAAAGCTTTTCTGAAATCCAAGTATATGCTATCAAAATTATTTTTTGCATCCAGTTCCTTTGTAACCACATCATAGTATTGAATAAAATTTGCCAGACAAGACCTACCCTTAACAAACCCATGCTGTCTGAATTATTGCGGCAGTCTTGTCTAGATTATCCTGCAATGCATTTTTACCAGAAACAGAAGTTAAACTAAAAAAGTAAACTGCAGCCATTATCAACCCTCTGCAGCCATTATCAACAATTCATGGTGAGGGAAATGGACCATAATCTGTCATGCTGGTCCAGTTCGGGTTGGCAGATTGACCGTGTTTATCAGTCAGGGGCTTGAACCCTGGTCTACTTAAAGAGCGTGTGCTACTGCACTCCGGCTTCTGACCACTCGGCTATGGAGGCCTTTAAACTAACTAAGTTGTCTGTGATTACTTGTGTCGCCCTCTGATCGAATTTTTGTGAATTGGAGATACATTTGCACATCTCTAGTCCGTGGGGACTTCCCCTGAGTTGAAGGATCCTCTCCTAATTTTTTTGCTAAAGATTCGCTTAGTTCCTTTGCCCACTCTTTTAATATAACTGGATAGATTTCATCCACCCCAGGTGACTTTCTTATGTTTAATTTCAACAATTTCCCCTCCACTTTGCTCTCAGTTATTACAAAATCATTAAGCACCCTGTTGCAGTTTGATAAACTTCCAGCATTTTCCTCCTTTTCTTCCCTCATGTGTGAATGCATGTATAGATGCAAAATACTCATTCAGATCATCAACAGTTGAACTATCGATATCAAGTGGACCAATCTGATTCATCCCTTTCCTTTTAAAGTTTATATAAGTAAAGAAATCCTTGCTGTTTTTCTTGGCATACTTTGCCAAAAATTTCTCTTAATCTGCCTTCACTTGCCTAATCTCCTCTCTGGCTTGATTACAGACATATCTTATACGTGCCATAGGCTTCTGTGTTGCCTGATAATTTATATGCATTCCATGCATTTTACTGCTCTACCACAAGTGTCATTAGTTCATTTGACAACCATTTACGCCTAAACCTTGAACAATATTTCTTAACAGGTATGAAAAGTCTGTTGGTAATGTCATCAGTTGGTCCCACTGTACAGAATTTAAAAACTGTCTGAGACCATTGTAGTCACTTTTACGGAAGCAAAAAAACCCTTTCATTTTCTTTACCCCTGATGGTAATTATATCTTTAAGTAAATCCCATATCAGTATACTGTGATCACTGCCAACTAGTGGTTCCTATATTTGCAAATTCATTAATGCACAAATGATCACTGCTGATAACTAGATCAAGAATATTAAACTCTCTGGTTGCCTCTTGAACATGCTGCTGCAGAAAACAATCATCCAATAAATCCACAAGTCTTACTAGTGTCCGAGTAACCAACCCACAAGTTGCAGTCAGTATCTGGGAAGTTAAAATCCCCCATTATAAGACATTCTGATTTACTAGCCCACTATTTCTCTGTACGATTGTTTGTTGTACCCATTCGAGTCCTTAGGGCTATAACACACTCCTACTCTTATTTTTGCTTTCCCGGTGTTGATGTCACAACATACTGACTCAGCATTGCACTGTCCATCAATGTCAGCTGGATGCACTTCCTCTGATTTTTTGTTTTTTCTTAATTAACAGCGTAACCCCTCAGCCCATTCTATCCTTTCTGCACACATTGTACTCACCAAATTCCAATTCTGCATTTCTAATATCTGTGTTACACACCACATCTTTATTATCCCAACACTATCTGCCTTTTGATGTCTTGACCAGCACTTCAAATTCATTTACCATACTTCTAGCATTGGTGTGCATGCAAGGATACATGTGCCTATTCTTATTCTTAGTTACCCTAACAAATCACACGTTTATTTGTTTCATGATGACTTCTATCAGTCCCTGAAACTCCCCAGCACCCTTTGCTCCAGGCCACTGCTACTTCTGATAGAAGTAGTGCAGGAATCAACTTCACCTCTGCCTGCAGCTACTTTTAAATTTTAGTATGTGAATCTGCCCTCAGCCAAGCTAACAGTTTTCCAACCCGTCTAATGCTGCCTTGATAACATCAGCAAATACTCCTGCATCCTTTCTATTTAAGTGTATCTCATGCCTGTAGAAGCAGCCTCTCCTGTTAACAAGCACAGACCATGCTGAAAATTATTCTACCCCATGAGCCTTGCACATTCCCTCCAGGGCCAAATTTATTGACAGGGCTCTCATCATATACTCCCTCCTATCGTGTCTGGACAGAATTGCACACACTTTCAAATTTAACCCTAACTCACGATTTTTTTTTTTCATCATTGACCTTTACTTGTTAAGTAAATCTGCAGATTTCGTACTCTTAATGTCATTGGTACCAATATATACAACAGTATCAACCTTTGTGCCCTTAAAAGATGATATCTGCTCTCCAACGTCCTCAACTTTTGCCCCTGGAAGACATACCCTAGTCCTATTCCATCTATCCTTTTTTACACAATATATTACTTGTCTCCCTGACAATAGTCACCAACAATAACTCCTGTGGAACCAGTGCATTCTTCCTTGGAGATTGCTGCTGTGTTGCCTGATGAACAAGAGTGAGCTCTGGCATTGAGTTGGGCAGCTGAAAGCTTGACAGGTCCCTCATTAATTTCTTTGAGGGCATCTACCCTACCTAAGCTCTCATAGACGCCCATCAGAATGCTGAGTTCATGCCTAATTTCTAGACACTCTCTGCACCCAGCAAATACAAATACATTCTCCTTGGCTAGATCATGTTCTGTTCCAGAGAGTTCGGCAAACATTTCACAAGTTGCACATTATTTTAGGCTGTGATGCATTGGAGAATATCCCCCTCAGTCCACCCCCCCCCCCAAGTCACAGCACTCCTGCCACTTTGTGCCTGTTGCTTTGCTGCTCTAGTCTGGGGAATGGTATTTAAAATTAATAAGTTTAATAAATTTAATTAATTAATTGTCAGTACTACACAATCTAATAGAATTCTAAATGCAGTAATGTGTATTACGCTATATAATTTTACGTTAGAGCTACTTAGTTACCACAATTAAAAATTTGAATTTTTCTACCACTCTATACGAAAACAGTGGCTGCAAGATATTAAAGTGGGGGATCCATCAAGCTCTTGGCTGCCCAACTCAACGCCAGAGCTCACTCTTGTGCATCAGGCAATACAGCAGCAATCTTCAAAGCAGAATGCGCTGGTCCCGAAGGAGCTAGTTATTGTCGCTGGCTCTATTGTCAGGAAGACAGGTAATATATTGTGCAAAAAGGATAGGAGAAATAGGACCAGAGTATGTCTGCTAGAGGCGAAAGTTGATGACGTTGTAGAGCAGATATCTTTTAAGGGCACAGAGAGTGATATTATTATACATGTTGGCACTAATAACATTAAGAGTAGGAGATTGCAGATTTATTAATCAAGTACAGGTCAATGTTGAAAAAAAGTTGCGAGTTAGGATTAAATATGGAGTCCGCAATTTTGCCTAGACATGATAAGGAGTATATGATGAGAACCTTGTCAATCGATTCAGCCGTGGAGAGATTGTGCAAGGCTCATTGGGTAGAATTTTTTTTTCAGCATGGTCTATACTTGTTAATAGGAGAGATTGCTTCTATAGGGATGGGATACACTTAAATAGAGAAAGGGTGCAAGCATATATGCTGATGCTATCAAGGCAGTGTTAGATGGGTCGGAAAAACTGCTAGCTTGTGGGGATTCACAGATTAAAGATTAACAGTAGTCCCAGACAGAGGTGAAAGTGATTCTTACACTGCTTCTATTAGATCAAGCAGCAACCTGGATAGGAAGGGGGGGGGGTGAGGATTTCAGGAACTTGTGGCAGTCATCGTGGAACAAGTAAATACATGCAATGTGTTAGGGTAACTAAGAGAACAACTGGCATTTATACTTGCATGTACACCAATGCTACGAGTATAGTAAATAAATTTGATGAATTTGAAGTTCTGGTCAGGACATCCATCAAAGGCAGGTATTATTGGGATATCAGAGACATGGTGTAACACAGATATAAGCAGTGTAGAATTGGTATATGGGGAGCACATTGTGTACAGAAAGGATAGACAGGATAAGAATGGAGGAGGGGTAATGTGTTAGCTAAGAAACCCATAAAATCTAATGAAGTGCATCAAGTTGCTGTAGATGGACAGTGCAATGTTGAGTCAGTTTGGTGTGACATAATCACTGGGAAAGTTAAAATGAGAGTAGGAGTGTGTTATAGGCCTAATGATTGTTATGAGTAAGTACAGTGAACAACTATACAGAGAAATAGTGGAACAGTAAATCAGAATGTCTTATAATGGGAGATTTTAACTTCCCAGATATTGACTGGAACTTGTGTGATGTTCACTTGCACACTAGCAAGACTTTTGTAAATTTATTGGATGATTGTTTTCTACAGCAGCATGTTTGAGAGGCAACCAGAGGAATTAATACCCTTGATCTGATTATCAGCAGTGATTATTCATGTACGTATTAAGTATTTGCAGATAAAGGAACCAATAGATGGCAGTGATCACAGTGTACTAATGCAGGATTTATTTAAGGATGTAACTACCATCACGTAAAGGGAAGGGTTTTTGCTTTTGTAAAGGTGACTTCAGTGGTCTCAGAATGTTTTTAAATTCTATACAGTGGACTAACTGATTGTGTGCTTCCAACAGCAAATTCTAAATTTCAAGGATTAATCTTGGAAGCTACTAGGCTTTTCATACTAGCTAAGAAATACTGTTCAAAGTTTAGGCCTAAATGGATATCAGATGAAGTAGCGAGACTCGTGGCAGAGAAGAAAAATGTGTTGAATGCATATAAATTATCAGGCAACACAGAAGCCTATGGTAATATTAGCTAGTCTGTAATCAAGTCACCAAGGAGATTAGCAGATTATGAGAAATTTTTGTGTTACTACACTCAGGGTGTTAAAGAATGAAAAACCCCTTGGGGTAATCACCTCGCAGGTGCCTAGTCTCCTGAGTGTCTGGAGACTAGGCACCTGTGAGGTGATCTGATTGAGATGTATAAAGCCTTGAATGGTTTGAACATGCTCAATGCTGGTAGGATTCTTCCTCTTGCTCAGAATAATTGCCTGAGAGGGCATAAATTCAAATTGAGGAAAGACAGTTGTAGGATAGATGTATGAAGGTTTGCCTTTACCCAGCAGGTAGTTGATTGCTGGAACAAAAAAAAAATCCATCTGTTGTAGAAGTTGATAGCTTAAACAGATTCAAAGCAGAACTATACAAACATTTGGAGTGAGTGGATGGATAAAAATGAGAAGGGCGTGTGTGGTTTTTTTTTTTTTTTTTTTTTTGGCTGATGCTATATTAGCTTGCTTTCTTGCAACATGTGCCCTTGTTAATGCTAATTGTGCAGTCAGATATGAAGTTTTCTGAGCAGTGCTGACAGAGCAGGTCATGTGGTCTTGTCAATGATATATAGGAATTTTGCTAGTAGGGAGAAGGAGGTGATTATTCCTTTGTATATGGCAGTGGTCAAGCCTTGCCTTGAGTACTGTATGCAGGTCTGGAGGCCTCATTTATTATGAAGGATGTAAAGTTGCTAATACAAGTACAGAGAATAGCAACGTTGGTGAGGGGAACAAAGAGATTCTCTTACCAAGAAAGACTTAAATTCTGCAAATTGCCATCTGGAGACTGGGCACCTGCAGGGTGATCTGATTGAGGTGTATAAGACCTTGAATGGGTTGAGCAGGCTCAATGCTGATGGGATTCATCCTCTTGCTCAGGTTATGAACCTTAGGGGGCATAAATTAAAATTGAGGAAGGACAGTTGTAGATGGAAATTTGCATTTAGCCAGTGGGTAGTGGATTGCTGGAACAAACTTCCATCTGTCGTTGTGGAAGTTGATGACTTAAATAAATTCAAGAAAGAACTGGACAAACCTTTTAGAACAAACGGTTGTGTGAGATTTTTTTTTTTTTAATCCTTCAATTGATGCCTCAACTGAGATATGTTAACTGCTCCTGATATTGAGTATACTATGTGTTATTCTTTAGCTTGTAGAATAGACTGGCACATCATTTTAAAGATAAATAAAATATGTTCAACTTTATTTACAATAAGATTTTCTTTTAAGGAATATGTAAGTAATTGAGAAAATTGTCACTAGATCTCTGATCTTATTTCATTAAATGGTGTGAATGGGTATGTGGATATGTATATCTAAGTGTTTTTGTTTTATTACTGCATTTTGGAAAGCAAAATTCATAGACTACTGTAGAAAAAGAACATGTTAAGCCCCATACTAGTACAGCATACTAATTTGGTTTGATATTGTTCTGTTTTTTTATAATTGCCTTGATAAGCATATTTATTTTTGCAATTAATTAGGAAAATTCATATAAAATAAATTTTCTTTTCTTTTCTCTCCCCACAAAGGACCCTGGTGCTGGTATTATTCCTCGCTCATTACATCAGCTTTTCAAAGAACTGAAAGAAACAAATCTTGACTTTTCTGTCAGAGTATCCTTCCTTGAACTGTATAATGAAGAGCTTTTTGATTTATTAAGTACTTCTGGTGATATATCAAAATTGCGTCTGTTTGAAGATACTGCTCATAAGGTAAAGTGCCCATAGATAGTAATAATTATATAAAATAAATTATAGCAAACTGTAAATTAAATTAATTTAAGTTACAATTTATTTTCCTGTTGCATGAGAGGGTCATTTTGAAAAAACATCAGTGTGGCCTGCTGAATAGGTAGAAGAATCCATTTTGTAAAAAAAATGGAATAAGTTGAATCAGAAGTAATGAGAGATAGATTTATCCAGTTATATTAAGGGTTATTGCCAATATCAATGAGGGATGTCTTAAGGTTTCAGGGAAAACTGCTACTTGAGGTCTAGGTTTCTACAGTAAAACTGGTTAATTCAAAGTTCAAGGGACCAGAGAGCATCTTTCTTATTTTTAATTTAAATATGTTTGAAATATCCACACAAATTTAGATTCAAGTATCCATACATGGTAGTACTTTTTTTTTTTTTTTTTTTTTAACTACAGTAGTCTCAGACAATTTTTAAATTCTATACAGTGGGACCAATTCATGTTACCATCAGCAAATTCTAAATAGAAAGTGGTCAAGAAATTAATCATAGCAGCTACTTGACTTTTCATACTAAGAAATACTCTTCAAACCCATTTAAATGGATGTCAGATAAACTGGTGAAACTCATACCAGAGAAGAAAAGTGCATGGGATGCATAATAATTATTGGGTGACAGAAGCCTATAGTAGATATAAACCAATCTATAATTAAGTCACAAAGCAGGTCATGCAAGCAAAGGAAGATTAAGAGAAATCTTTGGCAAAGGATGCATAGACTTCTTTTTATCCCCTTGTATAAGGCAGTGGTTAGGCCATATCTTTGAGTACTGCATACTGGTCTGGGGACCTCATTTTAGGCAGGATGTGGAACTGCTCCAATGACTATGGGGAAAGACAGTGAGATTGGTGAAAGAAACAAAGGGGGTGCTCTTACCAAGAAAGACTTCACTTCTGCAAATTGTATCATCATCTGGAGACTAGGCAACTGTGAGGTGATGTGATTCAGTGTTTAAGGCTTTGAATGGAATTCAAATTGCAATATCTCACTGCATATGGAATTCTTCCTCTTCCTTGGGCTGCATACTCAAGGAGGGGCACGTTCAAACTGAGCAAAGACAGTTAAAGGATAGATGTGTGGAAGTTGTTTGCCTTTGACCAGTGGATAGTTGATTGTTGAAACAAGCTTCCATCTGTTATTATGGAAATGGATAACTTAAATAAATTCAAGGATAAATTATACAAACTATTGGAGGGATTGAATAGGTGAAATGGGAGGGTTTTTTTTTTGCTGATGATGTATAAGGTTGCTTTCATGCATCATTTGCTGATTCAAAGTACATTCTTCGTTGATTTAAATGGGTGTGAAATATCCATATAAGTTCAGATTCAAGTGTCCATACACTGAAAGGACAGAATTCATGGAAGACCTCCTTCCTGGGCACTGCGATGCTGTCACCCCTCTCACTAGTGGCTGAACTCACCACTTGGCAGGTATATAGATGCATTGTATTCACATAGATGGTAATTCGATGTCAGTATGGATAAATATTGTCAGTTAAATCATCCAAGTTTATTGCGACGACCAACTAACTGGTTAAAATAAATTTATTTTAAATAAATAAAAGCATTAAAATACACAGAAGCTTTCAGGGCGAAGTGCCTCTTCATCAGCTTGTCTGTGAATGGTGAACTTCAGTGTATATTGATGGTTACAATAGCATAAGTCAGCTGGGCATAATCATGTATCACAAGTCTGGTGTAGGTACAACAGAATTACGTACACATGATGACCGCCAGCACTCATCGCATAACAAATTCATGAGATTGAGGCTCGCATCTATCTAGAACATGAGGTGGATAGCCGCAATTTGAAAGCTCTGCCCTAATTTTAGAAATCTCCAACTGCCTGTCACCAGTTGAACTAGAGTGCATCCAAGCACGGGAAAATAAAGTTCAAACAGTGCTGTACAAATGACCAGGGGTGTGCGCAGACCCACAACCCTTGAATGGGTTGAGCACGCTGAATTCTGATGGGATCCTTCCACTTGTTCAGATTACGAACCTAAGGGGGCATAAATTCAAATTAAGAAAAGACAGATGTAGAATAGATGTGCGGAAATTTTCCTTCAGCCAGCGGGTGGTTAATTGCTGGAACAAACTTCCATCTGTCGTTGTGGAAGTTGATAGGTTGAATAAATTTAAGGAGGAACTGGACAGGCATTTGGAGGGAATGGTGTGTGTGTGTGTTGTGTTTTTTTTTTTTTTTTTTGTTGGCTGATGCTGCATAAGCTCATACATTTGCTTTCTTGGATCACATGTCACTACTACTACTACTACAATTTGTAAATTGGCCTGTGTACATTGGCTTCTTAAAAATGGAAGTTACTAAATGCAAATCCACGTGTTGGACTAACACATCCAAAAAAGGAAGAGTATTATCAACCTCTAGTTCAAACGTAAACTGAATGATGGGTGACAGGGAATTGAGATATTACAGCAGTCAAGATTCCGATTCCCGGGGGAAATTGGGAAGATAGGAATAGTCAAGTTCAAGAAAATCTGACTCAAGTTCCTCCATGGCGATATTGACCACGATAGGACTAACAGGGGCACCCATAGCTCTGCCCTGTATTTGGCGAAACAGTCATTGAACATGATCACACTCCCCATTAAAGACAGATTGAGAGCGGTACAAATATCATCTGTAGAGAGCAAGGTTCTGTCTCCCAGAAAACCTCTACAAGACTATCAAATCATATCTTTCACAGAGGATAATAAGCATCATCGCACCTTATGGAAAACTAGATCGACCTGTTCACATGGGCTGCCCCCAGGGCTCTGTTCTTGGCCCGCTCCTATGGAACATGATTCTTGAAGAGTTCCTCGCCATGGACCTGGGCGAAGTACACTCCCAGCCCTTCGCGGATGACTTAATCTTGACGGTCGCTGCAGACAGCAGGGCCCAACCTGAGTACAAGGCGAACCAGGCCCTGAGGATACTTCAGGAGTGGACACAGACTCATCTACTGAAGATATCACCGACAAAAACATGTTTTTGATTTTGCTCAAAGGAACACTAGACCTACGCAGGCCACCACAAATCAAAGTGGAAAATAAGACTATCAAACTAGTGGACCAACTAAAACACCTCGGCCTTATACTTGACTCTAAACTGTCATTCCAGCACCATCTGACATACATCAGAGCAAAGATTAAGAAATACTCTGCACTTGTGGCCAGAATCACAAGACGAGATTGGGGGCTCAACAAACGCACCCTGTCACTGTATTATAAGACAACCTTCCTACCAGCAATAACCTACGCCTCTCCAGCCTGGTTTCAAAAAGCCGTAACCGCCGTAAATCGACGGACACTGGACGCCACTCAACGGACAGTACTGCTAACAATCACCCGTGCCTGTTGTACCACCAGCACTCCCGCCCTACAGGTATTAACGGGGGCCCTTCCTCTGGACTTAGAGGCTATTCGCTGCGGCATCACTCACAGCATTGCAAAAGGACAACTCTGCACCTTCCTTGGCTTTACAGTAAACACAGCTGCGAATCAGAAAGAAGAAAAAATCAGACTACAAAGGCACTTACAGCAGGTATGGCAGGATCGATGGACTGCCACAACCAAAGGCGAAATTACAAAGAAATTTCTGCCCACCATAGACAGGGTGTACCCCAAGCCCCCACCCTGGTTTCAACCCGGTCTCTTCACAACCTATTTGCTGACAGGCCATGGAGCGTTCAACGCAAAATTAGCATCTTTCAGAATCCTAGAGGACCCCCACGTTGCTCTTGTGGGGAGCCAGAAACCTGGACACACATAATGTATGAATGTACCAACTATGAAGACCTACGCTGCAGACTTATGACAGCAACCACATACTTCCCAAGACATCTCGAGTCGCACCTACTAGATTCATGCGAAGAGTACAAGGCACTAGCCAAATTCGCGCAGGAGTTGTTCACCCGGCGCAAAACACGAATTGCTGTTCACAGGGAACCACAATAATAAGGAGAAACGTGTACAAGAGCTGCTTACCCCTCCAGCGCAAAACACAACTTCTGAATATAAGAAACTTCAATAAGGAGGGACCTCGCAGACTCTTAGCACAACAATCTATCTGATAGAGACGCCGAAATATGAATGAAGAGTGTGAGGATACCCGCTCATGCATCGCCCGCACAAAAATGGATATACAATACAACTACTAGACAGGTCGGGACTGTCCCAGGAATGACGAACTTTCACGGCTTGGACACTTCAACTACTGGGACTACACGCAGCTTTGCTGCCGACGCCACAAGGCGATCCTACATCTGTGCTCACTTGCACAGGGCTTTTACTCCAATTCCTGGGTGGGGGAGAGAGGGGACGGCTCTGCTGTTTTTCTCTCCCCCTCGCCCACCCCTCTTTTCCTCCTGGTGGGGCATGGGCATGCCCCACTGACCTTCTCTGGGGCCGTCTTCCCTATTGACCCCATATTTCTGACTTTTCCCCCCAGCCTTCAGTCTCCTCCCCACTCTAAATATCATAGCGTATGCCCCACATTACCAAAATTTTAATTGTTCAAATCAAGTCACGCATGCCCTTTTGGCCTCTAATAATCTCTTAGCGTCTTACCCTGAAAATCGCCGCGTGTTGCCTTACAATTTTTTTTTTTTTTTTTTTACATAGGTCCTAGCCACTGAAATCTCAGGAAACTAGGTGGCAGGACCTGCCAGAGTAAAGCTCCATACTACTGTGTACCTGGTCTGCCTCCACGGGGCCAAGTGTGGGCAACGTTGGGCCTCAGTAGGGGTCCAGCGGCTAAATGGCCAGATGAACAACGATACATAACATTACACTTATACAAAATCCATACACTTTTAAATCTCTGGCCTTCCCAGTGAACTGGTACACCTACAATGAAAGCAACACGGAGATGGGGGAAACCCCTGGTGCCGTTAGACATCAGTACACTTTACACTTTACTTTACTCTCTCAATGTGGTATCCCTGCTCATAAGATGTCTTGCATAGGCAATAGCCTATTGTACAGGAACAGAAGTGAACAGAGAAACCACATCAAAGGAGACCATAGCCTCTCTCTCTCTCTCTCTCTCTCTCTCTCTCTCTCTCTCTCTCTCTCTCTCTCTCTCAGAAATAGTAAATTCCTTAATAATACTCAGAAAATGTATACTACTGGAAACAGTGTAAGCAATTTGGCAACATGTTTAGAAAGTTCATATGTAGTGTATGACAACAAGAAACAATGGGTCGTAAAGGAATATCAGTTTTATGGATCTTTGGAAGTCCACAAAACTGCGGGACTCAATAACCTGTCGCATGAAGCTTCCAGTGGATGTTCTTGGTAATCTAAAAACTAAGAATGCACAAGTTAACTTTAGATTCCAGCTTCTCCAATGCTTCCACAGGGGATTCTTACACAGTTTCATAAACCTCCTAATCCTGTAATAGAGAGGGCTTAATGAATATACTTCGACTTGTCCAGGACAACAGTGCACTGCCCCTTATCTGCAGGCAAGATTACAATAGTGCAGTCTTTGCACAAAGAAGAAAAAGCTTCCCATTGACATCGTCTGAGGTTATTAGTGATAACCTCAGACGGATATGTTGCAAAATAGCTGTTTTAATGCGAATTAAGTTAGCAGTCTCTTCAGGTAGCTTATCAAGAGATGCTTCCACACACACACATAGCGAAATGTGTAATGGGAGGTTTACAAGGAAGGACCGCAAACTTCATGCTGAGGGTCAAGAGATCATTTTGCTCCTTAGGTAATTGTTTGCTACTTGTGTTCAAAACAAACTGAGTTATCTCTCGTATGTGTGTTCCTAGCAGTATATGCTTCTCATAATAAAGCATTAAATTTATTCTGCTGATGTACATAATATGCTTCAGTCTCATGCATGGCTTGGGAACAAAAAACATGAACCACTGTAGAAAATATAGGAGGGACCAAACCTTAATTCTTAAGAGTCCCTCCTCCTATATTTTCTACGGATAATATTTGTATTATCTACAATTTCTATCTCTACAGATGTTATTTGTACCACTCTCAATCTGTTAAACAGAGGGGGGGGGTGATCATGTTCAATGACTGTTTTGCCAAATACAGGGCACAGCTATGGGTGCCCCTGTTAGTCCTGTTGTGGCCAATATCACCAATGATGAGCTTGAAAGTCAGATTTTCTTGAACTTACATATTCCTATCATTCTCTGGTGTGGTTATGTTGCCAATATCTTCACAACTGTCCCTCGTGGACCAGAATCTCGACTGCTGCAATATCTCAATTCCCTCTCGCCTGTCATTCAATTTATGATTGAACTAGAGGTTGATAATACTCTTCCTTTTTTTGGATGTGTTAGTCCAACCCGTGGATTCACGTTTAGGAACGTCCGTTTTTAGGAGCCAATGTGCACAGGCCAATTCACCAATTGTGGGTGTGTGCATGCACCCGGTCATTTGCGTAGCACTGCTTGCACTTTATTTTCCCGTGCTTGGACGCATTCTAAGTAGATTGGTGACAGGCAATTGGAGATTTCTAAAATTAGGGCAGAGCTTTCAAGTTGCAGCTATCCACCTTATGTTATAGATAGATGTGAGCTTCAACCTCACGAATTTGTTATGCAGTCTAACCCTCCTCGCATCAATGAATTTCTCTGCTACCTTCATCCCCTATTATACAGGTGTATCGGAAATCTTGTTAGGATTTTGTCTCCGTGTACGACGTGTGCAACTTCCGGGGAGGAAATTAGTCTATTTCTAAAGTGAAAACACCTGTTTCTCCTTTCCTACGTAGTGGTTCTGCATACTGCATTACATGTCCAGATTTTGGGGGGGTGTTATTAGCATTAGTAGAGGCATATGATGCAAGAAAGCAAGCTTATTCAGCATCAGCCAAAAAAAAAAAAAAAACACAACACTCCCATTTCACCCCTCCGTTCGTTCGAAATACCTGTCCAGTTGAGCTTTAAATTTGTTTAGGCTATCAACTTCAACAACAAGTGATGGAAGTCGGTTCCACCAACCAACCACCCGCTGGCCAAAGGCAAATTTCCGCACATCTATCCGACATCCATCCTTCCTCAATTTGAATTTATGCCCTCTGAGGTGATTATTCTGAGCAAGATGAAGAATCCCATTGGCATTGAGCATGCTCAAACCATTCAAAGCCTTATACACCTCTATCAGATCACCTCGCCGGTGCCTAGTCTCCAGACTCTGTAATTTGCAAAACTTAAGCCTTTCTTCGTAAGAGCAACCCTTTGTTCCATTCACTAATCTTGTTGCCCCTCTCTGTACCCGTTCCAGCAGCTCTACATCCTTCTTGAAATGAGGCCTCCAGACCTGTATACAGTACTCAAGATATGGCCTAACCATTGCCTTATACAAGGGAATAATCACCTCCTTATCCCTGCTAGAAAAATTCCTGTATATCATTGACAAGACACCATGAGCTATTCTTGCAGCTCGTCTGCACTGCTCAGAGAACTTCATATCTGCCTGCACAATTACCCCCAGGTCCTTTTCATTCTCCACCACTGTTAGTGCAGTACCGCAGAGTTGATATGTTGCTCTGGGGTTACTGTTTCCCATATGTAGTACTTTACATTTGTCAATGTTAAACTTCATTTGCCACCTCTCAGCCCATCTGTTCAACCTTTCCAGATCCTGTTGCAGCAGCATAGCGTCAGTAGTGTCCTTAACAACTCTGCCAACCTTTGTATCATCTGCAAACTTGGACATTAAACTTGATATCCCATCATCAATATCATTCATAAACACCGAAAACAACAACGGACCCAACACTGAACCTTGAGGAACTCCACTAATAACATTAGTCCACGTTGAGCAGTGTCCATTGATTACCACTCTCTGTCTTCTGCCACTCAACCATCCCCTTATCCATAGCAGCAATTTGCCTCCAATGCCACACTGCTCCAATTTGTGCAGCAGTCTTCCATGTGCAACAGTATCAAAAGCCTTTCTAAGATCCAAATATATAATATCAAAGTTATTCCCTGCATCCAGTTCTTTTGTGACTACATCATAGTATCCAATCAGATTGGTCAGGCAAGACCTGCCCTTAATAAAACCATGCTGCGTCTGAGCTATAACTGAATTCTTGTCTAGATGATCCTGCAGTGCTTCTTTAACCAGTGCCTCCATTAATTTACCTGGAACAGAAGTTAAACTAACAGGTCTATAATTACTTGTGTCAGCCTTTGATCCTCCTTTGTGAACTGGGGTTACATTTGCACATCTCCAGTCTATGGGTACCTCCCCTGAGTCCAAAGAAGCTCTCATAATTATGGCTAGGGGTTTACTTACTTCCTTTGCTGCCTCCTTTAATATAACTGGATAGATCCCATCCACCCCAGGTGCCTTTTTTATGTTTATCCTCAACAGTCTCTCCTCCACTCTCCTCTCAGTTATTACAAAATCATCCAGCTCACTGCCAATGTTTACTTTACCTACATCATTCTCCTTCCTGAATAACTCCTCATGCGTGAATGTAGATGCAAAATACTCGTTTAGATTGTTAGCCACCTGAGCAGGATCCTCAACTGTTGAACCATCAATATCCAGTGGACCAATCTGATTCATCCCTTTCCTTCTTGAGTTTAAATATGTAAAGAACTCTTTTCTGTTTTTCTTTGCATCCTTTGCCAAGGATTTTTCGTAGTCTGCCTTTGCCTGCCTAACCTCCTTTGTGACTTGGTTACAGACCAACTTATATCTATCATAGGCTTCCATGTCACCCATTAATTTGTATGTATCCCATGCATTTTTCTTCTCTGCCACATGTCTCATTAGTTCATCTGACAACCATTTAGGCCTAAACCTTGAACAATATTTCTTAGTTGGTATGTAAAGCCTGGTAGCCTCCAAGATTAGTTCCTTGAATGCTTCCCATTTTGAGTTTGCTGTTGGTAACATCATCAGTTGGTCCCACTGTATAGAATTTAAATACTGTCTCAGACCATCATAGTCGCCTTTACGAAAACAAAAACCCTTCCCTTTACCCCTGATGGTAGTTACCTCCTTGAGTAAATCCCACTTCAACACACTGTGATCACTGCCACCTAGTGGTTCATTTATCTGCAGATTCTTAACGCATGAAGAATCACTACTGATAATCAGATCAAGAGCATTGCTCCCTCTTGTTGCCTCACAAACATGCTGATGTAGAAAACAATCATCCAATAAATCCACAAAAGCCTTGCTAGTGTGCAAGTGACCAACCCACAAATTCCAGTCAATATCTGGGAAATTAAAATCCCCCATTATAAGACTCTGATTTACTGGCCCACTCTATTTCCCTGTACAATATCTTATTATACTCATCAGAATCATTAGGCCTATAGCACACTCCTACTCTCAATTTTGATTTCCCTATACTTATGTCACACCAAACTGACTCGACACTGCCCTGTCCATCAATGTCGACTGGCTTCACTTCCTTGGATTTTATGTGTTTTTTAACTAATAGCATAACCCCTCCTCCCCTCCTGGCCTGTCTATCCTTTCTATACACATTGTATTCCCCAAATTCCAGTTCCGCTTTACTTATATCTGTGTGACACCACGTCTCTGATATCCCAATAATATCTGCCTTTGATGTTTTGAGCAATACCTCAAATTCATCAAATTTATTTACCAAACTTCTAGCATTTGTGTACACGCAGGTATACATGCACCTGTTTCTATTCTTAGCTACCCTAACACAACCCATGTGTTTACTTGTACCGCAATGACTCCCAGCAGTCTCTGAAATATCCTGCATCTTGTTTTTCAGGTTTCTGCTCATTTCAATAGAAGCAGTGCAAGAATCACTTCCACCTCTGCCAGTGGCTACTGTTAATCTATTAGTCCTTGTATCCCCCCCAACTAGCAGTTTTCCGACCCACCTAACACTGCCTCGATAGCATCAGCAAAAATTCTTGCACCCTTTCTATTTAAGTGTATCCCATCCCTGTAGAAGCAATCTCTCCTGTTAACAAGTACAGTCCAGGCTGAAAAAAATTCTACCCCTTGAGCCTTGCACAATCCCTCCAGGGCCGAATTGATCGACAAGGCTCTCATCATATACTCCCTCCTATCGTGTCTGGGCAGAATTGCAGACACTTTCAAAGTCAACCCTTATGTAGGTGAGTCTGGTAGAAGATTGAAAGACTGGGTTTCTGAGCATGAGGTGGCTCTGCGAACTGCTAATTTTGAACACTCCGCAGTCAGCGAGCATTGTTGGGTTGAGCAACACAATCTTGACCTCCAATGGGATGTTGAAATCTTCGACTATTTACGTGATTATCATCAGTGCTTGAAGCACTGCACATAGCTACCAATAATAGTACTACAAATCACATGATGGGAGTGCACTAGCACCCTATTACAGAATGTACTGTACAGCAGACCCCCCGCTATTCGCGGTATCTGGTTTTGCGGTCGCTGATTTAATATAAAATGAAACCAGAAAAAATGTGAATTTTAAAGTGCCGTGAACATTTTCCGCCATAAAAAAAACATGGGTGTGGCTAAAATTATCTTTCCCGGTCAAAACAGCACTCAGCTGGTGGGGGGAGAGGGGTGACAAAATCGCGAGTGTGGATGTTTCTCGCTAATCCTTGTGCAGTATGTGTTATGCGCTTGTCATGGAAGGTTTCGTCGTTTGCTTTTAATTTATATGCTTATAAATTGAATAAATTTATCATTACAAAAGTGATAAATTTATTCAATATAATGAATTTTTTTGTAATGATAAATTAGTTTAAAAAGAACAAGTTCTTTTTAACCTGTACAAAAATATGGCTACGAATAACAAGGGAAATGTGAAAAGATAAAAGGTGATGACATTAGCGAATAAAACTGAGTTATTAGACAAAATTTCTAATGGTGAAAGTGTCTCCTCGGTGGCAAAACATTATAAAATCAATGAGTCAACGGTACGATCAATCAAAAAATCGGAAGAAAAAATCCGCCATAGTGTCCGTGAAAACGCGCTAATTGCTTCAAAAATTTGCTCTGTAACTCGATGTTAAATTAGAAAAAATGGAAAAGGCTTTAAATCTGTGGATAGAAGACCGAACTCAAAATAAAATTCCGTTAAATTCACTCATCATTCGTGAAAAGGCAAAACTCCTTTATCAACACTTTAGCAAAACTGGTGATAGCACTGGCGAGAAGTTTTTTAGCTAGCAAAGACGCTGGTTTTAAAGATTTGTTTGAAATTTCTAATAAATATTACACTTAATATTAAATTGTTTCTTATTTTCATTTCGATGCCATATGCTTGCATTTCACTATGTATTGTCTATGTACACAGTCATATTATGAAGGTACATATAATACATACATAGACAAAATTTTTCACTAGTTTTTCTTATATATTTTATACTTTGGAACGGAACCCTTTTATTACTATGGGAGCCATAACTCAGTATTCGCGTTTTCAGTATTCGCGGCATTTCTCAGGAACGTAACCCCCGTGAATAGCGGGGGTTTACTGTATTGCAGTGCGATGAGTGCTGGCGGTTATCATATGAACGTAATTCTGTTCTACTGACACCAGACTCGTGATACATGATCATGTCCAACTGACTTTTGATATTATAACCATCAATATATACTGAAGTACATCATTCACTGACTAGCTGATGAAGAGGCATTTTGCCCTGAGAGCTTCTATGTATTTTAACATTTTATTCTATTATATTTTAACACTTATTTTATTGCATTTTAATGCTTTTATCTCGTGTATATATCATTTATTTATTTAACCAGTTAGTCGGTAATCGCAAGAAACTTGGATGATATGCAACCAGATGCATGAGGCTTATTTTCTAATAATCATCAGTTAAACTTTGAAAGAGGAATGATAATGGGTGCCTGGGTCACTCTATCACACACGGGCGCCTCTAGAGCAAGGTGGGCAGGAGCAGCAGTGCATAGCACACACTTCTTGATTAGACCGGGGTTCGAGCCCGTGACCACCAAATACGGAGGATGCGGAAAGGTCAGGGAATGACCACCATATATCCCCGAAGCAATATGGCCTTAGTTGCTAATGCTCCTAAAAAAAACCAAAAGTAACAAATAAGAACAACACTATCACGGTGGTGGTACAGAAATTGCACTATCCCTGTTCGACAGTGTCAACAGTGTATCGGGAATACACCATTTCCAGAATAACATCTCATCATGGACAGCACTGTAGGTGGAGGAAAGGTAGTGGATGAATGTGATTGTTGACATCTGTCTTGTATTGTTTCAGCCAACCGGAGAGCAACAGTGGTGCAAATCACTGTAGACTTCAACGAGGGAGGCACTGAAATGTCTCCACCAAGACCATCAGGCAATCATTAGCCGCAATAAGTTATGGGAGCCGCCAACCCACCAGAGTCCCATTGCTAACACCACGACACAGGACCCTACACCTCAACTGGGCAAAAGAACATCGGACCTTCGACAATTGGAGACTGGTGTTCTGGTCCAACAAGTCCTGTTATTTTGAGTGGACAGGAGAGTGCGTATCTGGCAGAAACTGTACAAAGCTATGCACTCATGTCAACAAGGAACTGTTCAGGCAGGTGGACGGTTGGTAATGGTCTGGAACGTGTTCAGGTGGCACACATTGGGATTTCTGGTATGTCTAGATGCATCTCTGAATGGCACAGGTTATGTGGCTATCTTTGCAGACATCTGCTTCGCTTCGTGGTCATTGTACACCCACCGGGCAATGGACTCTTCCAGCAGGACAGTGTGCCTACCCACAGAGCCGTGGTGACTAGAACATGGTTCGAAGAGCATTCCACAGATTTTACCACCATGGTATGGCCTTCCCATTCACTGAACAATGAACCCTGTGGAACATCTTTGGGATGCTGTGGAAAGGTCCCTTCGAGCTTTGGATCCTCCTCCCAAGAATGTGATGGAATTATGGACAGCGGTGCAGCAAGCATAGATGGAAATACCTGTGGAACACTTTTGTGAACTAATGGAACTCAATGCCTTGCTGTGTGACTGCCCTTATCTGGGCAAAAGGTGGGCCTACCTGTTACTAGGTAGGCATCCCATGATTTCTGTCTCCTCAGTGTACATGGTCAGGTTGTTGTTGTTTTTTTTTTTTTTTTTTATCTCTGCACTAAAACTGTCCTGTCAGAGCTTAGTGACATTGACAATGTTATATTACTTATTGTCAAATCCACATGCAAAATCAGAAGAAAATGGTTTTTATCCCAAACAAAATCTGTAATACATGTAGTTATCAAACTGAAAATGTATTATAGTGTTAATTTTTTTGTGGAAATTGAACCTTTTGAATTCCAGCATTATTTACACTGTCTTCTCTTTGCTTCTATCTCTAACAATGAAAGAAATACTAATTGTTGGATAATGTTCAAAAATTACTTATTTTTGAGATTTACATGAGCTAACACAGTGGGGCCCCAACATCCGATGGTAATTTGTTCCACAAAACCCAGTAGTACATTGATTTCCTGCAATTTGTTCCAAACCTTTGACAGGCAACCCCAACAACACATAAAATAAGTATTTCTTACATACGATACTTGATTTTTACAAAAATGAATTATAAAGATTATTTAATAAATAGTTAAAACATCTTAAAATAAAAACCAAACAATAAAATAGCATTTAACTTAGACTTGAAGTGCAGAGCTGATGAAATCAACGGTGAAGGAATTAGATCAGACAGTGTCTTTTGTGTTTTGCTGCTATTGGCAAAGAAACTGTCCAAACTGGACTGTATTTTACGACTTTTTTTTAGCCTCCTGAAGTAAGGAATGACTTAGTCTTCCATTTTGCACCTCATGAGTTCAGTGTTTTCAATGTTGGGATGTTTTTTCACCACTTCTCTTAAATGCTCCCAACAAAAAATGAGTCTTCAAATCTTCAGCTGGCACTTTTGGGTGTCCTCTTCTCCAGTGTCACCCTTCGTAAATTTCTCTAACTCTTGTAGCTCCTCTCTCGTTAGCTCATGCACATGAGTGTCAAAGTCCTCCAAATCCTCTTCATCAACCTCCCCTATTGATTTACCAAGAGTGACAATATCATTTGTCAAAGCACCATCTTCAAATCAAAGTTATGGATGATTAAAGGCCAGATGTTTTTCCAGGCCGAATTTAAATATCTGGTGGAAGCATCATTCATCATTCTGAGAACTTACGATTAGCCTCACACAGTCTAGGATGTTGAACTTCGACCTCCAAAAATCTTTGCGGGTGACAGCATTTTCAGCAGAGGTCGCTGTAAAGCAACTTGCAAACATTTTCTTGAAGTTTGTAATCGCTCGCTGGTCCATTGGTTGAATAAGAGGAGTGTTGTTGGGTGGCAAAAATTTTACTTGAACAAAGTAAAATTGTGCCTCAAGAGAATAAGGTTGGGATCATGGCCTGGTGCAGGAGCAGTGCCTTCACAGGAAGCTTATTTTTCTGAAGGATAGAAAACTTCAAGTGCCCATTCATTAAAGACATACAGTATCTTGTAACAGAGGCCGCCTTATTACTGCACCAAAACACTCCCAGTATGCTTTTGTTCACATTTTGCTGTTTAAATACTCTGGGGATGTTAGTGATATGCCAGCAAAGGCTTCAGCTTAAAATCTCCAGAAGCATTGGCACCCAACGGAAGAGTGAGCCTATCTTCCATAGGCTTCTATCCAGGTCCAGTGAGGTACGTTCTTCTGGGCATTTTCTTCCAGAAGGGCTGGTTTTGTATAATAACAAAAATGCACTCTGCTTACACACTGGACAAGTGCATACATCAAACACAAGATAAAGAAACTGTTCAAAGTACTGTAATGCGTGGAAACGTTTGTGTTGAACAATAATATAGACGCTAATTGGTTGAGAATAATCATACCAATGATGTTCCGCACAGCATGCATCTGAAAATTTCCACCAATGCATCATTTCAGCTATATTGGAAGGCCATCTGTTCCTGCAAATATCATTGGTCCTTAAAATAAAAAATCGTATGGCAGTTAAATCATTTCCTGATAATATAAGATGTCGATGTCATTGGAAGTTGAGGCCCCACTGTATATAAATGAGCATGGCAAAACATTTTAAAAGCTCTGCAATATTTCTTCATGGAAGAAAATAATGAAATTTTATCATCCAGATAATCAACAATATTTTTTAATTTAGAGCCCCTATTTTTAATTCTTGTTTGTCCTTTTGTGTTGGTGGGTGGGTAGGTAGAGATGCAAATGTACAGAATATCTGCAGAAATCTCTTCCTGCTAAATTCAATCTTGAAAACTGCTTTCTCTGCGAGTTCTTCCGGTCGGTATTTCTTGATATTAGTTTATTCCTTTACCTGAAAGACCCTGTTGCTTGTATAATTCGATGCTTATTTTAGAAGATGAGCCAAAAAAATGCCTTTTAGCTCATTTAGTGAGACTGAAACCCACTCACACCTTATGGAAAGTTGGAAACTGTCATCTTTTAGAAGGTAGTTTCCAAAAGTTGTTTTTTTTCCCCCTCAATTTCTTCATCAGAAAGGTATTAATTTCTGAAATTTGTCATTAGAAAACAAACACTTTGTGGATCATGATTGCATGTGTAAATTGCTTTACTCTAGCACAGAGTATAAGTTAGTCTGATTTCTACACTGAAAAAAAAAAAAACAAACATTGCCATCTGCTATTAAAAATTAAATGTAAACATTAACTTCGTTTTTCGGATTGTTTATATGAAGTTCAAGTGGATGGGTTACAATAATTGCCAGCACGTTGGGAAAACAAATTTTATGATTGCAAATGTTGATAGTTTCAACATTGAAGTGAAAAGGATGAAAACAAACTAAAATAAAGAATCATAATAATAATTAAATTAAAAGTAATAATAATAATTAAAAGCTGCCTGCCATTAACAATTGAAAGTAAATGTCAGTAAAAGTCAAATTAGGTTTTCAGATTGTTTATGTGAAATATAATTCAGCCAATACGCTGGTTAAACAAATCATAATTGGAAATGCTATCACACTAGGGTGTGACATTGAACTTGAAGAGGATAGGAAAAAAAAAAAAAAACAGACACTACCTACCATTAAAGATTGAATATAAACTTTTATTCAGTTTTTTGGATTATTATGTGAAGTATAAAAATAGATGGTTGTAGAATAATTAAGCCAGTACAGTGGAAAAACAAATTTCATAATTACTGTTGATGGTTGTAACATTCCACTGAACGAAGACCAAGAAACTGCCACCTACTATTAACAGTTGAATATAAACATTGATTTAGCTTTTCAGATTTTTTTTTATAAAATGTAAGTACAGTAAACCCCCTGTATTTGCGGTATCCTTATTCATGGTTGCTGATTTAATATAAAATGAAACCTAAAAAAAAAAATGGTTAATTTTAAAGCGCCGTGAACATTTTCCACCATAAAAAAACATGGGCGTGGATAAAATAATCTTGCCCAGTTAAAACAGTGCTCAGTGAGGGGGGGGGGTGACAAAATCACGTGCATGGTTGTTTCCCACTAATCCTTATTCAGTATGTGTTATGCGCTTGTCATGGAAGGTTTCTTCGTTTGCTTTTAATTGATATGCTTACAAGTGAAAAATCTACCATTTTGCAGTGTGTTAGTGTAAACAGACTTTTTAGAGTGTTAACAGTTAAAAGAAAGTGACTTTATTGTGGACAATTTCTTTTCTAACCTCTACAAAAATATGGCTACGAATAACAAGGGAATTGTGAAAAGATCAAAGGTGATGACATTAGTGAGTAAAATTGAGTTATTAGACAAAATTTATAATGGTGAAAGTGTCTCATCAGTGGCAAAACATTATAAAATCAGTCAATGGTATGATCAATCAAGAAATGGGACGAAAATCCACCGTAGTGTGCGTGAAAATGCACTAATTGGTTCAAAAATTTGCTCTGTAACTCATGATGCTAAATTAGAAAAAATGGAAAAGGCTTTAAATCTGTGGATAGCAGACCGAACTCAAAATAAAATTCCATTAAGTTCACTCATCATTTGTGAAAAGGCAAAACACCGTTATCAACACTTTAGCAAAACTTGTGATAGCACTGGTGAGATAAGTTTTTTAGCTAGCAAAGGCTGGTTTGAAAGATTTAAAAATCGATATGGCCTTAATAACGTGAAACTTGTAGGAGAGTCTGCATCAGTGGATTTCGTGGCTGCAGAAAGTTTCCTGACTGAATTAAAAAATTAATTATGGATAAAGGATATGTTCCTGATGTGTTCAATGCAGACAAAACTGGTTTTTTTTTTTTTTGGAAAAGAATGCCAGCCAGAACATACTTAACACAAAATGAAAAATCTGCTCCTGGATTTAAAGCTTCCAAAGATAGGCTTACTCTTTTGTTTTGTGCAAACGCTAGTGGACACACATGACAAACTGATGCTAGTGTATAAATTGCAGAATTCATGTGCTTTGAAGGAAAAGAATAAAGATCAAAGTTTATTGGAAATCCAATAAAAAAGCCTGGGTAACAACTATACTTTTTAGAGTGGTTTAATGATAGCTTTGTGCAAGAGGTGGAAAGGTAATTCAAAATCTTTGCCTTTCAAAGTTCTGCTTCATTTTGATAACATGCCAAGAAGTCTAGAATTTGACAACCCAAACGTTGAAATTGTGTTTTTGCCACCCAACACCACATCACTTTTACAACTGCTAGACCAAGGTGCGATTGCTGCATTTAAGTCCTACTATATTAGGAGAACTTTTACTGCCTTAATTGAAAAAATGGAAAGGGAGTCAGACTTAACTGTAAGTCAAAGTTGGAAAAATTATAACATTGTAGATTTCCTGATCAACATCAAGGCATCACTTGATGAGATAAGAGCATCTATAATTAATGCGTGTTGGCAAAAATTGTGGCCAGAAGTGGTTGTTGCTAAAACAATCACTAATGTCAATGAACTGGTTGCTGATGTTGTAGCAATCGCACGGGGAATGGAAGGTGGGGGCTTTGAAAACATCGATGCAACAGACATTCAGGAACTTGAGACTCGTAGTAGTAGTGGCATGTGATGCAAGAAAGCAAGTGTATGAGCTTATGCAGCATCAGCCAAAAAAAAAAAAAAAAAAAAAATCACACCATTCCCTCCAAATGCCTGTCCAGTTCCTCGTTAAATTTATTCAACCTATCAACTTCCACAACGACAGATGGAAGTTTGTTCCAGCAATTAACCACCTGCTGGCTAAAGGCAAATTTCCGCACATCTATTCTACATCTGTCTTTTCTTAATTTGAATTTATGCCCCCTTACGTTCGTAATCTGAACAAGTGGAAGGACCCCATCAGAATTCAGCGTGCTCAACCCATTCAAGGCCTTATATACCTCAATCAGATCACCGTGCAGGTGCCTAGTCTCCAGCCACTGCAATTTGCGGAACTTAAGCCTCTCTTAGTAAGAGGATCCCTTCACCCCCTCACCAATCTTGTTGCCCTTCTCTGTACACGCTCAAATAAATCTACATCCTTCCTAAAATGAGGCCTCCAGACCCGTACGCAGTGCTCAAGGCGTGGCCTGACCATTGCCTTATACAGAGGGATAATCACCTCCTTTTCCCTGCTAGCAAAATTCCTATATATCATTGATAAAACCCCATGACCTGCCCTTGCAGCCTGTCTACATTGCTCAGAGAACTTCATATCTGACTGCACAATTACTCCCAGGTCTTTTTCATTTTCTACCACCTTAAGTGTAGTACCACACAGTTGGTACGTTTCTCTAGGGTTACTTCTACCCATGTGCAGTACTTTGCATTTGTCAAGGTTAAACTTCAGTTGCCACTTCTTAGCCCATCTGCCCAAATTATCTAGATCCTGTTGCAGTAGCACACTGCCATTACTGTCATTAACAACCCTGCCAACCTTTGTATCATCTGCAAACTTCGACATTAAGCCTGATATACCTTCATCAATATCATTGATAAATATAGAAAACAACAGTGGACCTAACACCGAACCCTGTGAGACTCCACTAATAACATTAGTCCAAGAAGAGCAGCACCCATTGATTACCACCCTCTGTCTTCTCCCACTTAACCATCCTTTTATCCATTGTAGCAACTTACCCTTAATACCATTCTGCTCCAAATTATATAATAGTCTTCAATGCGCAACAGTGTCAAAAGCTTTCCTGAAATCCAAATATATGATATCAAAATTATTTTTTGCATCCAGTTCCTTTGTAACCAAATCATAATATCCTATCAAATTTGTCAGACAAGACTTTCCCTTAACAAACCCATGCTGTGTCTGAATTATTGCTGCAGTCTTGTCTAGATGATCCTGCAATGCATCTTTAACCAGTGACTCCATTATTTTACCCGGAACAGAAGTTAAACTAACTGGTCTGTAATTACTCGTGTCACCCTTCGATCCCCCTTTGTGAATTGGGGATACATTTGCACATCTCCAGTCCGTAGGAACCTCCCCTGAGTCCAAGGATGCTCTCATAATTATGGCTAAGGGTTTGCTTAGTTGCTTTGCCGCCTCCTTTAATATAACTGGATAGATCCCATCCACAACAGGTGCTTTTCTTACGTTTAACTTCAACAATTTCTCTTGCACTTTGCTCTCAGTTATTACAAGATCATTAAGCACCCTGCTACAATTTGATAACCTTCTGCCATTTTCAAACCTTAATAACTCCTCATGTGTGAATGTATATGCAAAATACTCATTCAGTTTGTTTGCTATCTGAGCAGGATCATCAACAGTCGAACCATCGATGTCAAGTGGACCAATCAGGTTCATCTCCTTCCTTTTAGAGTTTATATAAGTAAAGAAATCTTTGCTGTTTTTCTTAGCATCTTTTGCCAAGGATTTCTCGTAATCTGCCTTCGCCTGCCGAACCGCCTTTGTGACCTGATTACAGATTAACTTATCTGCCATAGGCTTCTGAGTCGCTTGATAATTTATATGCATCCCATGCATTTTTCTTCTCTGTTACGAGTCTCATTAGTTCATTTGACAACCATTTAGGCCTAAACCTTGAACAATATTTCTTAATAGGTATGAAACTTTTAGTAGCTTCCACGATTAATTCCTCAAATACTTCCCACTTAGAATTTACTGTTGGTAACATCGTCAGTTGATCCCACTGTACAGAATTTAAAAACTGTCGGAGACCACTGTTACTCGCCTTTACGGAAGCAAAAACCCTTTCCTTTACCCCTGATGGTAATTAAATCTTTAAGTAAATCCCACGTCAGTACATTGTGATCACTGCCACCTAGTGATTCTTTTATCTGCAAATTCCTAATACATGAATGATCACTGCTGATAACCAGATCAAGAGTATTACTTTCTCTGGTTGCCTCTCGAACATGCTGCTGCAGAAAACAATCATCCAATAAATCCACAAAAGTCTGACTAGTGTGCGAGTGCCCAACCGACAAGTTCCAGTCAATATCTGGGAAGTTAAAATCCCCCATTATAAGACATTCCAATTTACTAGCCCACTCTATTTCTCTGTACAATTGTTCATTGTACTCATTCGAGTCATTAGGCCTATAACACACTCCTACTCTAATTTTTGCTTTCGCAGTGCTTATGTCACACCATACTGACTCAACAGTGTACTGTTCATCTATATCAACTGGATGCACTTCTTTTGATTTTGTTTTTCTTTATTAACAGCATAACACCTCCTCCCTTCCTATCCTGTCTATCCTTTCTGTACACATTGTACTCCCCAAATTCCAGTTCGGCATTCCTTATATCTGTGTGACACCACGTCTCTGATATCCCAACAATATCCGCCTTTGATGTCTGGACCAACACTTCAAATTCATCAAACTTATTTACTATACTTCTAGCATTGGTATACATGCAAGTATACATGCACCTATTGCTATTCCCAGCCACTCTAACACATCCCATGTACCCACCTGTTTCACGATGACTGACATCCGTCCCTGAAACCCCCAACACCCCTTGCTCCAGGTCGCTACGTATTCTAATAGAAGTTGTGCAAGAATCCCCTTCACCTCTGCCTACGGCTACTGTTAAACTATTAGTCCTTGTATCCCCCCAAACTATCAGTTTTCTGACCCACCTAACACTGCCTCGATAGCATCAGCAAATATTCTTGCATCCTTTCTATTTAAGTGTATCCCATCCCTGTAGAAGCAATCTCTCCTGTTAACAAGTACAGTCCAGGCTGACAAAAATTCTACCCCTTGAGCCTTGCACAATCTTTCCAGGGCTGAATTGATCGACAAGGCTCTCATCATATACTCCCTCCTATCGTGTCTGGGCAGAATTGCAGACACTTTTAAATTCAACCCTAATTCACGGCTTTTTTTCATCAGTGACCTGTACTTGTTAAGTAATTCTGCTGGTCTCCTCTTAATATCATTAGTGCCAACGTGTTGGCACTAATGATAGTGAGTGAGAACTTGCACTATTGCAAGTTCTCATGCAGGTGAACTTGCAATAGAAGAGTTGGATGAATTAGTAACAAGGTCAAATGAGAACCAAAATGATCCTGAGGAAGATCTTGACGTTGTTAGACCAGAATTAAATAGCAAATCATTAAAGGAAATCTTTAGCCTCTCCATACAACTTTCAGAAAAGGTGGTGGAAACGGATCCTAATGAGGAAAGAAGCATAAAGTTTAAATGAGACCTAGAACAATTACTCTTGCCTTACAGGGAAATTCAAAAGGAGCTCAATAAAAAAAAAAAATGAAGAAACAAACTTCAATTAAGAGTTATTTTTCGCCCAGGAATCCATATTCTTGATATGTTTTTGAAAGATTGGTTTGAAATTTCTAATACAGAGACTCCCTGATTAACGTAAGGTGGCATTCCGCGGACCTCTACTTAAGTCGGATTTACACAAGTTGGAATTTCCCCCATGGTTGTGCAGCACTTGCAACTGTGCTTGCTGAATTGATTGAATCAAAAAGAAATGTTCGACGAACATGTGAGTAGAATTATTTATTGTATTTATTCAATTTTTTTATCTCGTGCGCAGGAAAAATTACAAAGTATACAATTTAAAAAAATTTTAAATTATAAAATTACAAAAAAAGAGAGGAGACAGGCATAACGTCAGTAAGTTTTACCTCTCGCACATAGTTGCCAGCATCGATGTCTGTCTTCAGCTGATAAGTACGCCACATGGAGATTTAGAAGGGGTCGGCTGCTCACCCTTACAAAAGAACATATTAATGGATGACAGGATGGCGGCTTTTTCTTTTCATCGTAGATTTCTTTGTAGCAAGCATATCATTCACCCCTCTCTTAACTTTTAAGAGTCGTTCACTCTCAGGATCCATCTTCTCCAACTTTGCCATTGCCGATGCAATTTCACGAAATTTTATTGCTCTCTCTCTCTGGTGATGAAATGTCTCGGCTCCTCATTTGGTTTATCTTGAGCTTCGTCAGCATTTTCTTCTTTCACTGTTGCTGCCTGCAAGCCAATTTCTTCGTTAGATAATTTTCTTCCTTTTCTTCCTTTATTAACTCCTCCATGTCTTTGGCAACAACCTCCAACTGAAGTAGCTCTGCAACCTTCACAATCATCTGTAACCTCTTCACATGATTCATCTTTTTCAAAGCCTTTTATGTGCCATGGGCATATTTTCTTCCATGTGCCATTTAAACAACTTTTAGTAATATCTGCCCGGGCCTTATTAATGTTTAAGATGGCTTGGTAAATAGATGAGTGAAGTCATCTTTGGTGGTAAAAATATGACTCTTGTTTGAATTGAAATCATCTAGATGCATAGGATGTCCAGGAGCATCATCTAATAGAAGCAAAATCTTGAAAGGAACATCATTGTCTTTACAATATTTTTAAACCTCTGGAATTAAGCAGCATTTAAACTAATCCTCAAAAAGATATTGTTATCCATGCTCTCTGGTTCGATCAGAAATGCTTGGGGAGCGTGGCTTTATTGATGGTACGCAAGCAGTGGTTTTAATCTGTAATCTCCCGCTGCATTAGCCCCAAGCAAGATCTTGGCCCTATCTTTTGAAGCCTTGAAACCTGGCATTGTTTTTTAATACAGAGCAGTCTCGTCAATATTAAAAATTTGCTGCAGTGAAAAAAGCCGCCTTCATCAATAATTTTTTCCAATACATCACAATTTCTCTGCAGCTGCAGAATCGGCACTGGTGACTTCACTGCATGCTTTAATGTTATGGAAACCAGCACAGTGCTTGAACCTATTAAAGCATCTGTTGCTTGCCACGAACTTGGCTTGGGGTTCCCTGTACTTATCCTTAATATCTTCATAAATACTTGCTTTTGCTTGAGTGGTCATTGGACTTAGGGGCACTTGCTTCTGAATCTGATATTCCATCCATATGATTAATAGCTGTTCCATCTTCGATATAGCACCTGAACACTGTTGTGATCACTGTTGGTCTCAATTGCGTTGATCCTTTGACATGTTCTTTTATATGTGCACTGTCTCTTAAAATAGTATGCAATGTTGAAGCAGCAAGATCTAATTCTGTGCAATAAATGACAAACTTTGTCCTACTTCGTACTTCTTAATCATCTTCATTTCTAAATCAATTTTGTTCTGTTCCTTAACACTGCCAGCACTCGCACTTTCTGTTGTTCCCTTCATCATTGTAATGCGTAAATAGGAATGAAGAGAAGTTTCTGAAAATTCGTTTTTTATATGATTAAAGATTTCAGTGAAGGGAAACTCATTTCACAATAACATAAAAACCCAGAGAATTCCAGTTATCGGTATTATCGCAAATACAATAAGAGAGTTTACTTGTCCGTTTGTAATAGATTGCGCTAACAGAAAAGCCCAATAAACCGGAAAGTGCAAATCGTTTTTATTGTTTTTTGGTCGTGACTTCCAGAAACATACTTTAGAAAAATATCACAAAGCCATTCAAAATTGATTCTTATAACAGACATATAACAATGAAAGTGTACAATTTCCATTATAAATATGATCTTTTAGAGAGATAAATAGCTTAGTAATAAGCGAAATTTTCAACTTCCAAGGACTTGGAATGAATTACAAAAAAAAACCACTTTATTGGGTTCACATTATATTTTCGCAATACCTCCATTTATCTCTACAGATGGAAGATAAGTTTCCATATTTTTCAGTTTGTGCAGGCCAGCAAAAACTTAAGTAAAGTTGAATTTGCATAAGTAGAGTATTGTGCAAGTCTGGAAGTTCCTGTAAATATTACATTTAATATTAAATTGTTTCTTATTTTCATTTCAATGCCTTAAGATTGTATTTCACTATTTAGTGTCTATGCCATTGGGCATTCTATGTTAGTCTATGTACATAGTCATATTATGTAGGTACATGTAATACATGCATAGACAAAATTTTAGACTAGTTTTTCTTATATATTTCATACCTTGGAACTGAATCTTTTTATTACTATGGGTGCCATAACTTAGTTTTTGGTATTTGCGGCATTTCTCAGGAACGTAACCCCCGTGAATAGCAGGGGCTTACTGTAGATAGCAATGCATTAATTGAGCCAGTAATAGGCAAATAAATTCTGTAATTGAAAATGATGATGGCCGTGGCATCAGACTCAGAGAGGGATTTTATGAAGTTGCGGAGGGCAGCGTAACATCACACTGCATAGGGATAAACAAATAACAAGCCATTTCATTGAACTCTTTCATTTTATATTATGAAGAATAGTTACAAAATAGAAATTGTAAAAATAAGTTGGTTTATTTAAATTTCAAAGAGAAAGCAACACATGCATTTGTGTCCATCTTTAACTGATTAGTAATGCTGATACTTAGATATTCAAATCTTATGAAAAGCAGTAGAGACAAATTAAGTGTAAAATTTATTTTTGTTTTACTGTCTGGTCATCAGTGAATTAACTTGGTCAAATATTTTAAATAGCAAATGCATTGTTTATACTTTTTTTTTTTTTTTCATAATGCTTTATTTTAATATGAAAATGTTAAATAGTAATATAAAAAAAACAAAAAAAAACAGGTACTATCAGTTTTGTGATTTAAGGTATTTTTCCTGGAAATCATTGGCAAAAACCAACATCTTGGAAACTATTTTCTGTAGAAAATAGTGTAATATGGCTGGGCTATATTCTCAGACTATTGGACTCCTTCCCCTTTCAAGGATGTGCTAATTTTGGTTATAAACAACACAAGTGATTTGAATTTGTTGTGCAATATAATTTCAGGGATGGCTAATTACATCAGGAGCATTGTTTTACGATAAAATTTATTTATTATTATTTTTTTTTGTTTCTCTTGTGGGGGGATATGATTATATGTTATACCCAAAACCATGGCATAATCAGTTATAGTATCTTGTGGATGTACTGTATTTGTGGTAGAGAATCCATTGAGAGACTCTGAGATAATCTAAGTGACCTTTATTAGCTTAGTGTTGGCTGGGGTAAATGGCAGCCTTTCAGTTTGCCTTTGAGCTTAGGAAATAGAAAAATGTTACGAGGTACGGTAATTTGATGTTTTACTTGTGTAGTTTGTTCTCAATGGTTGAAGCTGTTGTGATGCCATGCCATTTCTGGACATTTTTGGGTAGTCTTTTCTGATCCACTTCCTGGTTTAATTTCTTTAAATCTTCAGTAATATTGTCAGAAATTATCATTATATTGCCATAATATTGTAATCTGTACAATGTTTTTTAGAGTACAATTTATGGTTGTAATTAATACCTTTCATATTGCAAAATGTGATGATAATATGATTACCAGCAGACTTTATGGACAGTGCCTTCTTTGGAAGAAGATATGCCCTGCTTCCACTTTGCTTTGAATGAGGATTGTAGTAGTAGATCTAGAACCCATCATCAATGATGTTCTGCTCAAAAAATCTCTTCTGATTCTGAAAGGTGTTTCACACAAACACATGTGAACTGTAACTTGCCTTTTTTTTTTTTTCTTTTTCTTTTTCAGGAGTAAGGACTCAAGGGATGCAACAACAAATGTGTGTCATTCCTAAATGTACTTTCAAAATGCTTCATGCAGTGCAAAGGCCTGTTCAAGTTTTGCAATCATAATTCCATCTGTCTTCAAGGATAATATCAGATGCTGTATGAATTGGTCCACTTGATGTCAAGGGTGCCTCCGTAGCCAGGTGGGCAGGAGCAGCAGTGCGTAGCACACGCTTCTTGATTAAACCGGGGTTCAAGCCCGTGCCCACCAAATATGGAGGATGCGGAAAGGTCAGTGAATGACCACCGCTTATCCCCAGAGCAATATGGCCTTAGTTGCTAATGCTCCTAAAAAATCCAAATAACAAAAAAAAAAAAAAAAACTGTCAATGGTTTAAATGTTGATTATCCTGCTCAGGTTGCTGACAAACCGAATAGGTATTTTGCATTTACATTCACACATGAGGAATTCTTTAGGAAGGGGATGCCAGAAAGTTACGAAGTTCTAACAGAGAGCTAAATGATTTTGTGATAACTGAGAGGAAAGTGAAAGAAATTGTTGAAGTTAAACATAAAAAAGGCACTGTAGTGCATGGTATCTATCCAATTATATTAAGGGAAGCAGCAGAGGGAGTAAGCAAACCCTTAGCCCTAATTATAAGAGCACCTGTGGATTTACAAATGGACTGAAGATGTGCATATTTATCCCCAATTTACAAAGAGAAGATCAGCGTGACATAAGTAATTAGAGCTGTTGCTTAACATTTTTTTCCTGAGAAAATTAATTTAGTCACTGGTTAAAGAAGTAATGCTGGACCATCTAGACTGCAGTTATACTGCAGTCAGTGCTTGGAGTTTTTAAAGGTGATCTTGGCTGACCAGTCTGATTGTATACTCTGATACATTAACAAAGGTAGATGTAAAAATAATTTTGATATCATATACTTGAATTTCAGAAAGCTTTTTATATTGTTACACACATAAAAGACATTTAAATTTGAGCAGTGTTGTATTAAGGGCAGATTACGCTGTGATAAAGGGTTTATTCAGATAGTGGTTATTAGTGGATACTGCTCTTCATAGACTCTTGTTAGTAGCGGTGGTTTCAGTGATGGATCCATTGTTATTTTCTATATCTATTAATGATATTGATGAAGGTAACTTTGCATGGTGATTGGTGACAGTAATCAAGGTAAGCTTCTCCAACAAATTGTAGAAAAATTAGACATGGGTTGAGAAATGGCAGTTGGTGCTTTTAACATTAACAAACGAAAGGTATTGCATATGGGTAGCAGTAACCCAAGAGGAACGTGCCAACTGTGTGGTACTACACTCAGGGAGGTGGAGAATGAAAAAGACCTGGGGGTAATCGTGTGGTCAAATATGAAGCCAGATATCTCTGATCAGTGCAGAGACAGGCTGCTAGGACAACTTATGGATTGATTGACAGTTTTGTCTTAACAATACTTGCTTCATTTCTGCAAATTGCAGCTTCTTGAGACTAGGCACCTGTGAGGTAATCTGATCAAGGTGTTTAAGGCTTTGAATGGATTGAGCAAGCTCAGTGCTGATGATATTTTTCTACTTGCTCAAACTATACTTATGAGAGGGCATAAATTCAAATTGAAGAAACAGTTACAGGATAGATGTGTGGAAATTTACTTTTAACTAGTGGATAGTTGATTGTTGGAAGAAACCATCTGTTGTTGTGAAAGTGGGTAGTTTGAATGAACTACCCACTTTCTTGTCTAGTTATTCAAAAAAGGAAGAACTAAAATTTTTGTAGGGTATGGATGATGGAAGTGTGTAGTTTTTTTTTTTTTTTTTGCTGATGCTGTCTAAGCTTGCTTTCTTGCATCATTTGCCATTACTAATATTTAATATCTGGTAGATTTAAAAGTATGTAATTTCATTAATAATCATTTTAGATATTGTGTAGTAAACTAGTTTAAATTTTTCTTCACTAAAAACATTAATTGGGGAGGCAGAATATTTTCATATTCTCGTGGAGTTTATTATTGCGTATATTGTATGCCATCTAAAAATTCAAACATCTGTAACATATTATATTCCTTAATTTATATTCAGCTATATTTAAAACTATTTTCTTTAAATTGCAAATTTCTGGAAACATTTTTGTTTTTAATGACTAAATATTGCATCGAAATACATCGCAATATAAAAAGTAATTTTTACTGCATATACTATTGACCATTTAGTTTCTACTCACTCACACTTATTTTGTTATTTTTTTTATTTATTTATTATTTTTTATTATAAAGGAAGAATATTTTATATTTACAATGTCTAATATTTTCAAATATTATTTGTAGGGATCTGTGGTCATACAAGGTTTAGAAGAAGTTTGTGTTAATTCCAAAGATGAAGTTTATGCTATACTTGAAAGAGGAACAGCCAGGAGACAAACAGCAGCAACTCTAATGAATGCTACTTCTAGCCGAAGTCATACTGTTTTCTCAGTTACTATTCATATTAAGGAAATTATGTTGGATGGAGAAGAATTAGTAAAAATTGGGAAATTGAATCTGGTTTGTAAAGCATAAATAAATTAACAAGCATTGTTAATTTTAGTTTTATTTTCATTTTTTAATAGGTAGTAAATCAATAGTTTCTTTCTGTCAAAATTTTGAATTTCTCATTAGAAATTAGCAGTAGTTATTACAGCATAAGCCAGCAAAGGTTACATTAAAATTTTGCTTTATTTTTTGAGCTTTCAGAATGAGCAACGTTTTGAACTAGATACACACAGAAACTTAAAACAGGACGGTTGAAGTAAAAAAAAAAAAAAAAAAAAAATCAGAATACATATAAATCTGCCACTTCTTTTGATATAAATAAGTTTTTAAATAATTGGGTATAGCATATAACTGAATAAACTTTTTTTTTGATGAATCTGCTGAATTTAATGGTTGATATTAGGTGGCTCTGCTTGCATTCAGCCTAAGTATGGGAACCATGAGCTGCTATAAGTATCTACAATATTAGATGAAAAAATATACCAGGGCCTTGTATATCACTTGTTTAGACAGGTTTATTTTCCTGTCTGTTTTTTTTTTTTTTATTTATTTTTTTTTTAAATAAAGAGTTAACTTTTATATCTTCATTTCAGTGATTGTGTGTGCATGTGTTTTTTTTTTTTAAAGTGGCATTAATATTATAGTTCAGCGCACCATTATTATTAGGTAATTTATTCCCCTTTGTATATTGTAGTTCTGTTGTTAAAAGAACGTTAAATTAGTTTAAATATGTTTTGTGTTTGAGGAAAATTTATTTGTGGGAGAAGTTTGGGTTACTTTGAATTTGTTGAGTGATGTAACTGAGTTGTGGTTGTGTTAATCTGTTTGTAAGTTGGCACGATGTGCTCTAGTTGACTTCAACCAAGTTATAGTACTTCTAATTAGCCAATGCTATGAAAGAACAAAAAAAATAAAATAAGATAAAAATAAGTGAAGCAAAGAACTTTTTTACAATTTTGTTCAGACAGTGATTGTTATTACAGTTAGTTCCCGACATTGAGTTAATTCGTTCCTAGTACTTGTAAAGCGGGAATTTATTTCCCATAGACGTAATATTAAAAACAGGGGTTACGTTCTCAACAATTAGTAGAGGCATATGATGTAAGCTCCCTCTTACGGCAGTGAGAGGATCAGAGTGGAAGCAGAGGGTGCTAAGAATCTCTGGGTACGACCAGGCTGCCATGCACGGAAATTGAACTTGGCCTGTTATAACGTACGATCACTCATCGGTGAAGACAGGATATTAGAGCTGGAAAAGGAATTAGAAAATGTGAATTGGAATATCATTGGTTTGGCTGAAACAAGAAGAAGAAATGAATCACTTATAAGTTTATCAAGTGGAAATCTCCTGTACACTAATGGAAACAGTGAAAGGAGTGAAGGTGGAGTTGGGTTTCTGGTCCATAAAGATTTTAAAAACAACATTTTGGAATTCAAAAGTACATCACCAAGGGTGTCAAGACTAATATTCAAGATTTCTAAGAGGTACAAGCTAAAGATTATAATGATTTATGCACCAACATCGAGCCATGATGATGAAGAGGTTGAAGAAATGTACACTGAAATTGAGTCTTCTAGATGAGCAGAAAACCCACTACACTATTATTATGGGGGACTTCAATGCTAAGGTTGGAAAAAGGCAAAACAGCACAGAAAGAGGAACTATAGGAAATTTTGGAATTGGTGAAAGAAATAAAAGAGGTGAGAGACTTGTGGAATTTGCAGAATCTCAAGGACTGTCAGTAATGAACACTTTTTTCAAGAAAAGGGTGAACAGAAAGTGGACATGGAAGAGTCCAAATGGATTAACAACTAATGAAATCGACTTCATCCTCACTAACAGAAGATATATTGTGAATGATGTTACCATCCTGAATAAGGTAAATGTTGGAAGTGATCACAGAATGGTAAGATGTACACTTGATATAGATGTAGGAAAGGAAAGGAAAAAACTGACTCGAGTAAATAATACAAAGGTCTTTGAGATAACAGAGGAGGAGAAAAAGCAGTATGTACTGGAACTTAAGAACAAGTTTGAGCTTCTGCAGACTGCTCAGGACCAAGATATCGACGAGGAATATTACAACTTTCTGAAAGTGATAAAGCCCAAGAAACCTATAGGGAAACAGAAATCCAAAGAAGAAAAAATTAGTCAAGAAACACTTGTCATGATGAACCAAAGACGACAAATGAAGAGCAAGAAAAACACTGACAGGGAGAAAATTGAGTATACTGAGTTATGCAAAGCCATTAGAAAGAGACTCAGAGAGAACATAAGAAGATTTAACACAAGAAAAGTAGAACAAGCATTAAGGGAAAACAAAGGATTTAAATCAGCAGCCATGAGCAGTAATACAGAAAGACAAATGATACTGAAACTGAAGAATAGCGATGGTGTACTTATAAACAGCAGAGAAGGCATAATTCAAATAGCAGAAGACTACTATAGAGAATTATACAAGGAGCGAGGGAATGATAGCAGCAGTTGGGAACATGGATTGCAAAGTAGCAACACATACGACATACCCGATATTCTTCCTGATGAGGTAGAACATGCATTGAAGAAAATGAAGGATCGGAAAGCCCCGGGGGAAGATGAAGTTACTGTAGAGTTGTTAAAATTGGGAGGAAGAGACATAACACAAAAACTGGCAAGGCTCTTCACAAAGTGCATTAGAAAAGGTGTGATGCCTAAGCAGTGGAATAATGCAATCATAGTTTTGCTGCATAAGAAAGGAGATAAATCAGAAATTGGAAATTATAGACCAATTAGCTTGTTATCCCATATCTACAAGTTGTTCACAAGGGTCATTACTAACAGATTAGAAAGAATACTTGATGAGAATCAACCGAAAGAGCAAGCTGGCTTTAGGACAGGATTCTCAACTATGGATCACCTTCACGTAATATCACAGCTAATGGAGAAAGCAAATGAATATAAAACACCATTATGCCTGGCATTTGTGGATTATGAAAAGGCATTTGACTCCATACAGCATAAGGCAACGTTTTGGGCACTGGAAAGACAAGGCATAGATACTCCATATATTATGATTTTGAAGAAAATATGAGAGTGCTACATCCTTTATTAGACTAGACAAAGACAGTAGCAAATTTAAAATCGAGAAAGGAGTTCGACAAGGAGACACATCTCCAAAGCTGTTTACTGCTGCCCTTGAGGAAGCTTTCAGAAGATTAGACTGGTTGCAGAAAGGAGTCAATGTGAACGGAGAGTACCTAAACCATTTACGATTTGCAGATGACATTGTGGTCATAAGCCACGATCCCAAAGAATTAGAGGAAAATCTTAATCAGTTATGCACAGTTAGTAAGGATTTTGGACTAAAGATGAATATGGCTAAAACAAAAGTAATGATGAACAAGTATGCCACGGAAAGGGAAATAATGATTGAAGGAGCAGTAATTGAAAAGGTGGAGTCATATACTTATCTGGGACAAGTTATTAGCTGTAATAATGATAAATGGCTGGAAGTCAAGAGAAGAATAAATTTTGGATGGATAGCATTCAGGAAATATAGTCACATACTGAAGAGCAATATCCCAGTTTGTCTGAAACGTAAAATAATGAATCAATGTATACTCCCCACCATGACTTATGGAAGTGAAACTTGGGCACTCACCAAAAGAATGGAAGAGAAGCTAAGAACTACACAGCGAAGAATGGAACGAATTATATTGGGAATCAGACTGTTAGATAAGAAGAGAAACACATGGATTAGGCAGCAAACTCAAGTAAAGGATATTCTTATCAAAACTAAAGAACTAAAATGGTCTTGGGCAGGACACATAGCTCGAAGACATGATGACAGATGGACTAAGAAAATAACAGAATGGTACCCAAGAGGAGCTAGAAGAAAATGTGGAAGACAAAGGCGGAGATGGATAGATGAAATTCATGAGTTTTTGAGTAGTAAATGGATGGCCAGTGCTCAAAACAGAAGGAACTGGAAAGTTGCTGGAGAGGCCTTCATCCTGCAGTGGATTGAAAATGGCTGATGATGATGATGTAAGCTTATGCAGCATCAGCCAAAAAAAAAATTCTCCCATTTCACCCCTCCATTTGTTCCGAATGCCTGTCCAGCTCAGCCTTAAATTTATTTAGGCTATCAACTTCCATAACAAAAGATGGAAGTCTGTTCCACCAATCAACTACCTGTTGGCTAAAGGCAAATTTCCACATATCTATTCTATAACTGTCTTTCCTCAATTTGAATCTTTGTCCCATCAGGTTCTTAATCTGAGCAAGAGGAAGAATCCCATCAGCATTCAGCTTGCTCAAGCCATTCAAGGCCTTATACACCTCAATCAAGATCACCTTGCAGTTGCCTACTCTCCAGGCCTGGCAATTTGCAGAACTTAAGCCTTACTTGGTAAGAGCACCCCTTTGTTCCCCTCACCAATCTTGGTGCCCTTCTTTGTACTCTTCTAGCAACTCCTCATTCTTGCTAAAATGAGGCTTCCAGACCGGTACACAGTAATCTAGGTGTATCCTGACCATTCCCTTGTATAACGGGATAATTGCCTCCCTGTCCCTGCTAGCAAAAATTTTATATATCATTGACAAGACTCCATGCTGCCCTGGCAGCCCGTCCACACTGCCCAATTATCCCCAGATCTTTTTCACTTTCCACTTCCCTGAGTGTAGTACCACACAGTTGGTACGTTTCTCTTTGGTTATTGCTACCCATATGCATATTTTGTATTTATCAATGTTAAACTTCAGTTGCCACTTCTCAGCCCATTTGCCCAACTTATCTAGATCCAGTTGGAGTAGCATACTGTCTTTACTGTAATTAACAACTTTGCCAACCTTTGTATAATCTGCAAACTTGGACATTAAACCTGATATACCTTCATTAATATTATTTATAAATACCAAAAACAAAAATGGGCCCAACACCGAACCCCGGGGAACTCCACTAATAACATTTGTCCACGAAGAGCTGTGTCCATTGATTACTACTGTCTCCCACTCAACCATCCCTTTATCCATTGTAGCAACTTACCCTTAATGCCATACCTCTCCAATTTGTACACCGGTCTTTCATGTGCAACAGTATCAAAAACTTTCCTGAAATCCAAGTATATAATATCAAAATTATTTTTGGCATTCAGTTCCTTTGTGACCACATTATAGTATCCAGTCAAATTGGTCAGACAAGACCTCCCTTTGACAAACCCATACCCATTCTGTGTCTTAACTATTACTGCAGTCTTGTATAGATGATCCTGCAGTGCTTCTTTAACCAGTGATTCCATTATTTTCCCCGCAACACAAGTTAAACTAACGGGTCTATAGTTGTGTCACCTTTTGATCCCCCTTTGTGAATTGGTGATACATTTGCACATCTCCAGTCCATGGGGACCTCCTCTGAGTCCAAGGAAGCCCTCATAATTATGGCTAAGGGTTTGCTTACTTCCTTTTCGTCCTCCTTTAATATAACTGGATAGATGCCATCCAACCCAGTTGCTTTTTTTATGTTTAATTTCAACAATTTCTCTTCCACTTTGCTCTCAGTTATTACAAAAACAATTAGCTCCCTGCTAGAGTTTGATAAACTTCTGGCATTCCCCTCATTAAATAATTCATGTGTAAATGTAGATGCAAAATACTCATTCTGTTTATCAGCTACCTGAGCATGATCATCAATAGTCAGCCCTTCTATGTTAAGTGGTCCAATCTGATTTATCGCTTTCCTTCTAGAGTTTACGTAAGTAAAGAACACTTTGCTGTTTTTCTTTGCATCCTTTGCCAAGGGTTTCTCATAATCTGCCTTTGCCTGCCTAACCCCCTTTTGTGATTTGATTACAGACTAGTTTATATCTGCCATAGGCTTCTATGTCACCTGATACTTTATATGCATCCCATACATTTTTCTTCTCTGCCACAAGCCTCATTAGTTCATCTGACATCCATTTAGGCCTAAACCTAGAACAGTATTTCTTAGTTGGAATGAAAAGCCTAGTAGCCTCCAAAATTAAGTCCCTGAAGGATTCTCATTTAGAATTCAATGTTGGTAACGTCATCAGTTTATCCCATTGTACAGAATTTAAAAACTGTCTGAGACCCCTGTAGTTACCTTTATAAAAGCAATAGCCCTTCCCTTTAGCCTTGATAGTAGTTATATCTTTAAGTAATTTCCACATCAGTACATTATGATCGCTGTCACCCAGTGGTTCCTTTATCTGCAAATTCTTAATGCATGAATAATCACTGCTGATAATCAGATCAAGTTGCCACTCAAACATGTTGCTGTAGAAAAAGATTCAATAAATCCACAAGTCTTGCTAGTGTGCGAGTGATCAACCCACAAGTTCCAGTTAATATCCCCCATTATAAGACATTCTGATTTACTGGCCCACTATATTTCTCTGCACAATTGCTCATTATACTCATGAGATTCATTAGACCTATAACACACATGTACTCATTTTTTCTTTCCCAGTGTTTATGTCACACCAAACATTCTTAACATTGCATTGCCCGCCAACTCAATTGGATGCATTTCCTTAGATTTTGTTTCTTAACTAACAGCATAACCCGTCTTTCCTTCCTGTCCTGTCTATCCTTTCTGTACACATTGTACTCCCCAAATTCCAATTCTGCACTGCTTATATCTGTGTGACACCACATCTCTGATATCCCAACAGTATCTGCCCTTGATGTCTTGACTAACACTTCAAGCTCATCAAATTTATTAACTATACCCCTAGCTTTGGTGTACATGCAAGTATACATGCACCTGTTTCTTCTCTTAGTTACTCTAACATAGCCCATGTATTTGTTCCGCTATAACTCCCAGCAGTCCTGGAAATCTCCATTGCCTTGCTTTCCAGGCTGCTGCTCATTCTAATAGAAGCAGTGCAAGAATCACTTTTGCCTTTAACTGCGGCCACTGTTAACCTTTTAGTCTGTGTATCTCCCCAAGCTAGCAGTTTTAATTTTGCAGCAATGAAATTAGTTAGTTTGTTTAAACAATGATTGATTTATCAAAAGAAATGAAAACAGCCTGTAAAATCAAGCAACTTATAATAATAAAGAAATTATTTAGGGCTTACAAATGTTGAAGAATGTTTATTCTTCATCATCATTGACTAAATGCACACTCGTTGATCACTCGCTATTCACTCGGCACGTGTTGATTTGTTGCACAAGGAGTGGTCTTTTTCAGAAATGCTTCAAGAGGCATTTGTTTCCAAGATAGTCATCTCTTTTCTTTATAAATTTCACAATAGCATGCATAAGCATTTTGTAAATGGTACGCACAAATTGCAACTAACACAATATGCACAAGTAAGATTGCAATTAACAAGATTTGTGCAAAGTAACAAGTTTACAAAGCTTAAAAAAAGGAAATGAAGAGAACATTCTAAAAATTTGTTTGTTTTTTATATGATTGATTTCAGTAAAGGGGAGACACATTTCACCACAATAATGTAAAGAAAATCGCACAATTCCAGCTATCAGTATTTTCACAAATGCAATAACAGAGTTTACTACCCTTTTATAATTGCTTGTACTAAACAGAAAAGCCCAATAAATCAGAAAGTGCAAATTGTTTTTACGGTTTTATGGTTGTGACCTCTAGAAATGTGCTTTAGAAAAATATCACAAAGGTGTTCAAAATTGATTCTTATTACAGAACATATGATAACAATGAAAGTGTAGCACATTTTATTGATTTGAATTGGTAACTTTTACACTATAAAAACAACCTTTTTAGAGAGTTATATAGCGAAAATTTCAACTTCCAAGGTCATGGAACAAATTACCAAAAAAGTGTTATTGGGTTTTACATTACGATATTTTTACGATACAATGGTGTCTCTGGAATGGATTAATATTGTAAAGCGTGCTACATTGTATTCAGTGTAGCCCACTTAATCAGTTTTCCAATTTCTCAAAAATTGGTGTATGTGTGTGCACAGTAAAACTTTAACATTTAACAAACCATATGATGGTATTTAGCCTGTCTGCTAAATCTGATTAAATTCAAAAGAAATGCATATGATCTCTAAAGTTGCCAGAATTTTATGAAAAAGTGCTGCACTGTGAAATAAAAAGAATATTTAAATATTGTAATAGTATGTTTTACTGCACTTACTAGTTTTGTGGAGTAGAAGTGCTTGAAATTTTGCCATATAGTCTAGTTGCAGCAGAAATTGAATAAAGCTAATATGGAGTGTGTGAGCTTTTGAGTGAGTACCCTTGATGGAGGTTCAGATGATTCCCTGTTGATATCTGATATGCATGGCAGACTATTGGAGGCGATGGTGAGGAAATTTATAGCTTTCTAAATACCTTAAATGATAAATGCCATGACTGAGGCAGTTACATCACCAGATGTGTACCGTATGGAAGAACCTGGTTCATTGATGTTATCAATTATTTCCAAAATACATTAAATTGAGGTCTATTAAAGCATGAATTTACTATATCTAAAGTGTGATTTCATAACTTGGTAATACAGTCGAAGCAAATTGCTATAGAGGAACATATCTAGTACAGGAAATTTCTAGTACTAAAACACTGTTTCAACAATTAGCTACACTTTCATTAAAAGAATTTTTCCCACTCTATCCTGCACCTTTTTCAATTTGAGAAAGAGTTAGAATAGCATCATCATTAAGTTTTCTCTATCCATTTAAAACTTTAAACACTTCAATCAGGTCTTTTCACAAGCGCTTAGTTTCCAAGCACTGCAACTTGTAGAAGTGATGTCTCTTGTGGTGGTACAAGTATCCCTTTTGTGTTCTTGACTTTCAGGTTGTTTGATTTATTAATGCAAGGGCTACTAAAGCCATAATGCACTGATTCAGGATGTAGCTTAACCATTGCATTATATAATGGGATAACCACTTCCTTGTCACTGCTGACAAATTCCTGTATATCATTGACAAAATCCCATGAACTGTTTGGTAGGCTTGCCTGCACTTCCCAGAACCTCATGTTGGACTGTACAACTATCCCTAGGACACTTTAGGTTTAGGCCTAAATGGTTATCTAATGAACTAATGAGACTCGTAACAGAGAAGAAAAATGCATGGGATGCATATAAATTATAAGCGACTCAGAAGCCTGTGCCAGATATAAGCTAGTCTGGCACAGGCATATGGCAGATATAAATTAATCTGTAATCAGGTCACAAAGGAGGTTCGGCAGGCGAAGGCAGATTACAAGAAATCCTTGGCAAAAGATGCTAAGAAAAACAGTAAGGATTTCTTTACTTATATAAACTCTAAAAGGAAGGGGATGAATCTGATTGGTCCACTTTACATCGATGGTTCGACTGTTGATGATCCTGCTCAGAAAGCAAACAAACTGAATGAGTATCCTTCATCTACATTCACACATGAGGAATTATTAAGGTTTGAAAATGGCAGAAGGTTATCAAATTGTAGCAGGATATTTAATGATTTTGTAATAACTGAGAGCAAAGTGGAGGAGAAATTGTTGAAGTTAAACATAAGAAAAGCACCTGGGGTAGATGGGATCTATCCAGTTCTATTAAAGGAGACAGCAAAGCAACTAAGCAAACCGTTAGCCATAATTATGAGAGCATCCTTGGATTCAGGGGAGGTTCCCATGGACTGGAGATGTGCAAATGTATTCCCACATCACAAAGGGGGATCGAAGGGTGACACGAGTAATTACAGACCAGTTAGTTTAACTTCTGTTCCGGGTAAAATAATGGAGTCACTGGTTAAAGATGCATTGCAGGATCATCTAGACAAGACTGCAGCAATAATTCAGACACAGCATGGGTTGTTAAAGGAAAGTTTTGTCTGACAAATTTGATTGGTTATTATGATGTGCTTACAAAGAAACTGGATGCAAAAAGTAATTTTGATATCATATATTTGCATTTCATGAAAGCTTTTGACACTGTTGCGCATGGAAGACTATTGTACAAGTTGGAGCAGAATGGTATTAAGGATAAGTTGTTACAATGGATAAAAGGATTGTTAAGTGGAAGAAGACAGAGGGTGGTAATCAATGTGTGCTGCTCTTCGTGGACTAATGTTATTAGTGGAGTCCCACAGGGTTCGGTGTTGGTTCCACTGTTTTGTATATTTATCAATGATATTGATGAAGGTATATCAGGCTTAATGTTGAAGTTTGCAGATGATACAAAGGTTGGCAGGGTTGTTAATGACAGTAATGGCAGTGTGCTACTGCAACAGGATCTAGATAATTTGGGCAGCTGGGCTAAGAAGTGGCAAGTGAAGTTTAACCTTGACAAATGCAAAGTACTGCATATGGGTAGAAGTAACCCCAGAGAAATGTACCAACTGTGTGGTACTACAGTTAAGGTGGTAGAAAATGAAAAAGATCTGGGAGTAATTGTGCAGTCAGATATGAAGTTTTCTGAGCAATGCAGACAGGCTGCCAGGGCAGGTCATGGGGTTTTGTCAATGATATATAGGAATTTTGCTAGCAGGGAAAAGGAGGTGATTGTCCCTCTGTATAAGGCAATGGCCAGGCCATGCCTTTAGTACTGTGTACAGGTCTGAAGGCCTCATTTTAGGAAGGATGTAGATTTACTTGAACGTGTACAGAGAAGGGCAACAAGATTGGTGAGGGGAATGAAGGGATCCTCTTACCAAGAGAGGCTTAAGCCTCTGCAAATTGCAGTGGCTGGAGACTAGACACCTGCGTGGTGATCTGATTGAGGTGTATAAGGCCTTGAATGGGTTGAGCACGCTGAATTCTGATGGGATCCTTCCACTTGTTCAGATTACAAACCTAAGGGGGCATAAATTCAAATTAAGAAAAGACAGATGTAGAATAGATGTGCGGCAATTTGCCTTTAGCCAGTGGGTGGTTAATTGCTGGAACAAACTTCCATCTGTTGTTGTGGAAGTTGACAGCTTACATAAATTTAAGGAGGAACTGGACAGGCATTTGTAGGGAATGGTGGTTTTTTTTTTTTTTTTTTTTTTTGGCTGATGCTGCATAAGCTCATACACTTGCTTTCTTGCATCACATGCCACTACCACTACTATTTTCCCTCTACAAAACCATGCTGAGTATCCTAGAGAATTTCAATTCGATCCAAATGATCCTGAATTCCACCCTTGATCATTGCCTCCATGATTTTCCCTACCACTGAAGTCAGACTGACAGGTCGATAATTTCCCACTTCACTTTTAGAGCCACCCTTATGTATGGGAGATACATTGGCACTTTTCCAATCCAAGGGAATCTCCGCAGAGTCTAGTGATGCTTGCATAATTAGGGGTATATTCCATCAACTCCAGGAGCTGTACTGGCCTGTAGGCTCAAAAGTTTTTTTTCATTAAATAATCTTGTGAAATTTCAATATCATTAATTACATATTTTTCAACTTCGCTTCCACAATTTCCCGTTGCCACAAAAGGTTTTTCATTTGTAAATATTGATGCAAAATAACTGAGTTCATCTGCAATGGCAGCTGGTGTATTTAATAATATCGCCTTTCCCTTTCCTCTTCTTGGCATTTATACATGTGAAGAATTCCTTATTCCCCCCCCCCCCCTTTTGCTCTGTTTGCTAGTGATTTCTCATAAACTGCCTTTGCCTGTCAAACCTTTTCTGTGGCTCTATTACAGATAATCTTGTAGCTATTTTAGGCTTCAATACTTTTTATTGCTCTGTAACCTTTCCATGCCACGTTTTTCTGCTCAAGTAATGTGGCAACTTCACTATTCATCCAACTTGGATCCCTCTTCGTGGAGTATTTTTTTTAATGGTATATACACATTCAAGGCATCTGTGATTAATGTTTTAAAAGCATAGCACAGTTCAAATGTGTTCATTCTCTGCGTGATATCTACCCAGTTAATAGAGGCCATGTAGTACCTTAAGGTATCATAATTTCCTTTTCTGAAATTAAAATCCATTCCTTTGCCTTTTACTGCTGCTACCTCTCTCATCATCATCCACCATAGAACTCTGTGATCACTTCCTGCTACTGGTTCCTCTACTGTCAGCCCTGTTATGTCATCTGATTCATGGGTGATGATGAGTTCTAGGATATTCTTTTCTCTAGTACTTTCCCTGACATGTTGATACAAATAAGTCATATAATTGATTTAAAAATTTTGTTCCCCATGTCGAGTTTCCTTCCCATTTTCTCCAATCAATTAGAGGTAAATCGAAATCGCCCATAATAAGACATTGACGCCTACTTGCCCATTCCATTTGAATGTAGAGGCTTTTGTCATAATCTTCACATTCACCTGGTCTGTAGTTTACTCCTACTCGCATTATACCTTTGTTTCCAACTATCTGACACCATACAGATTCTATACTAGCATGTGAAACATCTGAATCCGGGAAAGCTATCGTCGCACTCAGGCTGCTTCTGATAAGAAGCATAACCCCACCACCCCTTCTTATCTACCCTATCCTTCCTAAATACATTATACAAGCCGTACTGAAACTCATCCCCAATTTCCGCGTGGCACCACATCTCCGTAAGCCCTATTATGTCCGCGTTACTTGTTTTAACCAGCAGTTTGAATTTGCTCATTTTATTGACGACACTTCTAAAATTACTGTATAAACAATTAAGACTTACTGTTCTTGTATATTTAACAACCCTTGAAATTTTTAGGCTCTCTTCCCTGGCATTAGCTACCCGCTCACGTGAAATGTTTCTGCCCCCAGAACATCTAGATAATACGTCCAGTTGGGGTAACAGATAAGAACTCAAGAGTTACAATGTGCAAGAGTTACTTTGACCAATATTATCAGATAAACATGTCAGTATTACCCCCCCCAACTAGCAGTTTCCCTGAATCTTTAAGGTATCCTCAATAATACTGGCAAAAACTTTTGCACCACCTTTGTTTAAGTGTATCCCGTCTCTACAAAACAAATTCCTTCTACCTACAAGTGTGGGCCATGCTGATAGAAATTTCCCCCCCTAAAGCCTTGCAGAGTCCTTCAAGTCTTGAGTTAATCCAGAAGGCTTTTAACATATAATCCCTCCTATCGTGTCTGGGCAGAATTGCAGACACATAGACATTGTGGCCTAGCTCGCGGCATTTCCTCAGCATGGTCCCGTTTTTTTCCAACAAATCGTCAGATCATGTACGTTTAATATCGTTAGTCCCCACATGAATAATGATATTCTCTTTACCCCCCTTAAAATCTGACAATCTGTTGGTGACATCATTAATAGTTGCTCCCGGCAGACATACCCTGGTTCTACTCCATCTCTCCTTATTACAAAAAATATTCCCCGTTTCCCTGATTCCTCGTTATATTTGATTAATGCATTTCCTTTTTTGCACAGTGTGCTCGTGGGACAAATGAATAGCATTAATCAAGGCCAACCTGTACTGTGTTCAAGTATTATGGATGGAGACCTCATAATTCTTGTAAGGGTCTAAAGACAGGCAACTACTGTTGTGTATTTTATGCCAGAGGTTTCCAAATTTTCTTGGTAGTGAAATTGTCAAAAGGATGACTTTATGAGGAGCCTCAGATTATGTGAGCTACTGAGTTTTGGAACCAGGCATCTCAGATGTGACCTGATTGAGGTTTATTAGCCTCTGAGAGGGTTAGTAAAATGATTGTTGAATTTTCACTGTTATAAAGAATTCCAGACTAGGGGCTGTAAATTCAAATTACAATGGATGAAGTTTAGATTAGATTGTAGGAAGGTGGTTTTTTTTTTTACTTTTTTTTCTAGCAATCAATCACTTTGATTGATTGCTAGAAAAAGCTCCTTTGTTATTTATAGGAGTTATTGCATTCAACTACTGTAATTTTCTTTGAAATAAGTGACTGTCCTCTTGTTAGTGTTTTAACTGGATGAATTGCATATCATTCTATCTGAAGTATTAACCCATTCATTGCCTGCTTGATGCATATACACAGTAAAAAGTTTCATCCATTTGCATGAAAAATTATGTAATTATGAAAGCTTCCTTGAACTCTGAGGTTTCCCATGGACTGGAGATGTGAAAATGTGTGACCAATTCACAAAGGGGGATCAAAGGGTGAGTAATTACAGACCTGTTTGACTTCTGTTCCAGGGAAAATAATGGAGTCACTGGTTAAGGAAGCAATGCAGGATCATCTAGACGAGACTGCAGTTATGATCAGACACAGCATGAGTTGTTAATCCCGTTCAGGTCCGCCCTGTTTTAAGCCTACATTTAACCCCTCACTTCAAAGTTGTCCCCCCTGAAAAAAAACTAATTTCCATAATTTCTACTCAATTTACAAAATTGAGTAGAGAAATTGAAACTCTCAATACATAAACAGAAGTATATTCTTTGATTTCCTACCTTTAGTGTTCAGCAAAAACTATTAATTTGCTCGAAAACAGCAAAAATGTATGATCACAATATAAATTTAGAAATTATTACTTCGGCAAAACAGTGTTAGACCTTTGAAGATGATACACGTCACAGCATTAGTTCAAAATTCCCGCTTCATCTAGCTAAAACAAATGAACACACGTGGAGATATAATTTACTGGTCAAGCTTATGTCATTAGCGTTACCAAGGTGATCCAAGGAGAAAATAAAAATGTAAACAACTTTCGTGGAAAACAAACAGTTGAGCATCATTACTTGCGAATTTTGCATGGCTTTCTCAACAGTTTGCTTTACTGCTTTCTTGCAATTCATTGCAATTCTTTCTGTACGAAAGAATTGCAACGAATTGGTTTTGAAAAACAAAACTATCTTCTTTCCTTTCTAAAGTATGTATTGTATCTACTAACAAAAAAGAAAGGAAATTCATGTATTGGAAACTACAGTGGAAATGGAAGGGGGGAAAAAACTGATCACTACAATGCACATTTCATAAAAAAAAAAAAAGTTTGCTTTATTGTAATTGCTTTTAGAGGACTAAATCGGAACAGCAGTTTCATGGATGTATATTTGATCTTACGAAATTTCAAGAAAATATTTCTATTCATAACTGCGTTATAAACTTCGAAAACTGATGTCGAAGGAACTTCCCATGCATCTCACCTGGTGTGCAAATGGAAAAAAAAAAAAAAAAAAATGCGCTACTAGTAACAGATTGTGAAAATAATCCGTTACTCGTAGTGTAATTGTAATTGTTATTGAATACTTCAATGATTAAATCCCATCAAATGAATACCATCAAATGCATATTCGATGGTATCAAATATGAATTTATACCATCAAAAAATTTCAAGAGAAAAATTGAATTTTCATTATCACACAACGCCCGAAAAATTTTCCATAAAATGTCATGTGTTTCGATGCTTGAATTCCATTCTGAGCTGCAACTGTAATAAAGTCACCTCTCTTGCACTGACAGAGTAGCTGTTTAGCAAATGAAGGAAAACAGGGTTATTTTCCTGGAATTTCCATTCTCTTCATTCACTTGGGGGAAAAAACTCTCCTTAGGGGAGAGTCCGACTCGAAAGAGGGAGAGAAATAAAAATACCCTTTTGGTAGGGAGAAGGCCAAGAGATTGTCAAAGGTCCAGAGCTCTAACTTTCATTTATTTTATTTATTATTATTATTATTATTATTATTTTTTTTAAATTTATTATTATTCTTTTTCTTGAGTTGTTCTAGCAATCCGTCCTGGATTGGGGCTTCCCTGGGGTGGGATAGTCCTTCTCTTTTCTCCTTCCCTCTCTTCATCTTATACAAGTTTTTCTTTCCTCCCTGGGAAACTAGTTCTCCAGGGAGGAGGGCATGCAGATAGTAGTAGTGGCATGTGATGCAAGAAAGCAAATGTATGAGCTTATGCAGCATCAGCCAAAAAAAAATCACACCATTCCCTCCAAATGCCTGTCCAGTTCCTCCTTAAATTTATTCAACCTATCAACTTCCACAACAACAGATGGAAGTTTGTTCCAGCAATTAACCACCCGCTGGCTAAAGGCAAATTTCCGCACATCTATTCTACATCTGTCTTTTCTTAATTTGAATTTATGTCCCCTTAGGTTCGTAATCTGAACAAGTGGAAGGATCCCATCAGAATTTAGCGTGCTCAACCCATTCAAGGCCTTATATACCTCAATCAGATCACCGCGCAGGTGCCTAGTCTCCAGCCACTGCAATTTGCAGAACTTAAGCCTCTCTTGGTAAGAGGATCCCTTCATTCCCCTCACCAATCTTGTTGCCCTTCTCTGTACACGCTCAAGTAAATCTACATCCTTCCTAAAATGAGGCCTCCAGACCTGTACGCAGTACTCAAGGCGTGGCCTGACCATTGCCTTATACAGAGGGATAATCACCTCCTTTTCCCTGCTAGCAAAATTCCTATATATCATTGACAAAACCCCATGACCTGCCCTGGCAGCCTGTCTGCATTGCTCAGAAAACTTCATATCTGCCTGCACAATTACTCCCAAGTCTTTCATTTTCTACCACCTTAAGTGTAGAACCACACAGTTGGTACGTTTCTCTGGAGTTGCTTCTACCCTTATGTAGTACTTTGCATTTGTCAAGGTTAAACTTCAGTTGCCACTTAGCCCATATGCCCAAATTATCTAGATCCTGTTGCAGTAGCACACTGCCATTACTGTCATTAACAACCCTGTCAACCTTTGTATCATCTGCAAACTTCGACATTAAGCCTGATATACCTTCATCAATATCATTGATAAATATACAAAACAACAGTGGACCTAACACCGAACCCTGTGGGACTCCACTAATAACATTAGTCCAAGAAGAGCAGCACCCATTGATTACCACCCTCTGTTTTCTAGCACTTAACCATCCTTTTATCCATTGTAGCAACTTACCCTTAATACCATTCTGCTCCAATTTGTACAATAGTCTTCCATGCGCAACAGCGTCAAAAGCTTTCCTGAAATCCAAATATATGATATCAAAATTATTTTTCACATCCAGTTCCTTTGTAACCACATCATAATATCCTATCAAATTTGTCAGATAAGACTTTCCCTTAACAAACCCATGCTGTGTCTGAATTATTGCTGCAGTCTTGTCTAGATGATCCTGCAGTGCATCCTTAACCAGCGACTCCATTATTTTACCTGGAACAGAAGTTAAACTAACTGGTCTGTAATTACTCGTGTCACCCTTCGATCCCCCTTTGTGAATTGGGGATACATTTGCGCATCTCCAGTCTGTGGGAACCTCCCCTGAGTCCAAGGATGCTCTCATAATTATGGCTAAGGGTTTGCTTAGTTGCTTTGCCGCCTCCTTTAATATAACTGGATAGATCCCATCCACCCCAATTGCTTTTCTTACGTTTAACTTCAACAATTTCTCTTCAGTAGGGGAGGCCTTGCCCTCCTGCTAGGGACAAGTACCTGGAGGCAGTTGTCCAGGTAGCCAAAATGCCAAAACACAACATCACAATACAGGCACACATAAGCTCACAAACAGTTTCTTTCCTGTTACTTTCTCCCATGCGGGATGCAAAACTTTTTTCTCTCCCTTTCTTGCCTTCCTTTTCATCTGTCTTCATCCAACATGGGATATTCCTATTCGGGATGGATTTTTTTTTTTTTTTTTTTTTATACACGACACACGCTGGCCTTACCTTGACAGTGTGTAAAAACTGAACAGAGCAACAAGGTGGAGATGAACTTTTGTTCTAAGAGCTGCCCATACAAAAACACACACAAAAAAATAATAGCTCTGTTATAATATTTTGCTTTGTTTCTTTACATTATTGCTGTAGCCAATGATATCGGTGTGCACGATGTTTCATCACCGATACTGAAGTTCTAATTAGTCAATTCATCCTAGGATGCGGAAGTACTAATAAGTCAAATTTTGGTCTGGTGTGAATTTGAGAAAAAATCCACAATAATCCCTCTGGAAATATTAGTGAGCGAATTGCATTATACATGCTCGTCCTTTAATACAAATGACTACGGTTACTGTCCTTTGAGTGACCACCCTTGTACAGATGTTTTATTGTGGATGCCTCCATCAAGTCAGTAAAATCATCAGTAGTCGTCCTTCATTGTACCTAAAGTAATTTGTTATGTTGGGGGAAACGGTTTTTGCTCCTAATTGAAGTAGCACTTTCGAATTTTGCTCAAGTCGATTATCTGCACACGTTGAAAATTAGAAGGACAGTAAAATGAGTTGATAATTGGTGCCATTGGTGGGCAGCATTCAGACTAACAAATTTTCTGTTTATACTCCAGGATGAACACACGGTCAGAGATCCTGAAATAGAGAGAGAGAATACAAGAAACCACACCGCATTTAGCAGTCACCGACTTGATTGTATGAAATTGATCGGCAAAAACCACAGCAAAACAAGAGAAGTGATGGGGAGAAAATCTATTTTTTCAGCAGGGGTTTATCTTTTTATTGCAGCTCAGAACAGCATTATGGCTGTGGATAGTGAATTTATTCGGCTTCTGTACTAAAACAGAATTTCTCCCTTTGTATGACATCAAAGCATAACAAGGAAATATTTTCTAAGAATACATTTTCGAGCAGCCGTTAGTCGTAATCTGTTAGCTTTGTATTGTTAGAATATATTGCAGTTTTGTGAAGAATACACATTTCAAGAAACAATACGTTATTCATAGTGGATGATTTTTTGTTTTCTTCTTTTGCACATGAGTTTCGAAGTTTATAATGCAGCTTTAAATAGAAATATTTTCTTGAAATTTCGTTAGAAGATCAAACCCAGGAAACTGCTGTTCTGATATTGTTTACTAAAAACAATTACAATAAAGCAAATTTTTTTTTTTTTTTTTTTATAAATGTGCATTGCAGTGTTATCAGTTTTTCTCGTTTCTAAAAGATGAATTTCCCTGATTTTCTGTTAGTAGGTGAAATACACATTGAAGAAAGGAAATACCATCTTTTCGCCTTTCAAAAAGTTGTTGCTACTGTTTTGCTTTATTGCTTATGTCAACTAACAGTAGCTCGCATTTGTCTTATGTTTATTTTCCTTCCTTCCCTTCTTGATGTAGCTGTACGGGCGACGATGTGACGTAAGAACCACCGTTGCCACTCTCTCGATGTAGCTGTATCTAGGATGTTTGTGACGTAACCAACAGTTTTTCTCACTCTCCGCTCCAAGAAAACAATTTTGCTCTGTAAACAGAAACTCCCACTCCAAAACAAACGAATCAAGTATCGTGTTTCATAAGCCCTAGGCTAATTAGGGTGGGTTTAGAAAAATAACTGAAAAAGGCTTAAAAAAATGCACACTTGATGTCACATTTTTGTCATTTGCATGAAATTCAATAGAAGGTTTTGAAAATTGAAGTGGAAAAATTCAAGAAAATAGTTCTGGCTCCAACTACAGCAAGTTTCAGCACTGTAATTAGAGTAAAAATTATAGAATTAACTTGCTGAACCCAGTTGGGGTTGGAACGTATCCCGCCAGACGGGAATACAGTTAAGGAGAAGTCTTGCTGAAAAATTTGATTGGATATTATGATGTGGTTACAAAGGAATTGGATGAAAAGAATAATTTTGATATCCATATCCTTGGATTTTAGGAAACCTTTTGATACCATGGCACATGGAAGACTATTATACAAATTGGAGCAGTATGGCATTAAGGGCAAGTTGCTACAATGGATAAAAGGACGGTTGAACGGGAGAAGAAAGAGTGGTTATCAATGGACACTGCTCTTCATGGACTAATGTTATTAGTGGAGTCCCCCAGGGTTCGGTTTTGTGCCCATTTTTGTTTTTGGTATTTATAAATGATATTGATGAAGGTATTTCAGGGTTAATGTCTAAGTTTGCAGACGATATGAAGTTTCACAGGGTTGTTAATGACAGTAATGATAGTATGCTACTGCAACAGGATCTGGAAAAGTTGAGCAGATGGGCTGAGAGGTGGCAACTGAACTTTAATATTATCAAGTGGGTGGTACTACACTCAGTAGTGGAGAATGAAAAAAGGATTTTGGGGGAATTGTGCAGTCAGATAGGAAGTTTTCTGAATAGTGTTTTTTTTTTTTTTTTTTATGTGAACCCCAAACACGAGAGGTATTAGAACCTATAGTACTTAGTACCATGCTTGGGTTGGAGGTTGAGAAGATGAAAGAAGATATTTGTTGACATTTGACTTGAACTTCTGTAGATTGTAATTTTCAGGAAATATGTATGAAGGAAGGTTGTTCCCGAAAACGGCAGTTGAATGAATAAATGAGGAAGATGAAAAGTTGGTTCTGTGGGTTTGATGTTGGCTGGTGGCAGCATGTGTTCGGACTGTTTTGAAAGAGAGAGCGGGAATTATAGAAGCCAGTTCAGAAGAACAGTGCCCATGGAAGTATCTGTAGAAGAGGCAAGCAGCAGAAACAGTACGTCTATGAGAAAACGAGTGGAGAGACTCTGTTAGAGATGAATCGTTAATTAACCTAACTGCCCTCTTCTGAATGGAATCAAGAAGCCTGAGAGAGGTTTTGGGGGCACCACCCCAGATGTGAGAACAATATTCCATGGCAGGGCGGATTTGCGATTTATACACAGTGAGCAGCTGTTTGGAAGAAAAGTAACACCGAGAGCGAAAGAGAAAACCAAGTTTTTTAGATGCAGAGGAAGCAATATTTGTAATGTGCTTGTGCCAAGAGAGATTAGAAGTCAGGGTAATCCCCAAAAGAGATATATCATTTTGTCTAGAAATTGGAGTGTCACTAAAGATAAGCATTGGAGCAGAAGAATCCTTTTTGCTAGATATAAGACAAGACTGAGTTTTAGAAGGGTTGAAATCAACTAAGTTGTCTTTGCCCCACTGGAGAATTACCTGAAGATCGGCATTTAAGGAATTGGTAGCAAATTTTCGAAAAATTGAAGCTGATTGAGCAGGACAAGGTTTCTCAAAATGGAAAGTGGAATGCAATGTGCTATCATCGGCAAAACTATGGATAGGATTTCCAGTCAATGGAAGAAGGTCATTAATATACAAGAGGAAAAGAATGGGGGAAAGAACTGAACCTTGGGGGACACCGGCATTAGTGGAGAAGTTAGAAGACAGAGCCATCTACCATTACCCTCAGTGAGCGATCAGAGAGAAAACTGGATAACCAATTACTAAAAACAGTTGGCAAACCATAAGATGGAAGCTTGTTTAGAAGACCTTTATGCCAAACATGATCAAAAGCCTTTGAGGTATCAAGAGCAACTACTTGTGTGTCACCGAACCTTTCTATTGAATTAGTCCATAAATGGGTAACATAAGCCAGAATATCACCAGTGCATCAACACTGACGGAATCCATACTGGTGATTGTTGATCAGACGGAAGGTTTCAAGGTAGTTTAAGAGTTGGCAGTTAATTGATTTCTCCATTACTTTAGAAAGATTAGAAGTAATTGCAATGGGATGATAATTGGATGGGAGGGATTTGTCACCCTTATTAGGAACTGGCTGGATATGAGCAAATTTCCAAGCAGAAGGAAAAACACCTTTGGAATAAGAAAGTGAAAAAAGGTGGCAAAGAATAGGAGTAAGTTGAGGAGCACAGGTTTTGAGAACAAGTGGAGAAATACCATGAGGACCTGGAGCTTTCTGAGCATCAAGATTCATCAAAATCCTTCTGATATCCTTTTGATGGAAGACCACAGGAGGCTTTGAATGGACCGTGTTGGGAATGGTGTTTTACCAAGATCATTAATACATGAGCTGGAAGAAAAATGGGATGCTAGCAGGTCAGCTTTATCCTTGGCTGAAGTGACAACAGAACCATCTGGTTTGGACAGAGGTGGGAGCAGAGATAGGCAAAAGTTGCGGCCAATAGCTTTGGCAAGAGACCAGAATGCTCGGCTACCATTAGGGCAAGAAGCAAGTTTTCTACTCTTAGCCTGTTCAAACTCTAGTTTGGACTGATTAATAACTGCTTGGTGTAGGTAGAAAATGAAACTGAAGAATTAGAAACAAGCCAATTACGATATGCAACATTCTTCTCTTGAACAGCCTTAGCACATTTATTGGAAAACCAAGGTTTAGATAAAGGACGAGATTTTAAAGTGGAGTGTGGGATAAAGGATTCCATTCCTGCAAGAATAATTTCACTGACACGATCTGAACAAACGTTGACATCAGAAGTTTTGAAACAGTAATCCGACAAAGGAAAAGAAGTCTCGCAGGTCATCCCATTTTGCATTCTTATAATGCCAAACAACATGAGGTTGGGAATAACCATGAGATAAAGGTTCCATTGGAGAAGAGACAATCACCAAGGTGTGATCTGAAGTGCCTAAAGGACCTCTCACTTTGACCGTGTACTTAGAAGGGTTTTTTGTGAGAAAAAGATCAAGTGTATTGGCTGTATGATTAGGATTGTCTGGTATTCTTGTAGGTAAATGAACAATTTGTGCTAGATCATTTGTAATTGCAAAAGCCTCAGCGTTTACCTGCTGGGTCAGTGTGACTAGAAAATGGAAGCCAGCTGGAGTTGTGAACATTAAAATCACCAAGGAAAATTACCTCACTGTTAGGAAAGTTGGACTGTTGGAAAAATTACCTCACTGTTTGGAAAGTTGAACAGTGCAAAAAGGCTGCCAGAGTAGTTCATGGAATCTTGTCAATGATATACAGCAATTTTGCTACAAATGATAAGGGAGTGATTGTCTTCTTGTATATGGCAGCGGTCAGGCCACACCTTGAGTACTGTTTACAGGTCTGGAGTCCTCATTTTAGGAAAGATATAGAGCTGCTGGAACAAGTACAGAGTAGGGCAATGAGATTGGTGAGTGGAACCCAGGGGCTCACATCTGATGAGTATGGGTTTGGCAAACCCAGGGTGCTGAGCGGGATATCATCATTCTTCTTTCTTGGTGATTCCTCTCTCTCAGGGTAACTCGGGATTTTTTTATTTTTTTTTGGCTGGTGCAGCATAAACCTCAGGCTTCCTTGCACCATATGACTAATAACAATAACAAAAGGTTGGTCTTACTAAGAAGGGCTTAAGTTCTGTAAATTGCAGCTTCTGGAGACTAGTCCCCTGCACGGTGATCTATTTGAGGTGCATAAGGCCTTGAATAGATTGAATAAGCTCATTGCTAATGGGATTCTTCCTCTTGCTGAGATTACACACCTGAGTGGTCATAAATTCAAATTGAGGAAAGATAATTGTAGAATAGATGTACGGATATTCACCTTTAGCCACCAGGTGGTTGATAGTTGGAGCAAACTTTCTTCTGTCGTAGTGGAGGTCAGCAACTTAAAGAAGTTAAAGGCAGATCTAAACAAACATTTGACAGAGATGGGAAGGGTAGGGTTTTCTTTTTTTTTTTTTTTTTTGGCTGATGCTATATAATCTTGCTTTCTTGCATCATATGCCTTGCTAATGCTAAATCACCTGACTTTTATATGCATCAGCCAGGCAATGAATGTATTAATACTTCAGATAGAATGAAATGAATTTCATCCACTTAATACACTAATCAGAGCCGACCGGGCTAGCCAGGTGGGTAAAGTGCCTGCCTGGCAACCCAAAGGTCGCGGGTTCGATTCCCGCCTCGGGCTTGGATCAAAGTACTGCAAAAACCTTGGGAGGTGCACTATGGCCACAGAAGCCGATGCGCCAACAACTACCAAACAAAAAAAAAAAAAAAAAAAAAAACACTAATCAGAGGACAGTCCCTCATTTCAAAGAAAATTACTGTAGTTGAATGCAATACCTCCTATAAATAAACATAAAGGAGCTTTTCAAACTGCTGAATTGGGTTATTCAGGATATGTGCACCAATAAGCACATGTTTATAGGATATGACTTAGTGTCAGTCTGTTTATATCTGACACTGCATGGAACTGTTGAGGAACCAGGGGGTTTTTATAGCTGCAGTTGTCTAAGAAACATTTTCTTAAAATTTGCCAGACGAAAAATCAGATTTTTGTTAGCAACCTTCACCAGCAACTCTCTGATGCAGCTGCAGTGAGAGGAAAGCCAAAAAAGTCTCTGCCATGATTGTAGAGTGAGAAAGAGATTGTATCCCTATTTAAAATATTAAGTTATATTTGAAAATCTCCTCGGTATATAATATTCATATTATTATTGTTTAATAATTCAGTCCTTTTGAGGATATGTTGTCATCCCATGTGTATGATAACACTTTTTTGGTTTATACTAAAAAGTAGGACTGCATTTACTACTTTTGCTTACATAAATAACAATAAGCATTGCTCAGAGAAATACAGAATGTTTTTTTTTTTTTTTTTAATGCAGGTTGATTTGGCAGGCAGTGAAAATATTGGACGTTCTGGAGCTGTTGACAAAAGAGCAAGAGAAGCAGGTTATTTTTGAAGCTATTCTGCATTATGATAAGTTTGAAAAATTTATATATATTTGTATAAAGCTAGGTTTGTGTACTCTTAATGCTAAAGAGGTAATTTCATAATGGTGACAGTAGTTTTTGTGCCAGTAAAATCCAAATCAAATCATGGCAAAAAATAGGTTACAGGTGCCTTACAAAATTTACATATTTATTTCTGATTATCTGAAAGTATTGTCCTTTATAATAAAATGCATGGTTTCCTCTTAATTCCAAATACTAATGAGAGATTTGTAGTGTAGACCAGTTTTCTCCAACATTTTAAATAACACGGCCAACCTGCATTTCAAGTAATTTCCTTCATCATACCTATAAATCAATTTTACAGTTAAATTATGTTACATTTTCTATATTTTTGGAAAAAGTTTAAACAATTTAATTAATTTTAATCATAAAAATATAAAAAAAAAAAAATTAAGGAACTTAAGGTTTTGGACTCCCCTACATTCCTTCACATCCTATAGTTTGAGAAATGTGTAGGCAGACAGCTTCATCCACATATGTCTTTATGCTGTATTTTATTTTATTCTGCAGTAAGAAGAGAGGCTAGTTTGATAGATGATGATTTAGAATTTTTGTGCAACCTAAGTTGTAAGTGTAATATCATTAAAAATGTTGATGGAATTTGATTCTGATTTCATAGTGGCATTACTAGTCATTCTCAGATGTTTAACAGCTGTTTTTGTTTATATGAATAGTAGGGTTTCAGGTCATTCACCATGGAATGTCATTCATCCCCCTTCCCATACACAGTTTTGATATTGCATACAGGTTTGGAGATCCTGTTTGAGGAAAGAGGTGGACTCTGTTTGAAAGAGTACAGGGGAGAGTAGCAAGGTTGATATAAGAGCAGAAAGGGGTATGTCAGGAGAGACTTCTCTTCAAGCTACAGTGTTTGGAAGCAGTTTTGTTGGTTCGTGATAGGTGTTTAAGGTCTTGAAAGGTTTGAGTAAACTGAATGCTTAGTCATGTGACATACACAACCAGGCAATTAATTTAAATTGAGAGGGAGTAATTGAAAACCAGATATTCAAAAATGTTTACTTTAATGAGTGATTTGACTATTGGAATACCTCCACCTACTTTTGTGGTGCTTGGATGTTTATCTAAATTTAAGGAGGGATGGATAAATACTTGGGGGGTGGGAGAAACAAAAAAAAGTAAATGAAAGGAGTGAAGGTGACCTTGATTTCTTTCTTTTTTTTTTTAATTTTATTTTTAAATTTTGTTCTGTTTTATTTATTATTTTGGCTGGTGCTACATAAGTTTGCTTCCTTGCATCATATTATACCATTTGAAGTCCAGAGCACCACAGTAATTTTCATTTTAAATTATTGAGAACACAATTCCATGTTATCACACAATATAATAATAAAAAAGTTTGTGTTATGCAGCTAGAATTCTTTTTTGGAAACAATATTTCTGCTGAAAATATCTTTACTTGAATGCTTAGTCATAAACTTCCAAAACAGCTTTTCAAACTGAAACCTTCATGACCACTCATACTGTGTATGTTTCATTTTCTGTGTAGGACAGAGCTATCTTTTCCACTATAGTTTTCCATTGTAGCCATTCAAATGGGTAATTAGGCTATTAGCTTAGATTCTGTTAACCTCATCCAAGCCAAGGATGTTTCACATAAAAACCATCTACCATGTGTGCTCGACACACATCATTTTTTCTTTTTATTGGAAGCTTTATTCTAGATTTCCAAAAACCATTTTAAAATCAGAAAAGAAAGGAATAAAAGCAAGTAAATGTTTTATTTTTTTAAATTGCAATTATTAATAATAAATTTAGGATTTGTAAACTAGATAATATTCCTAATCGGGAATAAAAACCACTAATAAATTTTCATAAGTGCACTACTGAGTTTCCCTTCATATTTCCTTTTCTGTGTCACTTAGACCCAGACCAATCACAGGGAGAGGGAACTAAACCAGAGTTAATTATTCCATTGCAATGGCAAAGTGCATTGTCTTGGATAATGCACTGTGCCACTGGGGGTGCACATGGTCTCCTAATAGCTGCCAGTAGACATCATCAGTGAAATGTTGGCCCATAGGCCCATACACACCAGAGATCCTAGTTCTTGCCATCAAAACATGCCCCATATTAAGCTACCACTGTCACCTGCCTGGATAGTGAGCATCATGTACATAGTGTATGGCCTTGATTGTCAAACATCACTGGGATCTCCCCACCACTTCGATTTTGTATACTCTGTGTCCCAGTATGAACTCTGTAAAGGCTAGAGATAGCCTTGGAATTTTAGTGTCTGCAGAGCATGGCCCTTAGTGGAACTCCACATTGCCTGTCCTCTGCTCTGTATGCCCTATGTAATATAATTAAATTTATTGGCACAATTTATTAGACCTTATTCTTACCACAAAAAATTTAAATTTCATTCTCAACACATGGCTATAGCACAACTGTACCATAGTAGCATACAGAACATGTCGGAAACAAAAGCAAGAACATTGCCGTCTTTCTTGTAATTTCAGTGGATGGCCTCTGATGAAGACACTGAAATTGGGAAAAACACTGCAATGTAATCTTATTTTGGTTGCCTTTTCATTTTTTATTTTTAATTTCCTGTCTCTTTCTTTTTCATACCATGTATCGCTACATTCCTTATCCATTTAGTCGAGTTCACTTCTGGTGTGTACCGTAGATTCAATAGGTTAAACAAAAACCTTCTTCACACTTTCTACATATGATATATATATATATATATATATATATATATAGGCTTAATGTCCAAGTTTGCAGATGATACAAAGGTGGGTAGGGTTTTTAATGACAGTAAGGGTGGTACACTACTGCAACAGGATCTAGAAAAGTTGAGCAGATGGGCAGAGAGATGGCAACCAAAGTTTAACATTGACAAATGCATAGTACAGCATATGAGTAGTAGTAACCCCAGAGTAACATACCAACTGTGTGGTACTACACTCAGGGTAATGGAGAATGACCTCGGGGTAATTGTACAGTCAGATATGGAATTTTCTGAGGTTCAGACGGTCTGCAAGAGTAGCTCATGGGGGCTTGTCAGTGATATATATAGGAATTTTGCTAGCAGGCATAAGGAGGTGATCATCCCCTTGTATAAGACAATGGTCAGGCTACACCTTGAGTGCTGCATACAGGTGTGGAGACCTCATTTTAGGAAATATCTAGAGCTGCTAGAAAGAGTACAGAGAGGGGCAACAAGATTAGTGAGTGAAACAAAAGGTTATTGTTACCAAGAAAGGCTTAAGTTCTGCAAATCGCAGCATCTGGAGACTAGGCACCTGCAAGGTGATTTGATTGGGGTGTATAAGGCCTTGAATGGTTTGAGCAAGCTCAGTGCTGATGGAATTCTTGCTCAGATTCCTCACCTGAGGGCATAAATTCAAATAGAGGAAAACAGTTGTAGAATAGATGTGCAGAAATTTGTCTTTAGCCAGCAGGTGATTGATTGCTGGAACAAACTTCCATCTGCCATTGTGGAAGTTGACAGCTTAAATTCAAGACTGAACTAGACAAACCTTTGGAGGGAATGGATGGATGAAACAGTAAGGGGTTTTTTTTTTGGTTGATGCTGTATAAGTGTGCTTTCTTGCATCTTATGCTCTACTAAAGCTATATATCCAGTATAGCACACATGCACCCAAAAACAATCACATTTAGACCTGCTTGAGCTCATATACTCACACTCATGTGTATTTATAATTTGTATACCCAGGATAATAATAGTAGACAGATAATATATATTTTTATGGTTAGACATATAAAATAATTAGACACACATTAACTTCTATATTTATATCTGGAAAAGCATTACAAAAGAAGAATGTTATAAATAAACTGATCCAAGCTTTCAATCATGTCTGATAATGTGGAGCTACAATTGAGAGCTACAAAATTGTATAAAACTCTTTGCTAAAACATTTTTAGATTTTGTTACATTAAAAAATTAAAGATCACTAACTATTTGGAGCAAAAGAATTCTCCATTGTAATATGTACAAGTTCAATGAGGCACTTCCTGATTCTATGAATTGCTGGAATTTGTTGGATGTTTTCGTAAACCCCCACCCATTCTCTGATAATAATCTTTCTCTGCCTTCTAACCCATATTTGTGCCTTAAGAATTTGCAGATAAAGGAACCACTAGGTGGCAGTGATCACAGTTTACTGATGTGGGATTTACTTAAAGATATAATTACCATTAGGGGTAAAGGGAAGGGTTTTTGCTTCAATAAAGGCAACTACAGTGGTCTCAGACAGTTTTTAAATTCTGTACAGTGGGACCAACTGATGATCTTACCAACAGCAAAGTCTAAGTGGGAAGCATTCAAGGAACTAATTGTGAAAACTACTAGGCTTTTCATACCAATTAAGAAATATTGTTCAAGGTTTAGGACTAAATCAATGTCAGATGAACTAATGAGACTCCTGGCAGAGAAGAAAAATGCATAGGATGCATATAAATTATCAGGCAACACAGAAACCTATGGCAGATATAAGATACTCTGTAATCAAGTCACAAAGGAGATTAGGCAAGTGAAGACAGATTACGAGAAATCTTTGGCAAAGGATGCTAATAAAAACAGCAACGACTTTATTTCTATAAACTCTAGAAGGAAGGGGATGAATCAGATTGGTCCATTTCATGTCAATGGTTCAACTGTTGATGATCCTGCTCAGATAGCTGATAATCTGAACGAGTATTTTGCATTCACACATGAGGAGTTATTAAGGGAGGAAAATGCTGGAAGTTTATCAAACTGCAACAGGGTGCTTAATGATTTTGTAATAACTGAGAGCAAAGTGGAGGAGAAATTGTTGAAGTTAAACATAAAGGCAACTGGGGTGGATGGGATCTATCCAGTTATATTAAAGTACTCAGCAAAGGAACTAAGTAAACCCTTAGCCTGAATCCTTGGACTCAGGGGAAGTCCCTACTGACTGGAAATATGCAAATGTATCTCCAATTCACAAAGGCTGTTCTAAGGGTGACACTAGTAATTACAGGCCAGTTTAACTTCTGTTCCAGGTAAAATAATGGAGTTGTTGATTAAAGATGCATTGCAGGATCATTGAAGCAAGACTGCAGTAATAATTCAGACACAGTATGGGGTTGTTAAGGGAAAGTCTTGTCTGACAAATTTGATTAGATACTATGATGTGGTTACAAAGGAACTGAATGCAATAAAAAATTTGATATCATATACTTGGATTTCAGGAAAGCTTTTTACACTGTTGTGCATGGAAGACTACCATACAAATTGGAGCAGTATGGTATTAAGGGTAAATTGCTATAATGGATAAAAAGAAGGTTGAGTGGGAGAAGAAAGAGTGATAATCAATGGATGATAATCAATACCTTCATCAGTGATATTGATGAAGGTATATCAGGCTTAATGTTGAATTGTGCAGATGACAAAAAGGTTGCCAGGGTTGTTAATGATAGTAATGGCAGCGTGCTACTGCAACAGAATCTAGAAAAGTTGGGCAGATTGGCTGAGAAGTGGCAACTGAAGTTTAACATTGGCAAATGCAAAGTACTGCATATGGGTAGAAGTAACTGTTGAAGTAGTTGAAACTGAAAAAGACCTGCGAATAATTGTGCAGTCAAATTTGAAGTTTTCTGAGCAATGCAGACAGGTTGCCAGAACAGGTCATAGGGTGCTGTCAATGATATACAGGAATTTTGCTAGTAGAAAAAAGGTGATTATCTCTTTGTATAAGGCAATGGTCAGGCCACAGCTTGAGTACTGCATACAGGTCTGGAAGCCTCGTTTTAGGAAGGATGTAGAGTTGCTTGACCGATTACCAAGAAGGGCGACAAGATTGGTGAGGGAAACAAATTCATCCTCTTATCATGATATTGCAAACTCTTAAGGTCTGCAAATTGCAGTGGCTGGAGAGACTAGACTCCTGTGTGGTGATCTGATTGAGGTGTATAAGGCTTGAATTGGTTGAGCATGCTGAATTCTGATGGGATTTTTCCACTTATTCAGATTATGAACAAATTGAAGAGACAGTTATAGAATAGACGTGTGGAAATTCGCCTTTAGCCAACGCGTGGTTAATTGCTGGAACTAACTTCCATCTGTCTTTGTGGAAGTTGATAGTTTAAATAAATAAATTTGAGGAACTGGACAAAATTTTAGAGGGAATGGATGTGTGTTTTTTTTTTTTTGCTGATTTTATATAAGCTCATGCTTGCATCACATGCCTCTATTACTATTTGAGCTTCAATCTGTTTGTCTGTGGGTTTAAAATAATTAATTTTAATTGTAAATGAAGTTACTTGCACAACTTTTATAAGATTTGCATACATTTATTTTATCAGATGTTTAACTTATAAATTAGCAATATTTCAATTATTTATTATTATTTTTTTATTCTCTCCAATTTTTGTTATAGGTAGCATTAATCAAAGCTTGCTTACACTGGGCAGAGCAATTACAGCCCTTGTAGAGAAAGCTCCACATATTCCATATAGGTTGGTTTTTTATTATTGTTTAATTAGTACTTTTATTGTTGTTTAATTTAATTAGTACTATTATTGTTTAGTAATTGTATAAATTAAATTAATTATCTTTGCTCTGATTGTTGTAACTCCGATGTTCATATGTCAGTCATGAAAATTTTCATTACTATGACATTATTTTCATGACTGTGACACACGATTCATTTTTTTATAAGTTAAACTCAATGCAACAAGGCATCATAGGTTTAAGAGTACGAATAATCTATATAATATTGGTGTGAACACACCATAGATCACTCTTAAAGGCAAAAAACTACATTTGTAGCGTAAAAGGGCATCATTTTATCTGTATCTCATATTGTGCTCCTCCTGCACAACGAGTTGCCATGTATTGCACTACCTCGAATAAGTAACGCTTCACTAAAAAGAGAAGACTATTGTTACTTATTATCAGTGGGCACCATCCCCCAGACTGCACCGTTTCAAAACTTGTTGACCTTTCATCGGTGGGTGGGCAGGTACCCTGATATTGCAGCTCTGACAATCCAGTTGTGAAGATAATCACACAATATGAGAGATACTAAAAGGTGTACATGATGATGTATAAGTTAAACTTATACATTATCATTGATTGTCATGTCTGCAATACCAGGGGTACCTGCCCACCCACCAATGAAAGGCCAACAAACCTTGAAACGGTGCTGTCTGGGTGGTGGTTTCGAAGTAGTGGAATACATGGCAACTCGTTGTGAAGGAGGAGCACAATATGAGATACAGATAAAATGATGCCCTTTTACACTACGAACAGTTTTTTTTTTTTTTTTTTTTTTTTTCCCTTTGAGAGTGATCTACAGTGTATTCATACCAATGTTATAATGATTAATTTTTATACATGTATGGGAAAGCAACTGTTTGTTTACAAGAAAACCTTTTTTGCACATGTGCTTTTGATATTTGACTTCAAGTTGCTTAATCATAAAACATTTTTGGGTGTCTGTGTACATTTTTTTTTACTTTTTTATTAATATTACTTTTTATTACTAACAATTTTTATTACTAAATATTAGATAGTATGAATCAGAGCTGTAATACTCAATATGTTCTACGTTGATAATAATATTAGTAAATTAATAAGAGGAGTTTACCTCAATATAGTACGTGGAACACTTCCGTATGATACCCTCCAGAAATTAAAACGGAAAAAACGAAAAAATCGACAACTTACCGGTACATTAAAGTAAAATATAAATAATTAAAGTAAAATATAAATAATTAAATAATCAATTTAACACAATTCAAAATCAATTCAAAACAATTAAAATTCAAATTAACGCAATTAAAAGAATCTAACGAAAATATTCAAAACGATTTTCCTTCCTGAAGCTGACAATGCTTTTCGACCGACTGTCGTGATCACAGGAATGAAAATTACTGAATCAGGCTAAACCTGCAACTTAAATAGTGATTATGTGTCTTCGCGCATGCGCGTAAAGGTCCACGCATCGGAGATCAAATATGGCCGCCGAACATTAACAGAATTCTCGTGTAATTTAATTTCAACGGTTTCTGCAATTAATAGTCGCGTATAATTACGTTGAACGTTAAGTATTTTGGCCTCGTTAAATAAAAGTGTTTTTCGTTAATGGCATGAAAGGCTAATTCTGACGCTGCTGAACGAGAAGCACGAACTGAGGCTTCGTGTTGATTTACACGAATATTAAGAGAAAACCGCGTCGAACCCTGATAAGACGAGTCGCAATCACCGCAAGAAATGTTGTATACTAGATCATTAATTTGTGTAGCGAACGCGGAAAGACCCGAGCGATTGTTCAGTATAGTGTGTAACTTCCGTATAGGCCTAGCTATAATTTTAAATTCGGTATCTTTAAAGAATCTGTTAAGCTGTTTGTGCCACTGTTCAACATATGGGACAGAAATAAAGTATTTTTTGATATTACTATTGTTGATTGGTGCAGTATTTTGTATCCTATCCTTAGCTTGTACCCTAATTCGATTTATTGTGTTAATGGGATAACCCCTGTTCAAAAATCTGCTAGTTAATATTTGTATTTCTGAGTCCAAAGCAGAATCCGTCGTTGAATATTTATAGGCATTTAGAAATTGATTAAAGATAATCGATCTTTTGTAGGTGAACGGGTGGTAGCTATTATAATGTAGAAGCATACCGGTGTTTGTGGGTTTTCGATAGATGCTAAATTGTATTTTGTTCGAGTCCCGGGTAAGCGTGAAATTTAGAAAGTTTAATGACTTAGTATCCGTATCTTCCCTTTCCAATGTAAATTTGAGTCTAGAATGAATATTATTAAACGAATGTAAAATGTCTTGGATAGTACTACTATCGGTAATAACTAGAACATCGTCTAAATACCTCCCATAGTATGTGATACGGGGACGAAAAGGTGTCAAATGTATCTGCTCAATCGTTGAGAGATAGATCTCTGACATTAAGCCACTCAGGCTCAAACCCATTGGTAATCCAAAAATTTGTCTGTACACCTTGTCTCGAAAGGTGATGTAGTTAGCCTCAACTAATAGTTTAATTAAGTGAAAAATTTCCTTAATAGGCAGCTTCGTATAATTAATCGGTGTCGAGTTTTTATTTAACATATCCCAAATAATATCTAATGTGTATTCAACATTTACATTCGTATATAATGAGGTAACATCTAATGAGAATAAATTGGCATTGTCGCCGAGTCTACAGTCTTTAAGATTATTAAATAATGTATCGTAATTCTTAATCCCAAATTGTATAACCTGTCGAAAAGGTTTTATAATGTTATATACATGTGTGGCTAAGGCTGAAAATGCCGAGTTCCTGTAGGAAACAATAGGTCGAATCGGAAATCCAGGCTTGTGTAATTTTACCTGACCAAAAAGTGCAGGAATATTGTATGTTCTGGACTTCAATTCCTTCAACTGAACCATAGTAATGTAGTTGTTTTTTCGATATGTGGTTAACGTTTTATTGTATTGATTTACCAAATTGGTAAACAGTGTCGGGTCCACTTCACGATAAGTGGAGGTATCAGACACAACTGAATCTAACTTATTAATATAATCATGTTTATCTAGTATTACCACTGTATCTCCTTTATCTGCCCTCTGTATAATAATGTCCTTATTTTCTCGAAGTTTTCGTAAAGCTGAACTGTCATGTGTATTCAATTTAGGAAGTCGCGTTTCTTTTATGTTATTCACTACTTGGTTAACTTGTTGAATAAATACATCTTTTTGTGGAACACTACGAAGTCCAAATTCAATATCAATTACGCATTGTTTTTTTGGCAGCTTTCGAGGTGGTAAATTATAATTTAATCCTTTGGATAAAAGAGAAATCTGGTCCTGCGATAGTGTACACGAGGAAAGATTTGTAACCTGTTGATATGTCGGTTCGTTGGATACTGGGTGAGGGGGTGTTCGTGAACTAGCCGACATATTCTGTGGTAGTGCGTTATGTGTCTGTGGGGGGGATGTCACCCAACTCGTGTGAACTTGGTCGCAAGCTCGCGACAATGTGTTAGAATTCGCATGAACGTGTCTTGAACTATTCGATAATGTTTGCAACTTATTAATGTGTCTGTTTTTTATTTCTGAGGCTTGTGCTTCCCGTCGCAAATCTATGGAGGTCTTCAATACAGACCAATCCTTCGGATGTAGATAATTTTTTAATTTATCGCGAAGCTAATTCTGACGCTGCTGAACGAGAAGCACGAACTCAGGCTTCGTGTTGATTTACACTAATATTAAGAGAAAACCGCGTCATTTTTTGTCGTTTTTTTCGTTTTTTCCGTTTTAATTTCTGGAGGGTATCATACGGAAGTGTTCCACGTACTATATTGAGGTAAACTCATCTTATTAATTTACTAATATTACTAAATATTGAAAAAATTCAATATTTAGTAATAACTTTGCTCTTACAAAATAACTTATGAATCTGAATTGCAACTTTGCAATTCAGCTTTTCATTTTAAGTTGGACACTTATGTATTTGTTAACTAGCAGATTTATTTATTTTCTCTACCTTCAAGAAGTATAGCTGTATATTCTAGGCTGGATAACCTTAGAGTTGTATTATAGAATTTTTGTGTGTGTCAGATATATTGCTTCCCCCCCCCTCTCTCTCTCTCTCTAATTTGGTCACTTTTTTACATAGGGAGTTTTTTTTTTTTTTATTATTATTATTATTATTATTATTAGCCATAAGGTGCAAGGAAGCCTGAGATTTATGCTGCACCAGCCAAAAAAAAAAAAAAATTCTCGAGTTACCCTGAGAGAGTGAGAGTGAATGAGTGTGAGAGTGTCAGAAGTAGAAAGGAATCGCCAAGAAAGAGAAGAATAATGATATCCAGCTGAAGACCCTGGGTGTACCAAGCCCATACTCACCAGATGTGAGCCCCCGAATTTGATGGATGTAGTAAAGCAGCAGTATCTTAGAAAATGATAAAACTCAACGTATGGTTTAAACAAGTTCTGATTAAAAATTCTTATTTGCCAGAGTTAGTCCAATTTGTGTATTCAAATGATTACAGAATGCATATGGAGTACAACTGGAATTGAACTAGGAATAGAGGTTGATCAACTGATGTAGATCTTTGGAATTGTTTAGAAGAAAGATGGTATTACAGATGTCAATTCAGAAGAATAGTTCTCATAGAAATATCTATAAAAAAAAGCATGTAGCAGAAACTGAACTGGTTGTTTGTTATTTTGTTTTTAGGAGCATTAGCAACTAAAGCCATATTGCTCTGGGGATATGCGGTGGTCATTCCCTGACCTTTCCGCATCCTCCGTATTTGGTGGTCACGGTCTCTAACCCCGGTCTAATCAAGAAGAGTGTGCTACGCACTACTGCTCCTGGCTACAGAGGCGCCAAACAGGTTGTAAACTTCAGTTTACAAACTCAGTCTATTTCTCCTTACACTATATAGTCTTGTATCACAAACAGAGTCCTACAGTGGATTTGGAATGGTAAACAGTTGCAATTTTGTTTAGTTAATTGAATGTGCTGTTCTATAGGAAATCCCTTTCCATCTGTAAGTAAAGATCAGTAAACCATTTAATTTGCAAAAAAATGTGATGTCTGTTTTGATTTTTAAAAAAAATGTTTTTTAAATTTAATTACTAATTTCCATATAATGCCTTTCATGGGACATAAATGATCTTTTCTAGAAATTGGTGTGTTTTTGAATATGTGGGAAGTGAATTCTTTGTGTTAATATTTAATATATAATATATATATATATATATATATATATGGGAGCAAGCTTACAAAGAATCAACAAAAAATATATAAAATGAAAAAAAAAAATAAAAACTTCATTTGCTCATCCCTTATAATATTTGTCTAACAATCCTTTAAATTTCCTCATGCTTCCTACCTCCAAATCCCAGTCGAAGTTTATTCCAACGATCTGTTACGCTCGGACACAGCATGGTTTTGTTAAGGGAAAGTCTTGCCTGACCAATTTGATTGGATTCTATGATGCAGTCACAAAAGAACTGTATGCAGGGAATAACTTTGATATTATATATTTGGATCTTAGAAAGGCTTTTGATACTGTTGCACATGGAAGACTGCTGCACAAATTGGAGCAGTGTGGCATTGGAGGCAAATTGCTTCTATGGATAAAGGGATGGTTGAGGGGCAGAAGACAGATTGGTAATCAATGGACACTGCTCATCGTGGACTAATGTTATTAGTGGAGTCCCTCAGGGTTCAGTGTTGGGTCCATTGTTGTTTTCTGTATTTATAAATGATATTGATGATGGTATATCAAGCTTATTGTCCAAGTTTGCAGATGATACAAAGGTTGGCAGGGTTATTAAGGACACTACTGATGCTGTGCTGCTGCAACAGGATCTGGAAAGGTTGAGCAGATGGGCTGAGAGGTGGCAAATGAAGTTTAACATTGACAAATGTAAAGTACTATACATGGGGAAACAGCAACCTCAGAGCAACGTATCAACTCTGTGGTCTACACTGACAGTGGTAGAGAATGAAAGGGACCTGGGGGTGATTGTGCAGGCAGATATGAAGTTCTCTGAGCAGTGCAGATGGGCTGCAAGGGTAGCTCATGGTGTCTTGTCAATGATATACAGGAATTTTTCTAGCAGGGATAAGGAGGTGATTATTCCATTGTATAAGGCAATGGTCAGGCCACACCTTGAGTACTGTATACATGTCTGGAAGCCTCACATCAAGAAGGATGTAGAGCTGCTGGAACGAGTACAGTGAAGGGCAACAAGATTAGTGAATGGAACAAAGGGTTGCTCTTACGAAGAAAGGCTTAAGTTTTGGAAATTACAGTGTCTGGAGACTAGGCACAGGCGAGGTGATCTGATAGAGGTGTATAAAACCTTGAATGGTTTGAGCATGCTCAATGCCGGTGGAATTCTTCCTCTTGCTCAGAATAATCACCTGAGAGGGCATAAATTCAGATTGAGAAAAGACAGATGTAAGATAATGTGCGGAAATTTGCCTTTAGCCAGTGGGTAATTGGTTGGTGGAACAGACTTCCATCCCTTGATGTGGAAGTTGATAGCCTAAATAAAATTAAGGCTCAGCTGGACAGGTATTTCGAACGAACAGAGGGGTGAAATGGAACTTTTTTTTTTTTTTTGGCTGATGCTGCATAAGCTTACTTTCTTGCATCCTATGCTAATTTCCTCATGCTTCCTACCTCCAAAACCCAGTGGAAGTTTATTCCAATGATCTGTTACTCTCTAGGCAAAGGTAAATTTATCTGTTTCTATTCTATAACTGTTTTTTTTTTTTTTTTTTTTCAATTTAAATTTATGACCCTTCCCTGCATGTGTTACTTGAGAAATATCAAAGATACCATCAGCAATTAGTTATTAGTCATTTTAAGGCCTTAAACACAACAGTTAAGTCTCCATGCAGATGCCTAACTTTCAGGCATTGCAGCTAACAGAAATAGTCTTTCTTGGTAATGCTGTTTTTTCCCGAACTAATCCATTTGCTGTTCTCTGCAACAGTTAAACATCCTTTCTAAAATGAGGTTTCGAAATCTGTATGTAATATTTAAGATGTAGATTAACCATTGCTCTGTGCAGTGTAAAAAAAAAAGAAGTGAAAAATCACCCATTTTTTTGCCTTATTCTGTTAATGACATTCAAGAACTTTTGGCATCAAGATTGGAAAAAAAAAAAAAAAAAATTTTTTTTTTTCCGATCTTGATGCCAAAAGTTCTTGAATGTCATTAGCAGAATAAGGCAAGATTGAGTTTTGGCTTTGAAATTAACTAAATTTTGTTCTCTTTGTATTGGAGAATTACCTGGGAATTGTGGATATATGAAAAGGAGCAAATGTTTTAGCAGAGTAGGGTTTGTTGAACTGAAACTTTATCTTATCTGTAGATGAGCAATATGGCCTTAGTTGCTAATGCTCCTAAAAATAAACTGATATTGATTCAGTATAAAAAAAAAAAAAATTAACAATTTAATCAATTCATATTTTAAGAGTGAGAAAACAAAATGCTTTCAATAAACGAAATGTATGCCGCAGTCAATAGTTAAATCTCCATGCAGATGCCTAATTTTCAGGCATTGCAGCTTACAGAAATAGTCTTTCTTGGTAACGAAACATTACATAATTTGATTACATAATTTTTCTGTTACAACAGAATCAATTTATTAAACTACAATACTACTTTCAGAGAGATACATACATACCTATATTTACTTGTGTGTGCACTCCTACATAGAACACTAACTTTGCACATCAACAATTAAACTAAATGTTACAGGTTTCAGGTCTCAGCTGATATAGATTCTCAAATCCATGGGTGGTCTCATTAAAATAGTTTCTGTAGAGCAAATAAAATTTCTATATAATAAATAGATTTCGAGAGAGGCTGGGTATGCGTTGTTCACACCTCTGGCCTTTAGGCAATAGAGCTGCAGCTGTCGAATGCACAAATTAAGAGCTGAAAGGATTAACAATCCGCAATTTACTGTTGTAATACATTTACAACCACTTCTCTCACATACAGTTTGTGGGAAAGATGGTTAGAAGTGAAGAGGTGGTTTCATGTAATCTGAAGGCAGATTACGAGAATCTTTGGCAAAGGATGCTAAGAAAAACAGCAAGGATTTCTTTACTTATATAAACTCTAAAAGGAAGGGGATGAATCAGATTGGTCCACTTGATATCGACGTTTCGGCTGTTGGTGATCTTGCTCAGATAGCAAACAAACTAAATGAGTATTTTGCATCTACATTCACACATGAGGAGTTAAGGAAGGAAAATGTCAGATGTTTATCAAATTGTAACAGGGTGCTTAATGATTTCGTAATAACTGAGAGCAAAGTGGAGGAGAAATTGTTGAAGTTAAATATAAGAAAGGCATCTGAGGTGGATGGAATCTATCCAGTTATATTAAAGGTGGCGGCAAAGGAACTAAGCAAGCTCTTAGCTATAATTATGAGAGCACCCTTGGACTCAGGGGAAGTCCCCATGGACTCGAGATGTGCAAATGTATCCCCAATTCACAAAGGGGATTGAAGGGAGACATGAGTAATTACAGACCTGTTAGTTTAACATCTGTTCCAGGTAAAAATACTGGATGCAGCAATAATTCAGACACAGCATGGATTTGTTAAGGGAAAGTCTTGTCTGACAAATCTGATTGGATACTATGATGTGATTACAAAGGAACTGGATGCAAAAAAGTTTGATATCATATACTTGGATTTCAGAAAGCTTTTGACACTGTTGCACATGGAAGACAACTATACAAATTGGTATTAAGGATATTATTCGAGGTGAGCGGACGCGCTTAGACAGGGCTCCTCAGTTAAGTGGTTTACTTTTGGATAGTGCTTTTAAATATTTGATTTATTTAGATATTGTTGGATAATTTTGTGGCAGGTTTTCCTGTAACTGTTTGATTTTAATAATATTATAGATATAATTTTTTAAAGTTACTTTCATTAATATTTATTTAATTTTATAATGGTAGTTACGAGATCTGCCTTAAACACGTCACAGGGTATCGTGATTCACACGGAAATAGCAGATGGCGATTTACGGGTGAGTCATGATTTAATCCGTTGTGGAACCTGTGGAATGTTTTCCAAGGTCGACCTGGTGACTAATCCTACCTCACCTGGGGATTCTTTTCTTTGTGATCGATGTAAGGAGTGCACCGATCTTAAATTACAATTTGGTGCACTGAGGGAACAATTTGAGTCCCTGAAAAAACGAGTGCTTGCCCTCGAAAATAATGCATCTGGGAGCTCGTCAGGGACTCAAAACTCCAGCAATCTACCAATTGATGCACACCCGATTCGAGCCTCAAAACAGAAAAACCAAGTGCAAACTACTCTGGTTAAAAAGGACATTGTATTATTAGGAGACTCCATTGTCAGGGAAACGGGGAATATTTTTTGTAATAAAGATAGGTGGAGGAGAACCAGGGTATGTCTGCCGGGAGCAACTATTGATGATGTCACCAACGGACTGTCAGATTTTAAAGGGGGTAAAGAAAATATTATTATTCATGTGGGGACAAACGATATTAAACGTACACGATCTGACGATTTGTTGGAAAAATACAGGACCATGCTGAGGAAATGTCGCGAGCTAGGCCATAATGTCTGTGTCTGCAATTCTGCCCAGACACGATAGGAGGGATTATATGTTAAGAGCCTTGTGGATTAACTCAAGACTTGAAGGAATCTGCAAGGCTTTAGGGGGTAAATTTCTATCAGCATGGCCCACACTTGTAGGTAGAGGGAATTTGTTTTGTAGAGACGGGATACACTTAAACAAAGGTGGTGCAAAAGTTTTTGCCAGTATTATTGAGGATACCTTAAAGGTTCAGGGAAACTGCTAGTTAGGGGGGAAGTGGGTAATACTGACACGCGTTTATCTGATAATATTGGTCAAAGTAACTCTTCCACATACCTCAAGAGTTCTTATCTGTTACCCCAACTGGACGTATTATCTAGATGTTCTGGGGGCACAAACGTTTCACGTGGGCGGGTAGCTAATGCCAGGGAAGAGAGCCTAAAAAACTTCAAGGGTTGTGTTAGGGTTGTTAAATATACAAGAACGGTAAATCTTAATTGTTTATAGAGTAACGTTAGAAGTGTCGTCAATAAAATGAGCGAATTCGAACTGCTGGTTAAAACAAGTAACGCTGACATAATAGGGCTTACAGAGACGTGGTGCCACCCGGAAATTGGGGATGATGAGTTTCAGTACGGCTTGTATAATGTATTTAGGAAGGATAGGTTAGATAGAAGGGGTGGTGGGGTAATGCTTTTTATCAGAAGCAGCCTGAGTGCGACGATAGCTTTCCCGGATTCAGACGTCTCACATGCTAGTATAGAGTCTGTATGGTGTGAGATAGTTGGAAACAAAGGTATAATGCGAGTAGGAGTAATCTACAGACCAGGTGATTGTGAAGATTATGACAAAAGCCTCTACATGCAAATGGAATGGGCAAGTAGGCGTCAATGCCTTATTATGGGTGATTTCAATCTGACTCTAATTGATTGGAGTAAATGGGAAGGAAACTCGACATGGGGAACAAAATTTTTAAATCAACTAGATGACTGTTATTTGTATCAACATGTCAGGGAAAATACTAGAGAAAAGAATATCCTAGACCTCATCATCACACATGAATCAGATGACATAACAGGGCTGACAGTAGAGGAACCAGTAGCAGGAAGTGATCACGGAGTTCTACGGTGGATGATGACGAGAGAGGTAGCAGAAGTAAAAGGCAAAGGAATGGGTTTTAATTTCAGAAAAGGAAATTACGATGCCTTAAGATACTACATGGCCTCTATTAACTGGGTAGATATCGCGCAGAGAATGAATACAATTGAACTGTGGTACGCTTTTAAAACATTAATCACAGATGCCTTGAATGCGTATATACCATTAAAAAAATACTCCACGAGGAGGGTTCCAAGTTGGATGACTAGTGAAGTTGCCGCATTACTTGAGCAGAAAAAGGTGGCATGGAAAGGTTACAGAACAATAAAAAGTACTGAAGCCTATAACAGCTACAAGGTGATGTGTAATAGAGCCACAGAAAAGGTTCGACAGGCAAAGGCAGTTTATGAGAAATCACTAGCAAACAGAGCAAAGAGGGGGGATAAAGAATTCTTCACATATATAAATGCCAAGAAGAGCAGGACAAACCAGATCGGACCTTTATGTAAGGGAAAGGGGATAGTAATAAATACACCAGCTGCCGTTGCAGATGAACTCAACAGTTATTTTGCATCGATATTTACAAATGAAAAGCCTTTTGTGGCAAAGGGAAATTGTGGGAGCGAAGTTAAAAAATATGTAATTAATGATATTGAAATTTCGCAAGATTATTTAATGAAAAAACTTTCGAGCCTACAGACCAGTAAGGCTCCTGGAGTTGATGGAATATACCCTATAATCTTAAGAGAGGCGACAGACTCCATCACATCCCATTCTCTATCAGATACAAGCTCACCTTGTGAAACTTAAAAGCAAAATGAGGCAAGTAAAATTCTGTTGGATCCCAGGACATACAGGCATTGAAGGTAATGAAAGAGCTGATCAAGCAGCAAAGAATCCTACAAACACAAACCGCAGGTTTTGCCAAGTTCCATATACCGATTACAGACCAATCATAAAACAGTCTCTCCACAATCAGTGGTCACAAATGTGGCAAAATGAATTAAACAATAAACTGTTTCAAATAAAACATGAGCTACAACCATGGAAATCGAGTCTTCGCAAGAATCGGCATGAAGAAGTCATTATATCCAGATTACGCATTGGACATACACATCTTACGCACAATTATTTACTCATCAAAGCAAATCCTCCAGAATGCCTTCACTGTTCCTGTCAACTCACTGTAAAACATTTCCTTATAGAATGTCCACAATACCATATGGCGCGACAATCAGCCTTCCATCTCCCTATAAATTTCCAAGATTCTCTGACCTTATCACAAATCCTAGGCGATAACTCCAACATTGAAAATATATTTACATATTTAAAATTAATAGGATATTTTGATCAGATATAAATCATATTTAAGAAATAGAAACGTCCTTGTCACTAAACATTAATAGATAGGCGCAATATGGCCAAAGTTGCTTTTGCGCCAAAAAAACCCAACAACAACCAACCAACCTTAAGAGAGGCAGCAAGCGAGTGCATTGAACCATTGAGGCTAATTATGCGAGCATCATTAGACTCTGGGGAGATTCCCTTGGATTGGAAAAGTGCAAATGTATCTCCCATACATAAGGGTGGCTCTAAAAGTGAAGTTGGAAATTATCGACCTGTCAGTCTGACTTCAGTAGTAGGGAAAATCATGGAGGCAATGATCAAGGGTGGAATTCAGGATCATTTGGATCGAATTGAAATTCTCAAGGATACTCAGCATGGTTTCGTAAAGGGAAAATCATGTTTAACAATTCTGGTTCGCTATTTCGAAAGGGTCACTCACGAGCTGGATTTAGGGAATAATTTCGACATTGTTTATTTAGATTTCAGCAAAGCTTTTGACTCAGTCCCACATGAGCGGTTGCTTTATAAGCTGGAACAGGTTGGAATAACTGGGAAAATCCTTAGATGGATAGAAGGATGGCTTCAGGGCAGGAGGCAGAGGGTTGTGATAAATGGCTATTCCTCAGATTGGGTTGATGTAAGAAGTGGGGTTCCCCAAGGATCAGTATTAGGACCACTGTTGTTTTTAATTTTCATAAACGACATTGATGAAGGGATAGAGGGCGTGATGTCTAAATTTGCAGATGATGTTAAAATTGGGAGAGTAGTTAATGATCACTGTCAAGCTGAGCTTCTTCAGAGAGACCTAGATAGACTTCAGGAATGGTCAGAAAAATGGCAGCTGTGCTTTAATCCAACAAAGTGTAAGGTATTACACCTGGGAAACAGTAATCCCAAAAAAACTTATTCACTTGGTGGAGTTCAACTAAAGCCAGTACTGGAGGAAAGGGACTTGGGTGTTACGATACGGTCAGACATGAAATTCTCTGAGCATTGTAAACAGGTTGCAAGGAAGGCCCATGGTGTCCTATCGATGATCTATCGAACTTTTGCAAGTAGAGATAGGGACGTGATAATCCCATTATATAAGGCTTATGTTAGACCACACTTGGAATACTGTGTTCAAGTATGGAGACCGCACCTGAAGAAAGACATCGAGCTTCCTGAAAGGGTGCAAAGAAGGGTAACTCGCCTGGTGAGATCGGCAAAAGGGCGTCCTTATGAAGAAAGACTTCGAATATGTGGGTTGCAGAGTTTGGAAACTAGACACCTTAGAGGAGATTTGATTGAGGTGTTTAAGGCTCTGAGAGGCATCAGTAAAATGAATGAGGACAAAATTTTCAAGATTATAAATGATGCTAGAACTAGGGGACATAAATTCAAGTTACGGGGGGAAATGTTTAGATTGGATTGCAGGAAGTTCTATTTTAGCCAGCGAGTTATAAATTACTGGAATAAGTTGCCTTCATGGGTGGTAGAGGCCGACAGTTTGGGGAAATTCAAAGGTCATCTGGATAGTACTTTCGGGTAAGGGAAGCACATAGGATGATAGGTTTAATTTCCTTTTTATTTTATTTTTTTTTATTTATTAATTATTATTATTTAGTTATTTATTTATTATTATTATTTTTTTTTTTTTTGTTTTTATCATTGTTTTGTTCGGATTTTTTTTTTTTTTTTTTTTTTTTTTTTTTTTGGCTGGTGCAGCATAAGCCATAGGCTTTCTTGCACCATGCGGCCGTTACTAATACTAAATACTAAAATATGTTGTTACAATGGATAAGAGTGGGTGAAGACAGAAGGTGGTAATCAATGGAAGCTGCTCTTTGTGGACTAATGATATTAGTGGAGTCTATAGGGTTTGGTGGTGGGCCCACTGTTTTGCATATTTGTCAGTGATGTTGATGAAGGTATATCAAGCTTAGTGTCGAAGTTTGCAGATGATACAAAGGTTTGGAGGGTTGTTAAAGACCGTAATGGCAGTATGCTACTGGAACAGGATCTAGAAAATTTGGGCAGATGGGCTGAGAAGTGGCAACTGAAGTTTAACATTGACAACTGCAAAGTACTGCATATGGGTAGAAGTAACCCCAGAAAAATGTACCAACTGTGTGGAACTACACTTAGGTTGGTAGAAAATGAAAAAGACCTGTGAGTAACTGTTCAGACAGAGATATGAAGTTTCCTGAGCAATGCAGACAGGCTGCAAGAGCAGGTCATGAGGTTTTGTCAATGGTATATAGAAATTCTGCTAGCAGGGAAAAGGAGGTGATTATCCCTTTGTATAAGGCAATGGTTAAGCCATTCCTTGAGTCCTGCATACAAGTCTGGAGGCTTTATTTTAGGAAGGATGTAGATTTTCTTGAGCCTGTACAGAGAAAGGCAACAAGATTGGTGAGGGGAACGAAGGGGTCCTCTTACCAAGAGAGGCTTAAGCCTCTGCAAATTGCAGCGGCTGGAGACTAGGCATCTTCAAGGTGATCTGACTGAAGTGTATAATGCTTTGAACGGGTTGAGCTCGCTGAATTCTGATGGGATTCTTCCACTTGCTCAGATTACGAACCTAAGGGGGCATAAATTCAAATTGAGGAAAACCAGTTGTAGAATAGATGTGCTGAAATTTCCCTTTAGCCAGTTGGTGTGTTAATTGCTGGAACAAACTTCCATATGTCATTGTGGAAGTTGATCGCTTAAATAAATTCAAGGAGGAACTGGACACACTGTTAGATCGTGTCCGGGTGTCTATTCTTGGAGGGTTCATCAGTAGCTTCTGGCAGTGCTGCATGTTTGAATTGTGCTCCGCTAAAAAGTTATTATATGTGGCCTATTAAAAGTTTTTATTAGCGATGTTGCGTATTAATGGATAGCGAAGAAGATGGGTGAACTGATAAGCTGCTTTCTACTCACAAGAAATGAACAGGTATTTAATATCTTACAGTTTTAATTTATCATCCACGTACTCAAACTAAAATACAGTAATAGTAGCTGGTCAAGTGTAGGGTTGGCAATTCCAAGAGCATTCTTTTGTGCAAACGTCATCCGTGAGTCACAGCTCCAGGTCGGGGAAATCCCCAAGGGTGATTTAACTATCTGAAGCAAAATCAAGGACAACAGGACCAACTCTACTGCTTTATACTACACTGCTAATACTAACTAGACTGAATTAATCGATAAAAATTTATGCTGCATGTAGATTCCTGCGTTGACAGATAACACATCAAAATGAATACTAATCTGGAGTCAAACAGTATCAATGTTAAAAAGAAAGTAGAAAGAGAAGAGATGCGAGGGACATGTAGTAGTAGTGGCATGTGATGCAAGAAAGCAAATGTATGAGCTTATGCAGCATCAGCCAAAAAAAAAAAAAAAAAAAAAATCACACCATTCCCTCCAAATGCCTGTCCAGTTCCTCCTTAAATTTATTCAACCTATCAACTTCCACAACGACAGATGGAAGTTTGTTCCAGCAATTAACCACCCGCTGGCTAAAGGAAAATTTCCGCACATCTATTCTACATCTGTCCTTTCTTAATTTGAATTTATGCCCCCTTAGGTTAGTAATCTGAACAAGTGGAAGGATCCCATCAGAATTCAGCGTGCTCAACCCATTCAAGGCCTTATATACCTCAATCAGATCACCACGCAGGTGCCTAGTCTCCCTAAATCATTCAGATGATTCTCAACATGGAATATTAGCAAGTAATGAGCAAATTAAGTCACCCAGTCAACAGAATTTGGAATCTATTGCAAATAAAGAGGTTGATGTGGGAACAGCTACTAATGTTGAAGTAAGTGATAATTCTTACTTCGCATAGTTCATCTCATAGTTCGCATCAGTACTAGTACTGATGCAAACGATGAGACAAAGAATAGCGAAAATAAGGATGAGCAGCAATTTTCTGCAGTTTATGAAATAATTTCAGAAATGAGGAAGAACATGCAGAGTGAAACCAAAAAAGTGACCAAAACTGTAGGGGACATTATTATGGACAAGTGGACAGATTTGGAAACCGTAGCCACAGCACTGTTAATAGAGAATCAAAAATTAAAAGCTTTAAACAAAGAAGTTAACATAAGAGCTAATTTATTAGAAAAGATTGAGTCTCTTACTATAACTCCCCCGAGGAAGGAAGATAATGGGCAAGCTGATGAGAATAAATGAATGCAAGTGAAAGTTGTAGAGCAGGTAGATCCTGATAAACAATCTGCTGTCCCTAAAAGTTCATATGCAGAAGTTGCAAATAGAGTACCATCTTCAGTGACAAGATCACCTAATAGTGATAATATATTGATACTTAGAGCAACTGATAACAGTGAATTAAAAACAAGTACGGAAGTAAAATCAGTGGTTGCTGAAACTTTAAAAAAAAATGATTTTAAATCAATAAAGATTAAGTCTCTTCGGTTAGCAAGAAACAAAGGAGTGGCATTAGAGAAAGCATCAAAATCAGATATTGTCACTATTTCTACTTCTGATTCCTTGTTAACTGCGGGAATCTCTACTGTGGTTCCTAGGAAAGATAATCCAGCATTATTGATATATGATATTCCCAAAGATCTTGGGAAAGAAGAGATAATTGAAGAGTTGCACAATAAAAATTTAATGGAATTGGGGATATTCACTGGAACAAGTTAAACTAGGGGTAACCTTCAGGTTCACTACAAAGACAAAATTGTCTACTAATGTGCATTGCGTCATGAGTTTTACACCAAACTTATATGAGAAAATAACTACGAATGACAGAATTTACTTAACATGGAGTTCCCCCAAATATAGACCTTTCACTATAGTAACCAAGTGTTTTATGTGCTTAGCTTATGGGCACACAACACATCACTGTACACAACTCTCCATCATGTGGACATTGTTCCCGTGTGTCTGCAGAGTGCCCACACAAGGACGAGCCACCATCTTGTGTAAATTGCAAACGTGATTCTCAGCATTCAGTACAAGATCTAGTATGTCCAGAATATCAGCGTGCATTACAAATGGCAAGACTGAGGATCAATAATGGATAATGTCTGTAATGATAATAACAACAGAGACTCAAATTTAAAGAAATCCACTGTTAAATTAAGGGTAATGCAAATAAATGGCCAAAGATCCTGTACAGTATTAAATGAAAGAGGAGCTGCAGAAGATAACAATATAGATATTATTGCTATACAAGAGCCTTATTAAGGCTCAGTTTGGTCAACCTTTAAGGATTGGGGGATTTCCAATACATTCTCGAGTAATACACTATGAGGAAGGAGATCCAAAAGCTGAGATAGTGGTAATGAACAAAAATATTGATATTGTTACAATACATAGTTTAAATTTTAAAATGCAGTATATATCATGGTTACATATTTTTCAATTACATTTTATTTAATTTCAATCTATTGCTCACCCTGTGCTGACTCTAATGAGTTACTCAATTATCTGGATCATGCCATGCAATATCTTGGAGGTAGCAAAGTTATTTTATCTTCAGATGTAAATGCAAAATCTAGTTACTGGTATGGTTCAACGACAGACTCTAGAGGGATAATGCTTGGAGAATTTATAGATAGTTATAATTTATTTATAGTCAACAGACCTAGTATTTATACAACATATTATAGTACAGTCAGTCCTTGTATAACACGTGTTTACACTACACGAATTCGATCATACACAATTTATAAATAGGGGAACGGTATCGTATATAACACGAACAGAATTCGCTTATGCACGATTCGCCTTTGCGTTTACAAGAAATGGCAGTCGAACGCTGAATCACCCCAACTGAACGCAACACGATAGGAATGAAGAGAAGATTCAGAAAATGTATTTGTTTTTTATATCAGTGAAGGGGAAGCACATTTCACCATAATAACGTAAAAACCAACACAATTCCGGCTATCGGTATAACTGGTAGTAAACTCCGTCTAATTGCAAATGCAATTAGACAGAGTTTACTGCCAGTTTATAACAGATTCCACTAGCAGGAATGCAACTGGAAATTGTTTTTATTGTTTTATGGTAATAACCCCCAGAAATGTGCTTTAGTAAAATGTGAGGCATTAATAGTGTGTCTCTGCCTTTATGGTGTTGTTTATTCAGTTGCTACATGTGCGCAGCTTTGTTTATGTGTATCAAGCTTGCCTCCTTATTTTGTAATTATGCTTTATTCCCTAAAAATGAGTAAAATACTTAAAAGGAAGTGAAGACATTATAGATTCAGAGAGAAAAAGAAAAGCAATATCAATAAACAGAGGCGGACTGGGTCAAAAATTCTTACCCGGGAAAATTTGTAGTGGCCTCATACTAGTGTTTATGGTCAAAATCACACCAGCCTCCGGCCCACTGAGGTTTCTCTGGTAAGGCTTATGGCCAGTCGATAGAGAAAATATATGAAATTGTGAAACGCTTGAGCAAAATGAAAGCCTATGTGATATTGCATGTGCTACAGGCCTAATTGAGGCAACACCAAGAATTAGAAAGAATGCAGAGAAAATAAAAACAACTTTCATTGCAAGAACAACTCAAAGTGTAATTAAAATCCATTAGATTAAGACACAAAGAATTGGAAGAGATGGAACAGCTGTCATCTGTTTGGATAGAAAAATCAAACAAAGAACAAGTTTGCTTACGATAGAAGCAAAAGCAGTAGCAATATTTTATTATGATTTATTTGTGTTTGGTAATATTTTGGTTAAAAATGTGTGTTCAATCTTGAGTGGTCGGCACCTAACCGTATTTTTCCCATAGGGCCTGTTTATATTGCACGATTTTGCATTGCACGAGAGTTTCTAGGAACACAACTATCGTGCTATACGAGGACTGACTGTACTACAGGACAATCAAACATCGATGTTACTATTAGCAACTGTAGATATCGTAACCAGGTAACAAATTGGATGATTCATACTGATTGGATGATCAGTGACCACAGAGTTATCACTTTTGAAATTAGAGACTGTGGTTTGTAACTATGATCAGACTTAGCCGGTACAGTTTATTAGATTTTCTATAAGAAATATTGACTGGAATGCATTTGAAATGTCTATAAAGACAGATTATATAACCTTTAACTGGACTAGACTAAATTTAATTTCTACTGCCAGTCTGGTTGATCAAATATCTACCTCCCTTTTGAAGGCATCATATAAATCAACGAATAAAAAGATTGTCATCCCAAGGAATTGTGCCTGGTGGAACCACGAGTTAACAGTATTAAGAAAGTTAGTTCATTCTGCCAAGAAGAAATATCAATGTCACAGGCATTGGCCAGAAAATGAGGTAGATCAACTTTGTGCTGAATACTTGACTATTAAAAATAGATATACCAAAGAAATTATAAATAGGAAGCGTGACATGTGGAAGCAATTTGTAATGAAAAGTAACACTAATCCCTCAGGTCTATTATATAAAATTTCAAGGGAAAAACTGCATACCACTGAGCAATTTGGCTCAATTATTAATACGACGGAAGAAATCTTAGCATGGACAGATACTGTTTATGCGATAATAAAAAAGTTGTTTCCCACAGATGAGTTGCAATTTCGTACTGAAATACAGGAAACAAACATTCATTATACTACCGAAAATCAGTGTGAACCCTTTACTACAGATGAATTGAAACAAGTTCTACAGAAGATCAACATTAATGAATGTTCTGGAATAGACCCAATTAAAAATATTTTTATATTAAAATTCTTTGAATTCTTTCTGTAGGTTTTATTAGCATTATACGATAAATGTTTGTGTGATAGTATATTCCCCAAAGAATGGAAAATAGCCTTAATAAAACTGGTTAGGAAGCTCAACAAAATGGTCCATCATCCAAAGTCATACCGACCAATAGCACTTCTGGCTAATCTGGGAAAAATATTAGAGCGTTTAATGGTCCTACGAACAACACAAATGTTAGTAGATAAAAACAAGATTTCTGATAAACAGTATGGGTTAACTGCAGGCAGATCGTGTGAGGATTTTGTCTCTCACATACAGAATTCTAGTGCCAAGTATGAATTGGAAATATATGTGGATTTTGAGGGGGCCTTTGACTCCCTCTGGTGGGGGAGTCAAAGGTCACCCCAGTTTCCTTAGGTGGTCAAGGACTCCCTCTGGTGGGAGGGAGTCCTTGACCACCTAAGGAAACTGAATTCCCTTTTCAATTATATTTATTATACAGGAACTATTTCTCAGACAGATACATAATAGTGAAGTCACATCATAATCTAAAAAGACAGGTTATGTGCAGGTGGGTGCAGGGATTAGTATTGGGCTTGTTGCTATGGAACATGATACTAAATGAATGGCTTGAAAGAGATTTTGACTGTTGTAGAACTATAGCTTTTGCAGATGACCTCACTCTCATTGTGTGTAGATCAAGGGCTGACATTGAGCAATCTGCTAACTACATCAGGGGTTGGCAAACGTTTTTTGGAAAGGGCCAGATTGTAAAATTTTTAGGCTCGGCGGGCCAGGTAGCAATCTCGAAGATATTTACATGGGTAATTCTACTCGTAGAGCAACAAAAAAAAAAAACAGGTTCAAAATCTTTATTAGGAAGTGATATTTTACATAATATTTATACACATGCTGACACTTACAAAAAATGAATAAAATATTTCCATTTATTAATGAACTATATAGAACTGGTTAAATTTTGTACTAATGCAATGAATGTAATTGTTTTTTTTCTGAGAAAATATTTCATCATACTGGAGTTCGAAGTTAGTACTTCCTATCATTAAAGTTGTTTGCAAATGGTCGTCCGTTAATAATATTTATAATTGTTAGTGTTGATAATAATTATAATAGTTATAAGTGTTAATAATTGTAATGATCTGTATTGCGATTTTACATATTTCATTTTCGAAAATGTCTTTTCACATTGGTAAGTACTCCCAAATAAAAATATAAATCCCCGGGCATATGATTTAAATTGACCGTATTTATCTTCTGAAAGATATTTATAGAATTGGGTTAGATCCATTTCTTTAAACCTAACCTTTAGCATATCATCATTTTGCAGATCAATTACTGCCAATTGTGAAGGTCTGATGGAAGCTCCTCAATTGTACAGCCAAATGGATTTTGAAATATGGAAATGTCTTTTGCACTTTCATCAAAATCCGAAAAACGCTGTTGTAACTGTAGTTTAAGTTCAGAAAATATATCTGCCACGAATTTTTTTGGGAATGGGGATTTCGCTAATATTTGAAATTTTTTACAGCATGGAAAATGGTCAAACTTGGTTAATGTGATTTGTATTTCAAACAATGCAAATTTTTGACGATATTACTTTAAAATAGAATACGTTTCACATATGAGCACTGTTTTCCCTGTAATTAAGTTAAATTCATTAAGATATCTCATAATGTCTGTAGCAAATGCTAATTTCCTTAGCCATTCATTGTTAGTAATAGTGGTTGTGGGCAGTTTTTCTCATTTAGAAAAATTTGTATTGCTTCTGAGTTCAAAAAATCTCAATAAAACTTTTCCATTGCTGAGCCATCGAACTGTGCTGTATGGTAGGGCAAATCAGGATATTCGGCTTCATCTCTAATAAAAAAAATCACGAAACTGATGATGAAGTCCACGAGAGCGAATAAAGTTAACCGCTGACACAACTGGTTCAGTAACTCGTGACAGATTGAGGTGTTTCCCACAAAGAGCCTGCTGGTGAATAATACAATGAATTACCGGAGGTTTTGAACATTTAGCTTCTTCACAAGCCTTAAAAATTTGTCCAACTAATCCTTTCCCCATTCCACACATATGCAGTGGTCATTCCCTGACCTTTCCGCATCCTCTGTATTTGGTGGTCACTGGCTCGAACCCCAGTCTAATCAAGAAGAGTGTGCTACGCACAGCTCCTCCTGGCTAGGGAGGTGCCGCTTGTCGCTTATGTACGACTTGTAAAATATCTATTTATACCTATTCTAGTTATTACTTGAATTTTTTTGATTTCTGATTGATTATTAATTTTATTTATTTTTTAATTTGGAGTCTTCAAGTGACCCTGTTAATCCAATCCCGGTTAATCGAGAGTCTGGTGTGTGTGTGTGTGTGTGTGTGTGTGTGTGTGTGTGTGTGTGTGTGTGTGTGTGTGTGTGTGTGTGTGTGTATATATATTTTTTTTTTAATATATTTTTTTAATATTATTAGCATTAACATTAGTAGAGGCATATGATGCAAGCTTATGCAGCATCAGCCAACAAAAAAAAAAAAAAAAACCCACTCCCATTTCACCCCTTCATTCGTTCGAAATACCTGTCCAGCTGAGCCTTAAATTTATTTAGGCTATCAACTTCCACAACAAGGGATGAAAGTCTGTTCCATCGACCAACTACCCTCTGGCCAAAGGCAAATTTCCGCACATCTATCCTACATCTGTCTTTCCTCAATTTGAATTTATGACCTCTCAGGCGATTATTCGGAGCAAGAGGAAGAATCCCATCAGCATTGAGCATGCTCAAACCATTCAACGCTTTATACACCTCTATCAGATCACCTTGCCGGTTCCTAGTCTCCAGACACAGTAATTTGCAAACTTAAGCCCTTTCTTCGTTAAGAGCAACTCTTTGTTCCATTCACTAATCTTGTTGCCCTTCTCTGTACTCATTCCAGCAGCTCTACATCCTTCTTGAAATGAGGCCTCCAGACCTGTATACAGTACTCAGGGTGTGGCCTGACCATTGCCTTATACAAGGGAATAAACAGTTCCTTATCCCTGCTAGAAAAATTCCTGTATATCATTGACCCCTTTAAATTCCTGTATATTATTGGGGTTACTGTTTCCCATATGTAGTACTTTCATTTGTCAATGGTAAACTTCATTTGCCACCTCTCAGCCCATCTGCTCAACCTTTCCAGATCCTGTTGCAGCAGCATAGCGTCAGTAGTGTCCTTAACAACCCTGCCAACCTTTGTATCGTCTGCAAACTTAGACATTAAGCTTGATATACCATCATCAATATCATTTATAAATACAGAAAACAACAATGGACCCAACACTGAACCCTGAGGGACTCCACTAATAACATTAGTCGGTGATGAGCAGTGTCCATTGATTACCACTCTGTCTTCTCCCCCTCAACCATCCCTTTATCCATAGCAGCAATTTGCCTCCAATGCCACACTCTGCCTCCAAAGCCTTTCTAAGATCCAAATATATGATATCAAAGTTATTCCCTGCATTTAGTTGCTTTGTGACCACGTCATATTATCCAATCAAATTGGTCAGACAAGACATCCCCTTAACAAAACCATGCTGTGTCCGAGCTATAACTGAAGTCTTGTCTAGATGATCCTGCAGTGCTTCTTTAACCAGTGCCTCCATTAATTTTCCAGGAACAGAAGTTAAACTCACAAGTCTATAATTACTTGTGTCACCCTTTGATCCTCCTTTGTGAATTGGGGTCACATTTGCACATTTCTAGTCCATGGGTACCTCCCGAGTCCAAGGTAGCTCTCATAATTATGGCTAAGGGTTTTCTTACTTCCTTTGCTGCCTCCTTTAATATAACTGGATAGATCCCATCCAATCTGGGTGCCTTTTATGTTTATCAACAATTTCTCCTCCACTTTCCTCTCAGTTATTATAAAATCACTTAGCTCACTGCCAGAGTTGACTTCACCTCTGGCATTCCCCTTCCTGAATAACTCCATGTGTGAATGTAGATGCAAAATACTCGTTTAGTTTGTTAGCCACCTGAGCAGGATCCTCAACTGTTGAACCATCAATATCCAGTGGACTAATCTGATTCATCCCTTTCCTTCTAGAGTTTAAATAGGTAAAGAACTCTTTTCTGTTTTTCTTTGCATCCTTTGCCGAGGATTTCTCATAATCTGTCTTTGCTTGTCTAATCTCCTTTGTGACTTGGTTACAGACCAGCTTATATCTATCATAGGCTTCCATGTCACCCATTAATTTATATGTATCCCATGCATTTTTCTTCTCTGCCATATGTCTCATTAGTTCATCTGATATCCATTTAGGCTTAAACCTTGAACAATATTTCTTAGTTGGTATGTAAAGTCTAGTAGCTTCCAAGATAAGTTCTTTGAATGCTTCCCATTTTGCATTTGCTGTTGGTAACATCATCAGTTGGTCCCACTGTATAGAATTTGAATACTGTCTCAGACCATTGTAGTCGCCATTATGAAAGCAAAAAGCCTTCCCTTTACCCCTGATGGTAGTTACCTCTGTGAGTAAATCCCGCTTCAGCACACTGTGATCACTGCCACCTAGTGGTTCCTTTATCTGCAGATTTTATATATATATATATAATCTGAATTGAATCACTGCTGACGAGGCTACTAGGAGACGGTCATGTTCAAAGCCGCTAAGTGGATTTTTCTTATTTATTGATTTGAAATTATTGTTTTTCTAAAACGTTTGACTTAAATTTAGTAGTATAACATTATTTTGTGATTTTCTGATTAATTTGGTGTATTTATTCTTTACTCGGCCTTGTAATTGCATAAAAGTATCGGTAAGGGTATCCACGTGTTTGCAACTCCGCTGAACGAGAAGTTCTTTAGCCATATTTAGCCGCTTGATTGAATATTTTTTACATAGAATTATTTCTGTAAGTAGCTTATAGACCTAGTAAGGATCGTTAGTTTATTCTGAATTGAGACAGCGAGATTTGAAAGTTAATTAATACTTAAGTGTCCGTAGATTTACCGTTCGTAACTTTCCCGCCTTTGTGATACGATAGTTATATACCGTACTAGATAGCGTTAGTTGAACTTAGTTAGCAGTTAAATTGCACTTTTAAATAAATACATATAACGACTTAGATTACAAACGTAATATAATTAATTATATTTAACATAATTAATAACATAACATAATTAATTAATAAATTAATAGAATCATGACTCAGACCACAGCAGCAAAGCAAAAGGCTCAAGCTAATGGAAGTGCTGTGGCTCAGAGCAGAACTGAGGGGGGGGCAGTTGTCCTCTGACTCACAGCCTTATAAAATGCACTGTTTGCTTGATGTTTGCAGAGCAATCGGGTACGGGACATGATACTGCCATGGGGGATGTCTTTGTGTGTGCGCGATGCAAGGAGTGTATCGATATCAGGCAACAACTTAGCGTTCTTGTGGGCCTATATGAGAGCTTGAAGGATACGGTAGATGCCCTCGAAGAAACTAAATTGAGGGGCCCATCAAGCTCTCGGCTGCCCACATCAACGCCAGAGCTTGCACTTGGGCATCACGTGACACAGAGGCAACCCCCAAGTCAGAATGCACTGGTCCCGAAGGAACTAGTAGTTGTTGGTGACTCTATTGTCAGGGAAACAGGGAACATGCTTTGTAAAAAGGATAGGTGGAACAGGACCAGGGTATGTCTGCCAGGGGCAAAGGTTGATGATGTAGAGCGAATATCATCTTTTAAGGGCACAAAAGTGATATAGTTGTACACGTTGGCACTAATGATATTAAGAGTAGGAGACCGGCAGAATTACTTAACAAGTACAGGTCACTGTTAAACAAAAGCCGAGAATTAGGGTTGAATTTGAAAGTGTCTGCAATTCTGCCCAGACACGATAGGAGGGAGTATATGATGAGAGCCTTGTCGATCAATTCGGCCCTGGAAAGATTGTGCAAGGCTCAAGGGGTAGAATTTTTTTCAGCCTGGACTGTACTTGTTAACAGGAGAGATTGCTTCTACAGGGATGGGATACACTTAAATAGAAAGAGTGCAAGAATATTTGCTGATGCTATCGAGGCAGTGTTAGGTGGGTCGGAAAACTGCTAGCTTGGGGGGAGACCAAGACCAATAAATTGACAGTAGCCACTGGCAGAGGTGAAAGAGATTCTTGCACTGCTTCTATTAGAATGAGCAGAAGCCTGAAAAACAAGATGCATGACATTTCAGAGACTGCTGGGAGCCATTGCGGTACAAGTAAACACATGGGTTGTGTTAGGGTAGCTAAGAATAGAAACAGGTGCAGGTATACTTGTGTGTACACCAATGCTGGGAGTTTAGTAAATAAATTCGATGAATTTGAGGTATTGCTCAAAACATCAAAGGCAAATATTGTTGGGATATCAGAGACGTGGTGTCACACAGATATAAGGGATGCTGAACTGCAATTTGGGGAGTACAACGTCTACAGAAAGGATAGACAGGATAGGAAGGGGGGAGGGGTTATGCTATTAGTTAAGAAACACATAAAAACCAAGGAAGTGAAGCCAGTCGACATCGCTGGACAGTGCAGTGTTGAGTCAGTTTGGTGTGACATAAGCATTGGGAGATCAAAATTAAGAGTAGGAGTGTGCTATAGGCCTAATGACTCTGATGAGTATAATAAGAAACTGTGCAGGGAAATAGTGGGCCAGTAAATCAGAGATTCTTATAATGGGGGATTTTAATTTCCCAGATATTGATTGGAATTTGTGGTTTGGTCACTCACACACTAGCAAGGCTTTTGTGGATTTATTGGATGATTGTTTTCTACATCAGCATGTTCAGGAGTCAACTAGAGGGAGTAATACTCTTGATTTGATTATCAGCAGTGATTCTTCATGCATTAAGAATCTGCAGATAAATGAACCACTAGGGGGCAGTGATCACAGTGTGCTGAATTGGGATTTACTCAAAGAGGTAACTACCAGTAGGCATAAAGGGAAGGGTTATTGCTTCTGTACAGGAGACTACGATGGACTGAGACAGTATTTAAATTCTATACAGTGGGACCAACTGATGATGTTACCAACAGCAAATTCAAAATGGGAAGCATTCAAAGAACTTATCTTGGAAGCTATTAGGCTTTACATACCAACCAAGAAATATTGTTCAAGGTTTAGGCCAAAATGGATGTCAGATGAACTAATGAGGCATATGGCAGAGAAGAAAAATGCATGGGATACTTACAAATTAACACGTGACACAGAAGTCTATGCTAGATACAAGTTCATATGCAACCAAGTTACAAAGGAGGTTAGGCAGGCGAAGGCAGATTACGAGAAATCCTTGGGAAGGGATGCAAAGAAAAACAGCAAAGATTTCTTTACTTATGTAAACTTTAGAAGGAAGGGGATGAATCAGATTGGTCCACTTGATATTAGCATTAGTAGAGGCATTTGATGCAAGAAAGGAAGCTTATGCAGCATCAGCCAAAAAAAAAAAAAAAAAAAAAAAACCACTTCCACTTCACCCCTCTGTTCGTTCAAAATACCTGTCCAGCTGAGCCTTAAACTTATTTAGGCTATCAACCTCCACTACAAGGGATGGAAGTCTGTTCCACCAACCAACCACCTGCTGGCTAAAGGCAAATTTCTGCACGTCTATCCTACATCTGTCTTTCCTCAATTTGAATTTATGCCCTCTCAGGTGATTTTTCTGAGCTAGAGGAAGAATCCCATCAGCATTGAGCATGCTCAAACCATTCAATGCTTTATACTCCTCTATCAGATCACCTCGCTGGTGCCTAGTCTCCAGACACTGTAATTTGCAAAACTTAAACCTTTCTTTGTAAGAGTACCCCTTTGTTCCATTCACTAATCTTGTTGCCCTTCTCTGTACTCGTTCCAGCAGCTCTACATCCTTCTTGAAATGAGGCCTCCAGACCTGTATACAGTACTCTAGGTGTGGCCTGACCATTGCCTTATACAAGGGAATAATCACTTCCTTATCCCTGCTGGAAAAATTCCTGTATATCATTGACAATACTCCATGAGCTACTCTTGCAGCCCGTCTGCACTGCTCAGAGAACTTCATATCTGCCTGCACAAATACCCCCATGTCCCTTTTCTTCTCTACCACTGTCAGTGTAGTACCACAGAGTTGATACATTGCTCTGGGGTTGCTGTTTCCCATGTGTAGCACTTCATTTGCCACCTCTCAGCCCACCTGCTCAACCTTTCCAGATCCTGTTGCAGTAGCATAGTGTCAGTAGTGTCCTCGACAACCCTGCCAACCTTTGTATCGTCTGCAAACTTGGACATTAAGTTTGATATACCATCATCAATATCATTTATAAATACACAAAACAATAATGGACCCAACACTGAGCCCTGAGGGACTCCACTAATAACATTAGTCCACGATGAGCAGTGTCCATTGATTACCACTCTGTCTTCTCCCCCTCAACCACCCCTTTATCCATAGCAGCAATTTGCCTCCAATGTCACACTGCTCCAATTTGTGTAGCAGTCTTCCATGTGCAACAGTATCAAAAGCCTTTCTAAGATCCAAGTATATAATATCAAAGCTATTCCCTGCATCCCGTTCTTTTGTGACTGCATCATAGTATCCAATCAAATTGGTCAGGCAAGACTTCCCCTTAACAAAACCATGCTGTGTCCGAGCTATAACTGAAGTCTTGTCTAAATGATCCTGCAGTGCTTCTTTAACCAGTGCTTCCATTAATTTTCCTGGAACAGAAGTTAAGCTCACAGGTCTATAATTACTTGTGTCAGCTTTTGATCCTCCTTTGTGAATTGGGGTCACATTTTCACATTTCCAGTCTATGGGTACCTCCCCTGAGTCCAAGGAAGCTCTCATAATTATGGCTAAGGGTTTGCTTAGTTCCTTTGCTGCCTCCTTTAATATAACTGGATAGATCCCATCCACCCCGGGTGCCTTTCTTGTGTTTCTTCAACAGTTTCTCCTCCACTTTACTCCCAGTTATTTCACGATTCTGTAGCTTACTGCTAGAGTTGAATACACCTCTGGCATATCCCTTGCTGAATAACTCCTCATGTGTGAATTCTGTTCCAGGTAAATTAATGGAGGCACTGGTTAAAGAAGCACTGCAGGATCATCTAGACAAGAATTCAGTTATAGCTCAGACGCAGCATGGTTTTGTTAAGGGCAGGTCTTGCCTGACCAATTTGATTGGATACTATGATGTAGTCACAAAAGAACTGGATGCAGGGAATAACTTTGATATTATATACTTGGATCTTAGAAAGGCTTTTGATACTGTTGCACATGGAAGACTGCTACACAAATTGGAGCAGTGTGACATTGGAGGCAAATTGCTGCTATGGATAAAGGGGTGGTTGAGGGGGAGAAGACAGAGTGGTAATCAATGGACACTGCTCATCGTGGACTAATGTTATTAGTGGAGTCCCTCAGGGCTCAGTGTTGGGTCCATTATTGTTTTCTGTATTTATAAATGATATTGATGATGGTTTATCAAGCTTAATGTCCAAGTTTGCAGACAATACAAAGGTTGGCAGGGTTGTCAAAGACACTACTGACACTATGCTGCTGCAACAGGATCTGGAAAGGTTGAGCAGATGGGCTGAGAGGTGGGAAATGAAGTTTAACATTGACAAGTGTAAAGTACTACACATGGGGAAACAGCAACCCCAGAGCAACGTATCAACTCTGTGGTACTACACTGACAGTGGTAGAGAAGGAAAGGGACATGGGGGTATTTGTGCAGGCAGATATGAAGTTCTCTGAGCAGTGTAGCAGGGCTGCAAGAGTAGCTCATGGAGTATTGTCAATGATATACAGGAATTTTTCCAGCAGGGATAAGGAGGAGATTATTCCCTTGTATAAGGCAATGGTCAGGCCACACCTAGAGTATTGTATACAGGTCTGGAGGCCTCATTTCAAGAAGGATGTGGAGCTGCTGGAACGAGTACAGAGAAGGGCAACAAGATTAGTGAATGGAACAAAGGGGTGCTCTTACGAAGAAAGGCTTAAGTTTTGCAAATTACAGTGTCTGGAGACTAGGCACCAGCGAGGTGATCTGATAGAGGTGTATAAAGCCTTGAATGGTTTGAGCATGCTCAATGCTGATGGGATTCTTCCTCTAGCTCAGAATAATCACCTGAGAGGGCATAAATTCAAATTGAGGAAAGACAGATGTAGGATAGACGTGCGGAAATTTGCCTTTAGCCAGCGGGTGGTTGGTTGGTTGGTTGGCGGAACAGACTTCCATCCTTTGTAGTGGAGGTTGATAGCCTAAATAAGTTTAAGGCTCAGCTGGACAGGTATTTTGAACGAACAGTGGGGTTAAGTGGAAGTGGGGGTTTTTTTTTTTTTTTTTTGGCTGATGCTGCATAAGCTTGCTTTCTTGCATCAAATGCCTCTACTAATGCTAATCAGATTGTCAGAATGCATTATATTAAAATACATACTAATAATACCTTGATCAGCGCGGTATTTTTTTGGCACAAATTAACCGTGCTATGCGAGGTATTCCTGTATTGTGGAGTTAAACTTCATAACTGGGTTGTCACTCATTGTATCACCAGGGTACCTACCTACCCACCCACCGATAAGAGGCCAACAAGCTTCGAAACGGTGCCGCCTGAGTAGTGGTATCAGCCGAGAATAAGCAGCATTAGTCTTCTCTACTGGTGAAGTGTTGCTTATTTGAGGTAGTGCAATACTAGCAACTCGTGAAGGCATTCAAAATATGAGATGTAAGAAAAACGCCATTTTACTACTGTGATTTACTACCAACTGAAACGATGCTTTTGCACTAACTTGTTCTCCAAAGAGAGTGAGAGCCGCCTGTTTTCACAGGGACGGAACACACTTAAATAGAAGTGACTCGAGTATGCGCACTCGTGTGTGTTAAGTGCCAGAGCAACTAAGATTATGAGGGGAGAGTATATTGTGTCTGTAAATTGTGTAGTCCATGGTCGATTTGCTTTGCTGGACAAAACCCCCGAGTTTCCTGGGGGGGAGACGCAAAACCCTACCCGAAACCAACTTACTCAGCCACGTTTTGAAAAAAGCTATAAAAGAGTACTCACGCCATTGGCCAGATTTAAACCCAGGCATTTTCCACAGAGTGTAGAGACGACTGTGTTTATATGCACTGTGCTACCGCAAAGTACAAGGTGAGGTGGGGTGCAAGAATATTTTCTGACACTATAGAGGCAGTTTTAGGTGAGTCGGAAATGGCAAATATGGTGGGGGTGGGGGGATATGCACTAATAATTTAACTCCAGCCACAAACAGACTAAATTAATTCTTGTAGTTCTATTGTGACACAGCAGCCTGGAAAGCAAGGTGTGCTACAAAGCTTACTGGTGGTTCACATGGGCTGCTTAAGGGTTATTAGAACACAGACAGGCATGCATTTACTTGCTTATAATGCGCTAGAATCATAGGAAATAAATTAGATGGGTTTCAAGTATTGAAGTCATCAAATGCCACGGTTGTAGACAGCAGAACATGGTGTCACTGATATTAGGGATGCAGAATTTTGATTATAATGTGTACAGAAAGGAGTGATAATGCCTAACATGAAAAAATACGATGGTAAGGAGTACTGGAATAACTCTATACATGGAATCGGACCACTGCATCCTTTTGTCCATAGAGAAGTTGTTAAGTCATTAACATGTTACGAATATCAATAAAAGTCCAAGTCTAATGCATATATTTAGCGCTTTGAATGTTAACATTTTACTAAGGTTCAAAATTGTTTTTGAGCAGCTACTTTTGAATCGCACAGAATTTGGAATATACATGAAACAAAAATGCTGCATTTACAAGATCCGATCGTTGTATGAGGTACAGTAATCCAGTATCGTACTACACTTTAAAAACACCATTGCAACTGTTTTTTTCAGATAAAGTGAACTCCAGCACAGACCTCCAGGGGCTCCCATCTGGTGAGTATGGGCTTGGCACACCCAGGGTCCTGAGCTGGATATCATCATTCTTCTCTTTCTTGGTGATTCCTTTCTACTTCTCTCTCTGTCTCTCAGGGTAATAGGGAATTTTTTTTTTTTTTTTGGCCGGTGCAGCATAAGCCTCAGGCTTCATTGTACCATATGGTTAATAATAATAACAAAATAGTGTGTGTGTGTGTGTGTGTGTGTGGGTAAATATATATATTTGAACAGGCTAAGAGTAGAAAACTTGCTTCTTGCCCTAATGGTAGCAGAGCATTCTGGTCTCTTGCCAAAGCTATTGGCCGCAACTTTTGCCCATCTCTGCTCCCACCTCTGTCCAAACCAGACGGTTCTGTTGTCACTTCAGCCAAGGAAAAAGCTGACCTGCAAGCATCCCATTTTTCTTCCAGCTCATGTATTAATGATCTTGGTAAAAGACCTCCCACCATTCCCAACACGCTCCATTCAATGCCTCCTGTGGTCTTCTGTCAGAAGGATTTTGATGAATCTTGATGCTAAGAAAGCTCCAGGTCCTGATGGTATTTCCTCCACTTATTCTCAAAACCTGTGCTCCTGAACTTACTCCTATTCTTTGCCGCTTTTTTTACTTTCTTATTCCAAAAGGTGTTTTTCTTTCTGCTTGGAAATTTGCTCATATCCAGCCAGTTCCTAAAAAGGGTGACAAATCCCTCCCATACAATTATCGTCCCATTGCAATTACTTCTACTCTTTCTAAATTAATGGAGAAATCAATTAACCACCAACTCAAACTACCTAGAAACCTTCCGTCTGATCAACAATCGCCAGTATGGATTCCATCAGTGTCGATTCACTGGTGATATTCTGGCTTATGTTACCTATTTAAGGACAAATTCAATGGAAAAGTTTGGTGAAACATAAGCAGTTGCTCTTGACATTTCAAAGGCTTTTGATGATATTTGGCATAAAGGACTTCTAATCAAGCTTACATCTTATGGTTTGCCAACTGTGTTTTGTAATTGGTTATCTAGTTTTCTCTCTGATCGCTCACTGAGGGTGATGGTAGATGGCTCTGTCTTCTAACTTCTCCACTAATGCTGGTGTCCCCCAAGGTTCAGTTCTTTCCCCCACTCTTTTCCTCTAGTATATTAATTACCTTCTTCCATTGACTGGCAATCCTATCCATAGTTTTGCCGATGATAGCACATTGCATTCCACTTTCCATTTTGAGAAACCTTGTCCTGCTCAATCAGCTTCAACTTCTCGAAAATCTGCTACCAATTCCTTAAATGCCGACCTTCGGGTGATTCTCCAGTTGGGCAAAGACAACTTAGTTGATTTCAACCCTTCTAAAATTCAGTCTTGTCTTATACCTCGCAAAAAGGATTCTTCTGCTCCTATGCTTATCTTTAGGGACACTCCGATTTCTAGGCAAAATGATATATCTCTTTTGGGGATTACCCTGACTTCTAATCTCTCTTGGCACAAGCACATTAAAAATATTGCTTCCTCTGTATCTAAAAAACTGTTTCGCTCTCGGCGTTACTTTTCTTCCAAACAGCTGCTCACTCTGTATAAATTGCAAATCCACCCTGCCATGGAATATTGTTCCCACATCTGGGGTGGTGCCCCCAAAACTTCCCTCAGGCTTCTTGATTCCATTCAGAAGAGGGCAGTTAGGTTAATTAATGATTCATCTCTAACAGAGTTTCTCCACTCGCTTTCTCATAGACGTACTGTTTCTGCTGCATGCCTCTTCTACAGATACTTCCATGGGCACTGTTCTTCTGAATCGGCTTCTATAATTCCCACTCTCTCTTTCAAAACTGTCCGAACACGTGCCACCACCAGCCAACATCCTTTTACTGTCCAACTTCAAACCCACAGAACCAACTTTTCATCTTCCTCATTTATTCATTCAACTGCCGTTTTTTCTGGAACAACCTTCCTTCATACGTATTTCCTGAAAATTACAATCTACAGGAGTTCAAGTCCAATGTCAACAAATATCTTCTTTCGTCTTCTCAACCTCCAACCCAAGCACGGTACTAAGTATTGTAGGTTCTAATACCTCTCGTGTTTGGGTTTCACATAAAAAAAAAAAATATATATATATATATATAAATTATATTATTATTGTTTTTTTTTTTAACAACACTGGAACGCTTTCTTTCTTTCTTTCCTCATTATTATTATTATTTATTTTATTTATTATTATTTTTTATTTTATTTATTTATTTTTTTTTTCCTACTCTGGATTGGGGCCCCAGCGGAATCTGGCTTACCTTATGGCAACATCAGGTGGGTCAGAGTCTCGAATTGAGACAGTACGAGCACTATGGGACTGGCCCACCTTCCTATGGTGTGGATGAGTAACCAGAATCATCTGTCCTGGTGATTGATGCTTCTGGGTAGCCAAGCGGTCAGACACAGCAACAGAACACACACATAATATAAACAAACCTCCGTCACACACATATCTGGCCCATTTGTAGTCACAGAGATGAGAAGCAGAGTTGAACGGACGTCCTAGGAGCCGCCCTTTACAAAAACATGTCCACATGTTAGATGGAATGGTTGTGTGAATTTTTTTTTTTTTGGCTGAATCTACATAAGCTTATACTCATACGCTTGCTTTCTTGCATCACATGCCTGGTCATTGCTTTTTGTTCATAGCCAGTGGAAAAGATTAAGGCATATTCCCAATGTGGATAATATGCCTTGGTCAGCCTGTGTTCACCTGTTACACCCTATTAGAGAGTGATTTTCCTTTTTATTTTGCAAATTAATCTGTTCTTTCAGAGTCATTCACACTTTCAGTAAATTTCACCTATCTCTGTTTACATGGTAGGCACAAGTGGGTCCTAGTTTAGATAAGGGCATTAAAAAAAATCACTTTAAAAATTTTTGATTACAGAGGCCCCCCCTCTATTGTGAAACCCGAAGCTAGCTCCTCATGCACCTATTTATAAGTATGGCCCTGTATGTATTCACAATTCACCAAGGTGGATCAAAGGGTGACATCAGTAATTAGACGTGTTAGTTTAACTTCTGTTCCAGGGGAAATAATGGAATTGCTATTTAAAGAAGCATGGCAGAATTATCTAGACAAGATTGCAGTAATAATTCAGATGCAGCATGGGGTTGTTAAGGGAAAGTCTTGTCTGACGAATTTGATTGGATACTATGATGTGGTTACAAAGGAACTGGATGCAAAAAATAATTGTCATATACTTGGATTTCAGAAAAGCTTTTGATACTGTTGCACATGGAAGACTACTGTACAAATTGGAGTAGTACGGCATTAAGGGCAAATTGCTGCAGTGGATAAAAGGGTGGTTGAGTAGAAGACAGTGGTAATCAGTGGACGATGCTTTTTGCAGACTAATGTTATTAGTCTAGTCCCCATCAGCTTAATATCCAAATTTGCAGTGATAATAAGGTTGACAGGGTTGTTAACAGTATTCTAATGCAACAGAATCTAGAAAACTTGGGCAGATGGGCTGAGGTGGCTACTGAAGTTTAACATTGACAAATGCAGAGTATTGCATATGGGTATCTGTAACTCCAGAAAAGTACCAACTGTGTGGTACTACACTTAGGGTGGTAGAAAATGAAAAAAGACCTGGGAGTAATTGTGCAGTCAAGATATGAAGTTTTCTGAGCAGTGCAGACAGTCTGCTGAGCAGGTCATGGGGTGTTGTTAGTGATATACAGGAATTTTTCTAGTAGGAAAAGGTGATATTTCCCTTTGTATATGTCAATGGTCAAGCCACACTTTGAGTAAAAGTCTGGATGCCTCATTTTAGGAAGGATGTAGAGTTACTTGAGCGAGTACTGAGAAGGGCTACAAGATTGGTGAGAGAAATGATGGGTTCCTCTTGCCAAGAAATCCTTAAGTTCTGCAAATTACAGTGTGGAGACTAGGCACCTGTGAGGTGATCTGATTGAGGTGTATAAGACCTGGAATGAGTTGAGCAGGCTCAATTCTGATGGGATTCTTCCTCTTGCTCAGATTACAAACCTGTGTGGGCATAAAATCAAATTGAGGAAAGATAGTTGTAGAATAGATGTGCGGAAATGTTGCTTTTAACCAGCGAGTAGTTGATTGCTGTGCCAAACTTCCATCTGTTGTTGTGGAAGTTGATAGTTTTAATAAATTTTAAGAAAGAACTGGACAAATGTTTAGGGTGAATGGATGGGTGAAATGTGAAGTGTTTTCTTCTTTTTTTTTTGGCTGATGCTGCGTAAGCTTGTTTTCTTGTATCATATGCCTATGCTAATGAAAGATCAACAAAAAAAAAAAAAAAAGAATAACAACTGGTTTTTCTTGCCCTCCTAAATGTAAAAATCAGCATTGGTGAAAACAAGTGTTCTAGAATTTCTCTTCACCCATTGTTTATCTGTTTTTTTTTTTTTTTTTTTTTCTATATGTTAAATAAATTGAAAGTACTTCTGAACTAAATTGCTTTACTAATGATTAATCAAACATGTTAAAAAAATAAATTTTCATTTTCTTGAATTATTACAGAGAGAGCAAATTAACAAGATTGTTGCAAGATTCTCTAGGAGGCCATACTAAAACATCAATTATTGCAACAATTTCACCTGCATTAATCAGTATTGAAGAAACAGTTAGTACTCTGGATTATGCTCATCGTGCTAAAAATATAACGAATAGACCGCAAATCAATCAGAAAATGAGTAAACTGATGCTGATTAAGGTAAGCGAGTATTTCAATATGTTATTAATATATTTTCTCTGAATCAATTCTCAATTTTTGTGATGCATTTTCTTTTGGGTTGACTACTTTAAAATTCTCTATTTTTCACTTAATTGAGCTGGAAATGTGCAAATAAGACAGTGGCATTTATAAGAGTGTAATGAACTCTCTCTCTCTCTCTCTCTCTCTCTGTTAAATAGAATAACAAGTAGAAATAAAAAGGTACAAAAATGGGGAGGTAGTCTAGTGCAGTGCAAGGCAGCAAGTGCTAAACCTAAGCAGAGCAGGGACAAAGTGTTAAGGGGAGAAGAAAAGGAATAAAAGAACAGTTAAAAAATAAATAAAATAAAAGAATAAAGTTAGAGTGGGGGAGACAGAGTAGGTAACTAATGAAATATATATTTAATAAAATTATATAATTACCTAAAAATTTATCAAATGAGGACGCTGCCACACAACTTACACAACTGGCCTCTCATCAGGTGTGAGGGGCCAGAATTGCGAACAAAATAGCAACATTGTGCCTTCATTTCTGATGTAAACCATAAGTCAATGGGTAAAAAGCATAAACATAAATGAGAATAAAATTTAGTTACCAATATAATGAAAGATATAAAATAGAAATTACTAGAATTAAAAGGGGGAATTTTTTTTAGAAAATGGTTTGTGAACTTTACAGTTGATAATGAAGATCCAAACTTGAAAGTGGAAATAATAACTGATATTTCTACACACGTAGTATTTAAAACTAATACTAGGTCTAAGACTAATAAAGAAATTTGAAAACATAATTAAAGTGATTAGCCTACAAAGGTATAAAGGGATATGTAAGCAACAACTTGAAAACATAGATATTGCTGAACTATAGCAATGTAGACTAATGGTAACTGAAAAAGAAATTTTGCCCAATAAGATTATACATAGGCAAAGTTATAAACAACATCTTGCAGTAAAAATGGAATAAAACTAAATAATAGTAGCACCTGCAAATTTTTTTTTACCAGAATTTAGAAATTTTGAAGAGTAAATAACACTTTTATGTAGACATAAAAAAGGAAATAATAACTGAAGTTATAATATATTTAGATATATTTTTCACACCATTTTAGTATGCTTTTGTATTCAATGGTTTAACCCCAGTCATTCAATCAATTTTTGTAATGTTGCTAATTTTTATATATATACACTGGTGTTCAAAGAAAGTGCATTACCCCTTAAAATTGTAATTGTCTTCCAAATAACGTAAGTATATGGCAATCTTTCTTACATATTTCATCAGATAAGATTGACATGCGTAGGTGATGCCATAATATTGCATCAGCTGTTACTTTCAGCTATATAAGCATGCTCTGCAACAGTTGCAGTCAGTCATCCCTTGCTTGTGTCAGGATGGTGAGTTACGTGCAGTTGACACTGTGAAGAAAGAGTGCTACTGTTGCTTTACGTGAGGAAGAATGTTCTTCCTGTCATATTGCTTATAGTGTCTTGTAATCAGTTGACAGTGAGTAGATTTCTTTCCAAACTCAAGAATACTGGTTCTGTTAATAGGAAAAAAGGAACCAGATACAAAAGTCTATGCCAAAACAGGACCGTGTTTTGAAGCATTTATGCCTGTAAAGCTTCTTCATCTGAGCTGAAAAGAGAATGGGAAGAACATACAGGAGTGGTAACAGTCAGAAAATGCTTCTTCAAAAATGGATTTATAGCCCATCCTCACACAAAAAATGAAAAAGGCCAGATTAATTTGGCGTAAAGAGCGTGTCAAATGGACCCCCGAGCAGTGGAAGTCAGTTATTTTCTCAGATGAGAAGAAATTCAACCTGCATGGCTCTGATGGGAGACAAACGAACGATTCGCCTTAGATGTAGTGAAGAATACCAGCCAGACTGTATTGTGTCTACAGTGAAATTCCCTACCAGCCAAATGATATGGGGCTGCATTTCGTGGCTATATTGGAAGGCAATTTGCTGCCAATCATTAGAGACCATTTCAACCTGCCAAGTAACTGCATCTTTCAGAACGACTCTGCTCCTTGTCATTGGGCGAAAATTGTAAGTAGTCACTTCTGTAATTACTTTAGCTTCATTTCTGCATTAGAGGTTCGACAGTAATGTATTTACATGTACATTTGTTACAGGTGAAAAAATGGTTGGAAGAACGGTCCGTTACAACCGTTAGCTAGCCAGAAAACAGCTTGGACCTGAATCCTATATAGAGAAATGTTGGCATCATGTGGAATCGGCAGTTGCCAGAAAGAAACCAAAGACCCTTCGTTGAACTTCAGGAAGCCATAATTCGTGTTTGGAACCACGAACTATCAGTTGATTATCTTCAGAAATTGACCTTGTCAATGCTTCGACGGTGTGCTGCTGTCATCAGGGCCAGAGGCGGCTCAACTATATATTAGTTTGCACCTGGTGAGCTTTTCATTTTGTTTTCCATTTAAAATGATAAACTAAAGCAAATTGAGAGTTTCTGATAACATTTCAGCCATAATTGTCGTGTTTACCAAAACTGTTGTATAAAGGTTGCAAATCATCATTTTGGAATATTTTGAGAGCACCTGTCAAATATTACTTAGCTCTCCCTTAACTATTAATAAATACCTTTTGTTTATATTTCTATTCGTGATGCTAGTCATTAATGTAACATACCATCGCAAAAAAGGGATAGAAATGTGAAATTCGTAGGTGATGCACTTTCTTTGAACACCAGTGTATATATCTCATCAATGTAATATTTCCTTAATCTTTAATTAAAGTTGATATTTACAGCTTTTCTTTTCTTAAGTATAAATCTATTCTAAAAGATACTTTTAGGCATTTAGCCAAGAAATATGGAGGAGTTTACTTATGCATGGGTTACTTATGCGAGAAATCTTTGGCAAGGGATGCAAAGAAAAAAACAGCAAAGAGTTCTTTACTTATGTAAACTCTAGAAGGAAGGGTATGAATCAGATTGGTCCACTTGATATCGATGTGTCAACTGTTGATGATCCTGCTCAGGTAGCTAACAAACAAAATGAATATTTTGCATCGACATTCACACGTGAGGAGTTATTTAGCGAGGGGAAAGCCAGAGGTGTATTCAACTCTAGCAGTAAGCTAGAGAATCTTGTAATAACAGAGTAAAGTGGAGGAGAAATTGTTGAAGATAAACACGAGAAAGGCACCCGGGGTGGATGGGATCTATCCAGTTATATTAAAGGAGGCAGCAGAGGAAGTAAGCAAACCCTTAGCCATAATTATGAGAGCTTCCTTGGACTCAGGGGAGGTACCCACAGACTGGAGATATGCAAATGTGACCCCAATTCACAAAGGAGGATCAAAGGCTGACACAAGTAATTATAGACCTGTGAGCTTAACTTCTGTTCCAGGAAAATTAATGGAGGCACTAGTTAAAGAAGCACTGCAGGATCATTTAGACAAGACCTTCAGTTATAGCTCGGACACAGCATGGTTTTGTTAAGGGGAAGTCTTGCCTGACCAATTTGATTGGATACTATGATGCAGCCACAAAGGAACTGGATGCAGGGAATAACTTTGATATTATATACTTGGATCTTAGAAAGGCTTTTGATACTGTTGCACATGGAAGACTGCTGCACAAATTGGAGCAGTGTGACATTGGAGGCAAATTGCTGCTGTGGATAAAGGGGTGGCTGAGGGGGAGAAGACAGAGTGGTAATCAATGGACACTGCTCGTTGTGGACTAATGTTATTAGTGGAGTTCCTCAGGGCTCAGTGTTGGGTCCATTGCTGTTTTCTGTATTCATAAATGATATTGATGATGGTATATCAAGCTTAATGTCGAAGTTTGCAGACGATACAAAGGTAGGCAGGGCTGTCAAGGACACTACTGACACTATGCTGCTGCAACAGGATCTGGAAAGGTTGAGCAGATGGGCTGAGAGGTGGCAAATGAAGTTTAACATTGACAAATGTTAAACTTCATTTGCTACCACTGTCAGTTACTTTCATTTGCTACCACTGTCAGTGTAGTACCACTCTGTGGTACTACATTGACAGTGGTAGAGAATGAAAGGGACCTGGGGGTGGTTGTGCAGGCAGATATGAAGTTCTCTGAGCAGTGCAGAAGGGCTGCAAGAGTAGCTCATGGTGTATTGTCAATGATATATAGCAATTTTTTTCTAGCAGGGATAAGGAGGTGATTATTCCCTTGTATAAGGCAATGGTCAGGCCACACCTAGAGTACTGTATACAGGTCTGGAGGCCTCATTTCAAGAAGGATGTAGAGCTGCTGGAACGAGTACAGAGAAGGGCAACAAGATTAGTGAATGGAACAAAGGGGTGCTCTTACGAAGAAAGGCTTAAGTTTTGCAAATTACAGTGTCTGGAGACTAGGCACCAGCGAGGTGATCTGAGAGAGGTGTATAAAGCCTTGAATGGTTTGAGCATGCTCAATGCTGATGGGATTCTTCCTCTCGCTCAGAATAATCACCTGAGAGGGCATAAATTCAAATTGAGGAAAGACAGATGTAGGATAGACGTGCGGAAATTTGCCTTTAGCCAGCGGGTGGTTGGTTGATGGAACAGACTTGCATCCCTTGTCGTGGAAGTTGATAGCCTAAATAAGTTTAAGGCTCAGCCGGACAGGTTTTTTGAACGAACAGAGGGGTGAAGTGGTGTTTTTTTTTTTTTTTTGGCTGATGCTGCATAAGCTTGCTTTCTTGCATCAAATGCCTCTACTAATGCTAATGCACACACATCATTTCTACTACCAAGGTAGTTTTAATTGTATCTCATATTGTGAATACCTTCTCAATGAGTTGCCATGATATTCCACTACCTCAAATAAGTAACACTTCTCCTATGGAGAGACTATTGTTATTTGTTCTTTGTGGATACCACCATCCATGAGTTACTAATATTGGTGGACATCCGGTGATAGGTTTATGTTCTCTGCTCGTTCTTTGGTATTTGATCTGCTTGTGACCTTTAAATACATTGGGTCTAGCAGATTTTCGATAAGCCTTCACAAAAGCTCTAATATTTTTAGTTTCTGGTTTTTAGAAATTGTTGACATGCTTAGAGGGAAGGCATTTTGCTTTTGTTAAGGATGACTACAGTGCATTTCAAGGCTTTTTGGCCCCTCTTCGGTTGGTACCTGCGGACCTCTCCCCACCCACCGAAGAGGGGCCTAAAAGCCTTGAAACAGTGCCATCTGGGTGGTGGTATCTGCCAAGAATAAGTAACAATAGTCTTCTCCTAGGTGAAGCATTACTTATTCGAGGTAGTGCAATACCATGGAAACTCATGGTGAAGCGAAAATAATTCCATTATAATGGAAGATTTAAAATTTAAACTAAATTTAATTATATTGAATTACTAGATTTTAGATAACTTACTAGGTAACTAAATTTTATTCTCATTTTTATTTTGTTTATGCTTTTTATCCATTAGCTAATGATTTACGTCAGAAATGAAGACATGATGTTGCTATTTTGCTTGCAATTCTGGCTGTGGGCACCCAGTGAGAGGCCACTTTTGTAAATTGTATGGCAACCTCCTCATTTGATCAATTTTTATATAATTATGTATTTTAATCATGTATTTTATTAGTTATCTATTAATTGTATTCAGTCTGTCTCTCATACTTTGTTTATTCTTTTATTTCCCTTTTTATTATTTTTTTACTGTTCTTTCATTCTGTTTTCTCTCTCCTTATCGTGTGTGCATGCACACAAAAGTGATAAGGGGAGAAAAAAAAGGAATGAAAGAACAGGTGCAGAGAAGAGCATTCAGGTTAGTGAAGAGAACAAAAGGGTACTCTTACCAAGAAAGGTTTTGGTTCTGTGAATTGTTGCAGCATCTGGAGACTAGCACCTATGGGGCAATCTGATTGAAATGTTTTGAGTCTTTGAATAGATTGAGTAAGATAAATGTTGATGACATTCTTCCTCTTGCTGAGTCGCTTGCTTGCATAAATTCAAATTGAGGAAGGATGGTTGCCGTATCCTTCCACAAACTTCGAGCAGCGGGTAGTTGATTGTTGAACAAGACAAATTCTTGCAGAGTATAGATGGGTGAAGTGTGTAGTATTTTTATTGATTTATTTATTTTTGGGTGATGCTTTATAAGCTTGCTTTCTTGCATCATTTGCCACTACTAATACTAAATGCTGAATTCAACACAGACAATTAATTAATTCGTCCCCCCCCCAAAAAAAAACCCTCATTGATATAGACCACATTTTATGGGTTGGAAGGGTGCCTCCGTAGCCAAATGGGCAGGAGCAGCAGTGCGTAGCACACGCTTCTTGATTAGACTGGGATTCGAGCCCGTGACCACCAAATATGGAGGATGCAGAAAGGTCAGGGAATGACCACCGCATATCCCCAGAGCAATATGGCCTTAGTTGCTAATGCTCCTAAAAACCAAATAACAACAAAATGGATTGGAAAAGCCTTCTCTTCTACTTCATGCCTTATCACAAAATTCCTTGTCCATAACCGACAGCAATAAGCTAGCAAGTTAATTTATTTACATAGTCTGTTTTACTTTTTAGGCATGTTTGTTTGTTTTTTTTCCCATAAAGTAATTGAATTTTCTTTTCCCTTTTTCTGACTAATAGAAGTGAAAAGTAAATAGTTAGTAATTAATTTTTAAGGAAATAAATAACTTAAACTGCACTTTTATATTTTCTAAACTTAGCCATTCAGTTTATTATGCCATTTTACTCGTGTGTCATTCCTAAATGTTCTTTCAAAATTCTTGTGCAGTGCTAAGTTTGGTGACCATAATTCATCTATCTTCAAGGATAATAGCAGATGCTATATGAATAATCTTATGAGTTACTAATATTGGTGGACATCCTGTGATAGGTTTACGTTCTCTGCTGGTTCTTTCGTATTTGATCTGCTTGTGACCTCTAAATACATTGGGTCTAGCAGATTCCCGATAAGTCTTCACAAAAGCTCTAATATTTTTAGAGTTTCTGGTTTTTAGAAATTGTTGACTTGCAGAGACAAATATTCAGAGGGAAGGCATTTTGCTTTTGTTAAGGATGACTACAGTTCTCTCAGGCAATTTTTAATTCTATTCAGTGAGAAATGCTGTTCAAGAATTAGACCTAAATGGATGTCAGATGCCTTGTCGACACGTAGCAGAGAGGAAAAATGCATGGGATGCATATAAATTATTAGATGAGAAGTCAGTTGTAGATATAAATTACTCTGCAAGTCATAAATGAGATCAGGTAAGCTAAGCCAGATTACAAGAACTCACTAGCAAAAAATGCAAAAAAAAAAAAAAAAAAAAAAAACGGCAAAGACTTCTTATATTGACAAAAGGAAAGGCTTGAATCATATCGATCCACTTGATGTCCACAGTTTAACTGTTGATTTAGCTCGGTTTGCTGAAAAAATAAGTATTTTGCATCTGTATTCACACATGGAGAATTTTTTTTAGGAAAGGAAATACAAGAAGTTTATCATACTCCAACAGAGAGCTATGGTTTTTGGATAACTGAGAGAAAAGTGGAAGAAATTTTCGTAGCTGAACGTAGAAAATATGCATGGGATGTAAGCAAACCCTTTGCTACAATTATGAAAACATCTTTAATTCACGGCTTGTCCTTATGGACTGGAGATGTGCAGATGTATCCCTAATTCCAAAGGTGGGATCAAAAGGTGACACGAGTAATTGCAAACCCATTAGTCACTGGTAAAAGAAATAATGCAGGATCATCTAGACAAGGCTGCAATTATACTTCAAACGTAGCATGGGTTTAAGGGGAAATCTTGTTTGACCAGTATTATTGGTTACTACTATGTGGTCACAAAGGAACTGGATGCAAAAAATAATTTTAATATGATATACTTGGATTTCAGTTAAGCTTTTGATGCAGTTGCACAAAAAAGACTGCTGTACAAATTGGAGCAGTATGGCATCAAGGGCAAGTTAATGTTATGGATAAAGGAAGGGTTGACTGGGAGAAGACGGTTGTTGTTAAGGGACACTGCTCTTTGTGGACTAATATTATTAGCGGAGTCCCCCGGGTTTCAGTGCCAGGCGCATTGTTGTTTTCTGTATTTATTAATGATATTGATGAAGTAATATCATGCTTAATGCCTAACTCTGTAGATGATACAAATTTTGACATGGTGGTTAATGACAGTATACAAGGTAAGCTACTGTAACAAGATCTAGGAAAATTAGGCAGATGAGCTGAGAAATGGCAGTTGAAATTTAGAAGTGACAAATGCAAGTTACTGCATAAGGGTAGCAATAATTCCAGATTAGTGTACCAACTGTGTAGTACTATACTCAGGGTATCAGAAAATGAAAAAGATCTGGGGATAATTGTGCAGTCTGAGCAGTGCAGAAAGGATGCTGAACAAACAATGGGGTTTTGTCAACTGATATTCAGAACCTTTGCCAGCAGTGATAAGGAGGTGATTATACCATGGTAAAAAGCTATGGTTAGGCTACTGCATCTTCTGCTGCATACCTTATTTTAGGAAAGATATAGATCTGCTAGAATGGGTGTAGAGAAGGACAATGAGTTTGGTGAAGAGAACAAAAGAAAAATAAAACAAGAAAATTACAAAGCACAACAAGAAAGGCTTCAATTTTGCAAATTGCAGTATCTGGAGGCTAAGCACCTGTGAGGTGATCTGATTGAGGTGTTTAAGATTTTGAATGGATTGAGTAAGCTCACTGCTGATGGCATTCTTCCTTTTGCTCAGACGAAACATAAATTTTGTTAGTAAAGTAATAAGAGGAGTTTACCTCAATGTAGTGCGTAGAACACTTCTGTATGATACCCTCCAGAAATTAAAACGGAAAAAACTAAAAAATCGACAACTTACCGGTACATTAGAGTAAAATATAAATAATTAAATAATCAATTTAACACAATTCAAATCAATTTAAAACAATTAAAAATCAAATTAACGCAATTAAAAGAATCTAACGAAAATATTCAAAACGATTTTCCTTCCTCAATTTTCCTTTGATTTTCCTTAACGAGGCCAAAATACTTAACGTTCAATGTAATTATATGCGACTGTTAATTGCAGAAACCGTTGAAATTAAATTACACGAGAATTCTGTTAATGTTCTGCGGCCACATTTGATCTCCGATGCATGGACCTTTACGCGCATGCGCAAAGACAAATAATCTATTTAAGTATCAGGTTTAACCTGATTTGGTAATTTTCATTCCTGTGATCACGACATACGGTCGAAAAGCGTTGTCAGCTTCAGGAACGAAAATAATTTTGAATATTTTCGTTAGATTCTTTTAATTGCATTAATTTGATTTTTAATTGTTTTAAATTGATTTGAATTGTGTTAAATTGATTATTTAATTATTTATATTTTACTCTAATGTACCGGTAAGTTGTCGTTTTTTTTTTTTTTTTTCCGTTTTAATTTCTGGAGGGTATCATACGGAAGTGTTCTACGCACTATATTGAGGTAAACTCCTCTTATTACTTTACTAATATTATTATCAACGTAGAACATATTGAGTAGTACAGCTCTGATTCATACTATCTAATTAATTTTTAAACTCTTATTGACTATTTCATTCACTTCCTGTCTCTCCAGCAGTAAACAATCGATACACACAACTATGGGAGATTTTTTGAATGGCTTGGTACAAAATTTCATTAAATCTACACTAAGGTACTCGGCCCAAAGTTACCATATTTCTTTTCTAAAATATTGCCTTCAAAACAACATCGTTCCGAAGTTTGCCAGGGTGAATTTAAATCAAACAATTTCAGGCATAAAACAACTAACACTTGTGACATCGCGTAATATTGTTAAGCTTGCCTTAAAATCTCGATATTCGAATAAACAAAAAATACCTTTCTCAGGTTAGGAAGCTTCGCAATAAATTAAATAATTATCTACATCCAAACGATTGATCTGTATTGAAGACCTCCATAGATTTGCGACGGGAAGCACAGGCCTCAGAAATAAAAAAAAAAAAAAAAAAAAAAAAAAAAAAAAACACGTCAATAAGTTGCAAATATTATTGGATAGGTCAAGACACGTTCGTGCGAATTCTAACACATTGTTGCGGCTTGCGACCAAGTTCATACGAGTTGGGTGACATCCCCCCCCACATACACACAACGTGCTACCACAGAATATGTCAGCTAGTTCACGAACACCCCCTCACCCAGTATCCAACGAACTGACATATCAACAGGTTACAAATCTTTCCTCGTGTACACTATCGCAGGACCAGATTTCGCTTTTATCCAAAGGACTAAATTATAATTTACCACCTCGAAAACTGCCTAAAAAGCAATGCGTAATTGATATTGACTTTGGCTTGCCTTTTTGCCGATGTGTTTGCCTTTTTATTTACCTAATTGTTATTTCATAATGTTCCACAAAAAGATGTATTTATTCATCAACTTAACCAAGTAGTGAATAACATAAAAGAAAGCCTTAGTGGCTTAATGTCAGAGATCTAGCTCTCAACGATTGAGCAGATACATTTGACACCTTTTCGAACCCGTATCACATACTATGGGAGGTATTTAGACGATGTTCTAGTTATTACCGATAGTAATACTATCCAAGACATTTTACATTTGTTTAATAATATTCATTCTAGACTCAAATTTACATTGGAAAGGGAGGATACGGATACAAAGTCGTTAAACTTTCTAAATTTCACGCTTACCCGGGACTCGAATAAAATACAATTTAGCATCTATCGAAAACCTACAAACACCAGTATGCTTCTACATTATAATAGCTATCACCCATTCACCTACAAAAGATCGATTATCTTTAATCAATTTCTTAATGCCTATAAATATTCAACGACTGATTCTGCTTTGGACTCAGAAATACAAATATTAACTAGCAGATTCTTAAACAGGGGTAATTCCATTACCACAATAAACCGAATTAGGGTACAAGCTAAGGATAGGATACAAAATACTACACCAATCAACAATAGTAATATCAAAAAATACTTTATTTCTGTCCCATATGTTGAACAGTGGCACAACAGCTTAACAGATTCTTTAAAGATACCGAATTTAAAATTGTAACTAGGCCAATACGGAAGTTACACACTATACTGAACAATCGTTCGGTTCTTTCAGCGTTCGCAATACAAATTAATGATATGGTATACATCATTTCTTGCGGTGATTGTGACTAGTCTTATCAAGGTTCGACCCGATTTTCTCTTAATATTCGTGTAAATCAACATGAAGCCTCAGTTCGTGCTTCTCGTTCAGCAGCGTCAAAATTAGCCTTTCATGCCATTAACGAAAAACATACTTTTTTTTATTTAATGAGGCCAAAATACTTATCATTCAACGTAATTATACGCGACTATTAATTGCAGAAACCGTTGAAATTAAATTACAATCTACAGAAATTCAAGTCTAATTGAATTGAAGTTGAGGTAGCTGACTCTTTAAAAATTACAGCTGTGAATTACAGGCTCCGAAAAAGCGATGTGTTTGCCTTTTTATTTACCTAATTGTTATTTTATATTGTACTTTATACGTAGTCTTATAGTCATAGTTACGGTGGTTATTTTTAATTTAGATAGTTTTTGTAGATTACTACTTAATATATGTAAAATCATTATTTCGTTCGAATCTTGCAGCCATTGTTTTTGTATAGAGTGGTAGGGAATTCAAATTTTTAATTGCGGTAACTCTAACGTGTAATTATATAGTGTAATACGCATCACTGTTTCTATTAGATAGCGTAGTATTGACATTTAATTAAATTTATTGATCTTATTAATTTGAAATATCATGCCCCAGACTAGAGCAGCAAAGCTATGGGCACAAAGTGGTAGGAGTGCTGTGACTCTGGGGAGAACTGAGGGGGGGGGGGGCGATTCTCCAATGCTTCACAGCCTAAAATAAATATACAACTTGTGAAATGTTTGCCGCACTCTCTGGAACAGAACATATTGCCATGGGAGGATGTCTTGTGTGTGTGTGTGTGTGTGTGTGTGTGTGCACGCATGCACACACAATGTAAGGAGTGTAAGGAAATCGGGCAACAACTCAGCGTTGTTATGGACCTATATGAGAGCTTGAAGGACAGGGTGGATGCCCTCGAAGGATCTAAATTGAGGGGGCCCATCAAGCTCTCATCTACCCACATAAACACCAGAGCTTGCACTTGATCATCGTGCGACACAGCGGCAACCCCAAGGCAGAATGCACTGGTCCCACAGGAACCAGTACTTGTTGGTGACTCTATTGTCAGGGAAATGGAAAACATGCTTTGTAAAAAGGATAGGTGGAACAGGACCAGGGTATGTCTGCCAGGGGCAAAGGTTGATGACGTTGTAGAGCAGATATCATCTTTTAAGGGCACAAAAGGTGATATAGTTGTACATGTTGGCACTAATGATATTAAGAGTAGGAGACCGGCAGAATTACTTAACAAGTACAGGTCACTGTTGAATCAAAGCCATGAATTAGGGTTGAATTTGAAAGTGTCTGCAATTCTGTCCAGATGCGATAGTAGGGATTATATGGCGAGAGCCTTGGTTGTCGATCAATTCGGCCCTGGAAAGATTGTGCAAGGCACAAGGGGTAGAATTTTTTTTTCAGCCTGGTCTGTACTTTTTAACAGGAGAGACTGCTTCTACAGGGATGGGATACACTTAAATAGAAATGGTGCAAGAATATTTGCTAGCAGGGAAAAGGAGGTGATTGTCCCTCTGTATAAGGCAATGGTCAGGCCACGCCTTTAGTACTGCGTACAGGTCTGGAGTCCTCATTTTAGGAAAGATGTAGATTTGCTTGAGTGTGTACAGAGAAGGGCAACAAGATTGCTGAGGGGAATGAAGGGATCCTCTTACCAAGAGAGGCTTAAGTTCTGCAAATTGCAGTGGCTGGAGACTGGGCACCTGCACGGTGATCTGATTGAGGTGTATAAGGCCTTGAATGGGTTGAGTATGCTGAATTCTGATGGGATCCTTCCACTTGTTCAGATTACGAACCTAAGGGGGCATAAATTCAAATTAAGAAAAGACAGATGTAGAATAGATGTGCATAAATTTGCCTTTAGCCAGCGGGTGGTTAATTGTTGGAACAAACTTCCATTTGTTGTTGTGGAAATTGATAGGTTGAATAAATTTAAGGAGGAACTGGACAGGCATTTGGAGGGAATGATGTTTTTTTTTTTTTTTTTTTTTTTTTTGCTGATGCTGCATAAGCTCATAAGCACTTGCTTTCTTGCATCACATGCCACTACTACTACTAATGTCAAGTATCTTCTTTCATCTTCTAAGCCTTCAACCCATTCAGAGTACTAAGTACTATAGATTTAATGAATACCTGGAAAAATAGGCTGAACCTCTTAAATTCAAATTTTTCTAATGGATTCTTTTACAAAAGTATACCAGTTTGGGAAGAATTACCAAATATATGTAAAAAATGATCGATATGGAATTCAAATTGAGAAACTTATTTAGTCAGTTTTTTTTGCTTAATTTTAGCATTAGCATTAGCATTAGTAGAGGCATTTGATGCAAGAAAGCAAGCTTATGCAGCATCAGCCAAAAAAAAAAAAAAAAAAAAGTAACATAAATAAATAAAAATAACCACTTCCACTTCACCCCTCTGTTCGTTCGAAATACCTGTCCAGCTGAGCCTTAAACTTATTTAGGCTATCAACTTCCACGACAAGGGATGGAAGTCTGTTCCACCCACCAACCACCCGCTGGCTAAAAGCAAATTTCCGCACATCTATCCTACATCTGTCTTTCCTCAATTTGAATTTATGCCCTCTCAGGTGATTTTTCTGAGCTAGAGGAAGAATCCCATCAGCATTGAGCATGCTCAAACCATTCAAGGCTTTGTACACCTCTATCAGATCACCCCGCTGGTGCCTAGTTTCCAGACACTGTAATTTGCAAAACTTAAGCCTTTCTTCGTAAGAGAACCCCTTTGTCTCATTCACCAATCTAGTTGCCCTTCTCTGTACTCGTTCCAGCAGCTCTACATCCTTCCTGAAATGAGGCCTCCAGGCCTGTATACAGTACTCTAGGTGTGGCCTGACCATTGCCTTATACAAGGGAATAATCACCTCCTTATCCCTGCTAGAAAAATTCCTATATATCATTGACAATACACCATGAGCTACTCTTGCAGCTCGTCTCCACTGCTCAGAGAACTTCATATCTGCCTGCACCACCACCCCCAGGTCCCTTTCATTCTCTACCACTGTCAGTGTAGTACCACAGAGTTGATACGTTGCTCTGGGGTTGCTGTTTCCCATATGTAGTACTTTACATTTGTCAATGTTAAACTTCATTTGCCACCTCGAAGCCCATCTGCTCAACCTTTCCAAATCCTGTTGCAGCAGCATAGTGTCAGTAGTGTCCTTGACAACCCTGCCAACCTTCGTATCGTCTGCAAACTTGGACATTAAGCCTGATATACCATCATCAATATCATTTATAAATACAGAAAACAATAAAGGCCCCAATACTGAACCCTGAGGGACTCCACTAATAACATTAGTCCACGATGAGCAGTGTCCATTGATTACCACTCTCTGTCTTCTCCCCCTCAACCACCCCTTTATCCATAGCAGCAACTTGCCTCCAATGCCACACTGCTCCAATTTGTGCAGCAGTCTTCCATGTGCAACAGTATCAAAAGCCTTTCTAAGATCCAAGTATATAATATCAAAGTTATTCCCTGCATCCAGTTCTTTTGTGACTGCATCATAGTATCCAATCAAATTGGTCAGGCAAGACTTCCCCTTAACAAAACCATGCTGTGTCCTAGCTATAACTGAAGTCTTGTCTAGATGATCCTGCAGTGCTTCTTTCACCAGTGCCTCCATTAATTTTCCGGGAACAGAAGTTAAACTCACAGGTCTATAATTACTTGTGTCAGCCTTTGATCCCCCTTTGTGAATTGGGGTCACATTTGCACATCTCCAGTCAATGGGTACCTCCCCTGAGTCCAAGGAAGCTCTCATAATTATGGCTAAGGGTTTGCTTAGCTCCTTTGCTGCCTCCTTTAATATAACTGGATAGATCCCATCCACCCCAGGTGCCTTTCTTGTGTTTATCTTCAACAATTTCTCCTCCACTTTGCTCTCAGTTATTACAAGATTCTCTAGCTTACTGCTAGAGTTGAATACACCTCTGGCATTCCCCTCGCTGAATAACTCCTCATGTGTGAATGTCGATGCAAAATATTCATTTAGTTTGTTAGCTACCCGAGCAGGGTCATCAACAGTTGACCCATCGATCTCAAGTGGACCAATCTGATTCATCCCCTTCCTTCTAGAGTTTACATAAGTAAAGAACTCTTTGCTGTTTTTCTTCGCATCCCTTGCCAAGGATCTCTCATAATCTGCCTTCGCCTGCCTAACCTCCTTTGTAACTTGGTTACAGATCAACTTGTATCTATCATAGGCGTCCGTGTCACGTGTTAATTTGTATGTATCCCATGCATTTTTCTTCTCTGCCATATGCCTCATTAGTTCATCTGACAACCATTTAGGCCTAAACCTTGAACAATATTTCTTAGTTGGTATGTAAAGCCTAGTAGCTTCCACGATAAGTTCTTTGAATGCTTCCCATTTTGAATTTGCTGTTGGCAATATCATCAGTTGATCCCACTGTATAGAATTTAAATACTGTCTCAGTCCATTGTAGTCGCCTTTACGAAAGCAATACCCCTTCCCTTTACCCCTAATGGTAGTTACCTCTTTGAGTAACTCCCACTTCAGCACACTGTGATCACTGCCACCAAGTGGTTCATTTATCTGCAGATTCTTAATGCATGAAGAATCACTACTGATAATCAAATCAAGAGTATTACTCCCTCTAGTTTCCTCCCGAACATGCTGATGTAGAAAACAATCATCCAATAAATCCACAAAAGCCTTGCTACTGTGTGAGTGACCAGCCCCCAAATTCCAGTCAATATCTGGGAAATTAAAATCCCCCATTATAAGACTCTCTGATTTACTGGCCCACTCTATTTCTCCGAACAGTTTCTTATTATACTCATCAGAGTCATTAGGCCTATAGCACACTCCTACTCTCAATTTTGATCTCCCAATGCTTATGTCACACCAAACTGACTCGACACTGCACTGTCCAGCGATGTCGACTGGCTTCACTTCCTTGGATTTTATGTGTTTTTTAACTAATAGCATAACCCCTCCTCCCTTCCTATCCTGTCTATCCTTTCTGTAGACATTGTACTCCCCAAATTCCAGTTCTGCATTTCTTATATCTGTGTGACACCACGTCTCTGAAATCCCCACAATATCTGCCTTTGATGTTTTGAGCAATACCTCAAATTCATCAAATTTATTTACTAAACTCCTAGCATTGGTGTACACACAAGTATACATGCACCTGTTCTTTTTCTTAGCTACCCTAACACAACCCATGTGTTTTCTTGTACCCCAATGATTCCCAGCAGTCTCTGAAATATCCTGCATCTTATTTTCCAGGCTGCGGCTCATTCCAATAGAAGCAGTGCAAGAATCACTTTCACCTCTGCCAGTGGCTACTGTTAATCTATTAGTCCTTGTATCCCCCCAATCTAGCAGTTTTCCGACCCACCTAACATTGCCTCGATAGCATCAGCAAACATTCTTGCACCCTTTCTATTTAAGTGTATCCCATCCCTGTAGAAGCAGTCTCTCCTGTTAACAAGTACAGACCAGGCTGAAAAAAATTCTACCCCTTGAGCCCTGCACAATCTTTCCAGGGCCGAATTGATTGACAGGGCTCTCATCATATACTCCCTCCTATCGTGTCTGGGCAGAATTGCAGACACTTTCAATGTCAACCCTAATTCACGGCTTTTTTTCATCAGTGACCTGTACTTGTCAAGTAATTCCGCCGGTCTCCTACTCTTAATGTCATTAGTGCCAACGTGTACAACTATATCACCTTTTGTGCCCTTAAAAGATGATATCCGCTCTACAACGTCATCAACTTTTGCCCCTGGCAGACATACCCTGGTCCTATTCCACCTATCCTTTTTACAAAGCATGTTCCCCGTTTCCCTGACAATAGTCACCAACAACTACTAGTTCCTTTGGGACCAGCGCATTCTGCCTTGGGGGTTGCCGCTGTGTTCCGCGATGACCAAGTGCAAGCTCTGGCATTGGTGTGGGCAGCTGAGAGCTTGATGGGCCCCTCACTTGTAATCCTTCGAGGGCATCCACCCTATCCTTCAAGCTCTCATATAGGCCCATAACAACGCTGAGTTGTCGCCTTATCTCCTTACACTCCTTGCATCGCACACACACAAAGACATCCCCCATGGCAGTATCATGTCCCATACTTGACTGCTCCGCAAACATCAAGCAAATAGTGCATCTTACAAGGCTGTGATTCAGAGGACAACTGCCCCCCTCAGTTCTCCCCTGGGCCACAGCATTCCCATTAACTTTATTTTAGAAAAGTTGAAAGAGAAGATGGTTTAAGAAATCACAAATATGTAACCACCTTACTATATGGTGGAATCCTTTACAGAGCTGAAATCCAGACTTTTGGTGTGCCCATGCTAATATGAAGCACATTTATGCCATGGAATACAGGTTGGTAAAATGAGCCATCCAGAAATTACATCATCTTCTCCCTGTACAATGGACAACAACAATTGAAAACTAAAGGTTTGTATTCACTTCTAAGATGGTTATTTCAGAGTCCAATATGGCACATTGTTTGTGGTACATATCTCCCCTGCATGTGTGAGAGGCGCCTTTGTAGCCAGGTGGGAAGGAGCAGCAGTGCGTAGCACACGCTTCTTGATTAGATCGGGGTTCGAGCCTGTCACCACCAAATATGGAGGATGCGGAAAGGTCAGGGAATGACCACCACATATTCCCGGAGCAATATGGCCTTAGTTGCTAATGCTCCTAAAAACCAATAACTAACAAAAGCATGTGTGAGAACAGTCCCAGTGGTAATTGTTTTTATTCCAACAGGTTTGCCTTATTGAACCATTTCCTATCCAATTAGATGTTTGACTGAATCCAAGAACTCTATGCTGACCTCCACCTATTTAAATTTAAAACAGTAAATAGATAAGCAAACAATAACAAAGAACATGGCACACACAAATTTCAAGTAACACAATATATGCAAGTGGGAACGGAGTAACGAGTTACAAAGCTTTAAAAATATGATTTGAAGATTTCATGGAAGTGTAAACACATTTCACCATAATAACCCACAGAATTCCAGCTGTCAGTATTATTGCAAATTCAGTAAGATCGAGTTTACTGTCTGTTTATGACAGATTTCACTAACAGAAAAGCCCAATAAACAGGCGGCTGCTAATTGTTTTATGGTTGTGATCTCCAGAATTTCGACCGAACCACGTGGTACCGTCGGAGACAATCGTAGGGTAAACTCCAGTGCTGCGGTCTCCTGCCCCGATTAAACAGCATGCTATCCCAATTAAGCAAAGTAAACCCTGGCTATTTTCTTGATTGGTTTCTGTTTTTTAAGATTTGCTCCAAATAAATGGCTGCCCCTAATTAACCAGTGGCCCAAATAACTGGAATCCACTGTACTTAAAACTGAGAAGACTTTGCTGTTTTGTTTTTGGATATTCTTGAGAGGAGAGTTGTTTTGTGTTTAATATTTGGTGTGTATGGAAAACCACTGTGCAGAGCAACTCAAACTGTAGTTTGTTTCCAATACATAATACAACCAGGTTTCTTAATGCAGAGAGTATAGTCTTGCTGCAGTTTTTCAGATCTTTGAAAGAAGAAATAAAGAGAATTGGAAAAAGCTCTCTGAGGTATGGATTTTCTGAATGAGCTTATAGAAAGCGTGAGTGTATGGATGAGTTTGCAAAGACTTGTACGCGTGGCTGTATACATTTTGTGCTATCTGGACATTAGCATTACTTGAGGCACATGATGCAAGAAAGCAATCGTAGACAGCATCAGCCAAAAAAAAAAAAAGAAAAACTTCCCATTTCACCCATCCGGTCACTCTAAATGTTTGTCTAGTTGAGCCTTAAATTTCTTTCAGCTATCATCTTCCACAACGACAGATGGAAGTCTCTTCTGGCACTCAACTACCCACTGGCTAAAGGCAAACTCTTGCACATCTATTCTACAGCTGTCTTTCCTCAATTTGAATCTATGCCTCCTCAGGTTCTTATTCTGAGCAATTGAAAGAAACCCATTAGCATTGAGCCTGCTCAAACCATTCAAGGCCTTATACACCTCAGTCAAATCACCTTGCAGGTGCCTAATCTCAAAATGCTGCAATTTGCAGAACTGAAGCCTTTCTTTGTAAGAGCACCCCTTTGTTCCCCCCTCACCAGTCGTATTGCCCTTCTCTGTACTCATTCTAGAAACTCTACATCCTTCCTAAAATGAAGCCTCCAGACCTGTATTAAGTACTCAAGGCACAGTACTACACAATTGGTATGTTTCTCTTGGGTTTCTGCATTTGTCAAGGCCAAACCATTGCTTTATACAAGGGGATAATCAACTCCTTATCCTTGTTAGAAAAATTCCTATATATCATTCAATACTCAGTGACCTTGCTCCAGCAGCCCATCTGAACTGCTCAGAGAACTTCATATCTGACTGCACAATTACCTCCAGGTCATTTTCATTCTCCACCTCCCTGAGTGCCATACTACACAATTGGTATGTTTCTCTTGGGTTACTGCTAACTATATGCATTACTTTGCATTTCTCAAGGTTAAACTTTAGTTATCACTTCTCAGCTCATCTGCTTAACTTTTCTAGATCATGTTGCAGTAGCATACTGTCTTTAACATGATCTAGAACAACCCTGCCAACCTTTGTATCAGCTACAAACTTGGACATTAAGCCTGATATACCATCATTGATAAATATACAAAACAACACTAAATCCTAGGGGACTCAACTAATAACATTAGTCCATGATGTAGAGCAGTGTCCCACTAGCCATCCTTTTATCTATTGTAGTAACTTGTCCTTAATGCCATACCGCTCCAATTTTTATAGCAGTCTTCCATGTGCAACAGTATCAAAAGCTTTCCTGAAATCCAAGTATATGACATCAAAATTATTTTTTGCATCCAATTCCTTTGTGACCACATCATAGTATCCAATCAAATTGGTTAGACAAGACTTCCCCTTAACAAATTCATGCTGTCTAACTATTGCTGCAGTCTTGTCTAGATGATCCTACAATGCTTCATTAACCAGTGACTCCATTATTTTCTTCGGAATAGAAGTTAAACTAACAGGTCTAATTATTTGTAACCCTTTGCACCCCCTTTGTGAAATGGGGAACGGATACATTTGCACATCTACAGTCCATGGGAGCTCTCCTGAATCTAGTGATGATTATGGCTAAGGGTTTGCTTATTTCCCTTGCTGCATCTTTCAGTGTAATTGGTTAGATCCCATCAACCTTAGGTGCCTTTTTTTAACTTCAACAATTTCTCCTCCACTCTACTTTCCATTATTACAAAATCATTTAGTTCCTGCCAGAGTTTGATTAACTTCTGTCGTACCCTTACAGAATTTCTCATGTGTGAATGCTTGATATGCAATATACTCATTCAGTTTGTCAGCTGTATGAGCAGGATCATCAATAGCCGCACCATCAGTATCAAGTGGACCAATCTGATTTATTCCCTTCCTTCTAGAGTTTACATAAGAAAAGAAGTCTTTGTTGTTTTTCTTTGCATCCTTTGGCAAGGATTTCTTGTAATCAGTCTTTGCTTGCCTAACCTCCTTTGTGACTTGATTACTTGATTATATCTGTCGTAGGTTTCTGTGTCACACGGTAATTTATATGCATCCCATGCATTTTTCTTCTCTGCCACGAGCCTAATTAGTTCATCTGCCATCCATTTAGGTCTAAATCTTGAACAGTATTTCTTAGTTGGTATGAAAAGCCTGGTAACTCCAAGATTAATTACTTGACGGCTTCCCATTTAGAAATCGCTGTTTTTTAACATCAATTGATCCCCGCTGTATAGAATTTAAAAACTGTCTAAGGCCACTGTAATCACCTTTATGAAAGCAAAAACCTTCTCTTTGTCCCTGGTGGTATTTATATCTTTAAGTAAATCCTACATCAGCACACTGTGATCACTGTCACTTAGTGGTTCCATTATCTGCAAATTCTTATTGCATGAATAATCACTGGTGATAATCGGGTTGAGGTATTACTCCCCCGTGGTTGCCTCTTGATCATGTTTCTGTAGGAAAAAAAATCCTCCAATAAATCCACAAGTTTTCCCAGCGTGCGAGTGACCAATCCACAACTTTCCAATCAATATCTGGAAAGTTAAAATCTCCCATTACAAAACATTCTGATTTACTGGCCCACTCATCTCTGCACAATTGTTCATTGTAATTGTCAGAGTCATTAGGCCTATAACACACTCCTACTCTCATGTTCCCTTTCCCTGTGTTTATATCACATCAAACTAACTCAACACTGAACTGTCCACCAATGTCAACTGGATGCACTTCCTTAGATGATTTTGTTTCTTAAATAACAGCATAACCCCTTCTCTCTTCCTTCTCTGCCTATTCTTTCTGTACATGTTGTACTCCCCAAATTCTAATTCTCTACTGCTTATATCTCTGTAACATCTCTCTCTCTCTCTCTCTCTCTCTCTGATATCCCATCAATATAGTAGCTTCCAAGATAAATTCTTTGAATACCTTCAAAATGGGAGGCATTCAAAGAATTTATTTTGGAAGCCTAGGCTTTACATACCAACTAAGAAATACTGTTCAAGGTTTAGGCCTAAATGGATGTCAGATGAACTAATGAGATGTATGGCAGAGAAGAAAAATGCATGGGATATATACAAATGGGTGACATCGAAGCCTATGATAGATATAAGCTGGTTTGTAACTAAGTCACAAAGAAGATTAAGCAGGCAAAGGCAGATTATGAGAAATCTTTGGCAAAGGATGCAAAGAAATACGGCAAAGTTCTTTACCTATGTAAACTCTAGAAGGAAAGGAATGAATCAGATTGGTCCACTGGATATTGATGGTTCAACAGTTGAGGATCCTGCTCAGGTGGCTAACAAACTAAATAAGTATTTTGCATCTATATTCACACACGAGGAGTTATTCAGGGAGGGGAATGCCAGAGGTGAAGTAAACTCTGGCAGTGAGCTAGGTGATTTAATAATAACTGAGAGGAAAGTGGAGGAGAAATTGTTGATAAACATAAAGGCACCCAGGGTGGATGGGATCTATCCAGTTATATTAAAGGAGGCAGCAAAGGAAGTAAGAAAACCCTTACCCATAATTATGAGTGCTTCCTTGGACTCAGGGGAGGTACCCATGGACTCACAATGTGCAAATGTGACCCCAATTCACAAAGGAGGATCAAAGGGTGACACAAGTAATTATAGATTACAGTGTCTGGAGACTAGGCAACAGTGAGGTGATCTGATTGAGGTATATAAAGCCTTGAATGGTTTGAGCATGCTCAATGCTGATGGGATTCTTCCTCTTGCTCAGAATAATCATTTGAGAGGGCATAAATTCAAATTGAAGAAAGACAGTTGTAGGATAGATGTGCGGAAGTTTGCCTTTTGCCAGCGGGTAGTTGGTTGTGGAACAGACTTCCATCTTTTGTTGTGGAAGTTGATAACCTAAATTAATTTAAGGCTGAGCTGGACAGGTATTTGGAACGAAGAGTGGTGAAATGGGAGCAGGGGTTTTTTTTTTTTTTTTGACTATTGCTGCATAAGCTTGCTTTTTGCATCATATGCCTCTACTAATGCTAAATACTAATATCTGGCTTTGATGTCTTGAACTAGCACTTCAAATTCATCAGATTTATTTACTATACTTCTAGCATTGGTGTATATGCAAGTATACATGCATCTGTTCTTACTCTTAGTTACCCTAACACAGCTCATGTATTTACTTGTTCCATGACTCCCAGCAGTTCTTGAAATCACCTGCAATTTGCTCTCTAGGCTGCTGCTCATTCCAATAGAAGCAGTGCAAGAATAACTTTTGCCTCTGCCTACAGCTACTGTTGATCTTTTGGTCTGTTTTTTCCTCATGTTAATGGTATTGCTGGGATTTTGCACAATTATCATTATTCATTTCCTGTTATTTCCTGACAGTAGACCAGAATGTATTGTCAGGTAAGATTCTGATTACTGCACTTTCAGGAGGCGCCTCCATAGCCAGGTGGGAAGGAGCAGCAGTGCGTAGCACATGCTTCTTGATTAGACAGGGGTTCGAGCCTGTCACCACCAAATACGGAGGATGCGGAAAGGTCAGGGAATGACCACCGCATTTCCCGGAGAAATATGACCTTAGTTGCTAATGCTCCTAAAAACCAAATAACAAATAACAAGCACTTTCAGGAGTGAAGAAATTAACAGCATTTGTATGTGAATTGTGTGGTGGTGTATGTAGGGAAATCAGAAGTGGCTTTTTATCCTGTATTATTGGTACCAGGCCTGTGAGGTTCCCTTTGAAAAATGGAAGCTCACATCAAATGTTGGTTCAAGATAAAAAAAAAAAAAAAAATGCAATTGTCTGTACCTTTCTAAGTATACCCATACCATGTAAAAGACCAACTTTCACTTGGTATGGGTTTGCTCCATGTTATTGCTTGCGAGGCTCTATCAGATAATGTGCCACGATCTTTCTTACTGTTTTTAACTGTTATATAGTGTGGGAAACTTGAATGTTGCTAATCCTACAATACTTGGAATTATTATTTGTTTGTTCCTTTGTTCAAGTTTTATTGCATTTAGACTAGTTATTTATAAAACTCTCTCTGGTCTCTTGCCAAAGCTATTGGCTGCAACTTTTGCCCACCTCTGTCAAAACCATATGGTTCTGTTGTCACTTCAGCCAAGGATACAGCTGACCTGCTAGCATCCCATTTTTCTTCCAACTCGTGTATTAATGATCTTGGTAAAGCACTTCCCAACACGCTCCATTCAATGACTCCTGTGGTCTTCCATCAAAAGGATGTCAGAAGGATTTTGAAGAATCTTGAAGTTAAGAAAACTCCAGGTCCTGATGGTATTTCTCCACTTGTTCTCAACCTGTGCTCCTGAACTTACTCCTGTTCTTTGCTGCCTTTTTTCACTTTCTTATTCTCAAGGTGTTGTTCCTTCTGCTTAGAAATTTGCTCACATCCAGCCAGTTCCTAAAAAGGGTCAGAAATCAATACCATCCAATTATCATCTCTTTGCAATTACTTCTACTCTTTCTAAAGTAATGAGGAAATCAATTAACTGCCAACTCTTAAACTACCTAGAAACCTTCTGTCTGATCAGTGATTGCCAGTATGGATTCTGTCAAGGTCGATCCACTGGTGATATTCTGGCTTAAGTTACCCATTTATGGACAGATTCAATGGAAAAGTTTGGTGAAACACAAGCAGTTGCTCTTGACATCTTATGTTTCAATCGTGTTTGGCATATGGGTCTTCTAAACAAGCTTCCAACTGTTTTCTGTAATTGGTTATCCAGTATTTGCTCTGATCGCTCACTGAGGGTCATGGTAGATGGCTCTGTCTTCTTACTTTTCCACTAATATGGTGCCCCCCCCAAGGTTCAGTTCTTTCCCCCACTCTTTTCCTCTTGTATATTAATGACCTTCTTCCATTGACTGGAAATACTATCCATAGATTTGCAGAGAATAGCACATTGCATTCCACTTTCCATTTTGAGAAACCTTGCCCTGCTCAATCAGTTTAACTTCTCGCATATCTGCTACCAGTTCCTTAAATGCCGATCTCCAGGTAATTCTCCAGTGGAACAAAGAGAACTTAGTTGATTTCAATCCTTCTAAAACTCAATCTTGTCTTATATCTTGCAAAAAAGGATTCTTCTGCTCCTATGCTTATATTTGGTGACACTCCAATTCCTAAGCAAAATGATATCTCTTTTGGGGATTACCCTGACTTCTAATCTCTCTTGGCACAAGCACATTACAAATATTGCTTCCTTTGCATCTAAAAAACTTTGTTTTCTCTTTTGCTCTCTGCGTTACTTTTCTTCTAAACATCTGTTCACTCTGTAAAAATCGCAGATCCGCCCTACAATGGATATTGTTCTTGCATCTGGAGCAGTGCCCCCAAAACCTCTCTCAGGCTTCTAGATTCCATTCAGAAGAGGACAGTTAGGTTAATGGCTCATCTCTAACAAAGTCTCTCCACTCGCTGTCTCATAGATGTATACTGTTTCTGCTGCATGCCTTTTCTTCAGCTACTTCTATGGGCACTGTTCTTCTGAATTGGCTTTTATTATTCCCACTCTCTCTTTCAAAACAGTCCGAACACTTGCTGCCAACATCCATTTACTGTCAAACTTCAAACTCATGGAACCAACTTTTTATCTTCCTCGTTTATTCATTCAACTGCTGTTTTCTGGAACAACCTTCCTTCATACGTATTTCCTGAAAATTACAGTCTACAGAAGTTCAAGTCTAATGTCAACAAAATATCTCTCGTCTTCTCAACATCTAACTCAAGCACGGTACTAAGTACTATAGGTTCTAATACCTCTCGTGTTTTGGGTTTCCATAAAAGAAAAAATATATATTATCCTCTATCGGCAGATTTTTTAACTTTTTTTTTTTTTTTTTTTTTTTTTTTTTTTTTCATGGGATCCTTCTCCCTGTGCCTTGAATAGTTTACTAATTTTGGTGACATTCCACTTGTTACTTACAGAGAGCTCTGAATAGGGATACTTAAATTATGACCATAGTGCATGCGTGCACGTTGGAATTATGTCTAATGACAATTAGATTTAAATATTAAATTTTTAAAAATCGTATTATTTTATTCAAGCCTTCAGATTACTTCTTCCCTCTTCAATGACAATCAAGGATCGGATGTGTACACATCTACCTCCTTGCGCTTATTTTAAATTCCGTTTTTCTTCATCCCCCCCCCCCCCCTAGTTTCTTAGCTAACAATTCAACCTAAATAAATTCAACCACCGCTTCTCCATATACCACTGCAGATTTATTCAAGGTGAGTACCGTTTTTTAAGCAATTGCTATTCTATTATTAGTCCACCAATATGGTATTATAAAATTTCTAATCTTTTATATTTTTAAATAATGTAAATGAGAGTATTAGCTCCTATGTTAATGCTATTGTTCAGTGACAGTTAGACATTATACGTGCATGGGTTATATATGTACTTAACTTATTTATACATTACTACTTTTTAAAATTATTGTACTACTTAGGAGCATCAGGTTTGTAGTGATGACCCCAACCAACCTGCTAATTATATATAAATCTAGCCATGGTGTGGATAGCCTTATATATAACATAGATACATATAAAACAACAAAATTAATGTAAATTTAAAGAAGATTAGACTTTTAGAGAAAATTGGAGAATTAGAGAATACTGGAGAAATTGGAGAAAATTAGCAGAAGTTAGTAAAAATTAACATTCTCCCTCATGGCCATACATCTGCTACTTTCTCAGGGGTTTTGAGCAGACATATAGCCATACTAGAGGAATGTATTATACATACCCATTTCTGTAATCTCTATACCAGTTTTGCTACGTTAACTTTAGGTAATTACTTGGTGAATAATTTGGAATAATGAGAGTAATTTTTTTGAATATATTCACTTAATTTTAAATAAACAAGCTGGTTTACATATATGACAGCAAACTGTAATAGGAGATTCAAAGTCCTATGGGGGTATGTATCACATTGAAATATCATTGTACCTCACCTCCATATCCTGTGGTGGTCAGTCTGAAAATGTTCAATTTTCCCGTCTTCTTTAGGTTTTATGCGTCTAGTACTATTTATTCCGCAGACATACCAGGTTTTATACGTGGCATGATAGTTTACTTTGCTGTAGGCAAAATCTAAGGCTCTGCATTTCTGAGAGTGGACTGGATGTTAAATTATAATTTTAAAGCTTGTGAAAATGGGAAAATATAATTTAAAGCTTGGTGACTCTATTGTCAGGGAAACAGGGAAAATGCTTTGTAAAAAGGATAGGTGGACCAGGGTATGTCTGCCAGGGGCAAAGGTTGATGACGTTGTAGAACGGATATCATCTCTTAAGGGCACAAAAGGTGATATTGTTGTACATGTTGGCACTAATGATATTAAGAGTAGAAGACCGGCAGAATTACTTAACAAATACAGGTCACTGTTGAAAAAAAGCCGTGAATTAGGGTTGAATTTGAAAGTGTCTGCAATTCTGCCCAGACACGATAGGAGGGAGTATATGATGAGAGCCTTGTCGATCAATTCGGCCCTGGGAAGATTGTTCAAGGCTCGAGGGGTAGAATGTTTTTTTCTGCCTGGTCTGTACTTGTTAACAGAAATGACTGCTTCAACAGGGATGGGATACACTTAAATAGAAAGGGTGCAAGAATATTTGCTGATGCTATCGAGGCAGTGTTAGGTGGGTCGGAAAACTGCTAGCTTGGGGGGACTAATAGTTTAATAGTAGCCACATGCAGAGGTGAAAGTGATTCTTGCACTGCTTCTATTGGAATTAGCAGAAGCTTGGAAAATAAGATGCAGGATATTTCGGAGACTGCTGGGAGTCATTGCAGTACAAGTAAACACATGGGTTGTGTTAGGGTAGCTAAGAAAAAGAACAGGTGCATGTTATACTTGCGTGTATACCAATGCTAGGAGTATGGTAAATAAATTTGATGAATTTGAGGTATTGCTGAAAGCATAAAAGATGGATATTGTTGGGATATCAGAGACGTGGTGTCACCCAGATATAAGGAATGCAGAACTGGAATTTGGGGGGTACAACGTCTACAAATAGGAAGGGAGGAGGGGTTATGCTATTAGTTAAGAAACATATAAAATCCAAGGAAGTGAAGCCAGTCGACATTGCTGGACAGTGCAGTGTCGAGTCAGTTTGGTGTGACATAAGCATTAGGAGATCAAAATTGAGAGTAGGAGTGTGCTATAGGCCTAATGACTCCGATGAGTATAATAAGAAACTATACAGGGAAATAGTAGGTCAGTAAATCAGTCTTATAATGGGGGATTTTAATTTCCCAGATATTGACTGGAATTTGTGGGTTGGTCACTCGCACACTAGCAAGGCTTTATTGGAATTATTGGATGATTGTTTTCTACATCAGCATGTTTGGGAGGCAACTAGAGGGAGTAATACTCTTGATTTGATTATCAGTAGTGATTCTTCATGCATTAAGAATCTGCAGATAGAGGAACCACTAGGTGGCAGTGATCACAGTGTGCTGAAGTGGGATTTACTCAAAGAGGTAACTACCATTAGGGGTAAAGGGAAGGGTTATTGCTTTCGTAAACGCGACTACGATGGTATGAGACAGTATTTAAATTCTATACAGTGGAACCAACTGATGATGTTACCAGCAGCAAATTCAAAATGGGAAGCATTCAAAAAAACTTATCTTGGAAGCTACTAGGCTTTACATAAATGGATGTCAGATGAACTAATGAGAAATATGGCAGAGAAGAAAAATGCATGGAATACATATAAATTAACATGTGACACAGAAGCTTATGATAGATATAAGTTGATCTGTAACCAAGTTACAAAGGAGGTTAGGCAGGCGAAGGCAGATTACGAGAAATCTTTGGCAGGGGATGCAAAGAAAAACAGCAAAGAGTTCTTTACTTATGTAAATTCTAGAAGGAAGGGGATGAATCAGATTGGTCCACTTGATATAGATGGTTCAACTGTTGATTATCCTGCTTAGGTAGCTAACAAACTAAATGAATATTTTGCATCGACATTCACACATGAGGAGTTATTCAGCAAGGGGAATGCCAGAGGTGTATTCAACTCTGGCAGTGAGCTAGATAATCTTGTAATAACTGAGAGTCAAGTGGAGGAGAAATTGTTGAAGATAAACATAAGAAAGGCACCTGGGGTGGATGGGATCTATCCAGTTATATTAAAGGTTGTGGCAAAGTAGTAGTAGTAGCAATGGCATTTGATGCAAGAAAGCAAGTTTATGAGCTTATGCAGCATCAGCCAAAAAAAAAAAAAAAAATCACACCATTCCCTCCAAATGCCTGTCCAGTTCCTCCTTAAATTTATTCAACCTATCAACTTCCACAACGACAGATGGAAGTTTGTTCCAGCAATTAACCACCCACTGGCTAAAGGCAAATTTCTGCACATCTAATCTACATCTTTCTTTTCTTAATTTGAATTTATGCCCCCTTAGGTTCATAATCTGAACAAGTGGAAGGATCCCATCAGAATTCAGCGTGCTCAACCCATTCAAGGCCTTATATACCTCAATCAGATCACCGCGCAGGTGCCTAGTCTCCAGCCACTGCAATTTGCAGAAGTTAAGCCTCTCTTGGTAAGCAGGTCCCTTCATTCCCCTCACTAATCTTGTTGCCGTTCTCTGTACATGCTCAAGTAAATCTACATCCTTCCTAAAATGAGGCCTCCAGACCTGTACGCAGTACTCAAGGCGTGGCCTGACCATTGCCTTATACAGAGGGATAATCACCTCCTTTTCCCTGCTAGCAAAATTTCTATATATCATTGACAAAACCCCATGACCTGCCCTGGCAGCCTGTCTGCATTGCTCAGAAAACCTCATGTCTGACTGCACAATTACTCCCAGGTCTTTTTCATTTTCTACCACCTTAAGTGTAGTACCACACAGTTGGTACGTTTCTCTGGGGTTACTTCTACCCATATGCAGTACTTTGCATTTGTCAAGGTTAAACTTCAGTTGCCACTTCTTAGCCCATCTGCCCAAATTATCTAGATCCTGTTGCAGTAGTACACTGCCATTACTGTCATTAACAACCCTGCCAACCTTTGTATCATCTGCAAACTTTGACATTAAGCCTGATATACCTTCATCAATATCATTGATAAATATACAAAACAACAGTGGACCTAACACCGAACCCTGTGGGATTCCACTAATAACATTAGTCCAAGAAGAGCAGCAGCACCCATTGATTACCACCCTCTGTCTTCTCCCACTTAACCATCCTTTTATCCATTGTTGCAACTTAAAGGAAGTCAGCAAATCCTTAGCCATAATTATGAGAGCTTCCTTGGACTGTGGGGGGAGGTACCCATAGACTGGAGATGTGCAAATGTGACCCCAATTCACAAAGGAGGATCAAAAGCTGACACAAGTAATTATAGACCTGTGAGTTTAACTTCTGTTTAGGGTAAAATAATGGAGGCACTGGTTAAAGAAGCACTGCAGAATCATCTAGACAAGACTTCATTTATAGCTCGGACACAGCATGGTTTTGTTAAGGGGAAGTCTTGCTTAACAAATTTGATTGGATACTATAATGCAGTCACAAAAGAACTGGATGCAGGGAATAACTTTGATATTATATACTTGGATCTTAGAAAGGCTTTTGATACTGTTTCACCTGGAAGACTGCTGCACAAATTGTAGCAGTGTGGCATTTGAGGCAAATTGCTGCTATGGATAAAGGGGTAGTTGAGGGGGAGAAGACAGAGTGGTAATCAATGGACACTGCTCATCGTGGACTAACGTTATTAGTGGAGTCCCTCAGGGTTCAGTATTTGGTCCATTATTGTTTTCTGTATTTATAAATGATATTGATGATGGTATATCAAGCTTAATGTCAAAGTTTGCAGACGATACGAAGGTTGGCAGGGTTGTCAAGGACACTACTGACACTATGCTACTGCAACAGGATCTGGAAAGGTTGAGCAGATGGGCTGAGAGGTGGCAAATGAAGTTTAACATTGACAAATGTAAAGTACTACATATGGGAAACAGCAACCCCAGAGCAACGTATCAACTCTGTGGCACTACACTGACAGTGGTAGAGAATGAAAGGGACCTGGGGGTGGTTGTGCAGGCAGATATGAAGTTCTCTGTGCAGTGCAGACGGGCTGCAAGAGTAGCTCATGGTGTATTGTCAATGATATATAGGAATTTTTCTAGCAGGGAGATGGAGGTGATTATTCCCTTGTATAAGGCAATGGTCAGGCCACACCTGGAGTACTGTATACAGGTCTGGAGGCCTCATTTCAAGAAGGATGTAGAGCTGCTGGAACGAGTACAGAGAAGGGCAACAAGATTAGTGAATGGAACAAAGGGGTGCTCTTACGAAGAAAGGCTTAAGTTTTGCAAATTACAGTGTCTGGAAACTAGGCACCAGCGAGGTGATCTGATAGAGGTGTATAAAGCCTTGAATGGTTTAAGCATGCTCAATGCTGATGGGATTCTTCCTCTTGCTCAGAATAATTACCTGAGAGGGCATAAATTCAAATTGAGGAAAGACAGATGTAGGATAGACGTGCGGAAATTTGCCTTTAGCCAGCGGGTGGTTGGTTGGTGGAACAGACTTCCATCCCTTGTCGTGGAAGTTGATAGCCTAAATAAGTTTAAGGCTCAGCTGGACAGGTATTTCGAATGATCAGAGGGGTGAAGTGGAAGTGGTTATTTTTTATTTATTTATTTATTTTTTTTTTTTTTGGTTGATGCTGCATAAGCTTGCTTTCTTGCATCAAATGGCTCTACTAATGCTAATTCAATGATCAACTTATTATTCAACTGTTTGCACCTGTTTTATATCCTACTGTATGTTTTATTTCTTTTGATTATTTTATTTGGATAGCCATTTAAATGCTTTTTTTTTTTTCTGTACCTGAATTTATATAGCAAATAAGATTATAATTCAATGATAAAAAATTTATATAGCAAACAAGGTCAAAATAATCAGTGTTAATTTGCAGAAGAGGGAATTTAGAATAATTTTCTTATACAGGAATATACAGATGAAATTGAAAGATTGCGACGAGATTTAATGGCAACAAAGGAAAAACATGGCATTTATGTTGATGGGGAAATATATTCGTAAGTATTCGGAGTTTTAGCATTTGTAATTTAATTTTCTTAAATTGTCAGTTATGTTCCTTTCTGGCTTTCTGTTGGAGGATAGTTAAATCAGAAGGTAAGTATAGTATTATTAGCCCGTTAGAGTATACTTACTAAAAAATATTTTATATACACTGGTGTTCAAAGAAAGTACATCACCCTGAATAACGTAAGTATATGGCAATATTTCTTACAGATTGCATCAGATAAGATTGATACACGTAGGTGATGACATAATATTGCATCAGCTATATAAACACTCTCTGCAAGAGTTAGTCATTCCTTGCTTGTGTCAGGATGGTGAGTTATGTGCAGTTGACACCACAAAGAAAGAGTGCTATTGTTGCTTTACGTGAGGAAGGATGTTCTTCCTGTCATATTGCTTATGGAGTGTCTTGTAATCAGTCGACAGTGAGTAGATTTCTTTCCAAACTCAAAAATACTGGTTCTGCTGATTGGAAAAAAGGAAATGGATGCAAACGAGTCTCTACACCAAACCAGGACCGTGTTTTGAAGAGCATATGCCTTTAAAAGTGTAAAGCTTTTTCCTCTGAGCTGAAAAGAGAATGGGAAGAACATACAAGAGTGGTAGCAAGTACAGTAACAGTCAGCAGACACCTCTTCAAAAATGGACTTGTAGCCCATTTTCCTAAGAAAAAGGCCCGATTTATTTGGTGTAAGGTGCATGTTAGATGGACCCTGGAGCAGTGGAAGTCAGATTTTCTCAGATGAGAAGAAATTAAACCTTCTGATGGGAGACAAAAGATTTGCTGTAGACGTGGTGAAGAATGCCATCTGAACTGTATGGTGTCTACAGTGAAATTCCCTACCAGCCAAATGATATGGGGAGTGCATTTCATATTGCGGGGTAGGGCACCTGCAGTTTATGAAAGGTTCCATAAATGCCAATGGATACTTGGCGATATTGGAAGGCAAATTGCTGCCAACCATTAGAGACCATTTCAACCTGCCAAATAACTGCATCTTTCAGGAAGACTGCTCCTTGTCACCGGGCGAAAAGTGTAAGTAGGCACTTCTGTAGTTACTTTAGCTTAGTTTCTGCATTAGAGGTTTGACAGTAATGTGTTTACATTTGTTACAGGTGAAAAAATGGTTGGAAGAATGGCCACTACAATTCTTAGCTGGCCACGAAACAGCCCGAACCAGAATCCTGTAGAGAACTGTTGCATTCTGTGGAATCTGCAGTTGCCAGAAAAAAACAAAAGACCCTTCGTGAACTTCAGGAAGCCATAATTCATGTTTGGAACCTGAACTATCAGTTGATTATCTATCTTCAAAAATTGATCTTGTCAGTGCCTTGACGGTGTGCTGCTGTCATCAAGGCCAGAGGCAGTTCAACTAAATATTAGTTTGCGCCTGGTGAACTTTTCATTTTGTTTTCCCATTTAAAATGATAAGCTGAAGTAAATTGAGAGTTTCTGATAACATTTCAGCCATAATTGTCGTGTTTACCAAAACTGTTGTATAAAGGTTGCAAATCATCATTTTGGAATATTTTGAGAGCACCTGTCAAATATTACTTAGCTTTGCCTTAACTATTAATAAATATCTTTTGTTTATATTTCTATTTGTGATGCTAGTCATTAATGCAACATACCATTGGGGAAAAAAGGGTTAGAAATTCGAAATTCCTAGGTGATGCACTTTCTTTGAACACCTGTGGGGGGGGAAGAGAGAGAGAGAGAGAGAGATATTGATTGATTGATTGATTTTCCGGGATAGATGGTAAAAAAAAATCCCGGATAATCAAAAAATATAGTAAGTCCCCAACATGTGTAAGAGATAAGTTCCAGGTTTTATATTTTTCGATTAGTTAGTTATATACATATATAGAAAAAGTTAGTTTTTAATTGAACTAATTAAAAATATATCTGGGGACAGCAGTGAAGTTGCTGGAGTGGCACATAAGAAAAGAAAAAAAATGAAGAAATTGTACAGTAAGAACTGATATGTATTTGGTAGCCTTAGTTATCATAGTTGACTTCATTGGTGCTGATCCTTTCACTGCATCTTGCGTTCTGTCTTTGTCCTTTATTATTGTGTTGACACCGACAAATCTGAATTCCGTGGGATACTTGTTAATGTTTGGCCCTTTTCATACATCCTTATTATTTTAATTTTCTGATCCAAATCGATCGCTTTCCTTTTCTTGGTAGATTTACTAGTACTGCTGTCACATATTCTCTTAATCGGCACCATGATAACGGTGAAAATTAAATTTTCTGTAAAGAACTTCCCTGTGTTAAGGTGAAAACTCGCTGTTATCACCCCATGTGAGCTCACATTTTACTAAAACCCAATTTTGGAGGTCACTACCATAAAACAATTTGCACTTTCCTTGTTATTGGGCTTTTCTGTTAGTGCAAATCATTATAAACAGATAGTAAACTTTATCATATTGCCTTTGCAATAATATTGATAGCTGGAATTCTGTGGGATTTTACATTATGGTGAAATGTGTGTTCCCTTCACTGAAATCTTCAGTCATATATATTAAAAAAAAAACAAAACCTAAATAACTTTTAAGAATCTTTACTTTTAAGCTTGTTACTCCATATCTCACTTGTGTAATTGATGCGTGCCATGATCACCGTTATTCATGGCTTATTATTATTATTATTTTACTGTTAAATTTTACAATCCTAAAAAAGAAAAAAAAAACATTTGAGTGAAAAAAATTGAAGCAAGTTCAAAGTTACGTAAGTCGGGGACTTGTATCCAAAAATGTTCAGCAGCCTACGTAAAAAAAATATGACGATAGATAAAAAAACTTACCACACACTAGTTGCATGTCCAATACAATTCTTCCCTTTATTTTTTTTTTCGATGTCAATTTTAAATCTAATAGCTTACCTTTATTTTTTATGATGGTTTGGTCACCAACATTATAATGGTTCATTAAAGATTTAACGGATGCACAGTTTTCAAACTTTTTTAATGATTTCAAGTTTTTGCTTATTGAAAGTGCAACTTGTTTGCATTTAACCATCATTTTCACGATTTCTAAAGAAAAAAAAAATTTCGCTATCCCTGACATAAATAATGAAATAATTTTTCCCTTTGCTGTGCAACGTAACACAATTGAACCGACACACTAAAGCAAACTAAACATTTGTTCTCTCTCTCTTTTTTTTATGTGTTGGGTGTGAAGACAAGTACAGGTCAAAGCTGGAAAAGTCATGAGTTAGGGTTAAATTTGGAAGTGTCTGCAATTGTGCCCAGACACGATAGGACAGAGTATATGATGAGAGCCTTGTCAATCAGTTCAGCCTTGGAGAGTTTGTGCAAGACTCACTGGGTAGAATTTTTCTCAGCGTGGTCTGAGCTTGTTAACAGGAGAGATTGCTTCTACAGTGATGGGATACACTTAAATAGGAAGGGTGCAAGAATATTTGTTGATGCCATCGAGGCAGTGTTAGATGGGTTGGAAAACTGCTAGATTGGGGGGGGGGATTCACATACTAAAAGATTAACAGTAGCCGCAGGGAGAAGCAAAAGTGATTCCTGCACTGCTTCAATTGTAATGGACAGCAGCCTATAGAGCAAGTTGCTGGGCACTTCAAGTGCTGCTGGGAGTTGTCATGGAACAAGTAAATACATGGCTGTGTTAGGGTAACTAAGAGTAAGAACAAGTGAATGTACACAAATGCTAGAAGTATAGTAAATAAAATTGATGAATTTGAAGTGTTGATCAAGACATCAAAGGCAGATATTGTTGGGATATCAGAGACGTGGTGACACAGAAGCCTATGGCAGATATAAGCTGGTCTGTAATCAAGTCACAAGGAGGTTAGGCAGGCGAAGGCAAGGCAGATTACGAGAAATCTTGGGCAAAGGATGCAAAGAAAAACAGCAAAGAGTTCTTTATTTATGTAAATTCTAGAAGGAAGGGGGATGAATCAGATTGGCTTACTTAACATAGAACGTTCGACTATTGATGATCCTGCTCAAGTAACTGATAAACTGAAATGAGTATTTTGTATCTACATTCACACATGAGGAGTTATTTAATGAGGGGAATGCCAGAAGTTTATCAAACTAACAGGGAGCTAAGTGATTTTGTAATAACTGAGAGAAAAGTGGAGGAGAAATAGTTGAAGTTAAACGCAAAGAAGGCACCGGGGGTGGACTGGATCTATCCAGTTATAATGGAGGCAACAAGTGAAGTAAGCAAACCCTTAGCCATAATTATGAGAGCATCTTTAGAGTCAGGGGAGGTCACCATGGACTGGATATGTGCAGTTGTATCCCCAGTTCACAAAGGGGGTTCAAAGGGTGACAAATAATTATAGACCTGTTAGTTTAACTTGTGTTCCGGAAAAAATAATGGAGTCACTGGTTAAAGAGGTAATACAGGATCACCTAGACAAGATAGCAGTAATAGTTCAGACACAGTATGGGTTTAAGGGGAAGTCTTATCTGACCAATTTGATTGGATTCTATGATGTGGTCACAAAGGAACTGGATGCAAAAAATAATTTTGATATCATATACTTGGATTTCAGGATAGCTTTTGATACTGTTGCACATGGAAGACAGCTGTACAAATTGGAGCTGTGTGGCATTAAGGGCAAGTTACTGCATTGGATAAAGGGATGGTTGAGTGGGAGACGGCAGAGTGGTAATAAATGGACATTGCTCTACGTGGAGTAATGTTGTTAGTGCATTCCCCAGGGTTTGGTGCTGGGCCCACTGTTGTTTTGTGTATTTATTAATGATATCAATGAAGGTATGTCAGATTTAATGTCTAAGTCTGCAAATAATACAAAGGTTGGCAGGGTTGTTAATGACACTATAGACAGTGTGCTACTTCAGCATGATCTAGAAAAGTTAGGCAGATGTGCTGAGAAGTGGCAACTGAGGTTTAACATTGACAAATGCAAAGTACTGTATATGAGTAGAAGTAACCCAAAAGAAACGTACCAACTCTGTGGTAATACATTCAGGGAGGTGGAGAATGAAAAAGACCTGAGGGTAACTGTGCAGTCAGATATGAAGTTCTCTGAACAATGCAGATGGGCTGTCAGAGCAGGTCATGGAGTTTTGTCAAATATATTAGGAATTTTGCTAGCAGAGACATCATTTCTACACACAGTAAACCAACCAACCAACCAAAGTTTTTTATGTAATGTGCCACTGCACAACTTCTGTTGGTTTACTGTGTATGAAAATGATGCCACTGCACTAATTTAAGTTATTTCTAATTCAGTAATATTACTGAATTAGAAATACTGTTATGTAGGTTTAAGCTTAAAGTACATACTGCGGTGTGGAAATAATCATACATGAGAAGTTAATTCTTTCCTGTATGGTTTAAGTTGAAACAAAAAGCATATCAGTGTTTTAAGCTCAAGAAATGAGTGAAACTATAGAAAACAATCACCTGATGCGACCCAACCCAGGAATGGCCACAACTTTTGCCCATCTCTGCTCCCACCTCTGTCCAAACCAGATGGTTCTGTTGTCACTTCAGCCAAGGATAAAGCTGACCTGCTAGTATCCCATTTTTCTTCCAACTCGTGTATTAATGATCTTGGTAAAACACCTCCCACCATTCCCAACACGCTCCATTCAATGCCTCCTGTGGTCTTCCATCAGAAGGATGTCAGAAGGATTTTGACAAATCTTGATGCTAAGAAAACTCCAGGTCCCGATGGTATTTCTCTACTTGTTCTCAAAACTTGTGCTCCTGAACTTACTCCTATTCTTTGCCGCCTTTTTTCACTTTCTTATTCCAAAGGTGTTTTTCCTTCTGCTTGGAAATTAGCTCATATCCAGCCAGTTCCTAAAAAAAGGGTGACATATTCCCTCCCATCCAATTATTGTCCCATTGCAATTACTTCTACTCTTTCTAAAGTAATGGAGAAATCAATTAACCGCTAACTCTTAAACTACCTAGAAACCTTCCGTCTGATCAACTATCGCCAGTATGGATTCAGTCAGTGTCAATCCACTGGTGATATTGTGGCTTATGTTACCCATTTATGGACTAATTCAATGGAAAGGTTCGGTGAAACACAAGTAGTTGCTCTTGATATCTCAAAGGCTTTCGATTGTGTTTGGCATAAAGGTCTTCTAAACAAGCTTCCATCTTATGGTTTGCCAACTGTTTTTAGTAATTGGTTATCCAGTTTTCTCTCTGATCACTCACTAAGGGTGATGGTAGATGGCTCTCTGTCTTCTAACTTCTCCACTAATGCCAGTGTCCCCTAAGGTTCAGTTCTTGCTCCCACTCTTTTCCTCTTGTATATTAATGACCTTCTTCCATTGACTGGAAATCCTATCCATAGTTTTGCCGATGATAGCACATTGCATTCCACTTTCCATTTTGAGAAACCTTGTCCTGCTCAATCAGCTTCAACTTCTCGAAAATCTGCTACCAATTCCTTAAATGCCGACCCTCGGGTAATTTTCCAGTGGGGCAAAGACAACTTAGTTGATTTCAACCCTTCTAAAACTCAGTCTTGTCTTATATCTCGCAAAAAGGATTCTTCTGCTCCTATGCTTATCTTTATTGACACTCCGATTTCTAGGCAGAATGATATATCTCTTTTGGGGATTACCCTGATTTCTAATCTCTTCTGGCAAAAGCACATTACAAATATTGCTTCCTCTGCATCTAAAAAACTTGGTTTTCTCTTTCGTTCTCAGCATTACTTTTCTTTCAAACAGCTGCTCACTCTGTATAAATCGCAAATCCGCCCAGCCATGGAATATTGTTCCCACATCTGGGATGGTGCCCCCAAAACTTCTCTCAGCCTTCTTTATTCCATTCAGAAGAGGGCAGTTAGGTTAATTAATGACATCTCTAACAGTCTTTCCACTCACTGTCTCAGAGACGTACTGTTTCTGCTGCATGCCTCTTCTACAGATACTTCCATGGGCACTGTTCTTCTGGATTGGCTTCTATAATTCCTGCTCTCTCTTTGAAAACAGTCCGAACACGTGCTGCCACCAGCCAACATCCATTTACTGTCCAACTTCAAACTCACAGAACCAACTTTTCATATTCTTCGTTTATTCATTCAACTGCCGTTTTCTGGAACAACCTTCCTTCATACATATTTCCTGAAAATTACAGTCTACAGAAGTTCAAGTCCAATGTCAACAAAATATCTTCTTATATCGTCTCAATCTCCAACCCAAGCACAGTACTAAGTACTATAGGTTCTAATACCTCTCGTGTTTGGGGTTTACATAAAATTAAAAAAAAAAAAAAATACACTAAACTTGGGATCAGATGAAAGTAGACTGGAAATTAAGTCTCTGCAATCAACGAAGACAGTAGGGGTGATTGTTACCTGATTTAACACCACATTAGCATTCAGGTGTGGTTCTTTCCCCTGCAAAAGGAACAATGTTGACAGTTGCAAAAAAAAAAAAAAAAGTAAAGAGAATGAAAATTAAATTTTAATTAGAAAAGGAAGTAGGTGGAAGATTCAATGCAGGACAGAGAAGCAAGTAGAATTTTAGATGATGTGAGGGGCCGCTGCTATCACCTTTTTTTTTTTTTAATCAGATATCCAAGACAAAATTACATGATGCATTCCTGAAGATTAATTCTTGTAGGAAACTGCATGTAACCTTAGGATTCAATCCTGCTTTGATTAAGCTTTAAGCCAAGTCCCAGGTGGTAGATGACTTTCATCAACTGGTGAAATACCACCACTTTGCTTATTGGAGGCTTGAAGTGGTGAAACCCATGTTTAGTCTCTAGAGCAAAGTTTCCGGCATCCCCTCCCCCCATACATATCCTTCAACCCATGCACGGTACTATGTACTATAGGTTTTGATACCTTTCGTGTTTGGGGTTTTCATAAAAAAAAAAAAAAAAAAAAAAGTACCCACAGTATGTCTTATTCTTACAGAAATAGTTAGAAAATTAACAGTAGTTGGAAATGAAATAATTAAAATGGAAAAATAATCCAAAGTGAAAGCTTTCAGAATAAAGAAAGAATAACAGAGTCCAACCAGCTTAAGTGGAAAAGAAAAGCATTGTAGTGATCTTGGGCAAGGATGAAAGCTAAAGTGTATTCCAGCATTATTTCAAACATCAGACACTTTAAGCGAAGACATGAAGAACATTGGAATGTTTGTTGCTGCATTGCAAATGGAGCAACAAAGGAATACCAAATTTTTCTTTAAACTGAGGAAATCTGCAACAGAAATGTACGAAATGTTAAAAACTGTTTATGGTGATGAAACGCTAAACCATGTGTGTGTGTGCATGTGTGTTACAAAGATGAATGTAACTGGGTTCCTGATGATCCAAGAAGTGAAGGTAGAATTGCAAAAGTTCAGGAAGAAATGAAGACAGTTGCAAAATTGTGACAAGAGTCATTTGACTCTCAGAATGGCTGATGCAAGTTGAATATGAATGAGAGAAATCAAATTCTGCATGAAGATTTAGAAAAAAGCAAGGTTCGTGAAAAATTTGTGCCATATGGCCTTGCGGATGAGTAGAAGCAATGATGACCATTGCAGTCAATTTTACTAATTGACTGCATTGGTCATTTTGTAAAAAAATATATAGTCATCATTTATAATGTAGCCTGAAAACGTTTTTTCCCTCTTGAATTGGAGGTACTGCTTCCAAAAAGAGTTGCTCACCACTGACTTAAAGCAAAGGTGAATAAGGATGCAAGGTTTTTCAAACAAGATTTGTTGAATGAGGCTTAAGCTCAGTGCTATAGCAAACCATCATAATTATGTGTATTGATCCCTTGATAATCCAGACATTCATTTAGAGAAGGCAGTGAACTAACCAGAAGTTAGTCTGGTCTTTCAGGGAAATTGAGTGACAGTATTTTCCTGACAGAACAGGTATTGGTAACATGTAATGCCTTCCATTTTTGAATTATATGGCGATGAAGTAGTTTGATACCAATGTGATTGAGTAACCCCCACATTATCATCATGATGTAAGGGCCTGTCTTGATAATCATTTCACAGATTGGTAGATAAGCTAATGGGGAAGCGTTGGATGTTCCACACACACAACTTCAACTTGTTGGGGGGAAAACTGAAGGATGTAGTGTGCTTTAGAAAACCAATAATGCTACAGCAATTAAAGAATGAAATTAAACAAGTGGGAACAATTTGGTATTCAGTTGTTTGCTGCTGTGGACAACATCTAAAAGCAAATGGTTAACGACTTGAACATCTGCTCCAGTTCATCACATGCCACAGACTATTGCTTCTGTAAACAATAATAATATCTTAGCTGTGTATTTGAATTATTTCCCTAAAATGAAATGACAAACCTCTTTTTGAGACATTTTGTATCTTGACCCTCCCAATGAGACATTTTGTAGTAATTGTATTCTGTATTCACTACCACATAATTGACATTTCAAACTTTTTTTCTTATTTAAGCATATTTAGATTATTTTGTCTATAATAGGACTTGTATCCACTTTTAAAAATGACGGCACGGCCCATTACAAATACAGTTACTATCATATTAATGGCTGTGCCATTAATAGTACAAACTTGTAATATTTAAATAACAGATAAAATGATATGTAGTTTTCTTTTGTTTTAAATTGATTTGCATTTTAGAATGTGATTATTTTAATTCTCTTTCACATTAAGTGCAATGGTGACTGATCTTGAATATAAAACAGAAGAGATTAAAGAAGGACAAGCTCATATTGAAGCACTTAAAGAAGAGATGGAGAAGGTGAGTTATCATATCTCAAATAATGCACCCTTCAATGCAGATTATTAAGTTTGCCCCTTGAAACTGGCAAAATGTTGCTTGATTTACAGTGAATTTTAGATTCAGGCTGTTGAGCAGCATCCTTTATCATGCTTAACACAGCAGTGGTGGTGGTGTCCCTAATTGTTTCAAATATGCTGAAGCAGGGCAGGATTAAGGATGAAATAGGCCCCTTCCCTGGCCATGTTTAAATTTGAGACCCCTTATATTTATATATATATATATATTTATATATATATATATATATATATAGCAATTAACATGGCTTCAAACAGCACAGGTTTCACTATAACATGGTTTTCAATTAAGTTTAGGTCAAAAATTTACTGTACATATTAAAACTCATTCAGTACCTAGAGACGTATATATGCTGCATTGTCGTAGCTTGGTATGCGTACATGTATGCTGCAGTGCCAACTCTATTGTGATAGCTTTTCAAATTTTTCATTTCACAATTTATTTTTTACCCATTTAAATACAATCGAAAATATATTTGCATCTTGGCTAGAAATCATTGCCAACAACATGCGTTCTGTTTGGCAGCTTTTTTTTTGCCCAATTTGGCAAATGATTTCACTTGTTTTGAATCGCAAATTCAGACAATTGCCAAAGACATTGTGAAGATTGGAAAAGACTTGGGATTCGAAACTTTGGACTCATTTGAAACTCATTTGGACGCTGTCAATGTACTTGACTGCATTGACCAACATGCAAATGACTTAGATGATGCAGCTCTATTTCAAACCTGTACTAAATAATATTGTAATAGGTGCATTATGGCCTTAGTAGCCCTTGCACCAATAAAACAATTCTGAAGTGAATAACACTGAAGTGGCACCAAAAGAATTTTCAACAGAAGAATTGGAGAAAGTTTTTCAGGGGGTTGACATGGCTTGCAAAGTGATTATGAATGGAGATCCAGACGTTGAACGTAGCATCAAGATATGGCAACTTTTACGAGATGGTATTCAATGCTACAAAGACTTGTACGCCAAGAAAAAAAGAGACTACTTTACCAGACTTTATTATTGAAATGCCTAAATAAACAATAGAGCTTCTTTCTCATCTCTCATGATGTTACCTTTTCATTAATAAAATTTTTTGCAATATTTTTTATTTCAAATCCTTTTAATTGTTTATCAAGATTAGATTTTTGTTTATGGGGTTGGATGAAGAGTGAAGTGTACAGAAGAAAGGTGGATGCAAGAGATGATCTGCTAGCTCGCAAATTGCTTATAGATTTATTATTTGTTTAAAACAATTAGCAGTCACCTGTTTATTGGGCTTTTCTGTTAGTGCAGTCTATCATAAACGGATAGTAAACTCGATCTTATTGAATTTGCGATAATACCGACAGCTGGAATGCTGTGGGTTATTATGGTGAAATGTATTTACACTTCCATGGAATCTTCAATCATATAAAAAAATTAGTTTTCAAAATCTTCTCTTCATTCCTATTTTTAAAGCTTCGTAACTTGTTACTCCATTCTCAAGGTGCCTCCGTAGCCAGGTGGGCAGGAGCAGCAGTGCGTAGCACACACTTCTTGATTAGACCGCGGTTCGAGCCCGTGACCACCAAATACGGAGGATGCGGAAAGGTCAGGGAATGACCACCGCATATCCCCGGAGCAATATGGCCTTAATTGCTAATGCTCCTAAAAAACTGAATAACAATAACCCATTCTACCAGACGTGTGAAGCAACACCTGGACTGAATTTTCCCTAATCAGTGGATTGGTCGTAGTGGTGCCATTAACTAGCCACCAAGATCTCCAGATCTAACCCCATTAGATTTTTGTTTATAGGGTTGAATGAAGAGTGAAGTGTACAGAAGAAAGGTGGATACAAGAGATGATCTGCTAACTCACATAACGGATGCTGTTGCCCATATAAAGGAATGTGAAGATACACTTAGACAAGAAACATGCCATGTTCTCATGAAAGTAGAAAAGTGCATTGAAGTTGATGGTGGCATTTTTGAAAATTTATAAACTGTTCCAAATTTGTCACTTGAAAAATAAATATTCAAATGCCTCTATCTCAGAAACCATTCGCAATAGGGTACATGTATATATGAACTTTTTTGCTTAAAATGACCTATCCTTTCACCTCCTGGAATATTTACCTTTTCTCCTGGGACACTGTGTGTGTGTGTGTGTGCGCGCGCGCGCGCGCACACACACACACACACACACAAAAAAGCACCTGGGGTGGATGGGATCTATCCAGTTATATTAAAGGAGGTGGCAAAGCAACTAAGCAAACCTTTAGCCATAATTATGAGAGCATCCTTGGACTCAGGGGAGGTTCCCACAGACTGGAGATGTGCAAATGTATCCCCAATTCACAAAGGGGGATCGAAGGGTGACATGAGTAATTACATACCAGCAAGTTTAACTTCTCTTTCGGGTAAAATAATGGAGTCACTGGTTAAAGATGCACTGCAGGATCATCTAGACAAGACTGCAGCAATAATTCAGACACAACATGGGGTTGTTAAGGGAAAGTCTTGTCTGACAAATTTGATAGGATATTATGATGTGGTTACAAAGGAATTGGATGCAAAAAATAATTTTGATATCATATATTTCAGGAAAGCTTTTGACACTGTTGCGCATGGAAGACTATTGTACAAATTGGAGCAGAATGGTATTAAGGGTAAGTTGCTACAATGGATAAAAGGATGGTAAGTGGAAGAAGACAGAGGGTGGTAATCAATGGGTGTTGCTCTTCGTGAACTAATGTTATTAGTGGAGTCCCACAGGGTTCGGTGTTGGGTCTACTGTTGTTTGTATATTTATCAATGACATTGATGAAGGTATATCAGGCTTAATGTCGAAGTTTGCAGATGATACAAAGGTTGGCAGGGTTGTTAATGACAGTAATGGCAGTGTGCTACTGCAACAGGATCTAGATAATTTGGGCAGATGGGCTAAGAAGTGGCAACTGAAGTTTAACCTTGATAAATGCAGAGTACTGCATATGGGTAGAAGTAACTCCAGAGAAACATACCAACTGTGTGGTATTACACTTAAGGTGGTAGAAAATGAAAAAGACCTGGGAGTAATTGTGCAGTCAGATATGAAGTTTTCTGAGCAATGCAGACAGGTGGCCAGGGCAGGTCATGGGGTTTTGTTAATGATATATAGGAATTTTCCTAGCAGGAAAAAGGTGATTGTCCCTCTATAAGGCAATGGTCAGGCCATGCCTTGAGTACTATGTACAGGTTTGGATGCCTCATTTTAGGAAGGATGTAAATTTGCTTGAGCGTGTAAAGAGAAGGGTAACAAGATTGGTGAGGGGAATGAAGGGATCCTCTTACCAAGAGAGGCTTAAGTTCTGCAAATTGCAGTGGCTGGAGACTAGGCACCTGCACGGTGATCTGATTGAGGTGTATAAGGCCTTGAATGGGTTGAGCACACTGAATTCTGATGGGATCCTTCCACTTGTTCAGATTACGAACCTAAGGGGGCATAAATTCAAATTATGAAAAGACAGATGTAGAATAGATGTGCGGAAATTTGCCTTTTGCCAGCGGGTGGTTAATTGCTGGAACGAACTTCCATCTGTCGTTGTGGAAGTTGACAGGTTAAATAAATTTAAGGAGGAACTGGACAGGCATTTGGAGGGAATGGTATGGTGTTTTTTTTTTTTTTTTGGCTGATGCTGCATAAGCTCATACACTTGCTTTCTTGCATCACATGCCACTACTACTACTATAATTCCTTGATAAAATGTAAAATAAGAGGTGAAAAATGTTTTGTTTTTTGACTTGAAAAATAAAGTAATAATAGAAACCTAACTTTTTTATTATACAATAAAAAGTATAAGAATAAAATTTAAACTTAACAAGTTAAGTTTAAGTATGCTTTTATATTACACATTTTTTGGTTTACTATTAGAAATTTTTATCACTACTTTAGAAAATATTTACACTGAAAATGAGGCCCCTGGCCATGACCAGTTTGGCCAGTGTTAATGCGACCCTGTGGTGAAGTGCTGTTACCTGATAGGTGGTTTCAAATATGGCAAAGCTATACTGATAGGTGTAAACTTTTTAATTTTTGGAAAAATTTGGGTTTTTTTGAATTCTGCTTGAAGTATGCCAATGTTTCATAATTTTTTAATTACAAGTTGGAAATTGTAATCAAGGAAAGATAGAATATTTATTATAATGAGATTGAAATACTTATTGTATGCATTTTCTGTAGTTCCTAATAAAAAATTAAATAATTTAAGAAATGCTGTGGTTTATACTTTTTTTTTTAAGAATTATTCTGTTAAATTTAAAAAAAAAAAAAAGTTAGTCATAAAATGTAAAGATGAAGAATGGCATCATTTTAATTGTATCTCATATTGTGAATCAACCTTCACAATGAGTTGCTGAGGTATTGCACTGCTTTGAATAAGTAATGCTTCACCACTAGAGAAGACTAATGTTACTTATTCTCTGTCGATACCACCACCTATGGTGGGTGAGCAGGTACCCTGTTGTTGTAATAGTGACAACCTAGTTATGAAGTATAAGTCCACAATATGAGAGATACCTGATGATATGTTTTGCCTGACGCAATGGGATTATGCTTAAGATTCACTATTGAACGGTCAGTGCTTTACACAATGTTTTGTTCATAGTGAACTGTTCAAGTTGATAATTGTCATTTTAATTATATTTCATATGGGTGGTGGTATCCGGCAAGAATAAGTAACATTGATTTTCTCCACTGGTGAAGCGTTACTTATTCAAAGCAGTGCAGTATCTTGGCAACCCGTGAAGGTTGAGTCACAATATGAGATACAATTAAAGCGATGCCAATTATTGACTTGAACAGTTCACTACGAACAAAACGTGGTGCAAAAGCACTGACTGTATTCAATAATAATTTTATTTATGGGGTTTTTTTTTTTTTTTTTGCACATGCTGTTGTATATTTATGAATTTACTGATTGCCTTTTTTATGCAAATAGGTAAATAACTTGTTCACAGCTAAATGTGAAGTACTTATGCAGAAGGAAAGTGAAGTTGTTGAAGAAACCAATAAATTAAAAGAGGTTAATCAGAAGCTTGAAGCAACACAGCAGAGCCTGACTTCAACAAAACAGGTTAAAATGAACTTTGCTTTGAATAACTTTTATGAAATTTCCTTGCAGCAAAGAATTTCAAAGTATTTGTACTTGCTCATAGCTATTATATACTAACTGTAAATTTAGCATTTTTAATGTGAAATATGAGGAATGTAACAAAAGTAAATGTGTATCTGCCAGTACAATGCTGATATTTGTGGATATTTTATATGACTTTTAGCTCCTAAATCTGAAAACTATACTTATAAATTTAAACACATATCATATTTTCCTCCATTATCACTCAAGATAAAATGGCCATTAGCGATATATCATTTCAGGTACAATGCTGAAACAATACAAGGTATGGCTGAAAGAAATGAGAAATATTTGTTAAATCATTTATTATTTTAAATACAATATTTTATCATCTTTAAAGTAATCTTCATCCACTCCTGTGCTGTGCTCCATTTGCAATTTTCAGGATCTAAAACAACAGTGCACCTTTAATTGCTGTGCTGCATTCTTCTGAATGTCTGTGAAGTCCTCAAATCATTTACCTTTAAAGTGGATTTTAATTTTTGGAAAAAAAGTCACACGGCGCCAGATCTGTTGAATAAAGGCATGTGATCCAATGTTGTGATCTTGTTTTTCGTATTAAAAATTCTCTCACTGCAACAGAGGAATGACACACTATATTGTCACTATGCAAAAAAACCATTTGTCTAGTCATAAATTGGGCTGTCTTTTGAATTTTTTCATGATGTCTTAACATTTATTAAATCTCAACTTAGTGTCTGATTTGCCAGGACAGATTTCATGATGAACAACACCATGACAATCAAAGTAAAGGACAAACATGGACTTGATCTTCGATTGAGACATTCTTGCTTTCTTTAAAGAGGATGTTTCCCATTGCATGGTTTTGTGGATCATACTGAAAGATCAGGGATTCATCTTCTGTTATCACTGAATCTAAAAAGTCGGGAGTTTCACTTTTTTTTTTTTTTTTTTTTTCCCCCCAAATATTCACTGCAGACTTCCTTATGTTTCTGCTTCGATTCTGATAGTCTGTCAGGACAAGTGCACACCTTTCTCATGCCCAACCAGTCTGTCAAAATTGTTCTCACCGTTTCTTTGTCAATGTGTAACTATTCTGCGAGTCAGATCAGTCGACCGTTAGATGAGTTGAATGCCCAACCAATGCACACAATCACTCAATTTTTTTTCAACATTTTGTCATGTCGAAGTTGGCAGTTTTCCTGTCTTGTCATTGTGGACATCTTCCAGTCCCTCTCTGAACCATTTGTGCCATTTTTACACTTGTGGTTGACTCGTGGTTTCATCACCATACACTTTCTGTAACATCAGCAACATTCCTGCATCATTTTTACCGAGCTTCACTAAAAATTTAATAACAGTCCGTGGTTGGTGATCATAAGGATGCTTGAAATATAACAAATTATCTGAAGTCATGTTTGACATTTTGACAATTTCTCATAGTAGTGCCAAGTGTGAGAGAATATTTAGCCACATTAGGAAAAAAAAAACTGAATTCAGATCTCTTAGTGATGAAGCTTTGGAAATACTCCTGACAACCAAGTCTAGACAGTAAGTTCATTGTTATGAACAAACCTTTGACTCAACGTTACTGAAGAGGGAAACGTGTGCAACAGTATTTCTTTAAGCAATCAAAATCAGTGTAAAGTTGATGTTTAATAGAGTATCCAACAGAAATGCACAGACTGAAAAATGTTAGGTAAGCTAATTTTTAAAAACATACTGCATGGGTAAATGATACTATCGCTGTATTTTATTGTAAAGTGTATTTTGCCACTGAAAAATGATATCTAGTGCAGTGCAGACTGCAGAAAAAAAAAAAAAAAAAACCCTGTTTGTTTTCCCTATTTTTCTCCTGCTTACAGATATCTAGTCACCCTTTTTGTAAGTTTATAGCTGGCAGATGTTCATAAATCATGCAAGAAATTGCAAAAACATCAGTATGGTTTATATCTTTTCCAAAACCTTTGAAACTCATTACACAGTAGCAAAAAAAAAAAAAAAAAAAACTCAAAAGCAGGTGTTGGAATTTTTCACTGATATTTCTCCTGACAGAAAATCTACTGTCCTTCAAATATGCATGTAGTATTGAGGCTTGTGATGCAAGAAAGCAGGCATATGTAACATCAGCCAAAAAAAAAAAAAACCCATTTTGCACATCCAATCCCTCTAAACATTTGTCCAATTGCTCCTTGAATTTATTTAAGCTATCAGCTTCCACAATAGCAGGTGGAAGTTTGTTCCAACAACAACTAACTGCTGGCTAAAGGCAAATTTCTACACATCTATTCTACAACTGTCTTTCCTCAATTTGAATTTCTGCCCCCCTCAGGCTTGTAATCTGAGCAAGTGGAAGAATCCCATCAGAATTCAGCATGCTAAACCTGTTCAAGGCCTTATACACACCGTTCAGATCACCTCGCAGGTGCCTAGTCTCCAGATGCTGCAATATGCAGAAGTTAAACCTTTCTTGGTGAGACCATTTGGTTTCCCTAACCAGTCTTGTTGCCATTCTCTGTACTCACTCAAGCAACTATACATCCTTCCTGTAATAAGGCCTCCAGACCTATACTCAATGTGTGGCCTGACCATTTCCTTATACAAAAGGAAAATCAACTCCTTTTCCCTACTGGCAAAATTCCTGTATATCATTGACAATACCCAGTGACCTGCTCTGGCAGCCTGTCTGCCTGCTTAGAAAATTCCATATCTGACTGCACAATTACTCAGAGGTCTTTTTCATTTTCTACCTCCCTAAGTGTAGTACCACATAGTAGGTATGTTTCTCTGGGGTTACTTCTACCTGTATGCAGTACTTTGCATTTGTCAAAGTTAAAATTCAGTTGCCACTTCTCAGTAAAAAAAAAGGCCCAAATTTTGTAGATCCTGTTGCAGTAGTACACTGGTGCTGCTGTAATTAACAACACTGCCAATGTTTATCATCTGCAAATTTCGACATTAAGCCTGATATACCTTCATCATTATCATTGATAAATATACAAAACAACAGTGAGCACAACACCGGACTCTGGGGAATTCCATTAATAACGTTAGTCCATGCAGAGCAGCATCCATTGATTACCACTCAGTCATCTCCCACTCAACCACTCTTTTATCCATTGTAGCAACTTTCCCTTAATACCATCCTGCTTAAATTTGTATAGTAGTCTTCCATTCACAGCAGTGTCAAGTTTTCCTGAAATCTAAGTATATGATATCAAAATTATTTTTTGCATCCAGTTCCTTTGTAACCACATAGTATCCAATCAAATTTGTCAGACAAGACTTTCCCTTAACAAACCCATGCTGTTGCTGAATTATTATTGCAGTCTTGTCTAGATGATCCTGCAATGCATCTTTAACCAGCAACTCCTTTATTTTACCTGGAACAGAAGTTAAACTAACTGGTCTGTAATTACTCATGTCACCCTTATGTTTAACTTCAACAATTTCTTCCCCACTTTGCTCTCAGTTATTGCAGAATCATTAAGCACCCTGTTACAGTTTAATAAACATCCGGCGTTTTTCTCCTTTAATAACTGGTGTGAATGTAGATGCAAAATACTCATTCAGATTATCAGTTGTCTGAGCAGGATCATCAACAGTCGAATCATAAATATCAAGTGTACCAATCTGATTCATCCCCTTTCTTCTAGAGCAGGCAGGCCTGGGCAAACGTTTTGGCTGAAGGGCCACATTAGGAATTCAAAAAGAAGGCGGGCCGCACATAAAATACTATTTTTAGATATATATTATTTGTTATCATGAAGAAGAAATATAACATAAAAAAAAATTATTCTCTAACAACCAAGAATTTTAATGAGATGAATGGAACCGTTTTACATCTTTTAACATTTTTTTTAATTTTGGGTTTTAATTTTATAGTTGAGATTCTTAAAACTGCTTGTAAATGTTCATCGGTGATGCTTGATCGTAAAGAATTTTTATTTAGATTCATGATGCAAAATGTTTGTTCACATATGTAGGTTGATCCAAAAATAACCAACATTTTTTGGAAAAATATTTAAGTTCGTCGAATTTGTCTGAATTACGAGTATTGTAAAATTTACAGATTTCCACGACTGTGCAATTCCCTTAAATCAGTATCACACTGCAGATCTATAATCTGAAGTTGTAATTCACTCGGTGCACTATCAATTTCTATTGAAAATGAGTTGCGCACTGTTGCCAAACTTGTCTCAATTTTTCGCAAATCTTCGTGAAAAGTTGTCATTCAAAGCATTGACAATATTTTTCAAATTTATTTTCTGGAATCTTCAGCAACTTCATGGTTGGAAAGTGGTCTACATTGTTAATCAATAAATGTCAAAGGAACAACTGGAGTTTTAATTGAAATCCATTCAAACTTTTTAACATATCATGACGTATAAATTTTTTTCTGTTGTAACACGGTGTTGAAAGTATTCAAGCGTGTCACGACTTCTAGGGTAAACACAAAATCACAAATTCAGTTATCAGTTAATTCGGGAAGGTCCATAATATTTTTCAGTTTTAAAAATAGAATGATGTCATCTTTAAGATCCCATACTCACCGAAGAACTTTTCCTAACCTAAGCCATCGAATTTGGCTATGATAAGGAATATCTGTGTACTCGGATTCAATACCTTGAAGAAAATTAACGAATTGTCTGTGTTTCAGGCCCCTCGATCGTATTAAATTTACTAGTTTAATAATACAAGATGTGACATGTTCAACTTTTAAAACATTTTTACATAATACTTGATGTATAATACAATGAATTGTAATTAAATTATAATCAGGATAATTTTCACAAATTTTATCCTGGAATTTTCTTTAACGCTCCAACATTTTTACCTGTCAAACTTGGTGCTCCGTCAGTTGTTACGCTTACCATTTTGTTCAATTGTAAATTATATCTTGTTAAGCATTTTTCAACTTTTTCAAATATATCAACTCCCGTTTTTTGGTCTTTAAGAGATTCTATTGATAGAAGCTGTTCAATAATTTCAAAATTAGAGGTACATTCACGTATGAAATTTAATAACTGTGCAGTATTCTTTTGGTCATTACTTTCGTCGAGAGCTATCGAGTACCGTGTTATGGATTCTAATACTGATAATAGTTGCTCATTCAAATTTGTATCGATACTTCTTACTACGGTTTCCCGAGATAAACTTATATTCTCAAATTTGTGTTTAATGTCAGGACATAATTCCACAAGCTTCAGTCATACATTCTTTAATATAGTCTCCATCAGAAAAAGGCTTGTTGCTTTTTGCAAGTTAGCCGTTTGTAGTTAGCCGCGTAAACACATTTTGTTGTCTAGATAAATTTTGAATCAATCCATCAGCAGTTTTCTTTCTCGCTTCCGGAGTTAAATTGGCACCATATTCAGAATGTTTAGTAGTGAAATGTCTTTTACTATTGTACTCTTTCAACACTGAGACACTCTCCCGGCAGATGAGATAGTCTTGTTATTTATGTTAGCAAAAAAATATTGTTCCACTCTTCATTGAAGACATGATGCACTTGTTGAATTTTTCATTTTTTATTCATTTTTAAAAGGGCGTAAATATTATTTTTATCGCTACTGGCACCAAGATGATAACCGAAGATAATGCAAAAAAACTAACTGTGGGATGACCGTCAGAGAAAACAGATTGAAACTGCGGCCAGTCAGCGGTCCTATCCTATTACTCCACCACCGCAGCAAAGCCATTGTCATCACCGGTTGTCTGTTACCGTAGTTTCATGCAGTTAGTTTATAATCACAGATTATACCGTTATAAAAGCGCCCGTTGGCTCGCTCCGGTTCGCGCACAATTTCAAATTCTATCTCAATTTGAACAATACAGAGATGATAAAACAATTTACAAGTCGACAAATTCTATAATGTATTACATATACAAATTTATTTTTCAAAAAGATGTTGCAAAAGGCATAAAATAAGTAACATTTTTTTCGAAAATACGATTAAAGCTCGCGGACAAAAAATGTGTGGCTGGCTGCATGTGGCCCGCAGGCTGTAGTTTGCTCAGGCCTGTTCTAGAGTTTATATAAGTAAAGAAGTCTTTGCTGTTTTTCTTAGAATCCTTTGCCAAAGATTTCTTGTAATCTGCTTTTTGAAAAAAGCAGATTACAAAAAAATCTTTCACAAAGGGGATTATGCTTGCCGCCTAATCTCCTTTGTGACTTGATTACAGACTAGCTTATATCTGCCATAGGCTTCTGTGTCACTTGATAATTTATATGCATCCCATGCATTTTTCTTTTCTGCTACAGGTCTCATTAGTTCATCTGACCTCCATTTAGGCCTAACGTTAAACAATATTTCTTTATCAGTATGGAAAGCCTAGTAGCTTCCACGATTAATTCCTTGAATGCTTCCCACTTAAAATTTGCTGTTGGTAACATCAGTTGGTCCCACTGTACAGAATTTAAACTGTCTGAGACCACTCTAGTCACCTTTACAGAAGCCAAAACCCTTCCCTTACCCCTGATGGTAATTATTTATTTTTAAGTAAATGCCACATCAGTACACTGTTGATCACTGCCACCTAGTGGTTTCTTTATCTGCAAATTCTTAATGCATGAATGAACACTGCTAATAACTAGATCAAGAGTATTACACTCTGGTTGCCTCTTGAACATGCTGCTGCAGAAAACAGTCATCCAATAAATCCACAAAAGTCTTGCTAGTGTACAAGTGACGAACCCACAAATTCCAGTCAATATCTAGGAAATTAATCTCTCATTATAAGACAATCTGATTTACTGGCCCATTATTTCTCTGCACAATTGCTCATTATACTCATCAGAGTCATTAGGCCTGTAACACACTCCTTTCATTTTTGCTTTCCCAGTGCTTATGTCACACCAAACTGATTCAACATTGCACTGCCCATCTATGTCAACTGGATGCACTTCCTTAGATTTTGGTTTTTTTAATTAATAGAATAACCCCTCCTCCTTTCCTATTCTTTCTGTGCACATTGTACTCCCCAAATTCCAATTCTGCATTCCTAATATCTGTGTGACACCGTCCCTGATATCCCAACAATATCTGCATTTGATGTCTTGACCAGCACTTAAAATTCATCAAATTTATTTACTTGTACTATTAGTAATAGTACAACTAATAGTTACACTATTAGTAATAGTATTTGCCATATAGTGCAAGGAAGCCACAAGCTTTTGTTGCATTGCCAGAAAAAAAAAAAAAAAAAAAAACAAGTTGATAAGAAAACACAAATTATATGCTTCCCTTCTCACAAGATAAGTATCCAGTTGACCTTTGAATTTATTCAAACTATCAACCTTAACTACCTGCAAGGGCAACTTGTTCCAGCTATCAACAACTTGCTGGCTAAAAGAAAACTTCCTACAAAATAATCAAACCTCAAGCCTCTTAATTGAAATTTATGACCCCTAGTTCTGGAATTCTTTTGAAACAGTCAATTCCAGCTTTGTTCATTTTACTAATCCCCATCACAGCCCTATAAACCTCAATCAGTTCACCTCTGAGGTTCCTAGTTGCCAAGCTCTGTAGGCGAAATAAGAGTCTTACTTCAGAATAAAATCTGTTTTACTTCATACTGTCTTCCTTCTGTCGATCTCACCATTCGAGTCTCCTGTCTTTGGACCCTTTCAAGAAACTTTTTTTTTTTTTCCCCAGATGAGGTCTCCATATTTGAACACACTATTCCAAATTTGATCTTACAATTGCCTTATACAATGGAATTATGATCTTCCTGTCCATAAATTTCATGTTCTCTGGTTGATTTATGTTTTTGCTGGACGAAAAACTGATTTCCCTGGTGGGAGCCTTGCTATTTTCTCTCTCTCTCACAGACTGAATCAGGCAATGAGTGAAAAAAAGGCCCATAAGTTCCATCATGTTTGAATGTTCAATAAATCATCAATAAGACACTATGGACTTTGCTGGCTGCCTGTTTACACTGCTCAGAAAACTTCATATATATCTGCCTGTATTGTAACTCACAGATCCTTTTCCTCTGCTGTTTTTAATTCAGCTCCACCAGGTGTATAATTTATTTATTAGTATGAATCAGAGCTATAATGCTCAATATGTTATACGTTGATATCAGCTCACCCGTTCACCTACAAAAGATCGATTATCTTTAATCATTTCGCAATGATCGCCCGTTTACCTACAAAAGATTGATTATCTTTAATCAATTTCTCAATGTTTATAAATATTCAACGATAGAATCTGCGTTGGGCTCAGAAATACACATTAACTAGCAGATTCTTAAACAGGGGCTACCCACTTGCTATAATGTACAGAATTAGGGTACAAGCTAAGGATAGAATACAAAAAAATACACCAACCAACAATAGTAATATCAAAAAATACTTTATTTCTGTCCCACATGTTGAACGGTGGCACAAACAACTTAACAGATTCTTTAAAGATACCGAATTTAAAATTGTAGCCAGGCCAATACAGAAATTACACACTATACTGAACAATCGCTCAGTCCTTTCCTCGTTCGCAACACAAATAAATGACACCGCAAGAAAAGTATGTTTCTTGTGGTGATTGCGACTCATCTTATCAGGGTTCTACGTGGTTTCCTCTGAATTTTGTGTTAATCACCATGCAGCCTCAGTTTGTGTGTCTCGTTCAGCGGTGTCAGAATCAGCCTTTCATGCCATTAATGAAAAACATTTTATTTAACGAGGCCAAAATACTTAGTGTTCAACATAATTATATGAGACTATTAATTGCAGAAACTGGCGCAAAGACAAATAATCCTCAGCCCTATTCGGTAATTTTCATTCCTGTGATTACAACATATGGTCACAGCATTGTCAGCTTCAGGAAGGAAAATCGTTTTGCATTTTTTTTTGTTAAATTAATTTTTTACTTAATTTTTAATTGCGTTAAATTGATTTTTAATTGTGTTCATTTGATTTTTAATTATTGTTAATTATTTTTTACTGTAATGTAAGATTTTCGATTTTTTAAATTGTTTTTATTTTAATTTCTGGAGAGTATCATATGGAAGTGTTCTACGTATCGTATTGAGGTAAACTTCTCTTATTCTTTTACAAATAATTTATTTATTTCCCAAGTGTAAGACATTGCATTTAGCATCATTAAAACATGCCACTTCTGACCCCTCTTTGAAGTCTGCTCAAGTCATCCTGAAGGAGTATTCCTTCACACTGATCGTTAACAACTTTGTCAATCTTTACTTAATCTACAAATTTTGACATAGTCGTCTGTCCCTTTATTGATCTCATTTATAAAAATGAGAAACAAGAGTGGTCCAAGAACTGATCCTTGAGGGACTCCACTCCTGATGTTACACCAATATGAAGAACATTCATTAATTCAACCTTCTGCCCTGCAGCAACCCAGCAATCCATCTTAGAATCTTACCATTGTCCTCTCATGAAGGACAGAGTTAAATGCTTTGCTAAAATCCAAATAAACTATGTCAAAATTATTCCCTAAATCATGAGTAACTGTCAAAATAAGCTACTAAGTTAGTTAAGCATAATTTACCTGTAATGAAGCCATGTTGTATGCCCTTCAGAATGCTATATCTATCTGAATATTCCAGGATTGCCTTCTTAATCACTGCCTCTAAGATTTTTCAGACTAAGTGGTCTGCACTTCACACTTCTCCAATCCAAAGAATTCCACCTGAGTCTAAAGATGCCCTCATAATTAACCTCAATAGTTCAATACACACTTCTGTACTTTCCCTCAAAACTACAGGGTATATGCCATCAACTCCAGGAGCCTTAACTTGTCTTTATGCTCAAAAGTTTTCCTAATAAACAATCATCTGTAATTATGACATCACTAATTTCATATGGTTCAGCCTCACTTGCACAGCATGGTCTTTCATCAGTAAAGACAAATGCAAAGTACCTGTTAAATTCATCCAGAACATCAGCTGGGTTGTCTAAGACTTTCCCACAACCAGTGCACAAGGGTCCAGTCTGATTTGCTTTTTTCTTCCTTGTATTCACACACACGAAATATTCCTTGTCCCCATTTTTTACTCTCTTAGCCAATGCTTTCTCACATGCAGCTCTGGCATCCCTGACTTTATTTGTTGATACTTATTTGTGGTACAAGGTGACATGGAACAGAAGTATGTTCAGGAGCACTTGTTTTGAGAAAAAGTGGAAAAATACCATGATGTTTGCAACTTTCTTGGCATCAAGTTGTTCATAATTCTACCAACATCATCCTTTTGACAGAAGACCACAGGAGACATTGAGTGGAGTGTACTAGGTGTAGGAGGTGGTTTACCAAGATTCAGTACAAGAGTTAGAAGAAAAGCAGGATGCTAAAGATAAAATTTCAATGTATTGATGATGCCCAGAATTTCAATGATGTATTGATTGATACTGATGCCCAGTATCTTCATCCACATTAAGAAAAATGTAGTATAGTGTACCATTACAGAAGACTACAGGATCAACATAAAAGAACTTGAGATTCTCAAGATTTTATTGGTTTTGTTATGAAAGTTTTGTTTGCATGAATTTTTTTTTTTTTTGTACAATTAAGAAGGAAGACTTACATAAATATACCTTATATTTCTCATTCTGCTGGGAGAAAATGTATATGGTTGCAGTATATTAGATTGTTTGCAGAAAGAAAACTTGAACCTCTTAGTTCATGATGAGTACAATAATTATTATTAAACTAAAAGATATTAGCTGAGTTTTAATTGATTTAATAAAGTTGTTATAGTTAATATATTTATGATTTGTAGTAATACTTTTCTATATTTAAGTTTATTTTTCTAGTGTTTGTATGAACCTGACTGAAAATTACCTTTCTAGCCAAATTTTTTGGATGTTATTGTAAAATACTGACAATTAAATTATGCTTTCACTGTGTGTGAAACTTAATGTGAGTTACTTTATTTTGTAGGTTCTTGGTCAGATGATGCAGGAAAGGGATGAACAATTGCATCTCGTGTCCATTCGCAGAGATAAAGAGCAACAGCTGACTGCTCAAGCCAAGCAGGTAAATTTCTGTTTACTCTTCGTCATTTGTTGCTGCATACATGTTGAATTATGTGTATAGTGTACTATAGTGCCAGATTTTTGGCACTATAGTTCACAATGGGATGTACAATTTTGATCTGTATTACTGAAATGTTTCAAACATTCCAAACAAACTTGACTTTTTTTTGGAGGCTGCTAATCCTATAATTATTTTGTCACCTACCTACTTTCACGGTGTCTCTGAAAGGTATTGAAAGGCTTCATTGCTGTATTTTTTGCAGTAAAATGTCAATCAGTGGGATGCTTTTGAAGCATCCCACTGATTGACATATCTATATAACTGAGAGATTGGGTGTCTAGGCTATTTTAGTCTATAGTAGGAAACTTGCCTGTTGTCCAAATGGTAAATAAACATCAGTTTATTCCTTTCTTTACATTAGCATTAATAGAGGCATACGATGCAAGAAATCAAGCTTATGCAGCATCAGCCAAAAAAAAAAAAAAAACACCTCCCATTTCATCCCTCCGTTTGTTCCAAATGCCTCTCCAGCTCAGCCTTAAATTTATTTAGGCTATTAGCTTCCACAACAAAAGATAGAAGCCTGTTCCACCAATCAACTACCCGCTGGCTAAAGGCAAATTTCTGCACATCTATTCCACAACTATCTTTCTTCAATTTGAAACTGTGCCCCCTCCCTCAGGTTCTTAGTCTAAGCAAGACGAAGAATCCCATCAGCATTCAGCTTGCTCAACCCATTAAAGGCCTTATACGCCTCAATCAGATCACCTCACAGGTGCCTACTCTACAGGCACTGCAATTTGCAGAAATTAAGCCTTTCTTGGTAAGAGCACCCCTTTGTTCCCCTCATCAATCTTGTTGTCCTTCTTTGTACTCGTTCTAGCAACTCTACATCCTTCCTAAAATGAGGCCTCCAGACCTGTACACAGTCCTCCAGGTGTGGCCTGACCATTGCCTTGTATAATGGGATTATCACCTCCCTGTCCCTGCTAGCAAAATTCCTATATATATCATTGACAAGGCTCCATGACCTGCCCTGGCAGCCCATCTGCACTGCTCAGCGAACTTCATATTTGGCTGCACAATTACCCCTAGGTCTTTTACACTTTCCACTTCCCTGAGTGCAGTAACATGCAGTTGGTACGTTTCTTTTCAGTTATTACTACCCATATGCAGTACTTTGCATTTGTCAATGTTAAACTCCAGTTGCCACTTCTCAGCCCATTTTCCCAACTTATCTAGATCCAGTTGGAGTAGCATACTGTCTTTAACAACCCTGCAAACCTTTGTATCATCTGCAAACTTGGACATTAAGCCTGATATACCTTCATCAATATCATTGATAAATATGCAAAACAACAATGGGTGCAACACCGAACCCTGGGGAACTCCACTAATAACATTTGTCCGCTAAGAGCAGTGTCCATTGATTACCGCTCTCTGTTGTCTCCCACTCAACCACTCTTTTATCCATTGTAGCAACTTTCCCTTAATACCATCCTGCTCCAATTTGTATAGTAGTCTTCCATGCACAGCAGTGTCAAAAGCTTTCCTGAAATCCAAGTATATGATATCAAAATTAATTTTTGCATCCAGTTCCTTTGTAACCACATAGTATCCAATCAAATTGGTCAGACAAGACCTCCCTTTGACAAACCCATGCTGTGTCTTAACTATTACTGCAGTCTTGTCTAGATGATTCTGCAATGCTTCTTAACCAGTGATTCCATTGTAGTGTAATAGGATTGTGGTGGTATATTTCAACATAGTTTTTGAAATTAGATAGAGGATTAACCATTACTGAGTGTTTTGGATGACACACCTTGACCCCCCCCCCAAATACCAGGCACAGTGTTTTTAGACCTTGCACATAGAGGATATTCCCAGGCATGCAAACAGTTCCACCAGTATGAGGGTGCAGGCAGAGGATTTGGTGCCACAGAACAACTAGGCTTTCCTGAAATTTGACAAACTTAACTCGCAAGTGGAATCTGAATATGAATTGTAGTGTTCAAAGTGAGAGTATTAGTTATCACTGGAAGAATGTCCGTGATAAAGAAAGATGTTGTTCACCATTGTGAGTTTGGGGAAAGTTGCAGAGCAGAATTTTTGATGTCAAAATGGACAGAAGTGCCTTGTGAAAGATTTTAAATCAGAGGAGCAGATAGCAGTAGGCCATCTGGTTATTTTTGGTGAAAATTAAATACTAGTGCTAAATCTAGGGATGCTTTTCTGTCAGCCATTTGTTGAAAAGTGCAAAGATATGTTTGAATTTCACAACAAAATCAGGGAAGTTTGCTAGAAGAAAATTTCTCATTCTTGCAATGAGAAATACTGCATAAATTAAGAAGTGGTGTTTTGATTGAGAAAGAACCAGAGGAAATTCATGTTGCGCAGATGGGAAGAAAATATCATTATGTACCCAATGAAGAGATTTGTTCTAAGGAATTTCAAATTTCTTTTCCCCCAGTAAATAAAAACTGAGTGAGTGCTATAGTATTGCTGTAAATTATTTTCATGTGGGGTTCTGTGTTCATTAATAAAATAATTTTTCAATGTATTTGGAGGGCAACATTCAATTCAGCATCCCACCAAAATTTTGAAATGGTAGCTATAAGAAGAGGAATTAATTCTCGTAAAGAAAAAATGAAGAAATGTTGTATCAAGTGTATACACTAAGAGACAACTGTATTAATTAAAAGCTTACTCATTCACTGTTATTTCATTCTTTTATCATAGGCCATGAACTTTCTAAATATGCATATTGTAAATACAGATACACAAGTTTCATCATTGCTCGAAACTTCACTACATTGTCACACAAAAGGTAGTCTCTCTCTCTCTTAAAAAAATTTACAGACAAAAGTTTTTTGTTTTTTTTCAATGTGTTTCATAATTAATATTTTTGGTAATAGCTCTGCTTGAAGTTCTGATTTCCCCAGTTGAAGACTGTTATGATGTAACAGGAATAATGATTGTAGAGAAACATCAAGGGACAAAAAAGGAACCTTTTAGAGAATTCCCCCCCCCCCATATTTGGTCCATTAATTTGGATCTTTCTGTAATTAGTATGTGCGATTTATGGCACGCTAATAAAAAAAAAAAAAAAAAAAAGGTGGCTGCAAAGGTTCTCTCTCTCTCGAAAATATAAAAATGTTTATTCATTATAATTTTTAAATGTACATATAATTGAAACCCTCTTATTTGGGACATGATCAGGACCAGTAGTTGGTTGGTTGGTTAATTGAAAAAGTCTGTTATACATAACTTAAGAATTTATTTTCATTTAAAGCATTCATTTACATAAAATCGATAATTTATATCTGTTTAATTTTTCATCTGAGATGAAATACGATGTTTTACAGTATAGTCCATCTTGTATTTCATTTGCGAAGAAATATGTTTTTTATATAGTTCCTCCACTTTTATAAGCATCACATCATTGACTATTGAATCGGGTTTGTTACAATGTAAAGCTTTTTAGCTTTTTAATGTAAAAATTTTTTGGCTCTGGATTTTATTTAATATCTTCTTCAAATTTAGATCCAAAGTGCAGCAATGTTGTTTTACGTGTGTATGATTTTCTATATATTATTGTGTATATGATTTTTACATTGTCCATAATTTTGTTTACCAACAAATTAGAGATTATCTTTTGAAGAATATTGTTCAATCCATTGTTACATGGCTTCTTCCTGTAAATCTTCAGAACTCTCTTTGTTTGAAATCTGTTAATAAACCGTGTTCTTCATAGAGTTCTTCTTGTAGTTTGGGACTTTTATTAGCATTGTCACCATTGGGCCAAAGTGGTGTTTTTTTTTTTTTTTTTTTTTTTTAACCCCAAGATATTAGTAAATGTTGAACAATGAATTTTGTTCCATTCTGGTGCTATATTGTAAATGTCAATTACTTCAACGATTCTTTAAGATCTATGTGTGTGTCTTCAATTTTTTCAAAAATTGAACTAACTTTTGCCTATATCTTTTTAGACATTCTAGAACATCCCCCTTGATCCACAGACATTTATCAAATGTTATTCAGCTGAAAAACATGACCTTTATGTTCTCTTAAGTTCCTCACAATTGGGATGTAAAGAAATGTTATTCCAAAACAATAGCATTTTATGAGTGTTATTTTTTTGGGATAACTTTATTTTCTTCAAGTGAATAGTGCAGAGTCCATCCATGCTGATTTTTGAAAGTGTTACTAAGCTAGTAAAGGTGAATGACATATAGTATTAGTACAGACATATAGTGCAAGGAAGCCACTAGCTTTTGCTGCACCTGCCAAAAAAAAAGTAGATAAGAAAACGCAAATTATGCACTTCCGTCCTCATGTAGGAAACTACCTAGTTGACCTTTGAATATCTTCAAACTGTCAGCCTCAACTGTCTGCAGAGTCAGCTTTCTGCTTAAAGAAAACTGCCTACAATCAAGTCTAAACCTTTTCCCCTATAATTTGAATTTATAGCCTCTAGTTCTGAAATTCTTTATAATAGTGAAAATTGTTCCTTGATTTTACTAACCCCTCTAAGGTACTTGCTTGCCAAGCTCCTGTAACCCACATATGTAGGATACAAATTCAAGATTTTCTCGTATGGTTGCCCATTTGCCAATCTCACCATGCAAGTTACCTGTTTTTGGACCCTATTGGTAATGGCCGCATGGTGCAAGAAAGCCTATGGCTTATGCTGCACCAGCAAAAAAAAAAAAAAACGAATAAAACAATGATATAAATAATAATAATTAATAAAAGAAAAGGAAATTAAACCTATCATCCTATGCGCTTCCCTGACCTGAAGGTACTATCCCAGGCCTGGGCAAACTTTTTGGCTGAAGGGCCACATTAGAAATTCAAAAAGAAGGCGGGCTGCACGTAAAATACTATTTTTAGATATATATTATTTGTTATCATGAAGAAATATAACAAAAAATTATTCTCTAACAACCAAGAATTTAATGAGATGAATGGAACTGTTTTACATCTTTTACCATTTTTTTTTTAATTTCGGGTGTTAATTTTGTAGTTGAGATTCTTAAAACTGCTTGTAAATGTTCATCGGTGATGCTTGATCGTAAAGAATTTTTATTTAGATTCGTGATGGAAAATGTTTGTTCACATATGTAGGTTGATCCAAAAATAACCAACATTTTTCAGGCAAAATCTTTATAAGTTCGTCGAATTTGTCCGAATTAGAGTATTGTAAAACTTTACAGATTTCCTCACGGTGGTGCAATTCCCTTAAATCAGCATCACACTTCAGATCTATAATCTGAAGCTGTAGTTCACTCGGTGCACTATCAATTTCTATTGAAAATGGGTCGCGCACTATTGCCAAACTTGTCTCAATTTTTCGGAAGTCACCAGATCTTCATGAAAAGTAGTCATTCAAAGCGTCGATAATTTCCCAATATTTTTCCAATTTATTTTCTGGAATCTTCAGCAACTTTGTGGTTGGAAAGTGGTCTACCTTGTCAATAAATGTCGAAGGAACAACTGGAGTTTTAATTTAAATCTATTCAAACGTTTTGCCATATCATGGGCGTATAAATTTTCCCAATCTAACACGGTGTTGAAAGTATTTAAGTGTGTCACGATGTCCAGGGTAAACGCAAAATCACAAATCCAGTTATTATCAGTTAATTCGGGAAAGTCCATAATATTTTTCAGTTTTAAAAATAAAATTGTCATCTTTAAGATCCCATATTCGCCGAAGAACATTTCCTAAGCTGAGCCATCAAATTTGGCTATGATAAGGAATATCTGTGTACTCAAGATTCAATATCTTTAAGAAAATTAACGAATTGTCTGTTTGCCCCTCGATCGTATTAAATTTACTAGTTTAATAATACAAGATGTGAATCTGCAGATAAATGAACCACTAGGTGGCAGTGATCACAGTGTGTTGAAGTGGGATTTACTCAAGGAGGTAACTACCATCAGAGGTAAAGGGAAGGGTTTTTGTTTTCGTAAAGGCGACTATGATGGTCTGAGACAGTATTTAAATTCTATACAGTGGGACCAACTGATGATGTTACCAACAGCAAACTCAAAATGGGAAGCATTCAAGGAACTAATTTTGGAGGCTACCAGGCTTTACATACCAACTATGAAATATTGTTCAAGGTTTAGGCCTAAATGGTTGTCAGATGAACTAATGAGACATGTGGCAGAGAGGAAAAATGCATGGGATACATACAAATTAATGGGTGACATGGAAGCCTATGATAGATATAACTTGGTCTGTAACCAAGTCACAAAGGAGATTATGCAGACAAAGGCAGACTACGAAAAATCCTTGGCAAAGGATGCAAAGAAACGCAGAAAAGAGTTCTTTACATATTTAAACTCAAGAAGGAAAGGGATGAATCAGATTGGTCCACTGGATATTGATGGTTTAACAGTTGAGGATCCTGCTCAGGTGGCTAACAATCTAAACGAGTATTTTGCATCTACATTCACGCATGAGGAGTTCTTCAGGAAGGAGAATGATGTAGGTAAAGTAAACATTGGCAGTGAGCTGGATGATTTTGTAATAACTGAGAGGAAAGTGGAGGAGAGATTGTTGAGGATAAACATAAAAAAGGCACCTGGGGTGGATGGGATCTATCCAGTTATATTAAAGGAGGCAGCAAAGGAAGTAAGCAAACCCCTAGCCATAATTATGAGAGCTTCTTTGGACTCAGGGGAGGTACCCATAGATTGGAGATGTGCAAATGTAACCCCAATTCACAAAGGAGGATCAAAGGCTGACACAAGTAATTATAGACCTGTTTGTTTAACTTCGGTTCCAGGTAAATTAATGGAGGCACTGGTTAAAGAAGCACTGCAGGATCATCTAGACAAGAATTCAGTTATAGCTCAGGCGCAGCATGGTTTTGTTAAGGGCAGGGCTTGCCTGACCAATTTGATTGGATACTATGATGTAGTCACAAAAGAACTGGATGCAGGTAATAACTTTGATATTATATATTTGGATCTTAGAAAGGCTTTTGATACTGTTGCACATGGAAGACTGCTGCACAAATTGGAGCAGTGTGGCATTGGAGGCAAATTGCTGCTATGGATAAGGGGATGGTTGAGTGGCAGAAGACAGAGAGTGGTAATCAATGGACACTGCTCAACGTGGACTAATGTTATTAGTGGAGTTCCTCAGGGTTCAGTGTTGGGTCCGTTGTTGTTTTCGGTGTTTATGAATGATATTGATGATGGGATATCAAGTTTAATGTCCAAGTTTGCAGATGATACAAAGGTTGGCAGGGTTGTTAAGGACACTACTGACGCTATGCTGCTGCAACAGGATCTGGGAAGGTTGAACAGATGGGCTGAGAGGTGGCAAATGAAGTTTAACATTGACAAATGTAAAGTACTACATATGGGAAACAGTAACCCCAGAGCAACGTATCAACTCTGCGGTACTACACTGACAATGGTAGAGAATGAAAAGGACCTGGGGGTAATTGTGCAGGCAGATATGAAGTTCTCTGAGCAGTGCAGACGAGCTGCAAGAGTAGCTCATGGTGTCTTGTCAATGATATACAGGAATTTTTCTAGCAGGGATAAGGAGGTGATTATTCCCTTGTATAAGGCAATGGTTAGACCACATCTTGAGTACTGTATACAGGTCTGGAGGCCTCATTTCAAGAAGGATGTAGAGCTGCTGGAACAGATACAGAGAAGGGCAACAAGATTAGTGAATGGAACAAAGGTTGCTCTTACGAAGAAAGGCTTAAGTTTTGCAAATTACAGAGTCTGGAGACTAGGCACCGGCGAGGTGATCTGATAGAGGTGTATAAGGCTTTGAATGGTTTGAGCATGCTCAATGCCAATGGGATTCTTCATCTTGCTCAGAATAATCACCTCAGAGGGCATAAATTCAAATTGAGGAAGGACGGATGTCGGATAGATGTGCGGAAATTTGCCTTTGGCCAGCGGGTGGTTGTTTGGTGGAACCGACTTCCATCACTTGTTGTTGAAGTTGATAGCCTAAACAAATTTAAAGCTCAACTGGACAGGTATATCGAACGAACGGAGGGGTGAAATGGGAGTGGTGTGTGGTTTTTTTTTTTTTTTTTTGGCTGATGCTGAATAAGCTTGCTTTCTTGCATCATATGCCTCTACTAATGCTAATGTTCAACTTTTAACACATTTTTACATAATACTTGTTGATGTATAATACAATGAATTATAATTAAATTATAATCAGGATAATTTTCACAAATTTTATCCTGAATTTTCTTTAACGCTCCGACAGTTGTTACGCTTACCATTTTGTTCCATTGTAAATTATATCTTGTTAAGCATTTTTCAAATTTTTCATTGAAAGAAGCTCTTCAATAATTTCAAAATTAAAGGTACATCCACGTATGAAAATTAATAACTGCGCAGTATTCTTTTGGTCATTACTTTCATCGAGAGCTATCGAGTACCATGTTATGGATTCTAATACTGATAATAATTGCTTATTTAAATTTGTATCGATACATTCAATTCTTCTTACTATGGTTTGCCAAGATAAACTTATATTCTCAAATTTATGTTTAATGTCAGGACATATAATTCCACCAGCTTCAGTCATACATTCTTCAATATAGTCTCCATCAGAAAAAGGCTCATTACTTTTTTGCAATTATATGAGAAATAACAAAACTTGCCTCTACAGTAGCTTCTTGTTCCTTACTTAGCCGCATTCTTTACGTAGCCACATTTTGTTGTCTAGATAAATTTTGAATCAATCCATCAGCAGTTTTCTTTCTCGCTTCCGGAGTTAAATTGGCACCATATTCAGAATGTTTAGTAGTGAAATGTCTTTTAATATTGTACTCTTTCAAAACTGAGACACTCTCCCGGCAGATGAGACAAATAGGCTTGTTATTTATTTTAGCAAAAAAATATTTTTTGTTCCACTCTTTATTGAAGACATGATGCTCCTGTTAAATTTTTTGTTTTTTATTCATTTTAAAAGGGCGTAAATATTATTTTTATCGCTACTGGCACCAAGATAATAACCGAAGATACCGCAAAAAAACTAGCTCTGGGATGACCGTCAGAAAACAGATTGGAACTACGGCCAGTCAGCAGCCCTATCCTATTACTCCGCCACCGCAGCAGAGCCGTTGTCGTCATCACCAGTTGTCTGTTACCGTAGTTTCACGTGGTTAGTTTATAATTGCAAATTATACCGTTATAAAAGCGCCTGTTGGCTCTCTCCAGTTTGCGCACAATTTCAAATTCTATCTCAATTTGAACAATACAGAGATGATAAAACAATATACAAATCGACAAATTCTATAGTATATTACATATATTGAATAAATTTATTTTTCAAAAAGCCGTCACAAAAGGCACAAAATAAGTAAACTTTTTTCGAAAATACAGCTCGCGGGCTGCACAAAAATGTGCAGCGGGCCGCATGTGGCTCACAGGCCATAGTTTGCCCGGGCCTGTACTATCCAAATCTTTGAATTTCCCCAAACTGTCAGCCTCTACCGCCCATGTAGGCAACTTATTCCAGTAATTTATAACTCGCTGGCTAAAATAAAACTTCCTGCAGTCCAATCTAAACATTTCCCCCCCGTAACTTGAATCTATGTCCCCTAGTTCTAGCATCATTTATAATCTTAAATTTCGTCCTCATTCATTTTACTGATACCTCTCACAGCCTTAAACACATGACTCTTTAAAAATTATAGTTGCGAGTTACAGGCTCCGAAAAAATAAGTGTTTGCCTTTTTATTTACATAATTTTTATTTTATATTGTACTTAATATGTAGTCTTATAGTTATAGTTACACTGGTAATTTTTATTTTAATTTATATAAAGAGTTTTTGTGGATTAATACTTAATATAGGTAAAACCGTTATTTCATTCGAATGTTGCAGTCATTGTTTTTGTATATAGTGGTAGGGAATTCAAATTTTTAATTGAAGTAGCTCTAATGTGTAATTATATAGAGCAGGGGTGGGCAACTTTTTTCGTCAGCGGGCCGAATTAAATTTTCGCATCATGATGCGGGCCGGAATAGATTGAACGATTTAATAAAAAAAAATCAGAACCTAAAAAATGGTATATTACTCGAATTACCAAATTATTAATGTATTTTTAAAAAAAATAGCTGAATGTCCAATTATCATTGAAAATGCGGCATTCGGCATCAATTTTTCTTTTTTTTTTAATTGGCTCATTTTATGGGCTATAAATTATATTAAATTAAAAATTGTAATAATTAGAAAAGGCATAAAACAAAATATCTCGCACCAATATTATTTTTTTCAATAAGAAGTCAAACCCAAAGGAACTTCGTTCGATCGATGCTACAATAATAATTAGGAAATAACTCTTTGACGCTGCATAGAATCACTTGGTTACTGTTGTACTGGCCGCGATTCCCGATTGAACCGAATTAAGCCGAACGTTTACGGCGAGTGTAGTCAGGTATGGATTTTCTATATTGATGCATTTACCGAGGGGGCCGGATTCAACATTGTCGCGGGCCGACTGTTGCCCGCCCCTGATATACAGTAATACGCTTCACTGTTTCTATTAGATAAAAAAATAAACATTTAATTTATTGATCTTATTAATTTAAAACATCATGCCCCAAACTAGAGCAGCAAAGCAACGGGCATAAAGTGGCAGGAGTGCTGTGACTTGGGGTAGAATTGAGGGGGGTGATTCTCCAATTGATCACAGCCTAAAAAAATGTGCAACTTGTGAAGTGTTTGCCGAACTCTCTGGAACGGAACATGATATTGCCATGGGGGACGTCTTTGTGTGTGCGCAATATAAGGAGTGTAAGGAAATCAGCCTACAACTCAGCGTTATGTGCCTATATGAGAGTTTGAGGACAGGGTGGATGCCCTCGAAAGATCTAAATTGAGGGGCCCATCAGGCTCTCAGCTGCCCACATCAACGCCAAAGCTTGCACTTGGTCATCACGCAACACAGCGGCAACCCCCAAGGCAGAATGCACTGGTCCCACAGCAACTAGTAGTTGTTGGTGACTATTGTCAAGGAAACGGGAAACATGCTTTGTAAAAAGGATAGGTGGAACAGGACCATGGTATGTCTGCCAGGGGCAAAGGTTGATGACGTTGTAGAGCGGATATCATCTTTTACGGGGAACAAGAGGTGATATAGTTGTACACGTTGGCACTAATGATATTAAGAGTAGGAGACCAGCAGAATTACTTAACAAGTACAGGTCACTGTTGAACAAAAGCCGAGAATTAGGGTTGAATTTGAAAGTGTCTGCAATTCTGCCCAGACACGATAGAAGGGAGTATATGATAAGAGCCTTGTCGATCAATTCGGCCCTGGAAAGATTGTGCAAGGCTCAAGGGATAGAATTTATTTCAGCCTGGACTGTACTTTTTAACAGGAGAGACTGCTTTTACAGGGATGGAATATACTTAAATAGAAAGGGTGCAAGAATATTTGCTGATTCTATCGAGGCAGTGTTAGGTGGGTCAGAAAACTGCTAGCTTGGGAGGATACAAAGACTAATAGATTAACAGTAACCACTGGCAGAGGTGAAAGTGATTCTTGCACTGCTTCTATTGGAATGAGAAGCCTGAAAAACAAGATGCAGGATATTTCAGAGACTGCTGGGAGTCATTGCGGTACAAGTAAACACATGGGTTGTGGTTGCATGTATACTTGCGTGTACACCAATGCTAGGAGTTTGGTAAATAAATTTGATGAATTTTAGGTATTGCTCAAAGCATCAAAGGCGGATATTGTTGGGATATCAGAGGCGTGGTATCACACAGATATAAGGAATGCAGAACTGGAATTTGGTGAGTACAATGTGTACAGAAAGGATAGACAGGATAAGAAGGGAGGAGGGGTTATGCTATTAGTTAAGAAACACATAAAATCCAAGGAAGTTAAGCCAGTCGACATCGCTGGACAGGGCAGTGCTGAGTCAGTTTGGTGTGACATAAGCATTGGGAGATCAAAATTGAGAGTAGGAGTGTGCTATAGGCCTAATGACTCTGATGAGTATAATAAGAAACTGTACAGGGAAATAGTGGGCCAGTAAATCAGAGAGGCTTATAATGGGAGATTTTAATTTCCCAGATATTGACTGGAATTTGTGAGTTGGTCACTCCCACACTAGCAAGGCTTTTATTGATTTATTGTATGATTGTTTTCCAGATCAGCATGTTCGGGAGATAAATAGAGGGAGTAATACTCTTGATCTGATTATCAGTAGTGATTCTTAATGTGTTAAGAATCTGTAGATAAAGGAACAACTAGGTGGCAGTGATCACAGTGTGCTGAAGTGGGATTTACTCAGAGGTAACTACCATCAGGGGTAAAGGGAAGGGTAATTACTTTCGTAAAGGCGATTATGATGGTCTGAGACAGTATTTAAATTCTGTACAGTGGGACCAACTGATGATGTTACCAGCAGCAAATTCAAAATGGGAAGCATTCAAAGAACTTATCTTGGAAGCTATTAGGCTTTCATACCAACTAAGAAATATTGTTCAAGGTTTAGGCCTAAATGGATTTCAGATGAACTAATGAGACATATGGCAGAGAGGAAAAATGCATGGGATACATACCAATTAACACGTGACACAGAAGCCTATGGTAGATACAAAATGATCTGTAACCAAGTTACAAAGGAGGTTAGGCAGGCGAAAGCAGATTACGAGAAATCTTTGGCAAGGGATGCAAAGAAAAACAGCAAAGAGTTCTTTACTTATGTAAACTCTAAAAGAAAGGGGATGAATCAGATTGGTCCACTTAATATCGATGGGTCAACTGTTGATCCTGCTCAGGTAGCTAACAAACGAAATGAATATCTTGCATCAACATTGAAGCATGAGGAGTTATTCAGCGAGGGGAATGCCAGAGGTATATTCAACTCTGGCAGTAAGCTAGAGAATCTTGTAATAACTGAGCGTAAAGTGGAGGAGAAATTGTTGAAGATAAACACAAGAAAATCACCTGGGGTGGATGGGATCTCTCCAGTTATATTAAAGGAGGCAGCAAAGGAAGTAAGCAAACCCTTAGCCATAATTATGAGAGCTTACTTGGACTCAGGGGAGGTATCCACAGACTGGAGATGTGCAAATGTGACCTCAGTTCACAAAGGAGGATCAAAGGCTGACACAAGTAATTATAGACCTGTGAGTTTAACTTCTGTTCCAGGAAAATTAATGGAGGCACTGGTTAAAGAAGCATTGCAGGATCATCTAGACAAGACTTCAGTTATAGCTCTGACACAGCATGGTTTTGTTAAGGGGAAGTCTTGCCTGACCAATTTGATTGGATACTATGATGCGGTCACAAAAGAACTGGATGCAGGGAATAACTTTGATATTATATACTTGGATCTTAGAAAGGCTTTTGATAATGTTGCACCTGGAAGACTGCTGCACAAATTGGAGCAGTGTGGCATTGGAGGCAAATTGCTGCTGTGGATAAAAGGATGGTTGAGGGGGAGAAGACAGAGTGGTAATCAATGGACACTGCTCATCGTGGACTAATGTTATTAGTGGAGTCCCTCAGGGTTCAGTGTTGTATTATTGTTTTCTGTATTTATAAATGATATTGATGATGGTATATCAAGCTTAATGTCCAAGTTTGCAGACGATACAAAGGTTGGCAGGGTTGTCAAGGACACTACTGACACTATGCTGCTGCAGCAGGATCTGGAAAGGTTGTGCAGATGGGCTGAGAGGTGGCAAATGAAGTTTAACATTGACAAATGTAAAGTACTACATATGGGAAACAGCAACCCCAGAGCAACGTATCAACTCTGTGGTACTACACTGACAGTGGTAGAGAATGAAATGGACCTGGGGGTAATTGTGCAGGCAGATATGAAGTTCTCTGAGCAGTGCAGACTGGCTACAAGAGTAGCTCATGGTGCCCTGTCAATGATATACAGGAATTTTTCTAGCAGGGATAAGGTGATTATTCCCTTGTATAAGGCAATGGTGAGACCACAACTTGAGTACTGTATACAGGTCTGAACCTCATTTAAAGAAGGATGTAGAGCTACTGGAACAAGTACAGAGAAGTGCAACAAGATTGCAATGAAACAAAGGGGTGCTCTTACGAAGAAAGGCTTAAGTTTTGCAAATTAGTGTCTGGAGACTAGGCACCAGCGAGGTGATCTGATAGAGGTGTATAAAACCTTGAATGGTTTGAGCATGCTCAATGCTGATGGGATTCTTGCTCAGAATAATCACCTGAGAAGGCATAAATTAAAATTGAGGAAAGACAGATGTAGGATAGACGTGCGGAAATTTGCCTGTAGTTGGTTGGTGGAACAGATTTCCAACCTTTGTCGTGGAATTTGATAGCCTAAATAAATTTAAGGCTCAGCTGGACAGGTATTTCGAACGAACGGAGGGGTGAAGTGGAAGTGGGTTTTTTTTTTTTTTTTTTTGTTGTCTGATGCTGCATAAGCTTGCTTATGCAGCATCAGAAAAAAAAATAATAATAAAAAAAATAAAAATATCAGCCCTTCAAATTATACCAGATATGGCTTCCAGATAACCGACGTTCAAACAACAACTGTCAAACCATCGATAACAAGTGGACCAATTTGATTCATCCCATTCCTTCTATTGTTTATATAAGTGAAGTCTTTGCTAGTGTTTTCTCCCTCTTCTGATATCTCTCTCTCTCTCTCTCTCATCCTTCAGCCAAGATTTCTCTGAATCTGTCTTTGCTTGCCTGACCTCCTTTGTTTTTCCCGAGCATTCAGCTTAAGTTTCATAGAAACAACTTTCTTTTCACTTGTATTTCATTGATTTACATAATAATTAAATTACTTATTATAATTAAATTAGTTATAAGTGCACAAATAATTTTACTAGTGCAAACACACTATCAATGACTTTCAAGACTCTTGGAAAGCATGCAACCCTCAACTAGTGTAGAATGGTGCTACTATACTAGCTTCAAGCATATTGAACTGGTGGGCATTGGGCAGCAATTTAGAGAGGGAAGGAGCATCAGTTATTGGTCTTCTACTTTAACATAAACATCTCCCCCCCCTTTCCCAATATATTTCCCAGTGCATTATTACAGTATTATAATGCACTGGGAAAAACTCCTAGATTTCTAAACCGATATGCATTTACTTTAAATTCACTTTCACCACTTTTTATGAATGTATTTTAACACCATACATAATTGATTTTAGAAGAATGGTCAAAAATATGCCTCAGTTTGCTGAGATGTGATATCAGTTTATTGTAGTGTTAAAATATTTAAATTTATAATTCCTATAATCATCACCATTTGCCTTCATATTCTGTCTGCATTTTTATGCATTTTGAGTAATTTTTGTGTATTGTATTATTTTTTTTATATATTGAGCAATTTATCCCCCCCCCCACCCCTTCAGGTTTTATCTGCCCTTGATGTGAGTTCTAAAGATGCAGAAGGTCTTCATGATAAGTTAGACAGACTAAAAACAGTAGAAAGAATAAATGAAGAAAAGCTTGAAGAATTCCAGAAATATATGTATAGCCAATTTGAAGCATTAAATAGTATGTTTACTAGTATGGCTGAAGAGAATATTCAGAAGACTGAAAATTTTCAGCAATTCAATGGTAAAGTTATTCCACATTTTACTCAGTTAATAGCTTTAGTATTGTTTAGGATTCTCTTAAGGAGTGCATGTATATTTATTTACAGCTTATTTTATTTATTAATTATGTATTGGTCTAAATTATAAAATATACTATCATGGATTTAGATGTGAGAGTGGGTGGGAGAAGGGAAAACAAAACTACTTTAATTGTTAAAATAGTTTTGCGGGGTGGCATACTTAAAAATAAATCTGCCTGTTAATAACATACCTTCTTTGTATTTTAAACTATTGTTGAAGATATTCTGTGGTAAACGTAATATTAATGTCCTGAAACCATCACTGAATCCATAGACCACAACAAGTGCAATAACTTGAGTTCTTCCACAATAATATTCTTTCTCTCAGTTTGGAATGTGAAGTGTGCTGTTCTTATTTGAATTTGTGTTAACTACAAATATAAAAATGTGTATGCTAAATTTAGGGCCGATTGCTCTAATCATTGACAAATAATAAAAATCCCTAAATATGAGAAAAGTTAAATTAGAGAGAGAGTCTTTATTGCAACATTTGATTGTAACTGGTTACAAGGTTAAGTATGGCAACTTTCCCTTCATGGCCAAAAGGCCAGGGGTTTACAAATCAGAGGCGTTACAAAAACTTTAAATACCATAAGACATTAAAGAAACAAAATAAATTATATAGGGATAAAACCAAATGAAAAATACATATACAATTTACAGTAGTGACTATTGTCCTCAAAGTTCATGGGAGAGAGCAAGAAGAGCACTGTCAGGCTTGTTTCCTGTTATGCTCACTAATTAATTCACAGGAGTCTCCAACCGGGGCAGTTTCACTTCCATCGATGGGTTGCAATGCTTTGTCAAGAGACAGTGGTGCTACGTCCCCTGTGGTTGCCATTCCCTGTTATGGGGATTGGCAGATGCAGCTGACAGTTCATGGCCGATTGGAGTGTGTAGGGCAGAGTATCCCACGTCTGTATCGTCAGTTGATGGCAAATTTCTTAAGGTTGGCGTCGATGTCCTGGATTCATCCGAGCATCTGATATGGTAGGAAACAATCTGTTAGGTGGAAGCGTGCATGAAGAGGACAAATAGTTGGGGTGGCTCTGAGCTGGGCAGGTGGAATCCTTCAGCCACAGAGATCCCAGAATGAAGGAGATCTGATCAGACCAGTCAACATCTTTACTGTGATTATCAGTCTTTTTTTTGTCAATGAGAGAGAGAGAGAGAGAGAGAGAGAGAGAGAGAGAGAGAGAAAGAAAAAGAAAGGGGGGCAGCCTGGGGATTCCCAGGGCCTGGGCCATTTCAGTTATATTGAACATGGGGTAGTAAAGTGTGCTTATAGGTTATCCATTTGAGGAGCCAATATTCTGCTGCCCAGATGGGTTTTCTGATCGAGGGTGCTGCTGACACCCAGATTTCAGCCGCATAAAGTAGTGGGGATTAATATTGATATTTATTACTTAAAGCTGTCCCAGCCAACCAGTGGCAACCCCTCTGTCAGTTACACATAATTTAGTAGTACTCTTATATACTCCCTCTCCTGTTTGCCCAAGTACAGGGAGGGAAAAACCTGCCATGACCAAAAAGGATTGATATGAACAAATTGAAAAATAATCAAATTACAAAAAATAAATATATATATAATCAAATTTCAGACAAAGTCCAAACTTCGTTGTTTGTTTGTTATTTGGTTTTTAGGAGCATTAGCAACTAAGGCCATATTGCTCCAGGGATATGTGGTGGTCATTCCCTGACCATTCCGCATCCTCCGTATTTTGTGGTCACAGGCTTGAACCCCGGTCAAATCAAGAAGTGTGTGCTACGCACTGCTGCTCCTGCCCACCTGGCTACGGAGGCGCCCCAAACTTTTGTTGGAAAGCCAGCAGTGCTAGGAGCTGCCGAGAGCAGAAATTCCAGCGCCAGGAGCTGCCGAGAGCAGAAATTCCAGCATAAGGAGCTGGAGTTGCAGTGCATATAGCAGACTCAAGCCTCCACGATTTCACAGAACTCTAGGTAATTCGGCATATGCCATACTACATTACAAATCCAAGGCTTCCAGATCAGAAGAGTCTTCCGCCTAAAAATATTTCAATTGCAAAGGCTTGGAAAGTCAACGTTCTCCTGTTTATCAACTAGAATTGTCTCGCAGCCTTCTGCCATAAAATTGAGATTACCAATCTGAGATACCAATTCAATTCGTAGATCGCTGTACTCCTCACAGTTGTACATAATGTTCCCATGATTCTCTTCACCACAATGGCAACTAAATCTTGGTTTAATTCCTAAATCATGCAACTTTGCATTAATCGAACCATGACCAGTTAATAAGAACATAGCTTGTAAGTTTGGGGCAAACCATTTTATCGAGGCTGCATTTCTTAAATCTGGGAAAAATTGTGTAATCTGCTGTTTATCACAAACACTCCAATGCTCTTGCCAGACTTTTACCAAAGCATCCCAGATTCTTGTCCTTTCCTTCCTGGGATCTGCTAAAATCCACCTGTATATTCAGAAAAGAACATGGAATGGCATGGCGGATGAAATACACAATACAATACAATGCACAATACAATAAATGCTGATCAATGGGCAATTTTTTAGTTACAATCTGCAAAGCTGGGGTCGACACAGTTCTGCATGCCATGCACATCCTAAGGAGCATTACTCTTTGAAGGGAACTGAGCTTTCTAGTAAATACTTTTCCACTTACATGTTCAAACCAAATTGATGCACCGTACGTTACTATGGGGATAAATAAACATCCATATAGCAAGTTCAGTGCCTTACCATTTATTCCCTAGCCAACTCTAGTGATTCGAGTAATCATCCCAATAAATTTCCTCACCTTTTCTGATAGATAAGTAACATGTGAGTTTAAAGTCAAAGATCCGTCAAACATAATGCCTAGATATTTTAATTGCCTTGCTGATTTTAGGCTCGATCCATTCATTCTCACAACCAGGGGTCTTCTACTCGATAAAGTAGTGGGGAGTATATAATGGTCCTGACATACTTTGTTGTTGTAACCCTGTCTGAGACGTAATGCAGGTGTTGTTTCGCGCTCTATTTCAGGTGTGCCTCATGACTGATGAGTTTGTCAGTAAGCTTGTTGAATCTGAGTTTTGTGTCAAACAACCCCCAAATCTAAATGATAAGGGACAGTCTGGATGGACACTCCACTGATGTTGGTTGAGATGATTGTTGTTTCTTTCTTCAGGGAGTAGAGCGTGCACTTAGACTTCGCTGGGTTAATGTTAAGGCCAAATTGTTTAATTTAACCCACTAGTGTGAGAAGGACACTGTTAATTTCCTCTGTGATCATAGAGGGGTCTGTGTTTGCTTGGATGGTGGTCGATATTTTTAAATCACTCGCATAAGACAATGCGAGTGATTTAAAATCTGGTCTCTGGCTTATGAAAGGGGATATAATGGCAGTAGAGAGGACCCACCCCTCACCACCCTTGGTACTCTGTAGATATTTGCTTGATATAGGTTTTTTTTTGAATGATGGAGTATGATAGTACGGTTGAGAAGGAGTGATGAGAGGAAATGCAATGCATCCCCGCCTATAGAGTAGTGGTCTTCAAGCAATTGTAGGAGGGCAGGTACCTGAACAGCATCAAAAGCTGCTTCAATTTTGAGGTATATTATGAGGAGTTCTTTTCTCTCAAATGCTGTAAGGATGCTATGGGTGGTGGCAAGGAGATTGGTAATGGTGGACCTATTTGGTAATGAAGAAGGAATTTGTGGTGGGGCATCTGGAAGTATGTGAGTTATCAGAGTTGGAAGGAGGGCTCTTTATAGTAGCTCAGGAGACATTAGGAATTGGAGATGGGTCTGAAGTGCTTTTCCAATGACGGCATTCATATTTTTGGGTGTGGCCTTACCAGATATACATTCCATTGATGATGGGAGATGTGGCTGGTCAGCACTGCATTAAAGATGCTACAAGAGGCTCGATGATATATGGTCCCAGTCATCTCAACATGAACTGCAGTATTCCATCAGCACCCACAGCTGTAGAGGATGGGGTTGAATTCAAGGCTGTCAAGATTTAGCATTAGTAGAGGCATATGATGCAAGAAAGCAAGCTTATGCAGCATTAGCCAAAAAAAAAAAAAAAAAAAAAAAACCACCACTCTCATTTCATCCCTCCATTCGTTTCAAATACCTGTCCAGCTGAGCCTTAAATTTATTTAGGCTATCAAATTCCACAACAAGGGATGGAAGTCTGTTCCACCAACAACCCGCTGGCTAAAAGCAAATTTCCACACATCTGTCCTACACCTGTCTTTCCTCAATTTGAATTTATGCCCTCTCAGGTAATTATTCTGAGCAAGAATAATCAATTTAGTTCTTTGATGTGGTGATTGTTGTCATGATTGAATATGTGGTCAAGGTTACTGCTGGATCCCGCAACATCTTCAAATCTTGTTATGAAGTCAATCCACCTCTGGGGGTAGAGTTGCTCTGGGAAACTGGTGGTTTGTTCTGCGTATGTTATCTTACCTATTGCTAGCAAACGATCAAAATAACTCTTGATGGCCTGGGATTTTTGGTGGTTTTGAAAATGACTCTTGCTGTTGAAAAGGCTATTCTGTCATTAATTTCATCAGATTGCTTATGTAGTTGCTGCTTCTTTGGCACCTCCATAGCCAGGTGGGAAGGAGCAGCAGTGCGTAGCACACGGTTCTTGATTAGACCGGGATTCGAGCCTGTCACCACCAAATACGGAGGATGCGGAAAGGTCAGGGAATGACCACCGCATATTCCCGGAGCAATATGGCCTTAGTTGCTAATGCTCCTAAAAACCAAACAACAAACAAACAAACAGTTGCTGCTTTAGTTGAAAGCTGGAGTTTAGATGTGGGGTCCACCATGCTCTAGAGTGGGGAGTGATCATGACTGTGTTTGAGGCAGCGTCTTGAGCTACCATAATAATCCATTGAGTTAACAGGCCAACTGCTAGTAGGGTATCGCAGGATTCAAGGACATACCATGGGATGAGAGATGCTGCTGTAATGCATCTGGAAACATCCAGATATTTTGGACTATAGATTGTCTTTTGTAATACCTTTCCTTTTGGGTTGTATTTGGGTTGGTGGTTCTAGTTGTATTAGGATTGGGTCATGGTCATAGTTAAAGTAACCATCTTGAGGAGTCTCAAGTCTACAGGCAGTAGAAGTGAAAATCAGATCCAGTTGGTTTGTACCCCTTTTGGGGCCTTCATTTTTTTATAGTAAGGCCAGCCACTCCAAGCTGTGAGAGGAGCAATTTTTTCATGTGTTCCAGACGTGGTAGGAGGTTGAAATCCCCACAAATAATTTTCGTTGATTTGCTAATACATATGTAGCACTTAATTAATGTAATTGAAAGAATTTCTTTCTTTTTTTTTTTTTAATTAAAAAAAATTACTTTGCTTAATTCAAAGAAGTTAGTGAATTTTTTTTTACTATGTTATTTAAACTCAAACTTTTTAAATCTATTGAACTTTTATCTCCTGGCAGATTTTTACATTCTTGACCGATAAGCTTTGAATTTAATGCATGCACTTATCTTCCACCACGTTTAGTTTCTTGTTAATTATTATTTGTTTGTTTATTTGGTTTTTAGGAGCATTAGCAACTAAGGCCATATTGCTCCGGGATATGCAGTGGTCATTCCCTGACCTTTCCGCATCCTCTGTATTTGGTGGTAATGGGTTCGAACCCTGGTTTAATCAAGAAGCGTGTGCTATGCTCTGCTGCTCCTGGCTACAGAGGCGGGTGTTAATTATTATTATATCAAGCATTATACTCAGATGGACATTGGTTTTTTTTTCAATCTCTGCATATTCAATATGTTCATCAGTAACTTGGTTTCATTAATGCCCTTGTACTTAGGTCTGTTAACATGATTCAACATTGAATCCAGAAACATTTGTAAAGTGGTTGTATTGTGTTGTGGTTTAGTTTACTGTTGTTAACTGTATTCCTTTCTCCATGATATAATGTGCTTTTTAATAACTTGTGTGGTTTAATTATTGTAAACCAACTTCATTAATTCTTTATGAACACCACATAATATTCTTCTCTCAACACATTTATCCTTTTATTTCAATGTTTATTTTTGTAATTCACTATTTTTTGGCATTTTCTCATGTGTTAATGCTATATATTTTTGTGGGGCTTTATACACTGTTTGACAAAATTAACAGAACAAAATGCTTTTCATGAATATTTTATTGTAAACAGTGTTGCCGAAGGTAAATATTTGATATACTTGCTATCCTGGCATACAAATTCTGAGTAGCCAATAAAAATCCATCTACCCTCTTATAGGACTACACATTATGCAAATTATGTTAAAAAAAAAAAAAAAACAGGACTGAAGTGATGTGGTTGCTACCACATCACTTCAGTCTTTTTTTTTTTTTTTTTTTTTTTTTTTTTTGCTTACTAGGTGGGATAGCCATGTCCCCAGTACTCGGGAGATAGCAAGTCATTAGTAGAAGGTGGCCGACGATAAAAACTACCTCCGAAACGCGCTGCCCTGCGCGAAAAGGCGGATTTTAAGCAGCGAACAATTCGCTGGCCTAGTGCTAGGGCGGTGCGGAGATCGAGTGCCACCGGTTGCGGACTTGCAACCGACGAAAATTTTTTTATTGTCAATGATATACAGGAATTTTTCCAGCAGGGATAAGGAGGTGATTATTCCATTGTATAAGGCAATGGTCAGGCCACACCTAGAGTACTGTATACAGGTCTGGAGGCCTCATTTCAAGAAGGATGTAGAGCTGCTGGAACGAGTACAGAGAAGGGCAACAAGATTAGTGAATGGAACAAAGGGGTGCTCTTACGAAGAAAGGCTTAAGTTTTGCAAATTACAGTGTCTGGAGACTAGGCACCAGCGAGGTGATCTGATAGAGGTGTATAAAGCCTTGAATGGTTTAAGCATGCTCAATGCTGATGGGATTCTTCCTCTAGCTCAGAAAAATCACCTGAGAGAGCATAAATTCAAATTGAGGAAAGTCAGATGTAGGATAGACGTGCGGAAATTTGCCTTTAGCCAGCGAGTGGTTGGTTGGTGGAAGACTTCCATCCCTTGTGGTGGAGGTTGATAGCCTAAATAAGTTTAAGGCTCAGTTGGACAGGCATTTTGAACGAACAGAGGGGTGAAGTGGAAGTGGGTTTTTTTTTTTTTTTGGCTGATGCTGCATAAGCTTGCTTTCTTGCATCAAATGCCTCTACTAATGCTAATTAGATCTCAAAGAATCATTTAAATGATTCTTTAAGACAGGAGACAGACACCATTGAAAGAAGAGCTGGCCAACTTCACCTGAAGGCTACATCAACCAGAACAGACTGCAATCTGGCTCTAATAACAAGATGGAACCCTATGATGTTCTGTCATCAACTGTTTCTTGAGATTGCTTTAGCCACAAGTGAAAACTTTTCCAACTGGACTGTGTTAAGAAGGCTCAATTCAAGTGGACTCTATGCAAGGAAGCCAGTGGTTTGTATCCCATTAACCACAAACCACTGCAGAGTTTGTGAAAACTGGTGCCATGTACGTGTGACTTGGGGTACAGTTCTGTTCTCTGAGTCTGTTTTAGCCTATAAACAGATTCTAGATGTTATTTCACCTGGAGACTATGAGGAATTCAGTACCATCCCTTCAACATTAGAGAAGGGGACACTTACAGTGGAGGCAGTGTTCTTGTGTGTGGCAGAATAATGATCAATTGCTGCACCCTCTTCATTTTTTTTATAGGAGTACTGTAATTGTGCAGAGGTACCAAGAACAGATCCTTGAACCCTATGACTTTTTATGGGTGCATTTGGCCCAGATTTTCTTTTCATACATGGCAACACCACTTCATGTAGAGTTGAAGTGGTGGAGGAATATCTTGAAACTGAAGAGATCCAATGACTGCCTTGGCCAGCACATTCACTAGACTTAAATCTGATCAAACGTGTGGTACACCCTTGGGAGTTGCATTGCACACCGACAGCCAACTCCTCAGTCACTTGGTGAGCTAAGGTTTGCACTGATGGAAGAATTGGATTTGTTGCCACAGAACCTTATAGACGCCCTTATATTGAGCAACATACTGATGTCATGTGATCATATATTCAAGTATCTTGTATTGACTTCTGTAATGTGACCTTTTTTGGTAATTCTTATAAAACCCATGTAAATGTCCCTTTCTGTCACCTCATTTAATCGTTATTCTATGGCACATCATACCAAATTTTGTCCTGCTTCATCACTAGATGAGTTACACCACATTTTCTATGTGTTTTGTTAATTTTGTCAAGCAGTGTGTCAATCTTTCCTAATGAGAAAAGATTCCAAAACTTTTAATAGCCAATATTGTAATTTAAAAAAATAAATAATAACATATATAAATAAGTACTTAGAACGTACAAAAATAACCAGAAATATGAATAATGCAAATAAATTCTGACTTCGTGCAACTAGACTTGTAAGTGTTAATTTATCATTGACCACATGATAGAATTTGATTCTAACTGCTATATTATGGCACTAGTCATACCCAGATATACAACAGTCGTTATCACATGTTAGCTTTTAGTCCGTAACCTGTAGTGTCCTTTGTTTACACATCATTTTTTGAGGAACAGCACATTTATAATCAAATATCCATGTATTACAGACGTTTGTTTTGGACTGCTTGAGAGAGTAGTACTGTTCACCGTCACATATCAGAAAAATTTAAATTTAATGTTGAACTAAATTTCAGCAATACTGTTAAAGTATTGCAAAGGCCCATTAGACATAGTGAAAAGAGTTTGCTTGTATTTGAGAAGAAAGATTCTTTTAACATTTATTACAGTTTGTTATAATGTTTTGTAATAATAACTGAATAAAACTGAAAATATGCCCAGGTTGCATGTCTTGAATAACCCTGTATAATTTTCCCATTATATCATTTGGTACTTAATCAATGCTAGGTATTTTTATTAATTTGGGAAAAAAAAAAAACTTCTGTTCTGGCTTATTCCAGCAGGAATGTTTACTTGTATTAAAGTTTAATGATTTTGAAGTTGAAAGGCATGACATAATGCTATTTTAAATAAAAGCAATTACAAAAAATTAAAAAAAAAAAAAAAAAAAAATTGTTCACCCAAAGCGTAATGCAATACATTCATTACTGTGTTAGCTATATTTATATTTCGATGGTTCATTTGTGCAATAGTTTACTTTAAAAACATATATATATATGTAGTTGTAGTCTTGTATTTGTGCATTAATATATTTCCCCCTTACCAAATTTCAGACAGTGTTTTTGATTTATATCTACAAAAATTATCTGGATTATCTTCAAGTTTCAGTTCCTTAAAAAGCTCTCTCTCACCACATACAAGTCAACTTTCTTCTGACTTTTTGGATCAGAAAGAAAAGGCTGAATTTTTATTAAATAATGTACTTAATCAGGCATTACATGGCCAGGTAAGATTTTAATATTTGTTTTTGAAATACATTCATTAAATTTTGCTATACAGGGTGATTTTGAACTCTCCTTACAAACTTTGAGAGTTGTGGCGACACCAATAAAGAAAAAAATTCATGAACTTGGGTCTGAATGTCTTCTTGCCATACATATATATATATATTTTTTTTTTTTTTAATGAAAACCCCAAACACGAAAGGTATCAAAACCTATAGTACTTAGTACCATGTTAAAGGGGAAGTATGGGGGGAGCAAAGTGGTGGTATTTCACCTGGTTGATGAAAGTCATACAGAGTAGGCCGACTACTGGTTTCATGTTTCTTGATAATTTCACTCCTATTGGAAGAAAACTTATTCTGGGACCAGAGATGTACATCACAGATCACAGTGGAGCACTTCTGCAAAATGGAAGGTGTCCAAGGGATTAATGAAATGAATTTTTCTCAGCAGCATTTACAAACTTCGGCATGTATATATTATTAACATGATGCTGAAGAGCCACTCCACTTTCCAACACTACAGTTACACCATGTGTGGGAACCAGTTTTTCCTTAAGGTGGACATTTCAAGCTTGTGAATTTTTCATGTAAAAAAAAAAAGTAATGTATGCCACTGGGCATTTTTTACATTTTGGGCAATGAATTTTTCTTAATTTGTTTGTAATTACTTTTTAACTATTTTTACATATTATTCTAAATAAATGGTTTGAAATTTAATAAAAATCTGTTGAATATAATTAGAGATGTTAAAAGTAATATTAAATAACCAGAAACACGTATAAAAAATTTCTTAGATTTTAATGAAATTTTGAATGTCTGGACAAACCTTTAAAAGAACCAAATATAAAACTTTCTGAAATTCTGGCCATTGGGAGTAGTTGATCTATATGGATGGCCAGATGGGCATGCCAAAGTTAGAGCTTATGCATATGCAAAAAGTCATTAAAAATCTAATAGATAAATGAAAGATTGAGTGCTATTCAACTAGCAAAATTTTAAGAAACTTTACTCTGCATTTTTTGATTCCATGAACTATAAGAATGTATTATTGATCTCAACATTGAATTATTGAATCATGATAAAGTGGTTGTATTTTAACAAATCAAAATTTAAATAAAAAGCATAGTTCTTATTAATGCACCACTTTCCCCTTTGTATAATATAAAGTTTTCCTAAAACTGCTGATTATATAAAGTTTACTGATTTACTTCAGAAAACAGCAGTTTTGCTAAAGTTAGTCATTAAATCAAGGTCATCTTATTCAGTAATAAATGATACATTTAACATAGAAGGATATTTAGGTGTGCATGTATTTCATTTGTCAGTTATAAAATGAAATAAAATTATTATAGAAATCAAAGATCTTAATCCTTTTAGCATGAGCTTGTGGAAAGTGTACGGTTTAAGTAGATGGGTGAAATGGGAGGGATTTTTTTTTTTGTTTTGTGTGTGACTGATGCTATATAAGCTTGCTTTCTTGCATCATATGCCTCTTCTAATGCTAATGTTTGAAGGTAGTGAGTTTCCTTCTAGAGGCTTATGGAATGATTTCATGGAATTAAAATTAGTAAAAACAAATCTTTAGCATTAGTAGAGGCATATGATGCAAGAAAGCAAGCTTATGCAGCATCAACCAAAAAAAAAAAAAACACTCCCATTTCACCCCTCCGTTTATTCGAAATACCGTCCAGCTGAGCATTAAATTTATTTAGGCTATCAACTTCCACAACAAGGGATGGAAGTCTGTTCCAACTATCCACTGGCTAAAGGCAAATTTCCACACATCTATCCTTTATACATGATTGCTTTCTTTTTACTATCTTTATACTTAATTGCTTTTAAATATGAATGTGTTCTTATTTTGACTTGATTGCCCAGCCTTAGAGAAATATTATTATTCTAAAAAATATCAGAATTAAAAAAACTTAATTAAAAATATTGTTGCTTGTTTTTTTTATGCAGTAATGTGTTTTTCTATTTATCACTTAATTACTTTCATCAGCTTCTGGATTCTGAATTCCAGAGAGCTTCAGTTTAAGATTCAAATTGAACAAATTGAGATTAACAGTCACAATTGTCTCCTCCTCCGATTTTTAAAGCTATTTTTATGCTCCCTATTAAAATGTATTGTACTATTTGTCAGCACAAATAAGAAATAGCAGCACATAGGCATATTTTAAGACAACTCTTATACTACATTAATGGATGCATTAAGGCAACCTGAAGAACAGTGGTCACATTTACTGCAAGGAGCCTATTCATGAAAAACATGTATATACTTCTGAAAGCATTAACGGAAAGTGGAGAGTGGGTAATGAAAGAATCTTATAAATTGTGATTTGTGTTGAGGGGGATCTACTAAGCATACTCAGAAAAACTCTACAGTATAGTATAAAATGTGAGCATGCAGGGTAATTCAGACAGATCAGTAATAAGAATTACTGTCATGCATATGACTGTAAATTCCTAAATATCAAATAGTTGAGCACTGAATTTTTTTTAAATTGCCACTGGAAATGCAGTATCTCTCATCTTTGCCAATAGGAATATGCTATTAAAATGGCTTCTTGGGAAAGTGCATTTTGTGTCATTCAGTTTTCAAAGATAATTTCAGTGATTTCACACCAAAAGGATCCATCATAACTATTCACACCAAAAGGATCCATCATAACTATTCACACAAGAAGGACCCATCATAACATGTCAATTTACAATTGGTGTAATCAGTTTTAAAGGAAAAGATATATTTCTACAGAAACTAGCTTCTGTTTCTTATGATTTTTATCATCCACTTTCATGTAGAAATGGAAGAATAGCTCAATAATGAAGTGATGGGTGGTGCAGTGTACAAAAGATGTGATTGATGTAGTATTTGCTACTGTTGCGAACCAACATTCCTCAATGAAATGCAGGATCATTGATTTAGTTGCATCATTTATGACAGATACTGAAAATGTCTGGGAAGAAATCTCTATATCAAATAAAAGTAATTCATGGGGTTCATGGAGAGAACCTGTAGGGATTCTAAAGATTTTCTGCCCACCTGTGTTTTATGTTCTGATAATAATATATAACTTTTTTATTTCTGATTTTTTAAAACTGTTAGGTTCTTTTTTGAATTATCCTATATTCATATTGAATGCTAGCTGAAGTGCCACTCTGCAATTTTGCCCAGACATGATATGATGAGAGCCTTGTCAATCAATTCGGCCCTGGAGAGATTATGCAAGGCTCAAGGGGTAGAATTTTTTTTTCAGAATTGTTTTGTGCTTGTTGACAGGAGAGACTGCTTCTACAGGGATGGGGTATATTTAAATAGAAAAGGTGCAAGAATATTTGCTGATGCTATCGAGGCAGTGTTAGGTAGGTCGGAAAACTGCTAGCTTGGTGGGGGGATGCACAGACTAAAAGGTTAGCAGTGGCTGCAGGCAGAGGCAAAGTGATTCTTGCACTGCTTCTACTAGAATGAGCAGCAGCAGCAGCCTGGAAAGCAAGGCAATTGAGATTTCTAGGACTGCTGGGAGTCATAGTGGAACAAGTAAATACATAGGATGTGTTAGGGTAACTGAGAGTAGGAACAGATGCATGTATACTTGCATGTACACCAATGCTAGTAGTACAGCAAATAAATTTGATGAGCTTGAAGTGCTAGTCAAGACATCAAAGGCAGATATTGTTGCGATATCAGAGACATGGCATCACACAGATATAAGCAGTGCAGATTGGAATTTGGGGAGTACAATGTGTATAGAAAGGATAGACAGGATAGAAACAAATAATCTAAGGAAGTACATCCAATTGATGTTGGTGGAGAATGCAATGTTCAGTCTGTTTGGTGTGACATAAGCACTGGTAAAGGAAAAATGAGAGTAGGTGTGTTATAGGCCTAAGGAAGCTGATGAGTATAATGAGAGATTGTGCAGAGAAATAGTATGCCAGTAAAGCAGAATGTCTTACAATGGGAGATTTTAAATTTCCAAATTAACTAGAACTTATGGGTTGGTCACACCCACACTAGCAAGACTTGTGGATTTATTGGATGACTGAGTTCTACAGCAACATGTTCGAGAGGCAACCAGAGAGAGTAATACTCTTAGTCTGATTATCAGCATTGATTATTCATGCATTAAGAATTTGCAGATAAAGGAACCACTGGGTGACAGTGATCACAACGTACTGATGTGGGAATTACTTAAAGATGTAACTACCATCAAGGCTAAAGTAAAGGGCTTTTAGTTTTCATAAAGGTGATTACAGGGGGTCTCAGACAGTTTTTAAATTCTATACAGTGGGGTCAACTGATGATGTTATCATTGTTGAATTCTAAATGGGAAGCCTTTATGGAATTAATTTTGAAAGCTAATAGGCTTTTCATTCCAACTAAGAAATACTGTTCAAGGTTCAGGCTTAAATGAATTAATGAGGCTCTTGGCAGAGAAGAAAAATGTTTGGGATGCATATAAAGTACCAGGTGATACAGAAGCTTATGGCAGATATAAACTAGTCTGTAATCAAGTCACAGAGGAAGTTAGCGGACAAATGCAGATTGCACAAAATCTTTGGCAAAGGATGCAAAGAAAAACAGCAAAGAGTTCTTTACTTAAGTAAACTCTAGAAGGAAAGGGATGAATCAGATTGGACCACTTAACATAGATGGGTTGACTGTTGATGATCAAGCTCAGGTAGTTGATAAAATGAATGAGTATTTTGCATCATCATTCACACATGAGGAGTTATTTAATGAGGGGAATACCAGAAGTTTATCAAACTAACAGGGAGCTAAGTGATTTTTTTTTTTTTAATAAATGAGAGAAAAAGTGGAGGAGAAATAGTTGAAATTAAACACAAAGGCACCAGGGTGGATGGGAACTATTCAGTTATATTAAAGGAGGCAGCAAAGCAAGTAAGAAAATCCTTAGCCATAATTATGAAAGCTTCCTTGGACTCAGGGAGGTCTCCATGGACTAGAGATGTGCAAATGTATCACCAATTCACAAAGGTGACACAACTAACTATAAACCTGTTAGTTTAACTTGTGTTCCAGAGAAAATAATGGAGTCACTGGTTAAAGAAGCTTTGCAGAATCATCTAGACAAGACTGCAGTAATAGTTAAGATACAGCTTGGGTTTGTTAAAGGGAGGTCTTTTCTGACCAATTTGATTGGAAACTATGATGAGGTCACAAAGGAACTGAATGCCAAAAATAATTTTGATATCATATACTTGGATTTCAGGAAAGGTTTTGATACTGTTGCACATTGAAGACTGCTGTAAAAATTGGAGAGGTATGGCATTAAGGGGAAGTTGCTACAATGGATAAAGGGATGGTTGAGTGGGAGACGACAAGAGTGGTAATCAATGGACACTGCTCTTCGTGCACAAATGTTATTAGTGGAGTTCCCCAGGGTTCGGTGCTGGGCCCATTGTGGTTTTATATATTTATCAGTGATATTGATGAAGGTATATCAGGTTTATTGTCAAAGTTTGCAGATGATACATAGGTTGGCATGGTTGTTAACAACAGTAAAGACAGTGTGCTACTCCAACTAGATCTAGATAAGTTGGGCAACCAGGTTTTGGCACATTATAGCCTTAGTTGCTAATGCACCAATAAAACCCAACCAACCAGATAAGTTGGGCAAATGGGCTGAGAAGTGGCAACTGAAGTTTAACTTTGGCAAATGCAAGTACTGCCAATGAGTAGCAATAACAGAAGAGAAACATACCAACTGTGTGGTCCTACACTCAGAAAAGTGGAAAGTGAAAAAGATCTGGGGGTAATTGTGCAGTCAAATATGTAGTTCGCTGAGCAGTGCAGACGGGCAGCCAGGACAGGTCATGGAGTCTTGTCAATATTATATAAGACTTTTGCTAGCAGGGACAGGGAGGTGATTATCCTGTTATTTAATGCAATGGTCAGGCCACACCTAGAGTACTGTGTACAGGTCTGGAGGCCTCATTTTAGAACGGATGTAGAGTTGCTAGAATGAGTACAAAGAAGGGCAACAAGATTGGTGAGGGAAACAAAAGGGTGCTCTTACCAACAAAGGCTTAAGTTCTGCAAATTGCAGCTCCTGGAGAGTAGGCGGCTGCAAGGTGATCTGATTGAGGTGTATAAGGCCTTGAATGGGTTGAGCAAGCTGAATGCTAATGGGATTCTTTGTCTTGCTGAGACTAAGAACCTGAGGGGGCACAATTTCAAATTGACAAAAGACAGTTGTAGAATAGAGTAGGAGTGTAGTAGGTGAGAGTAGGAGTGTGCTATAGACCTAATGACTCTGAGTATAATAAGAAACTGTACAGGGAAATAGAGTGGGCCAGTAAATCAGAGAGCCTTATAATGGGAGATTTTAATTTCCCAGATATTGACTGGAATTTGGGGGCTGGTCACTCACACACTAGCAAGGCTTTTGTGGATTTATTGGATGATTGTTTTCTACATCAGCATGTTCTGGAGGCAACTAGAGGGAGGAATGCTCTTGATTTGATTATCAGCAGTGATTCTTCATGCATTAAGAATCTGCAGATAAATGAACCACTAGGTGGCAGTGATCACAGTGTGCTTAAGTGGGATTTACTCAGAGGTAACTACCATTAGGGGTAAAGGGAAGGGTTATTGCTTTCGTAAAGGCGACTACAATGGACTGAGACAGTATTTAAATTCTATACAGTGGGACCAACTGATGATGTTACCAACAGCAAATTCAAAATGGGAAGCATTCAAAGAACTTATCTTGGAAGCAACTAGGCTTTACATACCAACTAAGAAATATTGTTCAAGGTTTAGGCCTAAATGGATGTCAGATGAACTAATGAGGCATATGGCAGAGAAGAAACATGCATGGGATACATACAAATTAACACATGACACAGAAGCCTATGATAGATACAAGTTGATCTGTAACCAAGTTACAAAGGAGGTTAGGCAGCGAAGGCAGATTACGAGAAATCTTTGGCACTTGATGCAAAGAGTTCTTTACTTATGTAAACTCTAGAAGGAAGGGGATGAATCAGATTGGTCCACTTGATATCGATGGGTCAACTGTTGATGATCCTGCTCAGGTAGCTAACAAACTAAATGAATAAATTTCATCGACATTCACACATGAGGAGTTATTTAGCGAGGGGAATGCCAGAGGTGTAATCAACTCTAGCAGTAAGCTAGAGAATCTTGTAATAACTGAGAGTAAAGTGGAGGAGAAATTGTTGAAGATAAACACAAGAAAGGCACCCGGAAAACCCTTAGCCATAATTATGAGAGCTTCCTTGGACTCAGGGGAGGTACCCACAGACTGAAGATGTGCAAATGTGACCCCAATTCACAAAGGAGGATCAAAGGCTGACACAAGTAATTATAGACCTGTGAGTTAAACTTCTGTTCCTGATAAAATAATGGAGTCACTGGTTAAAGATGCATTGCAGGATCATCTAGACAAGACTGCAGCAATAATTCAGACACGGTATGGGTTTGTTAAGGGAAAGTCTTGTCTGACAAATTTGATAGGATATTATGATGTGGTTACAAAGGAACTGGATGCAAAAAATAATTTTGATATCATATATTTGGATTTCAGGAAAGCTTCTAACACTGTTGAGCATGGAAGACTATTGTACAAATTGGAGCAGAATGGTATTAAGGGTAAGTTGCTACAATGGATAAAAGGATGGTTAAGTGGGAGAAGACAGAGGGTGGTAATCAATGGGTGCTGCTCTTCTTGGACTAATGTTATTAGTGGCGTCCCACAGGGTTCGGTGTTAGGTCCACTGTTGTTTTGTATATTTATCAATGATATTGATGAAGGTATATTAGGCTTAATGTCGAAGTTTGCAGATGATACAAAGGTTGGCAGGGTTGTTAATGACAGTAATGGATTACAATATGAGGTTGGGAATAGCTATGAGATAAAGGCTCCATTGGAGAAGAGACAATCAGACAAGTTGTGATCTGAGGTGCCTAAAGGACGTCTCATTCCAACCCTGTACTTAGAAGTGTTGTTTGTAAGGAAAAAGATCAAGTGTCTTCCAGTATTCTTGTAGGTAAGTGAACAATCTCTGAAAGGTCATTAGTAATTGCAAAAGCCTCAACATCTCGACCAGCTGGGTCAGTGTGACTAGAAAAAGGAATCCAGCTGGAATTGTGAACATTAAAATCACAAAGGAAAATTGCCTTGCTGTTGGAAAGTTGGACTGGAGAAAGTCAAGTTGCAAAGAGAGGAAGTCAAAGAGCTCCAAGTGATTAGTGGAGTTAGGAGAACGGTAGAGACAACAGATGAATTTGACACAATGAGGTAGAGAGATTTTAAGCCAGAGAAGATCGAAAAGAGGAGATTCCAAATTACCAAGCCTTTGACAGAATATCAGAATGGATGTAAGCACAGGTACCACCTTTGAGGCGAAAGGAATCGTACAGCGAATAATTTGGGTAACTTTGATGAGCAGCATTTGAATCATCTGATAACTGAGATTCTGTCAGAAAAAGTACATGGGGTTTGGCAGACTGCAAGCAGATTTTAGCAATATCCGTTTTACCGCTTTTAATTATCTGACTGAGCCGTATACACTCAGTCAGATTTTATCCCACAATGACAATGTTGTCTGTTGTTTTTAGCTATTTTAAATCAATAAAGGTTTTTACTTGTATTTAAAATTTATATGTTATTGTTATTTCTTTATTGATTTATTTTTTTATATATTTGTTGTTATATATCTGGACATGGTGGCCTAACTAATTAGGCCACTGAGAGGTTAAATTTTTATATATTACCTGGTCTTGGCACATTATAGCCTTAGTTGCTAATGCGCCAATGAAAAACAAACTAAAGCAGACTGCAGGTGGTAATGGACATCGTTGAGATTAGAATTGAAATCACACTTATTTGTGAAATGAATTAGGAAGTGTTTGGGAGGTTTAGATCTTTTCACAGATAAGCTTGCTCTATTAGTTTCACAATTCATGGTGTATTCAATAGTAAGAAAAAGTGGGTGGGACATGCTGTATGAAGTAATGAAATATGGATACGGCATACAAATGGTAAGAATATACCCAGATCCTTGAAATAACGTGGCCTCAACAATGTCCCACCGCATACACACTACTCGGACTCCCTCCAATCACTATCTGGCAGAGCAGAAGTAGCAAGATTATACACTAGATGATCCGGAAGCCTCCTAGAGTTACCAATAGGTTTGGTGTATTAACTTGCGGCCGGCCCGCGAACACCCTTTTAGAGTTGTACCCTCGAAATGTAAGGAATATTGGATCTCGCAATGGTGTTCATCATAACCTCAAAAGTCATCAATCATACTGCATGATGGAAGAGATGACTGGAACTTAACTCTGGAGATTAACATAGGTTCCACCACTTCAAGCCTCCAAGTGGTGGTATTGCACTGGTCAATGAGTCATCTACTACCTAGTACTGCCAGTTAACACAGGGGCGACGTTCCTCCATGTGGTGTGAGTGCCACACCTCGACCCCCTGCTTACGTTTATTCACACCTGAGTGGTCGCCCACCATGTACTTGTGCATGGAGGTTATACCCAGGATTACTAACAGTCCCACCATCGTATAAATGCAAGCAGAGGATTTGGCTGTCACAGACCATCCTGACTTTGCCGAAATTGAGTCCACTTGACTTGAGTGTCACCCGAATATCAGTTCAATCACCGTTTTAGCCTCCCAGGTAGCAAGTACAGCTTGTCTGGCATATCTGAGAGAATGTCTGTGACAACCTCAAGGATAACACAGTAATCAAAATCAGGAGGTACAGTCACTCCTCGTATAATTCCTGTTTACACTACACGAATTCGATCATACACGATTTATAAATAGGGGAACGATATCGTATATAACACAAACCGAATTCGCTTATACATGATTTGCCTTTGTGTTTACAAGAAATGGCAGTCGAATGCAGAATCACCCCAACCGAACGCAACACGATAGAAATGAAGAGAAGATTCTGAAAATGTATTTGTTTTTTTATATCAGTGAAGTGGAAACACATTTCACCATAATAACGTAAAAACCAACACAATTCCAGCTATCGGTATAATCGCAAATGAAATTAGGTCGAGTTTTCTACCAGTTTATAACAGATTCCACTAGCAGAAACACAACTGGAAATTGTTTTTATTGTTTTACGGTAGTAACCCCTAGAAATGTGCTTTAGTAAAATGTGAGGTATTAATAGTGTATCTCTGCCTTTACGGTGTTGTTTATTCAGTTGCTACACGCACGCAGCTTTGTTTATGTGTATCAAGCGTGCCTCCTCGTTTTGTAACTGTGCTTTATTCCCTAAAAATGAGTAAAATACTTAAGGTGCAAAAAGGAAGCATCCTGGTGATGACACTGCAGATTCAGAGAGAAAAAGAAAAGCAGTATCGATAAACAGAGGCGAACTGGGTCAAAAATTCTTACCCGAGAAAATTTATAGTGGCCCTTGCTATGGTTTATGGCCCAAATCACACCGGCCTCCGGCCCACCGGGGTTTCCCCGGTAAGGCTTATGGCCAGTCCGCCTCTGTTGATAGAGAAAAAATATGAAATTGTGAAACGCTTTGAGTGAAATGAAAGACCATGTGATATTGCATGTGCTACAGACCTAAATGAGGCAATGCCTAGAATTGCAAAGAATGCAGAGAAAATAAAAACAACTTCCATAGCAGGAATAATTCAAGTTTGGATAGAAAATCAAACATAAAACAAGTATTTTATGTTTAATTTTTTTAATATTTTATTACGTAATAGTCATAATTAAATACGTAAGTATTCTATTACGATTATTGATTGTGTTTGGTAATGTTTTGGTTACAAATGTGTGTTCAATCTTGGGTGGTCGGCACCTAACCCTATTTTTCCCATAGGGCCTGTTTATATTGCACAATTTTGCATTGCACAAGGGTTTCTAGGAACACAAGTATCGTGCTATACAAGGACTGACTGTATAAGCTTCTTGTAGAAAAGAATTATAACTGGAAATATAGAAGTTAAATGTAAAATATAATTACCGAAAAATTATAATTTCAAAATGAAGCAATAAATACTTTCTGTGCACTGTCTATTCTGGTTATCAGAGCCCCAAACTATCTCAGTTTAGCATTGGAGAAATATGGTATAATGTTTTGAATAATACTTGATCCAGGTTTCCACATTTTGTCCAGTGCAGTGATTAGCTGCAAATGAATTTACTTCTTTATAATACCATTTTAGGTACACTGTTGCAGGTTTATTTAGAGGGAATGGTTGTGTGAATTTTTTTTTTTTTTTTTTTTTTTTATGGCTGATGCTACATAAGCTCATACGCTTGCTTTCTTGCATCACATGCATCTTTTATCTATTACTATTGTGCCAATTCTGCATGTCAGTCAAATAGTAATGCCTAATGATGCAAGAAAGCAAGCTTATATAGCATCAGCAGGGGGAAAAAAATAATAAAAATTTCACCAGTACCCTCCAAGGATTTGTCTAGTTCTCCCTTGATTTTATTCAACCCATAATTCAATTCACTTCCAAAACAATAGAAAGAATCCTATTCCAACAATCAACTACTGTTGGCTGAAAGTAAACTTGTGCACATCTATCATGCACGTAGTCTTAGTAAGCCTTTCTAGGTGAGAGCACCCTTTTGTTCTCTTCACCAATGTGGTTACAATTCTCTGCACCCATTCCAGCAGATCTACATCCTTCCAAAAGTGAGGCCTCCAGACCTGTATACAGTACTCAAGGTGTGGCCTAACCATGGCCTTATACAAAGGGATAATCACCTCCTTATCCTGCTAGCAAAGTTTTTGTACATCATTGATAAAACCCTATGAGCTGTCTTGGCACATGTTTGCAATGCTCAGAAAATTTCATATCTGACTGCTCAGTTACCCCGAGGTCTTTTTCATTCTCCACCGTCCTGAGTGTAGTACCACAGAGTTTATAAGTTACTCTGAGGTTTCAGCTATCCATGTGCAGCATTTAGCATTTGTCAATGTTAAACTTCAACTGCCATCTCTTAGCTCATTGATCCAATTTTCCCAGACATTGTTGCAGTAGCTCATCCTGATGACTCATTAACCATCCTGGCAACCTTTGTATCAACTACAAACTTAGACATTAAGCCAGATATACCTTCATCAGTATCCTCATTGATAAATATTGAAAAACAACAATGGACCCAGCACTGAACCCTGGGGAATTCCACCGATAACATTAGTCCATGAAGTGCCGTGTCCATTGATAACTACACTGTCTTCTTCCACTTAACCATCCCTTTTCCATAGTAGTAACTTGTCTTTAATGCCATATTGCTCCAGTTTGTACAGCAGTCTTCATGTGCAATAGTATCAGAACCCTTCTTGAAATCTAAGTATATGATATCAAAATTATTTTTTGCATCCAGTTCCTTGATCACTAGGCCTCCATAGCAGAGTGGTCAGGAGCAGGAGTGCAGTAGCACACAGTCTTTGAGTAGACCGGGGTTCAAACCCCTGACTGCTAAATATGGTCGATCTGCCAACCCGTACTGGACAAGTTTTTTTTTTTTTTTTTATAACCTTGATCAGTGCATCATAGTAACTAATCACATTCATTAGACAAGACAACCCCTTGACAAATTCATACTGTGATTGTAGTATAATTGCATGCCTGTTCAAATGGTTCTGCATTACTTCTTTAACCAGTGATTCCATTATTTTCTCTGGAACAGACGTTGAGCTAACAGGTCTGTAATTACTCGTGTTGCCTTTTGATCCACCTTTATGAATTGGGGATATATTCACACTCCTCCAGTCCACATGGACCCCTCCTGAATCCAGCAATGCTCTCATAATTATGGCTAAAGGCTTTCTTACCTCCTTTGCTGCTTCCCTTAATATAAATGGATAAACTACATTTGCCCCAGGTACTTTTTTTATGTCCTCTCTCTCTCTCTCTCTCTCTCTCTCTCTCTCTCTCTCTCTCTCTCTGGCGCCTCTGTAGCCAGGTGGGCAGGAGCAGCAGTGCGTAGCACACGCTTCTTGATTAGATCGGGGTTCAAGCCCGTGACCACCAAATACGGAGGATGCGGAAAGGTCAGGGAATGACCACCGCATATCCCCGGAGCAATATGGCCTTAGTTGCTAATGCTCCTAAAAACCAAATAACAACAACATATCCATTCTCAACAATTTCTCCTCCACTTTCCTTTCAGTTATCGTTTAGGTCGTTTAGCTCACTAGGTCATTTAGCTCGCTCATTAGAGTGATGATGAGAAATGATGGGAAACCCAGAACAGTGTGAAAAGCAGTGTTGCAGATGGTCATCAACATCAGCAGCACTACTATAGGGCTAATTCTAGCACCAAGTCAATGCACTATTCGATGTCTGGTTCTCTTCCAATAGTGAAATAACAAGTTGCTGTTCACTAATGGCACACTCTCAGTCACAGTGAAAGACCCATCAAACAACAATCTTGCGCATGCTTTGTAGACTATTCCAAGATTAGCATTACATCCTCACAAAATCTCTATTTCGATTTATGAACATCACTCCTACATTGTAACCATTCTATTTGAATACCTGCTACAGCACAAGTACTTCACCACTAAATGTATTTCCATATAGCATGTCTGGTGTGAATAAGGCCAGTGGTGCTGCTACATATGTAAACATTCTTAATTTGTTGTCCCTTCTGTGCATAAAGTCTGTTGCCACTTTTTCTCTAAACTTGTGTAGAGAGAGAGAGAGAGAGAGAGAGAGAGAGAGAGAGAGAGAGATTGGCTTTAGTTAATTGTACTTAATCCCAAATAATACAATCCAGATTTTAAATAAGCAAATCTTTCAGTGGGGGGAATTGTATTTCATCCATTTAGATGTTTATTTTTAATGCTTGATTTTATTTTAATAGGATGCTGCTGCTACTTACTATGGTACCCTTCATAGCAAGCATCTGAATCCCATAACTGAAGAACTTGCCACAGAATTAGCAGTCCAGAGTTCCAGCTTAGATGAATTTATGAAAGAAATGCTGTCAAAGGTGTAATTTAATAACTTTAGTTTAACTTCTTAACCGATTTTTCTTCAATGTATGGATAAAGGTAAAATGTATAGGTTATTTCAAAATTACATGGTATAATTGAGTATATTCTATAGCTAAAATTAAGAAAAGTTGCCATCAACATGTTTCAATATGTTTCAAAAATCTCTGTTTCTGAAATATTAAACAGCAATCATAAATTTCAAAACAAAAGGAAGCAAACCTCCAAAAATCATCTAAAGGAAACATTTAAAGCAATTGTTCACAGTAACCTCTATTTTCTTCATTTTAGCATGATAAAGCCACAATTCTTGACATGTATTTATTTTAATGTAATTTCTCAGTTGATCTTGTGATGTAATGTCCATATGCCTGTGTGAGGTCATATAAAACCATGGATTTCATGACCTTGTAACTACAAACACCTGACCTCACTTAAGGGGTGAGGTCAGGTGATCGTATTGGCCATTGTACTGGGTTATTCTGACCAATCCATTGGTTATTTTTAATACTCTGTATTAAAAAGGTCAGAAACATCCAAGGAAAGGTGGGCTGGTGCACTGTCATACATAAACCACATTCTCTGCCAATTTTTCAGTTTTCCAATAGTTTCCATTAATATGTTCCTATAGAAACTAGGCGTGACATTCCTAAGAGCTTTCTAGTTTAAAAAAAAAAAAAAAAAATCATAAATAAAGAAAAATACCAATAAGATTGTCTTCAATAACACCACCCCCAAACATTAAAGGAAATGATATGATGAGTACTGACAATTATATGTAGATTTCCTTTAACTCAAGAATGGCTATTTCAAGAGGTGGGAATTCCAATTTCTTGTAAAATAAAATTCATATATAATCAAAAAATGATTTGAGAAATTATGTAATGCCATTATTTAATTGATTTAAACCTATTATTGATTAACATATATGTAACCTACTTAGCAGTGTGATGCTTAATTGTAACTGGGGGGAAAAAATCCTTTGTTTACACATGTGATGTCTCTAAAAATGCTGTTTTCACAAAACTGTTTGATGTGCATGTGAGAGGAGATGAGAAAACTTGTAACTAGTGCCACTGCATGATTGAGAGTAGAGGCAAAATAGACCAAGTTGTAGATATATACAGTGAGAATATAATTTACTTGTTATCTTAAAAGTAAATGTTAATTAAAAAGACAGTCATTGTAACTGAATAGTTATATTAGTAAATACTAGTAATCCCATGGTAGAGAAATAGCCCTATTAAAAGAAAAGTAAAGAAAATCAATAAAAAGACTGCTGTGAAATGTTGATGAATGGTTCAGTGAATTTGGAATTTGAAAATGTTCTATTTAGACTTTGAAATATCTCTACTAGTGTCTAATGAAAAACAATCCTACGAGTAAGACAAGTTCATTCAAAAGCTTGTTTGAGCCCAGATATGTCATAAGCTAAAATAAAGTTAATTTGGTAATGTTAATATAACCTAAATGTTAATAAAGAAATGTACTGAAAAAGGTAAATAAAAAAAATTAAAATGTGGTAAAGATCAAAAGACTGTCTTTCTGTTTGTGAGAAAAGTATTGTTGATATTACAAAATGCAAGGGTTATTTATAGAAATAAGTTATTATTCAATATATGACTTTTCTTGAAATGCAGTGTAGGAATCAAAGTTAAAAATGAGCTGTTAAATATAAGTTAAGAACAAGCAGCAGATACATTGGGTCATGTTTTGAGATTCTCAAAAGCAGGTTGAGATGCTGAGGCTTTTGCAATTACTAATGACCTAGCACAGATTGTTCATTTACCTACAAGAATACCAGACAATCCTAATCATACAGCCAACACGCTTGATCTTTTTCTCACAAACAACCCTTCTAAGTACACGGTCAAAGTGAGAGGTCCTTTAGGCACTTCAGATCACAACTTGGTGATTGTCTCTTCTCCAATGGAACCTTTTATCTCGTGGCTATTCCCAACCTTGTGTTGTTTGGCATTACAAGAATGCAAAATGGGATGACCTGCGAGACTTCTTTTTCTTGGTCGGATTACTGTTTCAAAACTTCTGATGTTAATGTTTGCTCAGATTGTCAGTGAAATTATTCTTGCAGGAATGGAATCCTTTATCCCACACTCCACTTTAAAATCTCGTCCTTTATCTAAACCTTGGTTTTCCAATAAATGTGCTAAGGCTGTTCAAGAGAAGAATGTTGCATATCGAAATTGGCTTGTTTCTAGTTCTTCAGTTTCATTTTCTGCCTACACCAAAGCTAGCAACAATTGTAAAGCAGTTATTAATGAGTCCAAACTAGAGTTTGAACAGGCTAAGAGTAGAAAACTTGCTTCTTGCCCTAATGGTAGCCAAGCATTCTGGTCTCTTGCCAAAGCTATTGGCCGCAACTTTTGCCTATCTCTGCTCCCACCTCTGTCCAAACCAGATGGTTCTGTTGTCACTTCAGCCAAGGATAAAGCTGACCTGCTAGCATCCCATTTTTCTTCCAGCTCATGTATTAATGATCTTGGTAAAACACTTGCCACCATACCCAACACGCTCCATTTAATGCCTCCTGTGGTCTTCCGTCAAAAGGATGTCAGAAGGATTTTGATGAATCTTGATGCTAAGAAAGCTCCAGGTCCTGATGGTATTTCTGCACTTGTTCTCAAAACCTGTGCTCCTGAACTTGCTCCTATTCTTTGATGCCTTTTTTCACGTTCTTATTCCAAAAGTGTTTTTCCTTCTGCTTGGAAATTTGCTCATATCCAGCCAGTTCCTAAAAAGGGTGACAAATCCCTCCCATCCAATTATCGTCCCATTGCAATTACTTCTACTCTTTCTAAAGTAATGGAGAAATCAATTAACCGCCAACTCTTAAACTACCTAGATACCTTCCATCTGATCAAAGATCTCCAGTATGGATTCCGTCAGTGTCAATCCACTGGTATGTTCTGGCTTATGTTACCCATTTATGGACTAATTCAATGGAAAGGTTCTGTGAAACACAAGTAGTTACCCTTGACATCTCGAAAGGCTTTCGATCGTGTTTGGCATAAAAGTCTTCTAAACAAGCTTCCATATTATGGTTTGCCAACTGTTTTTAGTAATTGGTTATCCAGTTTTCTCTCTGATCGCTCACTGAAGGTGATGGTAGATGGCTCTGTTTTCTAACTTCTCCACTAATGCTGGTGTCCCCCAAGGTTCAGTTCTTTCCCCAACTCTTTTCCTCTTGTATATTAATAACCTTCTTCAATTGACTGGAAATACTATCCATAGTTTTGCCGATGACAGCACATTGCATTCCACTTTCTATTTTAAGAAACCTTGCCCTGCTCAATCAACTTCAACTTCTCGAAAATCTGCTACCAATTCCTTAAATGCCGATCTTCGGGTAATTCTCCAGTGGGGCAAAGACAACTTAGTTGATTTGAACCCTTCTAAAACGCAGTCTTGTCTAATATCTCGAAAAAAGGATTCTTCTGCTCCTATGCTTATCTTTAGTGACACTCTGATTTCTAGGCAAAATAATATATCTCTTTTGGGGATTACCCTGACTTCTAATCTCTCTTGGCACAAGCACATTACAAATATTGCTTCTTCTGCATCTAAAAAACTTGGTTTTCTCTTTCGCTCTTGGTGTTAATTTTCTTCCGAACAGTTGCTCACTCTGTATAAATCACAAATCTGCCCTGCCATGGAATATTGTTCCCAAATCTGGGGTGGTGCCCCCCAAAACTTCCTTCAGGCTTCTTGATTCCATTCAGAAGAGGGCAGTTAGGTTAATTAATGATTCATCTCTAACAAAGTCTCTCCACTCGCTTTCTCATAGACATACTGTTTCTGCTGCATGCTGGATAGGTGGAATAGGACCAGGGTATGTCTGCCAGGGGCAAAGGTTGATGACGTTGTAGAGTGGATATCATCTTTTAAGGGCACAAAAGGTGATATAGTTGTACACGTTGGCACTAATGATATTAAGAGTAGGAGACCGGCGGAATTACTTAGCAAGTACAGGTCACTGTTGAAAAAAGCCGTGAATTAGGGTTGAACTTGAAAGTGTCTGCAATTCTGCCCAGACACGATAGGAGGGAGTATATGATGAGAGCCTTGTCGATCAATTCGGCCCTGGAGGGATTGTGCAAGGCTCAAGGGGTAGAATTTTTTTCAGCCTGGACTGTACTTGTTAACAGGAGAGATTGCTTCTACAGGGATGGGATACACTTAAATAGAAAGGGTGCAAGAATTTTTGCCGATGCTGTCGAGGCAGTGTTAGGTGGGTCGGAAAACTGCTAGTTGGGGGGGATACAAGGACTAATAGATTAACAGTAGCCACTGGCAGAGGTGGAAGTGATTCTTGCACTGCTTCTATTCAAATGAGCAGAAGTCTGAAAAACAAGATGCAGGATATTTCAGAGACTGCTGGTAGTCATTGCGTTACAAGTAAACACATGGGTTGTGTTAGGGTAGCTAAGAATAGAAACAGGTGCATGTATACCTGCGTGTACACCAATGCTAGGAGTTTGGTAAATAAATTTGATGAATTTGAGGTATTGCTCAAAACATCAAAGGCAGATATTGTTGGGATATCAGAGACGTGGTGTCACACAGATATAAGTAATGCGGAACTGGAATTTGGGGAATACAATGTATATAGAAAGGATAGACAGGACAGGAAGGGAGGAGGGGTTATGCTATTAATTAAGAAACACATAAAGTCAAAGGAAGTGAAGCCAGTTGACATCGATGGACAGGGCAGTGTCGAGTCAGTTTGGTGTGACATAAGCATAGTGAAATCAAAATTGAGAGTAGGAGTGTGCTATAGGCCTAATGACTCTGATGAGTATAATAATATATTGTACAGGGAAATAGAGTGGGCCAGTAAATCAGAGAGTCTTATAATGGGGGATTTTAATTTCCCAGATATTGACTGGAATTTGTGGGTTGGTCACTCGCACACTAGCAAGGCTTTTGTGGATTTATTGGATGATTGTTTTCTACATCAGCATGTTCGTGAGGCAACAAGAGGGAGCAATACTCTTGATCTGATTATCAGTAGTGATTCTTCATGCATTAAGAACCTGCAGATAAATGAACCACTAGGTGGCAGTGATCACAGTGTGTTGAAGTGGGATTTACTCAAGGAGGTAACTACCATCAGAGGTAAAGGGAAGGGTTTTTGTTTTCGTAAAGGCGACTATGATGGTCTGAGACAGTATTTAAATTCTATACAGTGGGACCAACTGATGATGTTACCAACAGCAAACTCAAAATGGGAAGCATTCAAGGAACTAATCTTGGTGGCTACCAGGCTTTACATACCAACTAAGAAATATTGTTCAAGGTTTAGGCCTAAATGGTTGTCAGATGGACTAATGAGACATGTGGCAGAGAAGAAAAATGCATGGGATACATACAAATTAATGGGTGACATGGAAGCCTATGATAGATATAAGTTGGTCTGTAACCAAGTCACAAAGGAGATTAGGCAGGCAAAGGCAGACTACGAAAAATCCTTGGCAAAGGATGCAAAGAAAAACAGAAAGGAGTTCTTTACATACTTGAACTCGAGAAGGAAAGGGATGAATCAGATTGGTCCACTGGATATTGATGGTTCAACAGTTGAGGATCCTGCTCAGGTGGCTAACAATCTAAACGAGTATTTTGCATCTACATTCACGCATGAGGAGTTATTCAGGAAGGAGAATGATGTAGGTAAAGTAAACATTGGCAGTGAGCTGGATGATTTTGTAATAACTGAGAGGAAAGTGGAGGAGAGATTGTTGAGGATAAACATAAAAAAGGCACCTGGGGTGGATGGGATCTATCCAGTTATATTAAAGGAGGCAGCAAAGGAAGTATGCAAACCCCTAGCCATAATTATGAGAGCTTCTTTGGACTCAGGGGAGGTACCCATAGACTGGAGATGTGCAAATGTAACCCCAATTCACAAAGGAGGATCAAAGGCTGACACAAGTAATTATAGACCTGTTAGTTTAACTTCTGTTCCAGGTAAATTAATGGAGGCACTGGTTAAAGAAGCACTGCAGGATCATCTAGACAAGAATTCAGTTATAGCTCAGACGCAGCATGGTTTTGTTAAGGGCAGGTCTTGCCTGACCAATTTGATTGGATACTATGATGTAGTCACAAAAGAACTGGATGCAGGGAATAACTTTGATATTATATATTTGGATCTTAGAAAGGCTTTTGATACTGTTGCACATGGAAGACTGCTGCACAAATTGGAGCAGTGTGGCATTGGAGGCAAATTGCTGCTATGGATAAGGGGATGGTTGAGTGGCAGAAGACAGAGAGTGGTAATCAATGGACACTGCTCAACGTGGACTAATGTTATTAGTGGAGTTCCTCAAGGTTCAGTGTTGGGTCCATTGTTGTTTTCGGTGTTTATGAATGATATTGATGATGGGATATCAAGTTTAATGTCTAAGTTTGCAGATGATACAAAGGTTGGCAGGGTCGTTAAGGACACTACTGACGCTATGCTGCTGCAACAGGATCTGGAAAGGTTGAACAGATGGGCTGAGAGGTGGCAAATGAAGTTTAACATTGACAAATGTAAAGTACTACATATGGGTAACAGTAACCCCAGAGCAATGTATCAACTCTGCGGTACTACACTGACAGTGGTGGAGAATGAAAAGGACCTGGGGGTAATTGTGCAGGCAGATATGAAGTTCTCTGAGCAGTGCAGACGAGCTGCAAGAGTAGCTCATGGTGTCTTGTCAATGATATACAGGAATTTTTCTAGCAGGGATAAGGAGGTGATTATTCCCTTGTATAAGGCAATGGTTAGGCCACATCTTGAGTACTGTATACAGGTCTGGAGGCCTCATTTCAAGAAGGATGTAGAGCTGCTGGAACGGGTACAGAGAAGGGCAACAAGATTAGTAAATGGAACAAATGGTTGCTCTTACGAAGAAAGGCTTAAGTTTTGCAAATTACAGAGTCTGGAGACTAGGCACCGGCGAGGTGATCTGATAGAGGTGTATAAGGCTTTGAATGGTTTGAGCATGCTCAATGCCAATGGGATTCTTCATCTTTCTCAGAATAATCACCTCAGAGGGCATAAATTCAAATTGAGGAAGGACGGATGTCGGATAGATGTGCGGAAATTTGCCTTTGGCCAGCGGGTGGTTGGTTGGTGGAACCGACTTCCATCACTTGTTGTTGAAGTTGATAGCCTAAACAAATTTAAAGCACAACTGGACAGGTATTTCGAACGAACGGAGGGGTGAAATGGGAGAGGGTTTTTTTTTTTTTTTTTTTTGGCTGATGCTGAATAAGCTTGCTTTCTTGCATCATATGCCTCTACTAATGCTAATGCCTCTTCTACAGATACTTCCATGGGCACTGTTCTTCTGAATCGGCTTCTATAATTCCCACTCTCTTTCAAAACTGTCCGAACACGTGCCACCACCAGCCAACATCCTTTTACTGTCCAACTTCAAACCCACAGAACCAACTTTTCATCTTCCTCATTTATTCATTCAACTGTCGTTCTCTGGAACAACCTTCCTTCATATGTATTTCCCGAAAATTACAATCTACAGAAGTTCAAGTCCAATGTCAACAAATATCTTCTTTTGTCTTCTCAACCTCCAACCTAAGCACGGTACTAAGTACTATAGGTTCTAATACCTCTCGTGTTTGGGGTTCACATAAAAAAAATATATATATATATATATATATATATTTCCAAGTATGAAAAAGCAAATATTAAATGTTATAATAAATATAAATATTATAATAAATATTAAGTAGTCACATAACCAATTAATGCCATCTAGGACGATTAAACATTACATCGGTCTGTATAAATATGAGTTAAGTTGATAGTGGTAGGAGTTTTTAAAGTTAATTCTAGCTTATCAGACAAACCATAAACCATGGCGGGTACCAAACGTGACCTGGAAAAAAATATAAAAATACCATAAAAAAGTTAATTATTGCAATAAGATACATTGAAAGGGACTTTTTCGAGGACTAACCCTTTCAATGTATCAACCATAATTAACGAGCTATCCGTTTCTGTAGTCATCGTCCAGCATAACTATGTCCAAATATATGTAAAAAGGTAGTAAGTTAGAGCCAAAAAGTAGTGATGAGAATAAAAATTTTTTGTTAATTAATTCCAAATTTCGCAGTAAGCTGGCAAGATGACTGTTAGCCCGACGGATAGCCAAAATTAAATTAAAATTATAGAAAGAGCTATAATTATTGTTAGGCATATGTGTGTAGTAAATCCAGTCACGGTAGTCTAAGCAAAAATAAAATTGTGAGCTATGGCTAACCAAGGCGAACGGAAAAAGGTATAAGAATAGATATAGTACCTCAATTCCCCTCGAATACTCTAATAGTTCATGAGGTATGAAAAATATAGGGATAAGAAAGTGAAAGTTAAACAGCAAAGAAAAAGCAAAATAATGAACATAGGATGTAACCTTATAGTAAGGTATCCTGGTTAGAGTGCTTTAAGATTAATAAAAATAATATATTAATTTAAGATAAAAATAATTTAAGATTAAAATAAGCATGCTTACCACCGTATCGCCAAGGTACTAGAAAACCACGTGTATAGGCACGTGTAGCATATATAACTACCGATCGTAGCCCCCCCCCTAGGAAATGTAATGGTTAAGTTAGGTGATAAAATAAAATAATTACATACAGTGCCCTCTGCTGTTTATTAAAAACCTGTATAATATTACACATAGAAAAGCCGTCAAATAAGTATCTCTCTCGAAGTAATAGTAGAAGTTTACAGAATAAGTTCCTACCCATGGAGCAAATATAGGTACACGTTTTTAATGCGAGTAAGCTATATGTAACTTACTCTATGGGCAGTGCCTACTATTTACATAATTACATATCCAACAAAATTTATCTAAGCCAAAGAAACACCTACGAAAAATTTATTAAGGCTATGTTATTTTAGCGCCTGTTTAGGACTTTATCTATAATACTCTGTGCGTTAAGGTTATAATTCCCCTTGTTGTTTGCTATCAATATAGCTTTATACATATATCTTGAAATTATGTGGTGTGGGAAGTGATTTTTTAAAAGTTTGGATCTGAATTCAATGAGTGCATCTATAATATAATCGGTCTGGTTACATATGTGTATTCTTCTGATGCTTTGTGCGATTAGGGAATTTCCAGCTGCTGTGTTGCATGATTTTTTTTATTTAGGTGTTACCTAAATAAAATTTTATTATTTTTTTTTAATTTGTGTTACCTGAATTAAACTAATATACAAGTAACGTTTCAAGTATCTTGACGATACCCATTATCGGACCACTCAGTCTGAGTGTCTGGCAGGAGACATCGGTCAGCAGCAAGGTCTGATGATGGGTATCGACAAGATAACTGAAATGTATTATAACTTAAAAGGATAGAAACCACATAATGTCCCTCCCTAACCATATTAGTTGGCATATATGTTTTATACTGTTTAAAGCTCATTTTCAGTCATAATTTATGACAAATTTTAACTCAAAAATGTTCTGCGATTTTACAGTTTTGCAATTTTATTAATGTTTAATAGCTCATAAATAAAGATTTCTCTTGAATCTTATGTTTATAGGAGTTTTCTTATTTTTAGCTACAGAATATACTCCTATATTTGTTACATGTAATTCTGAGTTATAGATGTGAAAATGCTATCTTAAGAAAATTGTTTTTAATTTTTATGGAATAGAGAAGGGGGCAGTTATTTTTTGCTTTAGTTAGACTTACTAAATATTATTTTTTTTTTTTTTTTGGTTTTTTTTTTTTTTTTTTGTAGCAGCAGAAAAAAATGTTAGGGGAACAAAAAGTAAAATTATGCTGCAAACACAGATCTGGTGTTTGCAGAGCAATATTTAAACTGCTCTGCAAACACAGAGCAGTTTGAATATATATATATATATATATATATATATATATATATATATATATATTTAAACCTTAGCAGTTTAAATTTATTCAACCTATCAACTTCCACAACAACAGATGGAAGTTTGTTCCAGCAATTTACCACCCATTGGCTAAAGGCAAATTTCCGCACATCAATTCTACATTTCTTTTCTTAATTTGTATTTATGCCCCCTTAGGTTCGTAATCTGAACAAGTGGAAGGATCCCATCAGAATTCAGTGTGCTCAACCCATTCAAGGCCTTATACACCTCAATCAGATCACCGTGCAGGTACCTTGTCTCCAGCCACTGCAATTTGCAGAAGTTAAGCCTCTCTTGGTAAGCAGGTCCCTTCATTCCCCTCACTAATCTTGTTGCCGTTCTCTGTACATGCTCAAGTAAATCTACATCCTTCCTAAAATGAGGCCTCCAGACCTGTACGCAGTACTCAAGGCGTGGCCTGACCATTGCCTTATACAGAGGGATAATCACCTCCTTTTCCCTGCTAGCAAAATTTCTATATATCATTGACAAAACCCCATGACCTGCCCTGGCAGCCTGTCTGCATTGCTCAGAAAACCTCATGTCTGACTGCACAATTACTCCCAGGTCTTTCATTTTCTACCACCTTAAGTGTAGTACCACACAGTTGGTACGTTTCTCTGAGGTTATGGAAGCAAAAACCCTTTTCTTTACCCCTGATGATAATTAAATCTTTAAGTAAATCCCATATCAGTACAGTGTGATTTGCAGAGGCTTAAGTTCTGCAAATTTCAGTGGCTGGAGACTAGGCACCTTGCGGTGATCTGATTGAGCTTTATAAGGCCTTGAATGGGTTGAGCACGCTGAATTCTGATGGGATCCTTCCACTTGTTCAGATTACGATCCTAAGGGGGCATAAATTCAAATTAAGAAAAGACAGATGTAGAATAGATGTGCGGAAATTTGCTTTTAGCCAGTGGGTGGTTAATTGCTGGAACAAACTTCCATCTGCCCTTGTGGAAGTTGATAGGTTAAATAAATTTAAGAAGGGACTGGCATTTAGAGGGAATGGTGTTTTTTTTTTTTTTTTTACTGATGCTGCATAAGCTCATACACTTGCTTTCTTGCATCACATGCCACTACTACTAACGAACACTGTTTTAGAGCTCTACCCTCAATGTAAGGAAGATTGGATCTAGCCATGATGTTCATATAAACTCAAAAGTCATCAGTCATACTGCATGAGGGAAGAAATGGGGAAGGGTTGACCGGAACTTAGCTCTGGAGGCTAATCGTGGGTTCTACCATTTCAGGCCTCCAATAAGCAAAGTGGTGGTATTGCACTGGCTGATGAGAGTCATCTATCACCTAGTATTACCTGGTAACACAGAGGGGTGGTATACCTCCATGTGGTGTGGGCACCGCACTTCGACCCCTGCTTACATTTATTCACACCTGGGTGGTCACCCACCATGTACTTGTGCATGGAGGTTATACCTAGGATTACTAACAGTCCCACCATCATGAAGGTGCAAACAGAGGATTTGGCTGTCACAGACTGTCCAGACTTAACCTGAAACTGGGTCCACTTAACTTGAATATCATCCGAATATCAGTTCCATCAGCGTTTTAGACTCCCAGGTAGCAAGTAGAGCTTGTCTGGCATATCTGAGAGAATGTCTGTGACAACCTCAGGAACCATATAATAATTGTATTCAGTAAAAACATGTTCTTCAGAGCAGACTGCATATGTACAATAAAAACATTCAAATGTGTAAAGTAAAATAGCCCTGAACCATCACAATTTTGCAGATGATACAAAGGTTGCCAGGATGGTTAATGACAGTACTAAAGGTATGTTACTGTATCCAAGACCTTGATAAATTTGCCAGATTTCCCTTTATTTTAGGAAGGATATGGATCTGTTGGAATTGGGTACAGAGAGCATTGAGACTAGTGAGAAGAATGAAAGGGTTCTTTTACCAGGAAAGGCTTTAGTTTTGCAAATTGCATTGTCTGGAGACTCTAGTTACTTGCAGAGAGAGATCTGATTGAGAAGTTTAAGGCGTTGAATGGATTGAGTAAGCTAAATACTGATGGAATCCTTCTCCTGCTCAGACTACACACAAGCAATCATAAATTCAAATTGAAGGATGGTTGTAGGATAGATGTGTGGAAATTTACCTTCAGCCAGCAGGTGATTGATTGTTGAAACAAACTTATCTGTGTTGTAGAATGGGTAGTTTCAAAATAAAAGAACTAGACAAATCAGTAGCGGGGAAGGAGGGGATTGACAAGTGATTTGTGGAGGTTTTATTATTATTATTATTTTTTTATTTATTTTTTTTTTTTGCTGGTGCTGTCATAAGTTTTCTTGCATCATTTGCCACTACTAATACTGAATTGCTTTGAAATAAGCAGATAGGAAACAATTTTAGAGATTACAGAATACTTTTAGATTAAAATCATTACCTCTCCCTATCCTTTTAGCAGTTCCATTAAATGATTCTACATTTCCACTGTTTCTACTTATGATTTATATTGTATTATTAATTCAGGCCTTGGCAAGACTGCAAACGTGTATTTGAACTTAAGCTTATTGTTGATACTTCTTATATTCGGATGAAAGAATTTGTAGCTAAAGGAAGTTATAACAGTTGGGTTGGTTGTCTTAAAGCTTGATCCACAGGATGATCATTCTATTCAAATATGATTGGAACCAGAGAATGTGGTATACAAACAATATCGGTATCTGAAGACAGCTGTATGAATTCATAGAAACTAATTAATGGTTCAGCAGCAAACTTCTTATTCTTGTTCTGGCTCTTTTACTTTCATAGTTGAATGAAAAGCGAGTTGATAATCTAGTCAATTGTTTGCACTGTTGTAGCCAATTAGAAGTTTCTTAGAATATCATAATGTTTGTAATTGATATATTAGCTTGCCAATGAGTAAATTCTAAAAATTTCCACTCCAACATTATATTCTCACAGTGTCTTAGAATTACCACTATTTGCAATAACTACAGTCTAGTGATCAACAATTTCAGAAAATTCTATCACAAATTGATTGATAATCTTTTTCCTATAACTTACCTGCACTTTCATTTTCATTAAGCTGTTAATATTAACCATAAAAATCTATTTTCAGATTAGTTTAGTCTTAATCAAATCATTAACTAATTAACCCATTAGTTCTTGTTCTGGCTCTTTTACTTTCATAGTTGAATGACAAGTGAGTTGATAATCTAGTGAAAATACGGTGAAAAACATTTATCTATGATTGCTACTTTCAGGATGCTTTTACATGTAAAAATGAACACTTTTGGGAGGGTCTCTCTCTCTCTCTCCCCCCCCTTCCCCTCTTAAATATTTTGATTTATATTGTCTTGTTATAATATCTTTTCAATGTGATATTTCACACAATATGGCCCCGGTGCTTATTGGGTGTCAGTCTAAACTATTTATTAAGTTTTCAAAATTTTTCGTGTTTTTTTTTTTTTTTTTTTTTTTTTTCCCACATTTTTGGCATTGAGGTCGCCTTCACATACATTCATATGTAGTCAGTTCTTTAGCCCTAATTATCCATTTCTCCTTATTTTCTTAGCAGGCTCAATGCTGATGGGATCCCTCCTCTTGCTCAGATTACAAACGTGAGGGGGGCATAAACTGAAATTGAGGAAAGACAGTTGTTGAATATATGTGGAAATTTGCCTTTAGCCAGTGGATAGTTGATTGCCAGGACAAACTTCCATCTGTTGTTGTGGGAGTTGATAGCTTAAATAAATTCAAATCAAAAGTGGACAAACTTTTGGAGCAAATGATGAGTGAAATGGGAAGGGTTTTTTTTTTTTTTTTTTTTGGCTGTTGCTGTATAAGCTTGGTTTCTTGCATCATATGCCTCTACTAATGCTAATATCCTCCTTTAATTTTATTATTTCATATATATATATATATATATATATATATTTCCTATATTTAGATATAATTCTATTTTGCCATGGCATGGTGTGTTAGAAACAGAAGACACTATATTGTCATTGACACTTGAAAAACGACACTAGGCTTATTTCTATATATGTATTATTATTATTATTCCCCCCACTCTTCTTTTACACTTTACTTATTTCTCTTATCTCTACTACTTTTATTTACTTACTTATATAAATATTTAAGGTTAAAATGAATTAGTGAGAGAAAGAGCTAACAGATGGAAGTGTAAAGAACACAAGGTTCCAAAACTAGTATGGAAAGGAAGGAAGTGAAAAAAACAAATTAATGAATTCCCTCACTCAGAGAGATACGACCAAATCCAATGCACTACGGAATCGAAAGCCCCAACCCGACCCCGAAACACATCAAACCACCTCAGCAAGACCATGAGTGCGAGAAGACATTGTGTCATAATAAATAGTTAAAACTGGTTCTGATAATAAATAATTAAAATCACTATTAAAAGGTTAAAACTATTAAAATTAAATGGATTAAAAGTTACGATTTGGATGAATACTCAAATTAAACGAAATGAACAGCTGTTTCCTTTCCTTAAAGGATTGACCGGAAGCATTCCACGAAAAAGATTGAGGTAATCTCTTACTTTTTAATATATTAAAAAAATCGTGGAAATTATTGAGCTCTGTAGCTCTGAATTTTTTACTAATTCTTATGTAAATTGAGGAAGAAGAATAAGTAGGCATATGGTTATGAAAGGAAATAAAGCACAGAAAGGAAAGAGAAAAGTGATGAATAAAATGAGGCGAAGATAGCATAGAGGAAAGGAAAGTAATAGTGTCCACATTGCCATCATGTTACCCTAATAGCTCTGTCAAGGAATAATGAAGGGTAGGAAGTGGAAAGATATAAAAAGAGAAGAATTTTTAAAATACTTGGGCATTTGCCATAACTTTCATAACATAATTAGCCACTACCTCCATATTTTGTACTACTTTAACTCATTTCATCCAAACTTTACACAGTCTACAAATATGCTCCAAAATAAAAGAACACACAAACTTCTGTGTGATTCTTCATTTTTGTTTGTTGACACACTTTTATAAAAAAAGGTTGTCAAAGTATAAATTGTGTGTGATGTGCTCAACCAATGTCTAAATTAAAATCATCTTTAGACCACAAAAATTATTGCTGAATGCAACAAGTAAAAATGTGTTAATTAATATTTGTTAAAATAACAAACATTAGGTTGTTAATTTATTTCTATTTTTATACATTTGCTTGGTTATTTAAGTTGAATTATAATTTATTTTAATTTCTGTCTTGCTTTTTATTCTGAGTTAGTAGTTTATTTTGCTTAGATCCATCATTCAGTTCTTATCTACAGTTGAAATTTACATTTTGTCTTTTGGTTTGCTTAAGCTCTTTCTGGGTTACAAGTTATTAACCATGCTTATGATATGCTTTGTTCAAGCTGTCTTTAGTTTACATCATTGCATCTGTGGCTTCTTTGCTGCTAATAGTATGCCATTACAGAAGTGCTAGCCTTGAAAATTTTCAATGTAGCAGATGCCCTGTGATCAAGTTATTATAGTTTTCTTTTCCCCTTTTGTTATTTTTCTTAGTAGATCTCTTTTTTTTTTTTTTTTCACTTTTAGTGTGGTGTGAGGAGGGATTACTAGTGTTGTCATACTGCAGTTGTACCTTAGGTACAGGATCCCACTGTTTTCTTGTGTGAGTGCAGGTTTGGTTTGGTTTTTTGGTTTGGTTCTGTTTGGTTTTTATTTCGTAATTTTATAGTTTAAATTAATTGCTGATTTGTTTATAAATAAAACAACCAAAAAAAAAAAATAATAAATAACGGAAACTCATTCCAGTCTTGCCTCTCTCCCGCTCTTGAATTGGAGATTTTTTTGGGGTTGCATTTATTGAGCATGATTTCACAGTTGCACCTGAAATATAAACTCCTAATAATTTCTTATTGTCTAATCATATTAGAATTGCCATTAGTAGAGGCATACGATGCAAGAAAGCAAGCTTATACAGCATCAGCCAAAAAAAAAATGCACCCTCCACATTTCACCTATTAATTCACTCAAAAGTTTGTTCAGTTCTTCCTTGTATTTATTTGAGCTATCAACCATGACCGATGGAAGTTTGTTCCAACAATCAACCAGAGAGTGGTTGATTTCTGGAACAAACCTAGAGCCTATTTTGAAAGGGAATTTCAGGAGTTATGATGGCGACAAAATTTTACAATATTATTTAGGGATAGGTCATCACAGTCCCCAATGTATAAGGCAATTGTAAGCTGCATTTGGAATACTGCATCCAAGTATAGATACCTCATCTGAAAAAAAGACATTGAGCTTCTTGAAAGTGTCCAAAGACAGGCAACTCACATGGTGAGATTGGCAAAAGGATGACTTATAAGGAAAGACTTTGATTATTCGGGCTACAGAGCTTGGCAACCAGACACCGTAGAGGTGACCTCATTGAGGTTTATAAGGCTATAAGAGGAGTTGGTAAAATAAATGAAGGCAGAATTTTCACTGTTATAAATAATTCCAGAACCCGGGGCCATAAATTCAAATTTCAGGGGAAGAGGTTTAGACTAGATTGTAGGAAGTTTTTTTTTTCTTTTAGCCAGTGAGTTGATTACTGTAACAAGTTGCTTCTGCATTTAGTTGAAGCTGACAGTGCAAAGAAATTCAAAGGTCAACTGGATAGTTACCTGCATGAGGAGGGAAGTTCATAATTTTTATTTGCTTATCTGCTTTTTTTTTTCTCCTCTCTCACACCAGTACAATAAAAGCCTATGGTGTCCTTGTATTACATAGTATAATACTAAAATTTGCAAATAAACAACTTGTTCCTTTGAGAATTGAATTCTATAACATTGGTTCATTTACTTGATTCAACAGTGAATGAACCAATATCATTAAATTTAAAACATTTTTCTGTAGAATGAAGAATAAAAAGCAATGTAATGCTCAGGAATTGTGTAATTTTAAGTTCCATACAAATTTAAAATTCCCTTCATTTATTGTCAAAAAGGGGGAGGGAGAGAAAGAACCTGATCTCTTTGATAGAAGAGATCAGGTTCTTTCCCTGATCTCTTTGATAGAAATAAATTTTTATTCACTTCATGGGTTTCTTTTAAGTGCTTTGTCAGTGTTTCTGAACTGTTTGCATATCAGAGATTTTGAACCTAAATATCATGTCTATCTTAATTATAACTGTTGTAATTTGAGAGCTGTTGTAAAGAGGTTTTTTTTTTTTTTTTTTAATCCCTTAAATCACCAACAGAATATGATATGCTAAAGTTTTCTCATTTTATCTTTTCAAAAAAAAGCAAAATGAGTTCTTTTTCAAATTTTCTTTGAACTGAGCACATGTTTTCATTTAGTTGGTTCATGTGTGTAAATTAGAATGTAACTGTTACAGCTTAACCATGCATGCATTAATGAATATTAAACTTCATGTGTTTTGATATTTTGCATTCTTCACTAATTTATGTACTCCATCTGAAACTAAAGTTTCAGAAAAATATTTTCATTTAATTTTCTGAAACAGAACTCTGATTGCAGGTTGAGGCTGTGAAACTTGTATGCCAGAATCACACAGCGGAACAAATGCATTCATTGAATGATCTCTGCAAAGATGTTGGTATTCTTATTGAGAAGCAAGATACATGTTTTACAAAAGTAGGCCTGGATGCATCTAATGCATCATTTAAAAACTCTGAATTTTGCAAGGTAGGTTTTTTTTTAACACTGTTTCATGAAAGTTTTCTAGCATAGTAGAAGCATGATGCTGAATTATAATACACAATTTCAGCTATTAAAACTTCAGCAAAAATCTCATGTACTTGATTTATTAATCTCCGATGTGAGCACAGAATTCCTCAGCAATTAGTTTTTTCCCCCTTCAACATAATGTATAAAATTTAAGTAGTGAATGGAGTGACAGTGGCAATAGGCTGCCTAAACAGAAGTAACTGTAGCATTGGGATGCAGTTTGTGATTGATGTTTTATAAAAAGGTATAAAATAGATAATTTAGGATTTTATAAAATTATTTTTAGTTTGAAATTTAATGCTGAATGATACTTTTAAAACTCAAGATTTAAAAAATATATATAAAGTAATTATCCTTCTTTTCTTTCAGTCCACATCCCCCCCCCCCTTTTTTTTTTTTTAACTCAAATTTGGCCCTGTATTTGCAGGATCCTGATTTTCTACCTCAGTTTTTTTTACTAATGCAGCTAATGAGTTTACATTGTTTTTTCATATTATGAATGAATTACTTGGGCTTGGGAGAGAGTTGAGTTTTGCTTCCTGAGATGGATTCACCCTGTGAAACAGACAAACCAACCATAGAATTCACATTGTAAAGTCATGTGATAATGTAGCAGCAGTAGTGACTTTGATGCTTGTCATTCACGTGGAAATATCATGGTTGAAATATTTGATTACTAAACAAAATTAAGGATTTTTTTCCCCTCCCTCGGGGTTGTGGTTGTTATTTGGGTTTTTAGGAGCATTAGCAACTAAGGTCATATTGCTCCAGGATATGCGGTGGTCATTCCCTGACCTTTCCGCATCCTCTGTATTTGGTGGTGATGGGCTCGAACCCCGGTCTAATCAAGAAGAGTGTGCTACGCACTGCTGCTACTGCTCCTTCCCACCTGGCTACGGAGGCGCCTCCTCCCTCAGGGCTAGGGCTGGTGATAGCTGGTCCCAAAAGGTGTTGGGTTCCCACTTATGGACATTTTTTCCATGTGCAATATAAACCAGCTTAAATGCATACAATTTGCAAATATTATAATCTGAACACAGACATTCAGGGTAGCCTGAATGTCTGTTCATATTCAAAAACAATCCTACATGTCATCAGACTATTAATTTCCACATTCCAAGTCACACCTCATGGATATTTTTTGTTATATTAAAGGAGACAACAAAGGAAGTAGAAAGCCCTCAGCCATAATTATAAGAGCATCCTTGGGCTCAGGGGAGATCCCCACAGACCGGAGATGTACAAATGTATCTCCAATTCACAAAGAGGAATCAGAGTGACATGACTAATTACAAATGTTAGTTTAACTTCTGTTCCAGGGACAATAATGGAGTCGCTGGTTAAAAAAGTTGCAGGATCATCTAGACAGGACCACAGTTATAGTTCAGACACAGCATGGGTTTTTAAGGGAAAGTCCTGTCTGGTCTTTTATTTTCAACTCATTGTGTCCATAATTAAACACAAATGAAATATATACAATCAACGTAAAAAAAAAAAAATAAAAATAGATAGCAGGGCCAGCCCAAGGTACATTGGCACCCTGAGGCATTCCTGTGCCCTCTTCCAGATAGAAAAAATTTAAGATGTTCTTATTGAGTTAATATTTTTATTTTTGCTAAAGAAAAGTTAGACAAATGTAAACACAAAAAAAGACAACCAGAATATTTATAATGTTTTAATTGTCATATTAAAATATTAACAATAAAAATTTTACAAAAGAGTCAATTTTTTTTTATAAGGGCATTTATCAAAATACTAGCAGCTGGTTGCAGTTATGCTTGCCTTTAATTTATATAATAATAATAATAATAGTTTGTTTGTATAATTAAATTTTAGCCTCTCATGCAAAAGAAATGGATGCACATAGGATCATAGCCAATCACCTATATTTATACCAAATTTCCAATTAGTATCCCATCTGGAAGTGGAAGGATTTAGAGATAGACTGACAATACTTAATAGTAGATGCTTAAAGAATAAATATAGATTTTGCATTACAAAACGTTACATCAAAGCTATTTAAAAATACAAAACAATTTAAGAATAATTTTTTGTTATTAATACCAAATGTCATATTTTTATCGAGTGCCAAATGAAAGTCCTTTAATGCATTCCTTTCTTGGATTTTATATCAAAAAATTTATTAATGACATCAGTAAAATCCAAATTTGCAGTGCAGCCACATCTTTTTCAATTGATAGTATTGCTAATGAATTTAATCTTGCCTGCGACATTGATCGCAAATATGTTTTAATTAGCTTTAATTAAATTTTTTTAATAGAAAAATTGAGTATTTACCAGATTACATGTCAATATTGATTTTTAGCAGCAAAAGAATGAAGTTTTCACTGAAGACTCCTAAAAAAAAAAAAAAGTGCTTCCTTCTTGCTGACAACAAACACTTATAGTTAAAAGCATTCTTGAATGAATGCACTGAAAGAAGTAATCGCTATTTCAGAAAAAATATAAATGGAATTGCAGGAAGGGACCAAAAGGGAGCATTAATCTACTCCGCAGTAAGGATACTTGAAAAATAAAATCCTTGTGGCTACAAATAGGTTAAGATACAAATAGAAGGGTGGACATATGTTTTTCTCAAGATATATATATTAACCAGGCTCTATCCTGATAGCTCTTTCAGGGTAGAGCCTGGAATAAAGCAATAAAAGTGCCCCTTTCAAAGGAGCTGACACTTTCACAAACCAGTCCATCTCTGAGGGGTGTGAGAATTTTTTGGTAAGGCTGGTATTCCCGGGTTCTCTATCCATTTTTGCTAAAATCTTTGAAAAGCGGATGGCATTTCCATTGGACGGATGCCACATGGCTGATGCATTTTCTATGTAAATTCTAGAAGGAAAGGGGTGAATCAGATTGGTCCACTGGATATTGATGGTTCAACTGTTGATGATCCTGCTCAGGTGGCTAACAAACTAAATGAGTATTTTTCATCTACATTCACACAGGAGTTATTCAGGAAGGGGAATGCTAGAGGTGAAGTAAACTCTGGCAGTGAGCTAGATGATTTTGTAATAACTGAGAGGAAAGTGGAGGAGAAATTGTTGAGGATAAACATAAAAAAGGCACCCGGGGTGGATGGGATCTATCCAGTTATATTAAAGCAGGCAGCAAAGGAAGTAAGCAAACCCTTAGCCATAATTATGAAAGCTTCTTTGGACTCAGAGGAGGTACCCATAGACTGGAGATGTGCAAATGTGATCCCAATTCACAAAGGAGGATCAAACGCTGACGCAAGTAATTATAGACCTGTGAGTTTAACTTCTGTTCCAGGAAAATTAATGAAGGCGCTGGTTAAAGAAGCACTGCAGGATCATCTAGAAAAGACCTCAGTTATAGCTCAGACTCAGCATGGTTTTGTTAAGGGAAAGTTTTGCCTGACCAATTTGATTGGATACTATGATGCAGTTACAAAAGAACTGGATGCAGGGAATAACTTTGATATCATATATTTGGATCTTAGAAAGGCTTTTGATACTGTTGCACATGGAAGACTGCTGCACAAATAGGAGCAGTGTGGCATTGGAGGCAAATTGCTGCAATGGATAAAGGGATGGTTGAGGGGGAGAAGACAGTGGTAATCAATGGACACTGCTCATCATGGACTAATGTTATTAGTGGAGTCCCTCAGGGTTCAGTATTGGGTCCATTGTTGTTTTCTGTATTTATAGATGATATTGATGATGGTATATCAAGCTTAATGTCCAAGTTTGCAGACGATACAAAGGTTGGCAGGGTTGTTAAGGACACTACTGACAGTATGCTGCTGCAACAGGATCTGGAAAGGTTGAGCAGATGGGCTAAGAGATGGCAAATGAAGTTTAACATTGATAAATGTAAAGTACTACATATGGTAAACAGTAACCCCAGAGTAACGTATCAACTCTGTGGTACTACACTGACAGTGGTAGAGAATGAAAAGGACCTGGGGGTAATTGAATGGTTTGCGCATGCTCAGTGCTGATGGGATTCTTCCTCTTGCTCAGAATAATCACCTGAGAGGGCATAAATTCAAATTGAGGAAAGACAGATGTAGGATAGATGTGCGGAAATTTGCCTTTAGCCAGTGGGTAGTTGGTTGGTGGAACAGACTTCCATCCCTTGTTGTGGAAATTGATAGCCTAAATAAATTTAAGGCTAGGCTGGACAGGTATTTCGAATGAACGGAGGGGTGAAGTGGTAGTTGATTTTTTTGGTTTTTTGTTTTTATTTTTGGCTGATGCTGCATAAGCTTGCTTTCTTGCATCATATGCCTCTACTAATGCTAAGAAAGGGTCTCCACATCTTTCCTCTAATCTTTCGTTTTCCCCATTCCACAAAGCATATGCACCCTCTCAAACCTTCTACACCCCCAAAGTGTCAGTGCCCCGTTTAACTGCCTGGCTCTCCCGTAGCTCAGGCCAGCCCTACTGGATAGATTCCATCCAGCCTAGGTGCCTTTCTTATGTTTAACTTCAACAATTTCTCCTCCACTTTGCTCTCAGTTATTACAAAATCATTTTATCTCTGTTAGAGTTTGAGACGCTTCTAGTTTCCACTGCCTTAAAAAATTGTTCATGTATGAATATAGATGCAAAATACTCATTGAGTTTGTAAACTACCTGAGCAAGATCATCAAGTCAAACCATCAGTATTAATCAACTGGACCAATCTGATTCATCCCCTTCCTTCCAGAGGTTACATAAGTAAAGAAGTCTTTGCTGTTTTTCTTTGCATCCATTATCAGAGTAGATGGGAAAAGTTATAGGTTTGGTTTTTTTTTTTTTTTTTGGCATATGCTCTATTTGCTGGCTTGCTTACATCATTTGCTAATATTAGATACCGATATCAGATATTATACAAACGTTTACACTTTTAAATGGGATTAGATTGGGTTTACCTTTAAAGATGTACTAGAAAAGGATGCTACATTAGCTCATGTATTTTTATGTTAGGCATAAATTGTTCTGCAATGTGTGGATTAGTAAGGCCTTATAAATATGTGTAAACATGATAGGTGGAACAGGACCAGGGTATGTCTGCCAGAGGCAAAAGGTGATGACTTTGTAGAGCAGCTGTCATCTTTTAAGCACAAAAGGTAATATTGTTGTACACGTTAGAACTAATAACATTTAAGAGTAAGAGATCTGCAGATTTACTCAACAAATACAGGTCAATGTTGAAAAAAAGTCACGAGTTAGAGTTGAATAAGAAAGTGTCTGCAAATCTGCCCAGACACGATAGGAGGGAGTATATGATGAGAGCCTTGACAATCAATTCAGCCTAGTCTGTGCTTGGTGGCAGGAGAGATCGCTTCTACAGGGATGGGTTATCCTTAAATATTAAGGATGCAATAATATTTGCTGATGCTATCGAGGCAGTGTTAGGTGGGTTGGAAAACTGCTAACTTGGGGGATACAGACTAAAAGGTTAACAGTGGCTGCAGGCAGATGCAAAATTGATTCTTGCACTGCTTCTATTAGAATGAGCAGCAGACTGAAAAGCAAGGTAATGGATATTTCCATCTGTTCCACTGCGAGAGTCAGTGGAACAGATGGAAGTATATACAAGTAAATACGGGCTGTGTTAGGGTAACTAAGAGTAGAAACAGGTGCATGTATTCTTGCATGTACACCAATGCTAGGAGTATAGTTAATAAATTTGAGTTTGAAGTGCTAGTCAAGACATCCAAGGCAGATATTGTTGGGATATCAAAGATGTGGTGTCACATGGATATAAGCAGTGCAGAATTGGAATTTGGGGAGTACAATGTGTACAGAAAGAATAGACAGGACAGGAAAGGAGGAGAGGTTATGCTGTTAGTTAAGAAACACATAAAATCTAAGGAAGTACATTCAACTGATAGAGCAAGCTTATCTTCAAAAAAGATCTAAACCTCCCAAGCACTTCCTAATTCATTTCACAAATACACGTGGTCTCAATTCTAATCTTAACGATATCCATTTCCACTTGCAGTCTGGCAAACCCCATGTACTTTTTCTGACAGAATCTCAGTTATCAGTTGATTCAACTACTGCTCATCTCAGATGCCCAAATTATTCGCTGTATGATTCCTTTCGCCTCAAAGGTGGTACTTGTGCATATGTCCTTTCTGATATTCCCTGTCAGAGACTTGGCAATTTGGAATATCCTCTCTTTGATCTTCTCTGGCTTAAAATCTCTCTCTACCTCATTGTGTCAGATTCATCTGTTGTCTCTACCGTTCTCCCAATTCCACTAATCACTTGGAGCTCTTTGACTTCCTCTCTTTGCAACTTGACTTTCTCCAGTCCAACTTTCCTAAGTGAGGTAATTTTCCTTGGTGATTTTAATGTTCACAACTCCAGCTGGCTTCCGTTTTCTAGTCACACCGACCCATCTGGTCAAGATGCTGAGGCTTTTGCAATTACTAATGACCTTGCACAGATTGTTCATTTACCTACAAGAATACCGGATAATCCTAATCATACAGCCAACACGCTTGATCTTTTTCTCACAAACAACCCGTCGAAGTGAGAGGTCCTTTAGGCACTTCAGATCACAACTTGGTGATTGTCTCTTCTCCAATGTAGCCTTTATCTCATGGACATTCCCAGCCTCGTATTGTTTGGCATTACAAGAATGCAAAATGCGATGACCTGCGAGATTTCTTTTTTTCTTTTCCTTGGCCAGATTACTGTTTCAAAACCTTCTGATGTCAACATTTGCTCAGATTGTGTCAGTGAAATTATTCTTGCAGGAATGGAATCCTTTATCCCAGGCTCCACTTTAAAATCTCATTCCTTTATTTAAACCTTGGTTTTCCAATAAATGTGCTAAGGCTGTTCAAGAGAAGAATGTTGCATATCACAATTGGCTTGTTTCTAATTCTTCAGTTTCATTTTCTGCTTACACCAAAGCTCGCAACAATTGTAAAGCAGTTATTAATCAGTCCAAACTAGAGTTTGAACAGGCTAAAAGTAGAAAACTTGCTTCTTGCCCTAATGGTAACTGAGCATTCTGGTCCCTTGCCAAAGATATTGGCTGCAACTTTTGCCCATTTCTGCTCCCAACTCTGTCCAAACCAGATAGTTCTGTTTTCACTTCTGCCAAGGATAAAGCTGACCTGCTAGCATCCCATTTTTCTTCCAGCTCATGTATTAATGATCTTGGTAAAACACATCCCACCATTCCCAACACGCTCCATTTAATGCCTCCTGTGGTCTTCCGTCAAAAGGATGTCAGAAGGATTTTGATGAATCTTGATGCTAAGAAAGCTCCAGAACCCGATGGTATTTCTCCACTTGTTCTCAAAACCTGTGCTCCTGTACTTACTCCTATTCTTTGCCACCTTTTTTCACTTTCTTATTCCAAAGGTGTTTTTCCTTCTGTTTGGAAATTTGCCCATATCCAGCCAGTTCCTAAAAAGGGTGACAAGTCCCTTCCATCCAATTATAGTCAGATTGCAATTACTTCTACTCTTTCTAAAGTAATGGAGAAATCAATTAACCGCCAACTCTTAAACTACCTAGATACCTTCCATCTGATCAAAGATCTCCAGTATGGATTCCGTCAGTGTCAATCCACTGGTATGTTCTGGCTTATGTTACCCATTTATGGACTAATTCAATGGAAAGGTTCGGTGAAACACAAGTATTTGCTCTTGACATCTCAAAGGCTTTCGATTCTGTTTGGTATAAAGGTCTTCTAAACAAGCTTCCATCTTAGGGTTTGCGAACTATTTTTAGTAATTGGTTATCCAGTATTCGCTCTGATCGCTCACTCAGAGTGATGGTAGATGGCTCTCTGCCTTCTAACTTCTCCACTAATGTGGGTGTCCCCCCCAAGGCTCAATTGTTTTCCCTATTCTTTTCCTCTTGTATATTAATGACCTTCTTCCATTGATTGGAAATCCTATCCATAGTTTTGCTGATGATAGCACATTGCATTCCACTTTCCACTTTGAGAAACCTTGCCCTGTTCAATCAGCTTCAACTTCTCGAAAATCTGCTACCAATCCCTTAGATGCCGATCTTCAGGTAATTCTCCAGTTGGGCAAAGACAACTTAGTTGATTTCAGCCCTTCTAAAACTCAGTCTTGCCTTATATCTCGCAAAAAGGATTCTTCTGCTCCTATGCTTTAGTGACACTCCGATTTTTAGGCAAAATGATATATCTCTTTTGGGAATTACCTTGACTTCTAATCTCTCTTGGCACAAACACATTACAAATATTGCTTCCTCTGCATCTAAAAAACTTGTTTTTCTCTTTCGATCTCGGCGTTACTTTTCTTCCAAACAGCTGCTCACACTGTATAAATCACAAATCTGCCCTGCCATGGAATATTGTTCCCACATCTGGGGTGGTGCCCCAAAACCTCCCTCAGGCTTCTTGATTCCATTCAGAAGAGAGCAGTTAGGTTAATTAATGATTCATCTCTAATAGTCTCTCCACTCGCTGTCTCATAGACGTACTGTTTCTGCTGCATGCCTCTGCTACAGATACTTCCATGGGCACTGTTTTTCTGAATTGTCTTCTATAATTCCTGCTCTCTCTCTCTCTCTCTCTCTCTCTCTCTTTCAAAACAGTCCGAACACGTGCCACCACCAGCCGACATCCATTTACTGTCCAACTTCAATCTCACAGAACCAACTTTTCATCTTCCTCGTTTATTCATTCATCTGCTGTTTTCTGGAATAACCTTCCTTCATACATATTTCCTGAAAGTTACGATTTACAGAAGATAAAGTCCAATGTCAACAAATATCTTCTTTCGTCTTCTCAACCTCCAACCCAAGCACGGTACTAAGTACTATAGGTTCTAATACCTCTCGTGTTTGGGGTTTACATAAAAAAAAAAAAAAAAAAAAATGATGTTGGTGAACAATGCAATGTTTTCTGTTTGGTGTGACATAAGCACTGGGAAAGGAAAAATGAGAGTTGGTGTGTGTTATAGGCCTAATGAATCTGATGAGAATTAGTGGGCCGGTAAGTCAGAATGTCTTATGTGGGATTTAACTTTCCAGATATTGACTGGAACTTGAGGGTTGGTTAGTAACTCTCACACTGGTAGGAATTTTGTGGGTTTATTGGATGACTGTTTTCTACAGCAACATGTTCAAGAGGCAACCAGAGGGAGTAATACTCTTGATCTGATTATCAACAGTGATTATTCATGCATTAAGAATTTGCAAAAAATGGAACCAGTGGGTGACAGTGATCACAATAGGCTGATGTGGAAATTACTTAAAGATGTAACTACTATCAAGGCTAAAGGGAATGGCTTTTGTAAAGGTGACTGAAGGGGTCTCAGACAGTTTTTAAATTCTGTACAGTGGGATCAACTGATGATGTCACCAATGTTTAATTCTAAATGGGAAGTCTTTAGGAACTTAATTTTGGTTGGCTACTAGGCTTTGGATTCCAACTAAGAAATACTGTTCAAGGTTCAGGCCTAAATGGATGTCAGATGAATTGAGTCTCGTGGCAGAGAAGAAAAATGTATCAGGTGACACAGAAGCCTATGGCAGATATAAATTAGTCTGTAATCAAGTCACAAAGGAGGTCAGGTAGGCGACGGCAGATTACAAGAAATCTTTGGTGAAGGATGCAAAGAGTTCTTTACTTATGTGAACTCTAGAAGTTAAGGGATGAATCAGATTGGACCAGTGAACATAGATGGGTTGACTATTGATGATCATGCTCAGGTAGCTGATAAACTGTATGAGTATTTTGCATCTACATTCACACATGAGAAGTTATTCCACGAGGGAAGTGCCAGAAGTTTATCAAACTCTAACAGGGAGCTAAGTGATTTTGTAATAACCGAGAGCAAAGTGGAGGAGTAATAGTTGAAGTTAAACATAAAAAAGCACCTTGGGTGGACAGCATCTATCAGGTTATATTAAAAGAGGCAGCAAAGAAAGTAAGCAAACCCTTAGAGAATTATGAGAGCTTCCTTGGACTTAGGGGAGGTTCCCATGGACTGGAGATGTGCAAATGTATCACCAATTCACAAAGGGTTTTGAAAAGGTGACACAAGTAACTATAGACCTGTTAATTTAACTTTTGTTCCAGGGAAAATAATGGAATCACTGGTTAAAGAAGCATTGCAGTATCATCTAGACAGGACTGCAGTAATAGTTAAGACATCATGGGTTTTTTAAAGGATATCTTGTCTGACCAATTTGATTGGATGCTGATGTGATCACAAAGGAACTGAATGCCCAAAATAATTTTGATATCATATACAGTAGACTCTCGATTTTTCCGGGATAGATGGTAAAAAACAAATTTGGATAATCGATTTCCGGTTAATCCAAAAATACAAAAGTCCCCGACATACGTAAGAGATACGTTCCAGGACTTCTTACTTCGTCGAATTTTACATAACTGGGGCATGACTAATACCATATTGCTACTATATTATTATTTACAAATCTGAATTGCCTGCGATACTTTTTAATGTTTGGCCATTTTCATACATCCTTAGTTTAATTTTCTGATCCAAATCAGTGGCTTTCATTTAGTTGGTAGATTTACTAGTAGCACTGTCACTTATTCCCTTAGTCGGCACCATGATAATGGTCAAAATTAAATTTTCTGAAAAGAACTTCACAGGGTTAAGGGAGAAACACATTATTATTACCTCACGCAAACTTACATTTTACTAAAGCACATTTCTGGAGTTCGCTACATGTAAACAATTTGCACCTTCCAGGTTACTGGGCTTTTCTGTTCGTGCGTCTAATTATAAATGTGTCGATCTTATTGCATTCGCAATAATACCGATAACTGGAATTGTGTGGGTGTTTACGTTATTATGGTAAAATGTGTCCCCTTCACTGAAATCTTCAGTCATAAAAAAAAAAAAAAAAAAAAAAAAAAGAACAATAAACAAATTGTAAGAATCTTCTCTTCTTTCCTATTTTTTTGCTTGTTACTCCATATCTCATTTGTGCGTGCCATGATTGTCGTTATTGGTTGCTTATTTTATTTATTATTATTTTTGCTTTATATTTTACAATCCTAAAAAAAAAATATTGAGCAAAAAAATTTACGTCAATCCGTAGTTGTGCAAGTCGGGCACTTACTGTATCGAAAAATGTTCAGCAACTTATGTAAAAAATATGGCGATAAATAAAAAGCAAAAAAACTTAATACGCACTACTCGCATGTCGAATACGATGTGTCCTTTATTTTTTACGATGTCGATTTTAAATCTAACAGCTTCCCTTTTTTTTTTTAAAAATAACGCATATGGTTGGGTCACCAACATTATAATGGTTCTTTAGAGATTTAACGGATGCACCGTTTTCAAACTCTTGAATAATTTCAAGTTTATGTTTAACTGAAAACGCAACTCTTTTGCGTTTACCCATCATTTTTGTGATTATTAAATAAAAAAAATTACTATAAAAAAATTCTGACGTCACTGACATAAATAACGAAACAAAATTTGTACTTTTGCACTGCAATGGGACACAGCAGTCGACGCGGCGCACTAAATCAAACTAAACATTTGGTCTCTTTTTTTTTTTTTTCTTTTTCTTTTTCTTTTTTTGAGGGGTGGGTGCGAAGACAGCAGGGATTGCTGTCTTCGCACCCACCTTTACACTAACCTCCCAGTGACGACCTATAATGTCACTTATTTATGATATGCAAAGTATCTATTTATACCTATTCTAGTTATTACTTGAATTTTTTGATTTCTGGTTGGTTTTTTTTTTTTTTTTTATTTGGAGCCTTGAAGTGTCCCGGTTAATCGAGAGTGCTGTACAGTCTGTCCTCGTATAGCACGATAGTTGCGTTCCTAGAAACTCGTGCAATGCAAAATCGTGCAATATAAACAACAGGCCCTATGGGAAAAGTGGGGTTAGGTGCCGACCACTCAAGATTGAACACACATTTGGAACCAAAACATTACCAAACACAATAAATAATCGGGTAATTTTAATCGTTATAAAATACTTACGTATTTTATAATGATTAAAATACGTAATAAAAATATTATATTATATTATAATAAAGTATTTTTAGTATTTTTTTAATAATAAAAAAGTATTTTTTATGGATAAAATACGTATTTTATTCGTAAAAAATTTATTATATTAAATAAAATAGTCGAAATAAAATACTTACGTATTTTATAATACATAAGTATAAATTATAATACGTAAGTCGTAATAAAATATTGCTAATGCTTTTGCTTCTATCGTAAGCAAACTTGCTTTTTGTTTGATTTTCAATCCAAACAGATGACAGCCGTTCCATCTCTTCCAATTTCTTTGTGTCTTAATCTAATGGATTTTAATTACACTTTGAGTTGTTCCCGCTATGAAAGTTGTTTTTATTTTCTCTGCATTCTTTGTAATTCTCCGCGTTGCCTCATTTAGGTCTGTAGCACGTGCAATATCACATGGTCTTTCATTTCGCTCAAAGCGTTTCAAAATTTCATATTTTTTCTCTATCGACAGAAGCGGACTGGCCATAAGCCTTACGGGGGAAACCACGGTGGGACGGAGGCCGGTGTGATTTTGGCCATAAACCGTAGTATAAGGCCACTACAAATTTTCCCGGGTAAGAATTTTTGACCCAGTCCGCCTCTGTTTATCGATATTGCTTCTTTTTTTTTCTCTCTGAATCTGCAGTGTCTTAGCCAGGACGCTTCCTTTTCACACCTTTTAAGTATTTTACTAATTTTTAGGGAATAAAGCACAATTACAAACGAGGTGGCACGCTTGATACACAGAAACAAAGCTGCGCGCGTGTAGCAACTGAATAAACAACACGGTAAAGGCCGAGATACGCTATTAACACCTCACATTTTGCTAAAGCACATTTCTGGGGGTTACTACCATAAAACAATAAAAACAATTTCCAGTTGCGTTTCTGCTAGTGGAATCTGTTATAAACTGGTAGTAAACTCCATCTAATTGCATTTGCGATTATATCGATAGCTGGAATTGTCGGTTTTTACGTTATTATGGTGAAATGTGTTTCCCCTTCACTGATATAAAACACATAAATACATTTTCAGAATCTTCTTCATTCCTATCGTGTTGCGTTCGGTTGGGGTGATTCCGCGTTTGACTGCCATTTCTTGTAAACACAAAGGCGAATCGTGTATAAGTGAATTCAGTTCGTGTTATATAAGATAACATTCCCCTATTTATAAATCGTATATGATCGAATTCGTGTAATGCAAACACGTGTTATACGAGGACCGACTGTACTTGGATTTTAGGAAAGCTTTTGGTACTGTTGCACATGGAAGACTGCTGTACAAATTGGAGAGATATGGCATTAAAGATAAGTTGCTACAATGGATAAAGGGATGGTTGAATAGGAGACGACAGAGAGTGGTAATCAATGGACACTGCTCTTCTAGGAACCCCTCATGGAAGCTAGGCGAGAAACTTATCAAGTCACATTTTAATGCTGACCAGACCTGGCGCGAAGACTGGACTACTTCAAATCCCGACCACCTGGGTTTAGTCAGTGATCCATGCCGAGCTATTCCAGGTTTCAACTTACCAAGAAAGGAATGGACATCCCTGAACAGAATCCGAACAAATCACGGAAGATGCAAGTTTTGGCTGCATAAGTGGGGAAAAACTGAAAACCCATTCTGCGACTGTGACAACGTGCCCCAGACCATCCAGCATGTCATCTCTGAGTGCCCAAAGAGGAGATTTGAAGGCTCCATCCAAGATCTACATAGTGTTACTGATGATGCTATTAAGTGGCTGAATAAACTGGACATTACATTTTAATTCATCAAATGTTACTTATAATTTTTTTTCTGTAAATATTGTTTTTAGGCTTATTGTAATTTATTTATTTTGTATTGTTTGTTACAAATGTATCCTCATTTTTGCCATACGAAATAATAATAAACTGCTCTTAGTGGACAAATGTTATTAGTGGAATTCCCCAGGGTTCGGTGTTGGGCCCATTGTTGTTTTGCATATTTATCAATGATATTGATGAAGGTATATCAGGCTTAATGTCCAAGTTTGCAGATGATACAAAGGTTGACAGGGTTGTTAAAGACAGTATGCTACTCCAACTGGATCTAGATAAGTTGGGAAAATGGGCTGAGAAGTGGCAACTGGAGTTTAACATTGACAAATGCAAAGTACTGCATATGGGTACATTTAATCAAGCTAAACCAAATGGCCACCTGAGCCGTAGCTCATCTGCCACTTACAATCATAACTGTTTTATTTTTTAACAACCTTGGTCAATCAATTTAACAAAACAACAATTACAAAAGTCTAACTTGACTAATGACAAATCAAAAAATACACAACCTTTAGCCTCGCGGCGGAGTCGGCATCTCCGCCCCCACCACGAGTTTCCGTCCCCACCACGAGGAGGTAGGTTGCTCTATCTAGTGAAACACAGTCTGATATCCGTCAGACTAAATAATAATAACAATTGATCTTTCATAAATTCATAATAACAATTGATCATTACAATTCATAATAACAATTGATCATTACAATTAATCATACAATACTCACACCGGTCCAGTCCCTGCGAACCCCAACACAGACGCTACTGTGACCGACGACCCCCAGCCACCACCGGGAGAAGTCTTCCTACAACTGCTGAGAAAGGGGTACCCTGCCATGATACCACTAATCCTGTTCAGTCCTTCTCTTTAAAGTGTCAACCGCCTTTAGATATTCAGGACAAGTTTGATCGTTAGCACCATGTGCAGAGGGCACCTTCGTCCTCCAGCAATTTACACATTTTGGAGCATCCGCTCTTTGTGTACATGACTTAAAGGTATGACCACTCCCGGCACAGTGACTGTAGAACTCGCCCGCATCACAGTAAATGTATGGCGTATGGCCATGTGGCCATACGCCATACATTTATAACATTGTGTGGGAGTCCACAACTCCCGAACACGATGTGAGCTCCAAATCAGAAACACTCTTGAATATTTTAAAAGGTATCTCCTTACACGTGGGGAAACCTCCACCACTACATTGTACCCAGGAGAATTCCTTGCCTTATTTTTAGCGAGTATTTTTATCTCGGAAAGAACTTGGTCTTTATTGACAAATCCGTCAACCAAATTCCTTTCCCACAATTCAGTTTTTAGGGACTCTCGATCTACATCTGAATCAACATCAAAAATTACTAATCTTGGTAATCGACGAAGGGGCCTTTCAACCTCCATCCCAAGCTTTTGTACCTCCATACACTCTTCAATTTTCTTGACATCGACTTCAGAAGCAGTTTCGATCATCACCCTTTTATTCCTTATAGGTTGAACTGATACTATCTTAACGTCAGTTAAGACAGGGGCAACTCGTCCCATCAACTCGCTCTTAACTTGGTCACTAGTACTATATTTGTCCGCCTTTGCCTTCACTATAATCATTTTATTCTTGGACTTTACCTCACTGGAACTGACAGTCTCTGCATATGATCTTTGAACAGCCACTTCTTGTTCTTTCTGTTCCGTTAAAGTGTTCAACTTGGTCTCTAGGAACACATTCCGAACTGCCAAAGACTGCACCAACTCAGCCATCTTGTCCCAGTATCCCATTATGATATCCAGATCATATATACTTGGCTTTTTCAAAGCCGATACAAAAAGTCTTAATTTACTTCTGAAATGAACCAAATTCTCCAAAGTGGTAGGTTCTAACATACACCGTGCAAATTCCGAGGAACTCTCCTGTGAATCTAAAGGTGTCTTCTGTCTTGAACTCTTCCCATCTGGAATTCTTTTCTTTTCAGGTGGTCTACTCGAGACCTCTCCTGTAACTTCTTCAACTGACGACTCCGAGCTTTCCTCCGAAGATTCTTCCGATGCTTCCACTGGAGGGGCCGGAATCTTTTTCCTAGTTCTTGGCATTATGCTCTAGTACTTCCTTAACCAATCACAAAAATTTTGATTGCATGAAATTACAAAAAGAATCAGTCCTAAACAATCTATCTGCCAGCTGAGGGATCAATCACCTCAGCTGCCCAGCCCAGACCACTTGGAGGAAGAGCCTCTTCAAACAATTTGTTGTTCAGGGATCCAAACAAACAAACAGCCGCACTATCACAAGACCAACAAGTCGCAAAGATAAAGTTTTGACCAACTAATCAACAAATCATTTGCCACCTGGGCCACTGCATATGGTAGTAATAACTGAAAAGAAATGTACCAACTGCGTGGCACTGCACTCAGGGAAGTGGAAAGTGTAAAAGACCTAGGGGTAATTGTGCAGCCAAATATGAAGTTTGCTGAGCAGTGCTGATGGGCTGCTAGGGCAGGTCATGGAGCCTTGTCAATGATATATAGGAATTTTGCTGACAGGGAGGTGATAATCCTGTTATACAAGGCAATGGTCGGGCCACACCTAGAGTGCTGTGTACAGGTCTGGAGGCCTCATTTTAGGAAGGATGTAGAGTTGCTAGAACGAGTACAAAGAAGGGGAACAAAAGGGTGCTCTTACCAAGAAAGGCTTAAATTCTGCAAATTGTAGTGCCTGGAGATTAGGCATCTGCGAGGTGATCTGATTGAGGTGTATAAGTCCTTGAATGGGTTGAGCCAGCTGAATGCTGATGGGATTCTTCCTCTTGCTCAGATTAAGAACCTGAGGTGGCACAGTTTAAAATTGAGGAAAGACAGTTGTAGAATAGTGGTGTGGAAATTTGCCTTTAGCCAGCAGGTAGTTGATTGATTGGTGGAACAGACTTCCATCTTTTGTTGTGGAAGTTGATAGCCTAAATCAATTTAAGGCTGAGCTGGACAGGCATTTGGAACGAATGGAGGAGTGAAATGGGAGGGTTTTTTTTTGGCTGATGCTGCATAAGCTTCCTTCTTGCATTGTATGCCTCTACTAATGCTAACATGGTTTTGTTCCTTGTTTCCTCTTCAAACCCTAATCTGGTACTAGTTAAGATTGTCTTAGTATCATTATGTATCTATTTTATCCATTTATTTTTCTCTGAAACATATTTACATTTTCTTCTTTAAAGATTTGAGATATGAATATTTTACATTTGACCAAAGCATTAAAGTTTTAAGTTCTGATTGGTCTTTTAAATGTATCTATATCAAAAAAAGTAACTATTTATTATGTTTTTCTTTTTTGGGCTAATTATTTAAATTATTTTATGCAGATTGGACTGGAGAATCTTAACTCCTTGGAAGAAATGGTAAACTCTCTCCTCACTGTTTCTAATGACCATAAGACTTGGGTGGATAATCAGTTGTGCCAAGTGAGTATCATTATGCATTCATTTTATTTACTGAGGTGGGTAGTGGGGGGTAGGATTTTATCCAGCTTGCACAACCTGCATTTGGCACAATGACATTGATAGTTTTATGGTCTTTATTTTATTGTTTCTATTCTCTAAGTGTAAATGCAGCTAGATAAGATCTAAATGTAGCATACTCTGAGAAGATTGTCTTTCAACTAGCCTATGTAAAATTGAATGCTAAATGTCTTGTATTCTTCAAAAGTGTACTTGCAAAGGACATATATGTAGGAATTACAATTTATGCATGTGGCACTGCATTGCATTGCATTGACTTAGGAATGATTTTTGGAATTGCTGTGACAGCTTTTTTCCTTCTTGTTTTTTCTCACATGCTTTCAAATTGCTCAGTTCGTAAACTAAAAATGATTGAATACAAAATGTGTAAATAAAGACATAAAGAAAGACAGACCACTGCAGTGATCATTCCCAGACAACACCCTCTTAAGTGTGGTGCAATGTTGTGTGAACTTTGTCTTTCAGATTTTTGTATTTTTTTTTTTTTCTCCCTCCTTTCCCTTCAGATTCACTACTGTTGATGAATAAACAAAAGTGTAGTCATGCACCAGTTAACATGTTCACTACTTCCTGAATACAAATATGCAGCTTTGGATTTTAATCCAATTGGAGGGGGGAACCACCCTACTTTTAGAATCTTTTTTTTTTTTCCAATTTGACAGAAGGAAAACCAGATATTTTTGTCAAGAAACCTTCACTGCAGGCTGATTAATTCAGTCATAGTGAGAAGAAAACCCAAAAATGTTTCTGCCCTTTCCAGTTTAGATTGATTTCCAGCCAATCTCAAGGTTCTGTAAAATTTTCAATCCCAGATCAAAATTTTTTTGTAAAAGCCAGCAGTAAATGTGTTAAAACCTATTTGCCAACTTGCATTCTTCTTGAAACTATCAGTACTTGTGCATTACATAGCAGCCATTTCCAGAATCAAGTGAAAAGTTTGCACTCTTGTCTCTGATTGCTATTTTGTAAATTTTCACAAAGTCCAATTTTACTTAATATTTTTTTTTTTTTTTTTTTTATGTACCCTTATTGTTGCTTCCTGAGTGAGAACTTTAACCTTAAATTTATTGTTAAAAAATATGAACAATGTAAAATTTTCTAGCCAGAATGCCATCCTGAGTATATATCACCTTTTTCTATTATATTCTGTGATGTCTTGACAAATGGAATTTAATAATTTTCTTTGTGGGGCATCAAATATTCAAATTAAAGTCCAGTTTTTGTTTGCACGGGGAGGAGTTGATTTTGGAGGAATTATCAGGCATTTTAAGGGTGTCTGGAATAACTGGTGCACTAGAGTTAAATAACCTCCTTCATCTGTTCAATTTTATGTAACCTAAAGCGGTGGTGTACAATCTTATCAATCACAGTCTATTCTGGGTGAATTAAAAGGTATAAAAAGTATATATACTTTGAATTGTAAGGAGGGTTCAGGTTCTGTAAAATGAGAAAAGGTTGCATACCAGTATTTATAATCAGATTTTATCTTCAAAAGAAGTTTGAAGGAAATAAATCAGAATTTGAGTAGTAACCTAAGATTTGAACAAAGAATATTTATGAGGAAAATAGATTAAAAAATTCATATCTTTGGAAAACCATTTTTTCTCTGTGGAATGCTTTTCTTATACTTATGAAATCTAATCTATCCTGGCAAAGGGCTAATTTCCTTTTCAATGATCTGCTTTTTATTTTTTAATCTTTTTTTTTTTCTTTTTTTTTTCTTTTCTGAAATGATTGTTTAATCATCAAACCATTTTACATTTGTTATAATTTTCTTAGCTTAAAGAAGATATAAATGCTGCAGAAGAAAATAAAATACTCGTGCACAGTACTATAGTAAAGTAAGTTTATTTTGAATTGTAGTATTATTGATGAAAATGGAGCTGCTTTTATAGTACAGTTGGTATATTATCTTTTCTATTATGTTTCTGTCAACATGGAGATTATAGATTATTCTCATTTTTAATACAGAAAGATTCTTAATCTCTCTGTTTGGGTTTTAATGCAGATTTCAAAGAAATTTAATTTTTAAATTTAAACTTTATCAAAATGTACAGTAAGCTAAACTAGTCTGCAATAAAGTCACAATGGGAGTTACACAGGTTAAGACAGATTATGAGAAGTCTTTAGCCAGGAATGAGAAAAAAAGTAGAGTTCTTTTTTTCTTATGTTAACATAAGATGGAAAGGAATGAACCACATTAGTCCATTAGATATGAATGACATAACTATCGATCCTTTTCTGATTTCTACTTTCATGCATGAAGAAATGTTAGATATGGCATACTAGAAGTATACCATCTTATAACTTGGAGCTAAATCATTTTGTGATAACTGAGAGGGAAGTGAAAAAGAAATAAATTATTGAGGCTAAAAAGTAAGGCACCTGGGACTGATGGAATCCAATCAGTTGTAATAAAAAGCAGCAAAAAAGAGGTCAGTGAAGCTTTAGCCATAATTATGTGAACATCCATAGATTCTGGGAGGTCTCTGTGGATTGAAGATGTTAGATATCTCCTTTCTTCATAAAGGAAATCAAAGAGAGAAACGAGCAGGATCATCTTGACAGAATGCATTTATACAGCAATTACAGCATGGATTCATTAAGGAAAGATCATATGTATATACACTGTCCAGTGAAAACATTTATGACCACCTACCTAATGGTGGGTATGTGCTCCTCTTGTCACAAGTACAACTGACACAGGCCAGACATGGCTCTATAAAACTCTGAAAATTGCAGGAGGTATATTGTGCCATGTTGTCCTGTAGATCTATGATAGTCCATGGTGTAGAGTCCAAATGGATCTTGATCCACATAATCTCAGATATGTTCTGAGATTCATATCTGACAAATTTGGTGGCCAGGGTAGTTCCTAGAAGTCACTTTCATGTTTCACTAACAATGTGGCAGAGTACATTATCAGGCTGGTGCTCCAACATGTTAATGTACCCCTTCATAGTGACTATCTTCCCATTTGGGAAGACAGTGGCTATGAAGGGGTGTACCTAATCAGCCACAATGGATAAGTAGTTTTAACATTCAGAGTGTAGTGTAGGAGTGTGAGGACTCAAAGATATTCCCAGGAAAATATCCCCTATACCAAAAGGGGATATTTTCCTGTTTCTTTTGAAACCAGGCAGGCGATGGCAGTATTTTGGTATAGGAGTACATTGTAGTATTATGGTACATTTGGAGTGATTCCTCTCCACAGTTTGTTGCAATACTTTCTACTACAATCCACACTGCATAGTGGAAAATATGATTCTTTGGGAAAGACAACTTTTATTTCAGTTGTTGATGGTCATTGGTGGTGCCCATTCAAGGAGAAGAGTTTATTGGAATGTGGTCTTGGAAACACTGTTGGTCATCCCCTGGTTAAAGTCAATGGTCAGCTGTTCCAGCACTTTCCATCTATCACACAAAGCAGGACAGCCAACATTTACCATGACCATCACTGAGATATAGGTTTTTTTTTTTTTCTTTTTGTTTTGTTTGTTGGCACATCGGCTTCTGTGGCCATAATGCACCTCCCAAGGTTTTTGCAGCTCTGATTCGAACCTGCGACCTTTGGGTTGCCAGAAGGGCACTTTACCCACCTGGCTAGCCCGGTCGGCAAGGTATAGGTGCCTCAGTGATGATTAAAAATCTTCCAGTAATATAGCTTCAAAAACAGCCTAGATGACATCATCCATTTTTGAAGAAGTGCATAACTGGGACAAAATGTTTAGGAAAAGAAAAATTTTAAATTTTGCTGATTTTGGACAATCCCATTCTTCTCAATTTAAACAATATCGAATTTGTATTTTTACTACTGAACTCAGTTTCTGTTCTCCAGCCTATTGGTCAAGGTGTTATTAGAAGCTTTAAATGCAATTTTTAGAAAACTTAATATTGGAAACCATAGAATCTTTTTAAAGAAAGGAATAATTTCCGACTTCAATTCTTTCTTGATGCCATCTAATTCATTAGCAACACATGGGAGAAGGTGACATCACAGACCATTAAAAAAAAAAAAAAAAAAAACTCTTTTAATAAGGCAGGACTGAAGAAGTCGATGAAGAAAATGATGACAATATTCCATTAACAATGTGGTTGAAGGAACATAACGTGGATAATGGATAGGCATGTGTGGATGATTATGATACTGTTAACAACCTCTTGACTGTCAAAATGCTGACAGATAAGGATATTCTCAAAGCCATTAGAGAAAAAGAGGCTTTTGAAGATAACAGCGAGAAAGAAGACAGTGGTGAAAGTGTCCAGTTAATGTAGTGTCGAGCGCAGAAGCAAGAATTTCTTTAAAAAATTTGTTTTATGAAACCAATGACCTCGATCCCAAATTTTCATTTTATATCAGTAAAATGAAAACGTTGCTCATAAATTTCACCTTAAAAGAAATTTGAAACAAATGACATTGGAAGACATTTTAATAATGGAATTATTTAATTTTGCAGTCAGATTATAAGTATTCCAAAGAGAGCGCCTCTGTAGCCAGGTGGGAAGGAGCAGCAGTGCGTAGCACACGCTTCTTGATTAGACTGGGGTTCGAGCCTGTCACCACCAAATATGGAGGATGCGGAAAGGTCAGGGAATGACCACCGCATATCCCAGAGCAATATGGCCTTAGTTGCTAATGCTCCTAAAAACCAAATAACAAACAAACAGTATTCCAAAGAAGTATAATTTAAAAGGCCACTATAAAACAAAACATTTGGACTTCAACTTGCAATTTCTGGAGAGCTAAGAAAACAAATCTCAAAGATGATTCAGTTCATTTGAGCACAACAAGCTGTATATACAAGGCATTCATATACTTTAAGAATAAGCTTTGAAAGTTAGTTTTTATAGCTCATTTGATTGTGAAATCATCAAGACCCTTTATTGATGGAAATTTCATTAAAAAATTTTGCACGTCACATCACAAACTATGCTGTGAAAATTATGCAGAAAAATTTGACTTCTTCACCAGACTTAAATCAGATGACTGTACAACATCACCTAGTAGAAATTTCATACAATTTTGAAACAAGATTTTCAGTAATCTTCAGAAAATGTGTTTATTATTCATTGGCAGTATAGGAGTTGACTGTTTCATCACCTTCACAAATTGTATATTTACATGTGGGGTAAAATAAGAATTAGTAGTAATGGCAAATGGTGCAAGAAAGCAATCTTATATAGCATCAGCTGTATAAGCTACCCTTCAAATTGTCTAGTGCTCCCTTGAAGTTATTCAACCCATCCACTTCAACAACATATGGAAGCCTGTTCCAGCAAACAACCACCTGCTGGCTGAAGGCAAACTTCTACACATCTATCCTGCAACCATCCTTCCTTAATTTGAATGTATGCCAACTCACGTGTAGTCTCATCAAGTGAAAGAATACCATTAACATTCAGCTTACTCGGTCCAACCAAGGCTTTAAACGCCTCAATCAGATCCCCCACCCGCAAGATGCTGCAGAATTACTTAACAGGTCACTGTTGAAAAAAAGCCATGAATTAGTGTTGAATTTGAAAGTGTCTGCAATTCTGCCCAGACACGATAGGAGAGAGTATATAATGAGAGCCTTGTCGATCAATTCGGCCCTGGAAATATTGCGCAAGGCTCAAGGGGTAGAATTTTTTTCAGCCTGGACTGTACTTGTTAACAGGAGAGACTGCTTCTACAGGGATGGGATACACTTAAATAGAAAGGGTGCAAGAATATTTGCTGATACTATCGAGGCAGTGTTAGGTCGGTCGAAGACTTCTAGCTTGGGGGGGGATACAAAGACTAATAGATTGCCAGTAACCACTGGCAGAGGAGAAAGTGATTCTTGCACTGCTTCTATTGGAATGAGCAGAAGCCTGAAAAACAAGATGCAGGATATTTCAGAGACTGCTGGGAGTCATTGCGGTACAAGTAAACACATGGGTTGTGTTAAGGTAGTAAAGAATAGAAACAGGTGCATGTATACTTGCGTGTACACCAATGCTAGGAGTTTGGTAAATAAATTTGATGAATTTGAGGTATTGCTCAAAGCATCAAAGGCGGATATTGTTGGGATATCACAGACGTGGTGTCCCACAGATATAAGTAATGCAGAACAGGAATTTGGGGAGTACAATGTCTACAGAAAAGATAGGAAGGGAGGAGGGGTTATGCTATTAGTTAAGAAACACATAAAATCCAAGGAAGTGAAGCCAGTCGACATCGCTGGACAGTGCAGTGTCGAGTCAGTTTGGTGTGATATAAGCATTGGGAGATCAAAATTGAGAGTAGGAGTGTGCTATAGGCCTAATGACTCTGATGAGTATAATAAGAAACTGTACAGGGAAATAGTGGACCAGTACATCAGCAAGTCTTATAATGGAGGATTTTAATTTCCCAGATATTGACTGGAATTTGTGGGTTGTCACTCACACAGTAGCAAGGCTTTTGTGGATTTATTGGATGATTGTTTTCTACATTAGCATGTTCGGGAGGCAACTAGAGGGAGTAATACTCTTGATTTGATTATCAGTAGCGATTCTTCATGCATTAAGAATCTGCAGATAAAGGAACCACTAGTTGGAAGTGATCACAGTGTGCTGAAGTGGGATTTACTCAAAGAGGTAACTACCATCAGGGGTAAAGGGAAGGGTTTTTGTTTTCGTAAAAGCGACTATGATGGTCTGAGATGGTATCTAAATTCTATACAGTGGGATCAACTGAAGATGTTACCATCAGCAAATTCAAAATGGGAAGCATTCAAAGAACCTATCTTGGAAGCTACTAGGCTTTACATACCAACTAAGAAATATTGTTCAAGGTTTAGGTCTAAATGGATGTCAGATGAACTAATGAGACATATGACAGAGAAGGAAAATGCATGTGATACATATAAATTAACACGTGACACAAAAGCTTATGATAGATAAGAGTTGATCTGTAACCAAGTTACAAAGGAGGTTAGGCAGGCAAAGGCAGATTACGAGAAATCTTTGGCAAGGGATGCAAAGAAAAACAGCAAAGAGTTCTTTACTTATGTAAACTCTAGAAGGAAGGGGATGAATCAGATTGGTCCACTTGATATCGATAGGTCAACTGTTGATCATCCTGCTCAGGTAGCTAACAAACTAAATGAATATTTTGCATCGACATTCACACATGAGCAGTTATTCAGCGAGGGGAATGCCAGTGGTATATTCAACTCTGGCAGTAAGCTGGAGAATCTTGTAATAACTGAGAGTAAAGTGGAGGAGAAATTGTTGAAGATAAACATAAGAAAGGCACCTGGGGTGGATGAAATCTATCCAGTTATATTAAAGGAGGCAGCAAAGGAAGTAAGCAAAGCCTTAGCCATAATAATGAGAGCTTCCTTAGGGGTGATGCCCATGGACTCGATATGTGCAAATGTGACCTGCATTCACAAAGGAGGATCAAAGGCTGACACAAGTAATTATAGACCTGTGAGTTGAAATTCTGTTCCAGGAAAATTAATGGTGGCACTGGTGAAAGAAGCACTGCAGGATCATCTAGAAAAGACTTCAGTTATAGCTTGGACACAGCATGGTTTTGTTAAGGGGAAGTCTTGCCTGACCAATTTAATCGGATACTATGATGCAGTCACAAAAGAACTGGATGCAGGGAATAACTTTGATATTATATACTTGGATCTTAGAAAGGCTTTTGATACTGTTGTACATGGAAGACTGCTGCACAAATTGGAGCAGTGTGGCATTGGAGGCAAAATGCTGCTATGGATAAAGGGGTGGTTGAGGGGGAGAAGACAGAGTGGTAATCAATGGACTCTGCTCATCGTGGACTAATATTATTAGTTGAGTCCCTCAGGGTTCAGTGTTGGGCCCATTATTGATATTGATGATGGTATAACAAGCTTAATGTCCAAGTTTGCAAACGATACAAAGGTTGGCAGGGTTGTCAAGGGCACTACTGACACTATGCTGCTGCAACAGGATCTGGAAAGGTTGAGCAGATGGGCTGAGAGGTGGCAAATGAAGTCTAACATTGACAAATGTAAAGTAATACATATGGGGAAACAGCAACTCCAGAGCAACGTATCAACTCTGTGGTACTACACTGACAGTATTAGAGAATGAAAAGGACCTGGGGGTAATTGTGCAGGCAGATATGCAGTTCTCTGACCAGTGCAGAGGGTCTGCAAGAGTAGCTCATAGTGTCTTGTCAATGATATACAGGAAATTTTCTAGCAGGGATAAGGAGGTGATTATTCTCTTGTACAGTAGTCCTCGTATAACACGTGTTTACACTACACAAATTCGATCATACACGATTCATAAATAGGGGAACGATATCTTATATAACACGAACCGAATTCGCTTATGCACAGTTCGCGCTTGTGTTTACAAGAAATAGCCGTCCAATGCGGATTCACCCCAACTGAATGCAACACGATAGGAATGAAGAGAAGATTCTGAAAATGTGTTTGATACTGTATTATATCACTGATATTAGCATTAGCATTAGTAGAGGCATATGATGCAAGAAAGCAAGCTTATTCAGCATCAGCCAAAAAAAAAAAAAAAAAAAACCCTCTCCCATTTCACCCCTCCGTTCGTTCGAAATACCTGTCCAGTTGAGCTTTAAATTTGTTTAGGCTATCAACTTCAACAACAAGTGATGGAAGTCGGTTCCACCAACCAACCACAAGCTGGCCAAAGGCAAATTTCCGCACATCTATCCGACATCCGTCCTTCCTCAATTTGAATTTATGCCCTCTGAGGTGATTATTCTGAGAAAGATGAAGAATCCCATTGGCATTGAGCATGCTCAAACCATTCAAAGCCTTATACACCTCTATCAGATCACCTCGCCGGTGCCTAGTCTCCAGACTCTGTAATTTGCAAAACTTAAGCCTTTCTTCGTAAGAGCAACCCTTTGTTCCATTTACTAATCTTGTTGCCCTTCTCTGTACCCGTTCCAGCAGCTCTACATCCTTCTTGAAATGAGGCCTCCAGACCTGTATACAGTACTCAAGATGTGGCCTAACCATTGCCTTATACAAGGGAATAATCACCTCCTTATCCCTGCTAGAAAAATTCCTGTATATCATTGACAAGACACCATGAGCTACTCTTGCAGCTCGTCTGCACTGCTCAGAGAACTTCATATCTGCCTGCACAATTACCCCCAGGTCCTTTTCATTCTCTAATACTGTCAGTGTAGTACCACAGAGTTGATACGTTGCTCTGGAGTTGCTGTTTCCCCATATGTATTACTTTACATTTGTCAATGTTAGACTTCATTTGCCACCTCTCAGCCCATCTGCTCAACCTTTCCAGATCCTGTTGCAGCAGCATAGCGTCAGTAGTGTCCTTAACGACCCTGCCAACCTTTGTATCATCTGCAAACTTAGACATTAAACTTGATATCCCATCATCAATATCATTCATAAACACCGAAAACAACAATGGACCCAACACTGAACCTTGAGGAACTCCACTAATAACATTAGTCCACGTTGAGCAGTGTCCATTGATTACCACTCTCTGTCTTCTGCCACTCAACCATCCCCTTATCCATAGCAGCAATTTGCCTCCAATGCCACACTGCTCCAATTTGTGCAGCAGTCTTCCATGTGCAACAGTATCAAAAAAAGCCTTTCTAAGATCCAAATATATAATATCAAAGTTATTCCCTGCATCCAGTTCTTTTGTGACTACATCATAGTATCCAATCAAATTGGTCAGGCAAGACCTGCCCTTAACAAAACCATGCTGCGTCTGAGCTATAACTGAATTCTTGTCTAGATGATCCTGCAGTGCCTCCATTAATTTACCTGGAACAGAAGTTAAACTAACAGGTCTATAATTACTTGTGTCAGCCTTTGATCCTCCTTTGTGAATTGGGGTTACATTTGCACATCTCCAGTCTATGGGTACCTCCCCTGAGTCCAAAGAAGCTCTCATAATTATGGCTAGGGGTTTGCATACTTCCTTTGCTGCCTCCTTTAATATAACTGGATAGATCCCATCCACCCCAGATGCCTTTTTTATGTTTATCCTCAACAATCTCTCCTCCACTTTCCTCTCAGTTATTACAAAATCATCCAGCTCACTGCCAATGTTTACTTTACCTACATCATTCTCCTTCCTGAATAACTCCTCATGTGTGAATGTAGATGCAAAATACTCGTTTAGATTGTTAGCCACCTGAGCAGGATCCTCAACTGTTGAACCATCAATATCCAGTGGACCAATCTGATTCATCCCTTTCCTTCTCGAGTTCAAGTATGTAAAGAACTCCTTTCTGTTTTTCTTTGCATCCTTTGCCAAGGATTTTTCGTAGTCTGCCTTTGCCTGCCTAATCTCCTTTGTGACTTGGTTACAGACCAACTTATATCTATCATAGGCTTCCATGTCACCCATTAATTTGTATGTATCCCATGCATTTTTCTTCTCTGCCACATGTCTCATTAGTCCATCTGACAACCATTTAGGCCTAAACCTTGAACAATATTTCTTAGTTGGTATGTAAAGCCTGGTAGCCACCAAGATTAGTTCCTTGAATGCTCCCCATTTTGAGTTTGCTGTTGGTAACATCATCAGTTGGTCCCACTGTATAGAATTTAAATACTGTCTCAGACCATCATAGTCGCCTTTACGAAAACCAAAACCCTTTCCTTTACCTCTGATGGTAGTTACCTCCTTGAGTAAATCCCACTTCAACACACTGTGATCACTGCCACCTAGTGGTTCATTTATCTGCAGGTTCTTAATGCATGAAGAATCACTACTGATAATCAGATCAAGAGTATTGCTCCCTCTTGTTGCCTCACGAACATGCTGATGTAGAAAACAATCATCCAATAAATCCACAAAAGCCTTGCTAGTGTGCGAGTGACCAACCCACAAATTCCAGTCAATATCTGGGAAATTAAAATCCCCCATTATAAGACTCTCTGATTTACTGGCCCACTCTATTTCCCTGTACAATATATTATTATACTCATCAGAGTCATTAGGCCTATAGCACACTCCTACTCTCAATTTTGATTTCCCTATGCTTATGTCACACCAAACTGACTCGACACTGCCCTGTCCATCGATGTCAACTGGCTTCACTTCCTTTGACTTTGTGTTTCTTAATTAATAGAATAACCCCTCCTCCCCTCCTGTCCTGTCTATCCTTTCTATATACATTGTATTCCCCAAATTCCAGTTCCGCATTACTTATATCTGTGTGACACCACGTCTCTGATATCCCAACAATATCTGCCTTTGATGTTTTGAGCAATACCTCAAATTCATCAAATTTATTTACCAAACTCCTAGCATTGGTGTACACGCAGGTATACATGCACCTGTTTCTATTCTTAGCTACCCTAACACAACCCATGTGTTTACTTGTAACGCAATGACTACAAGCAGTCTCTGAAATATCCTGCATCTTGTTTTTCAGACTTCTGCTCATTTGAATAGAAGCAGTGCAAGAATCACTTCCACCTCTGCCAGTGGCTACTGTTAATCTATTAGTCCTTGTATCCCCCCCAACTAGCAGTTTTCCGACCCACCTAACACTGCCTCGACAGCATCAGCAAAAATTCTTGCACCCTTTCTATTTAAGTGTATCCCATCCCTGTAGAAGCAATCTCTCCTGTTAACAAGTACAGTCCAGGCTGAAAAAAATTCTACCCCTTGAGCCTTGCACAATCCCTCCAGGGCCGAATTGATCGACAAGGCTCTCATCATATACTCCCTCCTATCGTGTCTGGGCAGAATTGCAGACACTTTCAAGTTCAACCCTAATTCACGGCTTTTTTTCAACAGTGACCTGTACTTGCTAAGTAATTCCGCCGGTCTCCTACTCTTAATATCATTAGTGCCAACGTGTACAACTATATCACCTTTTGTGCCCTTAAAAGATGATATCCGCTCTACAACGTCATCAACCTTTGCCCCTGGCAGACATACCCTGGTCCTATTCCACCTATCCTTTTTACAAAGCATGTTCCCCGTTTCCCTGACAATAGTCTCCAACAACTACTAGTTCTTGTGGGACCAGCGCATTCTGCCTAGGGGGCTGCCCGTGTGTTGCCTGATGACCAAGTGCAAGCTCTGGCGTTGATGTGGGCAGCTGAGAGCTTGATGGGCCCCTCAATTTATTTCCTTCGAGGGCATCCACCCTGTCCTTCAAGGTCTCATAAAGGCCCATAACAACGCTGAGTTGTCGCCTGATTTCCTTGCACTCCTTACATCGTGCACACACAAAGACATCCCCCTTGGCAGTATCATGTCCCGTACCCGACTGCTCCGCAAACATCAAGCAAACAGTGCATTTTAATAGACTGTGATTCAGAGGGCAACTGCCCCCCTCAGTTCTCCCCTGAACCACAGCACTCCCATTAGCTTGAGCCTTTTGCTTTGCTGCTCTGGTCAGAGTCATGATTCCAATTTAATTCAATAAAATTTAAAACAAAAATTAAATCCTTAAGTTATATCCCAAAACAGTTATGTTATATATATATATATATATATTTTTTTTTTTTTTTTTTCGGTATCTAGTGTTCCCTTTATACAACTTCCGTATCACGTGTACCACTATAGTTATGTATTAATTATTTGTTACGATTAAGTCGTTATATATTATTTATAGAGTTAAAAATACAATTAATTGACAATAAAGTTTATCAAGATTAATAGATTTACTGATTAATTGACAGTATTATATTATGCAGTATACTACACTAAGCTTATGCTATCGTGTAAAAATGGCGGGAATTCACGAACGGTATTTCTACAGACTCGTAAGTATTGATTAGCTTCGAAATCTCGCTATCTCAATTTAGAATAAACTAAGGATCCTGACTAGGTCTATAATCTACTTATAGAAGATAATTTGATATAACAATTGGTTAATAAATCGACTAAATTTGGTTAAAGGACCTCTCGTTCAATTTGTGACACGTGGATTTGATACCGTTACCGATACTAAGTAATATCTACGAAATCTCTGTCTAAGTTAAACTTTAAACTAAGTATCGTAACTAGGAATATAAAGCTACTCTAGAAAATAAGTTAATATGACAATTTAAACTAATAAAGCAGAAAATAAATCAGGAAAAACTTCTCTGTTTGAAGAGCTTTAAGGAGCAATGGCTGCACAGGCTAACCTCGCACCCAGATATAATACAGTATCATGCAATATAATAATATCAGTGATGCTGTATTATATAAATATATGATATCAGTGAAAGGGGAAACACATTTCACCATTACAACGTAAAAATCAACACAATTCCAGCTATCAGTATAATTGCAAATGCAATTAGATCGAGTTTACTACCAGTTTATAACAGATTCCACTGGCAAAAACGCAACTGGAAATTGTTTTTATTGTTTTATGGTAGTAACTCCTAGAAATGTGCTTTAGTAAAATGTGAGGTGTTAATAGTGTGTCTCTGCCTTTATGGCGTTGTTTATTCAGTTGCTACATGCACGCAGCTTTGTTTATGTGTATCAAGCATGCCTCCTCTTTTTGTAATTGTGCTTTATTCCCTAAAAATGAGTAAAATACTTAATTAAAAGGTGGGAAAAGGAAGCGTCCAGGTGAAGACTCTGCAGATTCAGAGAGAAAAAGAAAAGCAATATCGATAAACAGAGGCAGACTGGGTCAAAAATTCTTACCCGGGAAAATTTATAGTGGCCTCATGCTAGCGTTTATGGCCAAAATCACACCGGCCACCGGTGTTTCCCCGGTAAGGTTGTGGCCAGTCCCCCTCTGTCGATAGAGAAAAAATATGAAATTGTGAAATGCTTTAAGCGAAATGAAAGACCATGTGATATTGCACGTGCTACAGACCTAAATGAGGCAATGCCAAGAATTACAAAGAATGCAGAGAAAATAAAAACAACTTTCATAGCAGGAACAACTCAAAGTGTAATTAAAGTCCATTAGATTAAGCCGCAAAGAATTGGAAGAGATGGAATGGCTGTCATCTGTTTGGATAGAAAACCAAACAAAAACAAGTTTGCTTACGATAGAAGCAAAAGCATTAGCAATATTTTATTACATAATAGTCGTAATAAAATACGTAAGTATTTTATTACGATTATTTGTGTTTGGTAATGTTTTCGTTACAAATGTGTGTTCAATTATACGTAGCTATGCTTTAGCCACGTATAATTGTTCTGTGTATCATCCCAGTCTAGTAGATTTCTGGGAAAAAAAGGGCCTATTGTTATAGATTTTATGGCAGTGTTATGGTTTGTGCCTCTCCAGTAGCACATTTCTTAATCCATATTGCACCAGTGTATTATGGTTAGGAAGTATATTCCTAACCGTAATACATTTCCTGGTTAAGAATACATATAAAGGAGATATATATTCCTAATCAGGAAACATTTTGTTGCCTAGTATTTTAGTAGTCCATGGTTGTACTGACTCTGCAAGAAAAAGTTTTGAGTTGGTAATAGTATTCTATATTTTATGTACCTGTTTGCAGACAAAGTATAGTGGAGATGTTTATCTAATGACAGTGAGACTTTTTGACAGCCTTTTTTCAGTGTGTTTTTAACAGTAAGATTTTTGTGTTCTGTATTATAGATTTAATTTAATGATAAAAAAAAAAAGTTATTAGTTATCACCATGTTGAACATAAACTGAATTAAAATGTTTTTATATTAACTTTTTAAGAATTGTATTACATATTTCTATTTTAAACATTAGTGTAATAAATTCAGTTTGTGTTTAACACAGTTACTGGTGCCTATGGTTATGCCTTAAGCATTTACATTTGGCAATATAGAAATTCTGGGGTTCATAAATGGCTTCTTATTTTACTTTTCATTAATTTATATTCTTTTGATTTCATAAGGATTATTTCTCCTTTCTGCATTAGCTTTTCATTATAATTCATTTTTATTTCTTATTAATATTAGCTGGGCTACTAAAATGGAATCTATGGATGCAACATTTGAAGTTCTTCACTCTTCCACTGCTGAAAGCATCAAAAATTGTGGTGAAGAATATTTCAAGAAGGTATGGGTTAAAGTTGTCAACTGTAAAAGAAAAGTTTTTTTTAATAAATATTAAATTTTTATTTAATGATTAAATCTAATTATAGGCTGAAGACCATTGTTCTTGGTTAAGGGAAAAAGAAGTAACACTGAAAGAAGAAGTTCTTTCTACTCTTGAAGCCAATGAGAAGGTAATAAAAGATCCTTTTAATGGCTTATTTTTAATGCTTTACTTCATGATTAATAATAAATACAGATTAAAATTAGTTATCATAATAAGAAATAAATATATTAGAAACTATAAGAAAGCAATTTGAGTGTTATTCATGAGTTATTTTATCTTGCAAGTTAAAAACAACTTTTAAAAAGAAAGGGGGGCGGGGGAAACACTTGCCAAGAAAAACAGTTAAATTTAATTAGACTACAAAACATCATTCACATTTAGAACATAAATCTATCCAAATATTTCTGTTGGAACATGTTGATTGTTATTAGTAGTGTGTGTGTGTGTGTGTGTGTGTGTGTGAACAAAGAAACAAGAACAGAACTATAAGGAATGTTGGGTAGCATCCCAGGCAAAGATGGAATACTCTGTCGTGTGAGCCTGGAGATGTAACAGAATGTTTCTTACTTCTGACATAAGTCATGGTAACCTATGACCTTTTCTGGTGTTACTCAACATACCATATTACTCTTGTCTATTCATTGATATGTAATGTATGTTCATCTGAGAATAGTTAGCAACATGTTTCTAGAGAAACACAACAGTGCATTTTTTACAATATCAGCAATCATTCTAATGCATAGTCATGTATGTATATCAAAAACAGAGGCACCTGTTGACACTGGATTTGAATTTCTCTGTCTAGATTGAAATTTTCAGAAACTACACAAGAAGGAAGGTTGTTCCATAGAATAGAAGAGACAAAGAAGACAAGTTTGATTTTGGAGTCGAACTGGGCATGGATGTTGATTAGCTGATGTACCTAGTCAGGCAGCTTATGAAGAAATAGGTGGAATTGTTGATGCATAAAGTCAGAAAAATAATGTTGATGAAAATAATATAGAACAGTATTTTTCTTCTCAATCTTTTCATTGCTGTGGCATGCTTTTAAAGATGCTAAAAATTTGTCGCTCACTACTATACTCATATATTCACAAACAGGAAGTTATTTCTGTTGTGCATGACACACATTATTTGTGATTACTTGCTATTTTAATAGCACACTTATTATAGGTGAACACATCTAGTAACGGGAATCAAAACATGATATCACATTGACTGCCAGAAGGCGCTCAAATCAGTGCAGTGTAAATATATGAATTTTTTTGTTTGAATTAATTTTTATTATAAAACTTGGATTTATTGATTTTTTTAATTTTCATTTTCTGTGGCATACAGGTTGAGAAACACTGGTCTAGAAGTTTTGCCAGGGAAGATCCCTGATTTGCATTCCAGATTTGAAGATCACAGATTAGCAAATGTTAAGGGGGGGGGGGGCTTGCATTTCTCCAATGCAGATAACGCAGTATTTGTGATAAACTAATGCGAGAGAATTGGGATTGTCAGTTAAAGTAGTTGTGTAACAAAGCCTAGGAATTTGAGTGTTGTTGGAGGTGAGCTTATCAGCAGCACTCAGAATTGTAGTTAAATTTCTTCACAGGAACAACTTTTCCTCATGTACCCATTCTACATCTGTACATGGTAGTACTATAGGTTTTATCTTTCATGTTAAATGTTTAACATTTCACGTTTAGTTTTCATATTAAAAAAGAAAAAGAAAACCATTAGTTTTCTTCTCGTTGGAGAATCTTCTGAAGATCAGCATTGAAGAAACTAGTGGTGGGTATTTTTGGAAGTTGCAATTTTAGCACAATTCGGCAAGCTGGAAAGTAGAATGTAGTGTGTTATCAAAACTATGGAAGAATTTCTTGTCACTAAAAAAAAAAAAGAAAACACCTTCCCATTTCACTGATCATTCGTTCCAAATGTTTGTCTGGTTTTGCCTTGAATTTATTTCAGCTATCAAATAAATGCTGACTAAAGTCAAACTTCAACACATCTATTCCACAACTGTCTTTCCTAAGTTTGAATCTATGCCCCCTCAGGTTCTTAATCTCAGAAAGTAGAAGTATCCTATTAGCATTGAGCCTGCTCAAACCATTCAAGGCCTTGTACACCTCAATCAGAACCCCTTTGTTCCTCTCACCAACCTAGTTGCCGTTTACTCATTCTAGCAACTCTACATCCTTACTAAAATGAAGCCTGCAGACCTGTATCCAGTACTCAAGATGTGGCCTGACCATTGCCTTATACAAAAGTATAATCACCTCCTTGTCTCTGCTAGCAAAATTCCTATATATCATTTGACAAAACTCCATGACCTGCTCTGGCAGCCCACCTGCACTGCTCAGAGAACTTCATATCCAACTGCACAATTACCCCAAATCTTTTTCATTCTACACCTCCCTGAGTGTGGGCCGACCGGGCTAGCCAGGTAGATAAAGTGCATGCCTGGCAACCCAAAGGTCGTGGGTTCGATTCCTGCCTCGGGCTTGGATCACAGTAAAATGCAAAAACTTTGGGAGGTACATTATGGCCATAGAAGCTCATCAGCTTCTATGGCCATAATGTGCCAACAACTAACAAAAAAAAAAAAAAAAAATCCTGAGTGTAGTACCACACAGTTGGTACGTTTCTCTTGGGATACTGATACCCATATGCAGTACTTTTGCATTTCAATATTAAACTTCGCACCAGTGACAGTTGATGGGCTGACAGTTGCCACTTGTCAGCCCATCTACCTAACTTTTCTAGATCCGGTTGCAATAGCATATGGTCTTTACTATCATTAACAACTCGGTACTGAACCCTGGTGGACTCCACTAATAACATTAGTTCATGTAGAGCAGTATCCATTTATTACCACTCAACCATCACTTTATCCATTGGTAACTTGCCCTTAATGCATACACCTCCGATTTGTACAGCCGTCTTTGATACCATATGCAATAGTATCAAAAGCTTTCCTGAAATCCAAGTATATGATATCAATTATTTTTTTACATCCAGTTCTTTTTGTAACCACATCGGAGTATGCAATCAAATTGGTCTGACAAGATTTCCCCTTAACAAACCCATGCTGTGTCTGAACTATTACTGCAGTCTTGTCTAGGTGATCCTGCATCACTTTTTTCACCAGCAACTCCATTATTTTTCCCGGAACAGAAGTTAAACCCTTTGAAACCCCATTTGTGGATTGGATATACATTTGCACATCTCCAGTCCATGGGGACCTCCCCTGAATCTAAGGATGCTCTCATAATTATGGCTAAGGGTTTGCTTACTTCCCTTGCTGCCTCCTTCAGTTTAACTGGATTGATTCCATCTGCCCCAGGTGCCTTTTTTTTGTTCAACTTCAATTTCTCCTCCACTTTGCTCTCCATTATTACAAAATCATTTAGCTCCCTGTTAAAGTTTAGTAAACTTCTGTCCTTACCTTCCTTACACAATTCCTCATGTGTGAGTGTAGAGTCAAAATACTCATTCAGTTTTTCAGCTATCTGAGCAGGATCAACAGTCGAACCACCAACATCAACTGGACCAATCTTATTCATCCCCTTCTTTCTAGAGTTTACATAAGTAAAGAACTCTTTGCTGTTTTTCTTTGCATCCTTTGCCAAGAATGTCTCGCAATCAGCTTGCCTAACCTCCTTTGTGATTTGATTGCAGACTAGCTTATATCTGCCATAGGCTTCTGTGTCACCTGCTAATTTATATGCATCCTACTCATTTTTCTTCTCTGCCATGAGTCTCACTAGTTCATCTGACATCCATTTTGGCTTAAATCTTGAACAGTATTTCTTAGTTGGTATGAAAAGCCTAGAAGCTATCAAGATTAATTCCCTGAAGGCCTCCCATTTAGAATTCACTTTTTAACATCATCAGTTGATCCCACTGTGTAATGTGTAGAATTCAGAAACTGCCTGAGACCACTGTAGCACACCAAACTGACTTCCCTTCCCTTTACCCATGATGGTAGTTACATCTTTAAGTAAATCCCACATCAGTAGACTGTGATCACTGTCACCTAGTAGTTCTTTTCTCTGCAAATTCCTAATGCATGAGTTATCACTGCTGATAATCAGATCAAGAGTATTATCCCCTCTGGTTGCCCCTCGAACATGTTTCTGTAGAAAACAATCCTCCAATAAATACACAAAAGACTTGCTAGCGTGCGAGTGACCAACTGCGGGTTCCAGTCAGTATCTGGAAAGTTACAATCCTCCATTACAAGACATTCTGATTTACTGGCGCACTGTTTCTCTGCAAAATTGTTCATTGTACTTGTCAGAGTCATTAGCCCTATCACACATTCCTACTGTCATTGTCACACCAAACTGACTCAACATTGCACTATCCACCCATGTCAACTGGATGCACTTCCATAGATTTAGTTCCTTAACTAATGGCATAACCCCTCCTACACTACTATCCTTTCTGTACACATTGTAGTCCCCATATTCCAATTCTGCACTGCTTATATCAGATAATTAATATATAAGAATAAAAGTGTGTGAAAAAGAATAGAACCTTGGTACTCCAACATTGAAACATTAGAAAATGTTGAACAGCTGCTTCATTTTCTCCAAACTTTTCCATGGAATTTGTTCACCGTTGAGTAATAGGTGAAGTTATCAACCGTGGATCAGCGCTGATGAAATTCACAATTTTTTCTTTCTGTTAGTTCTGGGATGGTTACGGGATGGTCAGAGGAGGTTACAAGATGGACTACAAGAGTGTCATCACATTTTGTGGATTGAAATGCACAGTATGTGTAACTCTTTGTTGAATTTGACCACTCAGCTATGGTTATAATGATTGATCAGGTGAATGGTTTCAAGTTAGTGTTGAGTTTTAACAGTTGATAATTTCTCCATTGAGGTTAGCATAATAGGACAATAATTGGATGGGGGAGATTTTTCATCCTCTTCAGGAACTTACTGGATATGAGAAAATTTGTATGCATAAGTAAAAAAAAAAATAGTAATGGAATAAGGAAAGTGCTAAAAAAATCAGTGGACTACTGCCACACAAAATGGGGGTTAATGCTGGAGCACAGGTATTAAGAACAAGTGTAGAAGGTCCATTAGGACCTGGAGACGTCTTTGCATACAGATTGTCCCAGATTCTTCTAATCTCTTTTTTTTTGGAAAACCAAAAGAGGGGCATTGAGAGGAAAAGGAAGATTCTAATAAGTTAGCTTTATTTCTAGATGCAAATTGATTAGAACTACCAGGAGACAACAGAAATGGACATGTGGGTGAGCAGAATTTTTTTTTTTTTGCCTAGTGCATTTGCAAGTGACCATAATGCCGTAAATTAGTATAGAAAGTATGAATATTGTTCTCCACCGGAGGAACGAAAATAGTAAATAATAATAATGAAATTGCAGGTACAAACAAGGTAGTAACCTTTAATAGAAACTACAGGTACAAAATTAAGAAAACTAAATGAATAAATTAAATTAAATAAAGCAAAGTAGCTTTAGAGTCTGAGGGATTCTTCATCAGCTTGAACGTAAATGTTAGCATGAAACAGAGAATGGTCGTGTAAGGCAAACAAAGCACGACATTAGTGCAAGCAACAGTACACACAATCACTGGATAGAACTAGATGCTTATAGCTGTGAATACAGGGCTTGTGCCAATGTTTATCATATTGCAGGATAACTGCCTCCATGATTGGATGTATGTGCATGCCTTTGTTGCAGTTAAAAGTACTATGACAACCAGATATATGGAGTTGTCGACAATTTATATATCACTGTGTGGGTCATTTTGAGAAGACCAATAGTGCTCTGTGACTGAGGAGTGCTCTGAATCAGCAGATTGGATGACTCGTGTTCTGAGATCCAGTCTTGGAACCTCGTGGTGGATTCCCCAATATAGAAACTACCGCAGTCTACTACTGTAGTTTGTTTCATACTAATGTTTATGTTCAAGCTGATGAAGAGTCCCTCAGACTTGAAAGCTACTTTGCTTTATTTAATTTAATTTATTCTCTTCATTTCTTCTTCCAGTCACATAGCTCCCTGAGGAGCTGTTGTGGCCACCAACAAATTCCTTCAGTTGCATCGATCGTGTGCTATACGAGCAGCATCGCAAAGTGTCATGCCCAGAAGTTCACTGATCCCATCCTAGTTGCAGATCTTCATCTCCACCTCTTCCCCTTAGTTTTTCCTTCCATTATATTCTTCAACAGAAAGTTTTCCCTTCTTTACTATATGACCAAAAAACTTTTTTCTTTTGTTGATGCTATGAAGAAGGATTTTAGGCCTGCCAATTTTATTCAATACCCACTAATTTGTTCTTTGATTCAAGTAAAAAATACACAGTATTCTCCTATAACACCACATTTCAAATGCCTCAATTTTCTTGTCAACTAGTAGTAGTAGTAGTGGCATGTGATGCAAGAAAGCAAATGTATGAGCTTATGCAGCATCAGCCAAAAAAAAAAAAAAAAAATCACACCATTCCCTCCAAATGCCTGTCCAGTTCCTCCTTAAATTTATTCAACCTATCAACTTCCACAACGACAGATGGAAGTTTGTTCCAGCAATTAACCACCCGCTGGCTAAAGGCAAATTTCCGCACATCTATTCTACATCTGTCTTTTCTTAATTTGAATTTATGCCCCCTTAGGTTCGTAATCTGAACAAGTGGAAGGATCCCATCAGAATTCAGCGTGCTCAACCCATTCAAGGCCTTATATACCTCAATCAGATCACCGCACAGGTGCCTAGTCTCCAGCCACTGCAATTTGCAGAACTTAAGCCTCTCTTGGTAAGAGGATCCCTTCATTCCCCTCACCAGTCTTGTTGCCCATCTCTGTACACGCTCAAGTAAATCTACATCCTTCCTAAAATGAGGCCTCCAGACCTGTACGCAGTACTCAAGGCGTGGCCTGACCATTACCTTATACAGAGGGATAATCACCTCGTCTTTAGGGGTCAGATCATGATCTCTCCATAATTTTATCAGATCAGCGACCAACATTTTAGCAATTGCCTGTCATCTTTTTACATTGTTTGAGCAGTCGCTATTTTTATTTATTCTTGACCCTAAGTAATCAAATTCATCAACTTCTTCGATATCTTGCCCATTAACCTTCACTTTACTGGAATAGAGATTATCACCAATCACCATAATTTCAGTTTTGCACACATTCAGAAACAATCCTTTTTTTCTTACTTGCTTCACATACTCTCCTCGGAGTTTCTTTAAGATGATCCTAGAATTAAAAATTAGCACAGTATCATCTGCATAATGAAGGTTGTTTATCTTCAGTCCTCCAATGTTGATACCAGTCTCTAAATCTATTCTCTTCATTTACTTTACCTTAATTTTGTACCTGTAGTTTCTGTTAAAGGTTACTACCTTGTTTGTACCTGCAATTTCATTAATATTTACTGTTTCTGTTGTGGCGAACAATATTTATACTTCCTATACAGTAATACCCCGACTTACGCTACCCCGACTTACGCAAACTCGGAGTTACGCGGTTCCTGATTTTTTCGTTTGGCAACGCTGCCGCCCACTATCTTCAAGGTCGTTTTTCATATGTTATCGATATACGGTGCGACGGTGGAGAATGAGAGCGAAAGATGAACAAAATTCAACTTTGCTGCTTTTATGTTTTTTATATCAGTGAAGGGGAAACACACTTTCACCATAATAACGTAAAAACCAACACAATTCCAGCTATCGGTATAATCGCAAATGCAATTAGATCGAGTTTACTACCAGTTTATAACAGATTCCACTAGCAGAAACGCAACTGGATTTTTATTGTTTTATGGTAGTAACCCCTAGAAATGTGAGGTGTTAATAGTGTATCTCTGCCTTTATGGTGTTGTTTATTCAGTTGCTACATGCGCGCAGCTTTGTTTATGTGTATCAAGCGTGCCTCCTCGTTTTGTAATTGTGCTTTATTCCCTAAAAATAAAAAGGAAGCGTCCTGGTGAAGACACTGCAGATTCAGAGAGAAAAAGAAAAGCAATTATCGATAAACAGAGGCGGACTGGGTCAAAAATTCTTACCCGGGAAAATTTATAGTGGCCTCATACTATGGTTTATGGCCAAAATCACACTGGCCCACCGGGGTTTCCCCGGTAAGGCTTATTGCCAGTCCACCTCTGTCGATAGAGAAAAAAATATGAAATTGTGAAACGCTTTGAGCGAAATGAAAGACCATGTGATATTGCACGTACTACAGGCCTAAATGAAGCAACGGCGAAAAGCACATGACAATTGCAAACTTGACAGGTTGAAAATTGAAAAGGGCTCAATTGTAAAGGGCTTAAAAATTTTAGAAAACATAGACTCCAACGAAGAACGCGTTATAGCTACAAAGCAAGGAATAAAAAAATTATTAGCTTGCTACGAAGAAATTCTGCGTGAAAAAAAGAACGCGCTGTGTCGTCAGACGAATTTGTTAGATTTTATGAAGCCATCGACATCGAAATAACTTTTTAACGTAAGTCATTTGTTTTTTTAATACATATTTTGTATTAATATGTATAAAGAACTGCAATTTTATTAATATTTTTCTTCTAAACTAGTGTTTTTGTTAGTCCTTGGTCCCAATTAAGCAAAATTTATATGTATTTATATGCAAAGTTGTACCCCGACTTACGCGAATTCGACTTACGCGATTTTCGTCGGACCCACCTATCGCGTAACTTCGGGGTATTACTGTACTATGGATCAAGAGGCCTATTTAATCTCATGCTGTAAATTAGTTTGTTCACCTTGTCACACTTTGCTATACATTACTAAAATGCTTATAATTCCCTTATTATTAAGGGATAATCTTACAACTATGCTGCACTTGTGACGCAGTCAAATTTGGCATGTGGTGGCAAAAGCAATTATTGAATTATGTAATTAAAACTTTAATTCCTGTTAATATTATATTAGGAATCCCTCATCGAGATCTTTCAGCTTTATAGATGCAAAACTAGAAAGTAAGGTTATATCCGTTAACACAATCATAAAACAGTAAAAAAATGTAAGATTATTTTTGGCTAATTAGAAAAATGACTGTTTCCACTTTTGCACTTAATATTCTCTTGTGGATAATTGGAATATCATCAGTTTGGCTGAAATAAGAAGAAGAAATAAATGGTTATAAGTTTATCAAGTGGAAATCTGCTGTACACCAATGGAAACAGTGAAAGGAGTGAAGGTGGAGTTGGGTTTCTGGTCCATAAAAATATAAAAAACATTTTGGAATTCAAAAGTACATCACCAAGGGTGTCAAGGCTACTACTCAGGATTTCTAAGAAGTATAAGCATAAAGGTTATAATGATTTATGCACCAACATCAAACCATGATGATGAAGAGGTTGAAGAAATGTACACCGAAATTGAGTTTTCTAGATGAACAGAAAACTCACTACACTATCATTATGGGGGACTTCAATGCTAACGTTGAAAAGAGACAAAACAGCACAGAAAGGGAACTATAAGAAATTTTGGAATTGGTGAAAGAAATGGAAGAGGTGAAAGACTTGTAGAATTTGCAGAATCTAGAGGAATGTCAATAATGAACACTTTTTTTTTTTTCCCCCCCCCCCATCTCCAAGTAAAGGGTGAACAGAAAGTGGATATGGAAGAGCCCAAATGGATTAACAACTAATGAAATAGACTTCATTCTCACTAACAGAAGATCTATCGTGAATGATGTTACTGTCCTGAACAAGGTAAATGTTGGACGTGATCAGAATTGTAAGATGCACACTTGATGTAAGAAAAGAAAGGAAAAAATTGATTCAAGTAAATGATACAAAGGTCTTTGAGATAACAGAAGAGGAGAAAAAGCAGCATGTACTGGAACTTAAGAACAAGTTCGAGCTTCTGTAGATTGTTCAGGACCAAGATATCGACGAGGAATATTACAACTTTCTGAAAGTGATAGTCCAAAAAACCTATAGGTAAAAGAAATCCAAAGAAGAAAAACAGTCAAACGCTTGTCATGACCCGAAGATGACAAATGAAGAGCAAGAAACACTGACAGGTAGAAAATTGAGTATATTGAGTATACTGAAAGAGACCCAGAGAGGATCTAAGAAAATTTAACACAAGAAAAGTAGAACAAGCATTAAGGGAAAACAATGGATTTAAATCAGCAGTCATGAACAGTAATACAGAAAGACAAATGATACTGAAACTGAAGAATAGCGATGGTGTACTTATGAATAGCAGAGAAGGCATAATTCAAATAGAAGAAGTCTACTATAGAGAATTATACAAGGAGCGAGGGAATGATGCCAGCAGTGGAGAAGATGGATCGCAAATTAGCAACGCATACAACATACCTGATATCCTTCCTGATGAGGTAGAACATGCATTGAAGAAAATGAAGAATCAGAAAGCTTCAGGGGAAAATGAAGTTACTGTAGAGTTGTTAAAATTGGTAGGAAGGGACATGACACAAAAACTGGCAAGGCTCTTCACAAAATGCAATTAGAAAAGGTGTGGCACCTAAGAAGTGGAATAATGCAATCATAGTTTTGCTGTATAAGAAAGGAGACAAATCAGAAATTGTAAATTATAGACCAATTAGCTTGCTATCCCACATCTACAAGTTGTTCACAAGGGTCATTACTAACAGATTAGAAAAAATACTTGACGAGAATAGAGTATTTTTTCTAATCTGGATTTAGGACAGGATTCTCATCTATGGATCACCTTCACATAATGCCACAGCTAATGGAGAAAGCAAATGTATATAAAACACCATTATGCCTAGCATTTGTGGATTATGAAAAGGCATTTGACTCTATACAGCATAAGGCAATGTTTCTGGAAAGACAAGGCATAGATACCCCATATATTGGGATTTTGAAGAAAATATGAGACTGCTACATCCTTTATTAGACTAGACAAAGACAGTAATAAATTTAAAATTGAGAAAGGAGTTCGACAAAAAGACATATCCGAAGTTGTTTACTGCTGCCCTTGAAGAAGCTTTCAGAAGATTAGACTGGTCGCAGAAAGGAGTCAATGTGAATGGAGAGTACCTAAACCATTTATGATTTGCAGATGACATTGTGGTCATAAGCCACAATCCCAAAGAATTAGAGGAAAATCTTAATCAGTTATGCAGAGTTAGTAAGGATTTTGGACTAAAAACGAATATGACTAAAACAAAAGTAGTGATGAACAAGTATGCCACAGAAAGGGATATAATGATTGAAGGAGCAGTAATTGAAAAGGTGGAGTCATACTTATCTGGGACAAGTTATTAGCTGTAATAATGATAAATAGATGGAAGTCAAGAGAAGAATAAATTTTGGATGGATAGCATTCAGGAAATGTCACATACTGAGGAGCAATATCCCAATTTGTCTGAAATGTAAAATTATGAACCATTGTATACTCCCCACCATGACTTATGGAAGTGAAACTTGGGCACTTGCCAAAAGAATTTAAGAGAAGCTGAAAACTAAACAGCGAAGAATGGAACGAATTATATTGGGAATCAGACTGTTAGATAAGAAAAGAAACACATGGATTAGGCAGCAAACTCAAGTAAAGGACATTCTTATCAAAACTAAAGAACTAAAATGGTTTTGTGCAGGACACATAGCTCGAAGACATGACAGATGGTCTAAGAAAATAACAGAATGGTACTCAGAGAGCTTAAGAAAATCTGGAAGACAACAACGGAGATGGACAGATGGAATTTATGAGTTTGTGGGTAGTAAATGGATGGCCGTTGCTGGAGAGGCCTTCATCCTGCAGGGGATTAAAAATGACTGATGATGTGGATAATTCTCAGGTGAATTTTTCGTGATTTTTTTTTTTTTTTTTTTATTATTTTTATTTCTTTTGTAAGATTGGAAGTATCGTATGTATCTTTCATTTACTATAAATATTATAATCGTTTTTTACAAAACAGCTTAGCCTTTATGCTTAAATTCTATTGAATAGGTCTGCATATTACCTCTTACCTTAAGGTTAACAAAATTCAGAATAATAAACAAAATTCAGAATAATTCTTTTGTAATGAGATATATATTTTTTTTAATTTGTAGGAATGGAAGAAAATTTGTATTGATACACAAGCCATACTTGATAAATACTCTGTTCATATTGGAAAAAACACATATCATGTGCAAGATTCTTCAAAGGTAAAACCGCATTCCACAGTTTTTCTTCCATTGATAATTTAAATTGTTTATAATTTTACAAAATATTGTTAATGTGTTAATTTTAATGCTGTATTTTAAGTTTCTTTGAGTGTATACAGTTTAAAAATTTGTTTTGATGTCAACATCTGATATTGGCCTCGCAGAAATTGTGGATATAGTATGTTGTCACTTTTCACTTGCTTGGAGAAGCCTGCATTTAATTTCTAGTCTATGACTGGAATTTCAGAGGCTTCTTCAGTCAATACTAATTTACCTGGTTTTAGGCACAGATGATAGGGTCTACTCCAGTAGTTATTCCAAGATTTTTAAAACTACACAACATGCAAGTCAGCCTGAAAACACAGGCTGGCAGTCATGGGATACAATGGTCTTTGAGGTTGTCACAGACATTCTCTCAGATATGCCAGACAAGTTGTACTTTGCTACCTGGGAATCTAAAATGCTGATGGAACTGATATTCGGGTGACATTCAAGTCAAGTGAACCCAATTTCGACGAAGTTCGAAAGGTCTGTGACAGCCAAATACTCTGCTTGAACCTTCACAATGGTGGGACTGTAGTAATCCTAGGTATAACCTCTGTGCACAAGCACACTGTGGGTGACCACCGAGGGGCGAACCAACGTAAGCAGGGGTCAAGGTGTGGCACCCACACCACATGGAAGAATACCACCCCTCTGTGTTACCAGGTAATACTAGGTGATAGATGACTCTCATCAGCCAGTGCAATACCACCACTTTGCTTATTGGAGGCTTGAAATGGTGGAACTCATAATTAGTCTCCAGAGCTAAGTTCCGGTCAACCCTTCCCCATCTCTTCCATGATGCAGTATGACTGATTACTTTTGAGTTTATGTGAACAACTGTCAAGGCCACCAGCGTGCCCGCCCCCCACTTTTTATTACTATTGAATACACCATGAATTGACAAACTAATAGAGTATGCTTATCTGCGAAAAGATATCAACCTCCCGAACTCTTCCTAGTTCATATCACAAATATACATGGTCTCAGTTCTAATCTCAATGATGTCGATTTCAACTTACAGTCTGCCAAACGCCATGTACTTTTTCTGACAGAATCTCAGTTATCAGTTGATTCAACTACTGTTCATCTCAGTTGCTCAAACTATTCGCTGTATGATTCCTTTCACCTCAAAAGGTGGTACTTGTGCATATGTCCATTCCAATATTCCCTGTCAGAGACTTGGTAATTTGGAATCTCCTCTTTTTGATCTTCTTTGGCTTAATCTTTATACCTCATTGTGTCAAATTCATCTGTTATCTCTCCCAACTCTGCTAATCACTTGCAGCTCTTTGACTTCCTCTCTTTGCAACTTGACTTTCTCCGGTCCAACTTTCCTAACTGAGAATTTTCCTTGGTAATTTTAATGTTCACAACTCCAGCTGGCTTCCATTTTCTAGTCGCACCGACCCAGCTGTCGAGATGCTGAGGCTTTTGCTATTACTAATGACCTTGCACAGATTGTTTATTTACCTACAAGAATACTGGGCAATCCTAACCATACAGCCAACATGCTTGATCTTTTTCTCACAAACAACCCTTCTAAGTACACTGTCGAAGTGAGTGGTCCTTTTGGCACATCAGATCACAATTTGGTGATTGTCTCTTCTCCAATGGCGCCTCTCACGGCTATTCCCAACCTCATATTGTTTTTCATTACAAGAATGCAAAATGGGATGACCTGCGAGATTTCTTTTCCTTGGTCAGATGACTGTTTCAAAACTTCTGATGTTATCGTTTACTGAGATCTTGTCAGTGAAATTATTCTTGTTGGAATAGAATCCTTTATTCCACGCTCCACTTTAAAATCTTGTCCTTTATCTAAACCTTGGTTTTCCAAGGTTTAGATAAAGAGATAAAGGCTGTTCAAGAGAAGAACGGTGCATATCGTAATTGGCTTGTTTCCAAATATTCAGTTTCATTTTCTGCCTACACCAAAGCTCGCAACAATTGTAACGCAGTTATTAATCAGTCCAGACTAGATTGTGAACAGGCTAAGAGTAGAAAACTTGTCTTCTTGCCCTAATGGTAGCCGAGCATTCTGGTCTCTTGCCAAAGCTATTGGCCGCAACTTTTGCCTATCTCTGCTCCCACCTCTGTCAAAACCAGTTGGGTCTGTTGCCACTTCAGCCAAGGATAAAGGTGACCTGCTAGCATCCCATTTTTCTTCCAACTCTTGTATTAATGATCTTGGTAAAACACCGACCACCATTCCCAACAAGCTCCATTCAATGCCTCCTGTGTCAAAAGGATTTTGATGAATCTTGATGCTAAGAAAGCTCCAGGTCCTGATGGTATTTCTCCACTTGTTCTCAAAACCTGTGCTCCCGAACTTACTCTTGTTCTTTGCCGCCTTTTTTCACTTTCTTATTCCAAATTTGTTTTTCCTTCTGCTTGGAAATTTGTTCATATCCAGACAGTTCCTAAAAAGGGTGACAAATCTCTCCTATCCAGTTATCATCTCATTGCAATTACTTCTACTCTTCCTAAAGTAAAGGAGAAATCAATTAACCGCCAACTCTTAAACTACCTAGATACCTTCAGTCTGATCAACGATCTCCAGTATGGATTCCGTCAGTATTGATCCACTTGTGATATCCTGGCTTATGTTACCCATTTATGTACAAATTCAATGGAAGAGTTCGGTGAAACACAAGCAGTTTCCCTTGACATCTCAAAGGCTTTCGATCATGTTTGGCATAAAGGTCTCCTAAACATGCTTCCATCTTATGATTTGCCAACTGTTTTTTGTAATTGGTTATCCAGTTTTCTCTCTGATCGCTCACTGAGGGTATGGTAGATGGCACTCTGTCCTCTAACTTTTCCACAAATGCTGGTGTCCCTCAATGTTTAGTTCTTTCCTTCACTCTTTTACTCTTTTATATTAATGACCTTCTTCCATTGACTGGAAATTCTATCCATAGTTTTGCCAATGATAGCACATTGCATTCCACTTTCCACTTTGAGAAACCTTGCCCTGTTCAATCAGCTTCAACTTCTCGAAAAATCTGCTACCAATTCCTTAAATGCCGATCTCCAGGTACAGTAAGTCCTCGTATAACACGTGTTTACACTACACTAATTCGATCATACATTTCATTCGTTTTTTATATCAGTGGAGGGGGAAACACATTTCACCATGATAACGTAAACATCCACACAATTCCATCTATCGGTACTATCACAAATGCAATTAGATCAAGTTTACTACCTGTTTATAACAGACTCCACTAGCAGGAACGCAACTGGAAATTGTTTTTATTGTTTTATGGTAGTGACCCCAAGAAATGTGCTTTAGTAATATGTGAGCTAGTGAGTTGGTAGTGTGTCTCTGCCTTTACGGTGTTGTTTATTCAGTTGCTACACATGCACAGCTTTGTTTGTGTTTAAAGCGTACCTCCTAATTTTGTAATTGTGCTTTATTCCCTTAAAATGAGTAAAATACTTAAGGCGTGAAAAGGAAGCATCCTGGTGAAGACACTACAGATTCAGAGAGAAAATGAAAAGCAATATATATATATATATATATATACAGTGAAACTTCCCTTTAACGGACAGCCACAGGGAACGAAAATGTGTCCGTTAGAGAGAAGTGTCCGCTAACAAGAAGTCTGAGGGAGGAAAAAAAAAGAAAAAGAAAAATCGTTTAATGTAAAATTAAATTAAATTATATACAGATTTTGCACAATATTTTTGTAAATAATATACATACAATTGTGCTATGTATATTTTGATTTTATCTTAAGAAAAATACATACAGTAATCACTTATTTTCTTCTGCACCTTCTTCCGGCTGATAATTTTGTTTTCAACATTTGTTTGGAGTGAAGAAACCAACGAAAGTCCTTCAGTATCTTCTTCAGCGGCGAAAAACATTTTTAAACGATTGATTTGTATGAGTGCTTCTATTTTCAACTGTGGTTCGTCGTTAATATGTTCTTCGACAGAATGACCTCCTTCTATTTCTTCATCCTCATGAGGAACTTCTTGAAAAATATCGATGATAATGTCGTTGATATTTATAGCACCATCTTCTGTACTGAGGTTTGAGTCTATATCTTTGTAGCCAGGGTCACTTGTAGCTGAAGTATTGTACATTATCAATAGATGTTGAAGTACTTGTTCTTCTTGGTGCTCCACATTGCTGTTCACAACTTCAGTTTTGCGTTTGAGAAGCCAGACTTTACAAAACAGTTCACGACAGTTTGTTTTCTAATTGGGTTTACTGAAGAGGAAATCCATTGAATCGCATCTAGGATGCTGATTTTCTTTGCAAGGTCACTCGCACATGTTACATCGTTCATGTTTGCAATGAGATGTCTTAAAACACGTTTTCTGTAGTAAGTTTAAAATTTTTTGTTATCCCTTAATCCAAGGGCTGACACTCTGCAGATGTGTTTGGTGGCAGAAAAATGATTTGAATGTTGGAAAATTCAATGTGCGGGTGAGATGCAGCATTAACCATGAAAAGAATAATTTTTCTGTTTTGACGAATCATGTTTTGATTAAAGTGATTTATCCATTCGCTCATTATATCTCGTGTCATCCACGCTTTTTTATTAGACTTCCAGTCAACATCCAAAAGATTCAACTTTATGCCCTTGAAACAAAGAGGATTTTGTAGGTTTCCTATAACAAGAGGTTGTTCAAAGTCTCCCAGCATATTTGTACACAATAGTACAGTCAAGCGTTCCTTAGAAATTTTTCCGCCCTGGCATTTTCGTTTTTTAGACTCATTGTGTTTTCAGTAAGAGCTTTAAAAAAACAACCCTGTTTTGTCACAGTTGTAAATATCCTTAGCTTCAAAATCACGACATAACTCTTCCAATTTGACGGTCCACTCTATTACAACCTCAGTATCAATAGATCCACCTTCACCACTTACGGATTTCCAAGAAATTTTATGCCGAGTTTTGAACTTGTCTATCCATCCCACAGAACTCATTTACTCCCATAGATTTTGCAACCTCGAAAGCCTTTTCCCTAATAATAGGCCCATTAATGGGAATTTTTTTTAGCACGTGCGCGACAAATTTGAAGTCCAACAGTTTTCGGGAATGATTTTTGAACCTGATCATTTACGTGTTGCCAAAATTGTTTGAGCAGTTCATTTTTTTTCTTTAGGATGTCGCTTACCTGCGTCTTCCCGATTTTGAATTTTACAGCGAGATTGCAAACACTATTTTATTGCCGATCATACGCATTAATGAGTTCGACTATCTTTTAAAGTTAAATGTTTACGAGAAGACATTGTACACTTCACACGACACTGAACAAAACTGAAACTGAAAAGACGAAAGGCCGACCATATTCCCCCCCTCCCTGCACACACCGAATTCATCAGAAGTTTTACACGTGCCTTAAAATTCTTGAAAAGGGGTTTAGAACCGCGACGTAAACCTTGATAAAATTCAGAGAATCGTAAATGGAAAATAAACACACGATTGAGGCAATACGTGGAAGAAACGTTCCTAGAAAAAGGCCGTGAGCTCGCCCGCTGTCCGTTATGGGGAGATGAAATTATGTGCAAATCTAAACGAAACAGTGCAGATTGCCTGTCCGCGTCCGTTACAGAGAACGTCCGCTAGACAGAAGCTGCAAACACGTTAAAACCAATGGAGGTGAGTTGGTGAATTTGAAAATGTCCGTTGTAGAGAGATGTCCGTTAACGAGAGGTGTCCTAGAAGTTTCACTGTATATATATATATATGTGTATATATATAGAGAGAGGGGGGGGGGGCGGACTGGGTCAAAAATTCTTACCCGAGAAAATTTGTAGCAGCCTCATAGTAGCATTTATGGCCAAAATCACACTGGCCTCCGCCCCACCAGGGTTTTCCGGTAAAGCTTATGGCCAGTCTGCCTCTGTCGATAGGGAAAAAATATGAAATCGTGAAACACTTTGAGCGAAATGAAAGGCTATGTGATATTGCATGTGCTACAGGCCTTAATGAGGCAATGCAGAGAAAATAAAAACAACTTTCATTTCAGGAGCAACTCAAAGTGTAATAAAATCCATTAGATCAAGACTCAAAGAATTAGAAGAGGTGGAACGTTTGTCTGTTTGGATAGAAAATCGAACAACGAACAAGTTTTCTTATGATAGAAGCAAAAGTATTAGCAATATTTTATTACGTAATAGTCGTAATAAAATACGTAAGCATTTTATTATGACTTCGTAATATTACATATTTTATTATTGGCTTCTATAATAATCGTAATAAAATATGTAAGTATTTTATTACGATTATTTATTGTGTTTGGTAATGTTTTGATTACAAATGTGTGTTCAATCTTGGGTGGTCGGCTCCTAACCCTATTTTTCCCTTTTTTATATTGCACGATTTTGCATTGCACGAGGGTTTCCAGGAACACAAATATCGTGCTATACGAGGACTGATTGTAATTCTCCAGTGGGGCAAAGACAACTTAGTTGATTTCAACCCTTCTAAAACTCTGTCCTGTCTTATATCTTGCATAAAAGATTCTTCTGCTCCTATGCTTATATTTGGTGACACTCCAATTTCTAGGCAAAATGATATATCTCTTTTGGGAATTACCCTGACTTCTAATCTCTCTTGGTGCAAGCACATTACAAGTACTGCTTCCTCTGCATCTAAAAAACTTGGTTTTCTCTTTCACTCTCAGCGTTACTTTTCTTTGAAACAGCTGTTCACTCTGTACAAATTGCCGTACCATGGAATAGTTCCCACATCCGTACTATGGAATATAGAATTCCCGCTGTCTCATAGGTGTACTGTTTCTGCTGCATGCCTTTTCTACAGATACTTCCGTGAGCACTGTTCTTCTGAATTGGCTTCTATAAATTTCCACTCTCTCTTTCAGAACAGTCCGAACACGTGCTGCCACCAGCCAACATCCCATTTACTGTCCAACTTCAAACTCATAGAACCAACTTTTCATCTTCCTCGTTTATTCATTCAACTACCATATTCTGGAACAACCTTCCTTCGTACGTATTTCCTGAAAATTAGTCTACAGTTCAAGTCTAATGTCAACAAATATCTTCTTTTATCTTCTCAACCTAAAACCCAAGAAACGTACTAAGTACTATAGGTTCTAATACCTCTCGTGTTTGAGGTTTTCATTAAACAAAAAAAAGTGATTTTGTATTAACTGAGAGCAAAGTGGAGGAGAAATTGTTGAAGTTAAACATAAGGGAGGCACCTGGGGTGGATAGGATCTATCCAATTATATTAAAGGCAGCAAAGGAAGTAAGCAAACCCTTAGCCATAATTATGAGAGTTTCCTTGGACTTGGAGTATGTCCCCATGAACTGGAGGTGTGCAAATGTATCACCAATTCTCAAAGGGGGTTCAAAAGGTGACACAAGTAACTATAGACCTGTTAGTTCAACTCGTGTTCCGGGAAAAATAATGGAGTCACTTGTTAAAGAAGCATTGCAAGATCATCTAGGCAAGACAGCAGTAATAGTTAAGACACAGCATGGGTTTCTTAAAGGGAGGTCTTGTCTAACCAATTTGATTGGCTACTTTGATGTGGTCACAAAGGAACTTAATGTCAAAAATAATTTTGATATCATATACTTAGATTTCAGGAAAGCTTTTGATGCTGTACAAATTGGACAGGTATGGCAGTAAGAGTAAGTTGCTACAATGGATAAAGGGATGGTTGAGTGGGAGACAACAGAGATTGGTAATCAATGGACACTGCTGTTCATGGACAAATGTTATTAGGAGTTCCCCAGTGTTCGGTGCTGGGCCCATTGTTTTTTTGTGTTTTCTTCAATGATATTGATGAAGGTATATCAGGATTAATGACCAAGTTTGCAGGTGATACAAAGTTTGCCAGGGTTATTATCGACAGTAAAGACAGTATGCTACTCAAACTGGATCTAGATAAGTTGAGCAAATGTGCTGAGAAGTGGCAACTGAAGTTTAACATTGACAGATGGAAAGTACTGCATGTGGGTAGCAGTAACCCAAGGGAAACATAACTGTGTGGTACTACACTCGGGGAAATGGAAAGTCAAAAAGACTTGGGGGTAATTGTGCAGTCAAATATGAAGTATGCTGAGCATTGCAGACAGTCTGCCAGGGCAGGTCATGGAGTCTTGTCATCTTGTCAATGATATATCGGAATTTTGCTAGCTGGGACAGGGAGGTGATTATCCCATTGTACAAGGCAAAGGTCAGGCCACACCTAGAGTATATTAAGCTTCAATTGCCGCTTCTCAGCCAGCTCATCTGCTCAACTTTTCTAGATCTTGTTGCAGTAGCACACTGCCATTACTGTCATTAACAACCCTGCCAACTTTAGTATCATCTGCATACTTGGACATTAAGTGTGGACTTCTCTTTGTGGACATTAAGTGTGGACTTCTCTTTGTGGACTAATAACATTAGTCCACAAAGAGAAGCATCCATTGATTACCACTCTGTCTTCACCCACTCAACCACCCTTTTATCCATTATTGTAGCAGCTTGCCTTTATTACTATACTGCTCCAATTTGTAATAGTCCTCCATGTGCAACAGTGTCAAAACATTCCTGAAATCCAAGTATATGATATAAAATTATATTTTGTATCCAGTTCCTTTGTAACTACATAAAGTATCCAATCAAATTTGTCAGACAAGACTTTCCCTTAACAAACTGATACTGTGTCTAAATTATTACTACAGTCTTGTCTAGATGATCCTGCAATGCTTCTTTAACCAGTGACTTCATTATTCTCTCCAGAACAGGAATTAACCTAACAGGTCTGTAATTACTTGTGCGCCTCCGTAGCCAGGTGGGAAGGAGCAGCAATGCGTAGCACGTGCTTCTTGATTAGACCGTGGTTCGAGCCCGTCACCACCAAATACAGAGGATGCGGAAAGGTCAGGGAATGCCCACCGCATGCTCCAGGAGCAATGTGGCCTTTCTTGCTAATGCTCCTAAAAACCAAATAACAAAAAAAATTACTTGTCACCCTTTCATCTCCCTTTGTGAATTGGGGATACATTTGTACATCTCCAGTGCGTGGGGACCTCCCCTGAGTCCAAGGATGCTCTCATAATTGTGGCTAAGGGTTTGATTACTTCCTTTGCCTTCTTGTTCAATATAACTGGATAGATTCCATCCACCCCAGGTACCTTTCTTATGTTCAACTTGAACAATAACTCCTCCACTTTTCTCTCAATTATTACAAAATCATAGTTTAATAAGCTTCTGTTATCCAATTCCCTATAGAATTTCTCATGTGTGAATGTAGATTTAAAATGCTCCTTCATTTTGTCAGCTATCTGAGCAGGATCCTCAACAGTCGAATCATCGATATCAAGTGAACCAAGCTGGTTCATCCACTTCCTTCTAGACTTTATATAAGTAAAGAAGTCCTTGCTGTTTTTCTTAGCATCCTTTGCCAAAGATTTCTCATAATCTGCCTTCGCTTGCCTTAACCTCCTTTGTGACTTGATTACAGTCTAGCTTATATCTACCATAGGCTTCTGTGTTGCCTGATAATTTGTGTATCCCATGCATTTTTCTTCTCCGGAACTAGTGAACATCCATGAGCAAATGTCAAGGTTGAAGGTAATATTTAAATTTAAGGTGGAATTGGACATTTACTTCAAAGAAATAAGTAAATGGGGGAAATGATACTGGGTTCCCTCCACCTTGTTGATGCTACTTTAAGCTTACTTCTTATTGCATGCAATTAAATGGAAGCCAAGTAAAAAATTGTTGGATTCACTGTAAAATTCAACATTTGCTCATGGATGTCAGTTAAAATGGCATTTATTCTGATAATCAGTCACTCTGGACTGAAGGAATAAATTTGGACATCTGTTCTGCAATTATTCCTTTGGATATATTACATGACCAAGTGTAAAAATGCCCTCAGCATCTAGTTCACTCAGCCCTTTTAAGGTTTTAAATATCTTAATCAGGTCTCTCTCCAAGTGCCTGGTTTCCAAACACTAAACTCAAAGAACTCATCTCACTCAATAAGAATATCCTTTTGTACCCTTAATGAATCTTGTTGTTCTTCTGTGTAGCCTCTCCATCCATATTTACCAAAATAATCTCTTAGCCTGTAAAATATTCATGGTGTGGCTCTTTTACTTCAAGGCATTTTTAATCTTTGAACATTTACAATTTCATATCTCCAGTTACACTTGCAAGAGCAACATAATTTGACACGTAAATCTGTTGGGGTCATATATTTTATAAGAGATTAAGTGCCTGCCATTCTGTGCTAAACAAGATCATGCTCTGAAACGTTTAGTGATGTGGAAGCACATTCTGGGGAATGTAATTACTTAGCTCAGTGATCCTTTAGTTCTTCAGTTGAGTGCAGATTATTCAAGATACTCACCCTTGTATCCCCTCAAAAAAAAAAAAAAAAAAACCAGAGGTAATTTTTGTAGCTACAATCCCTTAGAGATTACATGATCTTTAACTGCTTTTCTTTGCGTAGTTGTTTCAATTCAACAATGCAAATGCTATATGAGAACCTCGCCTTTTTTTATTATTATTATTTGTTGGTTATAAGCTTGCTTCATTGCATCATTTGCTAATAATAACTATATGCATATTACATTTCATAACATGATGCACAATTTTCATATTGTGTTATTTTGTATGTTAATTACTTATTAATTGGAGGGGGTGTTATGGAACACTTTTGGTAAGATTTGACAGAAAGCTAACTCTATTAAAAGGACTCGATTTATATATTATGTTATTATCCATGAAAATATGCAGAAGTTTAAGAATAGTAATTAATGTTATTTACTTATTCATTCATTTATTTTGATTCTTTTAAATAGCAACTTCTGTCTTTAGTGAAAGAATCAACAACAGAAGAAGAGTCTCTTCTCACTACCAAGGAATTAGAAAATCATATAATTATGCAGCAGGATACACTAATCAACTTGAAGGACTGGCTGTCAGATTCATCAGAAAAAATATGTAAAGAGCTTAATAAAACAATCTCTGATGTAGAGAATTTTCCACATAATTTAGCAATTTGTGTTTCAACTGGTAAATTTTACATTTCATTTTAATTACAGTATTATTATTATTTTTTAATTATGTATATTATGTGTACTGTTTTCAAATTATTTCATGGTTCATTGAAATATGTCCTTGCAACCTTTACTACTTTATAATAATATGTTTTAATTTGATTTTTATAGTCAAAGAGGGGGGTTCCCCTTCTGATAAAAGTATTTTCATGTTTTGTTTAACAGTACCTGGTCTATTTAAATTATACAGTTTGATTCACAAAGAGTTTACATAACTTTTAAGATTAATTTTTATGTAAAGATGTCATGATTCTCTGGAGGGCAGTATTTCTAGAAGCACGTAAAAAAAATATAGGAGAGTTGATCAGGACAGCCCATCATCCTTTTATATTATTAGTAGCACAGACTGCTGGTACTAAGCAAATTCTAAGTATGTGGAGAGACAATACTTGACTATAATAGCTGTTGCTCTTCCCTATCCTTCATTTATATTGCCTTTATGCAGTAGAGTCCCATCAGTGACAAGTGGCTGTTGCTTACTAGTATTATGTTGATGGAACAGAATATGAGTTGGTGTAGAATGTGTGTACACATTAGAAAGAGGCTGATTAATTTTTATATTTAGTTTAATCCTTGTGGTATTAATTAGTGAAAATGCAGCACTCTTAAATAAGAATGTGTATTGTTAAAAGAAAGGAAAAAAAAAAAAGCAAGCATTTGTTACCCATTTAATTTTATTGCTAATGTTGATCTGCTAAATACAAGCTTACTGGTCAGAAATAGCAAGTTTCACATCAGACAATAGGATTGCAACTTGAATTGCACAAGCAGCAGGTGGATGACTCATGTAGACTACCACTACAGGACCATACAGTAGAAGAAGAGAGAGCAGTTTAAAACTGAGTGAATTAGAGTCCCTTTTCAAAATTAGAAGGGCTAAATGTATGTAGTAAAAGCACATGTAAGCTCAGTATATAACGTATGAGCTAATTATGAAGGTAAAAATGTACAAGGTAGTTTTCTATCATTGCAAGAATGATCAAGAATTATTCTCAAATATAGTTTAATAATTATCTGTACAAAATAACCTGTACAAAAGATGATACTCAATAGTTGTGTAAGCAGTATTGCAAGTTCTTCAAATATCTTATTAAGAAGTATACAGGCCTTCAAAAGTTGAAAAAATGCACACAAGAAATAAACCTCATTCCAAGCTAGAGATATTCTACACTTTGTTAAACTGCAAAGGACAAGTAAAGGGTTTAGCTATTAAATTGATTTGTGTGAAAGCCACTGGAAGTGATAACTAATACAGATGCCTAATCATATTGCAGTGTAAGAGCCAATGTATATTCTCAGATTTCAACAGGATGACAGTGGAGTAACATTAGTTCTCCCATTTTTTTGGAACCATCACCAAGGTAATCAAAAAGGATGAGGATGAAGTTAAAAAAGAAAGTTGATTTAGAAGTATAGAGTAAATACTTTGATTTCCTGAAATGGAGGAACCAAAGATGTCACTTAAGAAGAGTTAAAATGGGGGAAATTTTGGATTCTGTCTCAATAATTGAGATAGAAAGGTCAATGAAAATTAAGTATGAAAAAGTAGCATGTGTAGATGAAATTAGACCTGAAATATAGGGAAAATAGTATCATGGAGTTATGTCAATTTTTTTAAAGAATAGTTCCAGAAGATTGATAGATTTAATAGATTTAAAAGAGGGGCTCTTTAATTTACATTTTTCCACTAGCAGTATACTCTGCTTCACTTTCAAAAATTATTTACAAAATTTATGGAGTGAAACAGTGTATACTGCTTCACTCCATAAATTTTTATTACTAATTTTGCTCATCAGTGATAGTACCAGGAGCAGTGAAGCTTGGTTAAGAAATAAAGATATTCTATAATAGAAGAATAGAAGTATTATATTTAGTTAAAATAACATTATGTTCAGAATTTTACAGCACATCATGGTCAGATGTAAGAGAATTATTATGGTGATAAGTAATTAAAAGCTAATTAGGTATAAATTCATCACAAAAAATTTTGTTGTCAGTCAGTTTAGATTTTCCTTAGAATAGTTTATCTTTTTGTCTGTTCATTACAGACAAGTGTTGATTCACATTCACTCTACAGCATGCCTTGTTTTTCAGTATTAACTGTAGTGCTACATGAATTTGTTTTTCTTTGTTGTGTTTAGATGGGAGATCCACTCTGTGATGAACTTCCAATGTTTCCCATCTATTACTAATTTGTGTTACTAATTTCTATTACTAATTATAATAAGTATATGCCACTCAAGTAAAATTCTTTAGGCTGAAAAGCCACCTATTTCTTCATGGTTTCTTTAACTTCATCTGAAATGTGTTTTGGCCTTAGATATCTTTAAACATTAAGAAAAAATTTCTCTCTCTCTCTCTCTCTCTCTCTCTCTCTCTCTCTCTCTCTCTCTCTCGTTACTTCAGTATCACAATATACCAGACTGAATCGATAGTAGTGACCCCCCCCTCCAAAGAAGAAGAAAAAGAGTTGATAATACCCATAGTCTCAAAAAAACAGTCATCACTTTAATCATCATTTTACTGGGTAATGTTGGAGCATAGCAATGCTACTTTTCATGTACTAACTAGATACTATTAGCTGTCTGTGGAGAACCTAGTTGAAAGTTTTGCACTATTTAGCCTTGAGTTAATGAACTAAGAGGCATTACTTTTTTAGTCCACCCTCATACTAAAAGGAAAAGTTGAATGTGGAAAAAATTCCGTAATCTGTTACTGTGTATAAAAAAAAAAAAAAAAATTACAAGGAATTTTTTCTACATTCATCTTTCTGTATTATTGAATGTAACAGTACTTGTAACAATCAGGTTTAGAGAATTTTTTTAGAAAATATGACATCAAATATAATTTTAAAAATAGTTTATATAAAAATGGCAAATCTGTAGTGAGAATTGAAAGAAGTTGAAGTGTGAGTGATATGAAACCGGATTATTAGATTATTATTATACACAAATGATATTTTGTTTTTGAATTAGCTTGCATGATTTTAAAAAATCTCTGAATAAATTAGATAAAGGTTATTGAGAATTTTGCATGAGAATTTTGAGTTTTGGGTGCAATTTTGTGTGTCTAGGAGTCTTAAATGAAGTTTGGAAATAAACAGTAGAATAATTTAAGTTAGAATTCTATATAGGAAGCCAGTTGAACAAATTAATTTGGAGCTAGATATAAATTAGTCAAAAAAAAAAAAAAAAACAATGCTTGAATGGATCTGAGAATTGGGAAAGCAGTAAAAGGAATGTTTAAAAAAATTAGAATGAAAATTAAAAAAATTAGAATTAGAAAGTAATGGCAAGACCCACATTACAAATGAGAAAATAAAACATCTTGGTAAGAAATATTCAAACAAAGGTCAGTAAAGCATACTTAATATTGTATAGATATGTAGCATAGATGTGAGAAAGGAAATTATCTAAACATATAATTCAGACAGAAATGAATGGCAATAGAGCCAGAGGCAGCCTTAGGTAAAGATGGTGATAAATGAGTATTATAAGAAAGAGGACTTATTTGCCTGGGGCTAATATCTAACAAAAAATGGGATAGCATAGAAGAAAATAAGCTTATACAGCATCAGCAAAAAAAAAGAAAATACCCATTTCACACATCCATTTGCTCTAAAAGTTTGTCCAGTTACATCTATTCTACAACTGTCTTTCCTCAATTTTAATTTATGCCCCTCAGGTTTGTAATCTGAGCAAGAGGAAGAATAGATTGATAGTTTAGGACTGATTCTTACTACAGTATTGACCCTTACAACTACTGGATATGGCAGATTTGGATGATGATGATAATGAAAACCATTGTACTTCATGTGAAATAAGAGAAAATAATTAGTTTTTATTGATGTCTATAAAAGGAAACATTCCTCTAGGCACAGCACATTCAATACAATAATTTTTTATTTGGTGACTTTTCTGAAGATGCTTTGGGATTCTGTATCAGAAATGAAATCTGTTGTGAAAAAGAGTTAACTTCAATTGTAACAGGATTATAAATTTCTGTGTTCGTCATTGTGTCCCGTTCAAAGATCGTTGATTCTTTCTCATCAGCTTTGATGATTAAATCCAAACCAGAAGGAAGGCACTCAGCTCAACTTTGCCAATATCATCATTGTCAAATTCACCATATGTGAATGTGTTGTCATGCAATAGAATGATTCCCTTTGACAGTTTTCCTGGCTTTCCTGACTTTTTCTTGCAAACTTCTGTATTCATGTTGACTAGAAGCAGGTTAATACTGAGTGTATAACTTTGCACAAGGTGGCAGAAAATTGATTTTATTTTTTTGGGTGCTGGGAATCCATACTTGAATGCTTTGATTATGGAGTGAAGGAGTATACTGCTTCACTCTGTAATCAAAATAGTAACCTGTAATGTTGCTCTTTGCTTTAGAAATGATTTCTCTCCAGTTCTCCTCTTGGACAATAAGTGTGCATAAGTAACTGCTTCTACACTTTCAGTGCAATATCACACACTATAACTAGTCTTCCAAAATCAGCTCGTCTAAGCTTCTTTTAGAAAACTTGTTGCATTAATAGTTCCTTGTCATTTTATTATCTTCTTAACCTAACCTGTGTAAAATGACAGACTTCAGAGTGAGAGAGCCTTATGCACAGTGCAGACTCCTCTGGCCAATTGTTGTCTAAAGTATAAATAAAAGAAATAAGGTATGAAAAAATTAAAAGGTTTAAATGGAGATAACACTTGGCAACAGTGAATTTATTTTATTTTCTCTTACATTCTTAGGTCATACCCCAGAAAGGAAGGACTATCCGTATTCACAAACGTTGGTTGAAACTTCTCCACATGAGCGAATTCTTCAGCGTTTTCGTACCACTTATGACCCTAGAGCTTATAATCACTTACTACACGAGTCTAGTTTTGAGGTAAGGCTAATAATTATCAGTTTCCCTGAAGTTTTAGCTTCATTAATAAATATGAAATAACTTAAGATATATTTCAAGTAGTGTTTAGGATAACATAATTTCTACCTTCTGCAATTTAAAAAAAAATCAGTCGGTATATATGCATTGTTTTAAAGTAAATGAAATTAGGAGAGGATTTTTCTCCCCCCCCCCCCTCATCAATTGGGTGTACGGGTGAAAATCAACCAAGAACAGACATTTTTGTGTTTTTCAAACATTTTTTTCATTTTTATGAAAAATTTTTGGAGAACTGAATTTTAACATTCCTCAAGGAAGGTAAAAGCTTGCAAACTGCATCATTAATTAAATTTTCACCAGAAAAGTATAGCTTTAAGAAATTATTTAAAGCTTTGTTTTGGAGTATGAACTCCTGCCATGTTAATTTCCCAGAGAATGTGGTTTTGTTTGCATCCACTTTTTAACTGAAATTTGTCCATAAAGGCAAATTTCAGTTAATAATCAGGGAAATTATTTTTTGAATAATAAGGTTGTTGTCTAAAAATATTTTTGGATTGTATTATCCAATGTAGTGTAAGAAATAAGAAAATTTTGTAAAATTTTCACTTTAAAATATTTCTGTTGCAGTATGTTTCTGTTGCGCGAGCGCGCACACACACACACACACACACACACACACACACACACACACACACACACACACACACACACACACACACACACACCTCTGATTGATCCCATTGAATTTTCAGGGCATTGGTATATACCTGTTTAGAGCTGCTATTACTACTACAGTCTGATAGAACCTATTATGTAAAATTTGACAAGAGCAGAAGTAACTATGATAAGTAGTGCAGTTTTTGTTTTATTTAAGTGAAACAATTCTGGCATGCTGAAAGCAGTGCCAATCCTTGCTCAACGAGCTAGCTGCAGCTTTTTGCTACAGGCCATTCCATGGCTATAGACATTAGTTGGAAAATATAACCATGCATTTCCTCTTTTTTGTGGAATCCTTAAAAGCAAGCCGATAGGGATTGCAACCCTTTCCCAATGGTAGCTACTAACTACCTAATTTCTTCATTTTGTATAGATGGTTATTGAAGACAAGTATTATATATATATATATATTTGTTTTTCTTGGTGATGGCAGGTGAATATAACTAAGAAAGGAATAGAAAAAAATACTAGTCAATAGACATTATCTTCCTGGAGTGGACATAATCTTTGAAGTAAATATAGGAGACAGAGTTCATTGGACTTGATTATTATTCAGTTTACTCCAGGATTCTGCATCATGGATCACTGATGTTCCAAATGATAAATTCTAAACATGAACTAAAAAAAAAAAAAAAAAACATCCCTACTATCAATTTGAGCTACTTGGGTAAACAAACTATAGTTTCTCATACCAAAGAATTACTTCACATTAAAATCCTAAAGTGATATCTAACCTCAATATTGATGTTGCTTAACCAAAGCCCACTATGATAAAGCCTGCTGTTTTATGATTTTTGAAGTGAAACTTCTTTAGGCGCACTCCAAGCAGTTTTCAGATGGGAGTAACTTGCATTCGTGGATTGACAAAAAAAAAAAAAAAAACAATGAAAATGCGACAGAACAAACTAAGCCATAAGTAAATGCATTAGAGGTGTTCTGAACAGCCAACTATCATACTAGGTTGAATATACCAGTTCTCATCCAAACAACCTAAGTTAAGCAGCATTAGGCCCAGTTAGTAACTGAGAGAGCAGCCACCTGAGAATACCTGGTGTAGTTGATGTTTGAAGTGAAACTTCATTAGGCGCACCCCAGGCAGTTTTCACATGGTAGTAATTTGCATCTGTGGATTGACAAAAATTGCAACGAAAATGTGACACAAAATATATGTAGCAGCAACGCATGATGCAATCAGTACCCCTACAGCGCGACAGTGGTGTAACTCCCACACGTGTCACGTTTTTGTTTTAAATCGCTATATCTGAGCTTCTAGTAGTCTGATTTTAAAAACCAAAATATTTCTTTCATCATTCTCTACCGTATTTCATAAATTTTGACAGAAACATTTATAATTGAACATTTGTTCTCAAAAACGTTTCAAAAGATTCTAAAGAAGTTTCACTTAACTTCCGCTATGCATGCTCAGCACCCACAGTTCTATCCAGTTATATTAAAGGAGGCAGCAAAGGAAGTAAGCAAACCCTTAGCCATAATTATGAGAGCTTCTTTGGACTCAGGGGAGGTACCCATGGACTGGAGATGTGCAAATGTGACCCCAATTCACAAAGGAGGATCAAAGGGCAACACAAGTAATTATAGACCTGTTAGTTTAACTTCTGTTCCTGGAAAATTAATGGAGGCACTAGTTAAAGAAACACTGCAGGATCATCTAGACAAGACTTCACTTATAGCTCGGACACAGTATGGTTTTGTTAAGGGAAAGTCTTGCCTGACCAATTTGATTGGATACTATGATGTGGTCACAAAGGAATTGGATACAGGGAATAAGTTTGATGTCATGTATTTGGATCTTAGAAAGGCTTTTGATACTGTTGCAGCACATGGAAGACTGCTGCACAAATTGGAGCAGTGTGGCAATGGAGGCAAATTGCTGCTATGGATACAGGGTTGGTTGAATGGGAGAAGACAGAGTGGTAATCAATGGACAGTGCTCATCGTGGACTAATGTTATTAGTGGAGTCCCTCAGGGTTCGGTATTGGGTCCATTTGTTGTTTTCTGTATTTATAAATGATATTGATGATGGTATATCAAGCTTAATGTCCAAGTTTGCAGACGATACGTAGGTTGGCAGGGTTGTTAAGGATACTAATGACAGTACGCTGCTGCAACAGGATCTAGAAAAGCTGAGCAGATGGGCTTAAGAGGTGGCAAATGACATTTTAACATTGACAAATGTAAAGTACTACATATGAGAAGCAGCAACCCCAGAGTGGCATATCAACTCTGTAGTACTACACTGGCAGTGGTAGAGAACAAAAAGGACTGGGAGTAATTGTGCTGGCAGATATGAAGTTTTCTGAGCAGTGCAGACAGTTAGCAAGAGTAGCTCATAGTGTCTTGTCAATGATATACAGGAATTTTTCTAGCAGGGATAAGGAGGTGATTATTCCCTTGTATAAGGCAATGGTCAGGCCACACCTTGAGACTGTATACAGGTCTGGAGGCCTCATTTTAAAAAGGTTGTAGAGCTGTTGGAACGAGTACAGAGAAGAGCAACAAGATTAGTGAATGGAACAAATGGTTGCACTTACGAAGAAAGGTTTTAAGTTTTGCAAATTACAGTGTCTGGAGACTAGGCACCTGTGAGGTGATCTGATTGAGGTGTATAAGGCCTTGAGTGGTTTGTGCATGCTCAATGCTGATGGAATTCTTGCTCAGAATAATTGCTTGAGAAGGCATAAATTTAAATTGAGGAAAGTCAGTTGTAGGATAATGTGCAAAAGTTTGCCTTTTGCCAGCACGTGGTTGATAGCTTAAATAAATTCAAGGCAGAACTAGACAAACATTTGGAGTGAGTGGATGGGTGAAATGAGTAGGGTTTTTTTTTTTTTTTCCTTCTAATGCTATATAAACTTTCTTTCTTGCGTCGTATGCCTTTGCTAATGCTAAAAGTGTCAGGGTACGTGTGCATGTTTTGAGTGATCTGTAGTTCAAGTTGACATGACAACTAAATACAATAATGTTCTGTTGTATTCTCTACGTTGTGAACTCCTCCAACCAAATGTAGTCATTGTGGAATATAAATAGAAAATTTAATTTGAATAAATTTAAAAGAGAATTATTATAAGGGATGGATCAATGAAATTGGTAATGTTTTTAATATGTTGTATATGCTTACTTCCATACATTTTGCTATTACTAATAACTCTAAACAATAAGTATTCGGTCTGTTTTGTGAAACCCTGAGGTTGATTTTTTCTTTTAGTTTAATTTGCATACATATGTATCAATGTTTTTAAATGTATTCAGGGTTCCAAGGAACTGCCATGGATTCCACAATACTTGAAGAGCATTGATCTAAATGGTACAAGAATTTCCATTATTTCAAAGTAGTTTGTGTTCTAGATTTGAAGCTGGTAGGGATTATACCCAGTGAGCCCAGCTAAGCATTTTTTTTATAATCTAGATTTTATAATCAAAATATACCATTGTGAGCTACAAATCCAGAAAACATTTTTTGAAAATTTCAGTGATCATGATACATCTTGAAAGTAAGAATCAGCTTAAATGAAACACTTCCCTGTGTTAATGATTAATTGTGACAATTTTAAGGTCAATCATTTTATAGGAAATGGGAGGGGACTGAATGGGGAGAAGAGCACATCCTGGAAACAAGACCAAAGATCTTTTCTCGTAATATTGTCACGATTAATTACAGTTAGTTAAACTTCTGTTCCAGGGAAAATAATTGAGATGCTGGTTAAAGAAGCAGTGCAGAATCATCTAGACAAGGCAGATTTGTTAGGGGTAAGTCTTGTCTGACCAATTTAATTGGATACTATGATGTGGTCACAAAGGAACTGGATGCAAAAAATAATTTTTATATCATATACTTGGATTTTAGGTAAGCTTTTCATACTGTTGCACATGGAAGACTACTGTACAAATTGGAGCAGTATGGCATTAAGGACAGGTTGCTAAAATGGATAAAAGGATGGTTGAGTGTGAGAAGACTGAGTGGTAATCACTGACCACTGCTCTTTATGGACCAATGTTATTAATGTTATTAGTAGAGTTGCCGGGGGTTCAGTGTTAGGCCCATTGTTGTTTTCTGTATTCATCAATGATATTGATTGAAAGTATATCAGGTTTAATGCAAAGTTTGCAAGCGATATGAAGGTTGGCCGGATTGTTAATGATAGTAATAACAGTACACTACTGCAACAGGATCTATAAAAGTTGACTAGATGGGCTGAGAGGTATAAATTGAAGCTTAACATTGACAAATGTAAAGTACTGCATATGGGTAGTAGTAATGCCAGAGAAACTGTACCAAATGTGTGGTACTACATTCAGGGTAGTGGAGAATGAAAAAACCTGGGGGGGGAGGTACTTATGGAGTCTTGTCAATGATATACAGGATCTTTGCTAGCAGAGATAAGAGGGTGATTATCCCTTTGTATAAGGCAGTGGTCAGGCCACACCTTGAGTACTGCATACAGTTCTAGAGGCCTCATTTTAGGAAGGATCTTGAGTGGATTGAGAACAGAGAAGAGCAAAGATTGGTGAGAGGAGAACAAAGGAGTGCTCTTACCAAGAAAGACTTAAGTTTGCAGTGTCTTGAGACTATGTGCTTGCAAGGTGATCTGATTGAAGGTGTATACGGCATTGAATGATTTGAGCAAGCTCAATGCTAATGAGATTCTTTCCCTTGCCAGATTTTGCATTTGAGGTGGCATAAATTCATGTTGAAGAAAGATAGATGTGTGGAAATCCACCTTTAGCCAGCAAGTGGTTGATTGCTGGAACAACTTCAGTCTGTTGTTGTGGAAGTTGATAGTTTAAATATTTTAAAGGAAGACCTGGGCAAACTGGTGAATGGTTAGTTGACATCGGAAGGAGGGGTTTTGGCTGATGCTGTATAAGCTTGCTTTCTTGCATCATATGCCACTACTAATGATGGAAAAGACAATTTATTAATATATGGATGGCTTTATGCCAAAAATTTGCTCATGTTTTTACGTAGTAATTGCTTAATTTCTGAGTTCAATGAAGTTGTAAATGTTTTTATTTTATACGAACATGATTTTTAATTCATTTATGAATATCAGAAATTTTATGAAATTTTATTAATAATTTTATGAATTATTAATGAACATCTTTTGTTTCCATAGATTATCAATCAGATAAAGGATTCTGCTGAAAAACAAGAATATCAGGAGAAGCTTAACATTTCAGATAGTTCTATGGTAATCAATGAATTGGTGCATAATTCACTTAGCAATATTAGTGCTGATTCTTCTCTTTCCTCAAAGGTAATGGCCCATTAAAATTCCTTCATTTGAATATATACTTTGACTAGTCTTTTAGGTACACTGATCAAGTAACCTTTTAAGCTCTTAAAACAGCCTTAACATGTTATGGAGTCCATGAGGTACTAAAATGGTTCTACAGAGCAAACCAATGCAGATTCAACCATACCCAACAGTTTCTTCAAAATGGATGGCAGTGGATCCATTGACTTAGCAGGTCAGTGAATTATCCTCTTGTTCCTGGAACTATGCCCACACATATGCACCATGTGGTGTGGTGTCTTATCCTGCTATAATTAACCATTGCCAGGTGGCAACAGTATTTAGCATTAGTAGAGCCATATGGTGCAAGGAAGCAAGCTTATGCAGCATCAGCCCCTCCCCCCAAAAAAAAATTCCCATTTCACCCATCCATTTGCTCCAAAACTTTTGTTCCAGCAATCAACTACCTGCTGGCTAAAGAAAAATTTCTGCACATCTATTCTACAACTGTCTTTCCTCAATTTCAGTTTATGCCACCTCAGGTTCATAATCTGAGCAAGAGGAAGACTCCCATCAGCATTGAGCCTGCTCAAACCATTCAAGGCTTTATCAATCAGATTACCTCGCAGTTGCCTAGTCTCCAGACACTGCAATTTGTAGAAATTAAGCCTTTCTTGGTCAGAGCACCACTTTGTTCCACTCACCAATCTTATTACTCTTCTCTGTATTCATTCTAGCAACTCTACATCATTTTTTAAAATGAAGCTTCCACACCTGTATGCAGTGCTCACGGTGTGGCCTGACCATTGCCTTATACAAAGAGGATAATCACATCCTTATCCCTAATGGCAAAATTCCTGTATATTATTGAAAAGACTTCATGTCCTGTTCTGGCAGCCTCTCTCTGCACTGCTCAGAAAACTTCATATCTGACTGCACAATTACCCGTAGGTCTTTTTCATTCTCCACTACCCTGAGTGTAGTACCACACAGTTGGTACATTTCTCGGAGGTTACTGCTACCCATATGCAGTACTTTTCATTTATCAATGTTAAACATCTGTTGCCACCTCTCAGCCCATCTGCCCAACTTGTATAGATACTGTTGCAGTAATGCACTGTCATTAACAACCCTGCAAAGCTTCTATCGTCTATAAAAACTTGTACATTAAGTCTGATATATCTTCATCGATATCTTTGATAAATACAGAAAAGAACAATGGGCCCAACACCGAACCCCAGGAAACTCCACTAATAACATTAGTCCACAAAGAGCAGTGTCCATTGATTACCACTCTTGTCTTCTCCCACTCAGCCATCCCATTATCCATAGCAGCAATTTGTCCTTAAAGCCATAGTGCTCCAATTTGTACAGTAGTCTTCCATGTGCAAGAGTATCAAAAGCTTTCCTAAAATCCAATGATATGAAATCAAAATTATTTTTGCATCCAATTTTTGTTGTGACCATATCATAGTATCCAATCAGATTGGTCAGATAAGACTTCCCCTTAACAGACCTATGCTGTGACTAAAACTGAAGTCTTGTCTAGATCATCGGTGGCCAACAAGTTGATTGTGGCTTTAATTTCGGTCTATCACAATGAATTTTTAAATATATATAAAAAATAGATTGGTCAAAATCTGTTATTGTTATTATGCGTCCCACTATATATGCTTATTGCAAATCCGTTGAACCACATGACTACTCTTGTTGATTAGTGACATGATTAATCGTATTTCTGCATATAAATATCAGTTTTTGGCAATGGCTAAGGATCTCAGAGAAAAAAAATTTGATTATTTTTCAAAGCTGCAAGATCATTATCAGCAGCTACATTGTTCAATACATTTCTTATCCGTTTAATGTCGATTTAGATATGAAACAAATTGTAGAAAAAATTGCTGAGATTTTTTTTACATGGAAAAAATATTACTTGAAAATGAAATTATGACATTGCAAAAGGATATCTTTCTAAAAGCAGGATTATCAGAAAAAGATTTTGGAAATATATGTTTGCTGAGAAAAGTATACAAATTTAAAAAATGCAGTGAACTTTTCAATTTCTGTTTTGGTTCCACATATCTATGTGAATCCACCTTTTCATATTTTAAACAAAGACTCGCTCTACTCTTACAGACTTGCATACAGAAGATTCTTTACGGTTGGCCTTATCACAGCATGTTGCCAATTTTGGAAGATGACATGAAGATGACTCACATAAATTAAAAAATTTAAATACCTATGAATTTAAAACAACAATTCTGAATTGTATTTAATTTTAAAATTTATAAACAACATTTTTCAATGTATTGATTAACTTTTTTTAACCATGTGCAATGAGATTGTAAATCGTGGCACATTTTGAAGAAAAAAAGTAGATTGCATCACAAATTCGGTCGGTCGCTCCTGGTCTAGATGATCTTGCAGCGCATCTTTAACCAGTGACTCCATTATTTTCCCCGGAACAGGAGTTAAACTAACTAGTCTGTAATTACTCGTGTCACCCTTAAATCCCCCTTTGTGAATTAGTTGCTGCCGATAGCTTTGGCAAAAGACCAGAATGCTCAGTTACCATTAGGGCAAGAAGCAAGTTTTCTACTCTTAGCCTGTTCAAAATCTAGTTTGGACTGATTAATGACTGCTTTACAATTGTTGCAAGCTTTGGTGTAGGCAGAAAATGAAATTGAAGAATTGGAAACAATGCAATTACGACATGCAACATTCTTCTCTTGAACAGCCTTAGCACATTTATTGGAAAATCAAAGTTTAGATAAAGGATGAGATTTTAAAGTGGAGTGTGGAATAAAGGATTCCATTCCTACAAGAATAATTTCACTGACACAATCTGAGCAAATGTTGACATCAGAAGGTTTTGAAACAGTAATCTGACCAAGGAAAAGAAAAAAAGAAATCTCGCAGGTCATCCCATTTTGCATTCTTGTAATGCCAAACAATACGAGGCTGGGAATAGCCATGAGATAAAGGCTGCATTGGAGAAGAGACAATCACCAAGTTGTGATCTGAAGTGCCTAAAGGACCTCTCACTTCGTACACACATGGTAAGAATATACCCAGATCCTTGACATAACGTGGCCTCGACAATGCCCCCTGCATACACACTACTTGGACTCCCTCCGTCACTATCTGGCATAATAGAGGTAGCAAGATTATACACTAGCTGATCCGGAAGCCTCCTAAAGAGTTACCAATAGGTTTGGTCTGGTGTACTAACTAGTGGCTGTCCTGCGAACACCGTTTTAGAGCTGTACTCTTGAAATGTAAGGAAGATTGGATCTCGCCGTGATATTCATCATAACCTCAAATGTCATTAGTCATACTGCGTGATGGGGAAGGGTTGACCGGAACTTAGTTCTGGAGACTAAGCATAGGTTCCACCACATCAAGCGTCCAATAAGCAAAGTGGTGGTACTGCACTGTTTGATGAGTCATCTACCACCTACTATTGCCTGGTAACACAGAGGGGTGGCATTCTTCCATGTTGTGTGGGTGTCACACTGCGACCCCCTGCAGTTGGTTCACACCTGGGTGGTCACCCAGTGTGCTTGTGCAATGGAGGTTATACCCAGGATTACTAACAGCCCCACCATCGTGAAGGTGCAAGCAGAGGATTTTGGCTGTCACAGACCGTCCGGACTTCGCCGAAATTGGGTCTCTACTTGACTTGAATGTCACCTGAATATCAGTTCCGTCAGTGTTTTAGACTCCCAGGTTGCAAGTACAGCTTGTCTGGCATATCTGAGAGAATGTCTGTGACAATTTCATGCTGTTACTAGCAGCATGAAATAAGTGGAATTAGGATTAACCAGACCAGATTACTTTTTTTTTCGGCTCCTCATGTCCTGTGCCCCGTGTGCCCATTCATATTTTACTATACTCCATCCATGACAGGTCCAATGCATTGTATATTCTAATATACTCCTTTGCATACCAAATGTATTTCCCTGCCTACATTTAACCAATTGTGACTCTTCTCTTAGACTGCATGATTCTTTTCACGTTCTCTTGGCCTCTCAAATTAGCAGGCTGCCTCCAGTCACAGGACTGCCATTTGCTGGATATTTTCTAGTTATTGAAACATTCCTGTTAACTTTTGACACTTGTGCACAACATCACATGAGTGGAGAGTGTCTGTGATACTCACACCGCCATGTCTGGCATGTGGCAGTGTGAATATTGCAGTCAGTCACTGAGTCTTCTTGTCCTGTTCTGTTGCTTAATTTTGTACACACACACACACACACACACACACACACACACACACACACACACACACACACACACACACACACACAATCTGATTATCTGCTTTATATGGCCTGTTACATGTGATATATATATATATATATATATATATATATATATATATATATATATAGTCTCTGATAGAGCATTCATTCCTTGTATGATGGGGCACATACCTAATAACTGTCCACTCACTGTAGGTTAGTTAAGTCTTTATTGCTAGGCTTTAAACATTCACTTTAGAGTAATGCTTGCAAATTCTTTTACTTTTGTTTTTTACTAGGACTTGCATATTTTGTTCATTGTATACTTATGATTAAATTAAATCCAACCTTTGTAGTAATTATAATTTTAACGGCCACCCTTTTATTCAAAATAAAATGCATATTTGTTTTGCAGATTGCTTAATGTATTTCAATTTACAAAAGCAAAATTTGTTCACTACTGATTGTAACTTTGTAAATAAGCTAAGGCTCTCACAAATTTTTAAATTTATGTTATATTTTAATAATTGTAGTTTAAATTACTACAATATAAAAAGGGTATCTGTACATTATTTTACTATAATGATGAGAAACTGAGTGATTCAGAGTGTTTGGTAACAGTCTTAAAATCTGAACATTCATTCTTTCTCTTTTTCTCACTTCTATAACTATTGTTTTAAGTTTTGATGATTGGTGACATTTTGTTTCTCTTACACTGGGTGTGACCAGACAAGACCAGTCATCAGTTAATGTTTTTAAATTTTTGTTGTTTGGTAGAAAACCTGAAAAATTCATTTCAGGATTCATCAAGATTTTAGCATGGTTGGAAAGCCCTATATAACAACTATCTACTCATATGCACTGGGTTAATGAAAGCAAGGTTCCACTTTTATATCTTGAACTACCATGTATGCAAATCTTGGCTGTACTCCACTTTTAACTGTTACAGTTAATCTCTCAAAGCTGTTTCTACACTGCTTTCAGGATGCTGATATCACCTCTTTATTGGATAAAGTTGCCTGGCATGTTCCTCCAAGAAATACCAGAAAGATTCCATCTGGTACCAGTTTTCAACAGAATGGCTGCTGCATTTGACAGGGTTTTTTTCTCATTCCCACAATTAACATTAATAACAAACTGAGTTTTAACCTCAAGCTATTAGCTTGTATTCCTTGCTACTTCAACTGGTGTATTAAGCAACTAACTGTAAGTCAGAGATGATATATGTTATATGTGAAAGTGTATTGAATTTTTAAGTAATATATGTTTGCTCATGTTAAAGCTGTAAAATTATTTTAATTTACCTCATTAATGTCAATTAAAGAAATGGGCACTGTAATTGTGTAATGCTCATGTTAGCCCATCTGGTCTGTATAATGTACAGGATGATCATTGTGTTCATTTATATGTTCATTCTACGTGACATTTATATAACTGAGGTATGACCAATAATGGATGTTTATTTTTTTCTTTCAGGATTTGCCGAACTTTCAGTAAGTGCAAATATAATTTTGAAAGTGAATGGCTAAATAAAAGAGACCAGTTAGAGCAGTGGTTTTCAACCCTTTTTTTAATAACGGCACCCCCTAAGTAATTTATTTTATTTTGCAGCACCTCTACTCAATTTTCCGCCTGTTAGATCTGATTCTCTGTCTGTCTGGCACCTCCGTAGCCAGGTGGGCAGGAGCAGCAGTGCATAGCACACACTTCTTGATTAGACCGGGGTTCGAGCCCGTGCCCACCAAATAAGGAGGATGCGGAAAGTATTAGTATTAGTAACGGCTGCATGGTGCAAGAAAGCCTATGGCTTGTGCTGCACCAGCCAAAAATAAATAAATAAATAAAATAAATAACTAAATAATAATAATAAATAATAAATAAATAAAAAGGAAATTAAACCTATCATCCTATGCGCTTCCCTTACCCGAAAGTACTATCCAGATGACCTTTGAATTTCCCCAAACTGTCGGCCTCTACCACTCATGTAGGCAACTTATTCCAGTAATTTATAACTCTCTGGCTAAAATAAAACTTCCTGCAGTCCAATCTAAACATTTCCCCACATAACTTGAATTTATGTCCCCTAGTTCTAGCATCATTTATAATCTTGAAAATTTTGTCCTCATTCATTTTACTGATGCCTCTCAGAGCCTTAAACACCTCAATCAAATCTCCTCTAAGGTGTCTAGTTTCCAAACTCTGCAACCCACATATTTGAAGTCTTTCTTCATAAGGACACCCTTTTGCTGATCTCACCAGGCGGGTTACCCTTCTTTGCACCCTTTCAAGAAGCTCGGTGTCTTTCTTTAGGTGCAGTCTCCATACTTGAACACAGTATTCCAAGTGTGGTCTAACATAAACTTTATATAATGGGATTATCACGTCCCTGTCTCTACTTGCAAAAGTTCGATAGATCATCGATAGGACACCATGGGCCTTCCTTGCAACCTGTTTACAATGCTCAGAGAATTTCATGTCTGACCGTATCGTAACACCCAAGTCCCTTTCCTCCAGTACTGGGTTTAGTTGAACTCCACCAAGTGAATAAGTTTTTTTGGGATTACTGTTTCCCAGGTGTAATACCTTACACTTTGTTGGATTAAAGCACAGCTGCCATTTTTCTGACCATTCCTGAAGTCTATCTAGGTCTCTCTGAAGAAGCTCAGCTTGACAGTGATCATTAACTACTCTACTAATTTTAACATCATCTGCAAATTTAGACATCACGCCCTCTATCCCTTCATTGATGTCGTTTATGAAAATTAAAAACAACAGTGGTCCTAATACTGATCCTTGGGGAACCCCACTTCTTACATCAACCCAATCTGAGAAGTAGCCATTTATCACAACCCTCTGCCTCCTGCCCTGAAGCCATCCTTCTATCCATCTAAGGATTTTCCCAGTGGTTCCAACATGTTCCAGCTTATAAAGCAACCGCTCAGGACTGAGTCAAAGGCTTTGCTGAAATCTAAATAAACAATGTCGAAATTATTCCCTAAATCCAGCTCGTGAGTGACCCTTTCGAAATAGCGAACCAGATTTGTTAAACATGATTTTCCCTTTACAAAACCATGCTGAGTATCCTTGAGAATTTCAATTCGATCCAAATGATCCTGAATTCCATCCTTGATCATTGCCTCCATGATTTTCCCTACTACTGAAGTCAGACTGACAGGTCGATAATTTCCCACTTCACTCTTAGAGCCACCCTTATGTGTGGGAGATACATTTGCACTTTTCCAATCCAAGGGAATCTCCCCAGACTCTAGTGATGCTCGCATAATTAGCAAAAAGGTCAGGGAATGACCACCCATATCCCCGGTGCAATATGGCCTTAGTTGCTAATGCTCCTAAAAACCAAATAACTGTCTGTTTGTCATTACAATAATATAATAATAAATATTACATTTCATAATACATTGTAAACATCAATTATAGATCACCACAAAATTAAAAAAAAATACTGTACACCTTTTTATAATGAAATAAACATATAAATTAAAAAATAATAAGTTTAAGTAACTTAACCCAAATTAAGTGGCATCCCTGGAATATTGTTGCGGCACCCCGGTTGAAAACCACTGGGTTAGAGCCTGAGTGACTTGTGAAATACAATAATAATTGTATTCTTGCCAAAATGATTAGTTGTTAACTTCTGTGATTTATGTGGTCATTGGCATTAGTAGAGGCATGCGATGCAAGAAAGCAAGCTTATGCAGCATCATCCAAAAAAAAAAACGCTTCCATTTCACCCCTCTGTTCGTTCCAAATACCTGTCCAGCTCAGCCTTAAATTTATTTAGACTATCAACTTCCACAACAAAGGATGGAAATCTGTTCCACCGCTGGCTAAAGGCAAACTTCTGCACATCTCTATCCTACAACTGTCTTTCCTCAATTTGAATTTCTTCTCTCAGGTGATTATTCTGAGCAAGAGAAAGAATCCCATCTGCATTGAGCATGCTCAACCCATTCAAGACTTTATACACCTTTCAGGTGCCTAGTCTCCAGACACTGTAATCTGCAAAACTTAAGCCTTTCTTCGTAAGAGCAACCCTTCGTTCCATTCACTAACCTTGTTGCCCTTCTCTGTACTCGTTCCAACAGTTCTACATCCTTCTTAAAATGAGGCCTCCAGACCTGTATACAGTACTCAAGGTGTGGCCTGACCATTGCCTTATACAAGAGGGTGATCACCTCCTTATCCCTGCTAGAATAATTCCTGTATGTCATTGACAAGACACCATGATCTACTCTTGCAGCCCATCTGCACTGCTCAGAAAACTTCATATCTGCCTGCAGTTATGCCAGAGTATAATCAGAACAATAAACCAGGAACCTCCTGATGATACCAGAAACCTCTAGTACAAAATTAAGGCCAGAAGAACCTCTGGCTTTATTCCTGGTCACTACAGTGATTTCTGAGAGCATCCACTCCTGGGATATCCCACTATCTATGAAATTTTTTTTCCCACAGTTCATTCACGAAATGCTCCTTGGTGACATCTTTGTTCAGATCAAATACCAAAAGCTTGAAGCATCTCCTGAGGGTCCTTTCCACTTCCAGGTCCATTTCTTTCACTTGTCAGCGCTATGATCTTCACTATATTCTGTTCAGTTGCCACTTTCACAGCAATCCATTGATTGCATCAGTCTCACTGCCACAATCTTGACGTAAGGGAGGACAGGACCAATGTTCTCCACCAATTCAGCCTTTACCTAGTTGCTGTTGGCGAATATCTTGGATTTTGCCTTCATAATGATAGTTTGTCTTGGGCTTAGCTTTGTTCTCCAGATTCAACTTCTCCATATGATCCCAGTACTACAAGGCCTTATCAATTGCACTACTGGTGGAAACGCACTATAGATCTGTGATTGTCTTCGTCTGAAGTCATTTAGAGCCTCAAAGCCCATCCAGCTGATCTCTACATGACCCAATTCTTCAACCAACAGATCAACTTGATGTAAGTCACTTAGCGAGGGTTCGGTCTCTGAATCCTCTTCTACTCGAATCGGTAGAAGCACCTGGTGGGCCAATTCGAGTAGAAAGGATGGAAACCGAGGTGCTGTGGCGAATGCTGAGACCTCTGAAGGCTTGTGGCTTCAGAGGTCTCAGCATTCACCCCAGCACCTCAGGTTTCCATGAAATCCCTAATTTCTGAGAAGACTCAGAAGTCTGAATCTTCAACACAAGGTTCAGCAGTCTTCTTTCTTCTTCTTGGCTTATAAGTTCCGCTATCTATTGTTAGTACAACACTCCAGAGCAGATACAATCACAAATATAGACCTGGACAAGATCAATATAGCCAAAAGGCCACGGGATTTCAAAAAGAAATCAAAACTAGCTCACTCTGCCAACTGGGGATTCATCCCAGACCACGGGGAGATCACATTTTCACATTTCGCATTTTCCCCAGCACAGCAATTACTTGAGTTCCTCGAGTAATTGCTGTGCGGGGGAAAATGTGAAATGCAATATAATTTTATCAGAAGCAAACAAAAGACCAAGTGGGGGGGGGGACAGGTGGAAAGAAAAATAACTGCCAGATTTCCATTGGTCAGATTTAAGGTAAATTTGGGAAGGACCAGCAAATCATTCTAAGAGAGTTGAAACTTTTTATCCCCATTTAATCTACTTGGCGAAGAAAGTGAGAAATTATGCAGGTATGATTGCCAGGATCAGTCGAGCAGACTGGGGACTCAAAAGAAAGACCCTGGCAATCATATACCGTGCAATGTTCCTACCTGTTATCACCTATGCAGCCGGTGCGTGGTTCATCCGCTCGGCCATAGTAAGAAATAGGAATAAATTAGAATCGATACAAAGGACAATACTACTCACTATTACCAGAGCATGTCGCACAGTAAGCACACCTGCACTACAGTTGCTGGCCGGAACTCTCACACTTTATCTGGAAGTAGCCAAAAGAGGCTTATATTATAGATTTAAAAAGAGCATACCCACAGAATTTCTGGGGATAGCCCTTGACACAGCCAACACCTTCAATAATGAAAGAAAAAGAATAGCCACAAAGCTCCACGAGCTATGGCAAACAAAGTGGGAGCAGGAAACCAGAGGTCTGGTTACCAAACGGTTTCTGCCACGGGTGTCAATGGTAAGCCCAAAGCCACCTAAGTGGTATGCCCCTGGACTTTTTACAACATTTATATTGACCGGTCACAGCTCCCTAAAGGCGAAACTAACCTCCTTAGGCCTGACCACTGACCCAAACTGCACCTGTGGCGAAAGTGAAGACTGGGTACGCATTCTATATGAATGTATAATATATGACATCCCCAGAACAGAGCTAATAGCACAGATTGGTCCCCTCCCCAGGGGAGAAGAACATCTGTTCATCATAGAAGAGCAAAATTATAAAGCTTTTACATCTTTCACACAGAAAGTATTCGAAATGCGCAGAGCAATGCAAAGAATGGCAATTCAGCCCCCCCCAGCAATTAAACAATAATCAATAGTAAAATTTCCCAAGTTTCCCACCACACCCAGACGATGACTTAAAAACTGTCAGGATAGCAGTATTCTGCACTCTGACAGAAACCTGACATGACAAACCTCCCCAGGATTACCCTGCCATCCCGCTCCTTGGCAGGAACTACATGGCATTAACCTCCCCAGGTTCCTGCCATGTAGGAACCTGGGGCTCCATGCCAAATAAGTAACCATGTAGGGGAGGGAGATGTGCAGGGAGCAGATTAGCTGAAAAATATCAGTAGGCTAGTAGCAGAGGGATGCAATGTAGTATGAATGAATGAGAATGAAAGACAATGAATAGGCTGGGAACTGAGTGAACTAGGAATTATGGTAAAAGGGAATAAATGGCAGTTTTGGTGAAAGAAAGAGTGACCTAGCATGAGGGAAAGAGAGAGTAAATGGGAATGAGTGGAAGAGCAAATGTAATTGGCCGAAAGAATACAAAGTTAAAAATAACTTACATCACTTTATATATACTGTACTAACAAACATTTACTAACCACATAAACACTATCACTGCATTCTCCCCTGGCCTACAAAAAAAAAAAAAAAAAAAAAACTTGTGTCTAGGCCTGCACCACAACTGAAGAATAACAGTAAGTTGAGGTGCCCAGAGAGTGCAGTGCAGAAAGTAAGAGTCGAATAAATGAGATGAGAGCTAGAAGAATGAATAAAAGTGTAAGCATATGAAAAAAAGAACACAAACCATAAATGCTACAGTTAAGTACACACTAACCTTAGTTTTAATTAGCATTTAAATTTACACTGCACATCATTGCATCCCCTCCTGGTGTGTGAGAAAAAGATGAATGAGTGGAAAAAAAAAAAAAAAATATATATATATATATATATATATATATATATATATAAAAAACTTGGAAAAAATTATAAAATAAGAAAAGTATTTAAAAAAAAATAAATAAATAAAAAAAAGAATGCAAGTAGAGTGAGAATGCAGATTATGAATGAAGTAAATGTGTGTCTCTCCCACCCCCGGAGCGGGATGGGCAGATTAACCCTCTGCCAGAGCAATTTGTTGTGATACTGGATACACCCGACTAGCCTCCACGTGGCAGGGTATGGGCAACGTTGGGCCCCACTAGGGGGCCTAGCGGCCAATAAGCCGGATAAGCAATGGGCACAACATATCACACTGCACAGACACGGCCCACACACTTTCAAGTCTCTGGCTTGACAGTGTACTGTCCTCGATACAGCGAAACACACGTGGAGATCGGAGAAATCCCAGATGCCATCCGACACGAACATACCTTATGCTTCTTTGCCAACCCACTAAAAGGTAGTAGGTTGGCAAAAGCCATAAAACTGGGCGTCTCCGTAGCCAGGTGGGTAGGAGCAGCAGCAGTGCGTAGCACATGATTCTTGGAAAAAATTATAAAATAAGAAAAGTATTTAAAAAAAAATAAAATAAATAAAAAAAAATAAATAAATAAAAAAAAGAATGCAAGTAGAGTGAGAATGCAGATTATGAATGAAGTAAATGTGTGTCTCTCCCACCCCCTTGCCTGGTGGGGTTCCCCACTGCCAGCTAACATATCCCACCCCCGGAGCGGGATGGGCAGATTAACCCTCTGCCAGAGCAATTTGTTGTGATACTGGATACACCCGACTAGCCTCCACGTGGCAGGGTATGGGCAACGTTGGGCCCCACTAGGGGGCCTAGCGGCCAATAAGCCGGATAAGCAATGGGCACAACATATCACACTGCACAGACACGGCCCACACACTTTCAAGTCTCTGGCTTGACAGTGTACTGTCCTCGATACAGCGAAACACATGTGGAGATCGGAGAAATCCCAGATGCCATCCGACACGAACATACCTTATGCTTCTTTGCCAACCCACTAAAAGGTAGTAGGTTGGCAAAAGCCATAAAACTGGGCGTCTCCGTAGCCAGGTGGGTAGGAGCAGCAGCAGTGCGTAGCACATGATTCTTGATTAGACCGGGGTTAGAGCCAGTGAACCACCAAATACGGAGGATGCAGAAAGGTCAGGGAATGATCACCGCATATCCCCAGAGCAATATGGCCCCAGTTGCTAATGCTCCTAAAAACCAAATAACAACAACAGCCATAAAACTTGTAACCATGTGGCCTTTTCCCTGGCATGATCACTAGGTCAGAAGAGTTTTAAATTATTTTGTCTATGATTATAATCATTAACCATATTTAGCAGTCACTTAGGCTTGAACCATTGTCCACTCAAAATGCACGTGTTTCTCTGTCTTTATATCTAGCCACTTGGCGATGTTGGTCCTATAACATTATCATTTTTATCAACATAATATATTTTTTTTTACTGTTAAAATTAGTTTTGCTTACTCATTCTAATCAGTATGCCAAGGATTATTATCAAGTTAAGACTGACAGACAGATATGATCACTCGTACAATTTATTTATTTATTTATTTTTATTTTTTTAATGAAGAGCCCTTGCCCATATCTTTCTGTAAATTTTGAATGGATAACAAAATCCCAAGTGATTCTAAAATGTTTTAGGTACCAATAAAGTATAAATCACTTGGAGTGAATTGTTTCCTTTTAACTTTAGAACAGTTTTGTTTTTAAGTTTATTTGCTTTCTTTAATTTAATCTTAATTAAAGTAGATACAACAGTACAAATCCATGTATGAGTTTTAGTCTTGATTCTTCAGGTATCACAAATGTTTGATCCACCGACTTTACTTATATTTGTTACACTAACAATGCAAGGATTGATTGACAGAGTCCAACAGGTATTTTTCTCTGCAACTTAACAGAGATTAGATTTAAAGAGATTAAAATAAGGCTATAGTTATTATCTTTCCTAGTTCTAGGTGAGTTAAAACTATGACCCAATTTTAAATAGTTTGTGTTTAATCATTTCTCAGTTACTAATTGCAGTTATGTCAAGGTCTCGTGGAACACTTTTAATTGATATATAAACATTTCAATGTTTTTATTTTATATAACAGAAATTTAATTTATCTAGAAATATCACAATCAACTTGTACAGTATTATGACCAAGAACATTTCTGTTGCCATAGATTCTGAATCATTTAAGAGATGCGAATGGGAAACAAGACCACCAAGATAAGCTGAATATTTCGGATTGCTCTGTGGCAGTCAATGAATCTATAACAAGTTCAATTAGCAGTAACAGTAGTGATTCTTCTTTATCTTCAAAGGTAATGACATAATATAAATACTTAATAAGCATAACTCAAGAATGATATAAGTACTAATTAAAGATCCATTTATGGATTAAAGACTTCATCATTGTGGTCTTCATTTATACAGAGTGAGGCAAAAGTCAGCATCCTGTAGTCCCATTGGTATGCAGCTTTTATCTTTTACAGGATTTTGACTTGTGGGGAGCAGCAATAGTTTGTAATTGAAGAAAACATATATTTAAGTTTGTATGGTGGTTCGTTAGAGGAACTGTACCAATAGTCATGTGCAGTTGCATAATGACTTTTACCTTATCCTGTATGAGCAGATTGTTTTATTTGACCTTCATTCTCTCCAGTTTATTCCTTTTATTATTCCAGTAGTAATTTTATATAGAAAAAAATTGAAATAAATTTAATATTTCATATGTAATTTGTACATATCCTTATTTTTTCAATTAAAATATTGTAGAAATAGCAGTTCTGTTGGGAACTGTCTTTTGCATTTCAGTTTTTACAATTTTTCATTAAATAGGAATTAAAAGTTGAAAGATTAGCTGGCAGTGTTGAAAACAGTAAAATTCTTCTTTAGTTTATAACATTAACTAGGGCATTAATCATCTAATAGAAAATTAAGTCTGAAGTGTAGAGCCAACCGTTCGTTATCAGTGTCGAAATAATTACTCAAACACCAGCCAAGCGATTAAAATTTTACTATAAAATAAATATGATACAAATATCGGTTAAACTAGACTATTACAATAAATACAATAAAATAGGTTAAAACTTTTAAAAACAATGCTAAAATCGTTAAAATATACTAAAATACCAAAGCTCGTAGACCACTGTCTCCTTCCTCAACAGTGTACTATTACTGGCACGACACATCCTTAAGTAACAGGCCCATGGCACCCAAACACGTGATTCACCAGGCACAGTCGGCATTTCCCACTTGTGCACCAGAAACGGAAGTGGCTCGGGAGCATGCCATACAAAATCGATCATCACGTCTGAGGACAACCGCCTCAAACGGGGTATAAATGCATACCCCTGTCCCTGTTGATAATATTATGGCTAGATGCACCGATTCATAAGCTCTCGAGCCACTTGCGTTCCTAGAACCCATGGGTATCAGTTATGACCACGTCTTCAGGGGAGATGCGATGTTGCTTCTCCCAGAAATGCTCTGCCACGGCAGACCTCCCATAGTTCGCAGTCTTTATAGTGGTCGTGTGCTCCCCTAGACGGTCTTTTAAACGTCGCCCCGTCTCCCCCACATAGCATTCCTCACAATCCGGGCATTTAATAAAGCCACAAATTCCAGTTAATAGTGAGTGACCAACCCACAAATTCCAGTCAATATCTGGGAAATTAAAATCCCCCATTATAAGACTTAGAGGGGAACAGGTATCCTGTGTGTTATCAGACACTCAGCCTAAAACACTGATGGATCCAATATCTCTCTATTACAGAAGATTTAGGAGAAGTCCGTTTGGCCTGCCTCCCTAAAATCCACTCATGCATGCACATCTTCTCGATGGTAAGCCCTGTTACGTCACTTAGGTGGCAACGAACGTGTAGAGTGCTTCTCTTCAAGACGCCTGGTCAGCGTGAAGAGGAAAAGACCAAACCCTCCAGCATATGACAGCACGACAACGTGAATGGCCCTCAGTCCCCAGCAGCTTTCACTCCCCCTCTTACTGCAGCGAGAGGATCAGAGTGGAAGCAGAGGGTGCTAAGAATCTCTGGGTACGACCAGGCTGCCATGCACGGAAACTGAACTTGGCCTGTTAAAACGTAAGATCACTCATCGGTGAAGACAGGATATTAGAGCTGGAAAAGGAATTAGAAAATGTGAATTGGAATATCATCAGTTTGGCTGAAACAAGAAGAAGAAATGAATCACTTATAAGTTTATCAAGTGGAAATCTGTTGTACACCAATGGAAACAGTGAAAGGAGTGAATGTGGAGTTGGGTTTCTGGTCCATAAAGATTTTAAAAACAACATTTTGGAATTCAAAAGTACATCACCAAGGGTGTCAAGACTAATACTCAAGATTTCTAAGAGATACAAGCTAAAGGTTATAATGATTTATGCACCAACATCGAGCCATGATGATGAAGAGGTTGAAGAAATGTACAGGTATACCTCGAATAACGAATAGGATGCATTCCACAAAATTACTTCGTTAAGCGAAACTTCGTTTTCAGAGGTAAAAATACTATGGCCAGAATAGGGATACGTTCCTACGTAAAGAAAATGAAAAGCTTTTTTTTTTTCGAGCAAAGAAAAGTTTTATTAAATAAACAGTCAACTTGCATACAAAGTGAAATCACATTTTAAAATATGAGTCTAAAGTTGATTGTTTATGCTTTTTTTTTCTCTTTCATTTAACAATTGCCTATACGGAGTTATTGCATTTAACACTGATCGCTTAACAATAAAACTTCTTCCTAAATCAGGATCATTTTCACTAAAAAAAGTAAAACATTTTCAATGTCATTTCAGCACCTTTAAATAAGCTTTAAATGATGCTATTACTCCCTGATCCAATGGTTGAATCAGGGAAGTTGTGTTTGCTGGAAGAAACAACTTTTACAGGAATGCATGTGTCCAACATGTTAAGATCAGTAGGATCTCGGAGCATTGTCTAACAACAAAAGAGCTTTTTCTTCAAAGTTTTTTTTTTTTTTGACAATACCGTTTTACTTCAGGACAAAAGTGGTTAACAAACCAATCAGTAAATAACTCCTTGGTAACCCACGCTTTTCTATTTGCTTTCCATATTACAGGTAAATTCATTTTTATGTTACCTTTTGACGCCCTCGGATTTTCTGAATGGTAAACTAATCACAATTTTAATTTATAATCACCAGAGGCATTTGATCCAAAGAGTAACGTTAAACAGCTTTGGATGATTTGAACCCAGCAGCTGATTTTTCTTCAATAGAAATGAAGTTTTTTGTTGGTATCCGTTTCCAGAACAAACCGCTTTCGTCAAAATTGAACACCAAATTTGGTGGAAAATTTTCACATTCAATTATTTCCTTTAGTTTTTCTGGAAACTTATTTGCAGCTTCAACATCTGCACTTGCAGCTTCTCCTGTTAATTTTACACTATGAATCCTGGCCCATTTTTTAAATTTCTCGAACCAACCACGAGAAGCCCCAAAGGTTTCCGTAATTTCTTCAGTTTGTTTAGATTTCAGGTGATTAAACTGGAATATTTTTTTTATGTTATATGGGGCTTGAAATTGGGACTTCGTTATATCGAAACTTCGTTATCAGAGGTAACGTTAACCGAGGTATGCCTGTACACAGAAATTGAGTCTTCTAGATGAGCAGAAAACCCACTACACTATTATTATGGGGGACTTCAATGCTAAGGTTGGAAAAAGACAAAACAGCGCAGAAAGGGGAACTGTAGGAAATTTTGGAATTGGTGAAAGAAATGAAAGAGGTGAAAGACTTGTGGAATTTGCAGAATCTCAAGGACTGTCAGTAATGAACACTTTTTTTTTTTCAAGAAAAGGGTGAACAGAAAGTGGACATGGAAGAGTCCAAATGGATTAACAACTAATGAAATCGACTTCATCCTCACTAACAGAAGATATATTGTGAATGATGTTACCATCCTGAATAAGGTAAATGTTGGAAGTGATCAGAGAATGGTAAGATGTACACTTGATATAGGTGTAGGAAAGGAAAGGGAAAAACTGACTCGAGTAAATAATACAAAAGTCTTTGAAATAACAGCAGAGGAGGAGGAAAAGCAGTATGTACTGGAACTTAAGAACAAGTTTGAACTTCTGCAGACTGCTCAATACCAAGATATCGACGAGGAATATTACAACTTTCTGAAAGTGATAAAGCCCAAGAAACTTACAGGGAAAAAGAAATCCAAAGAAGAAAAAATTAGTCAAGAAACACTTGTCATGATGAACCGAAGACAACAAATGAAGACCAAGAAAAACATTGACAGGGAGAAAATTGAGTATACTGAGTTATGCAAAACCAAAAAAAAGGAGACTCAGAGAGGACATAAGAAGATTTAACACAAGAAAAGTAGAACAAGAATTATGGGAAAACAAAGGATTTAAATCAGTAGCCATGAGCAGTAATACAGAAAGACAAATGATATTGAAACTGAAGAATAGCAATGGTGTACTTATAAACAGCAGAGAGGGCATAATTCAAATAGCAGAAGACTACTAGAGAGAATTATACAAGGAGCGAGGGAATGATGCCAGCAGTGAGGAAGATGGATTGCAAAGTAGCAACACATATGACATACCTGATATTCTTCCTGATGAGGTAGAACATGCATTGAAGAAAATGAAGAATCAGAAAGCCCCGAGGGAAGATGAAGTTACTGTAGAGTTGTTAAAATTGGGAGGAAGAGACATAATACAAAAACTGGCAAGGCTCTTCACAAAATGCATCCAAAAAGGTGTGACACCTAAGCAGTGGAAAAATGCAATCATAGTTTTGCTGCATAAGAAAGGAGATAAATCAGAAATTGGAAATTATAGACCAATTAGCTTGTTATCCCACATCTACAAGTTGTTCACAAGGGTCATTACTAACATATTAGAAAGAATACTTGATGAGAATCAACCGAAAGAGCAAGGCTTTAGGACAGGATTCTCCACTATGGCTCACCTTCACGTAATATCACAGCTAATGGAGAAAGCAAATGAATATAAAACACCGTTATACCTGGCATTTGTGGGTTATGAAAAGGCATTTGACTCCATACAGCATAAGGCAATGTTTCGGCCACTAGAAAGACAAGGCATAGATACCTCACATATTATGATTTTGAAGAAAATATATGAGAACGCTACCTCCTTTATTAGACTAGACAAAGACAGTAGCAAATTTAAAATTGGGAAAGGAGTTTGACAAGGAGACACATCTCAGAAGTTGTTTACTGCTACCCTAGAGGAAGCTTTCAGAAGATTAGACTGGTCGCAGAAAGGAGTCAGTGTGAACGGAGAATACCTAAACCATTTACGATTTGCAGATGACATTGTGGTCATAAGCCACGATCCCAAAGAATTAGAGGAAAATCTTAATCAGTTATGCACAGTTAGTAAGGATTTTGGACTAAAGATGAATATGGCTAAAACAAAAGTAATGATGAACAAGTATGCCACAGAAAGGGAAATAATGATTGAAGGAGCAGTAATTGACAAGGTGGAGTCATATACTTATCTGGGACAAGTTATTAGCTGTAATAATGATACATGGCTGGAAGTCAAGAGAAGAATAAATTTTGGATGGATAGCATTCAGGAAATAGTCACATACTGAAGAGCAATATCCCAGTTTGTCTGAAACATAAAATAATGAACCAATGTATACTCCCCACCACGACTTATGGAGTGAAACTTGGGCACTCACCAAAAGAATGGAAGAGAAGCTGAGAACTACACAGCGAAGAATGGAACGAATTATATTGGGAATCAGACTGTTAGATAAGAAGAGAAACACATGGATTAGGAGCAAACTCAAGTAAAGGACATTCTTATCAAAACTAAAGAACTAAAATGATCTTGGGCAGGACACATAGCTCGAAGACATGATGACAGATGGACTAAAAAAATAACAGAATGGTACCCAAGAGGAGCTAGAAGAAAACTTGGAAGACAAAGGCGGAGATGGATAGATGAAATTCATTAGTTTGTAGGTAGTAAATGGATGGCCAGTGCTCAAAACAGAAGGAACTGGAAAGTTGCTGGAGAGGCCTTCATCCTGCAGTGGATTGAAAATGGCTGATGATGATGATTATAAGACTCTCTGATTTACTGGCCCACTCTATTTCCCTGTACAGTTTCTTATTATATATTCATCAGAGTCATTAGGCCTATAGTGCACTCCTACTCAATTTTGATCTCCCAATGCTTATGTCACACCAAACTGACTCGACACTGCAATGTCCAGCGATGTCGACTGGCTTCACTTCCTTGGATTTTATGTGTTTCTTAACTAATAGGATAACCCACTCCTCCCTTCCTATCCTGTCTATCCTTTCTGTAGACGTTGTACTCCCCAAATTCCAGTTCTGCATTATTTATATCTGTGGGACACCACGTCTGTGATATCCCAACAATATCCGCCTTTGATGCTTTGAGCAATACCTCAAATTCATCAAATTTATTTACCAAACTCCTAGCATTGGTGTACACGCAAGTATACATGCACCTGTTCTTTTTCTTAGCTACCCTAACACAACCCATGTGTTTACTTGTACCCAATGACTCCCAGCAGTCTCTAAAATATCCTGCATCTTATTTTCCAAGCTGCTGCTCATTCCAATAGAAGCAATGCAAGAATCACTTTCACCTCTGCCAGTGGCTACTGTTAATCTATTAGTCTTTGTATCCCCCCAATCTAGCTGTTTTCTGACCCACCTAACACTGCCTCTATAGCATCAGCAAACATTCTTGCACTCTTTCTATTTAAGTGTATCCCATCCCTGTAGAAGCAGTCTCTCCTGTTTAGCCAGCAGGTGGTTAATTGCTGGAACAAACTTCCATCCATCGTTGTGGGAGTTGATAAGTTAAATATATTTAAGGTGGAATGGGACAAATATTTAGAGGGATTGTTTTGCAATTTTTTTTTTTTTTTAGCTGATGCTGCATAAGCTCATACGCCTGCTTTCTTGCATCACATGCCACTACTACTAGTAGATACTATGATGTGGTTACAAAGGAACTGGATGCAAAAAAATTATTTTGATATCATATACTTGGATTTCGGGAAATCTTTTAACTCTGTTTCACAGGGAATATTACTGTACAAATTGGAGGAGCAGTATGGTATTAAGGGCAATTTGCTGCTATGAATAAAAGGGATGGTTGAGTGGGAGAAGACAGAGTGATAATCAATTGGCTAATGTTATTGGTGTCCCCAGGGTTTGATGTTGGGCCCACTGTTGTTTCGTATATTTACAATGATACTGATGACGGTATATCAGGCTTAGTGTCAAAGTTTGCAGATGATACAAAGGTTGGCAGGTTTGTTAATGACAGTAATGGCAGTCGGGAATGTATTAACTGGGTGGTACTACAGTTAGGTTGGTAGAAAATGAAAACGACCTGGAGTAATTGTGCAGTCAGATATGAAGTTTTCTGAGCAATGTAGACAGGCTGCCAGAGCAGGTCATGGGGTATTGTCAATGATATACAAGAATTTTGCTAGCAGGGAAAAGGAGTTGATTATCCCTTTGTATAAGGCAATGGTCAGGCCATGCCTTGAGTACTGCGTACAGGTCTGGAGGCCTCATTTTAGGAAAGATGTAAAGTTGCTTGACCATGTACAGAGAAAGCAACAAGATTGGTGAGGGGAACGAAAGGGTCCTATTACCAAGAAAGGCCTTAAGCTCTGCAAATTGCAGCAGCTTGGAGAATAGGCACCTGCGAGGTGATCTGATTGTGCTGTAATAGGCCTTGAATGGGTTGAGCAAGCTGAATTCTGATGGTATTCTTCTGCTTGCTCAGATTACTTACCTGAGGGGACATAAATTCAAATTGAGGAAAGACAGTTATAGAATAGATGTGTGGAAATTTGCCTTTAGCCAGCGGGTGGTTAATTGCTGGAACAAATTTCTGTCATTGTGGACGGTTATAGCTTAAATTCAAGGAGATACTGGAGAAATTTTTAGAGGGAATGGTTGTGCGAAATTTTTTGCTGATGCTACATGAGCTCATACATTTGCTTTCTTGGATCACGTGCCTCTATTACTACTACAACAAAAAATGCACAGCCCATTTTGTGTTGCTGTGCCGTCTGCAATAAAAGTTAATGAAGTAGTGAACTGTTCTGACTTTAGCTGTTCTGAGGACAAATACGTTTATTTTCAGAAGAGGGAGGTCAGAAATTACTGGTAGTGGTGCTTCTAATCAAAAAAAGCCAGAAAGTAGCAGGGGTGTTTCCTGAATCATATCAATCATTGATCTTTATGATGTAGGCAAATTGAATAAGTTAGTAAGTATGCTTGTCTCATCATCGGCCACTTCAGCTTACCAGTGCCTCCGTAGCCAGGTGGGAAGGAGCAGAAGTGCGTAGCACATGCTTCTTGATTAGACCGGGGTTCAAGCCCGTCACCACCAAATACGGAGGATGCGGAAAGGTCAAGGGAATGACCACTGCATATTCCCAGGGCAATATGGCCTTAGTTGCTAATGCTCCTAAAAAAAAAACCAAATAACAAACTTCAGCGTACCACTTAGACTGGAATGTGTGGAGTCAAAATATGCTATACAGTACGTTTTTTTTTCAACAAACTAAACAGTTACTACTTATCCCATTGAGATAGAGTACAAGGGCTTTAATATCTTAGATCTTCTCGTTAAAGCGCTTCACTGGATTCTTCCACTGTTTCTATTGGAATGCAGCAGCCTTGAAAGCAAGGTGCTGGGGATTTCAAGGACTGCTGGGAGTCATTGTGAAACAAGTAAATACATTTGCTGATGATGTTGCCATCAACAAATTCTAAATGGGAAGCTACCAGGCTTTTCATACCAACAAAGAAATACTCTTTAAAGTATAGGCCTAAATGGATGTGAAATGAACTGATAAAATTTGTGGCAGAGAAGAAAAATGCATTGGACATATAAATTATCAGGTGACATAGAAAAATAAAAATATATAAATTGCAGTCATTATCAACCCACTGCAGGATGGAAGCCTCCTCAACAATTCATGCTGAGGGAAATGGACCATAATCTGCCACTCTGGTCCAGTGCGGGTTGGCAGATCGACCGTATTCAGCAGTCAGGGGCTTGAAACCCGGTCTACTCAAAGAGCGTATGCTACTGCACTCTGCTCCTGACCACTCGGCTACGGAGGCACTGGTGACATAGAAGCCTATGGTAAATATAAACTGGATAGTATGAATCAGAGCTGTAATACTCAATATGTTCTACGTTGATAATAATATTAGTAAATTAATCAGAGGAGTTTACCTCAATATAGTACGTGGAACACTTCCGTATGAAACCCTCCAGAAATTAAAACGGAAAAAACGAAAAAATCGACAACTTACCGGTACATTAAAGTAAAATATAAATAATTAAATAATCAATTTAACACAATTCAAAATCAATTCAAATTAACGCAATTAAAAGAATCTAACGAAAATATTCAAAACGATTTTCCTTCCTGAAGCTGACAATGCTTTTCAACCGACTGTCGTGATCACAGGAATGAAAATTACCGAATCAGGCTAAACCTGATTCGGTAATTTTCCTGATGCGTGGACCTTTACGCGCATGCGCGAAGACACATAATCACTATTTAAGTTGCAGGTTTAGCCTGATTCGGTAATTTTCATTCCTGTGATCACGACAGTCGGTCGAAAAGCATTGTCAGCTTCAGGAAGGAAAATCGTTTTGAATATTTTCGTTAGATTCTTTTAATTGCGTTAATTTGAATTTTATTGTTTTGAATTGATTTTGAATTGTGTTAAATTGATTATTTAATTATTTATATTTTACTTTAATGTACCGGTAAGTTGTCGATTTTTTTTTCGTTTTTTCCGTTTTAATTTCTGGAGGGTTTCATACGGAAGTGTTCCACGTACTATATTGAGGTAAACTCTTCTGATTAATTTACTAATGGTAAATATAAACATATGCAATCAAAATTAAGCAAAGGCAAATTTTCAGAAATCTCTGGCAAAGGATGCAAAGACCTGTTTGTTTATGTAAATACAGGTCAAACGTCACTAATCTGGCAGCGTTAGGACCTGTGGGGTGCCAGATTAGTGAGTTTGCCAGATTACCCAACAGCTAACCACACCTCATCCTACCTTTAACACGTTAACTGCCAAACTAGTTTAAGAAAAAAATTCTCCAGAGGCCAAAAAACATTTAGCAAATAATTTGATTAGTAATTCTAAAATAAATATTGTAATGTCAGTGTTGTTTTTTTGCTTAAAATATCAAAAAAGTCCTTTTTTTTTTTTTTTATGTCGCATATATGTGGCCCAGTAGGTTACTTTATTTCTTGAGAAGCCGTGTTGGTCACTTACGTTTGATGCTATTACGGCATACATATGAAGGTCGTTTGTGATTAGTTTATTGCATACGCGGTGAGCGCTGCAATAAAACTAATTGCGATAAAATAAACTCTCAAACGTCGCAATACGTTTGTCCGTATTGTTAGAGATTTTGTGAAAACAAGTTCGTTAGCTCGCTGTATTATCCATCATATTGTGTTGTTTTTCTGCAAGTTTGTACAAGTGTATTGTAAAAAAAAAAAAAAATCTCTGGCAAAAAGAAAATTACTAACTGAAAGAAACTGCTGGAATTTACAATAAGCAGAGTTAAACTTCTCACAGACACCACTGTTGAGTTTTTTCAGAAGTTCAACTTTATCTGTTATGGACAATGTACGGTGTTTGCACTTTACACCACGACAGGCAATCCCTTTATGCATTGGAACCATTGCTGGGGCTTAATGTGAGTAGGTTATAATGATAAATGCAAAAAAACGTGGCAATGGGTTGCCAGTGTTTACGGGTTCGTGCCAACAGTTGATGCTGCAACCAACGCGACCAAAACAGTAGCAGTAGGTCAGTGTGCCGACCCGGGAAATTTGAAATTAGGATCGCAGAAATTATGTCCGAATTAGCAGTGGAACCTAATTACCAGTGGCTGGATCAGTGATGATTGGCCTGGTTGACCTCTAGAAAGAAGGGGATGAATCAAATTGGTCCAGTTGATATTGATGGTTCAACTGTTGATTATTTTGCATCTACATTCACACACAAGGAATTCTTTAGGGATGCCAGAAGTTTATCAAACCCTAATAGAGAGCTAACTGATTTTGTAATAACTGAGAGGAAAGTGGAAAGGAAATTGTTGAAGATAAACGTAAGAAAGGCAACTGGTGTGGGTGTGGATAGATCTATCCAATTATATGAAAGGAAACAGAGACGGAAGTAAAAATCCTGAACCATAATTATGAGAGCATTTTGGATTCAGGAGAGGTTGTGCAGCCTACAGATGTGTGAATATATCCTGAATTCACAAAGGGGGATCAGAGGGTAACACGAGTAATTACAGAGCTATTAGTTCTGTTCCAGGAAAAATGGAGTTTGTTTAAAGAAGTAATGCAGAGTAATCTAGACAGGTCTACAATAATACTTGACTAGGTATGGATTTCTTTAGGGGAAATCTTGTCTGACTAATTTGATTGGATACTATAATATAGGTACAAAGGAACTGGATACAAAAAAAATAATAATTTCGACATCCATATACTTGAATTTCAGGAAAGCCTTTGATACTGTTGCACAAAAAATACTGCTGTACAGATTGGAGCAGTGTGGCATTAAGGACAAGTTGCTGCTATAGATAAAGGGATGGTTGGGTGGGAGAGGATAGTTGTAATCAATGGACGCTGCTCTTTGTGGACTAATGTTATTAGTGGAATTACCAGGGTTCGGTGTTGTGCCCCCAGTTGTTTTGTATATTTAACAGTGATGTTGATGAAGATATACCAGGCTTAATGTCGTAGTTTGCAGATGATAAAATTTAGGCAGATGGGTTGGGAAATTGCAATTGAAGTTTAACATTGACAAATGCAAAGTACAACCAGGCCTCGCATAACGTGAGTTCGATTAACGCATGTTTCACTTACTGCTATTTGAAAAAATTATACCACTTTTCACTTAACACGATGCAAATTTCCAGTTGACGTGTTTTTTTTTTTTTTTTTTATGCGATAGTTGCAAAAGATTTGAATCGTACATTAAACAAGTTGTTCAACATATTAAATTTTGGTGACTGCATTTCCAGTTATATTAAAGGTGGCAAAGGAAGTAAGCAAACCCTTAGCCATAATTATGAGAGCATCCTTGGACTCAGGAGAAATTCCCACAGACTGGATATGTGCAAATGTATCCCCAATTCACAAATGGGGGATCTAAGGGTAACATGAGTAATTACAGACCAGTTAGTTTGACTTCTGTTCCTGGGAAAATAATGGAGTCACTGGTTAAAGATGCATTGCAGCATCACCTAGATGAGACAGCTGTAATAGTTCAGACACAGCATGAGTTTGTTTAGGGAAAATCATATCTGATGAAAATTTCACTGGATACTATGATGTGGTTACAAAGGAACTGGATGCAAAAAATAATTTTGATGGAATATGTGTTTTTTTTTTGTTTTTTTAAGTTCTATACAGTAGGATCAATTGATGATGTTAACAGCAAATTCTAAATGGAAAGCCTTCAAGGAATGAATCTTGGAAGTACTAGGCTTTTCATACCAGCTAAGAAATATTGTTCAAGAATTAGTTCTATGTGAATGTCAGATGAACTAATGAGGCGTGGGATGCATATAAATTAACAGGGGATGCAGAAGCCTAGGGCAGATATAAGATAGTCTATAATCAAGTCACATAGGGGGTTAGGCAAGTGAAGGCTGATTACTAGAAATCCTTGTAAAGGATACAAAGAAAAACAAAGGCTTCTTTACTAATGTAAACTCTAGAAGGAAGGGGATGGATCAGATTGGTCCACTTGATGTTGGCAGTTCGATTGTTGGTGATCCTGCTCAGATCGCTGACAAACTAAATGAGTATTTTCCATCCATATTCACACTTGAGGAATTCTGTAAGGAAGGGAAGGACAGAAGTATAATAAATTCTAACAGGCAGCTAAATGATTTTGTAATAACAGAGAGCATAGTGGAGAAGAAATTGTAGAAGGTAAAAGTAATAAAGGTACCTGGGGCAGATGGAATCCATCCAGTTGTATTGAAGGAGGCAATGAGGGAATTCAGCGAACCCTTAGACATAATTATGAGAGCATCCTTGGATCCAGGGGTGGCCCCCCAATGGACTGGAGATGTGCAAATGTGTATCCCCAATTCGCAAAGGTAGTTCAGAGGGTGATGTAAATAATTATAGACCTGTTCGTTTAACTTCTTTCCAAGGAAAACAATGGAGTTATTCATTAAAGAAGTGATGCAGGATCACCTAGACAAGACTGCAGATATAGTTATTCACAGCATGGGTTTGTTAAGGGGAAGTCTTGTCTGGCCAATTTGATTGAATATTGCAATGTGGTCACAAAGAAACTGGATGCAAAAAATAATTTTGATATCATATACTTGGATTTCAGTAAAGCTTTTGAGACTGCTGTGAAAATTGGAGCCGTATGGCATTAAGGCCAAATTGTTTTTAGTGAATAAAGGGATGGTTGAGTGGGAGACGGCAGAGAGTGGAAATAAATGGACACTGCTCTGCATGGACTAATGTTATTAGTGGAGTCCCCTAGGGTTCGGTCTAGGCCCATTGTTGTTTTGTGTATTTATTAATGATATCGATGAAGGTATATCAGGCTTAATATCCAAGTTTTTTTTTTTTTTTTTATGTAAACCCCAAACACGAGAGGTTTGTTTTGGAGGTTGAGAAGACGAAAGAAGATATTTGTTAACATTGGTTGTTGTTGTTTTTGGTTTTTAGGAGCATTAGCAACAAAGACTATATTGCTCCGGGATATGCGGTGGTCATTCCCTGACCTTTCCGCATTCTCCGTATTTGGTGGTGACGGGCTCGAACCCCGGTCTAATCAAGAAGTGTGTACTATGCACTGCTGCTCCTTCCCACCTGGCTACGGAGGCGCCAACGTTAACATTGGACTAGAACTTCTGTAGACTGTAATTTTCAGGAAATACTTATGAAGGAAGGTTGTTCTAGAAAACAGAAGTTGAATGAATAAACGAGGAAAATGAAAAGTTGGTTCTGTGAGGTTCAAGTTGGTCAGTAAATGGATGTTGGGTGGTTACGGCACGTGTTCGGACTGTTTTAAAAGAGAGCAGGAATTATAGAAGCCAATTCAGAAGAACGGTGCCTATGGAAATATCTGTAGAAGAGGCATGCAGCAGAAACAGTACATCTGTGAGACAGTGACTGGAGAGACTGTTACAGATGAATCATTAATTAACCTAACTGCCCTCTTCTGAATGGAATCTAGAAGCCTGAGAGAGGTTTGGTGGGGGGGGCACTGCCCCAGTTGTGAGAACAATATTCCATGGTAGGGCAGATTTGCGATTTGTAAAGAGTGAACTGTTGTTTGGAAGAAAAGTAATGCCGAGAGCGAAAGAGAAAACCAAGTTTTTTAGATGCAGAGGAAGCAATATTTGTAATGTGCTTGTGCCAAGAGAGATTAGATGTCAGGGTAATTCTCAAAAGAGATATATCATTTTGTCTAGAAATCAGAGTGTCACCAAAGATAAGCATAGGAGCTATTTAATTATATTTAATATTTTATTATCCTGGCTTAAACAGCGCTTGATGATTTTGCTTTTTTCATGATACTCTGTTTTCTTGTACACCCTGGACTTTTGCAGTTCTTCTATTCAATAAGTTTAAAAGTGGCTTCTGTAATCCAAGGCTTCCCGATCTTTCTCTAATATGTCCATTTGCTGAATCCTTACCACTAAATTGCATATGGTAATCTCTTTAGCTCTTAATTCGCTCTTAGCAACAGCACTGTTCCCTAAATTGCTTGAAGGGCACAGGTGCGAACAATGCGTACCCAGTTGTCTCTCATAATCCAACGTTATGTGGAAACTTTTCTTCATTCTGTGGAAACTATTTTAAATGTAATTATCAAGGGAATCTAAAAAAAAAATTCGCTATAAAGAAGTTCGTTAAACATAGAGCATAGTGTTTTGTGGAAGGAGACACCGGTGATTTCCCGCATCTGTGCGATAGTACTTTGTGACGAAGTACAGCATCTCTGTAAAAGTCAGAAAAGTTTAATGTCTGGTTTGTGCCGAAGTACTGTTATGTTTTGTCGCTTTGCCTTTGGTTGTTTTCCCGTAGGTCCCTAGTGGGACCCCACATTGCCTGCTACCATCACTGGGAGGTGAGCGAGGCTGCCCATCATACTCTGTTCGTTAAACAGGGGTCTGGCTGTACTTATTATTATTTATAATGATTTTGCCAATTATCCAAAAAAGAAAAAAAGGGCACATAGCCATGAATTTGCCAAGGGCTCCAATAGCAGCAGAGGTGCCTGGCTGTACCTCTGCTCTGCTATTTCAAGTAGATGAATCTACAGATGTTAGCAGGAAAGTCCAATTTATAGCCTTTGTCAGGTTTATCAAAAACAACGTAATTATTAATTTTTATTTTGTTGAAAAGAATTCACTGAAAGAACAACCTGCCAAGATATTTTCAAAGTAATAAATGATTATTTACAAAAGTGTGATATATTATGGAAGTCATGTCGACATTTGTACTTTCAGGGCTCCTACAATGATAGGAGCACTAAAAGGATTTGTAAACTTAATAAAACGACCCATTTCAAATATTATTACAATACCCTCCAGTAGCGAAGACACGATTTAAAACTTGTACTTGATAAAGCGGTTAAAATTATCAGTTATCAAAACTGCCAAACCCCATGTACTTTTTCTGACAGAATCTCAGTTATTGGTTGATTCAACTACTGCTCATCTCAGATGCCCAAATTATTCGCTGTATGCTTCCTTTCGTCTCAAAGGTGGTACTTGTGCATATGTCCATTCTGATATTCCCTGTCAGAGACTTGGCAATTTGGAATCTCCTCTCTTTGATCTTCTCTGGCATAAAATCTCTCTACCTCATTGTGTCAAATCTGTTGTCTCTACTGTTTTCCCAACTCCACTAATCACTTGGAGCTCTTTGACTTCCTCTCTTTGCAACTTGACTTTCTCCAGTCCAACTTTCCTAACAGTGAGGTAATTTTCCTTGGTGATTTTAATGTTCACAACTCCAGCTGGCTTCCGTTTTCTAGTCAAACCGACCCAGCAGGTCGAGATGCTGTGGCTTTTGCAATTACTAACGACCTAGCACAGATTGTTCATTTACCTACAAGAATACCGGACAATCCTAATCATACAGCCAATACGCTTGATCTTTTTCTCACAAACAACCCTTCTAAGTACACGGTTGAAGTGAGAGGTCCTTTAGGCACTTCAGATCACAACTTGGTGATTGTCTCTTCTGCAATGGAACCTTTTATCTCATGGCTATTCCCAACCTAGTGTTGTTTGGCATTACAAGAATGCAAAATGGGATGACCTGCGAGACTTCTTTTCTTTTCCTCGGTCGGATTACTGTTTCAAAACTTCTGATGTCAACGTTTGTTCAGATCGTGTCAGTGAAATTATTCTTGCAGGAATGGAATCCTTTATCCCACACTCCACTTTAAAATCTCGTCCTTTATCTAAACCTTGGTTTTCCAATAAATGTGCTAAGGCTGTTCAAGAGAAGAATGTTGCATATCGTAATTGGCTTGTTTCTAATTCTTCAGTTTCATTTTCTGCCTACACCAAAGCTCACAACAATTGTAAAGCAGTTATTAATCAGTCCAAACTAGAGTTTGAACAGGCTAAGAGTAGAAAACTTGCTTCTTGCCCTAATGGTAACTGAGCATTCTGGTCTCTTGCCAAAGCTATTGGCCGCAACTTTTGCCCATCTCTGCTCCCACCTCTGTCCAAACCAGATGGTTCTGTTGTCACTTCAGCCAAGGATAAAGCTGACCTGCTAGCATCCCATTTTTCTTCCAGCTCAAGTATTAATGATCTTGGTAAAACACCTCCCACCATTCCCAACACGCTCCATTCAATGCCTCCTGTGGTCTTCCGTCAAAAGGATATCAGAAGGATTTTGATGAATCTTGATGCTAAGAAAGCTCCAGGTCCTGATGGTATTTCTGCACTTGTTCTCAAAACTTGTGCTCCTGAACTTACTCCTATTCTTTGTCGCCCTTTTTCATTTTCTTATTCCAAAGTGTTTTTCCTTCTACTTGGAAATTTGCTCATATCCAGCCAGTTCCTAAAAAGGGTGACAAATCCCTCCCATCCAATTATCGTCCCATTGCAATTACTTCTACTCTTTCTAAAGTAATGGAGAAATCAATTAACCGCCAACTCTTAAACTACCTAGAAACCTTCCGTCTGATCAACGATCACCAGTATGGATTCCGTCAGTGTCGATCCACTGGTGATATTCTGGCTTATGTTACCCATTTATGGACTAATTCAATGGAAAGGTTCTGTGAAACACAAGTAGTTGCTCTTGATATCTCAAAGGCTTTTGATCGTGTTTGGCATAAAGGTCTTCTAAACAAGCTTCCATCTTATGGTTTGCCAACTGTTTTTAGTAATTGGTTATCCAGTTTTCTCTCTGATCGCTCACTGAGGGTGATGGTAGATGGCTCTCTGTCTTCTAACTTCTCCACTAATGCCGGTGTCCCCCAAGGTTCAGTTCTTTCCCCCACTCTTTTCCTCTTGTATATTAATGACCTTCTTCCATTGACTGGAAATCCTATCCATAGTTTTGCCGATGATAGCACATTGCATTCCACTTTCCATTTTGAGAAACCTTGTCCTGCTCAATCAGCTTCAACTTCTCAAATCTGCTACCAATTCCTTAAATGCCAATCTTCAGGTAATTCTCCATTGAGGCAAAGACAACTTAGTTGATTTCAACCCTTCTAAAACTCAGTCTTGTCTTATATCTCGAAAAAAGGATTCTTCTGCTCCTATGCTTATGTTTAGTGACACTCCGATTTCTAGGCAAAATGATATATCTCTTTTGGGGATTACCCTGACTTCTAATCTCTCTTGGCACAAGCACATTACAAATATTGGTTCCTCTGCATCTAAAAAACTTGGTTTTCTCTTTCGCTCTCGGCGTTACTTTTCTTCCAAGCAGCTGCTCACTTTGTATAAATCGCAAATCCGCCCTGCCATGGAATATTGTTCCCACATCTGGAGTGGTGCTCCCAAAACCTCGGTCAGGCTTCTTGATTCCATTCAGAAGAGGGCGGTTAGGTTAATTAATGATTCATCTCTAACAGAGTCTCTCCACTCGCTTTCTCATAGACGTACTGTTTCTGCTGCATGCCTCTTCTACAGATACTTCCATGGGCACTGTTCTTCTGAATTGGCATCTATAATTCCTGCTCTTTTAAAACAGTCCGAACACGTGCCGCAACCACCCAACATCCATTTACTGCCAACTTGAACCTCACAGGACCAACTTTTCATTTTCCTCGTTTATTCATTCAACTTCTGTTTTCAGGAACAACCTTCCTTCATATGTATTTCCTGAAAATTACAATCTACAGAAGTTCAAGTCCAATGTGAACAAATATCTTCTTTTGTCTTCACAACCTCCAACCCAAGCACGGAACTAAGTACTATAGGTTCTAATACCTGTTGTGTTTGGGGTTCAAAAAAAAAAAAAAAAAAAAAAAAAGAAAAGACCACGAAAAATGTATTTTCAGAAAATTATGAGGAACCTGGAGTGTGATCATTTCTCTTTAATAATGCATACTGAAGGTCAGTGGCTATCAGGGGAGGTACCCATTTACTGGAGATGTGCAAATGTGACCCCAATTCACAAAGGAGGATCAAAGGCTGACACAAGTAATTATAGACCTGTGAGTTTAACTTCTGTTCCCGGAAAATTAATGGAAGCACTGGTTAAAGAAGCAATGCAGGATCATCTAGACAAGACTTCAGTTATAGCTCGGACACAGCATGGTTTTGTTAAGGGGAAGTCTTGCCTAACCAATTTGATTGGATACTATGATGCAGTCACAAAAGAACTGGAGGCAGGGAATAGCTTTGATATTATATACTTGGATCTTAGAAAGGCTTTTGATACTGTTGCACATGGAAGACTGCTGCACAAATTGGAGCAGTGTGGCATTGGAGGCAAATTGCTGCTATGGATAAAGGTGTGGTTGAGGGGGAGAAGACAGAGTGGTAATCAATGGACACTGCTCATCATGGACTAATGTTATTAGTGGAGTCCCTCAGGGTTCAGTATTGGGTCCTTTATTGTTTTCTGTATTTATAAATGATATTGATGATGGTATATCAAGCTTAATGTCCAAGTTTGCAGACGATACGAAGGTTGGCAGGGTTGTCAAGGACACTACTGACACTATGCTGCTGCAACAGGATCTGGAAAGGTTGAGCAGATAGGCTGAGAGGTGGCAAATGAAGTTTTAACATTGACAAATGTAAAGTATTACATATGGGAAACAGCAACCCCAGAGCAACGTATCAACTCTGTGGTACTACACTGACAGTGGTAGAGAATGAAAGGGACCTGGGGGTGGTTGTGCAGGCAGATATGTTCTCTGAGCAGTGCAGTCGGGCTGCAAGAGGAGCTCATGGCGTATTGTCAATGATATATAGGAATTTTTCTAGCAGGGATAAGGAGGTGATTATTCCCTTGTATAAGGTAATGGTCAGGCCACACCTAGAGTACTGTATACAGGCCTGGAGGTCTCATTTCAAGAAGGATGTAGAGCTGCTGGAACGAGTACAGAGAAGGGCAATGAGACTAGTGAATGGAACAAAGGGGTGCTCTTACGAAGAAAGGCTTAAGTTTTGCGAATTACAGTTTCTGGAGACTAGGCACCAGCGAGGTGATCTGATAGAGGTGTACAAAGCCTTGAATGGGTTGAGCATGCTGAATGCTGATGGGATTCTTCCTCTTGCTCCGAATAATCACCTGAGAGGGCATAAATTCAAATTGATTAAAGACAGATGTAGGATAGAAGTGCGGAAATTTACCTTTAGCCAGCGGGTGGTTGGTAGGTGGAACAGACTTCCATCCCTTGTTGTGGATGTTGATAGCCTAAATAAGTTTAAGGCTGAGCTGGACAGGTATTTCGAACGAACAGAGGGGTGAAGTGGAAGTGGTTATTTTTTTATTTATTTATTTTACTTTATTTTTTTTTTGCTGATGCTGCATAAGCTTGCTTTCTTGCATCAAATGCTTCTACTAATGCTAATGCTATCAAAAGGAAATGTACTTTATGCACGTGTACAAGTTTCGTGAGATATTTTTTTTCACTTGAGAAATCAGACTTGTGATTATTTAATTGATAAAATTTGGTGCTGTATATTAGCTTTTAGCAGATTTATTCATGCAGCTTAATAAATTGAATATCAGAATGCAAGGCTCAGAAGAAAATCTACTCACTTCTACTGACAAGTTTTGTCTTTAAAGAAAAGTTGTGTAAAAATATGTAAATTAAAAAAAATTTAGAAATGTTTGTTTCCCATGACTCCCTAAATGAATTATACTAAAATAATTAATTTAATAAACAAAACATGGGAGCTGTTAAAGACAAAAATTGAGCATTACTTCCCATCCCTTGATACCAAAAAATATTTGAGTAAGACATCCATTTACAACAGGAAACGTTCCAATGTTAAACTCAATCTGCAAAAATCATCTAACTCAATCTGCAAGAGGAAGAATAATTGGCTGAGATCTGTAGTGACCAGTTGCTGGAAATTCACTTTAATAACACTAATATTAGTACATTTTTGTTAAAATTTAAAATGAATTTCAGAAAAACCAATTGAAATTTTCCACTTCCTAATTGTGTGAAACAGGGTTTTCTGCTTTAAACGAAATTAAACAAAAACAAAAGAGACACTAAGTCAGTAGAACAGGAGCTGAGATTAAGCCTATCCACAATTAATCCTCTTATTAAAAAACTGCCTCCCATCAAACTCAACCATCTCACTAATTAAAATGTTATAATTGTATTTTTATTTGTTTTTATATAATTATGTTAATTTTTTACATATTTTCCTATAAATTTCATGTAATTCATGTATGTTCAAAAAAGTGATATTAAAAGCATTTAAAACTAATAATAAGTGTATTATTAAATGTACCCAACAGAAATAACTTCCAGTTTGTGAATATATGAGTATAGTAGCGATTCTAAATGTACAAAAAATTTTAGCATCTTTAAACGTGTGCCATAGCAACAAAAAGGTTGAGAAACACTGTATTAGGCAATTGTCAGGCCACATCTTGATTACTACACACAGGGTCTGGAGGCCTCATTTTAGGAAGGATGTAGAGCTGCTGGAATGGGTACAGAGAAGGGCAACAAGATTGGTGAGGGGAACAAAGGGGTGCCTTACCAAAAAAAGATCAGTTCAGCAAATTGCAGCTGAAGACTAGATGCCTGCGAGATGGGCCTGATTGAGGTGTTTATGGCTTTGAATGGATTGAGCAAGCTCAGTGCTGATGGGATTCTTCTTGCTTAGACAACCCAAATTGAGTAAGGATGGTTGCAGAATAGATGTGGGAAACGGAAGTTTGCTTTAGCCAGCAGATTGTTGGAATAAAGGTCCATCTGTTGCTAAGCTAATAGCTTAAATAAATTCAAGGAAGAACTAGACAAACTGCTGGAGAGAATGAATAGGTTTAATGGGAAGGCTTGTGGTTTTTTTTTTTTTTTTTTTTTTTACCCTCCTTTTGGCTGACTCAGCATAAGCCTGCTTTCTCGCATCATTTGCTTCTACTAGTGATTCTTCATGCATTAAGAATCTGCAGATAAAGGAACCACTAGGTGTCAGTGATCACAGTGTGCTGAAGTGGGATTTACTCAAAGAGGTAACTACCATCAGGGGTAAAGGCAAGGGTTTTTGCTTTCGTAAAGGAGACTACGATGGTCTGAGACAGTATTTAAATTCTATACAGTGGGACCAACTGATGATGTTACCAACAGCAAATTCAAAATGGGAAGCATTCAAAGAACTTATCTTGGAAGCTACTAGGCGTTACATACCAACTAAGAAATATTGTTCAAGGTTTAGGCCTAAATGGATGTCAGATGAACTAATGAGACATATGGCAGAGAAGAAAAATGAATAGGATACATATAAATTAACTTGTGACACAGAAGCCTATGATACATATAAGCTGGTCTGTAACCAAGTTACAAAGGAGGTTAGGCAGGTGAAGGCAGATTATGAGAAATCTTTGGCAAAGGATGCAAAGAAAAACAGTAAAGAGTTCTTTTCTTATATAAACTCTAGAAGGAAGGGGATGAATCCGATTGGTCCACTTGATATCGATGGTTCAACTGTTGATGATCCTGCTCAGGTAGCTAACAACCGAAATGAATATTTTAACATGAGGAGTTATTCAGCAAGGGGAATGCCAGAGGTGTATTCAACTATCTGTAAGCTAGATAATCTTGTAATAACTGAGAGTAAAGTGGAGGAGAAATTGTTGAAGATAAACAAGAAAAGGCACCTGAGGTGGATGGGATCTATCCAGTTATTAGCATTAGTAGAGGCATTTGATGCAAGAAAGCAATCTTATGCAGCATCAGCCAAAAAAAATAAATAAATAAGTAAATAAAAAACAACCACTTCCACTTCACCCCAGCTGAGCCTTAAACTTATTTAGGCTATCAACTTCCACGACAAGGGATGGAAGCCTGTTCCACCAACCAACCACCCACTGGCTAAAGGCAAATTTCCTCACGACTATCCTACATCACCCCTGTCTTTCCTCAATTTAAATTTATGCCCTCTCAGGCAATTATTCTGAGCAAGAATCCCATCAGCATTGAGCATACACAAACCACTCAAGGCCTTATACACCTCAATCAGATCACCTCATAGGTGCCTAGTCTCCAGACACTGTAATTTGCAAAACTTAAGCCTTTCTTTGTAAGAACACCCCTTTGTTCCATTCACTAATCTTATTGCCCTTCTCTGTACTCGTTCCAGCATCTCTACATCCTTCTTGAAATGAGTCCTCCAGACCTGTATACAGTACTCTAGGTGTGGCCTGACCATTGCCTTATACAAGGGAATAATCACCTCCTTATCCCTGCTAGAAAAATTCCTATATATCGACAATACACCATGAGCTACTCTTGCAGCCCGTTTGCACTGCTCAGAAAACTTCATATCTGCCTGCAACCACCCCCAGGTCCCTTTCATTCTCTACCACTGTCAGTGTAGTACCACAGATTTGATACGTTGCTCTGGGGTTGCTGTTTCCCATATGTAGTACTTTACATTTGTCAATGGTAAACTTCATTTGCCACCTCTCAGACCATCTGCTCAACCTTTCCGGATCCTGTTGCAGTAGCATAGTGTCAGTAGTGTCCTTGACAACCCTGCCAACCTTCGTATCGTCTGCAAACTTGGACATTAAGCTTGATATACCATCATCAATATCATTTATAAATACAGAAAACAATAATGGACCCAATACTGAATCCTGAGGGACTCCACTAATAACATTAGTCCACGATGAGCAGTGTCCATTGATTGCCACTCTGTCTTCTTCCCCTCAACCACCCCTTTATCCATAGCAGCAATTTGCCTCCATATTGTATTTGCCTCCAATTATATTAAAGGAGGCAGCAAAGGAAGTAAGCAAACCCTTAGCCATAATTATTAGAGCTTCCTTGGAGCTTCCTAATAGACTGGAGATGTGCAAATGTGACCCCAATTCACAAAAGAGGATCAAAGGCTGACACAAGTAATTATAGACCTGTGAGTTTAACTTCTGTTCCAGGAAAATTAATGGAGGCACTGATTAAAGAAGCACTGCTGGATCATCTAGACAAGACTTCAGTTATAGCTTGGACACAGCATGGTTTTCTTAAGGAAAAGTCTTGCCTGACCAATTTGATTGGATACTATGATACAGTCACAAAAGAACTGGATGCAGGGAATAACTTTGATATTATATATTTGGATCTTAGAAAGGCTTTTGATACTGTTGCACATGGAAGACTTCTGCACAAATGGGAGCAAAATGGCAATTTGGAGGCAAATTGCTGCTATGGATAAAGGGATGGTTGAGGGGGAGAAGACAGAGTGGTAATCAATGGACACTGCTCATCGTGGACTAATGTTATTAGTTGAGTCCCTCAGGGTTCAGTGTTGGGTCCATTGTTGTTTTCTGTATTTATAAATGATATTGATGATGGTATATCAAGCTTAATGTCCAAGTTTGCAGACAATACGAAGGTTGGCAGGGTTTGCAAGGACACTACTGACACTATGCTACCGCAACAGGATCTGGAAAGGTTGAGCAGATGGGCTGAGAGGTGGCAAATGAAGTTTAACATTGACAAATGTAAAGTACTACATATGGGGAAACAGCAACCCCAGAGCAACGTATCAACTCTGTGGTTACTACACTGACAGTGATAGAGAATAATAAGAAGGACCTGGGGGTAATTGTTCAGGCAGATATGAAGTTCTCTGAGCAGTGCAGATGGGTTGCAAGAGTAGCTCATGGTGTCTTGTCAATGATATACAGGAATTTTTCTAGCAGGGATAAGGAAGTTATTATTCCCTTGTATACAGGTCTGGAGGCCTCATTTCAAGAAGTATGTAGAGCTGTTGGAACGAGTATAGAGAAGGGCACAAGATTAGTGAATGGAACAAAGGGTTGCTCTTACGAAGAAAAGCTTAAGTTTCAAATTACAGTTTCTGGAGACTACGCTGGTGCCTAGTCTCCAGACGCTGGTGCCTAGTCTACAGTGTCTGGAGACTAGGCACCAGCGAAGTGATCTGATAGAGGTTGATCTGAAATTGCTCAGACAAGACTTACCCTTAACAAAAATATGCTGTGTCCGAGCTTTAAATTAAGTCTTGTCTAGATGATCCTGTTGTGCTTCTTTAACCAGTACCTCCATTAATTTCCCTGAAAGAAACTAACAGGTCTATAACTACTTGTGTTGCCCTTTGTGAATTGGTGTCACATTTGCACATCTCCAGTCCATGGGTACCTCCCCTAAGTCCAAGAAAGCTCTCATAATTATGGCTAAGGGTTTGCTTACTTCCCTTGCCCAAACTAGTTTTCTGATGCACCTAACACTGCCTCGATAGCATTAGCAAATATTCTTGCACCCTTCTATTTAAGTGTACTCCCATCCCTGTAGAAGCAGTCTTTCCTGTTAACAAGAACAGACCAGGATGAGAAAAATTCTGCCCATTGAGCCCTGCACAATCTCTCCGAGGCCGAGTTGATCGACAAGGCTCATCACATATTCCCTCCTATCATGTGTGGGCAAAATTGCAGACACTTTCAAATTCAGCACTATTTCCCAGGTTTTTTTCAACAGTGACCTGTACTTGTTAAATAATTCCACCGGTCTCCTACTATTAATATCGTTAGTGCCAACATGTACAACACTATCACCTTTTCAGCCCTTAAAAGATACCTGCTCTACAATGTCAACAACCTTTGCCCCTGACAGGCATACCCTTGTCATGTTCCACCTATCCTTTTTGCTCAATATGTTCTCCATTTTCCTGACAATAGAGTCACTGACAACTACTAGTTCCTGTGGGAGCAGAGCATTCTGCATTGCAGCTGTGTTGTGTGATATGCAAGCTCTGGCATTGAGGTGGGCAGTGAGAGCTTGATGAGCCCTCAATTTAGATCCTTCAACGGCATCCACTCTGTTCTTGAAGTTCTTATATAGATCCATAGCAGTGCTCAATTGTCGCCTGATTTCCTCACAATCCTTAGATTGTTCACACACACACACAGACATTCCCCTTGGCAATATCATGTCTTTTCCCTAATTGTTTCACAAACATCAAACAAGCAGTAAATTTTAAAAGGCTGTAATTCAGAGGACAACTGTCAGTTCTCTCCTGAGCCACAGCACTCCCATTAGCTTGAGCCTTTTTCTTTGCTGCTCTCTGGTCTGAGTCATGATTTTGATTCAATTTGAAATAAAATTTCAATACAAAATTATAACCCTAAATTTATATCCCAATGAGTATATCAAACCTTTGGAATTTTAATGAGAGCATCATTAGACTTAGCATTAACATTAGTAGAGGCTTATGATGCAAGAAAGCAAGCTTGTTTACCATCAGCCAAAAAAAAAAAAAAAAAACATTTCACACATCCATTCCCTCTAAACATTTATCCAGTTCCTCTTTGAATTTATTTAAGCTACCATCTTCCGCATTGACTGCTGGAAATTTGTTCCAGCAATCAACTACCGGCTGGCTAAAGGCAAATTTCCGCACATCTGTTCTACAACTGTCTTTCCTCAATTTGAATTTATGCCCCTTCAGGTTTGTAATCTGAGCAAGAGGAAGAATCCCATTAGAATTACCCTACTCAACCCATTCACGGTCTTATACACTTCATTCAGTTCACCTTGCAAGTGCCTAGTCTCCAGACGTTGCAATTTGTATAACTTAAGCCTTTATTCATGAGAGCACCCCTTTGTTCCCTGCACCAGTCTTGTTGCCCTTCTCTGTACTCGTTCTAGCAACTCTACATCCTTCCTAAAATGAGGCTTCCAGTCCTATATGCAGTACTCAAAGCGTGGCCTGACCATTGCCTTATACAAGGGGATAATGATCTCCTTGTCTCTGCTAACAAAATTCCTATATATATCATTGACAATACCCCCATGACCTGCTCTGGCAGCCTTTCTGCACTGGTCCAAAAATTTCATATGACTGCACAATGTGTAAAGTACTTTGCATTTGTCTGGCGCATTATAGCCTTAGTAGTTAATGCGCCAATAAAATCAAAACCAACCAACTTTGCATTTGTCAATGTTAAACTTCAGTTGCCACTTCTCAGCTCATTTGCCCAACTTTTCTAGATCCTGTTGCTCTAGCACACTGCGATTACAGTCAACCCTGCCAACCTTTGTATCATGTGCAAACTTTGACATTAAGCCTTCATCAATATCGTTGATAAATATACAAAACAACAGTTGGCCCGACACTTGAACCCTAGGGGACTCCACTAATAACATTAGTCCACAAAGAGCATCATCCATTGATTACCACTCTGTCTTCTCCTACTCAACCACCGTTTTATCCATTGTAGCAACAGGGGCTCACATCTGGTGAGTATGGGCTTGGCACACCCAGGGTCCTGAGCTGGATATCATCATTCTTCTCTTTCTTGGTGATTCCTTTCTACTTCTCTCTCTCTCTCTCTCTCTCTCTCTCTCTCTCTCTCTCTCTCTCTCTCTCTCTCTCAGGGTAATAGGGAAATTTTTTTTTTTTTTTTGCCTGGTGCAGCATAAGCCTCAGGCTTCCTTGCACCATATGGCTAATAATAATAATAATAATAACTTGCCCTTGATACCATACTGCTCCAATTTATAAAGACTTAAGGAAGATCTCATTGAACTGAAATGGAGTTGGTTAAGGAGGACTTCTTTTGTAGGGAAGATCATGGAGCCTGTATTTAAGGATGCAGTTCAGGGCCATCTTGACATTAATGGTGAGTGTGCTTGGTCGGGCATTAATTTTCTAGACTTCAGTAAAGCTTTTGATACTGTCCCTTTTGGAATGCTATATAAAATGGAAATTGTAAGAAATTAGAATTACTGGTAAGGTCTTATGCTGTATCCATGGGCTAGATAAAACAATAAGAGCTGCCATAAATGATTAGTCTTCAGACTAACCATTTATGGCAGCTCAAAATATAAAGTTTTTAGCATTTGGAGTCACATATATAACCTGGGGTGGGATGGATGGAGAAGAGGATCTAAAATAGTTTGAGATTAAGAACATTTGGGTGTTATGATCCAATCTGACATGAAAGTTTGCATGCAGTGTAAACAGGCAGCTAGAAAGACAGTTTCCTGTCCATGATTTATATAGGACCTCTGCTTTGTAGAGAGAAGCATGTCATTCATTATCCCTCTTTACAAGACCATTTAGACTGCATTTAGAATATTTTATTCAGGTCCGGTGACAGTACTCAAAAAATAATTTAAAAAAGGAGAGGGTTCAAAGAAGGGTGACCAGATAAGTGGAAATCAATGAATGTATGGAAACCTGCTTGGAAGGTATGGATTGCAAAGTTGGAACCTAGACATCTGAGGCAAAGATCTTATTGAAGTGTGTAAGGTGCTAGAGAGGAACATATCTTCCTCATCTAGCGTCTTACACACTTCAATCAGAAGCTTGGATAACAGAAGATTGGGTCTCATAAATGACATTTGGAATGAATTTGTAAGTTCTGCCTGTGACCAGACAGTTTGCCAGTCATTAATTAGTTCAGCTCTAATTCTAGCATTATCTTCCTTTAAAGACAAATTCAAATCCAGTGCGAAATTTCCAACTCTTGCTGACAAAACTTTCTTTCTGGAATACTGAAGGTAGTGAAACATTACTTGGTAATTAATAGGTAATTTTCCTTTTAACACCTACAGTGCTAGAGTAGACTTTTACAATTTCTAGATATGGCTAAAAGGAAAAACCTTTGAGCCTGTATAACATTTTTTAGCTAAACAATTTGTAACATGAAAACCCCAGGCTCCTGCTGCATAATGCGCTATCAGGATAAAGATAAGTTTGTAGTATAATTTTATTGTTGTTGGCTTAATGCCCAAACATATTTAAAAATCCTGATTAATTTTCCTGTAAGAGTTTTAATTTCTGAAGCACATATTTAGCATGTGCTATAAAATTAAGACAGTCGTCCATCATGATTCCTAAATATTTATACATTCTTATAATTTGGATTGCATTATCATTAAATCTAACAGTGGGTGGTCTATTCAGGCTTAAATACCCTTTTGTTAACATTTGTTTAGTCTTAGATGTAGAAATTTCTAATTTGTGGGTAAGACACCAACAGTTTAGGTTACTTAATATTTCATTGGCTCTCTACTCTAACCTGGATTCCCCCAATACTAATACCACTAAGTCGTCCATATAATCAATTTTTTAGGACTGTCATGTTTAACATCAAGCCACGCGCCAAGGAGTGTTCCAACAAATTGGACCAGGGATGGATCCTTGAGGACAGCCCTTGGTGGTAACTGGCCTAGAGACTCCAGCCTCCCGGAACCTCACCAGGACATTCTGCCACCATAAGGTGTCAAAGGTCCCTTTTGAAGTACATGAAGAGGCTGAGGACATATTTTGAGTTGATAGTTAGCTCAGAATTCATAACATCAACAGTGCATTTTCCTTTAGAGATGCCATATTGAGTTTCCATCTGTAGGTTTTTGGCCATGATAATAGAATATACTAAGAACCTGCCAACTATCAATTTCTCTAACACCTTACCCAGAACGGGCAAAAGGGCAATTGGCTAGTATGCTGATGGTTCATTAGTTGGCTTCTGGATTTTTAGTAAAATTTTGATATTGGTTTGTTTCCAAAGACTAGGGAAAGAGGCATCTCTAAGACATGAATTTAATACATTTGAAAAAAAAAAAACGTCTAATCTGTTTCCGCCCTTAGTCAACTTCCTGAGCTATTTCTTCATAGGTAAGACCAGATTATGACAAATGTGCCATTCTTAAATCTGTTTTCTCTGTTCTTTCTAGTATGTGTTATCCTGGTGGATGATGCCATCTAAGATTGAATTAACCAGATCTGCCCAGGAAATAGTTTGTCTATCAACTGTCAAAATTGAAGAAAATATCTCGCAGGGGTGAATTTTTTTCGGCCACAAGTTTGTATGCCAAGCCCCAGGGTTCTTTGTTTAATATCTGGCTGACACATACATTCTACCAGGTGGTCAACTTCATCCCTTGATCTATTGGCATGCTTAGCCCTCTAGAAGTTTCTCCTAGCAGTCTTAAGATCCCTTCTCAAATTCATTAGGTTTTGGGACCACCGTGGCACTTAGTTTTTGCTCCTTTTCTTCTTTTTGAAAGAAGCATTGCATACAGTTTTAATGTGGTACTATTACCATACCTATTGTAGGCTTCCGTACTTTTCATTGTTCTAATACTGTCCTGTGCTATCTTTTTCTGCACTATTTGACCAGCCAGTTCCACAGAGTCATTCATTTCGGCATCCTCCTCCTGCAATATTTTCCTCAGCAATCCACCCAATTCACAATGTCATATAGTGCCTTAAACTGTCAAAGTCTCCTCTTCTGAAGTTAAAACCCCTGTCTTTACCTTTAACTACTGCAACGTCTTTCTTTATCTTCCAGCTGACAATGGTTCTTGCACTTTAAGCCTTGTGATGTCATTCGATTTGTTAGTAATGATGAGGTCAAGAATATTCTCACCTCTGGTACTTTTTCTAACATGTTGATACAAATAAGAGTCATCTAGTTTATTTAAAAAATTTTTCCCCACCGTTTTCCTCCCACTTATTCCAATTGATCTGGGGTAGATTAAAGTCACCTTTAATAAGACATTCATGCTTGCTTATGCATTCCATCTGCATTTAAAGACTCTCATTGTATTCTTCACAGTCTTCTGGTCTGTAGATTACTCTCACCTTCATTGTTCCTTTGCTTCCGACTAACTCACACCACACAGATTTCTATGCTGGCCGATGTAACTTCAGACTCAGCAAAAGCTCCTTTTGTGCTCAGACTACTTTTGATAAGAAGTATGATCCCTCCACCCCTTTTATCTTCCTTGTCTTTCCTAAATACATTATATATACTGTAGTGAAACTTGCCATCACCAATTTCCAGGTGGCACCATGTTTCTGTAGCCTTATTATATCAGCATTAGTTATCCTAACCCAGGAGTTCAAATTCAGCCATTTTATTGACAGCGCTCCTGGCATTACTGTAAACACAGTTGAGACTAAGTAATCTTCTATAGTTTACTAACCTGACACATCCCTTAAAGTTATTTAGGTTTGTATTCCAAGCTTTATCTTCCTCCTCATTTGAACATTGCTACCCTCTGAATATCTTAATCAGCTGTTGTAGCAACAAACAAGAATTCATGAGGTGAGTGCAAGAATAGCTATAACCCACATCAGATGAATTAAAACAGAAGGAGGAAAAGGATCTGGGAGTTACAATACCGGCAGAGATGTCGTTTTCTGAATAGTGTAAACAGCAGCCAGGAAAGTCCATGGTCTCCTATCGATGATTTATCATTGTCCTGAGAGATAGAGTTGTAAGATCACATTTGGAATACTGTAAAAAAATTCATTGAGCTTCTTGTAAGGGTCCAAAGATGGGGAACTCGAATGGTGAGATCAGAAGAAAGACGACTGTATGAGGAAAAACTGATTGTGGGCTACAGAGCTTGGCAACCAGGCACCTCAGAGGTGACCTGTTTGAAGTTTATAAGTCTCTGAGAGGGATTAGTAAAATGAATGAAGGTGGAATTCTCAGAAAGAATTCCAGAACTAGGGGTCATAAATTTAAATTACAGGGGTTGAGGTTTCGATTTGATTATAGGAAGTTCTCTTTTAACCAGCAAGTCATTGATTACTGGAACGAGTTGCCCTCACAGGTAGTGGAGGCTGTTAGAATGATTAAGTTCAAAGGTCAACTGGATAATTACTTGTGTAAGGAGGGAAGCATATAATTTGCATTTTCTTATCTAGTTTTTTTTTTTTTTTTTTTTTGCTAGTACAGCAAAAGCTTGTGGCTTTCTTGCACTATATGGCAAATACTCTTACTATAAGAGAAATTGGAATTTAAAATAGGTTAAGCAGCTTTACTTAAATTTACTTATTGTTATATTATTAACTGTTTGAAATTTAAAAAAAAAAAAAAAAAAAAAAAATTCACACAGCACTGATCACATTGTATTGCAGTTTTGTCCTTATAACTTCCTGAATGGTAATTTTGTAACCATAATGTATAAATAAGGAAATAAATCTGTCTAATGACATGAAGAAAAAAGGCAAATATTTGTAAATATGGAAAATGTAAAGATTTCTATATTCTAAAAATTAATAATAATAAGAAAAAAAAAAGATAATTGTACCTATTTAGGAACTGAAGATTTCCATGTAGAAGAAAAAGAGAAGAATGAACTTAATGTTTTTTCATTCATAGTCAAAGAATATCAAACATGTGAATCAAAAATTTTTGAAATTGCTAGCTTGACTTCAGTAAACATATTTATTTGCTGTATGTATTTGATTTGAATAATTTATTTTTTGTAAAGAAATTGGCTGATCCATGTCAGCCATTGTTTGAAAATATGAACATCTACCCTCTTTAAATGTACATAGGAATATCTTTTAGAGAACGAATTGAGAAACAGAATTATTCCAAGCTTATTTTAAAGTAGGGTTGTAACATGTATATTCTTTTATGAATAAATATATTTTTGTGTAAAAAGTCTTCTTTACCAGCCAAATAATATACTTTGTTTATAACAAATGCAAATCTTAAAAGTAGAAAGCAATTTAAGTCTCTTGTTCCTTTCTCAGTAACTTTCATGCCTTTCTTTTACATTAAATGCCCTACCTCACTGTCTACTGTAGTTACCCTGAAGTAAGCTATAAAATTTTTGCAGCCAACAGTGTTAAACAAAAAAAAGAAATGGGTTACACTAAATAGTATAATGGGTGATTCTTAATTAAGCACATTATTCTGGGATATTGCAACAGAAAGCAAATTTGGGTGAAATATGGCTCAATAAACATTTTTTTTTTCTTTTCTTTTCATGCTGTGACAGTAGGTTCAACCACTGTACATTTTTTCCATTAAAAATGAACTTGAGATGTTATCACATGTAGTAGAATATGCAGAGGTATGCCAGACCTGTTCACATCTCTGAGCATAGATTGTAAACATTTTTTAATGGTAATTTTAAACATCAAAAGGATAACTTTTACTACTTCAATACTACCAGTTGGTTGAGTTTTCAAAAACCAAAAGAAACCTGTTGACATAAGTTATTAATTTATCAGACCTAAAAGCATACACTGCTTCAATTGGACACCGAGTAATTTTTAGAGTTATAGGCCAAGTACGAGGCTTGCTGGGGATTCTTATAACACTATGGCTCCAAGAGCTGAAACTTGCTGTTAGAGTGAATCATGGAAAAGTAATAGAGAAATACAAAACAGGGTACTAGAACTATGGAAATATTTAACCCCAGGGACTCACATCTGGTGAGTATGGGCTTGGCACACCCACGATCCTGAGCTGGATATCATCAATCTTCCTTCTTGGTGATTCCCTTCTGACTCTTATGTTCTCTCTCACTCAGGGTAACTCAAATTTTTTTTTTTGGCTGGTTCAGCAAAAGCGTCAGACTTCCTTGTACCGTATGGCTGATTATAATAATATCCAATCGAAAAATTCCTTGTGGACATAAAGACATTCTCACATTTTTGTATACTAAATCTAAGCATATATTTATTAAATTTGAATTGCTGATTAAATCAGTGAATAGTAACATAGTAGTAATAGAATCAATATCATTCTGATGTACAGGGAACACCAACATGATAAAAGGGGACAAGGCAATTAGGCCTTGAATTAGAAAACACATTCAGGAGGAAGATGTCTTTTGTTTTTATGAGGTTGTATTTCATGAAAAGGCACTGAACACTGCACGAATTATAAATTATTCTGTAATCAAGTTATTTAGGAATGTGAAATAAGCCACACCTTAAAAATTGGCAAATTGAGGGGAAAGGAGAAAAATTTTTTGCATATATGAACTTTAGAAGGAAGGAAGGAACTGAACCATATTGGTCCACAGTAGGATAGTTTTGGTAGCATCATTGATGACTCTAAGCAGGCTTGAACAACTAAGTTAATTTTTGCATCGGTATTTACATTCATTTAGGCTTGACAGTACCATTGGCCCAGATATCAGTCATCAACAATTAGTTAATTGGTTATGAACAAGAAAATGGATTGGAAGGGAAATTTCATGTTGGATTTTGAAAGTGGTACAAATAGCAGATGGCATTTGAGTGGTATTAATGGAATCAGCAGGACAGATTGCCAAACCCCTATCTATTGTAGTGCACGTATCTCTGGATCTGAAATCTTGGCAGGGTAGAAATTTTCAAATTTCTCTCCAATTTTACTAAGATGGCCCCTAGAGTGAAATGTGTAATTACAGAATTATGGGATCCATGATCAAGTATGTACTGCAGGATCAGCTGTACAGAAATAGAATTATATCAGAAATGCAGCATGGGTTCATTAAAAGGGCATTCGTGTCTAACACTAATCTGAAACTATTGCAAAGTTGTTGCAAAAAAACAATGCAAAGAATGTTTGACATAATATATTTGGACTTTAAGGCTTTTCATATTATCCCACATGAATTCATAGGTTGATTAAATGGTTGGAGAGATGGGTGGGCATAAGTGGATATTGCTGTAACTGCACCAGCGTCTCAAATAACATTCCACACGGTTCAGTACTGAGTCCCTTAATCTTAATGTTTCATGTTGTTTTTTTTTTTTTTTTTTTATGAAATTGATGAAGGTATAAGCTTGATGCCAAAGTTTGCTGATCCAAAGGTCAGAAGGGTTGAGTGATAATAATTAAGATATACTGCTCAGTGACATAGCCAGATTTTGAAGTGGGGGGGAGCAAATGGATAAAATAGGTGCAATTGCTTGTTTGAATATCACTTGGGAAGAAGGCACCAAGTAGAACAAAATTTCTGATAGGGGGAGCATTCACTCCCTCCTGGCTATGCCACTGATACTGCTTCAATGGTACAAAGGTTCTACTTTTAGGAAATAGTAACTCTAGATTATCTTATTTGAAAAGCAAAATTTTGATGGTCAGTAATGAAAAAGACAAAGTTAATTGTGCAATTTGACACTTCTTTCAACAGTGTACATAGGCTAATAGCACAGTGTACATGGTATTTTATCTATGATAAAATACTATGATAGAGGAATTTTGCTAGTAGGCACAAATATGATAGTATTTCATTGCATATAAAGTTTTGATTAGGCCACCACATCTTTAGTATTGTATATGTATTTGGAACCCCCATTTTAGGAAGGATATGGAACTGCTAGAAAAGATGCCACAAAACAAGTTAGTTATTGATAGAAAGAAACATGTGCGGAGAGAGAGAGACACTCTAGGAATGTTTCTTTATATGATATTATTATTATGCCACATGGTGCAAGGAAGCCTGAGGTGTATGCTGCACCAGCCAAAAAAAAATTTCTGAACTACTGAGAGAGAGAGAGTGATAAAAGGGAATCACCAAAGAAGAGAAGAATGATGATACCCAGCTCAGGACCCTGGGTGTGCCAAGCCCATACTCATCAGATGTGAGCCCCTGGAATTATATATAACTTGTTGCTGTTTGCCTTATCTTTTCTAATAGTTCTAGATCCTTCCTGAAATGGTAGTTCCAAATGTATACAGCAGACTTGATTTTCCAGGATCAGATTAACCAGAACACTTCAAGACTCCAAATTTAAAAACAAAAAAATAAAATAAAATAAATTTTAAAAAAATAAAATAATCAAAAAAAAAGACAATTTTGTTTTATGTCAGGTTTTTTTTTATAGGAAATATATATTTTTTTTTTTTGTTTAGAAATTGTGAAAATGATGGGTAAATGCAAAAGTTGTACTTCAATTAAACAAAAACTTGAAATTATTTAAAAGTTTGAAAACAGTGCATCCTTTAAATCTTTAATGAACCATTATAATTTTGGTGACCAAACCATACATGACATCGTAGAAAATAAAGGGAAGCATCATATTGGACACGAGTAGTGTGTAGTAAGTTTTTTTTTTTTTTTTTTTTTTATCTATTGCCATATTTTTTATGTAGATTGCTGAACGTTTTTCGATACAGTAAGTCCCCGACTTGCGTAACTTTGGACTTTTGTAAAATTTAACAGTAAAAAAAATAATAATAATATAAGCAATCAATAACGATGATCACGGCATACACAAATTGCACAAGTGAGATATGGAGTACAAGTGTAAAAATAGGAATGAAGAGAAGGTTCTTAATTTTTTTTTTTTTTTTTTTTTTTAAATATATATATATGACTGAATATTTCAGTGACGGGGAACATTTCACCATAATAACGTAAAAACCCACAGAATTCCAGCTATCGATATTATCGCAAATGCAATAAGATCCAGTTTACTACCTGTTTATAAGGTGCCTCCATAGTCAGGTGGGCAGGAGCAGCAGTGTGTAGCAAATGCTTCTTGATTAGACTGGGGTTCGAGTCAGTGACCCCCAAATACGGAGGATACGGAAAGGCCAGGGAATGACCACCGCATATCCCCAGAGTAATATGGCCTTAGTTGCTAATGCTCCTAAAAACCAAATAACAAACAACCTGTTTATAATGAATTGCACTAACAGAAAAGCCCAATAAACCAGAAACTGCAAATTGACTTTGTTTTATGGTAGTGACCTCCAGAAATGTGCTTTGGTAAAATGTGAGCTTGCGTGGGGTGATAGAGTTCTTTACAGAAAATTTAATTTTGATCGTTATCATGGTGCCGACTAAGATAACTGGCAGCGGTACTAGTAAATTTACCAAGAAAAGGAAAGCAATGGAGTTGGATCAGAAAATTAAAATAATAAGGATGTATGAAAGTGGTCAAACATTAACAAATATCATACAGAATTCAGATTTAACAGTGAACACAATATTAAAGGAGAAAGACAGAATAAAGTGGTGAGGGGATTGGCACAAATGAAGTCAACTATAATAACCAAGGCTACGAAATACACAGTATCAGTTTTTTTTACAATAAACTGAGTTTTTTTTCTTTGTTTTATGTTTTATTTTCTTATGTGCCACTCAGACTACTTCATTTATCTGTCCCCAGATAAAGTTTTTAATTGAACTAATTAAAAATATAACTATTCTTCTGAGAATATTATGTGGTTTTTGTAATTTTGGCATATCAAGGATATAGTAGCAATATTTTATTAGTCATTCCCGAGTTATGTAAAACTCTACTTATGTAAGAAGTCCTGGAACATATCTCTTACATATATTGGGGACTTACTGTATTTTTGGATTCGCCGAGAAATTGATTATCCGGGATTTTTTTTTTTTGCCATCTATCCTGGAAAATTGAGTCTACCATTTACAATACTAAAGATGTAACTTAATTGAAGTTTTATATATACAATGAAATAATTACTTTGTCCCTACTAGCAAAAAATTCTTCTGTCCTAATCAGCCTGCCTACACTGTTAAGCAAAGTGTCTGTTACATGTTTACTGAACTGATTTAGAAAACAGTTTGAATTATCTATACCTATTCAAAGGAACATTTATTTGTAGATAAAGGTATGCAACAGCAATTATTGGAATAAGTTTGAGATAGAGGGCATTGATTAACCTGATTGCCTTGTTAAGGATAGGGTTTTTTTTTTTTTAAGAAGTATTTTATTTGGGGGTTGGTTAATCTCACCCTCAAATGTGGAAAGAGTATATCACTATAGGGAAGATTTGAGACTTGTATGACATTATTGGATGTCCAGAAGAAAGAAAATCAAAAATACAAGCAAGGTTTTTTTTTAATACATAGGATTAAATAAAAGGAATGAGCAAATCAAATTCTCTGGTAAGCAAACAGACTACTGAAATGTAATTTAAAACGTTTTCTCTGTGGGAGTGCTTTTACCTGCTTTACAAATGCACTTAAAAGAGTCAGATTTAGCCCCCGTCTTTTTTCTGATGATTGTTATTGAACTGACTGGAATTACTGAGAACATTGTTACTTTCCGAATTTTGTCTAATATAATAATAGTGCAGAGATTATTTGTAAAAATGTAAGGCAAACTATAAGCAAGTGTGGATATAAAGTTCTGTAGAATAGTTGGAACTGTTTAGTTCTCTTATAAATAGCAATTGACTTATCTTTTTTCTTGCCAAATTGATTTGAAATATTCGTGTTCAAAGATTTTCTTTCTTCCTTTCCATTCTTTTAAGCAAAATCAAACATTTATGCAGTGTTCCTTAATTTACCACTCAAACAGTACCACCATTTGTACTTGATGTTCATTGAGACTAGTTATTTGGACAAAATTAATTGTAAACCAAGCATCAGTAATGAACTGAAATGTCTTTATGCTGTTTATCTACTTGGGGAGGGGTTGTACAGCTATATTTGGCTGTATTATGTAAAAAAATTTACATAATTTTATTGTGACTTCTCATGGACCTTTGCCCCTAAGATAATATTCTACTAAGAAATAAGATACTGTTTAAACTTTCATAAAGAATTTTTGTGTGTGTATATATATAACTGAAAATCCCCAACTCAAGGAAAATTACACAAACATATTTAGTAGCAAGATAGTTTCAGTGTACTGCATTACACACAGTGTGCAATGAATGAAAAGTAGTTTGAAGTTGGGTTTTTATGGAAATATAAAATCATGGCCCAGATATCTATCTGGATTTACTATTTTATGGACTTAGTTTCACAGAACAATGTAATAAAGAGCAACCTAGGTGTTTGACTTCAGAAGTAGTCATACACTATGTTCACAACATCCCAGCTTAGAAGCTTGATTTTTTATGGAATGTTTTCCCTCCCTAGGGAATTAACTAAGCAGCTACTAAATTTTTGATAAGCAATAAGTTTTAAATTTCTCTATATAAACAAAAAATTTGTATTTATAAAAAAAAAAAAAAAATATATATATATATATATATTTTTTTTTTTTTTTTTTTTTGTTTACTTTCTAAATATATTAAAACCTGTCTCAATTAGATACCTTTAAAAGTGATATCTCTTGTTGCGATGCCCATACTTTGGTCCAACCAGAAGTATTGAAAATTGCATGTTAAATGACCTCTCCTAAACACACTCTTCAATACAAATACAGACACTGTGATTGTTTCAAGGATAACATTTGGGATTAATGTGTTTGCTGCTCATGATACATGTCTTCATTGGGCATTTGCCACGAAAGCAAGTGAAGGTCAGGATCATTATAGTAATAGTGGGGCTAATTAGACTTGCAGTAATTACAATTTTAATGTAATTGTAATCACAATTGAGAGTTAATTGTGATCTCAATTCTGACAATTTTATTGCCTTGCAATAAAATTGTCAGAATTGAGAGGGGAGTGTGAAAGCATTAACTTGCATATGGGATTCAATTTGTTACATAAAAAAAAAAAAAGTGGGAATACAGCAGTTAGTACTGCTTTCACTTAGCAGTGAGAAATTACAATTGTTTAAGTAGCTACTTGTAATGGTTTTGTTGATATATGCAAGTTTAGTCCTGGAATACCGCCGACCGGGCTAGCCGAGTAGGTAAAGTACCTGCCCGGCAACCCAAAGGTTGCGGGTTCGATTCCCGCCTCGGGCTTGGATCAAAGTACTGCAAAAACCTTGGGAGGTGCAATATGGCCACAGAAGCCGATGCGCCAACAACTACCAAATCAAACCTGGAATACTTGTTGAAATTCTCCTATACATTATATTGATTTCATGTTAATTTTTTTTAAGAAAGGAAATATCTTGCTGTTTGCAACAGGGCCCAACACAAAGATTTAACAAATTGGTTAATACACACACTGCATTACATTTCCCATGCAGTTGTTTATCTCTCTCTCTCTCTCTCTCTCTCTTAAATTAATTGAATATTTTTTCTTTTTGGATGGTAAATGGTTATTAAACAAATTGTCCTTTTTATAGTCCAGCACGACCACCAGGTTAGAAGAATTTACAATAAATCATGTTGATAGTCGCTCATGTCTAGCAGTCATGGGCTTGAACCACAGTCCATTCAAAGAGCATTTGTTACTGCACTCTCACTCCCGACCACTTAGGTACCCCAGGCCTGTGTCCTTATAAATTAATTATTAAGATTATAATTTTATAGAACTTAACAAAACTATAGTTTTATTAAATGTTCTACTCTAAACTTAGCTGTGCAGTTTGATTACAACTGTACAATATTGATTACCATTCTCTTGTATATGTTTAAGTATTCTCTATGTGTATCTCTTCGGGTGTGACCCCACGTTGGCGAGTCTTGCATAACTGCCTAAAGCTAATAATACTGCAATAAAACTACATTTAATCTATGATTTTTTTTTTTTTTTTCGTACAATTTGTATTGAAAAAAGGAATAACAATTGCAGGATTTCTGTCTGATTTGAACCAAATTTGGAATGGCTCTACGAACATTTTTAAAAGGCCTAAATATAAATTTTCATTTCGTGAAAATCTGTCCACTGGGAGTCACTCTGTTAGTGAAGACAATAGCTGTGTGTGCATGCAAATGTGCCTAAAAGTGGGGGGGGGGGGGTTGTGACTAATTACATTAAAATAATTCTATGTGAGTGTAAAAATTGAATATGGACAAACTAGTGAGTGACCTAATTCTAATTATTTGTAATGAAAATGAGTGTCGAAATTAAATGTCAAAGCAATTTGCATTTTTTTTTTTTAATTAAAAATGTGTTCTTTACTAACACCTAATAATGGTATTATTTATTAAAAGTTGAGACATGTAATGAAAAAAAAAATAAAAATTTCTGAGCAAGTGGTAACAGGTCTGGAAGCCTCATTTTAAGAAGGATGTGTAGAGCTGTTGGAACGAGTACAGAGAAGGGCAACAAGATTAGTGAATGGAATGAAGGGTTGCGCTTACAGAGAAAGGCTTAAGTTTTGCAGATTACAGTGTCTGGAGACTAGGCACCTGCAAAGTGATCTGATTGAGGTGTATAAAGCCTTGAGAATCCTATCAGCATTGAGCATGCTCAATGCTGATAGGATTCTTCCTCTTTCTCAGAATAATCACCTGAGAGGGCATAAATTCAAATTGAGGAAAGACAGTCGTAGGATAGATGTGCAGAAGTTTGCCTTTAGCCAGCGGGTAGTTTATTGGTAGAACAGACTTCCATCTTTTGTTGTGGAAGTTGATAGCCTAAATAAATTTAAGGCTGAGCTGCAGTGGCGTAGCTAGGGAGGACGGAGGGGGCAGTCCGCCCCAAGCGGCACTTTTTTTGGGGACGGAACTTTTCACATGAGACAACAGGTATTTGGAATGACAGAGGGGTGAAATGAGAGTGGGGTTTTTTTTTTTTTTTTTCTTTTGGCTGATGCTGCATAAGCTTGCTTTCTTGCATCGTATGCCTCTGTATCCATATGCTAATGCTAAACTCCATTTTCCAGAATTATTGAAACTTGTTGCACTGATCTCTTCATTATAACACACATCATCATCATCATCAGCCATTTTCAATCCACTGCAGGATGAAGGCCTCTCCAGCAACTTTCCAGTTCCTTCTGTTTTGAGCACTGGCCATCCATTTACTACCCAAAAACTCATGAATTTCATCTATCCATCTCCGCCTTTGTCTTCCAGGTTTTCTTCTAGCTCCTCTTGGGTACCATTCTGTTATTTTCTTAGTCCATCTGTCATCATGTCTTCGAGCTGTGTGTCCTGCCCAAGACCATTTTAGTTCTTTAGTTTTGATAAGAATGTCCTTTACTTGAGTTTGCTGCCTAATCCATGTGTTTCTCTTCTTATCTAACAGTCTGATTCCCAATATAATTCGTTCCATTCTTCGCTGTGTAGCTTCTCTTCCATTCTTTTGGTGAGTGCCCAAGTTTCACTTCCATAAGTCATGGTGGGGAGTATACATTGATTCATTATTTTACGTTTCAGACAGACTGGGATATTGCTCTTCAGTGTGTGACTATATTTCCTGAATGCTATCCATCCAAAATTTATTCTTCTCTTGACTTCCAGCCATTTATCATTATTACAGCTAATAACTTGTCCCAGATAAGTATATGACTCCACCTTTTCAATTACTACTCCTTCAATCATTATTTCCCTTTCCGTGGCATACTTGTTCATCTTTACTTTTGTTTTAGCCATATTCATCTTTAGTCCAAAATCCTTACTAACTGTGCATAACTGATTAAGATTTTCCTCTAATTCTTTGGGATCGTGGCTTATGACCACAATGTCATCTGCAAATCGTAAATGGTTTAGGTACTCTCCGTTCACATTGACTCCTTTCTGCGACCAGTCTAATCTTCTGAAAGCTTCCTCAAGGGCAGCAGTAAACAGCTTTGGAGATATTGTGTCTCCTTGTCGAACTCCTTTCTCAATTTTAAATTTCCTACACACACACCTTCCTCTAATCCAGTGGTGTCTTATTTAGAAAGGTTTTACTGTATCTTCCTAATATATTGTACCTTGTGGGTAGTAACAGTATTTCTAGTCACCATCCTACCACCCTATATGGAAAAAGCCTCAGTTTATATACCATCAATGAAGCAGGAAATTTATGGGCTTTTTTCACAACATGGCTGAAGTAGACAAGGCTTGCATGGGCAAAAAAACTAATTTTTTTATCCAGCAAACTAACTGAAGAATATATGCACTTACAAACATTACATATTGATGCCTCACAACCTTTAGTTGCTTTGGCACTAAACATGTTGTTGGTTTTATACATGAACCACAGTGTTGGGAGGGGGTCCTCTATTAATGATAAAAGCTTGTCTGTTTATATTCATTTGCAATTGTTGAGAAGTATTTATAAATAAACAAAAGTGATTAAACTGCTTAAAAATTTGATTGGATGAAACTAAATGTTATGGAGATAATATCCATAAAACTTGTTTAATGTTAAGAAACTCTAGACCCTTATTTTAATATACAGTACATTGTTTTTAATTCTGTTGTCAAGTGTCCTAAGTAACTGTTATTTTAGGATGGTTTTTCATTGTGCTATGTGTACACATCAAAAAACCTGGATTCTCTTTGGTCATGTGTCAATTTCAACATTGTAATATCACTCGAAATTACATTACAATTGTAATGTTGAATGCCATGTTGAAATCATTCCTGTGAAAGTTGGAGAGGTAGTTTAGTTTGTCAATCAATTGCAGATGAAATTTGAAAAAAAAAAAAAAAATAAAATCAGTTTTGTAATACTGGTTCCAAATGGAGACAAGTGTTATAAGGTTCAATTTTCATTAATGATATACATAAGGTAGACTGAATTGTTAATAATGAGAACCAGGGTATGTTGCTACATCAACATATTGACAAATCAAACTGTCCTTAAAAAATGGTATTAAGTTGGTGTTAGTAAAAGTAAAGACTTGGCCTCTGGATCGGTGGGTCGGAAAACTGTTAGCTTGGGGGGGGGAGACAAAGACCAATAGATTGACAGTAGCCACTGGCAGAGGTGAAAGAGATTCTTGCACTGCTTCTATTAGAATGAGCAGAAGCCTGGAAAACAAGATGCATGGTATTTCAGAGACTGCTGGGAGTCATTGCAATACAAGTAAACACATTGGTTGTGTTAGGGTAGCTAAGAATAGAAACAGGTGCAGGTATACTTGCGTGTACACCAATGCTAGGAGTTTAGTAAATAAATTTGATGAATTTGAGGTATTGCTCAAAACATCAAAGGCAGATATTGTTGGGATATCAGAGATGTGGTGTCACACAGATATAAGGGATACAGAACTGCAATTTGGGGAGTACACTGTCTACAGAAAGGATAGACAGGATAGGAAGGGGGGAGGGGTTATGCTATTAGTTAAGAAACACATAAAAACCAAGGAAGTGAAGCCAGTCGACATCGCCGGACAGTGCAGTGTTGAGTCAGTTTGGTGTGACATAAGCATTGGGAGATCAAAATTGAGAATAATGACTCTGATGAGTATAATAAGGAACTGTACAGGGAAATAGAGTGGGCCAGTAAATCAGAGAGTCTTATAATGGGAGATTTTAATTTCCCAGATATTGACTGGAATTTGGGGGCTGGTTACTCACACACTAGCAGGGCTTTTGTGGATTTATTGGATGATTGTTTTCTACATCAGCATGTTCAGGAGGCAACTAGAGGGAAGAATACTCTTGATTTGATTATCAGCAGTGATTCTTCATGCATTAAGAATCTGCAGATAAATGAAACACTAGGTGGCAGTGATCACAGTGTGCTGAAGTGGGATTTACTCAAAGAGGTAACTACCATTAGTTACCTCTTTGAGTAAAGGGAAGGGTTATTGCTTTCGTAAAGGCGACTACGATGGACTGAGACAGTATTTAAATTCTATACAGTGGGACCAACTGATGATGTTACCAACAGCAAATTCAAAATGGGAAGCATTCAAAGAACTTATCTTGGAAGCTACTAGGCTTTACATACCAACTAAGAAATATTGTTCAAGGTTTAGGCCAAAATGGATGTCAGATGAACTAATGAGGCATATGGCAGAGAAGAAAAATGCATGGGATACTTACAAATTAACACATGACACAGAAGCCTATGATAGATACAAGTTGATATGCAACCAAGTTACAAAGGCGGCTAGGCAGGCGAAAGCAGATTACGAGAAATCCTTGGCAAGGGATGCAAAGAAAAACAGCAAAGAGTTCTTTACTTATGTAAACTCTAGAAGGAAGGGGATGAATCAGATTGGGCCACTTGATATTGATGTCTAGTGTTGATAATCCTGCTCAGGTAGCTAACAAACTAAATGAATATTTTGCCTCGACATTCACACATGAGGAGTTATTCAGCGAGGGGAATGCCAGAGGTGTATTCAACTCTAGCAGTAAGCTACAGAATCTTGAAATAACTGGGAGTAAAGTGGAGGAGAAACTGTTGAAGATAAACACAAGAAAGGCACCCGGGGTGGATGGGATCTATCCAGTTATATTAAAGGAGGCAGCAAAGGAAGTAAGCAAACCCTTAGCCATAATTATGAGAGCTTCCTTGGACTCAGGGGAGGTATCCATAGACTGGAAATGTGCAAATGTGACCCCAATTCACAAAGGAGGATCAAAGGCTGACACAAGTAATTATAGACCTGTGAGCTTAACTTCTGTTCCAGGAAAATTAATGGAGGCACTGGTTAAAGAAGCATTGCAGGATCATTTAGACAAGACTTCAGTTATAGCTCAGACACAGCATGGTTTTGTTAAGGGGAAGTCTTGCCTGACCAACTTGATTGGATACTATGATGCAGTCACAAAAGAACTGGATGCAGGGAATAACTTTGATATTATATACTTGGATCTTAGAAAGGCTTTTGATACTGTTGCACATGGAAGACTGCTACACAAATTGGAGCAGTGTGACATTGGAGGCAAATTGCTGCTATGGATAAAGGGGTGGTTGAGGGGGAGAAGACAAAGAGTGGTAATCAATGGACACTGCTCATCGTGGACTGATGTTATTAGTGGAGTCTCTCAGGGCTCAGTGTTGGGTCCATTATTGTTTTCTGTATTTATAAATGATATTGATGATGGTATATCGGGCTTAATGTCCAAGTTTTCAGACGATACAAAGGTTGGCAGGGTTGTCAAGGACACTACTGACACTATGCTGCTGCAACAGGATCTGGAAAGGTTGAGCAGATGGGCTGAGAGGTGGCAAATGAAGTTTAACATTGACAAATGTAAAGTACTACACATGGGAAACAGCAACCCCAGAGCAACGTATCAACTCTGAGCAACGTATCACCGTCTGAGCAGTGCAGACGGGCAGCAAGAGTAGCTCATGGAGTATTGTCAATGATATACAGGAATTTTTCCAGCAGGGATAAGGAGGTGATTATTCCATTGTATAAGGCAATGGTCAGGCCACACCTAGAGTACTGTATACAGGTCTGGAGGCCTCATTTCAAGAAGGATGTAGAGCTGCTGGAACGAGTACAGAGAAGGGCAACAAGATTAGTGAATGGAAAAAAGGGGTGCTCTTACGAAGAAAGGCTTAAGTTTTGCAAATTACAGTGTCTGGAGACTAGGCACCAGCGAGGTGATCTGATAGAGGTGTATAAAGCCTTGAATGGTTTAAGCATGCTCAATGCTGATGGGATTCTTCCTCTAGCTCAGAAAAATCACCTGAGAGGGCATAAATTCAAATTGAGGAAAGACAGATGTAGGATAGGCGTGAGGAAATTTGCCTTTAGCCAGCGGGTGGTTGGTTGGTGGAACAGACTTCCATCCCTTGTGGTGGAGGTTGATAGCCTAAATAAGTTTAAGGCTCAGCTGGACAGGTATTTGAAACGAACAGAGGGGTGAAGTGGAAGTGGGTTTTTTTTTTTTGGCTGATGCTGCATAAGCTTGCTTTCTTGCATCAAATGCCTCTACTAATGCTAATGGATCACAGTAATCCCACTGGGAGGTAGCACACTCAACACTGCTGAAGATGAGCACCTGGAAGTTGTAATTTAATCAGATACAAAGTTCTCTCAAAGTGTAGTAAGGCTGCTAAAGACTGCATACAGGGTACTCTTAATGCTTATGCCACTGTACAAATCATATCTTGAAAACTGTATTCATTTCTGGATAGTTTCAAGTCCCTGAAATTAGTCTTTCCTGAAGACTCATTTCAGGGACTTTACCAGACAGAAGACTCACTTCTGTCTGGTGTTGTGGAAATGGGTAGTTAAATGAACTTAAAGAAGGATTGGACATATTATTAGAAGAGGTGAGCAAATGACATAGTAGGGTTTTCTTACTGCTTCTCTCTGATTCTTCCTTGCATCATTTTGTCACTACTCTACTTATACTAAATGCACAAACTTTATAGTGCGGGATATGCTAGCAAGTATTTTTTAAAATGTATTATTACATTGATCTTTTACTTTATTTTATTTTTTTATTTTAGATATGAGCTTGGGATATCATAACATTATAAATTAAATAGTAATCTTTGAAACATCTTTTTGCCTACCGGGTTTTGACCATAGTGAAAAATATAGTGGAGAAAATGTTAATTACTCTTCATGTGTATCATTAGGAAATTTTTAAAATTTTGTTTTGTGTGAAGATAATTTTCATTAATAAACTTCTTTATTTATTATTATTATTTTTTTTTATTATTATTTTTTTTTCTGTTTGATGTATCGTAGTTTTATTTAAGCCTCCAGAATCAAGAGTGTATATTTTATGCATCCTGTCTTTTTTTCATACATTTTTGTCATATTTCATTTGTAGAATTTAGTGGGCAATTTGATAATAAAGTAGAGTACTTTTGTTTAGTACTTAATTCTTGCTAATTGCTGAACTGGATGAATTTTATTTTTCAGCTGGAAGAACGAGATGCTGTTATAAATAAAGAAAACAAATTCCATATAGCCAAATCAAGGTCATCACGTAAACTGCAATCAAAAGGAAAAAAGAATACTGTTTATAAGAAACCCATGAAGGTCCCTAACAACTGATGGAAACTAATTTATTGCAAGGACAAGTACTAAAAAGCATGTCATTGATTCATTAATTAATGTGAAATGCTGAATTTCATATATATATATGTACTATACCTTTACCATTTACTTTTTCACCAAGTATCTCCTGATGTTTGTAAATAATTTTTTTTTTTTTTTTTAATATTAAATGATTAATTCACTACAGAAGTGAAATTTGTTCATCAATCATATTGTAAAATTTAGATTTCTAGAGGCGGAACTTTCTATTTCATTTCTGTTAGAGGTTGGGAGGAAATAGCCTTTATGGTATTATTCCTTGACACAATTTAATTTAATTAATCTCCGGAGGCCTAGTTTTTTTTTTTTTTTTGTCCGATTTTAATGATTTTTTTTTTCCCACTAATCTAAAGATAGATTAGCACTCAATACTGATTCAGCGTTAAAACTTAAAAAAACTCAAATGTTTTATCATTCCCAGTTTATTGCATATGTTGACATTTAATTCTGTTGACCAAAATACATAAGTTGAGAAAATAAGAACATCTCAAACATTAAATGTAGAGAAAGGTGCACATGCATTAGAAAAAGCATTTATTCACTGGATGACACCATAGCTGTGATTGGTGGTCATTATTTTCTTACACACAGCAGCTTTATAGTTTCATTCACTGATTTTAACTATCTCTAATTTACATTAGTATCAAGCAAATAACATTTTCTTGCTTAAACCACATATCATTTCTTTAAATGATATCATTTCTTAAAATTTCTTTAAAAAAGAAAGTGGCACACTTTTTTTTTTTTTTTTTTTTCTCTCTATCTTTGGGTTATTCAAAATAGCTTTGCATTGCTTTGGTCTATTTTTAAAAATTTATACGTAGAACTTTGAAAAATAATATAGTAAGTAGAGGAAGGCTGTATATGTATTTTGTTCTATGGATAAGAACAAAATACATATTTGGAAATTGAAGTTTCTTTTATATAAAAGTAAAATGATTAATGATATGTTTAAAATAAAAAAAAACTTAAAATACTTTGGCACATAAGTCAACTTCTATTTGTTATCCTATAAATTCATATTTAATCATATGTATTTACTATAGATAATTGTGAAACCAAAACCTACAAGAACAAATGATGAAGTCATCATCATCATCAGCCATTTTCAATCCACTGCAGGATGAAGGCCTCTCCAGCAACTTTCCAGTTCCTTCTGTTTTGAGCACTGGCCATCCATTTACAACTCAAAAACTCATGAATTTCATCTATCCATCTCCGCCTTTGTCTTCCAGGTTTTCTTCTAGCTCCTCTTGGGTACCATTATGTTATTTTCTTAGTCCATCTGTCATCATGTCTTCGAGCTATGTGTCCTGCCTAATCCATGTGTTTGTCTTCTTATCTAACAGTCTGATTCCCAATATAATTCTTTCCATTCTTCGCTGTGTAGTTCTTAGCTTCTCTTCCATTCTTTTGGTGAGTGCCCAAGTTTCACTTCCATAAGTCATGGTGGGGGTATACATTGATTCATTATTTTACGTTTCAGACAAACTGGGATATTGCTCTTCAGTATGTGACTATATTTCCTGAATGCTATCCATCCAAAATTTATTCTTCTCTTGACTTCCAGCCATTTATCATTATTACAGCTAATAACTTGTCCCAGATAAGTATATGACTCCACCTTTTCAATTACTGCTCCTTCAATCATTATTTCCCTTTCCGTGGCATACTTGTTCATCATTACTTTTGTTTTAGCCATATTCATCTTTAGTCCAAAATCCTTACTAACTGTGCATAACTGATTAAGATTTTCCTCTAATTCTTTGGGATCGTGGCTTATGACCACAATGTCATCTGCAAATCGTAAATGGTTTAGGTACTCTCCGTTCACATTGACTCCTTTCTGCGACCAGTCTAATCTTCTGAAAGCTTCCTCAAGGGCAGCAGTAAACAGCTTCGGAGATATTGTGTCTCCTTGTCGAACTCCTTTCTCGATTTTAAATTTGCTACTGTCTTTGTCTAGTCTAATAAAGGATGTAGCACTCTCATATATTTTCTTCAAAATCATAATATATGGAGTATCTATGCCTTGTCTTTCCAGTGCCCGAAACATTGCCTTATGCTGTATAGAGTCAAATGCCTTTTCATAATCCACAAATGCCAGGCATAATGGTGTTTTATATTCATTTGCTTTCTCCATTAGCTGTGATATTACGTGAAGGTGATCCATAGTTGAGAATCCTGTCCTAAAGCCAGCTTGCTCTTTCGGTTGATTCTCATCAAGTATTCTTTCTAATCTGTTAGTAATGACCCTTGTGAACAACTTGTAGATATGGGATAACAAGCTAATTGGTCTATAATTTCCAATTTCTGACTTATCTCCTTTCTTATGCAGCAAAACTATGATTGCATTATTCCACTGCTTAGGCATCACACCTTTTCTAATGCACTTTGTGAAGAGCCTTGCCAGTTTTTGTGTTATGTCTCTTCCTCCCAATTTTAACAACTCTACAGTAACTTCATCTTCCCCCGGGGCTTTCCGATTCTTCATTTTCTTCAATGCATGTTCTACCTCATCAGGAAGAATATCGGGTATGTCGCATGTGTTCCTACTTTGCAATCCATCTTCCCCACTGCTGGTATCATTCCCTCGCTCCTTGTATAATTATCTATAGTAGTCTTCTGCTATTTGAATTATGCCTTCTCTGCTATTTATAAGTACACCATCGCTATTCTTCAGTTTCAGTATCATTTGTCTTTCTGTATTACTGCTCATGGCTGCTGATTTAAATCCTTTGTTTTCCCTTAATGCTTGTTCTACTTTTCTTGTGTTAAATCTTCTTATGTCCTCTCTGAGTCTCTTTCTAATGGCTTTGCATAACTCAGTATACTCAATTTTCTCCCTGTCAGTGTTTTTCTTGCTCTTCATTTGTCGTCTTTGGTTCATCATGACAAGTGTTTCTTGACAAATTTTTTCTTCTTTGGATTTCTGTTTCCCTATAGGTTTCTTGGGCTTTATCACTTTCAGAAAGTTGTAATATTCCTCGTCGATATCTTGGTCCTGAGCAGTCTGCAGAAGCTCAAACTTGTTCTTAAGTTCCAGTACATACTGCTTTTTCTCCTCCTCTGTTATTTCAAAGACCTTTGTATTATTTACTCGAGTCAGTTTTTTCCTTTCCTTTCCTACATCTATATCAAGTGTACATCTTACCATTCTGTGATCACTTCCAACATTTACCTTATTCAGGACGGTAACATCATTCACAATATATCTTCTGTTAGTGAGGATGAAGTCGATTTCATTAGTTGTTAATCCATTTGGACTCTTCCATGTCCACTTACTGTTCACCCTTTTCTTGAAAAAAGTGTTCATTACTGACATTCCTTGAGATTCTGCAAATTCCACAAGTCTTTCACCTCTTTTATTTCTTTCACCAATTCCAAAATTTCCTATAGTTCCTCTTTCTGCGCTGTTTTGCCTTTTTCCAACCTTAGCATTGAAGTCCCCCATAATAATAGTGTAGTGGGTTTTCTGCTCATCTAGAAGACTCTCAATTTCAGTGTACATTTCTTCAACCTCTTCATCATCATGGCTCGATGTTGGTGCATAAATCATTATAATCTTTAGCTTGTACCTCTTAGAAATCTTGAGTATTAGTCTTGACACCCTTGGTGATGTACTTTTGAATTCCAAAATGTTGTTTTTAAAATCTTTATGGACCAGAAACCCAACTCCACCTTCACTCCTTTCACTGTTTCCATTAGTGTACAGGAGATTTCCACTTGATAAACTTATAAGTGATTCATTTCTTCTTCTTGTTTCAGCCAAACCAATGATATTCCAATTCACATTTTCTAATTCCTTTTCCAGCTCTAATATCCTGTCTTCACCGATGAGTGATCGTACGTTATAACATGCCAGGTTCAATTTCCGTGCATGGCAGCCTGGTCGTACCCAGAGATTCTTAGCACCCTCTGCTTCCACTCTGATCCTCTCGCTGCCGTAAGAGGGAGAGTGAAAGCTGCTGGGGACTGAGGGCCATTTGTATTGTTGTGCTCTCATTGCTGGAGGGTTTGGTCTTTTCCTCTTCACGCTGACCAGGCGTCTTGAAGAGAACCACTCTACACGTTCGTTGCCACCTAAGTGACGTAACAGGGCTTACCATCGAGAAGGTGTGCATGAGTGGATTTTAGGGAGGCAGGCCAACCGGACTTCTCCTAAATCTTCTGTAATAGAGAGATATTGGATCCATCAGTGTTTTAGGCTGAGTGTCTGATAACACACAGGATACCTGTTCCCCTCTAAGCCCCATCCTGCAACTATCCTTCCTCAACTTGAATTTGTGACCCCTCGTGTGTAGTCTCAGCAACATTCAGCTTAATCAATCCAGTGAAAGCTTTAAAACCTCAATCAGATCTCCAAGGTGTGCCTAATCTCGAGATGCTGCAATTTGCAGAATTGAGGTCTTTCTCGGTAAGAGTGCCCATTTGTTCCCTTCACCACTCTGGTTGTCCTTCTCTGCACCCATTCCAGCAGGTTTACATCCTTCCTAAAATAAGGCCTCCAAGCCTATATACAGTACTCAAGATGCATCCTAACCATAATCTTATACAAAGAGAAAATCACCTACTTATCACTACTAGCAAAGTTTCTGTATATCATTGACAAAACCCCACAAGCTGTCCTTGGCAACATGTCTGCACAGCTCAGAGAATTTCAAGTCTGATTGCACAATTACCCCCAGGTCTTTTTCTTTCTCCATCACCCTGAGCGTAGTACCCACACTTGATAAGTTACTCTGGGATTACTGCTACTCGTGTGCAGTACCAGGCATTTTGTACAGCAGTCTTTTATATGCAACCATAATATAAGCTTTCCTGAAATCTAATTATATGATGTCAAAATTATTGCATCCAGTTCCTTGTTCACTGCATCATAGAACCTATCAGATTCATTAGACAAGACCACTGCTTGACAAATCCATACTATGATTGCAGCTTAACTGCATTGCCTGTCCAAATAGTCCTGCATTGCTTCTTTAACCAGTGATTCCATTATTTTTCCCTATAACAGATGTTAAGCTAACAGATCTGTAATTATTCATGTTGCCGTGTGATGTCCCTTTATGAATAGGGATATATTTGCACTTCTCCAGTCCATAGGGACCTCTCAAGGATACTCTCATAATTATGGATGAGGGTTTGCTTACCTCCTTTGCTGCCTCCCTTAATATTGGGTAGATTTCTTCTGCCCTAACTGCCTTTTTTATGTCCATCCTCAACAATTTCTCCTCCACTTTCCTTTCAGTTATCACAAGATTGTTTAGCTCCACATTAGAGTTTGATAAACTTTTGGCATCCCCCTACCCTAAAGAATGCCTCATGTGTGAATGTAGATGCAAAATACTTATTCAATTTGTCTGCAACATGAACATTGGTCATCAACAGTTAATCCATGAACATCAAGTGGCACAGATTCAACCCTTTCCTTGTTCTGTTAATATAAGCATAGAAGCCTTTGCTGTTTTTCTTTCCTAGAGCTCCTTGTAATCTGCCATAGGCTTCTATATCACCTGATAATTTATATGCATGCCATTGTTTCTTCTCTATTCCATGTCTCAATAGTTCATTTGACATCCATTTAGGCCTAAGCCTTGAACAGGGCTTAGGAGATGTATTGCTTTCTTTGTTGGTTCGAAAACCCTAGTAGCTTCTTTGATTACTTCTCTGAATACTTTCCATTTAAAATTTACTGTTGGTGCAGTTGGTCCCACTGCACACAATTTAGAAACTGTCTTATACCTCTGTAGTCACCCTCACGAAAGCAAAAGCCTTTCCCTTTACGCCTGATGGTAGTTCAGTATGCTGTGATCATTGCCACCTAGTGGTTCTTTTATCTGTAAATTCTTAATGCATGAATAATCACTGCTGATAATCAGATCAAGAATGTTACTCCATCTTGTTGCCTATCTAACATGCTGCTGTAAAACATCCAAGAAACCCACAAAAGTCTTGCTAGTGTACGAGTGACCAACCCACAAGATCCAGTCAGCATCTGGAAAGTTAAAATTCCCCATTATGATACATTCTGATTTGCTGGCCCACTCTGTTTCCCTATGTAGCTGTTTGGTATTCTCATCATGGTCATTAGGCCTATAACAGTTTTGTTTTTTCAGTGCTTATATCACACCAAACTGACTCAACATTGCACTCATCACCCACTACAACTGGATGCACTGCCTTAGATTTAATATTCTTCTTAATTTAGAGCATAATCCTATCCTGTCTGTCCTTCCTGTATACATTGTACTCTCCATATTGAAATTCAGCACCACTTATGCCTAAGTGATACTGTGTCTCTGCTATTCCTACAATGTCTGCATTCAACAAACTTAATCAGTATTTCAAATTTATCAATTTATTAACAATGCTCCTAGCATTAGTGTACATGCAAGTATACATGCACATTCTTACTTTTAGTTACCCTAACACAGTCCATGTATCCATGTGTTCCATGATGACCCACAGCAGGGCATGAAATCCCAGACACCTTGCTTTGCAGGCTGCTGCATGTACCAATAGTAGTAGTGCAAGAATCACTTTTGCCTCTGCCGGAGGCTCCAGTTAAACTATCAGTGTGTACTCTGTATACTGTTGGATGTATTCAGTTATGGATGTTATTTCTCCCCATCTAGTATGTCCTTGTTTTTTTATGTGGTATAGAATGTAAATCCTGCAGTTTTTCTCATAGATTTCATTTCAGCTGAAGTGATTCTACATTCATCTTGTTTTTATATGGTCCAGGCTTCACTTATATGAGTATTGCTCTGGCTAGTGTCTTGTATGCTTTTATTCTCGTATATCTCTGCACTTTTATTGGATTAAAAAGTTGATTGATAATTCTAAGTGCTCTGTTATAGTGTTGAATTTTGTTACCAATATTTTCTTTTGAATAAATAAATCAGCTTATAGCTAAGATAGTTACAGCAATTTACTTGTTCAAGAATTGTATTACCATTACAAATTTTTCTTCAGACAGGTTCTATTTTCAAGACCAGCAAAATTGATTTGCGGTCTAAGCACGTTTTTGAGTGACAAAAATGCTGTATTACTAGATAAAAGAATTTCCTACGCACCATGCCATTTAAAGAATATATAAGGTAATGGGCCCAGTTTGAGAAGGACTCATTGCACAAGAATCCTGTCATTATTCATTCTCTACCCATTGGAACATTCACCCATTAGTATCTCTTAGACTCAAGATAAATAATTAACCTCTTATAAACATTAGTAAATTGAAGCAAAAATAGAACATGCTACACCAACATTGAGAAGTAAGTAGGGCTCACAATACTAGTCAAAATCTTAATACTGGTATTTTGGTATTTTTAATTTATGAAACAGGGATACTTTTTTGTAATACCGGTATTCCAAAAAAAAAAAAAAAACATTTTTCGCAATAAATTTTGATGAAAATTGGGTGCAATAAAGTAAGGAAAAAACAAGTAATTACTTGAATTCACATTTTAAATCAAACTTTTATTACAATAATAAATATTCTAGCAAACATTATTAAACATACAGTTATTCTAAAAACAAAAAAATAAGCATCCACACTACCTGTCCGAATAAAGTGAGCTCTTAAGAAACTCAAGAGTGTTATCGTTTAAACTGGATCTAATTTTAGTACATATTTAATTAGTGGCAGAAAACGTCCTTTTGGATTCTGTGCTGGTTGGTGCTTAATCGTAGACGAGTTGCAGTTCACCCCCCTTATTCCTTCATCTTCAAAAAATCTTATTTCCTTTTTGACTTTTTATGGCACGATATCCATATTAATGAAAGAAAGGGGTTGACGTTTAAACTTGGTGAGGAAACCAAATCTAAGTTGTGGAGGTGGAGTTATTTATTTATTAATTTTTATTTCCCTGTACCTTAGTATCGTCGTCAGTGGCCAGCCATTGTTATGATTTTTGTACAGCAGCTCCCCTCAAGCTACATGACTGCATTAAAATATGAGAATTTCCCAGAGCTGAGGGATATCCCTCTCCACACACACACGAATATATATATATTATATATCGTATATGTATTATATGTGAGCTGTCAGTTTCTCAAGAGCAATGACACAAATCTACTTACAATACATAACTGGTGTTCATTTACATCTAATCCATTCATTTTTCTCATTTAATCTGTTAATATGTGCTATTATTTCCATAAAATTTCTCTCAATTAACAATCTCAACTCTCTCTACAGCTTCCAACACTAAACTAATTCAATCTTAATCACTTCCTCATATTTCTCTTAATCACCAATATCAATTCTCTTCACAACAGAAATCCATAAGTCGCTAACTTAATGCTGACAATTCCATATAATCTCTGTTAATTTAGCAATATCAATTTTCTTTACAACTTCAACCAATAAACCAACTCAATACTAAACATTTCCTTATTTCTCATATTTCTTTAACTTCAACCTTACTCTAAAATAATCTCCCACTTTATCTAAGTACCATTTCCAAAACAACACAGTTCAGAGGACTTACCTTCCTCCTATTTCACGGTGGGATTCCTTCCATGGAGTGCAGTGATCTCTCTCTCACTCTCTCTCTCTTTTCTTAGTTGAACTCTGCATCTCTGTTGTATAGCTCTTCCAGTACTGTCTTATTTTGGGATTTCGAGAACAATTCTGTTAATACTGAAGGAAATTACCACAGCAGTAGTAGAAGCCAGGGCACTATCTGACTGGCTTGTTATTCAACTTCCGAATTAACTTCTGGAACATACCCTGCGGAACCCTTCACTATATAGCTGGACACTCCCAGAACCACCACTGGAAGTCTGCAACCCCTCTTTTGGTGCAAGTACCTTATTTATTGAATTGATTGCAAGTTACAATCGCCCCTTGTACTACTTTTTTATATGCAAGCTTGTGTGCAAACCCCAGAGGGGTTTGCACACATTTACATATCTCCCCCTATCTAATTTAAACCTGACCCAATCACAGTGTAATTCTTTAAACTCACTCTTCTTCCTTTGGTTGGGAAAAAACAGAATATTTTTCCCACACAATGAAACGCTTTCATCTTTTACCTCAAGATCACTTGTTCACAATACCTTTGAATTGTTCCATACCAATACCCTTTCCCAAAATGCACAGTGTCACATCCCCAAGTAGCAGTGTAATAAAAAAAGTAAAGTGCAGCCATTATCAACCCACTGCAGGATGGAAGCCTCCTCAACAATTCATGCTGAGGGAAATGGACCATAATCTACCACGCTGGTCCAGTGCAGGTTGGCAGATCGACCGTATTCAGCAGTCAGGGGCTTGAACCCCGGTCTACTCAAAGAGCGTGTGCTACTGCACTCCCGCTCCTGCCCACTCGGCTACGGGGCGTTAATAGAGGGATTAAACTACTGTTCAGAAGCTTTTAATTTTGACCCTTCCACACCTGCCATACCACTGTTCACCATATTGCTTATTTGCACTACCAGGCCTACTCGCACTAATGGAAATATTTCTGGAAAGATGTTTTCTTTATTCCCTAAGTGTTTTACTTCCACACACACACAACTATACATACTAAGAGAAATATATTTGTAAGATTTTATGTCTTACAGTTTCATGATGTTTTCAGGTTTCCGTTGCATTTGTACTATGCAGCAATCCCCAACAACAATAACAATCCCCATTTGCAAATTCAGCAGTATTAATGATTTATTGTTGTCGATTTTATAGCCTTTATGTGAATAAATCATGAATAATTATTTTTTAAATTAGTACCGAAAAACCAGAATTTGAATACCGGAAAAAAATGACCAGGATCTCGGTATTGTAAGCCCTACAAAAAGAAAACAAAAGTTACTCTTCTTTTTTTTCTTTTTTTTTTGTGGGGAGGATGCAATTTATCTTTCAAGACGATATTACCCCTGGAGTGACTATTATTATTACATTAACCATGCTTTATATGAAAATATAATTTATTTAATTTTACATACAAGAACAACCATGCAGCTAGAGACATCTATGTCATTAAATTGCTAGCTGTGTGTGTGTCATTACAATTTATATAATGTTAATTTCATTCCGTATGTGGATTTCTTTTAGTTTGTCTTAAGTATGAATGTAACATCAGAAGAGTTGGAAGACCACAGTTTAAGTCTTCCCATAACCATGACAGATAACTTATTCTTAATTGTAACATTATCGATTATTTGAAGGTACTTGCATGCCACTGCCACTGTATTAAGATACAGATATGAATATAGATCAGTTGTATATTTCTTTTTTGCAATACTATTTTGGGAATTTTTGTAGTTATTTTAGAAATAAGCACAATATTTATTTATAAATAAAAATAAAAACTTGATCTTTTGAACTTGTTTTTTGTGATTTTATCTACTGACTTTATCTTAACTGGTTTCATTGACTTATCTTACTATTCACATTTTAGCATTTTTTTTTTTTTTTTTTTATATTTACCATTATTTTATGATGTTATTTATGGCTGATACATTTGTAGTATACAGTCAAAAATAAATAGAACTTCTTTGTAAGCAATATTTCCTTCAAAATAATACATCTGTCAATTTCACACTTCTGCAATAAGTTCTATGTGGCCTCTTTTAAGTGCACTTAGCATTAATAAATACAAGAAACCAAGCTTATACAGTATCAGGAAAAAAAATAAAAACACTACTTACATTCCCTCTAATAATTTGTCTAATTCTTCCTTGAATTTATTCAAAATACCCATTTCCTAGCACCAGATGGAAGTAGGTTACAACAATTATAGTAGTTGTTGGTGAATCTATTGTCAGGGAAACGGGGAACATGCTTTGTAAAAAGGATAGGTGGAACAGGACCAGGGTATGTCTACTAGGGGCAAAGGTTGATGACGTAGAGCAGATATCATCTTTTAAGGGCACAAAAGGTGATATAGTTGTACACGTTGGCACTAAGGATATTAAGAGTAGGAGACCAGCGGAATTACTTAACAAGTACAGGTCACTGTTGAAAAAAAGCCGTGAAGTAGGGTTGAATTTGAAAGTGTCTGCAATTCTGCCAGACACGATAGGAGGGAGTATATGATGAGAGCCTTGTCGATCAATTCGGCCCTGAAAAGATTGTGCAAGGCCCAAGGGGTAGAATTTTTTTCAGCCTGGAATGTACTTGTTAACAGGAGAGATTGCTTCTACAGGGATGGGATACACTTAAATAGAAAGGGTGCAAGAATATTTGCTGATGCTATCGAGGCAGTGTTAGGTGGGTCGGAAAACTGCTAGCTTGGGGGGAGACAAAGACTAATGGATTAACAGTAGCCACTGGCAGAGGTGAAAGAGATTCTTGCACTGCTTCTATTAGAATGAGCAGAAGCCTGAAAAACAAGATGCAGGATATTTCAGAGACTGCTGGAAGTCATTGTGGTACAAGTAAACACATGGCTTGTGTTAGGGTAGCTAAGAATAGAAACAGGTGCATGTATACTTGCGTGTACACCAATGCTAGGAGTTTAGTAAATAAATTTGATGAATTTGAGGTATTGCTCAAAACATCAAAGGCAGATATTGTTGGGATATCAGAGACGTGGTGTCACACAGATATAAGGAATGCAGAACTGGAATTTGGGGAGTACAATGTGTATAGAAAGGATAAACAGGACAGGAGGGGAGGAGGGGTTATGCTATTAGTTAAAAAACACATAAAATCCAAGGAAGTGAAGCCAGTCGACATTGCTGGACAGGGCAGTGTCGAGTCAGTTTGGTGTGACTTAAGCATAGGTAAATCAAAATTGAGAGTAGGAGTGTGCTATAGGCCTAATGACTCTGATGAGTATAATAAGATACTGTACAGGGAAATAGAATGGGCCAGTAAATCAGAGAGTCTTATAATGGGGGATTTTAATTTCCCAGATATTGACTGGAATTTGTGGGTTGGTCACTCACACAATAGCAAGGCTTTTGTGGATTTATTGGATGATTGTTTTCTACACCAGCATGTTCGGAAGGCAACTAGAGGGAGTAATACTCTTGATCTGATTATCAGTAGTGATTCTTCATGCATTAGGAATCTGCAGATAAAGGAAGCACTGGGTGGCAGTGATCACAGTGTGCTGAAGTGGGATTTACTCAAGGAGGTAACTACCATCAGAGGTAAAGGGAAGAGTTTTTGCTTTCGTAAAGGCGACTATGATGGTCTAAGACAGTATTTAAATTCTATACAGTGGGACCAACTGATGATGTTACCAACAGCAAATTCAAAATGGGAAGCATTCAAGGAACTAATCTTGGAAGCTACCAGGCTTTACATATCAACCAAGAAATATTGTTCAAGGTTCAGGCCTAAATGGTTGTCAGATGAACTAATGAGACATATGGCAGAGAAAAAAAATGCATGGGATACATACAAATTAATGGGTGACATGGAAGCCTATGATAGATATAAGTTGGTCTGTAACCAAGTCACAAAGGAGATTAGGCAGGCAAAGGCAGATTATGAGAAATCCTTGGCAAAGGACGCAAAGAAAAACAGAAAAGAGTTCTTTACCTATTTAAACTCAAGAAGGAAAGGGATGGATCAGATTGGTCCACTGGATGTTGATGGTTCAACAGTTGAGGATCCAGCTCAGGTGGCTAACAATCTAAACGAGTATTTTGCATCTACATTCACACATGAGGAGTTATTCAGGAAGGGGAATGTCGTAGGTGAAGTAAACATTGGCAGTGAGCTAGATTATTTTCTAATAACTGAGAGGAAAGTGGAGGAGAAATTGTTGAGGATAAACATAAAAAAGGCACCTGGGGTGGATGGGATCTATCCAGTTATATTAAAGGAGGCAGCAAAGGAAGTAAGCAAACCCCTAGCCATAATTATGAGAGCTTCTTTGGACTCAGGGGAGGTACCCATGGACTGGAGATGTGCAAATGTAACCCCAATTCACAAAGGAGGATCAAAGGCTGACACAAGTAATTATAGACCTGTTAGTTTAACTTCGGTTCCAGGAAAATTAATGGAGGCACTGGTTAAAGAAGCACTGCAGGATCATCTGGACAAGAATTCAGTTATAGCTCAGACACAGCATGGTTTTGTTAAGGGCAGGTCTTGTCTGACCAATTTGATTGGATACTATGATGTAGTCACAAAAGAACTGGATGCAGGGAATAACTTTGATATTATATATTTGGATCTTAGAAAGGCTTTTGATACTGTTGCGCATGGAAGACTGCTGCACAAATTGGAGAAGTGTGGCATTGGAGGCAAATTGCTGCTATGGATAAAGGGATGGTTGAGTGGTAATCAATGGACACTGCTCAACGTGGACTAATGTTATTAGTGGAGTTCCTCAGGGTTCAATGTTGGGTCCATTGTTGTTTTCTGTATTTATAAATGATATTGATGATGGTGTATCAGGCTTAATGTCCAGGTTTGCAGACAATACCAAGGTTGGCAGGGTTGTTAAGGACACTACTGATACTATGCTGCTGCAACAGGATCTGGAAAGGTTGAGCAGATGGGCTGAGAGGTGGCAAATGAAGTTTAACATTGACAAATGTAAAGTACTACATATGGGAAACAGTAACCCCAGATCAACGTATCAACTCTGTGGTACTACGCTGACAGTGGTAGAGAATGAAAAGGACCTGGGGGTAATTGTGCAGGCAGATATGAAGTTCTCTGAGCAGTGCAGACGAGCTGCAAGAGTAGCTCATGGTGTCTTGTCAATGATATACAGGAATTTTTCTAGCAGGGACAGGGATGTGATTATTCCCTTGTATAAGGCATTGGTCAGGCCACACCTTGAGTACTGTATACAGGTGTGGAGGCCTCATTTCAAGAAGGATGTAGAGCTGCTAGAACGAGTACAGAGAAGGGCAACAAGATTAGTGAATGGAACAAAGGGTTGCTCTTACGAAGAAAGGCTTAAGTTTTGCAAATTACAGAGCCTGGAGACTAGGCATCGGCGAGGTGATCTGATAGAGGTGTATAAGGCTTTGAATGGCTTGAGCATGCTCAATGCCGATGGGATTCTTCCTCTTGCTGAGAATAATCACCTGAGAGGGCATAAATTCAAATTGAGGAAGGACGGATGTCGGATAGATGTGCGGAAATTTACCTTTAGCCAGCGGGCAGTTGATTTGTGGAATAGACTCCCATTGCTTGTTGTTGAAGTTGATAGCCTAAACAAATTTAAGGCTCAGCTGGACAGGTATTTCGAACGAATGGAGGGGTGAAATGGGAGTAGTGGTTTTTTTTTTTTTTTTTTTTGGCTGATGCTGAATAAGCTTGCTTTCTTGCATCATATGCCTCTACTAATGCTAATGCTAATTAGCTATCCATTGACTGGAAACAAATTTCTGCACGGCTATCCTGCCTTCCTCACTTTAAATTTATGACCCCCCCCCATCTGTATGTTATCTAGAGCAAGAGGAAAGATGCTGTCAGCATTTAGCTTACTTGATCCATTCAAAGACAACCCAGGTCCCTTCACAGTTGCTTAATCTCCATGTGCTGCAGCTTTCATTTTTGTTCCCCTCGCTAGTCTCATTGCCTTTCTCTGTAACCATTTCAATAGCACTACATCCTTAAATGAGGCCTCCACAACTGTATGCAGTACTCAAGATGTGGCCTAACCATTGTCTTATGCAATGGGATAATAACCTTGCCCCTGTTGTCAAAATTCCTATACAGGTAACCCTCATATAGCACGGTAGTTAAGTTCCTATAAATGTTATGTTGTGTTGTGCAAAACCATGTTATACGGGACTACAAAAAAAGTACAAAAGGGGGGGGGTTGCATTCCAAAAGCTAACAAAAATACACCATTCTAGATTTTGTGTATCTTCTACTCTCTTTAAAAAATCAGTAATCTGGGTTTGTTTGCTTTTGCTTAATAAATCTTTGTGAATTTCATCGTATGAAACTAAGCATTTTTGAATTCCCACTCCCTTTTGAACTTTGGGCTCCTTTCATTCAAGAATCGGCATTCAAAAACCCAAGTTCCAGGAGAACATAGAAAAAAATTATGTACCAGGTATATAATGAGTTGCTGCCACTCTACTCTGAGACTGATAATGTCACAGCAGCAGCCGTTAAAAACTTCTTTACTGCAGGAACTCAATATGAAACTGGTACAGTAAAATAAATAAAAAAAGTATTGCTGCATTATTTTTATTGAAAAAATAATTTCAGTACAATGAAATAATTCATATAAAATATATTATTATAAAACCAAAATTATTGGTCTGTGCTAACTGAAATAAGATATATAATTTTGACGCTCAAATGATTTTAATTCCCGAGTGAATATTCCATCAATTGTTGTTTCATTACGTGCAGTATTTACTAAAGTATTTGACTTAATATCTAAATTGAAGACATCTTTCATAAATTTACAAAACTTTACAGAATTTAATTCCACAATTTCATCTGAATGTTCCTGTTCACTATCATCATTTGTCCCCAAGAAATCGTCACTTTTATGCCGTAGAATTTATACAAAGATGAATTTATCAAATACCGTAACCATATTTTCACTATTTTCTTCTGCACACATCCTTGTAGATATGATGATTTACGTATGAGTCTTTGTTTCATATTTACATTAATGTCATAATCGTCATCTAATTCTCTAGGTCAGTGGTTCCCAAACTGCTGAAACGTATGGACCCTTTCAAAAATCAAAAAAAAAGTTTGCAGACTCCTATATATAACATATGCATATATTATATATATATATGGTCGACCACCATTTCGCGGGCCCCCTGGAACTGGTATACTACCCCAGGGGTACGCGGACCCCAGTTTGGGAAACGCTGCTCTAAGTAATTAATGAACCATTGTATTTACGTTAACTGGTACATTTATTACTTGTCCAACGATCCCATTTTGTCCATGTTCATAACATAAACGACAAATTTGCATAAAGGGTAATAATCGTGGTGATATCAAATGCTCAGTTACAACATCCAGCGGAGGCAAATGAGTAGGGTATGTTAGATATATAAATCCATTTGACATGGCCGTAGTTGGTATCCATCCCTCTTTTAATGAATTAAGACATGTATTACACGTTATGAAAGTACTCACTTCTTGTAAATGAATGTCAGTTTGAAGTAATTTATATGAAGTTGTTAGAAATGGTTTCAAATCTAATTGAAACCATAAATGATCACAAACATTACAACTAAATTCAAATGTGTTTTTGTACACCAGTTTTTCAAACTCACTTTCAGCTCGTGTAGACATAGGGATGTAATCAGGAATCTCATTATTAGCCATTTGTAATTTGGCTTTTTTTCATGCATGATATTCCTTCATTCAGACTGCTGGAGTTTTAGATTCCTGATAAGTATCAGGCATAGTTGAATTCTGATTGAATTTCATTATGATTTGGAATGGTTTGAATTTCTAATTTCCTTTTCTTCCGTTCACGATATTCCTTCATTAGTTCAGCTCAAGTTTTTTTGGGTGCAGTTTGAGAACTCCCAGGCATAACAAAACACTTGTTGAATTTCATCTGGATTCACATTTCTGTCCAACTTCCCTTTCTTCCTTTCATGATATTTCTTTGAACATTGACTGTAGATTTTGGCACAGTTGCTCGCGTATTAATCATTATGCTGATATAACAATATAACATAGCACATCACTGATTAATTGTACTGTTGCATCACTGCACTTGTTGCGTACAATTGAGTTTTCTTGGATGCATGTGTTGTACTGCATGCAACAAGTACAATGTATGCACATCGGGTTTTGTAACAATTTCTAGGTAACATAATGCTTTTTTCCAAATAACACCAGTAAAAACGTTTTTAGCATAAAAAAATTATGCTAGCCTTGCCTGAGCCCGACTAACTCAGCCACATTGTGAAAAAGACCCATAAAAATTCCTCCCATCATCAACACGATTCAAACTCGGGTCTTTTCCACCTGGTGTGGTGAGGAAGGCAATTCTATCAGCTATGCCACCCACAAGGGCTTCAGTAGTCATATCATCAAAACGTTCCCCTCCTATCGACATAGCAAATTCTACTATCACACTGATTCCATGTCTGCCGATTCGATCATATTTCCTGAACAAACTGACTCTGGCCATACATTTTTCCAACACACACTTGTTGACAGTTTTACTTCTTTCTGCGATAAAGCTATGATTCTGATAGTCCAGAATTGAGAAATGTTTCCATGCCTCCATTACTTAAATAGATTTAGAATCAATTTTTTCACACAGGGCTCCGTCCTGAGCCCACTTCTCTAGAACATGGTCCTGGACGGCTTCCTGAACCTCAACCTTGAAAACATCAAGTCCCAAGCCTATGTGGATTACCTAATTTTGATGCTTACTGAAGAGAGTAGAGCTCAAATAGAAACCACAGCAAACCGTGCGCTAGCCACCCAGCAGGAATGGGCCGACCAAAATAACTTAACATTATCCTCAACAAAGACATGTTCAATATTACTTCGAGGTACCCTAGACATCAGAAGACCGCCCCAAATTAAAGTCCAGGGGAAACAAACTATCAATAGAGCTGAAACACCTTAGTATCATCTTGGACAGGCACTTATCTTTCACTCCCCACATCAACTACCTTCTCAACAAAATTAGAAAGTACTCCTCCCTTTTTGTATGAATTAGTTGCAAGGACTACGACTTGAGAAAGAAAACCCTCGCCCTCTACCACAGAGTCGTCTTCCTACCAATCATGTTATATGTGGCCGGAGCATGGTAACAGACGGAGCAACTAACAGACGAAGGCTTGAAACAACACAGCGCCATGTCCTGCTCACCCTCTCCATATCCTGTAATTCAATTAGCACCCATCCACTCCAAGTTCTCATGAGGTGCCCTCCCCCTTGACTTGGAAATAGTTCACTGTAGTCTCCTCCACCTTTCAAAGTACAAAACTGCCACCTGACAAAACTTTACAATAGACCTTAATAACGACATCAAAACAAAGAATTCATACTGCAGATACCGTCTATCCAAAATATCCACAATGGCTATCACCAGGACTACTAATTACATATCTGCTCACCGGCCACAGTGCCATCCGACAAAAACTAACTGACTTTGGGCTGATCAACACAACTCTTTGCCACTGCAGAGAGGACAGAAACATGGGAGCACTTTAAACATGGGAGCCTGGACTGTACTTGTTAAGAGGAGAGATTGCTTCTACAGGGATGGGATACACTTAAATAGAAAGGGCGCAAGAATATTTTCTGATGCTATCGAGGCAGTGTTAGGTGGGTCGTAAAACTTCTAAGAGGTACAAGCTAAAGATTATAATGATTTATGCACCAACATCGAGCCATGATGATGAAGAGGTTGAAGAAATGTACACCGAAATTGAGAGTCATCTAGATGAGCACAAAACCCACTACACTATTATTATGGGGGACTTCAATGCTAAGGTTGGAAAAAGGCAAAACAGCGCAGAAAGAGGAACTATAGGAAATTTTGGAATTGGTGAAAGAAATAAAAGAGGTGAAAGACTTGTGGAATTTGCAGAATCTCAAGGAATGTCAGTAATGAACACTTTTTTCAACAAAAGGGTGAACAGAAAGTGGACATGGGAGAGTCCAAATGGATTAACAACTAATGAAATCGACTTCATCCTCACTAACAGAAGATATATTGTGAATGATGTTACCGTCCTGAATAAGGTAAATGTTGGAAGTGATCACAGAATGGTAAGATGTACACTTGATATAGATGTAGGAAAGGAAAGGAAAAAACTGACTCCAGTAAATAATACAAAGGTCTTTGAAATAACAGAGGAGGAGAAAAAGCAGTATGTACTGGAACTTAAGAAAACGTTTGAGCTTCTGCAGACTGCTCAGGACCAAGATACCGACGAGGAATATTACAACTTTCTGAAAGTGATAAAGCCCAAGAAACCTATAGGGAAACAGAAATCCAAAGAAGAAAAAATTAGTCAAGAAACACTTGTCATGATAAACCAAAGACGACAAATGAAGAGCAAGAAAAACACTGACAGGGAGAAAATTGAGTATACTGAGTTATGCAAAGCCATTAGAAAGAGACACAGAGAGGACATAAGAAGATGTTTTCCCTTAATGCTTTAACAAGCATTAAGGGAAAACAAAGGATTTAAATCAGCAGCCATGAGCAGTAATACAGAAAGACAAATGATACATGAAACTGAAGAATAGCGATGGTGTACTTATAAACAGCAGAGAAGGCATAATTCAAATAGCAGAAGACTACTATAGAGAATTATACAAGGAGCGAGGGAATGATACCAGCAGTGGGGAAGATGGATTGCAAAGTAGCAACACATACGACATAGCCGATATTCTTATTGATGAGGTAGAACATGCATTGAAGAAAATGAAGAATCGGAAAGACCCGGGGGGAAGATGAAGTTACTGTAGAGTTGTTAAAATTGGGAGGAAGAGACATAACACAAAAACTGGCAAGGCTCTTCACAAAGTGCATTAGAAAAGGTGTGATGCCTAAGCAGTGGAATAATGCAATCATAGTTTTGCTGCATAAGAAAGGAGATAAATCAGAAATTGGAAATTATAGACCAATTAGCTTGTTATCCCATATCTACAAGTTGTTCACAAGGGTCATTACTAACAGATTAGAAATAATACTTGATAAGAATCAACCGAAAGAACAAGCTGGCTTTAGGACAGGATTCTCAACTATGGATCACCTTCAGGTAATATCACAACTAATGGAGAAAGCAAATGAATACAAAACACTATTATGCCTGGCATTTGTGGATTATGAAAAGGCATTTGACTCCATACAGCATAAGGCAATGTTTCGGGCACTGGAAAGACAAGGCATAGATACTCCATATATTATGATTTTGAAGAAAATATATGAGAGTGCTACATCCTTTATTAGACTAGACAAAGACAGTAGCAAATTTAAAATCGAGAAAGGAGTTCGACAAGGAGACAAGATCTCCGAAGCTGTTTACTGCTGCCCTTGAGGAAGATTTCAGAAGATTAGACTGGTCGCAGAAAGGAGTCAATGTGAACGGAGAGTACCTAAGCCATTTACGATTTGCAGATGACATTGTGGTCATAAGCCACGATCCCAAAGAATTAGAGGAAAATCTTAATCAGTTATGCACAGTTAGTAAGGATTTTGAACTATAGATGAATATGGCTAAAACAAAAGTAATGATGAACAAGTATGCCACGGAAAGGGAAATAATGATTGAAGGAGCAGTAATTGAAAAGGTGGAGTCATATACTTATCTGGGACAAGTTATTAGCTGTAATAATGATAAATGGCTGGAAGTCAAAAGAAGAAAAAATTTTGGATGGATAGCATTCAGGAAATATAGTCACATACTGAAGAGCAATATCCCAGTTTCTCTGACACGTAAAATAATGAATCAATGTATACTAGCCACCATGACTTATGGAAGTGAAACTTGGGCACTCACCAAAAGAATGGAAGAGAAGCTAAGAACTACACAGCGAAGAATGGAACGAATTATATTGGGAATCAGACTGTTAGATAAGAAGACAAACACATGGATTAGGCAGCAAACTCAAGTAAAGGACATTCTTATCAAAACTAAAATGGTCTTGGGCAGGACACATAGCTCGAAGACATGATGACAGATGGACTAAGAAAATAACAGAATGGTACCCAAGAGGAGCTAGAAGAAAACCTGGAAGACAAAGGCGGAGATGGATAGATGAAATTCGTGAGTTTTTGAGTAGTAAATGGATGGCCAGTGCTCAAAACAGAAGGAACTGGAAAGTTGCTGCAGAGGCCTTCATCCTGCAGTGGATTGAAAATGGCTGATGATGATGATGATGATGAAAACTGCTAGCTTGGGGGGAGAGAGACGAATAGATTAACAGTAGCCACTGGCAGAGGTGAAAGAGATTCTTGCACTGCTTCTATTGGAATGAGCAGAAGCCTGAAAAACAAGATGCAGAATATTTCAGAGACTGCCGGGAGTCATTGCGGTACAAGTAAACACATGGGTTGTGTTAGGGTAGCTAAGAATAGAATAGGTGCATGTATACTTGCGTGTACACCAATGCTAGGAGTTCAGTAAATAAATTTGATGAATTTGAGGTATTGCTCAAAACATCAAAGGCAGATATTGTTGGGATATCAGAGACATGGTGTCACACAGATATAAGGAATGCAGAACTGGAATTTGGAGAATACGTCTACAGAAAGGATACACTGGATTGGAAGGGAGGAGGGGTTATGCTATTAGTTAAGAAATACATAAAATCCAAGGAAGTGAAGCCAGTCGACATCGCTGGACAGTGCAGTGTCGAGTCAGTTTGGTGTGACATAAGCATTGGGAGATCAAAATTGAGAGTAGGAGTGTGCTATAGGCCTAATGACTCTGATGAGTATAATAAGAAACTTTACAGGGAAATAGAGTGGGCCAGTAAATCAGAGAGTCTTATAATGGGAGATTTTAATTTCCCAGATATTGACTGGAATTCGGGGGCTGGTCACTCACACACTAGCAAGGCTTTTGTGGATTTATTGGATGATTGTTTTCTACATCATCATGTTAAGGAGGCAACTAGAGGGAAGAATACTCTTGATTTGATTATCAGCAGTGATTCTTCATGCATTAAGAATCTGCAGATAAATGAAACACTAGGTGGCAGTGATCACAGTGTGCTGAAGTGGGAGTTACTCAAAGAGGTAACTACCATTAGGGGTAAAGGGAAGGGTTTTGCTTTCGTAAAGGCGACTACAATGGACTGAGACAGTATTTAAATTCTATACACTGGGATCAACTGATGATATTGCCAACAGCAAATTCAAAATGGGAAGCATTCAAAGAACTTATCTTGGAAGCTACTAGGCTTTACATACCAACTAAGAAATATTGTTCAACGTTTAGGCCTAAATGGATGTCAGATGAACTAATGAGACATATGGCAGAGAAGAAAAATGCATGGGATACATACAAATTAACACGTGACACAGACACCTATGATAGATACAAGTTGATCTGTAACCAAGTTACAAAGGAGGTTAGGCAGGCGAAGGCAGATTACGAGAGATCCTTGGCAAGGAATGCGAAGAAAAATAGCAAAGAGTTCTTTACTTATGTAAACTCTAGAAGGAAGGGGATGAATCAGATTGGTCCACTTGAGATCGATGGGTCAACTGTTGATGACCCTGCTCAGGTAGCTAACAAACTAAATGAATATTTTGCATCGACATTCACACATGAGGAGTTATTCAGCGAGGGGAATGCCAGGGGTGTATTCAACTCTAGCAGTAAGCTAGAGAACCTTGTAATAACTGAGAGCAAAGTGGAGGTGAAATTGTTGAAGATAAACACAAGAAAGGCACCTGGGGTGGAAGGGATCTATCCAGTTCTATTAAAGGAGGAAGTAAGCAAACTCTTAGCCATAATTATGAGAGCTTCCTTGGACTCAGGGGAGGTACCCATGGACTGGAGATGTGCAAATGTGAGCTCAGTTCACAAAGGAGGATCAAAGGCTGACACAAGTAATTATAGACCTGTGAGTTTAACTTCTGTTCCAGGAAAATTAATGGAGGCACTAGTTAAAGAAGCACTGCAGGATCCTTTAGACAAGACTTCAGCTATAGCTCGGACACAGCATGGTTTTGTTAAGGGGAAGTCTTGCCTGACCAATTTGATTGGATACTATGATGCAGTCACAAAAGACCTGGATGCAGGGAATAACTTTGATATTATATACTTGGATCTTAGAAAGGCTTTTGATACTGTTGCACATGGAAGACTGCTGCACAAATTGGAGCAGTGTGACATTGGAGGCAAATTGCTGCTGTGGATAAAGGGGTGGCTGAGGGGGAGAAGACAGAGAGTGGTAATCAATGGACACTGCTCGTCATGGACTATTGTTATTAGTGGAGTCCCTCAGGGCTCAGTGTTGGGTCCATTATTGTTTTCTGTATTCATAAATGATATTGATGAGGATATATCAAGCTTAATGGCGAAGTTTGCAGACGATACAAAGGTAGGCAGGGTTGTCAAGGACACTACCGACACTATGCTGCTGCAACAGGATCTGGAAAGGTTGAGCAGATGGGCTGAGAGGTGGCAAATGAAGTTTAACATTGACAAATGTAAAGTACTACACATGGGAAACAGCAATCCCAGAGCAACGTATCAACTCTGTGGTACTACACTGACAGTGGTAGAGAATGAAAGGGACCTGGGGGTGGTTGTGCAGGCAGATATGAAGTTCTCTGAGCAGTGCAAATGGGCTGCAAGAGTAGCTCATGGTGTATTGTCAATGATATATAGGAATTTTTCTAGCAGGGATAAGGAGGTGATTATTCCCTTGTATAAGGCAATGGCCAGGCCACACCTAGAGTACTGTATACAGGTCTGGAGTCCTCATTTCAAGAAGGATATAGAGCTGCTGGAGCGAGTACAGAGAAGGGCAACACGATTAGTCAATGGAACAAAGGGGTGCTCTTAGGGATGTGGGCAGCTGAGAGCTTGATGGGACCTTCAATAACAGAGCAAAGTGGATGGGAAATTGTTGAAATTAAACATAAAAAGGCAGATGAGGCAAATGGACATCTATAAAGTTATAATGGAGGCAGCAAGGGAAGTAAGCAAACCTTAGACATAATTATGAAAGCATCCTTAGAGTCAGGGGAGATCCCTATGAAGTGGAGATATGCAAATGTATCTCAAATTTACAAAGGGGGTTCAAAGGGTGACAAATAATTATAGACCTCTTAGTTCAACTTCTGTTCCGAAGAAAATAATGGAGTCACTGATTAAAGAGGTTATGCAGGATACCTAGACAAGACAGCTGTAATAGTTCAGAAAGCATGGATTTTTTAAGTGTAAGTCTAGTCTGACCAATATGATTGGATACTACGATGTGGTCACAAAGGAACTGAATGCAAAAAATAATTTTGATATCATGTACTTGGATTTCAGTAAAGCTTTTGGTACCGTTGCACATGTAAGACTACTATATAAATTGGAGCAGTGTGGCATTGAGGGCAAGTTACTGCAATGGATAAAGGGATGGTTGAGTGGCAGAGGGCAGAGAGTGGTATTAAATAGACAATGCTCTACGTGCACTAATGTTATTAGTGGAGGCCCCCACGGTTTGGTGCTGGGCCCATTGTTTTGTGTTTATCGTTGAAGGTATACCAGGCTTAATGTCCAAGTTTGCAGATGATGAAAAGGTTGGCAGGGTTGTTAATAATAGTAAAGACAGAATGCTACTGCAACAGGATCTAGAAAACTTAGGCAGATCGGTTGGGAAGTGGCGGCTGAAGTTTAACCTTGACAAATGCAAATTACTTCATATATGTAGCAGTAACCCAAGAGAAACGTACCAACTGTGTGCCAGAAATGTACCAACACTCAGGGAGGTGGATAATGAAAAAAACCTGGGTATAATTGTGCAGTCAGATATGAAGTTCTCTGAGCGGTTCAGATGGTTGCTAGAGCGGGTCATGGAGTTTTGTCATTGATATACAGGAATTTTACTAGCAGAGATAAGGGGATAATTGTCCCTTCGTATGAAGCAATGGCCAGGCCACAACTTGAGTGCTGTGTACAGTTCTGGAAGCCTCATTTTAGGAAGGATGTAGAGTTGCTAGGACGAGTACAGAGAAGGGCAACAAGATTGGTGAGAGGAACAAAACGGTGCCCTTATGAAGAAAGGCTTAAGTTTTGCAAGTTGCAGCATTTGGAGACTAGGCACCTGCGAGGTGACCAGATTGAGGTGTATAAGGCCTTGAATGGTTTAGCAGGTTCAATGCTGATGTGATACTTCTGCTTCCTCAGATTAAGAGCATATTAGCCTGTGCGGACGTAGCTCCTTGAAGCTCTTGAAACAGAGAGGTTTTTCCTGATTTATTAGTTTAAATTGTCATATTAACTTATTTTCTAGAGTAGCTTTATATTCCTAGTTACGATACTTAGTTTAAAGTTTAACTTAGACAGCGATTTTGTAGGTATTACTTAGTATCGGTAACGGTATCAAATCCAAGTGTCACAAATTGAACGAGAGGTCTTTTTTTTAACCAAATTTAGTCGATTTATTAACCAATTGTTATATCAAATTATCTTCTATAAGTAGATTATAGACCTAGTCAGGATCCTTAGTTTATTCTAAATTGAGATAGCGAGATTTGGAAGCTAATCAATACTTACGAGTCCGTAGAAGTACCGTTCGAGAATTCCCGCCATTTTTACACGATAGCATAAGCTTAGTGTAGTATAGTGCATAATATAATATTGTCAATTAATCATTAAATCTATTAATCTTGATAAACTTTATTGTCAATTAAACTGTATTTTTAACTCTATATATATATAACGACTTAATCGTAACAAATAATTAATACATAACTATATGTGATACGGAAGTTGAATAAAGGGAACTCGTAGAAAACACTAGATACCGAAAAAATAAATATATAACATAACTGTTTTGGGATATAACTTAAGGATTTAATTTTTGTTTTGAAATTTTATTGAATTAAATCGGAATCATGACTCTGACCAGAGCAGCAAAGCAAAAGGCTCAAGCTAATGGGAGTGCTGTGGTTCAGGGGAGAACTGAGGGGGGCAGTTGCTCTCTGAATCACAGTCTTTTAAAATGCACTGTTTGCTTGATGTTTGCGGAGCAGTGGGGTACGGGACATGATACTGCCAAGGTGGATGTCTTTGTGTGTGCACGATGTAAGGAGTGCAAGGAAATCAGGCGACAACTCAGCGTTGTTATGGGCCTTTATGAGAGCTTGAAGGACAGGGTGGATGCCCTCGAAGGAAATAAATTGAGGGTCCCATCAAGCTCTCAGCTGCCCACATCAACGCCAGAGCTTGCACTTGGTCATCAGGCAACACAGAGGCAGCCCCCTAGGCAGAATGCGCTGGTCCCACAGGAACTAGTAGTTGTTGGTGACTCTATTCTCAGGGAAACGGGGAACATGCTTTGTAAAAAGGATAGGTGGAATAGCACCAGGGTATGTCTGCCAGGGGCAAAGGTTGATGACGTTGTAGAGCAGATATCATCTTTTAAGGGCACTAAAGGTGATATAGTTGTACACGTTGGCACTAATGATATTAAGAGTAGGAGACCGGCGGAATTAATTAGCAAATACAGGTCAATGTTGAAAAAAAGCCATGAATTAGGGTTGAATTTGAAAGTGTCTGCAATTCTGCCCAGACACGATAGGAGCGAGTATATGATGAGAGCCTTGTCGATCAATTCGGCCCTGGAGGGATTGTGCAAGGCTCAAGGGGTAGACTTTTTTTCAGCCTGGACTGTACTTGTTAACAGAAGAGATTGCTTCTACAGGGATGGGATACACTTAAATAGAAAGGGTGCAAGAAGTTTTGCTGATGCTGTCGAGGCAGTGTTAGGTGGGTCGGAAAACTGCTAGTTGGGGGGGGATACAAGGACTAATATATTAACAGTAGCCACTGGCAGAGGTAGTAGTAGTAGTAGTAGTAGTAGTAGTAGTGGCACATGATGCAAGAAAGCAAGTGTCGGAGCTTATGCAGCATCAGCCAAAAAAAAAAAAAAAAAAAATCACAACATTCCCTCCAAATGCCTCTCCAGTTCCTCCTTAAATTTATTTAACCTATCAACTTCCACAACGACAGATGGAAGTTTGTTCCAGCAATTAACCACCCGCTGGCTAAAGGCAAATTTCCGCACATCTATTCTACATCTGTCCTTTCTTAATTTGAACTTATGTCCCCGTAGGTTCATAATCTGAACAAGTGGAAGGATCCCATCAGAATTCAGCATGCTCAACCCATTCAAGGCCTTATAGACCTCAATCAGATCACCGCGCAGGTGCCTAGTCTCCAGCCACTGCAATTTGCAGAACTTAAGCCTCTCTTGGTAAGAGAATCCCTTCATTCCCCTCACCAATCGTGTTGCTCTTCTCTGTACACGCTCAAGCAAATCTACAACCTTCCTAAAATGAGGCCTCCAGACCTGTACGCAGTACTCAAGGCGTGGCCTGACCATTGCCTTATACAGAGGGACAATCACCTCCTTTTCCCTGCTAGCAAAATTCCTATATATCATTGACAAAACCCCATGACCCGCCCTAGCAGCCTGTCTGCACTGCTCAGAAAACTTCATATCTGACTGCACAATTACTCAGAGGTCTTTTTCATTTTCTACCACCTTAAGTGTAGTACCACACAGTTGGTACGTTTCTCTGGGGTTACTTCTACCCATATACAGTACTTTGCATTTGTCAAGGTCGAACTTCAGTTGCCACTTCTTAGCCCATCTGCCCAAATTTTCTAGATCCTGTTGCAGTAGCACACTGCCATTACTGTCATTAACAACCCTGCCAACCTTTGTGTCATCTGCAAACTTCGACATTAAGCCTGATATACCTTCATCAATATCATTGATTAACACACAAAACAACAGTGGACCCAACACCGAACCCTGTTGGACTCCACTAATAACATTAGTCCACGAAGAGCAGCACCCATTGATTACCACCCTCTGTCTTCTCCCACTTAACCATCCTTTTATCCATTGTAGCAACTTACCCTTAATACCATTCTGCTCCAATTTGTACAGTAGTCTTCCATGCGCAACAGTGTCAAAAGCTTTCCTGAAATCCAAGTATATGATATCAAAATTATTTTTTGCATCCAGTTCCTTTGTGACCACATCATAATAACCGCTCAAATTTGTCAGACAAGACTTTCCCTTAACAAACCCATGCTGTGTTTGAATTATTGCTGCAGTCTTGTCTAGATGATCCTGCAATGCATCTTTAACCAGCGACTCCATTATTTTACCCGGAACCGAAGTTAAACTAACTGGTCTGTAATTACTCGTGTCACCCTTCGATCCACCTTTGTGAATTGGGGACACATTTGCACATCTCCAGTCCGTGGGAACCTCCCCTGAGTCCAAGGATGCTCTCATAATTATGGCTAAGGGTTTGCTTAGTTGCTTTGCCGCCTCCTTTAAAATAACTGGATAGATCCCATCCACCCCCAGGTGCCTTTCTTGTGTTTAACTTCAACAATTTCTCCTCCACTTTGCTCTCAGTTATTACAAAATCATTAAGCACACTGCTACAATTTGATAATCTTCTTCCATTTTCAAATTGTAATAATTCCTCACGTGTGAATGTAGATGCAAAATACTCATTCAGTTTGTTTGCTATCTGAGCAGGATCATCGACAGTCGAACCATTGATGTCAATTGGACCAATCATATTCAGCCCCTTCCTTTTAGAGTTTATATAAGTAAAGAAATCCTTGCTGTTTTTCTTAGCATCTTTTGCCAAAGATTTCTCGTAATCCGCCTTCGCCTGCCGAACCTCCTTTGTGACCTGATTACAGACTAGCTTATATCTGCCACAGGCTTCTGCGTCACCTGATAATTTATATGCATCCCATGCATTTTTCTTCTCTGTCACGAGTCTCATTAGTTCATTTGATAACCATTTAGGCCTAAACCTTGAACGATATTTCTTAATCGGTATGAAAAGTCTAGTAGCTTCCAAGATAAGTTCTTTGAATGCTTCCCACTTAGAATTTACTGTTTGTAACATCGTCAGTTGATCCCACTGTACAGAATTTAAAAACTGTCTGAGACCACTGTACTCCCCTTTAAGGAAGCAAAAACCCTTTCCTTTACCCCTGACGGTAGTTACCTCTTTGAGTAAATCCCACTTCAGCACACTGTGATCATTGCCACCTAGTGGTTCCTTTATCTGCAAATTCTTAATACACGAATGATCACTGCTGATAACCAGATCAAGAGTGTTACTTTCTCTGGTTGCCTCTCGAACATGCTGCTGCAGAAAACAATCATCCAATAAATCCACAAAAGTCTGACTAGTGTGTGAGTGACCAACCCACAAGTTCCAGTCAATATCTGGGAAGTTAAAGTCCCCCATTATAAGACATTCTGATTTACTGGCCCACTCTATTTCTCTGTACAATTGTTCATTGTACTCATTCAAGTCATTAGGCCTATAACACACTCCTACTCTTATTTTTCCTTTCGCATTGCTTAACTCACACCAAAGTGACTCAACAGAGAACTGTTCATCTATATTAACTGGGAGCACTTCCTTTGATTTTATGTTTTTCTTAATTAACAGCATAACACCCCTTCCCTTTCTGTCCTGTCTATCCTTTCTGTACACATTGTACTCCCCAAATTCCAGTTCTGCATTCCTTATATCTTTGTGACACCACGTCTCTGCTATCCCAACAATATCCGCCTTTGATGTCTTGACCAACACTTCAAATTCATCAAATTTATTTACTATACTTCTAGCATTGGTATACATCAAGCATACATGCTCCTATGCCTATTCCTTGTTACCTTAACACATCCCATATACCCAACTATTCCATGATGACTGCAATCCGTCCCTGAAACCCCCAACACCACTCGCTCCAGGTCGCTTCTTATTCTAATAGAAATTGTGCAAGAATCACCTTCACCTCTGCCTGCGGTTACTGTTAAACTATTAGTCTTTGTATCCCCCCCAAACTAGCAGTTTTCCGACCCACCTAACACTGCCTCGATAGCATCAGCAAATATTCTTGCACCCCCTTTCTATTTAAGTGTATCCCATCCCTATAGAAGCAATCTCTCCTGTTAACAAGTACAGTCCAGGCTGAAAAAAATTCTACCCCTTGAGCCTTGCACAATTTTTCCAGGGCCGAATTGATCGACAAGGCTCTCATCATGTACTCCCTCCTATCGTGTCTGGGCAGAATTGCAGACACTTGCAAATTCAACCCTATTTCACGGCTTTTTTTCAAGAGTGACCTGTACTTGTTGAGTAATTCCGCCGGTCTCCTACTCTTAATATCATTAGTGCCAACGTGTACAACTATATCACCTTTTGTGCCCTTAAAAGATGATATCCGCTCTACAACGTCATCAACCTTTGCCCCTGGCAGACATACCCTGGTCCTGTTCCACCTATCCTTTTTACAAAGCATGTTTCCCGTTTCCCTGACAATAGAGTCACCAACAACTACTAGTTCCTGTGGGACCAGCGCATTCTGCCTTAGGGGTTGCCGCTGTGTTGCGTGATGACCAAGTGCAAGCTCTGGCGTTGATGTGGGCAGCTGAGATCCTGATGGGCCCCTCAATTTAGATCTTTCGAGGGCATCCACCCTGTCCTTCAAACTGTCATATAGGCCCATAACAACGCTGAGTTGTCGAATGATTTCCTTACACTCGCGCACACACAAAGACATCCCCCATGGCAATATCATGTTCCGTTCCAGAGAGTTCGGCAAACATTTCACAAGTTGCACATTTTTTTAGGCTGTGATGCGTTGGAGAATTGCCCCCCCTCAGTTCTCCCCCGAGTCACAGCACTCCTGCCACTTTGTGCCCACTTTGTGAAGTGATTCTTGCACTGCTTCTATTGAAATGAGCAGAAGCCTGAAAAAACAAGATGCAGGATATTTCAGAGACTGCTGGGAGTCATTGCGGTACAAGTAAACACATGGGTTGTGTTAGGGTAGCTAAGAATAGAAACAGGTGCATGTATACCTGCGTGTACACCAATGCTAGCAGTTTGGTAAATAAATTTGATGAATTTGAGGTATTGCTCAAAACATCAAAGGCAGATATTGTTGGGATATCAGAGACGTGGTGTCACACAGATATAAGTAATGCGGAACTGGAATTTGGGGAATACAATGTGTATAGAAAGGATAGACAGGACAGGAGGGGAGGAGGGGTTATGCTATTAATTAAGAAACACATAAGGTCCAAGGAAGTGAAGCCAGTCGACATCGATGGACAGGGCAGTGTCGAGTCAGTTTGGTGTGACATAAGCATTGGGAGATCAAAATTGAGAGTAGGAGTGTGCTGTAAGCCTAATGACTCTGATAAGATATTGTACAGGGAAATAGAGTGGCCCAGTAAATCAGAGAGTCTTATAATGGGGGATTTTAATTTCCCAGATATTGACTGGAATTTGTGGGTTGGTCACTTGCACACTAGCAAGGCTTTTGTGGATTTATTGGATGATTGTTCTCTACATCAGCATGTTCGTGAGGCAACAAGAGGGAGTAATACTCTTGATCTGATTATCAGTAGTGATTCTTCATGCATTAGGAATCTGCAGATAAAGGAAGCACTGGGTGGCAGTGATCACAGTGTGTTGAAGTGGGATTTAATCACGGAGGTAACTACCATCAGAGGTAAAGGGAAGGGTTTTTGTTTTCGTAAAGGCGACTATGATGGTCTCAGACAGTATTTAAATTCTATACAGTGGGACCAACTGATGATGTTACCAACAGCGAACTCAAAATGGGAAGCATTCAAGGAATTAATCTTGGAGGCTACCAGGATTTACATACCAACTAAGAAATATTGTTCAAGGTTTAGGCCTAAATGGTTGTCAGGTGAACTAACGAGGCATGTGGCAGAGAAGAAAAATGCATGGGATACATACAGATTAATGGGTGACATGGACGCCTATGATAGATATAAGTTGGTCGGTAACCAAGTCACAAAGGAGATTAGGCAGGCAAAGGCAGACTACGAAAAATCCTTGGCAAAGGATGCAAAGAAAAACAGAAAAGAGTTCTTTACATATTTAAACTCGAGAAGGAAATGGATGAATCAGATTGGTCTACTGGATATTGATGGTTCAACAGTTGAGGATCCTGCTCAAGTGGCTAACAATCTAAACGAGTATTTTGCATCTACATTCACGCATGAGGAGTTATTCAGGAAGGAGAATGATGTAGGTAAAGTAAACATTGGCAGTGAGCTGGATGATTTTGTAATAACTGAGAGGAAAGTGGAGGAGAGATTCTTGAGGATAAACATACAAAAGGCACATGGGGTGGATGGGATCTATCCAGTTATATTAAAGGAGGCAGCAAAGGAAGTAAGCAAACCCCTAGCCATAATTATGAGAGCTTCTTTGGACTCAGGGGAGGTACCCATAGACTGGAGATGTGCAAATGTAACCCAAATTCACAAAGGAGGATCAAAGGCTGACACAAGTAATTATAGACCTGTTAGTTTAACTTCTGTTCCAGGAAAATTAACGGAGGCACTGGTTAAAGAAGCACTGCAGGGTCATCTCGACAAGAATTCAGTTATAGCTCAGACGCAGCATGGTTTTGTTAAGGGCAGGTCTTGCCTGACCAACTTGATTGGATACTATGATGCAGTCACAAAAGAACTGGATGCAGGGAATAACTTTGATATTATATATTTGGATCTTAGAAAGGCTTTTGATACTGTTGCACATGGAAGACTGCTACACAAATTGGAGCACTGTGACATTGGAGGCAAATTACTGCTATGGATAAGGGGATGGTTGAGTGGCAGAAGACAGAGAGTGATAATCAATGGACACTGCTCAACGTTTAAGGGCACAAAAGGTGATATAGTTGTACACGTTGGCACTAATGATATTAAGAGCAGGAGACCGGCGGAATTACTTGACAAGTACAGGTCATTGATGAAAAAAAGGCGTGAATTAGGGTTGAAATTGAAAGTGTCTGCAATTCTGCGCAGACACCATAGGAGGGAGTATATGATGAGAGCCCTGTCAATCAATTCGACCCTGGAAAGATTGTGCAGGGCTGAAGGGGCAGAATTTTTTTCAGCCTGGTCTGTACTTGTTAACAGGAGAGGCTGCTTCTACAGGGATGGGATACACTTAAATAGAAAGGGTGCAAGAATGTTTGCTGATGCTATCGAGGCAGTGTTAGGTGGGTCGGAAAACTGCTAGATTGGGGGGGATACAAGGATTAATAGATTAACAGTAGCCACTGGCAGAGGTGAAAGTGATTCTTGCACTGCTTCTATTGGAATGAGCCGCAGCCTGGAAAATAAGATGCAGGATATTTCAGAGACTGCTGGGAATCATTGGGGTACAAGTAAACACATGGGTTGTGTTAGGGTAGCTAAGAAAAAGAACAGGTGCCTGTTCTTTTAAAAATAAATTTGATGAATTTGAGGTATTGCTCAAAACATCAAAGACAGATATTGTGGGGATTTCAGAGACGTGGTGTCACACAGATATAAGGAATGCAGAACTGGAAATTGGGGAGTACAATGTCTACAGAAAGGATAGACAGGATAGGAAGGGAGGATGGGGTTATGCTCTTAGTTAAAAAACACATAAAATCCAAGGAAGTGAAGCTAGTCGACATCGCTGGACAGTGCAGTGTCGAGTTAGTTTGGTGTGGCATAAGCATTGGGAGATCAAAATTGAGAGTTGGAGTGTGCTATAGGCCTGATGACTCTGGTGACTATAATAAGAAACTGTTCGGAGAAATGGAGTGGGCCAGTAAATCAGAGAGTCTTATAATTGGGGATTTTAATTTCCCAGATATTGACTGGAATATGGGGGCTGGTCATTCACACAGTAGCAAGGCTTTTGTGGATTTATTGGATGATTGTTTTCTACATCAGCATGTTCGGGAGGCAACTAGAGGGAGTAGTACTCTTGATTTGATTATCAGTAGTGATTCTTCATGCATTAAGAATCTGCAGATAAATGAACCACTAGGTGGCAGTGATCACAGTGTGCTGAAGTGGGAGTTACTGAAAGAGGTAACTACCGTTAGGGGTAAAGGGAAGGGGTATTGCTTTCGTAAAGGCGACTACAATGGACTGAGACAGTATTTAAATTCTATACAGTGGGACCAACTGATGATATTGCCAACAGCAAATTCAAAATGGGAAGCATTCAAAGAACTTATCTTGGAAGCTACTAGGCTTTACATACCAACTAAGAAATATTGTTCAAGGTTTAGGCCTAAATGGATGTCAGATGAACTAATGAGGCATATGGCAGAGAAGAAAAATGCATGGGATACATACAAATTAACACGTGACACAGACGCCTATGATAGATACAAGTTGATCTGTAACCAAGTTACAAAGGAGGTTAGGCAGGCGAAGGCAGATTACGAGAGATCCTTGGCAAGGGATGCGAAGAAAAACAGCAAAGAGTTCTTTACTTATGTAAACTCTAGAAGGAAGGGGATGAATCAGATTGGTCCACTTGAGATCGATGGGTCAACTGTTGATGACCCTGCTCAGGTAGCTAACAAACTAAATGAATATTTTGCATCGACATTCACACATGAGGAGTTATTCAGCGAGGGGAATGCCAGAGGTGTATTCAACTCTAGCAGTAAGCTAGAGAATCTTGTAATAACTGAGAGCAAAGTGGAGGAGAAATTGTTGAAGATAAACACAAGAAAGGCACCCGGGGTGGATGGGATCTATCCAGTTATATTAAAGGAGGCAGCAAAGGAAGTAAGCAAACCCTTAGCCATAATTATGAGAGCTTCCTTGGACTCAGGGGAGGTACCCATGGACTGGAGATGTGCAAATATGACCCCAATTCACAAAGGGGGATCAAAGGCTGACACAAGTAATTATAGACCTGTGAGTTTAACTTCTGTTCCCGGAAAATTAATGGAGGCACTGGTTAAAGAAGCACTGCAGGATCATCTAGACAAGACTTCAGTTATAGGACACAGCATGGTTTTCAGTTATAGGACACAGCATGGTTTTGTTAAGGGTAAGTCTTGCCTGACCAATTTGATTGGATACTATGATGCAGTCACAAAAGAACTGGATACAGGGAATAACTTTGATATTATATACTTGGATCTTAGAAAGGCTTTTGATACTGTTGCACATGGAAGACTGCTGCACAAATTGGAGCAGTGTGGCATTGGTGGCAAATTGCTGCTATGGATAAAGGGGTGGTTGAGGGGGAGAAGACAGAGAGTGGTAATCAATGGCACTGCTCATCGTGGACTAATGTTATTAGTGGAGTCCCTCAGGGTTCAGTGTTGGGTCCTTTATTGTTTTCTGTATTTATAAATGATATTGATGATGGTATATCAGGCTTAATGTCCAAGTTTGCAGACGATACGAAGGTTGGCAGGGTTGTCAAGGACACTACTGACACTATGCTGCTGCAACAGGATTTGGAAAGGTTGAGCAGATGGGCTTCGAGGTGGCAAATGAAGTTTAACATTGACAAATGTTAAGTACTACATATGGGAAACAGCAACCCCAGAGCAACGTATTAACTGTGTGGTACTATACTGACAGTGGTAGAGAGTGAAAGGGACCTGGGGGTGGTTGTGCAGGCAGATATGAAGTTCTCTGAGCAGTGCAGACGGGCTGCAAGAGTAGCTCATGGTGTATTGTCAATGATATATAGGAATTTTTCCAGCAGGGATAAGGAGGAGATTATTCCCTTGTATAAGGCAATGGTCAGGCCACACCTAGAGTACTGTATACAGGCCTGGAGGCCTCATTTCAAGAAGGATGTAGAGCTGCTGGAACGAGTACAGAGGAGGGCAACTAGATTGGTGAATGGGACAAAGGGGTGCTCTTACGAAGAAAGGCTTAAGTTTTGCGAATTACAGTGTCTGGAAACTAGGCACCAGCGAGGTGATCTGATAGTGGTGTACAAAGCCTTGAACGGTTTGAGCATGCTCAATGCTGATGGGATTCTTCCTCTTGCTCAGAATAATCACCTGAGAGGGCATAAATTCAAATTGAGGAAAGACAGATGTAGGATAGATGTGCGGAAATTTGCCTTTAGCCACCGGGTGGTTGGTAGGTGGAGCAGACTTCCATCCCTTGTCGTGGAAGTTGATAGCCTAAATAAGTTTAAGGCCCAGCTGGACAGGTATTTCGAACGAACAGAGGGGTGAAGTGGAAGTGGGTTTTTTTTTTTTTTTTTTTTTGGCTGATGCTGCATAAGCTTGCTTTCTTGCATCAAATGCCTCTACTAATGCTAATGCTAAACCACCCATTGCTTGCTTGCCACGAACTTGGCTTGGGGTTTGCTGTACTTATCCCTAATAATTTCATAAATACTTCTTGCTTTTGGTTGAATGGCCATTGGACTCGGGGGCACTTTCTTCTGAATCTTATTTATCATCCATATTATTAATAGCTTTTCTATCTTTGATATTTTTCACATAGCTATCTACCAAAGTAGTCAAATTAATTATAGCACCTGAATACTGTTTTTTGATCACTGTTGATCTTAAATGCATTGATCCTTTAACATGTTCTTTTATACACGCACTGTCCTTTGAAATAGCATTCACTGTTGAAGCAGTGAGACTTAATTCCTGCCGACCGGGCTAGCCAGGTGGGTAAAGTGCCTGCCTTCCTGGCAACCCAAAGGTCGTGGGTTCGAATCCCGTCTCGGGCTTGGATCAGAGTACTGCAAAAATCTTGGGAGGTGCATTATGGCCATAGAAAACTGATGCGGCAACAACTAACTAAAAAAAAAAACTTAATTCCCATGCAATAGATGATAAACTTTGTTCGGCTTCATACTACTTAATTAATCATCTTCATTTCTAAATCAATTTTGCTTTGTTTCCTAGCACTTCTAGCAGTTGCACTTTCTGTTGGTCCCTTTACCTTCACCATTGTAATAAGTAAATAGGAATGAAGAGAAAATTCTTCAAATTTGTTTTTTATATGATTGAAGATTTCAGTGAAGAGGAACACACTTCACCATAATAACGTAAAACACAATTCCAGTTATCGGTATTATTGCAAATGCAATAAGATCGAGTTTACTACCTGTTTATAATAAATTACGCTAACAGAAAAGCCCAATAAACCGGAAAGTGCAAATTGTTTTTATTGTTTTTTTGATAGTGACCTCCTGAAATGTGTTTTAAAAAAATATCAGAAAAGCGTTTAAAATTGATTCTTATAACAGAACATATGATTATGATGAAAGTGTAGTGCAATTTCCATTATAAATATGACCTTTTAGAGCAGTTTTTTTCAACCGGGGTGCTGCAACAACATTCTTGGGGTGCCGTGTAATTTGGGTTTAAGTTACTTAAAGTTATTATTATTTTATTTTATTTTGTATATTTATTTCATTATAAAAAGGTTTACAGTATCCATTGTACCGTATCTTTTTAATTTTGTGGTGATCCATAATTGATCTTTATTTAGTACCTCTATATAAAGAATAAAATTATTATATAGGTATATATTAAAGGTCAAAAACCATTGTGTTAGGTATTTCTTTTGGCCTAGGGGTGCTGTGAAAAAATTACTAGGACACTAAGGGTGCCGTGAACCAAGAAAGTTTGGGAACTTCTGTTTTAGAGAGGTAGATAGCTTAGTTATATAGCGAATTTTCAAATTCCAAAGACTTGGAACGAATTACAAAAAAAAAAAAAAAAAAAAAAAAACCATTGTGTTATTGGGTTCACATTACAATATTTTCACAATACCTCCATTTATTCCTACAGATGCAAAATACGTTTCGTTTTTTTTTTTTTTTTTCAGTTTGCACCGGCCGGCAAAAACTTACGTAAAGTCGAATTTGCATAAGTCGAATATTACATAAGTCAGGGAGTTCCTATACGGTTAGTCCCCAAACTTTTTAATCACATCCTTTAGAGATACGGAGGTCATAATCCCACTATATAAGGCAATTGTAAAACCACATTTGGAATACTGTGTTCAAGTATGGAGATCTCATCTGAAAAAAGACATTGAGCGTCATGAAAGGGTCTAAAGATGGGCAATCACATGGTGAGATTGGCAAAAGGTTAACTGTATGAAGGAAAACTGATTATGTGGACTAAAGAGCTTGGCAAACAAGCACCTCAGAGGTGATCTGATTGAGGTTTATAAGGCTTTGAGTGAAATGAATGAAAGTGGAATTTTCACTGTTCTAAAGAATTCCAGAACTATGGCCATAAATTGAAATTACAGGGAAGAGGTTTAGACTAGATTGTGGGAAGCCAGCAAGTCATTGATTGCCAGAACAGGTTGCCTTCACAAGTAGTTGAGGCTGACAATTTCAATAAATTCAAAGGTCTACAGGATAGTTACCAATGTGAGGAGGGAAGCACATAATTTTTTTTTTCTTATCTGTTTGTTTGTTTTTTTTTAATGGCCTGTGCAGCAAAAGCCTGTGGCTTCCTTGTAATATGGTGAATACCGTTACTATTACTATTACTATTACGTGGACTAATGTTATTAGTGGAGTTCCTCAGGGTTCAGTGTTGGGTCCGTTGTTGTTTTCGGTGTTTATGAATGATATTGATGATGGGATATCAAGTTTAATGTCCAAGTTTGCAGATGATACAAAGGTTGGCAGGGTTGTTAAGGACACTACTGACGCTATGCTGTTGCAACAGGATCTGGAAAGGTTGAACAGATGGGCTGAGAGGTGGCAAATGAAGTTTAACATTGACAAATGTAAAGTACTACATATGGGAAACAGTAACCCCAGAGCAACGTATCAACTCTGCGGTACTACACTGACAGTGGTGGAGAATGAAAAGGACCTGGGGGTAATTGTGCAGGCATATATGAAGTTCTCTGAGCAGTGCAGACGAGCTGCAAGAGTAGCTCATGGTGTCTTGTCAATGATATACAGGAATATTTCTAGCAGGGATAAGGAGGTGATTATTCCCTTGTATAAGGCAATGGTTAGGCCACATCTTGAGTACTGTATACAGGTCTGAAGGCCTCATTTCAAGAAGGATGTAGAGCTGCTGGAACGGGTACAGAGAAGGGCAACAAGATTAGTGAATGGAACAAAGGGTTGCTCTTACGAAGAAAGGCTTAAGTTTTGCAAATTACAGAGTCTGGAGACTAGGCACCGGCGAGGTGATCTGATAGAGGTGTATAAGGCTTTGAATGGTTTGAGCATGCTCAGTGCCAATGGGATTCTTCATCTTGCTCAGAATAATCACCTCAGAGGGCATAAATTCAAATTGAGGAAGGACGGATGTCGGATAGATGTGCGGAAATTTGCCTTTGGCCAGCGGGTGGTTGGTTGGTGGAACCGACTTCCATCACTTGTTGTTGAAGTTGATAGCCTAAACAAATTTAAGGCTCAACTGGACAGGTATTTCGAAAGAACGGAAGGGTGAAATGGGAATGGGTTTTTTTTTTTTTTGGCTGATGCTGAATAAGCTTGCTTTCTTGCATCATATGCCTCTACTAATGCTAATGCTAATAAATTGAGGAAAGACAGTTGTAGAATAGATGTGTGGAAATTGCCTTTAGCCAGCGAGTAGTTGATTGGTGGAACAGACTTCAATCTGTTGTTATGGAAGTTTATAGCTTAAATAAATTTAAGGCTAAAGTAAACAAACATTTGGAGTGGCCGGATGGGTGAAACAGGAGGGTTTTTTTTTTTTTTTTAGTTTTTGGTTGATGCTGCATAAGCTTGCTTTCTTGCATCATATGCCTCAATTAATGCTAATCCTAATGCTTTTGCAAGACGAAAATTTTTTCGCTCCGCTGCACAGATAGTGTAAAGTGTGTTTAGGGTTAAGTGGCACCACGGGTTTCCGCCCTTCGCCGCGTAGTTAACATTGTCATGTGATACTATACGCTGTAAAGGCCAGAGATTGAAAACTGTGTGGATTATGGGGGTGTTTGATGTTCTTCTCTCCATTTTGGATTGTGTGTTGTTCTTTCCATTTAGCTACCAGATTTCTGCTGAGGCCCGACGTTTTCCACACTTTGCCCCATGGAGGCAGATAAGATACTCAGTAGATAAAATTTACTCTGGCAGGTTCTGCCACCTAGTTTCCTGATATTTCAGTGTCTAGGACCAAAAAATAAATAAAAATAATGAATTTACGTTCGATTTCGAGGGTACAGCACTTGAGGTATGAGAGGCCGTAAAATGGGCGAAAGTGTTTTTTAAAAATTAAATTTTGGCGTGTGGAGCATACGGTTTGTTGCGGAAAGCGAGGGAGGGTTACAGACTGAAGGCTGGGGGAGAAAGATAGGAAAAGCTGGGATCAATATAAAATGTGACCCCAGACATGGGCATGCCCAAATGAACCATCAGTTGGACATGCCCATGCCCCATCAGAAGGAAAAGATGGGGCGGTGAGGGGGGAAGGAGACATTAGAGCCTTCTCTCCCCATGCCAGGTAGGGAAGAGATAGTGAGCCCGGCAAGGGAGCTGGCTCATTTCCCCAGTATTCCATACAGAGAAGCATATATTTGCTACCCATCGCGCGTGTAGAACCTGCAGCATTGCAAGTAATATCTGGAAACAACCCCTTGGATCTCTTTGTCATCTATAGAGGACTTGCCTACCACCTGAAGAAAAGAATCCCAACTGAAATACTGGATATTGAACTCAACCTGGACAGTAATACCAAACAGGAAAAGGCTCATTGCTATAACGAGCTAATCAATTTCTGCAACCAGACAAGATGGGACACAACCACAAAAGTTCTTGTTATGAGAACATTTATACCGAATTTCACATTCACAACCAGCAAAGCGGTCAACAAGTGGTTCTCAATCAGCATGGAAACCTCCTTTCTGGTCACTGGACATGGATCCCTCAACCAGAACTCCACCAATTAGGTTTACTAAATACCGATCTCTGTCTCTGTAGTTCTATCGAGAGTTGGGATCATCTACTCTTTGAATGTACAATCTACAAGGACCATGACAGGCAGCAATTTCGGGATTTTCGCCTGACCAAGTAGAACTGGTACAATCCCAAAAGAACTTACGTGCACTACAGCACTTTGTGGCAGAGGTATTCACGCGTAGGAGGATCATCCTAGCAGCTTCTGCAAATCAATAACTAGTGGATGCTTGGCTTAAAGCCGACTCTACTTCTTTCGTCTCGCATCGGAAGAAATTCCTTCTGCGGGAAGAAATTAGTTGTTGTTTCTCTCTCACTCTCGTCTTCTCGTTATCTTCTCTGGGTGGGGGATGTTGTTCCCTGACCTGGAGTATCCCTAGCACTCTCCTGCTAGCCTTTTCCTATCCATCCTGTGTGGGACAATAAAATGGGGGGAAAAAGGGAAGGAGGAGGAAAAAACCCTCTTTCCTCTTTCTCCCCCCTATCATTCTGCTTGCTGACATCTTGGCCGAAGCTCTATTCCTTTCCTTGACCAGGTTGTGGGATTTAAGCTTTTTTTTTTTTTTTTTTTTTCTCGCGTTCTGACCTGGGCTGAGGCTCCCTAGACCAGGAAAGCTCCCCTCATACCCTATATGTTTTATTATTTTTTTAATTATTATAATTTTTATTTTTTTTTATTATTTATTATTATTTTTTTATTTATTTTATTTTTGCTTGCATTATTGTTCTAGCAATCCATCCTGGATTGGGACTTCCCTGGGCCGGGATAGTCCCCCTCTTTACTCCTTCCCTCTCTTCTTCTTATACAAGTTTTTCTTTCCTCCCTGGGAACTCATTCCCTGAGATGAGGGCGTGCAGATAGTAGGGGAGGCCTTGACCTCCTTCTCCTAGGGACGAGTACCTGGAGAAAGCGTCCAGGTGATCACCGCTTCCAGGTAGCCAAAAGGCCAAAACAAAACATCACACTACAGAACACACACATAAGCTCACAAACAGTTTTTCTTTCCTATCACTCCTATTTCTCCCGTGAGGGATGAAAAACTTTTTTATTTCTTTCTCTCCTTCCTTTTCATCTATCTTCATCCAGCATGGGATATTCCTATGTGGAATGAATTTTCTTTTTTTTTTTTACACGATACTCACTGGTCTTACCTTGACAGAGTCTGTATGTAGACATGTATAGTATCTTATGTAGGCAGCACCTGAACGTCAATTCATCTCCGCCTTCGTACACTGTGATGATTACAGAAAGCACTGTAAAAGGCCACAAATGTGTGTAAAATTATGTTCGTGCAGTGTGTGTGTTCTGTTGTTTCTGGCCGTTTTGTCACCAGGCAGGCGATCACCTGGAAGGCCTGCCCAGTGTCCGTCTACACCACGGGGAGGTAGGCCACAACTACGCACGTATCGCGACCGCCCTCCGAACGCTCTGGTTTACCAGCTCTTACTGCCCTAATATGAGAGCAAAAAAAAAAAATAAAAAATAAATAAAAAATAAAAAAATAATAATAAAATAAATTATATATAAATGTAAGAGAATAATAAAAACTAGATAATAAAATCCTGTCCATCGGGCAGCCCAAACCAAGGGAACCAGCAAAAATAAGTAAAAAATACGAAAAAAAAAGTGAAAAAAAAATAATAAAATAAAATTAAATAAGTAAATAAATAAAAAAAAATATATATATAATAAATAAAAAATGATAAAATAAAAATAAATAAATAAAATATAAAATTGAAAAAAAAAGAAAAAAGAAGGGAAAAAAAAAAAAAAAAAATATATATATATATGTATATATCTCATCCCACACTGGCCAAAAGCCAGTGCCAGCAGGGGTCTCCACTAGGAAGGCTAGGAGGCATTCCTTAGTTGAATGAAAAGGCGATCAAAAGCATGACGAGCAAATTCTTGCAGGGACTGGAAGTTTTCTCTGGTACTCAGGAAGTCTGGCTCATTTCCGGGGACATGCTGGGTGGAGAGAAGATGGTTCTGTCGAAGATCTAAGTATTGATAGCAGTGGTATAAAATATGTTCCCAGTCTTCTGGGTCACCACAAGAACAGAGAGGTGATTCAGCAAGGTTGAAAGTTGCAAGTTTGGCATTAAGGGAGCCATGACCAGAGAGTAAGTAAAGAGTGTACACACCAGGATGAAACCATTTTTGAGTGGACTCTAACATGACAAAGGTGACGTTAGGGATGAACTTTAAAGTAACAAGACCCTTAGAAGTAGCGGACCATCTGTCTTGCCAGCTCTGCATCAAAATATTCCAACAGCGTCTTTTCTCTGCCTTGGGATCCACAGTGACATCGATGGTAATGCCAAGAAAGGTGACAGGGACAGCGTGCCTAATGTAGAAGCACAGGCCTCGATACATAAGAAAGATATCAAGGGGCAGACAGCTGTTAAGGACCTGCAAAGCAAGAGTAGACACAGTCCTACAGGACCTGCACATTGCTAAAAGCATTTTACGTTGAATGCTGTGAAGTTTAGTCCGTACTGAAACCTTCTTAACATGCCAGAACCAGGCGGCCGCGCCATAGGAACAAATTGGTAGAAACACAGCTTTGTAATGTAACCGTAAAGAACGAGAATTCTTTACGGTTATATTACAAAGCTGTGTTAGTCTGTAAAAACTGAACAGAGCAACGAGGTGAAGATGAACTTTTGTTCTAGGAGCCGCCCATACCAAAAAAAAAAAAAAAAAAAAAGGATCGCCAGTAAGACTCAGCAGCAATTTATTGTTTGTCAAATCGTAGGTTGTGATGTCCCGGGCAGGTTCTGACACTAAAGTTTTGTTGTCTTTCAGTGCGATTACCATTTCCGGGATGATAGTCGCCTGGTCACCTAAGTTGTCAGCAGAGTACAGTTTCTGGTCTTTATCTGGAGGGTATGCTGTCACGCACGGTTTCCGTAGCGTGACAACTGGATCGATTTCTACCATGCAACACCGTTTTGGGTGATTGTAGCATCCAGGTCTTTATGGAGAGTGACTCTGTGTGTTGCCAGGTTGATAGTTTCTCATCCAGGTGGGGGAGGGGGGGTTCTTCCTCACTGTTTTGGGAAAGGAGATGGGTTTCTTACAGGTAGTTGTACGCTTCCTGCTGGACGTTCATGTAGGCAAGACTGTTCTTTGGGCTGGTGAGTCAGGGAGGTTGTGCTGTTTGTGTTTGTGGCTGAGGGAAGGCTCTTCTTCTGCAGAAGAGGTCCAGTGTGTATTTAGTCAGTGTTTTGCAGCTGTACTCCTCCTGTAGTACACGATATTCCTGGTTTTGTAACACTTGTGTTTCTGTGATTAGGCAGCAGCTTAGGTCTTCATATAATTCATAGTGGTGCATAAGCATTAGCATTAGTAGGGGCATTTGATGCAAGAAAGCAAGCTTATGCAGCATCAGCCAAAAAAAAAAAAAAAACCCACTTCCACTTCACCCCTCTGTTAGTTCAAAATACCTGTCCAGCTGAGCCTTAAACTTATTTAGGCTATCAACCTCCACCGCAAGGGATGGAAGTCTGTTCCACCAACCAACCAACCAACCACCCGCTGGCTAAAGGCAATTTTCCGCACGTCTATCCTACATCTGTCTTTCCTCAATTTGAATTTATGCCCTCTCAGGTGATAATTGGGAGCGAGAGGAAGAATCCCATCAGCATTGAGCATGCTCAAACCATTCAAGGCTTTATACACCTCTATCAGATCACCTCGCTGGTGCCTAGTCTCCAGACACTGTAATTTGCAAAACTTAAGCCTTTCTTCGTAAGAGCACCCCTTTGTTCCATTCACTAATCTTGTTGCCCTTCTCTGTACTCGTTCCAGCAGCTCTACATCCTTCTTGAAATGAGGCCTCCAGACCTGTATACAGTACTCTAGGTGTGGCCTGACCATTGCCTTATACAAGGGAATAATCACGTCCTTATCCCTGCTAGAAAAATTCCTATATGTCATTGACAATACACCATGAGCTACTCTTGCAGCCCGTCTGCACTGCTCAGAGAACTTCATATCTGCCTGCACAACCACCCCCAGGTCCCTTTCATTCTCTACCACTGTCAGTGTAGTACCACAGAGTTGATACGTTGCTCTGGGGTTGCTGTTTCCCATGTGTAGTACTTTACATTTGTCAATGTTAAACTTCATTTGCCACCTCTCAGCCCATCTGCTCAACCTTTCCAGATCCTGTTGCAGCAGCATAGTGTCAGTAGTGTCCTTGACAACCCTGCCTACCTTTGTATCGTCTGCAAACTTCGACATTAAGCTTGACATATCCTCATCAATATCATTTATGAATACAGAAAACAATCATGGACCCAACACTGAGCCCTGAGGGACGCCACTAATAACATTAGTCCATGACGAGCAGTGTCCATTGATTACCACTCTCTGTCTTCTCCCCCTCAGCCACCCCTTTATCCACAGCAGCAATTTGCCTCCAATGTCAAACTGCTCCAATTTGTGCAGCAGTCTTCCATGTGCAACAGTATCAAAAGCCTTTCTAAGATCCAAGTATATAATATCAAAGTTATTCCCTGCATCCAGTTCCTTTGTGACTTCATCATAGTATCCAATCAAATTGGTCAGGCAAGACTTCCCCTTAACAAAACCATGCTGTGTCCGAGCTATAGCTGAAGTCTTCTCTAAATGATCCAGCAGTGCTTCTTTAACTAGTGCCTCCATTAATTTTCCTGGAACAGAAGTTAAACTCACAGGTCTATAATTCCTTGTGTCAGACTTTGATCCTCCTTTGTGAATTGGGGTGACATTTGCACATCTCCAGTCTGTGGGTACCTCCTCTGGGTCCAAGGAAGCTCTCATAATTATGGCTAAGGGTTTGCTTACTTCCTTTGCTGCCTCCTTTAATATAACTGGATAGGTCCCATCCATCCCGGGTGCCTTTCTTGTGTTTACCTTCAACAATTTCTCCTCCACTTTACTCTCAGTTATTACAAGATTCTCTAGCTTACTGCTAGAGTTGAATACACCTCTGGCTTTCCCCTCGCTAAATAACTCCTCATGTGTGAATGTCGATGCAAAATATTCATTTGGTTTGTTAGCTACCTGAGCAGGATCATTAACAGTTGACTCACCGATATCAAGTGGACCAATCTGATTCATCCCCTTCCTTCTAGAGTTTACATAAGTAAAGAACTCTTTGCTGTTTTTTCTTTGCATCCCTTGCCAAAGATTTCTCGTAATCTGCCTTCGCCTGCCTAACCTCCTTTGTAACTTGGTTACAGATCAACTTGTATCTATCATAGGCTTCTGTGTCTTGTGTTAATTTGTATGTATCCCATGCATGTTTCTTCTCTGCCATATGCCTCATCAGTTCATCTGACATCCATTTAGGCCTAAACCTTGAACAATATTTCTTAGTTGGTATCTAAAGCCTAGTAACTTCCAAGATAAGTTCTTTGAATGCTTCCCATTTTGAATTTGCTGTTGGTAACATCATCAGTTGGTCCCACTGTATAGAATTTAAATACTGTCTCAGACCATTGTAGTCGCCTTTACGAAAGCAATAACCCTTCCCTTTACCCCTAATGGTAGTTACCTCTTTGAGTAAATCCCACTTCAGCACACTGTGATCACTGCCACCTAGTGGTTCATTTATGTGCAGATTCTTAATGCATGAAGAATCACTGCTGATAATCAAATCAAGAGTATTCTTCCCTCTAGTTTCCTCCTGAACATGCTGATGTAGAAAACAATCTTCCAATAAATCCACAAAAGCCTTGCTAGTGTGTGAGTGACCAACCCCCGAATTCCAGCCAATATCTGGGAAATTAAAATCTCCCATTATAAGACTCTCTGATTTACTGGCCCACTCTATTTCCCTGTACAGTTTCTTATTACACTCATCAGAGTCATTAGGCCTATGGCACACTCCTAATCTCAATTTTGATCTCCCAATGCTTATGTCACACCAAACTGACTCGACACTGCACTGTCCAGCGATGTCGACTGGCTTCACTTCATTGGATTTTATGTGTTTTTTTAACTAATAGCATAACCCCTCCTCCCTTCCTATCCAGTGTATCCTTTCTGCAGACGTATTCTCCAAATTGCAGTTCTGCATTCCTTATATCTGTGTGACACCATGTCTCTGATATCCCAACAATATCTGCCTTTGATGTTTTGAGCAATACCTCAAATTCATCAAATTTATTTACTAAATTCCTAGCATTGGTGTACACGCAAGTATACATGCACCTATTTCTATTCTTAGCTACCCTAACACAACCCATGTGTTTACTTGTACCGCAATGATTGTCGGCAGTCTCTGAAATATCCTGCATCTTGTTTTTCAGGCTTCTGCTCATTCCAATATAAGCAGTGCAAGAATCTCTTTCACCTCCGCCAGTGGCTACTGTTAATCTATTCGTCTTTGTCTCCCCCCAAGCTAGCAGTTTTCCGACCCACCTAACACTGCCTCGATAGCATCAGCAAATATTCTTGCACCCTTTCTATTTAAGTGTATCCCATCCCTGTAGAAGCAATCTCTCCTGTTAACAAGTAGAGTCCACGTTGAAAAAAATTCTACCCTTTGATCCTTGCACAATATTTCCAGGGCCGAATTGATCGACAAGGCTCTCATCATATACTCCCTCCTATCGTGTCTGGGCAGAATTGCACACACTTTCAAATTCAACCCTATTTCATGGCTTTTTTTCAACAGTGACCTGTACTTGTTAAGCAATTCTGCCGGTCTCCTACTCTTGATATCTTTAGTGCCAACGTGTACAACTATATCACCTTTTGTGCCCATAGGTGGAACAGGACCAGGGTATGTCTGCCAGGGGCAAAGGTTGATGACTACAGAAAGGATAGACAGGATAGGAAGGGGGGAGGGGTTATGCTATTAGTTAAGAAACACATAAAATCCAAGGAAGTGAAGCCAGTCGACATCGCTGGACAGTGCAGTGTGGAGTCAGTTTGGTGTGACATAATCATTGGGAGATCAAAATTGAGAGTAGGAGTGTGCTATAGGCCTAATGACTCTGATGAGTATAATAAGAAACTGTACAGGGAAATAGAGTGGGCTAGTAAATCAGAGTGTCTTATAATGGGAGATTTTAATTTCCACAGATATTGACTGGAATTTGAGGGCTGGTTACTCACACACTAGCAGGGCTTTGTGGATTTATTGGATGATTGTTTTCTACATCAGCATGTTCGAGAGGCAACTAAAGGGGAGTAACACTCTTGATTTGATTATCAGCAGTGATTCTTCATGCATTAAGAATCTGCAGATAAATAAACCACTAGGTGGCAGTGATCACAGTGTGCTGAAGTGGGATTTACTCAAAGAGGTAACTACCATTAGGGGTAAAGGGAAGGGTTATTGCTTCCGTAAAGGCGACTACGATGGACTGAGACAGTATTTAAATTCTATACAGTGGGACCAACTGATGATGTTACCAACAGCAAATTCAAAATGGGAAGCATTCAAAGAACTTATCTTGGAAGCTACTAGGCTTTACATACCAACTAAAAATATTGTTCAAGGTTTAGGCCAAAATGGATGTCAGATGAACTAATGAGGCATATGGCAGAGAAGATAAATGCATGGGATACATACAAATTAACACATGACACAGAAGCCTATGATAGATACAAGTTGATATGCAACCAAGTGACAAAGGAGGTTAGGCAGGCGAAGGCAGATTACGAGAAATCCTTGGCAAGGGATGCAAAGAAAAACAGCAAAGAGTTCTTTACTTATGTAAACTCTAGAAGGAAGGGGATGAATCAGATTGGTCCACTTGATATTGATGGGTCAAGTGTTGATGATCCTGCTCAGGTAGCTAACAAACTAAATGAATATTTTGCATTGACATTCACACATGAGGAGTTATTCAGCGAGGGGAATGCCAGAGGTGTATTCAACTCTAGCAGTAAGCTACAGAATCTTGAAATAACTGGGGGTAAATTGGTGGAGAAACTGTTGAAGATAAACACAAGAAAGGCACCCGGGGTGGATGGGATCTATCCAGTTGCACATGGAAGACTGCTACACAAATTGGAGCAGTGTGACATTGGAGGCAAATTGCTGCTATGGATAAAGGGGTGGTTGAGGGGGGAGAAGACAGAGAGTGGTAATCAATGGACACTGCTCATCGTGGGCTAATGTTATTAGTGGAGTCCCTCAGGGCTCAGTGTTGGGTCCATTATTGTTTTCTGTATTTATAAATGATATTGATGATGGTATATCGGGCTTAATGTCCAAGTTGCAGACGATACAAAGGTTGGCAGGGTTGTCAAGGACACTACTGACACTATGCTGCTGCAACAGGATCTGGAAAGATTGAGCAGATGGGCTGAGAGGTGGCAAATGAAGTTTAACATTGACAAATGTAAAGTACTACACATGGGAAACAGCAACCCCAGAGCAACGTATCAACTCTGTGGTACTACACTGACGGTGGTAGAGAATGAAAGGAACTTGGGGGTGGTTGTGCAGGCAGATATGAAGTTCTCTGAGCAGTGCAGACAGGTGCAAGAGTAGCTCATGGAGTATTGTCAATGATATACAGGAATTTTTCCAGCAGGGATAAGGAGGTGATTATTCCATTGTATAAAGCGATGGTCAGGCCACACCTAGAGTACTGTATACAGGTCTGGAGGCCTCATTTCAAGAAGGATGTAGAGCTGCTGGAACGAGTACAGAGAAGGGCAACAAGATTGGTGAATGGAATAAAGGGTTGCTCTTACGAAGAAAGGCTTAAGTTTTGCAAATTACAGTGTCTTGAGACTAGGCACCTGCGAGGTGATCTGATAGAGGTGTATAAAGCCTTGAATGGTTTAAGCATGCTCAATGCCGATAGGATTCTTCCTCTTGCTCACAATAATCACCTGAGAGGGCATAAATTCAAATTGAGGAAGGACGGATGTCGGATAGATGTGCGGAAATTTGCCTTTAGCCAGCGGGCAGTTGGTTTGTGGAATAGACTTTTAAGGCTCAGCTGGACAGGTATTTCGAACGAATGGAGGGGTGAAATGGGAGTAGTGGTTGTGGTTTTTTTTTTTTTTTTTTTGGCTGATGCTGAATAAGCTTGCTTTCTTGCATCATATGCCTCTACTAATGCTAATGCTAATGCTAATTACAAAATCACTTATCTCCCTGTTATAGTTTGATAAACTGTGGCGTTCCCCTCCAATAACTCCTCATGCGTGAATGTAGATGCAAAATACTTATTCAGTTTATCAGCTACTTGAGAAGGATTATCAATAGTCAAACCATCATTAAGTGGACCAATCTGATTCATCTCCTTCCTTCTAGAGTTTACATAAGTTTTTCTTTGCGTCCTTTGCAAAAGATTTCTCGTAATCCGCCTTCAGCTGCCTGACCTCCTTTGTGACTTGATTACAGATTAGCTTATATCTACTGTAGGCTTCTGTGTCGTCTGATAATTTATATGCATCCCATGTATTTTTCTTGTCTGGCACGAGCCGCATTAATTCATTCGACGTCCATTTAGGCCTGAACCGTGAACAGTATTTCTTAGTTGGTATTAGAAAGCCTAGTATCCCCAAGATTAAGTCCCTTAAGGCTTCCCATTTAGAATCTACTGTTGGTAACATCATCAGTTGATCCCACTGTATACAATTTAAAAATTATCTAGTGGTTCCTTTATCTGCAAGTTCTTAATGGATGAATATTTACTGCTGATAATGAGATCAAGGGTATTACTTCCTCTGGTTGCCTTTTGAACATGTTGCTGTAGAAAACAATACTCCAATAAATGCACAAAAATCTTGCTAGCGTGGGAGTGACCAACCCACAAGTTCCAGTCAATATCTGGAAAGTTAAAATTCTCCATCACAAGATATTCTGACTTACTGGCCCACTCTAATGTATGCGTACCTTTTCATTTTTTTTTTGTGTAGTTATTATTTCATACTCTTAAGCCATTTTCCTTTCTAAATAGTTCTAACCCTCAGCTCCCTTGGAAAACTTCTTATCCGGGTTCTACTGTAAATTATTAAGTCTATGTTTCCACTATTAAAGAAATTTATATCAATAATATGATGTAAATTATTTGCATATTTTTTTTTTTCCTTATAAATATTAATTTCTTAAAAATAGTGTGTGAATGTACCTGCATAGCATAATAGAACAGTCGATTGTGGTAAGGATTAAAAATGTACTGTATTTTAAAGTATTACACATTTTAGTATTTATAATATAACTATAGTAAATAATACAATAATAATGACTTGTTATTCTTTATAACGATGTTAATATTTTACAAAACACTGGGATTCTGCTACCCTATGTGCTGCCAGTAAGAGCAATCAAATGGGCTGCCCCCAAGTATTTGGATTAAAAAATAAAATAAGGCGTAAATAATTATCAATTTATTGAAAAAGAAAAGAATTACAACACAGCTCACGAATAATATAATGAAACAACAAACAAAAATAACAAAATCATTCTGAAATTCCGGAAATAAACTTTAAAATCTAAATCACAATAAAATAAAAGAGTGCAATTTTTTCCACGAGAAAAAGAAATTAAAACTGGAAAAAATTTCCTATTTCAATTTCTTCATCATATTTTAGCCATTCCGATTAGAAGGTAAGTTTCGTGATATTTATAAGCAATGCTAAAAAATTTACGTCGTATAGAGAATCGAAGCTTCAATATGCGTATGCTAAAAATAAGTTTCACACTGTTATATATTTCATTATAAAAATTAGTTACCTTGAAAAAGAATTGAAATGATTATTATTAGCCATATGGTGCAAGGAAGCGCGAGGCTTACGCCACACCGGCCAAAAAAAAAAAAAAAAAAAAATATATATATATAAATAAATAAAAAATTCTGAATTCCCATAAGAGAGAGAGAGAGAATCAGAAGTAGAAGGGAATTACCAAGATTTGGAATCTCCTCTCTTTGATCTTCTCTGGCTTAAAATCTGTCTACCTCATTGTGTCAAATTCATCTGTTGTCTCTACCGTTCTCCCAACTCCACTAATCACTTGTAGCTCTTTGACTTCCTCTCTTTGCATCTTCACTTTCTCCAGTCCAACTTTCCTAACAGTGAGATAATTTTCCTTGGCGATTTTAATGTTCACAACTCCAGCTGGCTGCTGTTTTCTAGTCACACCGATCCAGCTGGTCGAGATGCTGAGGCTTTTGCAATTACTAATGACCTTGCACACATTGTTTATTTACCTACAAGAATAGCGGACAATCCTAATCATACAGCCAACACGCTTGATCTTTTTCTCACAAACAACCCTTCTAAGTACACGGTCGAAGTGAAAGGTCCTTTAGGCACTTCAGAGCACAACTTGGTGATTGTCTCTTCCCCAATGGAGCCTTTATCTCATGGCTATTCCCAACCTCGAGTTGTTTGGCATTACAAGAATGCAAAATGGGATGACCTGCGAGATTTCTTTTCTTCATTTCCTTCGTCGGATTAATGTTTGAAAACGTCTGATGTCAACGTTTGCTCAGATCGTGTCAGTGAAATTATTCTTGCAGGAATGGAATTCTTTATCCGACACTCCACTTTAAAATGCCGTCCTTTAAATAAACTTTGGTTTTCCAATAAATGTGCTAAGGCTGTTCAAGAGAAGAATGTTGCATATCGTAATTGGCTTGTTTCTAATTCTTCAGTTTCATTTTCTGCCTACACCAAAGCTCGTAACAATTGTAAAGTAGTTATTAATCAGTCCAAACTAGAGTTTGAACAGGCTAAGAGTAGAAAACTTTCTTCTTGCCTTAATGGTAGCCGAGCATTCTTTGGCTACCCTAATGCTCGGCTACCATTGGGGTAGCCAAAGCTATTGGCCGCAACGTTCGCCCACCTCTGTCCAAACCAGATGGTTCTGTTGTCATTTCAGCCAAGGATAAAGCTGACATGCTAGCATCCCATTTCTCTTCGAACTCATGTATTAATGATCTTGGTAAAACACCTCCCAGCCTTCCCAACTCGCTCAATTCAATGCCTCCTGTGGTCTTCCGTCAAAAGGATGTCAGGATTTTGACGAATCTTGATGCTAAGAAAGCTCCAGTTCCGGATGGTATTTCTCCACTTGTTCTCAACACCTGTGCTCCTGAACCTACTCCTATTCTTTGGCGCCTTTTTTCGCATTCTTATTCCAAAAATGTTTTTCCTTCTGCTTGGAAATTTCCTCATATCCAGCCAGTTCCTAAAAAGGGTGGAAAAAGTAGTTCCTAAAAAGACTACCTAGAAACCTTCCGTCTGATCACCGATTGCCAGTATGGATTCCATCAGTGTCGATCCACTGTGATGTTCTGGCTTATGTTACCCATTTATGGACTAATTCAATGGAAAGGTTCGGTGAAACAGAAGTAGTTGCTCTTGACATCTCAAAGGCTTTCGATCGTTTTTGGCATAAGGGTCTTCTAAACAAGTTCCATCTTATGGATTGCCAACTGTTTTTAGTAATTGGTTATCCAGTTTTCTCTCTGATCGCTCACTGAGGGTGATGGTAGATGGCTCTCTGTCTTCTAACTTCTCCACTAATGCCGGTGTCCCCCAAGGTTCAGTTCTTTCCCCCTCCATTGACTGGAAATCCTATCCATAGTTTTGCAGATGATAGCACATTGCATTCCATTTTCCATTTTGAGAATCCTTGGCCTGTTCATTCAATCAACTTCAACTTCTCGAAAATCTGCCACCAATTCCTTGAATGCTGATCTTCAGGTAATTCTCCAGTGGGGCAAAGACAACTTAGTTGATTTAAACCCTTCTAAAACTCAGTCTTGTCTTATATCTCGCAAAAAGGATTCTTCTGCTCCTATGCTTATCTTTAGTGACACTCCGATTTCTAGGCAAAATGATATATCTCTTTTGGGGATTACCCTGACTTCTGATCGCTCTTGGCACAAGCGCACATTACAAATATTGCTTCCTTTGCGTCTAAAAAACTTGGTTTTCTCTTTTGCTTTCAGCGTTACGTTTCTTCCAAACAGCTGCTCACTCTTTATAAATCGCAAATCCCCTGCCATGGAATATTGTTCCCACATCTGGGGTGGTTAATTAATGATTCATCTCTAACAGTCTCTCCACTGTCTCATGTTTCTGCTGTATGCCTCTTCTACAGATACTTCCATGGGCTTCTATAATTCCTGCTCTCTCATTCAAAACAGTCCGAACACGTGCCGCCAACATCTATATACCGTCCAACTTCAAACTCACTGAACCAACTTTTCACCTTCCTCGTTTAGTCATTCAACTGCCGTTTTCTGGAACAACCTTCCTTCATACATATTTCCTGAAACTTAGTCTACAGAAGTTCAAGTCGAAGGTCAACAAATACCTTCTTTTGTTTTCTCAACCTACAACCCAAGCAGTTTGCACCTGGTGCAAAAAAAAAAAAAAAAAAAGCACCACTAATTGCCCCAATTGCCTGAAGGTGCAAACAATGTGTTAGTATTAGCATTAGTATTGGCCACAAGGTGCAACAAAGCCTATGGCTTATGCTGCACCAGCCAAAAAAAAAAAAAACCCTAAACGCGAATAAAACAATGATATAAAAAAAATTAAATAAATTATAATAATTAATAAAAGAAAAGGAAATTAATCCTGTGCGCTTTCCTGACGCGAAGGTTCTATCCAGATGACCTTTGAATTTCCCCAAACTGTCAGCCTCTACCACCCATGTAGGCAACTTATTCCAGTAATTTTTAACTCGTTTGTTGTTTGTTTGTTATTTGGTTTTTAGGAGCATTAGCAACTAAGGCCATATTGCTCCGGGGATATGCGGTGGTCATTCCCTGACCTTTCTGCATCGTCCGTATTTGGTCACGGGCTCGAACCCCGGTCTAATCAAGAAGCGTGTGCTATGCACTGCTGCTCCTGCCTACGGAGGTGCCTTTATAACTCGTTGGCTAAAATAAAACTTCCTGCAGTCCAATCTAAACATTTCTCCCCGTAACTTGAATTTGTCCCCTAGTTCTAGCATCATTTATAATCTTGAAAATTTCGTCCTCATTCATTTTACTGATGCCTTTCAGAGCCTTAAACACCTCAATCAAATTTTCTCTAAGGTGTCTAGTTTCCAAACTCTGCAACCCACATATTTGAAGTCCTCACATGAATAATAATACTCTTGACCTACATTAAAATATGACAATCTGTTGGTAATCCCACCCCTGCCAAGTACTTTTAATCCCAGGGGCTCACAACTGGTGAGTACGGCTTGGCACACCCAGGGTCCTGAGCTGGATATCATCATTCTTCTCTTCCTCGGTGATTCCCATTTATCTCTCTCTCTCTCTGGGTAGTTCAGAATTTTTTTTTTTTTTTGGCTGGTGCGGCATAAGCCTCAGGCTTCCTTGCACCATATGGCTAATAATAATAATACAGGAAGGCCTCGCATAATGTGAATTCGATTAACGCGAATTTCAGTTAACGCTATTTGAAAAATTATACCACTTTTCACTTTATATGATGCAAATTTCCAGTTAACGCGATCTTTTTTTTTTATTATGCGATAGTTGAAAAAGATTTGAATCGCACGTTAAGCTTACCGCGAGTAGTACAGTCAATAAACAAACGTTTGCCTGCTGCCCGCCTTGGTGTGTTCCATCGGAAGAAGACGCATTACTTGTTTGTCTCCTGCTAATAAAGTCAATGCATACTTGCATAAAATTCAAATTTTTAAATGAGCCAGATGAAAATGTTACTGCGGAGATAACTGTAAAAGAATTAGATGAAATCTTTCTTATCACATAGAACCTCAAACAAAAGGTTTGAGGTTCTCTGCGATATTTATTTCGCCAGGGCCCAGAGAAGATTGTTGTCGGCTATCGGAAATTGATCGATGAAAAGAGAAAGTCAACACTGTTCAAATATTTCCGCAAGTCATTTCTTCATTGTGTATTTTATGTTAAGAGGTTCCCAAACTTTCTCGGTTCACGGTGCTCTTAGTGTCTCAGTAATTTTTTCAAGGCACACTCAGACCAAAAATATACCTAACAGTTCCGCTTAGTTGTTAGGTCCAAACAACTTAATAAGAAATGTTGAAACTGTGAACTACCTCGAGCTAGTAGTTCGCGCGGTGTCCGACAGATGTCGAGTATCGCTGTTTCCCTCGAAAATTTAAAATATTCTGCGGTGCACAGTTTGGGAACCGCTGTTGTATGCAATAAATATTTAATTCCATAATTGTTTTCATTATCTTTTACATTGTATAGTTAAAAAGTTATTTAAAAGGTATTTTTAAAATTCTTTATGGACATTCCAGAAGGTCAAGGACAATTATAATTTTTCCTATTGGTTATTATATTCAATTAACGCGTTTCCGTTTTGCGCGATGCGCTTGCGGGACGAATTAATCGCGTTAATTGAGGCCCTCCTGTAATAATATCCTCAATTGATGCTCTTCGAAAACACTTCTGGACTACCTATCTTATTACAAAAAATGTTACCCGTTTTCCTGACAATAGTCTCCCAATAAAACTAGATCACCTTCGACTACTAGACTATTCTCTTCTGGGACCCAAATCTGGGGAGCATCACTTAGCATGCCACAAGGTACTTGAGTCTTTCAGTGGTAGGAAAACCAAGGCAATGATCAAGAATGCAACATAGGATCATTTGGACAGATGTGGAAATCTGAATGAAACAGCACGATTATTTTGTAAAGGCAAAATCAAGTTTATCAAACCTGGTTAGCTATTTTTACAGAATAACTCACGAGCTGGATGCAGGAAATAATTTCTATATTGTTTACCTGGATTTCAGCAAAGCAAATAACTCAATCCTGCATGACAGGTTACTTCTAACATTCATGTTAGAATTGCAGGGAAATCCTTAGGTGTATTGCAGGATGGCTGTGGGGCAGAAGGCAAAGGATTGTGATTAATGGTTATTCTCTAGGTTGGGCTAACACAAGAATTGTTCACCAATGATTGGTATTACGACTGCTATTTTTGATTTACCTACAGTGAAAGTTTTAATGTACTGTCTTACATTGGGGGAATAGTACTCCCAAAATAATATACTCTTGGTGGACTTGAACTAAACACAGCAGAGGCAGATTTGGCAAGTAAGATAGTCTGACATGTTCTCCAAGCACAGTAGGCAAGTCTCACAGAACCACTTTTCATCTTTATAGTTTATTCATTCAACTGCCATTTTCTGGAACAACCTTCATACGTATTTCCTGAAAATTAGTCTACAGAAGTTCAAGTCTAATGTCAACAAATATCTTTCATCTTCTCAACCTCCAACCCAAGCACAGTGCTAAGTACTATAGGTTCTAATACCTCTTGTGTTTGGGGGTTTCATAAAAAAAAAAAGTGGTGAGGAATGCCCATGGTGTCCTATGAATGATTTATCAGAGAATTTGCTTATAGACATAGGAGGTCATAATCCCATCATATATGGCAATTGTAAGACACTTGGTATACTGCAGTTGAGTACAGACACTGCCCCAAAAAAAAAAAAAAAAAAAAAAAGGACATTACACTCCTTGAAAGGATCCAGAGACAGGCAATGTGCCTAGCAAAATCAGCAAATGGGTGTCCATATGAAACTTTGAACATGTGAGTTACCAAGCTTGGAATATTAAACACCTTATTGGAAACTTGATTGAGGTGTATAAGGGACTCTAAGAACTGAAAGTGAAGTTGTTTGTTTGTTGTTTGGTTTTTAGGAGCATTAGCAACCAAGGTCATATTGCTCTGGGGATATGCGGTGGTCATTCCCTGACCTTTCCGCATCCTCCGTATTTGGTGGGCACAGGCCCGAACCCCGGTCTAATCAAGAAGCGTGTGCTATGCACTGCTGCTCCTGCCCACGGAGACACCTGAAAGTGAAATGAATAAGGGTGGTATTTTCAGTTTTTATATGATTTCAGAACTAGGGGCCATAAATACAAATTGTGAAAAGGTTTCACAATTTGAATTGCAAATCACAAAGTTTGTAGATGATAATAAAATGAATTTCATTCATTTAGTAATAGGAGTATTGTGCAAGTAATGACAAAACAATGAGAACTATTTCTAGAATAAATTTATTTACTCAAGCTTTCATGTCTTTTCTCAACATCTTTGTTTACAGTTTTTGGGTGTGCGTGCACATGTAAATACATTCACAATTTAATAAACACATTCCTGATGTATTTCAGCTGCATCTAGAATTATAGCAGAGCACAGCTATTAAAAACTAGTTACAAACTATCACAGTACAGACAGAGCACAAAAAATGCATCTGCATACAGAAATTTGAAAGGAAAGAAAAAAAGGAGTACAATTCATTATAATTCTATACATATTACAGCCATAAATTACACTCAATTTAGAAGATTTCTTTTCAAGAACAATAAGATTAATACGTTAATAATAAAAACTTTTAAAGTAACAGGTTCTACTGGAATTGCTGACATTCCATCCAAAGAACAGGGGACATATATTACTTATTTCATTCAACTACATTAAATCACAGATGGCAATAATGTAATCCTAAAATAAATGAATCTCAATAAATAAGGGATGAAACATCAAGTTTAGCTATTTGCATGCTATTGCCCAATAACCTTTTTTTCTGCTAAAATTGTGATGAGATGCTGTACTCAAATATTGGCCACCAATACACCATAAGAAATCACACTGGTGTGCCATTATATAAACATGTCCACCTGATGTTATACCAAAATAAATTAATTGAATCTTTTGTATATACAAATTTGTTTTACCCCAACTAACTAACATAGTAAACCCACTCCACAAAGGTAAATGGACATTAATAAATCACTAGAATTTGATCTTCAATAACAGTGTAAACAGTCCATACAGGAAATGGAAAAAAAAAAAAAAAGGCATTAAAATTGTGCATACTAATTACTTGTAACTGATAAGATCTAAGTATCTCGCTGAATTAAAAAAAATGCAGGTCTCGCTTCCTGATAATAATAATCAAATATAGTATATAACTTGGTAAAAGGACACAAAAAGAAAAATGTGTCGTTAAAATTACAAATCATAAATAAAAATATACCTGACAAAAATTCAAGTAAAAAAATATGTATAAAATACACAAGCATGACACTATTCTTTATTAAAATAATAGAAATGTGTTGAGCAGATTTTTCTACTCTTCTCTAAAAACCAAAAAAAATAAAAATTAAGTTTTACACGTTGGCACCACAAATAGTTAAAAAATCATGTAAATGACTAGGGCTCCACAGAAGATTAACAATATTAAATACCATATGTATGTATATAAGAGGCAAAAAAACTCTGACAGAGTCAGATGGCTCTGTAAGTTGTTCCAGAAGGCACTCAAAGTTTTCAGAACTTTTGTTTCTCCCATCCCATTCCAATTCTATGAAACCATTTACAAAGGATGAGTTGTGCTCTTCCAGTTATGGCACTTTATTTTGTAACATTAATTTTAATAATAAGGTTGTATCTTGCTTTGGTTATGGCACTTTTTTTTTCACAGCTATTTTGTTTATAATAATAAAACTGCATCATTGAGAACACAAATGCACATACAACTCCAATAACAGCACACTTCTGTTCAACGATTTGCTATTGTTTACTTCAGTACCGAAAAGAAATGTAATCCATAACATCTGTAAAAAAAGGGGGAGGGAGTATGAATAATCAGAGATGGGAATTAAAACTAATAGCTCTTTCGAAAAGGATGGGATACAGCAGAGCAACCATTACTATTAAACAAATAAGTGAATAAAGTTTAATGGGAAGAAACAAATAAAATAGCTTTCTAAATTAAAAAGGGAAACATTATTTTCTAATATACATTCCAATTGATACTGATCTGCAATACAAACTTAATAAGTAATATAATGAATTGTTTGTAACCCTTATAACTGTTTCTTGCTTTAATATTCACTTCTTATTCATGGGCCCATTGAGCTGGGAGGGGGGAGAAACGCTGTAGAGGCATGTATGGAGTGATGTTGATAAGTAACAGCTAAATCGTTCTGGAAAATAAGGTATGCCGATTAGAATTATAAAGCTGAAATATTTAAAGCTATAAAAATGACAATTTTTTTTTTTGGACAACTCTTCTATTACTTCTAAATGAGGTCAACATAGAGATATTCAAGAAACAGTAACCTTGTCAGTACAAATATATTGCTCAACAAAACAGAACACGAAAAAACAGTGGTGTAAAACATGCAGCTTGCACTGAAGCGGGACAAAATTTGGTAAGGTGCATCATAGAATAAGGATGAAAGGAGAAGATAGCAAGAAACTTCGGAGAGATATAAGGGATATTTGCTGGGGTTGTATAAGAATTACAAAAAAAGGTCACATTACATCAGTATGGCATATGATCCCTTCCAACAGCTAAATAGGCGTGACAGCGGTGAACCATGCTCGACGTCAGAGTGTCTATAGTATAGGGGGAAAAGGCTGGAGGTAATTGTATAGTCTGACATGAAGTTTCCTGAGTAGCGTAGACAGGTTGCTATGACAGTTCATGCAGTTCTGTGTGGTCCCAGTAGCCATATTAGCAAGATTGCAAAGCTGGGTTTGAGCCCAGCTGTCAGTAGTCGTGGAGTTGATTGGATACTACATCATAGAATCCTATTGGATACTATGATGTGGTCACAAAGGAACTGGATGCAGGGAATAACTTTGATATCATATATTTGGATCTTAGAAAGGCTTTTGATACTTGCACACATGGGAGACTGCTGCACAAATTGGAACGGTGTGGCATTTAGAGGCCATCCCTTTATCCATGGCAACAAACTGCTGCCATGGATAAAGGGATGGTTGAGTGGGAGAAGACAGTGGTAATCAATGGACACTGCTCTTTGTGGACTAATGTTATTAGTGGAGTCCCTCAGGGTTCAGTGTTGGGTCCATTGTTGTTTTCTGTATTTATAAATGATACTGATGATGGTATATCAGGCTTAATGTCCAAGTTTGCAGATGATAGGAAGGCTGGCAGGGTTGTTAATGACACTATGCTGCTGCAACAGGATCTAGAAAAGTTGAGCAGATGGGCTGAGGTGGCAAATGAAGTTTAACATTGACAAATGAAAAGTACTACATATGGGAAGCAGTAACCCCAGAGTAACGTATCAACTGTGTTCAAGTCCAATGTCAACAAATATCTTCTTTCATCTTCTCAACCTCCAACCTAAGCACAGTACTAAGTACTATAGGTTCTAATACCTCTCATGTTTGGGGTTTACATAAAAAAAAACAAAAAAAAAACTGTGTGGAACTACACTGACAATGGTAGAGAATGAAAAGAACCTGGGGGTAATTGTGCAGACAGATATGAAAATTTTCTGAGCAGTGCAGACAGTCTGCAAGAGTAGCTCATGGTGTCTTGTCAATGATATACAAAAATTTTACTAGCAGGGATAAGGTGATTATCCCCTTGTATAAGGCAATGGTTAGGCCACACCTAAAGTACTGTATACAGGTCTGCAGGCTTCATTTTAAGAAGGATGTAGAGCTGTTGGAATGAGTACAGAGAAGGGCAAAAAGATTAGTGAATGGAATGAAGGGTTGCTCTTATGAAGAAAGGCTTAAGTTTTGCAGATTACAGTGTCTGGAGACTAGGCACCTGCGAGGTGATCTGATTGAGGTGTACAAAGTCTTGAATGGTTTGAGCATGCTCAATGCCGACGGGATTCTTCCTCTTGCTCAGAATAATCACCTGAGAGGGCAAAATTGAGGAAAGTTTGTTTGTTATTTGGTTTTTAGGAGCATTAGCAACTAAGGCCATATTGCTCTGGGATATGCGGTGGTCATTCCCTGACCTTTCCGCATCCTTCCGTATTTGGTGGAGATGGGCTCGAACCCCGAGTCTAACCAAGAAGCGTGTGCTACGCACGGCTGCTCCTTCCCACCTGGCTACAGAGGCGCCCACTGAAGAAAAACAGATGTAGGATAGATGTGCGGAGATTTGCCTTTAGCCAGTGGGTAGTTGGTTGGTGGAACAGATTTCCATCCCTTGTTGTGGAAGTTGATAGCCTAAATAAATTTAAGGCTCAGCTAGACAGGTATTTCAAATGAACGGAAGGGTGAAATGGGAGTGTTTTTTTTTTTGGCTGATGCTGCATAAGCTTGCTTTCTTGTATCATATGCCTCTACTAATCCCATTATACAAGGCAATGGTCAGGCCACACCTAGAGTAGTGTGTACAAGTCTGGAGGCATCATTTTAGGAAGGATGTAGAGTTGCTAGAACAAGTAGAAAGAAGTCAACAAGATTGGTGAAGGGAACAAAGGGTTGCTCTTACCAAGAAAGGCTTAAGTTCTGAAAATTGCAGCACCTGGAGAGTAAGCTCCTGTGAGGTGATCTGATTGAGGTGTATATGGCCTTGAATGGGATGAGCAAGCTGAATGCTGATGGTATTGTTCCCCTTGCTCAGAGTAAGAACCTGAGTTGGCATAGATTCAAATTGAGGGGAGACCATTGTAGAGTGGATGTATGGAAATTTGCCTTTAGCCAGCAGGTAGTTGATAGGTGGAACTGACTTCCATCTTTTGTTGTGGAAGTTGATAGCCTAAATAAATTTAAGGCTGAGCTGGACAGGTATTTGGAATGAATGGAGGGATGAAATGGGAGGGTATTCTTCTTTTTTTTTTTTTTTTGCTGATGCTGCACAAGCTTGCTTTCTTGCATCGTATGCCTCTAGTAATGCTAATGCTAAAATGATAGCATGCACATGCAACATCCTTTTCAAAGCTATGAATTTGCATGCAGGATGGAAAAAACTGCTAAAGGCATAACGCAAACAGTGCCCTGGAATACATTAATCATGTAATGAAGGAATGATTGTTGGACAAAAATAAATTTTCTTTTCTCTTATGTAATGGGAATGTGTACTTCCTTTAAATATAAACTTCACATCATGATTGTTTATCTGATTTCAAATGGCACCACTGTCCAACTCTGCTTAGCATTAATGTCATACAATTTCTTTATTCAAAGTAGCTTATGATAATTACATCCTTACAAATAGGATGCATTAAATGCTGTTACATTTTTCTGTATAATTAAGCTTTGTCATTTTGCAGTATGAAATGGAGATTGAAAAGGGAAGAAAGTTTCATTTGTGCTAGCTATTTAAAAAGAAAATAACTCAACATTAAGGGTGATATTTTTACTGTATAACAAATATTGTACAAAGTAAGAACAACATCCTTCGTAAAAGAGTCTTGTATGTCTTTTTGTCATTGCTTCCCCCAACATATACACAATCCAGTAAACATAAAGATGAGTTGGAGAACAAGTTCTTCTATTGCAAAACAACCAGCATCAGTGCTGGTTGTTTTGCAATAGAAGAAAGGGAGAACTTAGAATGGTTATGACAACATGTGCAAACAGATATTTCATTTTCAGTTAACTGTTTTAGTTTTCAGTTAACTGAAGTGTTGGCAGTTGGCAAGCTACTGTGTGATATAAGGATAGCAGGTACGATAGAAAAAGCTGACTAACGGCATGAATAAAGATAACAAAATTCATTATTTTTTTATTTATTTATTTTTTTCATGAAAAAAAAATAAAGTTTATCTTTTACTTTTGGTGATGAGAACAAGAGATAAATAGAAACATTGTGCAGGCTGTTTACATGTGTTTGCCGGTAATAAAATGATATGTGCTCATTGCTTCAATTTAGCAATTTATGGTGGGGGGAGAGTCATGAAATATGCAAATTAGCCCAAACCCATGCTGAAATTAGCATTAGCACTAGTAGAGGCATATGATGCAAGAAAGAAAGCTATACAGCACAGCAAAAAAAAAAAAAAAAAAAAAAAAAAAACCTTCCCATTTCACCCATCCAGTCACTCCAAATGTTTGTCTAGTTCAGCCTTAAATTTATTTAAGCTATCAACTTCCACAAGAACAGATGGAAGTCTGTTCGAGCAATCAACTACCTGCTAGCTAAAGGCAAACTTCTGCACATCTATTCAACAACTGTCTTTCCTCAATTTCAATTTATGCCCCCTCAGGTTTGTAATCTGAGCAGGAGGAAAAATCCAATCACCTTTGAGCCTGCTCAATCCATTTAAGGCCTTATACCCCTCAATCTGATCACTTTGCAGATGCCTACTCTCCAGGCACTGCAATTTGCAGAACTTAAGCCTTTCTTGGTAAGACCATCCCTTTGTTTCCCCTCTCCAGTCTTATTGCCCTTCTTTGTACTTGTTCTAGCAACACTACATCCTTCCTAAAATGTGGCTTCCACACCTGTATGCAGTACTCAAGGTGTGGCCTGACCATTGCCTTATACAAGGGGATAATCACCTCCTTATCCCTGCTAGCAAATGAACAGCTTACAATAAAACCTTTGTTTAGGTCATTGGACATGCATATTAAAAAAAAAAACAGGTAAATTTTATTTCAGGCACTATAAAGTGGGTGTTAAAGGATATCACTGATATCCACATTACAATATTGAGGGTGCATTGAATGTATTAACACAATGAAATATTCAATGTTCACTGTAAAATGTACTGATATCTGAGAGGGCAAAATTTTGAACACCCCCATACTGAGGTTCTAGTATCTTTTATTGCATACTTTTTAACATTTATTTACACCTAATTTTTAGGATTTTGTGTCTTGTAGATTTTGTAAATTAACTATTTTAATTTTTATATTTTGTTGTTTAGTTAGCTGATTCAATTATAGTGATATTAAAATTGTATTTACCAACACTTTTTTAAATAAAATATATCTCAATATAAAATATTTAATTATTCATTTTTCATGTGCTCTAATTTCTTATGATAAGAATCTGAAATCCAGAAACTCCCAAAATCTAGAAAGCCTCTGGTCTCAAGCTTTCTGCATAAGGGTATCCAGAGCTATCATTTATTATTTTTGTGTGGGTGGGGGGGGGGGAGTGCAACAAAAGCCTGTGGCTTTTTTTCACTATGTGGCTAATACTACCTTCTAACATTTTGGTACAGCTGTTTAAGATACTGATTTTTGTGATTTTCCATTCATATTTGCTTCTCAGCAAATCTAAATGTTTTAAAACAAACAAAGAACAGTGGTGGTTGCCAGTGAAGCTGCAAAGTTACAGATTACATAAAATTTCACCTAAAAATGCAATTTTGTCGTTACTCATCTATATCAATGAAAAAAGAGTTTTAACAGTATCATATGAGGTGTGGCAATAAAGTTCCCATACTGGTGCAATAAAAAGAACAAAAAGTGAAGGAACTCAAAAATGGTTTTATTTTTAATCAAAATAATCACCACCTCACTGAATGCACTTATCACACTATTCTAAATGTTTCTGAAATGAGTCGATGAAGATGTCCAAAGAAATGATGTTCAGTTTAGTGGTTACATTTTTCTTTATGTCCTCAACAATCTGAAATCTCTTTCCTTTGAGGACAGTTTTTACACCTCTGTACCTGAAGGATAAAGAATCAATGCTGCCTCACACAGGGAATGCATTTCAGTAGTCTCTGAAGCACCTGTATGTTGAAAGCAGCATTGACTCTTTATCGTTCAGGTACAAATTCCTTGCGAATCACAAAGTTTGTCAAAAAACATGATCAGCATGTCTTGATTCTGGATTCTATAAGCAAAACTCTTTGGGCCTTGGTGAAGATTTGGAAGTCCACTGCATGCTCTGATGCTTCACCTGGGTCATACTGAAACACCCAACACTTATCTCCAGTGACAACACAGTTGAGGAAATCAGGATTGTCTGGATGAAGCCTTTGCAAGATGACACTCTTCGTTGCTTCTACTCATCTGCAAGGTTGGGTGGCACAAATTTTGCACAGACCTTCCTTTTCTCTAAATCTTCATGTAGAATTTGACAAATTGTCTTTTATTCAATGCAACTCATCCATTATTCTGAGGGTGAAACGAGAATTTCAATTTCCAAAACATTTGGAACTCTGTCCTCATTTTAAGAGGTTGATGGATACTCATTTTTTGAGTCATTGTGAACATCCTCATGTCTGCTTTTGAACTGCTTATACCATTCAAACACACTGGTACAACTTAATGTTTCATCACCACAAATAGTTTTTATCATTCACACATTTCTGTTGCAGATTTTTTTAGTTTAAAGCAAAATCTGATATTCTTTTGTTACTCCATTGCAAAATTGTGAAATTGAACATTAACTGCTAACAAAGTGGTTAATTGCAACCACTGGACAATCTCTTACTGGACAATCTCTGTACCACCTTACTGGACAATCTCTGTACAGCTTACTGGACAATCTCTGTACCACCATTTGTTGCAGGAAGTTTGAACTACACCATACCACTTCCATTTATTTTCGAACTCATCAAACATGACTGCAACACCACCTGTCTTGGAACTTTACTGCCACACCTCATATTTGTTTCAAATACAGATATATACAGTTATACCCAGATATTTATTAACAAATAAAGTACAAATAAAATAAAATATAAGTACAAAAACCAGTAGCTTTCGGAACACGTGTCCCTTTATCAACTGATAAGTTAATATAAAATTTTGAATACACTACAAGCAAAGTGGCACGTTAATCATGCGTCATTGTTGTAGCACGGACGTGTGCTGCCTTACGCCAGTGATCATCCATCAATAAAACGGTTGTCTCTAGGATGGGATGCAGACGCATGCCTTTCTGGCGATTTAATGCCTTAGGGTTGTTTATTATGTTTAGTGACTCTAGCCATAGGCGGTGGTGAAAGTGTCGCGCGTGGTCCACTATCTCAAAGTCGCGCTTGGGGTCAAGATCGCGGTTGGTAGCCCAAAAATGTTCTGCGAGCACGGACTGTTCAGTTTCGGCAAGCCGGATTGCTCTGTCGTGTTCCGTGAGGCGATCCTGGAGACGTCTCGATGTCTCACCTACGTAGCAACTGTTACAGGCCTTACAGGTGATACGGTACACTACATTGCTGCGTAAGACAGGTGTGACAGGGGTCTTCACATTGGAGACAAGTGAACGTAGGTTCCTACCGGGTAATTGTATACATTTGATGTTGTAACTTCTAAGGATCTTCGAGATACGTCCTGACATTCCTGGATAGTACGGAATGTAGGCGGACGATATGCCGACTTGCTTCGGAGGTCTTGGGTTGAATGTAAGTTCTTCTGCCTGTAACAAGCATCTGTTTAGTACATCGGATGGATAACCGCATCTGGTTAGGTCCGCCTTCACACGGGAGATCTCGTTACGTCTAATTGTGTCGGTGCTGGAATGGCTCCAGGCCCTGGAGAATAGGGTGCGGGCAGTGCTATTGAGATGGCTTGGAGCGTGGCCGGACCCGTAGTTGGTGAATTGACCGCACCACATGGGTTTGCGGTATACTGAGGTCTCTAGACGTGGGCCTACGCGATGCACTAGTACGTCCAGAAACGGGAGCAAACCGTTCACCTCTGATTCTACGGTAAACTTGATGAAATTGGATAGGGAGTTGAGATGTTCTAGTAGTACCGTTTCAGAACCACGTGGTATTATGGTAAAAATATCGTCGACGTATCTACACCACGTTGTAATAGGTGTAGGTGGATTCTGGTGTATCTGCTCCTCTAGATCTTCCATGGCGATGTTAGCTACTACGGAACTGACAGGGGCACCCATAGCAGTGCCATGTACTTGTTTGTAGAGTGAGTCTTCAAAGGTGAAGATGCTGCTAGAGAGGCATAGGTTCAGGGTGGTACAGATGTCATCAGTGGATAGTGACGTCCTGGATTGGAGGCTTAAGTCGCTCTCAAGGAGCCTTCTGGCGCAGTGCACGGCCTGTTGGACGGGAATCGAGGTGAATAAAGAGACCACGTCAAATGATGCCATGACAGAGTTATCAGGAATTGAAATGTCCTTAATGATGTGAATGAATTCACTGCTGTTTTTAACGGTGTGAGATGTATTACCTATAAGAGGCGAGAGGAGGCTCGCGATGTGTTTGGACAGTTCATACGTTGGGGCACTGCAGCAAGACACTATAGGTCTGAGAGGAATACCCGGTTTATGGATCTTTGGTAATCCGTAGAATTGCGGTAGTTGGCAGCCAGTAGCACGTAGAAGATGGTGAGTCGCAGTTTTTTTTTTTTTTTTTTGATTTGGTAGTTGTTGGCGCATCGGCTTCTATGGCCATATTGCACCTCCCAAGGTTTTTGCAGTACTTTGATCCAAGCCCGAGGCGGGAATCGAACCCGCGACCTTGGGTTGCCGGGCAGGTACTTTACCCACTCGGCTAGCCCGGTCGGCTGAGTCGCAGTCGGGATCTTCTTATCTTTAAGCCATGCGTGGACAAGTTTATTAACATTTGCTTCCAGACGTTTGAAGACTTTAACGGGAGGATCAGGTAGAGGTTCATATACGTTAGGATTGAGTAATAGGGCCAAGGCTTTCTCTCGGTAGGCTGATCGGTCCAGCACAACAGTCCGGCGCCCTTTATCCGCAGGAAGTACAACGATGGAGTTGTCTTTTCTTATAGATGACAGGGCTGCACGCTGGCGGTGGTTGAGGTTTGAGTACGTTTTTCGAGTGTTGCGGAGGATTGCGGCAGTCTTGAATCGGATCTCGTTGGCAGTATCTTCTGGAAGGTTGGTAATACTGGCTTCTATACCCATAGCGAGCTGTGTGATGGGAGGTTTCGATGGTATAACGGCAAATTTCATACCGTTTGATAAAACACTCAGCTGCTCGTTGGACAGTTGTTTGTTACTTAGATTCAAGATGAAAGAAGACGTGTCGCTTGAACGAGTGTTCGCCTTTAAGGAGTTAGCTTCTATGCTTAAGTTTATGAACTTGCGCTGTTGGCGTAAGCGGTAGGTATCTGAGGTCTGATTAGCCCGATGGCAGATGGTATGTATAAGGTTTGTAAATACGGTAGGTGAGATCTTACCTTGTAGATGTTGTAACAGTCTGGACTTGTTGTAGTCAGCGTTCCTGATTTCACGGTGGAGATGGGATATCCACAAATTTAATGTGCGTAGGCTGAAGTTAAAACAGGCACGATCCATGTGAGAGTTGTGGAACAGGGCTTTGTAGCGGAACCCTTTAGGTATGATTCGATTGCTTTTGCATCTGTGTGCGAAGCGTAAATGTTGCCTGTTGCGGGCTATTGAGAGGAAGGACTTTTCTAACTGCACACAATCGTTGTAGGTATTATGGCCATAAAGTGATCGAATAGTGACAAATGGGCCTGGAGTACTGGGGTCCATAGTTTCAAATACAGATATATACAGTTATACCCAGATATTTATTAACAAATAAAGTACAAATAAAATAAAATATAAGTACAAAAAACCAGTAGCTTTCGGAACACGTGTCCCTTTATCAACTGATAAGTTAATATAAAATTTTGAATATACTACAAGCAAAGTGGCACGTTAATCATGCGTCATTGTTGTAGCACGGATGTGTGCTGCCTCTTGTTTGTGAATGAAGTGATGTGCAGAACTGCAGGAGTATTCATCTGTTACCTAATTTAACAATAGTTTTGATCAGTGACTACCATTAGAATAAGCAACAGCTCCAAATCTGGATAAAAAAAATCCATATTTTGCTATTAACTGTTCAACTATCATTTTATAACCTCATCTTAATATTTACTAAAGTGGATTAATTAAAGAAAACAAAAACGTGTGGCATCTTTTAATGTGTCCTCCAGAATTTCATTTTAAAACCAAGAGTTTCAGAACTGTGGTAACTACAGGCGTTCCAAAAATTTAGTCTATATAAAAAGTAGATTATTATTTATACATTTTTATAAGAATACAGTAAACCCCTGTTATTCGCAGTCGCTGATTTAATACAAAATGAAACCTAAAAAAATGTGAATTTTAAATCGACATGAACATTTTCCGCCATAAAAAAACATGGTCGTGGCTAAAATCATTTTTCCCGGTTAAAACAGTGTTCAGTGGGTGGGGGGGAGAGGGTGACAAAATCACGAGCGTGGATGTTTCTCGCTAATCCTTGTTCAGTATGTGCTATGCACTTGTCATGAAAGGTTTCGTCATTTGCTTTTAATTTATATGCTTATAAATTGAATAAATTTATCAATTTATAAATTGATATGCTTACAAAAGTGAAAAATCTACCGTTTTGCAGTGTGTTAGTGTAAACAGACTTTCGAACCCCTACAAAAATATGGCTACGAATAACAAGGGAATTGTGAAAAGATCAAAGGTGATGGCATTAGCGAATAAAATTCAGTTATTAGACAAAATTTCTAATGGTGAAAGTGTCTCGTCAGTGGCAAAACATTATAAAATCAATAAGTCACCGGTACGATCAATCAAAAAATCGGAAGAAAAAATCCGCCGTACTGTCCATGAAAACGCACTAATTGCTTCAAAAATTTGCTCTGTAACTCGTGATGTTAAATTAGAAAAAAATGGAAAAAGCTTTAAATCTGTGGATAGAAGACCAAACTCAAAATAAAATTCCCTTAAGTTCATTCATTATTCGTGAAAAGGCAAAACACCTTTATCAACACTTTAGCAAAACTGGTGATAGCACTGACGGGATAAGTTTTTTAGCTATAGCAAAGGCGCTGGATTGAAAGATTTGTTTGAAATTTCTAATAAATATTACATTTAATATTAAATTGTTTCTTATTTTCATTTCGATGCCTTATGCTTGCATTTCACTATGTACTGTCTATGTACATAGTCATATTATGAAGGTACATATAACACATACATAGACAAAATTTTAGACTAGTTTTTCTTATATATTTCATACTTTGGAACGGAACCCCTTTATTACTATGGGAGCCATAACTCAGTATTCGCGTTTTCGGTATTTGCGGCATTTCTCAGGAACATAACCCCCGCGAATAGCGGGGGTTTACTGTACTTAATAAAGAAATACTTATTGCTCTCCGTAGAGTAAATAAGGATGTAGTATACATTATGAACTGAATTTTATCTACTACTACTGTTTGCTCCATGACTAACTGTTACTCATTGCATAATAACATTTTATCTCAGAGGACAATGTGTGTAATATCTGAATGTAAGTATTCTTGAGTGTTTTTTGGCAAGTATACTCACATACTGTTGAAACAATTTAAATAAAGTGATTTTTATCATTCACATAAATAGAAATTTAACTTAAATCAGTGGAGCAGTGTCATATGAGGTGTGGCAATCAAGTTCCCCCAACTACAGTGACAGCAGCGAGTTATTTTTTTCCAGGCTCTTTGGTTCTCAAATTTGAACAGAACTGTAAATCAATATCTATGTATTGGAATATGATCTTCCTAATGGGTTTTTTTATTACCAATCGTCAAACATATTCCAGATCATTAACAAGTGGACGGATGAATTTATATGTGTGAATTCTTCTAACTTGTACATAATTGGCAATAATTGATGAGACAGCAGAAGAGTTGAATAATTCGTATGTGTTAATGGAAGCTTATTTAACACAATTTTGAAAAGCAGAAAACTACAACCAAACCTGGGAATATACACTTACCTCTTTTTTTTTTTTTTAACATCCTTTCGTTGTCTATATTTAACCATAATTAAAAAGGTATACACAATTAGAAATATCACTGAGGTGCTTGAGGGGTATTCAAGGAAAAATTATCATACTCACCTAGAGATAATATTTCTTCAGAGTTAGCATCCAGCCTGCGGAAGGCCTCTCTTGAAGCTTTGTATCCTAGTCCATATGTTACCCAAGCAAGTGAACAAAATTCTTGTAAATGTATTACATCTTCATTTCCTGAAAATAACTAGGAAAAAAAATTTGAATTGTTATTTATGTAGTATATAAAAATATATTTCAGAAGTAGTGGTATGATAAAGAGGTGTTCAGAAGTTAAGTATAAAGTCTAATTTTATTGCCAACTCCATAACTACTTAAAAATAATTTATAATAGAGGAATATTTTGATGTATGAGTTTGCATAACAAACTTGGCATTTATTACCATTATTTTAATATATTTTTAACAAGACTAAAGTTATTTAAATTTCCTAAATAGTTATGTATTTCTTTTAGAAAACTAATCTGTTTTTAACTGTGGGAATGATGTTCCTGTAAATGGAATCAAATTTATAACCACGAAAAAACTATTCTCATGGTTATAAATTTGTTTATACTATTTCCCACTGAAAATAAGACTTGGCCATTATATCTTAAGCCCTGTTCATGATAATGGTCGTAATTAACAACTATTAAACAAATATAAAATGTTTGTTAGAGTCAATCAGTGTACAACAATAGTAGCAAAGATGAGGGAAATCCCTGGTGCCGTCAGACAATTAACACACTTTACATTTGTACAACAATATATCTTGGATTCTGTTCTCAAGTACTGCCATTTTTCTTGTGATTGAATTTATGCCCAATATGTCTGTGCAAGTCATATAGAAGGAAAATAATGTGATAATTCTGATATAAGAAACTAAAAGAACAAGACAAGTCCTTATATTATCAGAAGCTGGATATCTGTTATCTGGCAGTCACTACTGTGAATGTGACTTCCAGATAACAGACAGGCATTCTGGTTTCAATGACTCTACATTCAAGACAATTCTGAATTAAGCTTATAAAATTTAGTGTTTGTTGGTCTGCGACAACTTTAACTGCTTCAGTAAATTTCAACTGGAAGTTTATATAAGGACAAAATAGAGAGAATACTAGCAAGATGATTGGGATCCAGCAAAACCTTAGATTTCAGTTCTGCATTGATAGTAGAAAAGCTAATAATATCTACAAAACTTAAGGATGAGGTGAGGGGAACAGGGTGAGACTTTCACAGCTAGTAGAAATTGGTTTGATAAATTTAAGCAGGGCAGTAACTTCCATTACATCTGTACAACTGGCAAATGAGCTAGTGCATACAACCATGCAGCAACTGAATTTCCTCAAAGGCTGAGAAGCAGTGAAGAAATTAATTTTAATGAGATAGCCCTTTACTGGAAATGGATACTTTCACTCAAAAACAACCATCATGATTTAAATCTTCCAGAGATTGATTAACACTGCTGCTGGGGTCTAAATTATCAGTAATTACTAATTAAAGCTCTGCTGATATATTATTTCAAAACCCCATAAACTTTGAAGGGATATTTAACAAAAGTTTCCTGCTATCTGAAAAGCTGACCTCTAAACTTAATTTAATGATAGTATCAAATTAAAATAGATCAGAAGAATAGATAAGCCCTACCAGAAGTGAATACAATGAAAACCAGTACATAAATATAGAAACATTGAAGAGAACATAAGAGGAGAGGAGAAATTAAATTGAAAGGAAGTGTTGTGGAAGCAATATGCCTAAAAATTTACATTATGTTTCAGGCAAAGGTTGTTGATTATGCTATGCAGTCACCGATACTTGCCTTTCTTTATTTCTTTTGTTACCCTTCATAATATAAGTGACTCCCGCTTAATGCTCATAATTCATTCGGAAAAACAGAGTGCTAAGTGAATCCAAGGTAAGCGAGCACTGCATTCCCATAAGATAACATATGTATTTGTGAGTTGCGGTCGGTGCCATAGGACATTTCCTAATCAATAATAAATGGTAGTAGTGAAAACCTGCACAAATTTCGGTCAAAATGTTTAATATTCAAATATTTGTACATATAAAATATTCTGCACTACATGTATATATAATTATGTGGTAACTATTTACGTATCAAAATTAAACTTATAATTCCAATTAAAATCATGAATTTAATTGATTTAAATCGATGAATTTAATCATGAAAAATGTGTCGATTTTGGGTTGTACTTTGGCTCTTTTCCCGGTAAACTAAAAGGTGTTTTAATTTTAAATCCCCTGCAGCATTACCACTGAACAATAAAGTCAACCTTCGCTGCTTTGAAACGGCATGTTTTTTTTCTTCTTTCAATATGAAACTTCTTTTAGGCATTCGTTTCCAAAAAAGTCCTGCTTCATTTATGTTAAAAACTTGTTGAGAAGTATAACACATAATACCCCTCATCAATAATTTTAACAAGTTCTTTTTTGAAAGTTTCGGCTCCTCGATCTGCACTTGCAGCTTCTACCTGGATTTTAAATCTATTCAACCAGCTCTTACTAGTTTTAAATGGTTCCACATTTTTTTTTTTTTTTAGGTGAGTTTTCTTCAGATCATCATATAGACCAATCTCTCTCTCTCTCTCTCTCTCTCTCTCTCTCTCTCTCTCTCTCTCTCTCTCTCTCTCACACACACTCTCTTTCTCTCTCTCACTCTCTTTTTTATAATATTTAACTTAACTGAATTCTGCATTGGATATTATCTTAAATAAAATTAGTTAAAGTCTCTCCATTTCAATCCTAATAGCTGGCCTAGCCCTAGTTGCTTGCAGTGGAACAGCTGTCTTTCCCACTGCTAAAATTAATTCTTTATTTTTTATAATTGTTCTTACAGTTAAACTTGCCAGTGCTAAATTATGGCACATATCCGCTTGTCGTTGACTGGAATCGATTCGCTTCAAAATGTCTAATTTAATTTTCAAATTCAGTCTTTTTCTTACATTTATAATCTCCGTACTGCGACCAGATGTTGTTGCCTTTTCATTCTTATCCGCCCTTATTAACTCTTGGAAAATGTAACTGCATTGGTTGCATTAATTATGATACAACGTTCGAGTAAACTGTCTGTTATACACGATGTCTAATACTGTACTGAGTGATGACTAGACTTCAGATAAATGCATATAACGCAAATATTACAAGCAATATACTCAATCATTTTTTAAAATGTTGATCTCGGAACTACATAACAAGTCACTGTACTGCAATTAAATTAGCATGCGAGAAAATTTCACTGAGCGTGGGAAACGTTTTAATGCTGCTATGCTATTCATTTTCAAGCTATCAACTCCATCAAATGAAACGATTTCATTAAATATACCAAAAATGCAATCTGTAAAAGAGTGTTATAGTGATTTGTGACAGCGTTATAGTCAGACACGGGTTATAATATAAGAACAGCGTTATAGCAAATCAGTGTAAAGTGAACCACATTATAACGAGTGTCTACTGCACAGTGGATTCTGGTTATTTGAGTCACCGGTTAATCGGGGCAGCTGTTTATTTGGGACAAATCTTAAAGAACAGAACCAATTGAGAAAATAGCCAGGGTTTACTTAGCTTAATTTGGACAACATGCCATTTAATCGGGGCAGGATACCGCAGCACTCGAGATTACCCTACGATTGTCTCCAACCAAACCACGTGGTATGGTCGGATTTCTGGAGGTCACAGCCATAAAACAATAAAAACAATTAGCAGTCCCCTGTTTATTAGGCTTTCCTGTTAGTGCTTCAATCATATAAAAAAATTAATTTTCAGAATCTGCTCTTCATTCCTATTTTTTAAGCTACATAACTTGTTACTCTGTTCTCACTTGTGAGAATCGTGTTACTTGAGATTTGTGTGTGCGCCGTGTTCTTTGTTATTGATTGCTTATCTTTCTTACTGTTTTAAATTTAACCCCCACTCACAAATGTCAGTGAACAGAAATGTCAACTCATTAGTATGTACATATTACAGTACATATTAATTAAGCTATGTGCGTAAGAGTAAATTTATTTTTATTTTGCTAACCTGTGGAAAATATTCTTTCGATTTTCACAAAAATTAATTGGTAACACTTTATTATGTTATCAATTAATTTTTTAATTGGTAACATAATAAAGTCTAAATTTGAACTTAATACAGTATATATTTACTTTTAAAGCCTGTGGATAATATTCCTATTTTTTTTTGCTAATTAGAATCGCTGTTTAATAGAATTAAACTTTAATTCACAAACGTGTTGATGTTGTTATTTGGTTTTTAGGAGCATTAGCAACTAAGGCCATATTGCTCCGGGGATGTGCGGTGGTCATTCCCTGACCTTTCCGCATCCTCCGTATTTGGTGGTGACGGGCTCGAACCCCGGTCTAATCAAGAAGCGTGTGCTACACACTGGTGCTCCTTCCCACCTGGCTACGGAGGCGCCATCCACAAACGTGATCACAATGACCGGCGCTTACTACATATAGTATAGTGAATGGTGCTTTACTATGGTGAGTCCATCGTAACGTGATTTGATCGAACAAAAATCAATCGTAAAGCTGTATTTTTAACTATTTACGTGAAACTTCGCATAATTGGGGCAGCCGTTTAATGAGGTCAAAATGAACTAGTCCTGATGTGTCCCAAATAACTGGAATTGACTGTGAATTAATTAAAATGGCTACAGTGAGCTTAGTTGCTAGACACTGCTCATATTGCCACCTATAGTGCTTTTGGTTTTGCATTTTGAGGGCATTTCAGGGATATTGTTTTAATTTTTAATAAGTGCCATCGTCACCATCATTGGCCATTTTCAATCCACTGCGGGATGAAGGACTTTCCAGCAACTTTCCAGTTTCTTCTGTTTTCTGCAACAGCCATCCATTTACTACCAACGAACTCTTGAATTTCATTTGTTCACTTCCTCTGTTGTCTTCAAGTTTTCTTTTAGTTCCTCTTAGGTACCATTCTGTTATTTTCTTAGTCCATATGTCACCCTGTCTTTGAGCTATGTGTTCTGCTCAAGTCCATTTCAGTTCTTTTGTTTTGATAAGAATGTCCTTTACTTGTGTTTGCTGCCTAATCCACGTGTTTCTCTTCTTATCTAACAGCCTGATTCCTAATATAATTCGTTCCATTCTTTGCTGTTTAGTTTTCAGCTTCTCTTCCATTCTTTTGGTGAATGCTCAAGTTTCACTTCCATAAGTCATGGTGGGGAGTATACATTGGTTCATTATTTTACGTTTCAGACAAACTGGGATATTGCTCTTCAGTATGTGACTATATTTTCTGAATGCTATCCATCCAAAATTTATTCTTCTCTTGACTTCCAGCCATTTATCATTGTTACAGTACATGAATCGACCTTTTCAATTTCTACTCCTTCAATGATTATATTCCTTTCTGTGGCATACTTGTTCATCATTACTTTTGTAGTAGTAGTAGTAGTAGTAGTGGCATGTGATGCAAGAAAGCAAGTGTATGAGCTTATGCAGCATCAGCCAAAAAAAAAAAAAAAAAAAAAAAAAAATCACACCATTCCCTCCAAATGCCTGTCCAGTTCGTCCTTAAATTTATTCAACCTATCAACTTCCACGACAGATGGAAGTTTGTTCCAGCAATTAACCACCCGCTGGCTAAAGGCAAATTTCCGCACATCTATTCTACATCTGTCCTTTCTTAATTTGAATTTATGCCCCCTTAGGTTCGTAATCTGAACAAGTGGAAGGATCCCATCAGAATTCAGCGTGCTGAACCCATTCAAGGCCTTATACACCTCAATCAGATCACCGCGCAGGTGCCTAGTCTCCAGCCACTGCAATTTGCAGAACTTAAGCCTCTCTTGATAAGAGGATCCCTTCATTCCCCTCACCAATCTTGTTGCCCTTCTCTGTACACGCTCAAGTAAATCTACATCCTTTCTAAAATGAGGCCTCCAGACCTGTACGCAGTACTCAAGGTGTGGCCTGACCATTGCCTTATACAGAGGCATAATCACCTCCTTCTCCCTGCTAGCAAAATTCCTATATATCATTGACAAAACCCCATGACCTGCCCTGGCAGCCTGTATGCATTGCTCAGAAAACTTCATATCTGCCTGCACAATTACTCCCAGGTCTTTTTCATTTTCTACCACCTTAAGTGTAGTACCACACAGTTGGTTCGTTTCTCTGAGGTTACTTCTACCCATATGCAGTACTTTGCATTTGTCAAGGTTAAACTTCAGTTGTCACTTCTTAGCCCAACTGCCCAAATTATCCAGATCCTGTTGCAGTAGCACACTTCCATTACTGTCATTAACAACCCTGCCAACCTTTGTGTCATCTGCAAACTTCAACATTAAGCCTGATATACCTTCATTAATATCATTGATAAATATACAAAACAACAGTGGACCTAACGCCGAACCCTGTGGGACACCACTAATAACATTAGTCCAAGAAGAGCAGCACCCATTGATTACCACCCTCTGTCTTCTCCCACTTAACCATCCTTTTATCCATTGTAGCAACTTACCCTTAATACCATTCTGCTCCAATTTGTACAATAGTCTTCCAAGCGCAACAGTGTCAAAAGCTTTCCTGAAATCCAAATATATGATATCAAAACTATTTTTTGCATCCAGTTCCTTTGTAACCACATCATAATATCCTATCAAATTTGTCAGACAAGACTTTCCCTTAACAAACCCATGCTGTGTCTGAATTATTGCTGCAGTCTTGTCTAGATGATCCTGCAATTCATCTTTAACCAGTGACTCCATTATTTTACCAGGAACAGAAGTTAAACTAACTGGTCTGTAATTACTCGTGTCACCCTTCGATTCCCCCTTTGTGAATTGGGGATACATTTGCACATCTCCAGTCCGTGGGAACCTCCCCTGAGTCCAAGGACGCTCTCATAATTATGGCTAAGGGTCTCATAATTATGGCTTAGTTGCTTTGCCGCCTCCTTTAATATAACTTCAACAATTTCTCTTCCACTTTGCTCTCAGTTATTCCAAAATCATTAAGTATCCTGCTACAATTTGATAACCTTCTGCCATTTTGAAACCTTAATAATTCCTCATGTGTGAATGTAGATGCAAAATACTCATTCAGTTTGTTTGCTATCTGAGCAGGATCATCAACAGTCGAACCATCGATGTCAAGTGGACCAATCTGATTCATCCCCTTCCTTTTAGAGTTTATATAAGTAAAGAAATCCTTGCTGCTGTTTTTCTTAGCATCTTTTGCCAAGGATTTCTCGTAATCTGCCTTCACCTGCCGAACCTCCTTTGTGACCTGATTACAGATTAACTTATATCTGCCATAGGCTTCTGAGTCGCTTGATAATTTATATGCAACCCATGCATTTTTCTTCTTTGTTACGAGTCTCATTAGTTCATTTGACAACGATTTAGGCCTAAAGCTTGAACAATATTTCTTAATAGGTATGAAACTTTTAGTAGCTTCCACGATTAATTTCTTGAATGCTTCCCACTTAGAATTTACTGTTGGTAACATCGTCAGTTGATCCCACTGTACAGAATTTAAAACTGTCGGAGACCACTGTACTCACCTTTACGGAAGCAAAAACCCTTTCCTTTACCCCTGATGGTAATTAAATCTTTAAGTAAATCCCACGTCAGTACACTGTGATCACTGCCACCTTGTGGTTCTTTTATCTGCAAATTCCTAATACATGAATGATCACTGCTGATAACCAGATCAAGAGTATTACTTTCTCTGGTTGCCTCTCGAACATGCTGCTGTAAAAAACAATCATCCAATAAATCCACAAAAGTCTGACTAGTGTGTGAGTGACCAACCCACAAGTTCCAGTCAATGTTCCAGTCAGTTGTTATGGGCCTTTATGAGACCTTGAAGGACAGGGTGGATGCCCTCGAAGGAAATAAATTGAGGGGCCCATCAAGCTCTCAGCTGCCCACATCAACGCCAGAGCTTGCACTTGGTCATCAGGCAACACAGGGGCAGCCCCCTAGGCAGAATGCGCTGGTCCCACAGGAACAATAGTTATTAGTGACTCTATTGTCAGGGAAACGGGGAACATACTTTGTAAAAAGGATAGGTGGAATAGGACCAGGGTATGTCTGCCAGGGGCAAAGGTTGATGACGTTGTAGAGCGGATATCATCTTTTAAGGGCACAAAGGGTGATATAGTTGTACATGTTGGCACTAATGATATTAAGAGTAGGAGACCGGCGGAATTACTTAGCAAGTACAGGTCACTGTTGAAAAAAAGCCGTGAATTAGGGTTGAACTTGAAAGTGTCTGCAATTCTGCCCAGACACGATAGGAGGGAGTATATGATGAGAGCCTTGTCGATCAATTCGGCCCTGGAGGGATTGTGCAAGGCTCAAGGGGTAGAATTTTTTTCAGCCTGGACTGTACTTGTTAACAGGAGAGATTGCTTCTACAGGGATGGGATACACTTAAATAGAAAGGGTGCAAGAATTTTTGCTGATGCTGTCGAGGCAGTGTTAGGTGGGTCGGAAAACTGCTAGTTGGGGGGGATACAAGGACTAATAGATTAACAGTAGCCACTGGCAGAGGTGGAAGTGATTCTTGCACTGCTTCTATTCAAATGAGCAGAAGTCTGAAAAACAAGATGCAGGATATTTCAGAGACTGCTGGTAGTCATTGCGTTACAAGTAAACACATGGGTTGTGTTAGGGTAGCTAAGAATAGAAACAGGTGCATGTATACCTGCATGTACACCAATGCTAGGAGTTTGGTAAATAAATTTGATGAATTTGAGGTATTGCTCAAAACATCAAAGGCAGATATTGTTGGGATATCAGAGACGTGGTGTCACACAGATATAAGTAATGCGGAACTGGAATTTGGGGAATACAATGTATATAGAAAGGATAGACAGGACAGGAGGGGAGGAGGGGTTATGCTATTAATTAAGAAACACAAAGTCAAAGGAAGTGAAGCCAGTTGACATCGATGGACAGGGCAGTGTCGAGTCAGTTTGGTGTGACTTAAGCATAGGGAAATCAAAATTGAGAGTAGGAGTGTGCTATAGGCCTAATGACTCTGATGAGTATAATAATATATTGTACAGGGAAATAGAGTGGGCCAGTAAATCAGAGAGTCTTATAATGGGGGATTTTAATTTCCCAGATATTGACTGGAATTTGTGGGTTGGTCACTCGCACACTAGCAAGGCTTTTGTGGATTTATTGGATGATTGTTTTCTACATCAGCATGTTCGTGAGGCAACAAGAGGGAGCAATACTCTTGATCTGATTATCAGTAGTGATTCTTCATGCATTAAGAACCTGCAGATAAATGAACCACTAGGTGGCAGTGATCACAGTGTGTTGAAGTGGGATTTACTCAAGGAGGTAACTACCATCAGAGGTAAAGGGAAGGGCTTTTGTTTTCGTAAAGGCGACTATGATGGTCTGAGACAGTATTTAAATTCTATACAGTGGGACCAACTGATGATGTTACCAACAGCAAACTCAAAATGGGAAGCATTCAAGGAACTAATCTTGGTGGCTACCAGGCTTTACATACCAACTAAGAAATATTGTTCAAGGTTTAGGCCTAAATGGTTGTCAGATGGACTAATGAGACATGTGGCAGAGAAGAAAAATGCATGGGATACATACAAATTAATGGGTGACATGGAAGCCTATGATAGATATAAGTTGGTCTGTAACCAAGTCACAAAGGAGATTAGGCAGGCAAAGGCAGACTACGAAAAATCCTTGGCAAAGGATGCAAAGAAAAACAGAAAGGAGTTCTTTACATACTTGAACTCGAGAAGGAAAGGGATGAATCAGATTGGTCCACTGGATATTGATGGTTCAACAGTTGAGGATCCTGCTCAGGTGGCTAACAATCTAAACGAGTATTTTGCATCTACATTCACGCATGAGGAGTTATTCAGGAAGGAGAATGATGTAGGTAAAGTAAACATTGGCAGTGAGCTGGATGATTTTGTAATAACCGAGAGGAAAGTGGAGGAGAGATTGTTGAGGATAAACATAAATAAGGCACCTGGGGTGGATGGGATCTATCCAATTATATTAAAGGAGGCAGCAAAGGAAGTATGCAAACCCCTAGCCATAATTATGAGAACTTCTTTGGACTCAGGGGAGGTACCCATAGACTGGAGATGTGCAAATGTAACCCCAATTCACAAAGGAGGATCAAAGGCTGACACAAGTAATTATAGACCTGTTAGTTTAACTTCTGTTCCAGGTAAATTAATGGAGGCACTGGTTAAAGAAGCACTGCAGGATCATCTAGACAAGAATTCAGTTATAGCTCAGACGCAGCATGGTTTTGTTAAGGGCAGGTCTTGCCTGACCAATTTGATTGGATACTATGATGTAGTCACAAAAGAACTGGATGCAGGGAATAACTTTGATATTATATATTTGGATCTTAGAAAGGCTTTTGATACTGTTGCGCATGGAAGACTGCTGCACAAATTGGAGCAGTGTGGCATTGGAGGCAAATTGCTGCTATGGATAAGGGGATGGTTGAGTGGCAGAAGACAGAGAGTGGTAATCAATGGACACTGCTCAACGTGGACTAATGTTATTAGTGGAGTTCCTCAAGGTTCAGTGTTGGGTCCATTGTTGTTTTCGGTGTTTATGAATGATATTGATGATGGGATATCAAGTTTAATGTCTAAGTTTGCAGATGATACAAAGGTTGGCAGGGTCGTTAAGGACACTACTGACACTATGCTGCTGCAACAGGATCTGGAAAGGTTGAACAGATGGGCTGAGAGGTGGCAAATGAAGTTTAACATTGACAAATGTAAAGTACTACATATGGGTAACAGTAACCCCAGAGCAATGTATCAACTCTGCGGTACTACACTGACAGTGGTGGAGAATGAAAAGGACCTGGGGGTAATTGTGCAGGCAGATATGAAGTTCTCTGAGCAGTGCAGACGAGCTGCAAGAGTAGCTCATGGTGTCTTGTCAATGATATACAGGAATTTTTCTAGCAGGGATAAGGAGGTGATTATTCCCTTGTATAAGGCAATGGTTAGGCCACATCTTGAGTACTGTATACAGGTCTGGAGGCCTCATTTCAAGAAGGATGTAGAGCTGCTGGAACGGGTACAGAGAAGGGCAACAAGATTAGTAAATGGAACAAAGGGTTGCTCTTACGAAGAAAGGCTTAAGTTTTGCAAATTACAGAGTCTGGAGACTAGGCACCGGCGAGGTGATCTGATAGAGGTGTATAAGGCTTTGAATGGTTTGAGCATGCTCAATGCCAATGGGATTCTTCATCTTTCTCAGAATAATCACCTCAGAGGGCATAAATTCAAATTGAGGAAGGACGGATGTCGGATAGATGTGCGGAAATTTGCCTTTGGCCAGCGGGTGGTTGGTTGATGGAACCGACTTCCATCACTTGTTGTTGAAGTTGATAGCCTAAACAAATTTAAAGCTCAACTGGACAGGTATTTCGAACGAACGGAGGGGTGAAATGGGAGAGGGTTTTTTTTTTTTTTTTTTTTTTTGGCTGATGCTGAATAAGCTTGCTTTCTTGCATCATATGCCTCTACTAATGCTAATGCTAATGCTAATATCTGGGAAGTTAAAATCCCCCATTATAAGACATTCCGATTTACTAGCCCACGCTATTTCTCTGTACAATTGTTCATTGTACTCATTCAAGTCATTAGGCCTATAACACACTCCTACTCTTATTTTTGCTTTTGCAGTGCTTATGTCACACCAAACTGACTCAACAGTGCACTGTTCATCTATATCAACTGGATGCACTTCTTTTGATTTTATGTTTTTCTTAATTAACAGCATAACACCTCCTCCCTTCCTATCCTGTCTATCCTTTCTGTACACATTGTACTCCCCAAATTCCAGTTCGGCATTCCTTATATCTGTGTGACACCACGTCTCTGATATCCCAACAATATCCGCCTTTGATGTCTTGACCAACACTTCAAATTCATCAAATTTATTTACTATACTTCTAGCATTTACTATACTTCTAGCATTCTTTTTTTAGCCATATTCATTTTTAGTCAGAATAAGGGTACTGTTGTGAAAATCTATTGCATTGACAGTCTGATAGTCAGTTACAGTTCAATGCATTAATTTGTGTAACATTTGAAATGCAGTGATTCCACAGCAATTGTCCTGTGACCTTCCAACAAGATGGGAATGAATGATCATAATATTATTTTCAATTTTAAGTTGTTTCATTTATTGGTCATGTTACTGTGGATGGTTTATGGTATCAAATTTGTGATATTTTATATTTATATGACTTGAGAGTTGTTTTAGGGGATACTGGTCTAAATTTTTAGGTATTCCATCCATAACACTCTTCTTCTCAATTTAATTATCTCCCCTTTATGTTTCCTTCTGTGTTTCAATATTTAGCTTCTGTGTTCCAATGTATTCACTTCTTGCAAGGCTTATCGATTATGCTGACTATTTTAATAATTCATCATCACCATCTGCATTCCGATGTTCCGTGGGTCGACGTAAAAAGCCATGCCCTGTCCATGTACTTCTCTCCATCATTGATTTCATTCCAATTTCCCCGTCTCTTAATGACATTGGTCTTTATCATGTGCTGCCACCTCATTCTTGGTCTCCCCCTTGGCCTTTTGTCCTTTAATTGTAAATCAAACATTCTTCTCGGCAAATGCCTCTTGTTCATCCTCTTGACATGTCCAAACCATTTCAAATGGAGCCTTTCAATCCTGTCCTGGAGTTTTTCAATCTGAATTCTCTCCCTAATCACATCATTCTTGATTTTGTTGAACTTTGTCTTTCCTGCTTTGCTCCTTACAAATCTCATTTCTGCCCCCAGTATTCTGCTTTCATCTTTTTTTCCTCATAGTCCAAGTTTCAGATGCATATGTCATAAATGGTATGTAATAGGTCTGGTAATGGCCTTCATACAATTTAGTGGTATGTTCTTATTCCAGATGAGATCTCTTGCCTGCCTGTAGAAATTCCTGTCCGCTTTTATCTTGCTACTTATTTCGTCTATCACTCGGGTATTTGTGATTGTGCTTCCAAGATATTCGAAGTTGTTAACCATTTTAAGCTTATTCCCTTCCATTGTAATGTATATGTCAGGCTTGCCACTCCTCTTTAGAATCATTACGTCATACTAGCCCACATATCAACTTGCCGTTGCACTTGTTCTCTGCTCTCTCCCCAAATACAGAGGTGATCTGTGAAAATCATGACTTTCATCTGGTCTTCTCCAAATTGCTTTGCCACTCTACACTGCACAGCATTCATGACAGCTATTAATAGCAGTGATAACAGGATGCCTCCTTGCCTCAAACCTGATGTTATTTTGAATCTCTCTGTTAATCTCACCACCGTTCTTAGTTTGCTCACTGTGTTGGTGTGGATATTCTCAAAATTCTCTCCGCAAGATGTTCCCCTAACCCCAAGTTTCTCAAAACCTCCCACACTTTTTCTCTATTCACGGCATCAAACATTTTCTTTATGTCCAAAAATGCCATCCATAATTCTTTGTGTTCATAACATTTTTCCAAAAGCTGCCTGATGCAGAAAATTAGATCCACTGTTGATCTGCCAGGTCTAAAGCCATATTGTTCCTCAGCCATCTAGTTTTCAATCGTTCCTCTTCTATTCCGCTCCAACATTCTCTCTCTCATACAGCTTACTCACGTGATGTCAGTGTTATGCCTCTATAATTTGAACAATTCCTCCTGTTCCCCTTTACCATTAGCATTAGAAGAGGCATATGATGCAAGAAAGCAGGCTTATGCAGCATCAGCCAAAAAAAACAAAAAAAAAAAATCACTTCCATTTAACCCCTCCGTTCATTCCAAATACCAGTCCAGCCAACTACCCGCTGGCTAAAGGAAAACTTCCGCACATCTATCCTACAACTGTCTTAACTCAATTTGAATTAATGCCCTCTCAGGTGATTATTCTGAGCAAGACGAAGAATCCCATTAGCATTGAGCATGCTCAAACCATTCAAGGCTTTATACATCTCAATCAGATCACCTCGCAGGTGCCTAGTCTCCAGACACTGTAATTTGCAAAACTTCAGCCTTTCTTTGTAAGAGCAACCCTTTGTTCCATTCCCTAATCTTGTTGCCTTTCTCTGTACTCGTTCCAACAGCTCTACATCCTTCTTAAAATGAGGCCTCGAGACCTGTATACAGTACTCAAGGTGTGGCCTGATCATTGCCTTATACAAAGGGATAATCACCTCTTTATCCAAGCTATAAAAATTCCTGTATATCACTAACAAGACACCACGAGCTACTCTTGAAGACCATCTGCACTGTCAGAAAACTTCATATTTGCAAGCATAATTACCCCCAGGTCCTTTTCATTCTCTACCATTGTCAATGTAGTATCACAGAGTTGATACGTTACTCTGGGGTTACTGCTTCCCATATGTAGAACTTTACATTTGTCAATGTTAACTTCATTTGCCACCTCTCAGCCCATCTGCTGAACTCTTCTAGGTCCTGTTGCAGCAGTGTACTGTCACTAGTGTCCTTAACAACCCTGCCAACCTTCGTATTGTCTGCAAACTTGGACATTAAGCTTGATATACCATCATTAATATCATTTATAAATACAGAAAACAACAATGGACCAACACTGAACCCTGAGGTACTCTACTAATAACATTAGTCAACAATGAATGAGCAGTGTCTATTGATTACCACTCTCTGCCTTCTCCCACTAAACCGTCCCTTTATCCATAGCAGCAATTTGCCTCCAGTGCCACACTGCTCCAATTTGTTCAGCAGTCTTCCATGTGCAACAGTATCAAAGGCCTTCTAAGCTCCAAGTATCAAAGGCCTTCTAAGCTCCAAGTATATGATATCAAAGTTATTCTTTGCATCCAGTTCCTTTGTTACCACATCATAGTATCCAATGAAATTGGTCAGGCAAGCCTTTTCCTTAACAAAACCATGCTGTGTCCAAGCTATAACTGAAGTCTTGTCTAGATGATCCTGCAGTGTTTTTTTAACCAGTGCCTCCATTAATTTTCCTGGAACAGAAGTTAAACTAATAGGTCTATAATTACTTGTGTCAGCCTTTGATCCTCCTTTGTGAACTGGGGTCACATTTGCACATCTCCGGTCCATGGGTACCTCCTCTGAGTCCAAGGAAGCTCTCATAATTATGGTCAAGGGTAAGCTTACTTCCTTTAATATAACTGGATAGATCCCATCCATCCCATGTGCCTTTTTTATGTTTATCTTTAACAATTTCTCCTCCACTTTCCTCTCAGTTATTACAAAATCATCTGGCTCAATGCCAGAGTTTAATTCATCTCTGGCATTCCACTCCCTGAATAATTCCTCATGTGTGAATGCAGATGAAAAATACTCATTTAGTTTGTTAGCCACCTGAGCAGGATCATCAACAGTTGAACCATCAATATCCAGTGGAACAATCTGATTCATTCCCTTCCTTCTAGAGTTTACATAGGTAAAGAACTCTTTTCTGTTTTTCTTTGCATCCTTTGCCAAGGATTTCTCATAATCTGCCTTTGCCTGCCTAATCTCCTTTGTGACTTGGTTACAGATCAGCTTATATCTATCATAGGCTTCTGTCTTGTGTTAAGTGTTAATTTATATGTATCCCATGCATTTTTCTTCTCTGCCGTATGTCTCATTAGTTCATCTGACATCCATTTAGGCCTAAACCTTGAACAGTATTTCTTAGTTGGTATGTAAAGCCTAGTAGCTTCCAAGATTAATTCTTTGAATGCTACCCATTTTGAATTTGCTGTTGGTAACATCATCAGCTGGTCCAAACGTATAGAATTTAACTACTGTCTCAGACCTCGGTAGTCGCCTTTACGAAAGCAAAAACCTTTCCCATTACCCCTGATGGTAGTTACCTCTTTGAGTAAATCCCACTTGAGCACACTGTGATCATTGCCAACTAGTGGTTCCTTTATCTGCAGATTCTTAATGCACGAAGAATCACTACTGATAATAAGATCAAGAGTATTACACCCTCTAGCTGTCCCCCCAAACATGCTGATGTAGAAAACAATTGTCCAATAAAACCACAAAAGCCTTGCTAGTGTGTGAGTGACTAACCCACAAATAACTGTCAATATATATGGGAATTTAAAATCCCCCATTATAAGACTCTCTGATTTACTGGCCCACTGTATTTCCCTGTAGTTTTTTATACTCATCAGAGTCATTAGACCTATAACACACACCTACTGTCAATTTTGATCTCCCAATGCTTGTCACACCAAACTGACTTGACACTGCACTGCCCAGCGATGTCGACTGGCTTCACTTCCTTGGATTTTATGTGTTTCTTAACTAATAGCATAACCCCTCCTCCCTTCTTATCCTGCCTATCCTTCCTGTTCATTGTACTCCCCAAATTCCAGTTCTGCATTCCTTATATTTGTGTGACACCACGTCTCTGATATCCCAACAATATCTGCCGTTGATATTTTGAGCAATACCTCAAATTCATTAAATTTATTTACCAACTCCTAGCATTGGTGTATATGTAAGTATACATGCACCTGTTCCTATTCTTAGCTACCCTAACACAACCCATGCGTTTACTTGTTCCGCAATATCTCCCAGCAGTCTCTGAAATACCCTGCATCTTGTTTTCCAAGCTGCTGGTCATTCCAATAGAAGCAGTGCAAGAATCACTTTCACCTCTGCCAGTGGCTACTATTAATCTATTAGTCCTTGTATCCCCCCCCCCTAGTAGTTTTCTGGCCCACCTAACACTGCCTCGATAGCATCAGCAAATATTCTTGCACCCTTTCTATTGAAATGTATCCCATCCCTGTAGAAGCAGTTTCTCCTGTTAAAGCACAGACCAGGCTGAAAAAAATTCTATCCCTTGAGCCTTGCACAATCCTTTCAAGGCTGAATTGATCGACAAGGCTTTCATCATATACTCCCTCCTATATTGTGTCTGGGCAGAATTGCAGACACTTTCAAATTCAACCCTAGATCATGGCTTTTTTTCAACAGTGACCTGTACTTGTTAAATAATTCCGCTGGTCTCTTACTCTTAATATCATTAGTGCCAACATGTACAACAATATCACCTTTTGTGCCCTTAAAAGATGATATCTGCAACGTCATCAAACTTTGCCCCTGGCAGACATACTCTGGTCCAATCCTTTTTACATACCATGTGCCGATCGGGCTAGCCGGGTGGGTAAAGTGCCTGCCTGGCAACCCAAAGGTCGCGGGTTCGATTCCCGCCTCGGGCTTGGATCAAAGTACTGCAAAAAAACCTTGGGAGGTGCATTATGGCCACAGAAGCCTATGCGCCAACAACTACAAAAAAAAAAAAAAAAAAAAAAAAACATACCATGTTCCCTGTTTCTCTGACAATAGAGTCGCCAACAACTACCAGTTTCTGTGGGAACAGCGTATTCTGCCTTGGGGGTTGCTGCTGTGTTGCGTGATGTGGGCAGTTGAGAGTTTGATGGGCCCTCAATTTAGATCCTGAGAGGGCATCCACCCTGTCTTTCAATCTCTCATACAGACCCATAACAACACTGAGTTGTCGCCTGATTTCCTCACACCTTCTTGAATAATGGGATGATCAAACCTTCTTTCCAGTCCTTTGGCACCTGTCTCTCAAACCCAGATCTTGCAAAAGTCTGTATGTCCACGTTATTCCTGCCTTGCCTGTAGTCTTCAGCATCTCTACATTTATCTCATCCATACTGGCAGACTTACCTGTCGATGTATATTACCCCAGGGGGGCTCACATCTGGTGAGTATGGGCTTGGCACACCCAGGGTCCTAAGCTGGACATCATCATTCTTCTCATTCTTGGTGATTTCTTTCTACTTCTGATTCTTGTTCTCACTCTCTCTCTCAGGGTAATTCAGAAATTTTTTTTTTTTGGCTGGTGCAGCATAAGCCTCAGGCTTCCTTGCACCATATAATAATATTAATAATAATAGGAAGGAAGAAAATGTCAATGCATAAAGTGGAGTTCAAAATGAATACGTACATCATGCAAGCATACTACGAAATAACGAAGCTGGAGAACGATATGACAACGTACAGGGCAAGGCTACATACCAAGTGGCTGGAACGATTCCCAGATATTCAGGTCACTGAACAGCGAATAGTGGATCAGAGAAGGATCATCGTCACGAAGAACCTGCTAGCTCCTGAAATCTTGGAAAAAATCAAGCAGGATGTGAGCGATCAGCTACAAAGGATAAAGAATACGGTCAATACAGAACTAGAGGAGGAAGAACGTACCACACTAACCTGAGAGAAAGAGCAAGAAGAAATACAACCCACAGCAGCTGAAGTGGAAAGAGACGAGGTCATGATATCCCGAATAGAGGACAAGTAGAAGAAGAAGGCCCTAGCAGAATTCAAAGGAATGGATCCCACAAAGACCTGTGTAATATCGAAGCAGAGGCCCAATAGAACCTTGTGGAGAGTCACAGAGTCTCAATCAGCAAATAATACCATTTCAGGTGTATTCAACTCTAGCAGTAAGCTACAGAATCTTGAAATAACTGGGAGTAAAGTGGAGGAGAAACTGTTGAAGATAAACACAAGAAAGGCACCCGGGGTGGATGGGATCTATCCAGTTATATTAAAGGAGGCAGCAAAGGAAGTAAGCAAACCCTTAGCCATAATTATGAGAGCTTCCTTGGACTCAGGGGAGGTACCCATAGACTGGAAATGTGCAAATGTGACCCCAATTCGCAAAGGAGGATCAAAGGCTGACACAAGTAATTATAGACCTGTGAGCTTAACTTCTGTTCCAGGAAAATTAATGGAGGCACTGGTTAAAGAAGCACTGCAGAATCATTTAGATTCTGCTTCTACAGATTGCTTCTACAGGGATGGGATACACTTAAATAGAAAGGGTGCAAGAATATTTGCTGATGCTATCGAGGCAGTGTTAGGTGGGTCGGAAAACTGCTAGCTTGGGGGGAGACAAAGACCAATAGATTGACAGTAGCCACTGGCAGAGGTGAAAGAGAGTCTTGCACTGCTTCTATTAGAATGAGCAGAAACCTGAAAAACAAGATGCATGGTATTTCAGAGACTGCTGGGAGCCATTGCGGCACAAGTAAACACATGGGTTGTGTTAGGGTAGCTAAGAATAGAAACAGGTGCAGGTATACTTGCGTGTACACCAATGCTAGGAGTTTAGTAAATAAATTTGATGAATTTGAGGTATTGCTCAACACATCGAAGGCAGATATTGTTGGGATATCAGAGACGTGGTGTCACACAGATATAAGGGATGCGGAACTGCAATTTGGGGAGTACAACGTCTACAGAAAGGATAGACAGGATAGGAAGGGGGGAGGTGTTATGCTATTAGTTAAGAAACACATAAAAACCAAGGAAGTGAAGCCAGTCGACATCGCTGGACAGTGCAGTGTGGAGTCAGTTTGGTGTGACATAAACATTGGGAGATCAAAATTGAGAGTAGGAGTGTGCTATAGGCCTAATGACTCTGATGAGTATAATAAGGAACTGTACAGGGAAATAGAGTGGGCCAGTAAATCAGAGTGTCTTATAATGGGAGATTTTAATTTCCCAGATATTGACTGGATTTTGGGGGCTGGTTACTCACACACTAGCAGGGCTTTTGTGGATTATTGGATGATTGTTTTCTACATCAGCATGTTCGGGAGGCAACTAGAGGGAGTAATACTCTTGATTTGATTATCAGCAGTGATTCTTCATGCATTAAGAATCTGCAGATAAATGAACCACTAGGTGGCAGTGATCACAGTGTGCTGAAGTGGGATTTACTCAAAGAGGTAACTAATATTAGGGGTAAAGGGAAGGGTTATTGCTTCTGTAAAGGCGACTACGATGGACTGAGACAGTATTTAAATTCTATACAGTGGGACCAACTGATGATGTTACCAACAGCAAATTCAAAATGGGTAGCATTCAAAGAATTAATCTTGGAAGCTACTAGGCTTTACATACCAACTAAGAAATACTGTTCAAGTTTTAGGCCTAAATGGATGTCAGATGAACTAATGAGGCATATGGCAGAGAAGATAAATGCATGGGATACATAAAAATTAACACATGACACAGAAGCCTATAATAGATACAAGTTGATATGCAACCAAGTTACAAAGGAGGTTAGGCAGGCGAAGGCAGATTACGAGAAATCCTTGGCAAGGGATGCAAAGAAAAACAGCAAAGAGTTCTTTACTTATGTAAACTCTAGAAGGAAGGGGATGAATCAGATTGGTCCACTTGATATTGATGGGTCAAGTGTTGATGATCCTGCTCAGGTAGCTAACAAACTAAATGAATATTTTGCATCGACATTCACACATGAGGAGTTATTCAGCGAGGGGAATGCCAGAGGTGTATTCAACTCTAGCAGTAAGCTACAGAATCTTGAAATAACTGGGAGTAAAGTGGAGGAGAAACTGTTGAAGATAAACACAAGAAAGGCACCCGGGGTGGATGGGATCTATCCAGTTATATTAAAGGAGGCAGCAAAGGAAGTAAGCAAACCCTTAGCCATAATTATGAGAGCTTCCTTGGACTCAGGGGAGGTACCCATAGACTGGAAATGTGCAAATGTGACCCCAATTCACAAAGGAGGATCAAAGGCTGACACAAGTAATTATAGACCTGTGAGCTTAACTTCTGTTCCAGGAAAATTAATGGAGGCACTGGTTAAAGAAGCACTGCAGAATCATTTAGACAAGACTTCAGTTATAGCTCAGACACAGCATGGTTTTGTTAAGGGGAAGTCTTGCCTGACCAACTTGATTGGATACTATGATGCAGTCACAAAAGAACTGGATGCAGGGAATAACTTTGATATTATATATTTGGATCTTAGAAAGGCTTTTGATACTGTTGCACATGGAAGACTGCTACACAAATTGGAGCAGTGTGACATTGGAGGCAAATTGCTGCTATGGGTAAAGGGGTGGTTGAGGGGGAGAAGACAGAGAGAGTGGTAATCAATGGACACTGCTCATCGTGGACTGATGTTATTAGTGGAGTCCCTCAGGGCTCAGTGTTGGGTCCATTATTGTTTTCTGTATTTATAAATGATATTGATGATGGTATATCGGGCTTAATGTCCAAGTTTGCAGACAATACAAAGGTTGGCAGGGTTGTCAAGGACACTACTGACACTATGCTGCTGCAACAGGATCTGGAAAGGTTGAGCAGATGGGCTGAGAGGTGGCAAATGAAGTTTAACATTGACAAATGTAAAGTACTACACATGGGAAACAGCAACCCCAGAGCAACGTATCAACTCTGTGGTACTGCACTGGCAGTGGTAGAGAATGAAAGGGACTTGGGGGTGGTTGTGCAGGCAGATATGAAGTTCTCTGAGCAGTGCAGACGGGCTGCAAGAGTAGCTCATGGAGTATTGTCAATGTATACAGGAATTTTTCCAGCAGGGATAAGGATGTGATTATTCCATTGTATAAGGCGATGGTCAGGCCACACCTAGAGTACTGTATACAGGTCTGGAGGCCTCATTTCAAGAAGGATATAGAGCTGCTGGAACGCGTACAGAGAAGGGCAACAAGATTAGTGAATGGAACAAAGGGGTGCTCTTACGAAGAAAGGCTTAAGTTTTGCAAATTACAGTGTCTGGAGACTAGGCACCAGCGAGGTGATCTGATAGAGGTGTATAAAGCCTTGAATGGTTTAAGCATGCTCAATGCTGATGGGATTCTTCCTCTAGCTCAGAAAAATCACCTGAGAGGGCATAAATTCAAATTGAGGAAAGACAGATGTAGGATAGACGTGCGGAAATTTGCCTTTAGCCTGCGGGTGGTTGGTTGGTGGAACAGACTTCCATCCCTTGTGGTGGAGGTTGATAGCCTAAATAAGTTTAAGGCTCAGTTGGACAGGTATTTTGAACGAACAGAGGGGTGAAGTGGAAGTGGTTTTTTTTTTTTTTTTTTTGGCTGATGCTGCATAAGCTTGCTTTCTTGCATCAAATGCCTCTACTAATGCTAATGCTAATTACCACATTATCTCGACATGCAACACTGGAGGCCATCCACACAGCCGTGTATTGTGCTGTCATAGCAGCCACTAGGATTAATAGAAGAGACATGATGAGACCAGTAGCAGAAGAATCGAAAACAAAAGGAACCGCCAGCTTGGGAAAAAAGACTTCAGCAGAAGGTAGAAGAATTAAGAGTCAAGCTAGGCCAATTGACCCAGTAACAACGAGGTAATAGGAGTAAGAAATTGATTGGAAAAGTGAAGAGCATCCTCAAAAGAGACAGCGTCCACAGCAAACATGAGACAGAAAATCAGAGAGTACTTGGACACACTGAAGCAGAACCCCTTTGCACTCAGCAAGAGACTACACTGATACAAAGAGAGCTCCCAGAGGAAAATAAACAACTGAATCTTGGACGAGGATCAAAGAGCCCTCTACAGGAGTCTTGGAGAAGATGAGAAAGAAGGGAACGGACCACCAGAACAGAAGACGATTGAGGAGTTCTGGGGCAACATACAGAGCAGAGAAGTAAGACATAACAGCCGAGCCCCCTGGATAGAACTAGAACTCAAGAAAACCAAGGACGTATAAGAGATGAGAGAGTGGGAGATTCAGGAAGAATTAAAACAGACAATCAAGAACTCTCACAACTGGCGAACTCCAGGACCAGATAATGTCCACAACTACTAGTACAAGAAGCTCACTTGCACACACAAGCACCTGGCAGAGCAGTTCACCTGAATGATAAGGGACCCAGAGACAATCCCGAAGTTTCTCACTCAAGGAATCAACTATCTGAAGCCTAAAGATGAAGATACAAGAAACCCGGCAAAATATAGGCCAATCACCTGCCTCCCAAGAACATACAAGACCCTGACCAGCTGCATAACCAGGAAGATATCAGACCACTTGGAGAACCAGAACATAATGGCCGAACAGCAGTTGCAAGGAGCAATTAACCATAGATACTGCGGTTATAGAGCAATCCTACAAGAAGCGGCACAACATGTACACAGCCTACATCGATTACTGCAAGGCCTTCGACTCCTTGCCTAATAGCTGGCTAATAGAGGTGCTGAATCTACAAAGTCAATCCAATAGTGTGATAGTGACAGACTTCCTAGGAGAAACGATGGCGAAATGGAGTACCAACATTAAGGTCGAGAACATCACAACCAGGCCAATCCCAATCAGGAGAGAAAAAAATTTTAGGGAGATGCCCTGAGCCCACTGTGGTTCTGTCTAGAACTTAACCCTCTATCCACCATGCTCAACAACAGCAAATACAAATATAACCTCAAAGAAGGAAGAACCTGTACACCCTTACCCACCTGATGTACATGGATGACATCAAGCTCTACGTGGGAACTGAGAAGCATCTCCTGCAACTACTCCGGATCACCAAAGAATTCAGCAATGATATTAGGATAGAATTTGTCTAGACAAATGCAAGACCCACGATTGCACCAGGGAAAATTAGTCAACTGAAACTACCAGCTGCAGACTGGTAAAGAGATTGAAGCCATGGCAGAGGGAGAGGCCTACAAATACTTGGGGATGATGTAGGCTCAGCAGTTACAGCACAAGGAAATTAAGGCATGCCTGATCGAAAAAATCTCCGAATAATTCGGAGATTCAGAAGCCTGCTGAAAGAAGCTGAATGGAGGGAACACAGTTAAAGCCATAAACACCTAACATACTTCTTCAGGGTCATAGATTGGACTAACACCGAGCTAGAGGATATCATGGGAATGACAAGAACAATGATGACCAAGAGCCACCAATACCACCCGAAGTCAGCTGTGGAGAGGCTGACAATTGCTCGGAAAGCAGGAGCCCGACAGAGCACAACAGAAAACAGCGATAGTTAACCTGACGGATTACTTCCAGAGACACACAGCAGCACTCAACAAGGCCATAAGGAAGATAGACAAGTGGTATACACCACTCAACCTAAGCGAGGAGTCCCTCCCATTCAGACGGCACAAACAAAGCTAGAAAGATGGGCAGAGAAGACACTTGATGGCAGACACTACAATGATCTCCATCAAGATCACAGATAGGATTCATGTTTGCCATTCAAGACCAAGTAATCAACACCAGAAACTACAGAAAATACATTGCTAAGGAGCCCAGAGTGTCCGAAGACACATGTCGATGATGGCCCCCTGGCCTCAGAAATGATCCAACACATCACCGTGGGATGCAAGGTGATCACCCAGACTGAGTACACTCATAGACAAGACCAGGTAGCCAGGATAATACACCAGAAGCTAGTATGGAAATACCAGTTGATCGGAGAAAGTGTAGCATACAAGTACGAACCGCAGGCAGTACTAGAGACACCAAACCACAAGCTATACTGGGACCGCGCCATAATAATGGATAAGACAATCCCAAACATAACCCTTCTGGACAAGAAGGAAAAGGCTACCAATATGATTGACACAGAGGTACCCAATGCTGGCCGCCTGCAGAAAACCCATGGGGAAAAAATCAGGAAGTATACGAACCTAAGACAGGAAATCAAAGAGATGTCTTATATGCAACAAGTTATGACCATCCTGATCATCGTGTCAACCACAGGTACAGTCAGTCCTCGTTATAACACGTGTTTACACTACATCAATTCGATCATACACGATTCATAAATAGGGGAACGATATCTTATATAACACGAACCAAATTCGCTTATGCACGATTCGCCTTTGTGTTGGGGCGATTCTGAACGTGGAATCGCCCCAACCGAACGCAACATCATAGGAATGAATGAAGAGAAGATTCTGAAAATGTATTTATGTTTCTTATATCAGTGAAGGGGAAACACACATTTCACCATAATAACGTAAAAACTAACACAATTCCAGCTATCGGTATAATCGCAAATACAATTAGATCGAGTTTACTACCAGTTTATTACAGATTCCACTAGCAGAAACGCAACTGGAAATTGTTTTTATTGTTTTATGGTGGTAACCCCCAGAAATGTGCTTTAGTAAAATGTGAAGTGTTAACAGTGTAGCTCTGCCTTTACGGTGTTGATTATTCAGTTGCTACACGCGCGCAGCTTTGTTTATGTGTATCAAGCGTGCCTCCTCGTTTTGTAATTGTGCTTTATTCCCTAAAAATGAGTAAAATACTTAAAAGGTGTGAAAAGGAAGCGTCCAGGTGAAGACACTGCAGATTCAGAGAGAAAAAGAAAAGCAATATCGATAAACAGAGGCCGACTGGGTCAAAAATTCTTACCCGGGAAAATTTTGTAGTGGCCTCATACTAGCGTTTATGGCCAAAATCACACTGGCCTCTGGCCCACTGGGGTTTCGCCGGTAAGGCTTATGGCCAGTCCCCCCTCTGTCGATAGAGAAAAAATATGAAATTGTGAAACGCTTTGAGCGAAATGAAAGACTATGTGATATTGCACGTTCTACAGGCCTCAATGAGGCAACCCTGAGAATTACAAAGAATGCAGAGAAAATAGAACAACTTTCGTAGCAGGAACAACTCAAAGTCTAATTTAAATTCATTAGATTAAGACACAAAGAATTGGAAGAGATGGAACCGCTGTCATCTGTTTAGATAGAAAATCAAACAAAAAACAAGTTTGCTCATGATAGAAGCAAAAGCATTAGCAATATTTTATTACGTAATAGTTTAAATCGTAATAAAATACTTACGTATTTTATTACGATTATTTATTGTGTATTGTAATGTTTTGGTTACAAATGTGTGTTCAATCTTGGTTGGCCGGCACCTAACCCTATTTTTCCCATAGGGCCTGTTGTTTTTATTGCACGATTTTGCATTGCACGAGGACTGACTGTATGGTGCCAAAGACCCTACATTACAGCCTAGCTGCAATAGGTCTCCCAGTGAACACCTACACAGAACTCCAGAAAGTCGCAATCCTGAACACCTGTAGGATAGTCAGAGAGTTCCTCAACCAACAGTAACACCAGACATAACAACACCCACCCTATGTACTTGGTAGTAATACCCATCACGAGGTGGAACCCCTAATCAGGGAGAAATAATATAAAGAGCAATAATAATAATAATTTTCATGCCTGCACCACATCATTAAACATCAAGTCTGTCAGTACCTTCTCTTTCATCCCCTCTTTTACGATCAACCTGCCTTTGTCCCTTGTGCTGACTGTCCTGCACGTTCAACAGATTTTTGAAATACTTCTTCCATATTTCTCTTATCTCTTCATCCTTCGTTATTAGGTTCTCATTCTCATCCATCAGGTATTTGCTCTGCTCACATCTCTTCTCCTATTCCTCACCATACCATACAGCATCTTTTTATTACTGTCAATATCTTGTTGTAGAGTTTCATTCCGTTCTTCCAACCACAGTCTTCTCTCCTCATTGACTATTCTCTTGGCCTCTCTCTTTGCAGTTTCATATCTCTCTTTATTCTCCTCATTTCTGTTGTGGAAGTAGGTCCAGAATGCATTATTCTTGTTTTTCACAGCCTTTCTCATCCCTCCATGGGGTTTCTTGACATCTCCTTCTACTGCTTATCCTTCCGCATACCTGCTCTGTCAGTCCTACTATGCAGTCTTTGAATGCTTTCCATTCTGGTTATCCTGCAGTCTAAGTACACAAAAGTTCTCTAAGCAGGAATGTTTGACCAGTAAATGCATATCACTTGTTCAACCAATGAACTAAGCAATTTTTGATATCTTCAAGGTATATTATCACATGGAAATGGTGTCTCAGCTTCTTCAAACTACTGATGGAAAGGATCAGTAGAACATTATAAAGCCTACTGAAAGGGCTTCAACATCAAGGAAGACATTACAAAACACTTTTCTCCCTACAAAATTTAAATTTTTAGCAAGATTTATTCACAGCTACAGTTGAGAAGAAATTTCCATGAAAAGTTTAAATGCTGTTGATAGAAAAGTATGGTTTGAAGCAATCCATGATTTCATAGGTCACAAAGACTACATTCAGGTGACAACAGAATTATCAAGCTGGCTGATGATGCCAGTTTTAAAAGTCAATACACTGAACACACAGCAATTGATTCCTCATGGGAAAAGTGACTGTATAAGTGCAGGAAGGGTTATATGTATTCTGTCTCCCTTGCAGTCTGCATGGGAATTTCATTGCATATATCTTGACTTTCATATTATATTAGAAGTAAATTTGATAGTCCAGTTCATATACAGTAAAAAAATTAATCAAAAAGTGGCAAATTTAAATTATGCTACTTCTAAAACTACACTCCTCTGTGCTTAACTATAGGCAGAAGTATGTTTTTTCCTCCAAGAAAAAAAAAACTAATTTTGAATTCTTTTCAAGACAACGGTTGAGATATTTTTATTATCTGTGAGTATGTCAAAAAAATTCATTACATGCACAGAGAGAGAGAGAACAAAGGTGTCTCTCAACCATCAGATGTGGAAATCAGCAACAACAACATCCTGAACTACAAATTTTGCATTTATATGGCATATGAATAAAATATACTTGTAGATAGGCAGCCTAGTTAAAACAGCACAAAAGCTCAGGCATGGGCAAAATTTTTTGTTCAGTGGGGCACACAAGACTAACTCCATCCTGATCTGGGCCACACTAGTAAAAGAATGGCAAATTTACCTAGTGTTATCTCCAGGACCTATTGAATGGGCACACAACAGGGTGAATTTAAAAGACTATGTGGCTAAAATTTAAGTGATTCTCATGGTACCATATGGTACTGCTCACTGATCTTGATCAATATTAATTCGAACAAACTATGCAATCGAGGTAAATGCGAGAGGAGTACGTAATGTTAAATTATTATGCAATTAATTTTTGCTCTGAATCGCTTAAGTCCCATTTAAAAATATCAGAAAATTTTATAATATTGCAAAGTATTACGCTTCCCCACCTACTTCATAATTTTATCTGGCTGGCAAAATTTTCTGGGGAGAACACTGTTACTTAATAGTCGTAACTTGGTGGGGTCACGCTTCTTATCAACAGCAGCCTGAGTGTGATGAAAGCTTTCCTGGATTCAGTGTTTAACATGCTAATATAGAATCTGTATGGTGTGAGATAGTTGGAAGCAAAGATATAATGAGATGGAGAGCAATCTACAAGCCAGGTGATTGTGAAGATTATGATGAGAACCTCTACATGCAAATGAATAGGCAAGTAAGCACCAATGTCTTATTATGGGTAATTTTAATTTGCCTCTAACTGATTGCAGCAAATGGGAAGGAAACTCCACAAGGGGGAACAAAATTTTTTAAATCAACTAGATGATTGCTATTTGCATCAACATGTCAAGGAAAGTACTAGGGAAAAGAATACTCTAGACCTCATCACCCATGAACCAGATGACATAATAGGGCTGACAGTACAGAAATCGGTAGCAGGAAGTGATCACGGAGTTCGACAGTGGACGATGAAGAGGGAGATATCAGTAGTTAAAGGCAAAGGAATGGGGTATAATTTCAGGAAAGGAAATTATGATGGCTTAAGTTACTACATGGGTAGATATCTCACAGAGAGCAAATACAATTGAATTATGGTATACCTTTAAAATATTAATCACGAAAGCCTTGAATACCTATATACTATTAAAAAAATACTCCACGAGATGGATTCCAAGTTAGATAAATAATGATGTTGCCAGATTATTTGAGCAGAAAAAAGATGGCATGGAAAAGTTACAGAGCAACAAAAAGCACTGAAGCCAAATTGATCTGTAAAAAAAAAAAAGTTTTACATGCCAGTCAAAATTTCATATTCTATGAAAGGGGTCAGTATGAAAAAGTGTAAATAGTGGGAAGCTTGGTTTTTCAAAGGCATTTCAACATAAAAAAGTGTGCTCAGAAATTATTAGAAAATAAATGAGAGAAGACAAATAATAGCAGAAATGTAAATACCAATGATAAATATGGGGCTTAAATTTCACTGTATATAAACTTGACCTTCAGATAATAGTTGATTAATTAATTATTATATTAATTAACAGTGGAAAATGATGCAAGAAAGCATGTTTATGAAACGTCAGCAACAAAAAAAAAAAAAAAAACCCAACACTCTAACAGTTTATCTAGTTCTTGCTTCAATTCGTTCAAACTACCACTAGATGGGAGTTTGTTCCACAATCCGGCAGCCTCTGGCTGAAGGAAAACTTCTGAATATCTGTTCTGCAACCATCCTTCCTCAATATGAATTCATGACCCCATCATGAGGGTAGTCTGAGCAAGAGGAAGGATTACATCACCACTGGGCTTACTCAATCCATTTGAGGCCACACATACCTAGTCTTCAGAAGCTGCAATTAGAAAAACATGCATTTCCTGGTAAGAGCATTCTTTTTGCTCTTCTCTGTACTCATTCCAGCAGTTCTACATCCTCCCTAAAATGAGGCCTCCAGACCTGTATGCAATATTCCAAATGTGGCCTGACCATTGCCTTATATGATGGCATAATCACTTCCTTATCCCTGCTGGCAAAATTGCAGTATGTCATTGACTAAACCAAATTGCTGGGCTGACAGCCTATCTACATTTCTCAGAGAACTTCATATCTTCATCATAGTGTACTGGTGTGGGATTTATTTAAAGATATAATTACCATCAGGGGTAAAGGAAAGGGTTTTTGCTTCCGTAAAGGTGACTACAGTGGTCTCAGACAGTTTTTAAATTCTGTACACTGAGATCAACTGATGATGTTACCAATAGCAAATTCTAAGTGGGAAGAATTCAAGGAATTAATCGTGGAAGCTACTAAATGTTTCATACCCACTAAAGAAATATTGTTCAAGGTTTAGGCCTAAATGGTTGTCAAATGAACTAATGAGATTCATGGCAGAGAAGAAAAATGCATGGGATGCATATAAATTATCAGGCAACACAGAAGCCTATGGCAGATATAAGCTAGTCTGTAATCAAGTCACAAAGGAGGTTAGGCAGGCGAAGGCAGATTACGAGAAATCTTTGGCGAAGGATGCTAAGAAAAACAGCAAAGATTTCTTTACTTATATTTGCTTATATAAACTCTAAAAGGAAGGGGATGAATCAGATTGGTCCACTTGATATCGATGGTTCGACTGTTGATGGTCGTGCTCAGATAGTAAACAAACTGAATGAGTATTTTGCATTTACATTTACACATGAGGAATTATTAAGGATTGAAAATGCCAAAAGATTATAAAATTGTAGCAGGGTGCTTAATGATTTTGTAATAAATGAGAGCAAAATGGAGGAGAAATTGTTGAAGTTAAACATAAGAAGGGCACCTGAGGTGGATGGGATCTATCCAGTTATATTAAAGGAGGCGGCAAAGGAAGTAAGCAAACCCTTAGCTATAATTACGAGAGCATCCTTGGACTCAGGAGAAGTCCCCACGGACTGGAGACATGCAAATGTATTCACAATCCCCAATTCACAAAGGGGGATCAAAGGATGACAAGTAATTACACACCAGTTAGTTTAACTTCTGTTCAGGGTAAAATAATGGAGTCACTGGTTAAAGATGCATTGCAGGATCATCTAGACAAGACTGCAGCAATAATTCAGACACAGCATGGGTTTGCTAAGGGAAAGTCTTGTCTGACAAATTTGATAGGATATTATGATGTGGTTACAAAGGAACCGGATACAAAAAATAATTTTGATACCATATATTTGGATTTCAGAAAAGCTTTTGACACTGTTGCGCATGGAAGACTATTGTACAAATTGGAGCAGAATGGTATTAAGGGTAAGTTGCTACAATGGATAAAAGGATGGTTGAGTAGGAAAAGACAGAGGGTGGTAATCAATGGGCGCTGCTCTTCGTCGACTAATGTTATTAGTGGAGTCCCACAGGGTTCGGTGTTGAGTCCACTGTTGTTTTGTATATTTATCAATGATACTGATGAAGGTATATCAGTCTTAGTATCGTAGTTTGCAGATGATACAACGGTTGGCAGGGTTGTTAATGACAGTAATGGCAGTGTGCTACTGCAACAGGATCTAGAAAATTTGGGAAGATGGGCTAAGAAATGGCAACTAAAGTTTAACATTGACAAATGCAAAGTACTGCATATGGGTAAAAATAACCCCAGCGGAATGTACTAAACCAACTGAACAATGCAGACAGGCTGCCAGAGCAGGTCATGGGGTTTTGTCAATGATATACAGGAATTTTGCTAGCAGTTAAAAGGAGGTGATTGTCCCTCTGTATAAGGCAATGGTCAGGCCACACTTGAGTACTCTGTACAGGTTTGCAGGCCTCATTTTAGGAAGGATGTAGATTTGCTTGAGCGTGTATAGAGAAGGGCAACAAGATTGGTGAGGGGAATGAAGGGATCCTCTCACCAAGAGAGGCTTAAGTTCTGAAAATTGCAGCGGCTGGAGACTAGGCACCTGCGAGGTGATCTGATTGAGGTGTATAAGGCTTTGAATGGGTTGATGGGATTCTTCCATTTGTTCGGATTACGAACCTAAGAGGGCATATATTCAAATTGAGGAAAGACAGCTGTAGAATAGATGTGCAGAAATGTGCCTTTAGCCAGAGGGTGGTTAATTGCTGGAACAAACTTCCATCTGTCGTTGTGGAGGTTGACAGGTTAAATAAATTTAAGGAGAAACTGGACAAACATTTAGAGGGAATGGTTGTGTGCATTTTTTTTTTTTTTTTTTTGGCTGATGCTACATAAGCTGATACGCTTGCTTTCTTGCATCACATGCCACAATTACTTTTACTATCTTACTGCACAATTAACTCCCCTCGAATTTTTCATTTTCCACTGACCTGATTGTAGTACCATACTGCTGTTACGTTAATCTGGGATTACTGCTCCCTATATGATGTACCTTGCATTTGTCAATATTAAATTTTAATTGCTACTGCTCAGCACATCTGCGTAATTTGTTTAGATCTTGTTGTAGTAGCACACCCTGATTACTGTAATTAACTACTCTACCAACCTTTATGTGATTAACTACCCTACCAACCTTTATTATCTGCAAACTTTGAACATTAAGACTAATATGAGTTCATCAATATCATTAATAAATATAGAAAACTAGAATGGGTCAAGCACCGTTCCTGGGGTATTCTGCTAACAGCATTACTCCAAGAAGAGCAGTGCTCATTACCACTCTGCCATATGTCAAATTCTCTCGAAGTATTCACCGAATTGTTATAGCAACCAATTGCCTTTCACTAAATTGTCATATACACTGTGTTAACTTGACCAAGTCATTAATGTTACTTATAAAAATCAAGCACTGAAATTAAGATATCAAAAGTTAAATTTTTATTACAAAGTCAAATACATAAGTAGTGCTATCAAAACAATTTTTCACCTAATATTGTAAAACTTTTAAATGGCATGTGGTAATTATATACTTATAAGAAAACCTTCAATAAAATGTAACCCTGCCTCTTGACATTTTGTTCATGAGTGACATGTAAAGAGAAGATAATATACAAAAATTTAGCTGCTTTCTTTTACATGACAAATACAGATAATAATAGCAAACAGCTTCATCATCATAATCATCATCAGCCATTTTCAATCCACTGCAGGATGAAGGCTCTCCAGCAACTTTCCAGTTCCTTCTGTTTTGTGCAATGGCCATCCATTTAGTGGGACCAACTGATGATGTTACCAACAGCAAATTCAAAATGGGAAGCATTCAAAGAACATATCTTGGAAGCTACTAGGCTTTACATACCAACGAAGAAATATTGTTCAAGGTTTAGGCCAAAATGGATGTCAGATGAACTAATGAGGCATATGGCAGAGAAGAAAAATGCATGGGATACATACAAATTAACACATGACACAGAAGCCTATGATAGATACAAGTTGATATGCAACCAAGTGACAAAGGAGGTTAGGCAGGCGAAGGCAGATTACGAGAAATCCTTGGCAAGGGATGCAAAGAAAAACAGCAAAGAGTTCTTTACTTATGTAAACTCTAGAAGGAAGGGGATGAATCAGATTGGTCCACTTGATATTGATGGGTCAAGTGTTGATGATCCCGCTCAGGTAGCTAACAAACTAAATGAATATTTTGCATCGACATTCACACATGAGGAGTTATTCAGCGAGGGGAATGCCAGAGGTGTATTCAACTCTAGCAGTAAGATACAGAATCTTCAAATAACTGGGAGTAAAGTGGAGGAGAAACTGTTGAAGATAAACACAAGAAAGGCACCCGGGGTGGATGGGATCTATCCAGTTATATTAAAGGAGGCAGCAAAGGAAGTAAGCAAACCCTTAGCCATAATTATGAGAGCTTCCTTGGACTCAGGGGAGGTACCCATAGACTGGAAATGTGCAAATGTGACCCCAATTCACAAAGGAGGATCAAAGGCTGACACAAGTAATTATAGACCTGTGAGCTTAACTTCTGTTCCAGGAAAATTAATGGAGGCACTGGTTAAAGAAGCACTGCAGGATCATTTAGACAAGACTTCAGTTATAGCTCAGACACAGCATGGTTTTGTTAAGGGGAAGTCTTGCCTGACCAACTTGATTGGATACTATGATGCAGTCACAAAAGAACTGGATGCAGGGAATAACTTTGATATTATATACTTGGCTCTTAGAAAGGCTTTTGATACTGTTGCACATGGAAGACTGCTACACAAATTGGAGCAGTGTGACATTGGAGGCAAATTGCTGCTATGGATAAAGGGGTGGTTGAGGGGGAGAAGACAGAGAGTGGTAATCAATGGACACTGCTCATCGTGGACTGATGTTATTAGTGGAGTCCCTCAGGGCTCAGTGTTGGGTCCATTATTGTTTTCTGTATTTATAAATGATATTGATGATGGTATATCGGGCTTAATGTCCAAGTTTGCAGACGATACAAAGGTTGGCAGGGTTGTCAAGGACACTACTGACACTATGCTGCTGCAACAGGATCTGGAAAGGTTGAGCAGATGGGCTGAGAGGTGGCAAATGAAGTTTAACATTGACAAATGTAAAGTACTACACATGGGAAACAGCAACCCCAGAGCAACGTATCAACTCTGTGGTACAACACTGACAGTGGTAGAGAATGAAAGGGACTTGGGGGTGGTTGTGCAGGCAGATATGAAGTTCTCTGAGCAGTGCAGACGGGCTGCAAGAGTAGCTCATGGAGTATTGTCAATGATGTACAGGAATTTTTCCAGCAGGGATAAGGAGGTGATTATTCCATTGTATAAGGCAATGGTCAGGCCACACCTAGAGTACTGTATACAGGTCTGGAGGCCTCATTTCAAGAAGGATGTAGAGCTGCTGGAACGAGTACAGAGAAGGGCAACAAGATTAGTGAATGGAACAAAGGGGTGCTCTTACGAAGAAAGGCTTAAGTTTTGCAAATTACAGTGTCTGGAGACTAGGCACCAGCGAGGTGATCTGATAGAGGTGTATAAAGCCTTGAATGGTTTAAGCATGCTCAATGCTGATGGAATTCTTCCTCTAGCTCAGAAAAATCACCTGAGAGGGCATAAATTCAAATTGAGGAAAGACAGATGTAGGATAGACGTGCGGAAATTTGCCTTTAGCCAGCGGGTGGTTGGTTGGTGGAACAGACTTCCATCCCTTGTGGTGGAGGTTGATAGCCTAAATAAGTTTAAGGCTCAGCTGGACAGGTATTTTGAACGAACAGAGGGGTGAAGTGGAAGTGGTTTTTTTTTTTTTTTTTAGGCTGATGCTGCATAAGCTTGCTTTCTTGCATCAAATGCCTCTACCAATGCTAATGCTAATTTACTACCCACAAAACTCATGAATTTCATCTGTCTATCTCCGTCACTGTCTTTCAGGTTTTCTTCTAGCTCCTCTTGGATACCATTCAGTTATTTTTAATCCAAGTGTCATCTTTTCTTTGTGTTATGTGTCCTGCCCAAGACCATTTTAGTTCTTCAGTTTTGATAAGAATGTCCTTTACTTGAGTTTGCTGCCTAATCCATGTGTTTCTCTTCTTATCTAACAGTCTGATTCCCAATATAATTTGTTCCATTCTTCACTGTGTAGTTCTCAGCTTCTCTTCCACTCTTTTGGTAAGTGCCCAAGTTTCACTTCCATAAGTCATGGTGGGGAGTATACATTGGTTCATTATTTTACGTTTCAGACAAATTGGAATATTGCTCCTCAGTATGTGACTATATTTCCTGAATGCTATCCATCCAAAATTTATTCTTCTTTTGACTTCCAGCCATTTATCATTATTACAGCTAATGACTCCACATTTTTAATTACTGCTCCTTCAATCATTATATTCCTTTCTTACTTGTTCATCATTACTTTTGGTTTTAGCCATATTCATCTTTAGTCCAAAATCCTTATCTCTGCATAACTGATTAAGATTTTCCTCTAATTCTTTGGGACTGTGGCTTATGACCACAGTGTCATCTGCAAATCGTAAACGGTTTAGGTACTCTCCATTCACATACACTCCTTTCTGTGACCAGTCTAATCTTATGAAAGCTTCCTCTAGGGTAGCAGTAAACAACTTCGGAGATGTGTCTTCTTGTCAAACTCCTTTCCCAATTTTAAATTTGCTACTGTCTTTGTCTAGTCTAATAAAGGAGGTAGCGTTCTCATATATTTTCTTCAAAATCATAATATATGGGGCATCTATGCCTTGTCTTTCCAGTGCCCGAAACATTGCCTTATGCTGTATGGAGTCAAATGCCTTTTCATAATCCACAAATGCCAGGCATAATGGTGTTTTATATTCATTTGCTTTCTCCATTAGCTGTAACATTATGTGAAGGTGATCCACAGGATGTCTCAAAAATATCGGTACAATCGTTTAGGGGAGGTAGGTAACATCTAAAGTAATGTGAATCGCATAGGAACCCATAACCGGAAACGTCATCGTAAGTCAGTAGACTGCGCTGTTCATCAGTTCGTGAGAGGGAAAATTTCTGGTTTACTAATTCAAGCAGTAGCCACCGCACAAAGAGCATGCATAAATATACGAAATGTGAGCTGGCAGACATGCACCTAGCGTATGGATTAGCAGAGGGCAATGCACAAGAAGCTCAACGAATTTATGGAGAACGCTTCCCAGACAGACATATACTGGACAACCATTTGTTTGCACGTGTGCATCAAAATTTGTGCGATTATGGGTCATTTAGGGGTAACAGGAGCAGTGTGGGCACACCACGTTCGACGCGAACTCCCGCCATGGAAGAAAGTGTGTTGAATGCTGTCGAGAATAATCCTACTACCAGCACACGTGCCGTTGCCCTGCCTTAGGAGTGTCTTGTTGCAGTGTACAGCGTGTCTGGCACGGCGATTTCTTACACCCCTTTCATCTCCAAAGGGTTCAGTTATTGCTCCCCCAAGATCATCCTGCACATGTGACTTTTGCGCAATGGTTTCTCCAAGAAAGTGTTCAAGACTTGAATTTTCCAGCCTATGTTTTGTTCACGGATGAGGCTTATTCAATCAGCACAATGCTCATATGTGGGCTCACGACAACTCACATGTTGTGCACCCCCATGCGGCACAACATCGCTTTACAATAAATGTGTGGGCAGTGACTGCTTAGTCGGCCCATACCTGTTACCATCCAGCATGAACTCCGCTAAATATCGGATCTTTCTTGAACAAGCTCTTCCAGGGTTACTTGACGATGTTCCAGCAAATGTGAGATGCAACATTTAGTTTCAACATGATGGGGCGCCTGCCCATTTGGGAAGGTGTGTTCGTGACCATTTGAACAGGCATTTTGGGCGTCGATGGATTGGCCCTAGTGGACCCGTTGCCTGGTCCCCATGCTCACCTGATTCATCAAGCCTTGATTTCTTTCTGTGGGGGCTCTCAAATCTATCGTGTATGAATCGCCTGTGAAGATGGAAATGGATCGCGTGGCGAGACTCGTCTGTGCTGCTGCTACTGTCAAAGAAACTCCAGGTGTGTTCGACCGTCTCCGCCATTCCATGCTGCGTTTGTGTGACACATGCATCGCATCTCATGGTGGAACCTTCGAGCATCTGTTGTGACACCATGAAATGCATCTATCTCGTACTCCATTGTTAATATTATGTCAAATAAATGTTTGCCACTAATTACTGTCTTGTGTCATTTCTGCTTCTTGTGCCTCTGCTACTTCTTTCCCGTTACATTTCCGGTTATGGGTTCCTATGCGATTCACATTCCTTTAGATGTTACCTACCTCCCCTAAACGTTTGTACCAATATTTTTGAGACACCCTATATAGTTGAGAATCCTGTCAAGCCAGCTTGCTCTTTCGGTTGATTCTCATCAAGTATTCTTTCTAATCTGTTAGTAATGACCCTTGTGAACAACTTGTAGATGTGAGATAACAAGCTAATTAGTCTATAATTTCCAATTTCTGATTTATCTCCTTTCTTATGCAGCAGAACTATGATTCCATTATTCCACTTCTTGACATCCCACCTTTTCTAATGCATTTTGTGAAAAGTCTTGCCAGTTTTTTGCGTCATGTCTCTTCCTCCCAATTTTAAAAACTCTACAGTAACTTCATCTTCTGCCGGGGCTTTCTGATTCTTCATTTTCTTCAACGCATGTTCTACTTCATCAGGAAGGATATTGGGTATGTTGTATGTGTTACTAATTTGTGAACCATCTTCCTCACTGCTGGCATCATCCCCTCACTCCTTGTATAATTCTCTATAGTAGTCTTCTGCTATTTGAATTATGCCTACTCTGCTATTTATAAGTACACCATCACTATTCTTCGGTTACAGTATCATTTGTCTTTCTGTATTACTGCTCATGGCTGCTGATTTAAGCCCTTTGTTTTCCCTTAATGCTTGTTCTACTTTTCTTGTGTTAAATCTTCTTATGTCCTCTCTAAGTCTCTTTCTAATGGCTTTGCATAACTCAGTATACTCAAATTTTCTCCTTGTCAGTGTTTATCTTGCTCTTCATTTGTGTCTTCGGTTCATAATGACAAGTGTTTCTTGACTAATTTTTTCTTCTTTGGATTTCTTTTTACCTATAGGTTTCTTGGGCTTTATCACTTTCAGAAAGTTGTACTATTCCTCATCGATATCTTGGTCCTTAGCAGTCTGCAGAAGCTCAAACTTGTTCTTAAGTTCGAGTATATACTGCCAAGGACCAAGATATCGACGAGGAATATTACAACTTTCTGAAAGTGATAAAGACCAAGAAACCTATAAGTGATTTACTTTTGAATTCCAATATAAAAAATGTTGTTTTTTATATCTTTATGGACCAGAAAGCCAACTCCAACTTTGCTTCTTTCACTGTTTCCATTGGTGTACAGCAGATTTCCACTTGATAAACTTATAAGTGATTAATTTCTTCTTCTTGTTTCAGCCAAACCGATGATATTCCAATTCATATTTTCTAATTCCTTTTCCAGTTCTAATTTCCAGTCTTCACTGATGAGCAATCTTACGTTGTAACTGGCCAAGTTCAGTTTCCGTGGATGGCAGCCTGGTCATACCCAGAGATTCTTAGCATCCTCTGCTTCCATTCTGATCCTCTCACTGCCTTAAGGGGGGGTTGAGTGAAAGCCACTGGTGACTGAGGGCCATTTGTTTCATCATACTTCATGTGCTGGAGGGTTAGGTCTTTTCCTCTTCATGCTGAAACAGGCATCTTGAAGAGAACCACTCTAAACATTCGTTGCCACCTAGGTGACGTAACAGGGCTTACCATCGAGGTGTGCATGAGTGGATTTTAGGGAGGCAGGCCATCTGGACTTCTCCTAAATCTTCTGAAATAGAAAGATATTGGATCCATCAGTGTTTTAGACTGAGTGTCTGATAACACACAGAATGCCTGCTCTCTTCTAAGCCCCTTACCAACGGCATATTATATAGTCTTTTCTTTAAAATTTTGCAATTTTTTTGTTTCAGCAACAAATTTTTTTGCACATTATCTTTTCTTTATGTTTTCTACATGTATGATGCATAATTTCAAGAAGGAAAACATTATGTTGAAGATTTCATTATTAGGCTAAACATGAGTACAGCAACCTAAAATAAATCTGGTAAGTTGGGTGGGAGGAACAAAACTTAGAAAACAGGTCTTGAGCACTGTGAATCATAACATAAAAAATTTTCTGACTACAATCAACTTGGAGTTAAATAAAAAAAAAAATGTATTATACTAAACAATTACTAAAATGGAATAAATAAGAAAAACATAAATTTAATATCAATAATATCAATTAAAGTGCTAAAATACAGTAAAAATATAAGCAATAAAATACAGTAGCTTTTGAGGCTACGTCAGCTTGAATGAATGCATGGGATACTGGGTAAAAACTCACATGAAACATGCCTAGTATGGGAACAAATAATTACCTTATACACATCATTTTCTGTCATTGATGTCAGGTTACTAGTTTTTACATTTTGTTTGGGGATTTATTAGGCACATCGGTAACTATGGCCATACTGTGCCAGGTTTTAATAGTCCACCCAGTCAATCATAATCTTGCCACTCATGTGTCGCATGCATTTATTTATATCCTTTTGTAAAATAATAAGAGGAGTTTACCTCAATATAATACGTACAACACTCCGTATAATACCCTCCAGAAATTAAAACGGAAAAAACGAAAAAAAACCGACAACTTACCAGTACATTAGAGTAAAATATAAATAATTAATAAAGAAATATGGTAACTTTGAGCCGACTACCTTAGTGTACATTTAATGTAATTCTGTACCAAGCCATTTAAAAAATCTCCCATAATTGTGCGTATCGACTGTTTACTACTCGGCCCAAAGTTACCACATTTCTTTTCTAAAACATTGCCTTCAAAACAACATCATTCCGAAGTTTGCCAGGGTTAATTTAAATCAAAAAATTTCAGGCATAAAACAACTAACACGCGACATCGCAAATTATATTGTTAAGCTTGCCTTAAAATCTCGATATTCGAATAAACAAAAATACCTTTCCCAGGTTAGGAAGCTTCGCGATATATTAAAAAATTATCTACATCCGAACGATTGGTCTGTATTGAAGACCTCCATAGATTTGGGATGGGAAGCACAGGCCTCAGAAATAAAAAACAGACACGTTAATAAGTTGCAAACATTATCGGATAGGTCAAGACACGTTCATGCAAATTCAAACACATTGTGGCGGGCTTGCGACCAAGTTCATACGAGTTGGGTGACAACCCCCCCACAAACACACAACGTACTACCACAGAATATGTCAGCTAGTTCACGAACACCCCCCCACCCAGTATTCAACGAATTGACATATCAACAGGTTACAAATCTTTCCTCATGTACGCTATCGCAGGACCAGATTTCACTTTTATCCAAAGGACTAAATTATAATTTACCACCTCGAAAAATAACTAAAAAACAATGCATAATTGATATTGAATTTGGACTTCGTAATGTTCCACAAAAAGATGTATTTATTCAACAAGTTAACCAAGTAGTGAATAACATAAAAGAAACGCCACTTCCTAAATTGAATACACATGACAGTTCAGCTTTACAAGAACTTCGGGGAAATAAGGACATTATTATACAGAGGGCAGATAAAGGAGATACAGTGGTAATACTAGATAAACCTGATTATATTAATAAGTTAGATTCAGTTGTTTCAGATACCTCCACTTATCTTGAAGTAGACCCGGCACTGTTTACCAATTTGGTCAATCAATACAATAAAACGTTAACCACGTATCGAAAAAACGACTACATTACTATGGCCCAGTTAAAGGAACTGAAGGCCAGAACATACAATATTCCTGCACTTTTCAGTCAGATAAAATTACACAAGACTGGATTTCCTATTCGACCTATTGTTTCCTACAGGAACTCGGCATTTTCATCCTTAGCCACTCATGTATATAACATTATAAAACCCTTTAGACAGGTAATACAATTTGGGATTAAGAACTACGATACATTATTTAATAATCTTAAAGACTGTAGACTCGGCAACAATGACAATTTATTCTCACTAGACGTTACCTCATTATATACGAATGTAAATGTTGAATACACATTAGATATTATTTGGGATATGTTAAATAAAAACTTGACACCAATTAATTATACGAAGCTACCTATTAAGGAAATTTTTCACTTAATTAAACTGCTAGTTGAGGCCAACTACATCACCTCTCGAGACAAGGTGTACAAACAAATTATTGGATTACCAATGGGTTTGAGCCTGAGTGGCTTAATGTCAGAGATCTATCTCTCAACAATTGAGCATATACGTTTGACACCTTTTTGACCCCGTATCACATACTATGGGTGGTATTTAGACGATGTTCTAGTTATTACTGATAGTAGTACTATCAAAGACATTTTACATTCGTTTAATAATATTCATTCTAGACTCAAATTTACATTGGAAAGGGAGGATACGGATACAAAGTCATTAAACTTTCTAAATTTCACGCTTACCCGGGAGTCGAATAAAATACAATTTAGCATCTATTGAAAACCTACAAACACCGGTATGCTTCTACATTATAATAGCTATCACCCATTCACCTACAAAGGATCAATTATCTTTAATTAATTTCTAAATGCCTATAAATATTCAACGACAGAATCAGCTTTGGACTCAGAAATACAATATTAACTAGCAGGTTCTTAAACAGGGGTTATTCCATTGCCACAATAAACCGAATTAGGGTAAAGGCTAAGGATAGGATACAAAATACTACACCAACCAACAATAGTAATATCAAAAAATACTTTATTTCTGTCCCATATGTTGAACAGTGGCACAAACAGCTTAATTGATTCTTTGAAGATACAGAATTTAAAATTGTAGCCAGACCAATACAGAAGTTACACACTATACTGAACAATCGCTTGGTTCTTTCTGCGTTCGCAACACAAATTAATGATCTGGTATACAACATTTCTTGTGGTGATTGCGACTCGTCTTACCAAGGTTTGATGCGATTTTCTCTTAATATTCGTGTAAATCAACATGAAGCCCCAGTTCGCGCTTCTCGTTCTGCAGCGTCAGAATTAGCCTTTCATGCCATTAACAAAAAACATACTTTTTTATTTAACGAGGCCAAAATACTTATCATTCAACGTAATTATACGCGACTATTAATTGCAGAAACAGTAGAAATTAAATTACACGAGAATTCTGTTAATGTTCGGCGGTCATATTTGATCTCCAATTTGTGGACCTTTACGCACATGCGCGAAGACAAATAATCACTATTTAAGTTTCAGGTTTAACCCGATTCGGTAATTTTCATTCCTGTGATCACGACATACGGTCGAAAAGCGTTGTCGGCTTCAGGAAGGAAAATCGTTTTGAATATTTTTGTTAGATTCTTTTAATTGCATTAATTTGATTTTTAATTGTTTTAAATTGATTTGAATTGTGTTAAATTGGTTTTTAAATTATTTATATTTTACTCTGTTTTTCTTTTCTTTTTTTTTTTTTTATGTAAACCCCGAACCTATAGAACTTAGTACCATGCTTGGGCTGGAGTTTGAGAAGATGAAAGAAGATATTTGTTGACCTTCGACTTGAACTTCTGTAGACTGTAATTTTCAGGAAATACGTATGAAGGAAGGTTGTTCCAGAAAACGGCAGTTGAATGACTAAACGAGGAAGATGAAAAGCTGGTTCTGTGAGTTTGCAGTTGGACGGTATATAGATATTGGCTGGTGGCGGCACGTGTTCGGACTGTTTTGAAAGAGAGAGAGAGCGGGAATTATAGAAGCCAATTCAGAAGAACAGTGCCCATGGAAGTATCTGTAGAAGAGGCATGCAGCAGAAACAGTATGTCTATGAGACAGTGAGTGGAGAGACTCTGTTAGAGATGAATCATTAATTAACCTAACTGCCCTCTTCTGAATGGAATCAAGAAGCCTGAGAGAGAGGTTTTGGAGGCACCACCCCAGATGTGGGAACAATATTCCATGGCTGGGAGGATTTGTGATTTATACAGAGTGAGCAGCTGTTTGGAAGAAAAGTAACACTGAGAGCGAAAGACAAAACCAGGATTCTTAGATGCAGAGGAAGCAATATTTGTAATGTGCTTGTGCCAAAAGAGATTACAAGTCAGAGTAATCCCCAAAAGAGATATATCATTTTGCCTAGAAATTGGAGTGTCACTAAATATAAGCATAGGAGCAGAAGAATCCTTTTTGCGAGATATAAGACAAGACTGAGTTTTAGAAGGGCTGAAATCAACTAAGTTGTCTTTGCCCCACTGGAGAATTACCTGAAGATCGGCATTTAAGGAAATGGGAGCAGATTTTCGAGGAGTTGAAGCTGATTGAGCTGGACAAGTTTTCTAAAAATGGAAAGTGGAATGTAATGTGCTATTATCGGCAAAACTATGGATAGGATTTCCAGTCAATGGAAGAAGTTGATTAATATACAAGAGGAAAAGAGTGGGAGAAAGAACTGAACCTTGGGGGACACCGGCATTAGTGGAGAAGTTAGAAGACAGAGAGCCATCTACCATCACCCTCAGCGATCAGAGAAAAAACTGGATAACCAATTACTAAAAACAGTTGGCAAACCATAAGATGGAAGCTTGTTTAGAAGACCTTTATGCCAAACACGATCGAAAGCCTTTGAGATATCAAGAGCAACTACTTGTGTTTCACCGAACCTTTCCATTGAATTAGCCCATAAATGGGTAACATAAGCCAGATTATCACCAGTGGATTGACACTGACGGAATCCATACTGGCGATCGTTGATCAGACTGAAGGTTTCTAGGTAGTTTAAGAGTTGGCGGTTAATTGCTTTCTCTATTACTTTAGAAAGAGTAGAAGTAATTGCAATGGGACGATAATTGGATGGGAGGGATTTGTCACCCTTTTTAGGAACTGGCTGATATGAGCAAATTTCCAAGCAGAAGGAAAAACACCTTTGGAATAAGAAAGTGAAAAAAGGCAGCAAAGAATACGAGTAAGTTCAGGAGCACAGATTTTGAGAACAAGTGGAGAAATACCATCGAGACCTGGAGCTTTCTTGGCATCAAGATTCATCAAAATCCTTCTGACATCCTTTTGACAGAAAACCACAGGAGGCATTGAATGGAGCATGTTGGGAATGGTGGGAGTTGTTTTACCAAGATCATTAATACATGAGTTGGAATAAAAATGGGATGCTAGCAGGTCAGCTTTATCCTTGGCTGAAGTGACAACAGAACCATCTGGTTTGGACAGAGCTGGGAGCAGAGATGGGGAAAAGTTGCGGCCAATAGCTTTGGCAAGAGACCAGAATGCTCGGCTTCCATTAGGGCAAGAAGCAAGTTTTCTACTCTTAGCCTGTTCAAACTCTAATTTGTACTGATTAATAACTGCTTTACATTTGTTGCGAGCTTTGGTGTAGGCAGAAAATGAAACTGGAGAATTAGAAACAAGCCAATTACGATATACAACATTCTTCTCTTGAACAGCCTTAGCACATTTATTGGAAAACCAAGGTTTATTTAAAGGACGGCATTTTAAAGTGGAGTGTCGGATAAAGGATTCCATTCCTGCAAGAATAATTTCACTGACACGATCTGAGTAAACGTTGACATCAGAAGTTTTGAAACAGTAATCCGACCAAGGAAAAGAAGAAAAGAAGTCTCACAGGTCATCCCATTTTGCATTCTTGTAATGCCAAACAACACGAGGTTGGGAATAGCCATGAGATAAAGGTTCCATTGGAGAAGAGACAATCACCAAGTTGTGATCTGAAGTGCCTAAAGGACCTCTCACATCGACCGTGTACTTAGAAGGGTTGTTTGTGAGAAAAAGATCAAGCGTATTGGCTGTATGATTAGGATTGTCTGGTATTCTTGTAGGTAAATGAGCAATCTGTGCAAGGTCATTAGTAATTGCAAAAGTCTGCATCTCGACCAGCTGGGTCGGTATGACTAGAAAACGGAAGCCAGCTGGAGTTCTGAACATTAAAATCACCGAGGAAAATTACCTCACTTAGGAAAGTTGGACTGGAGAAAGTCAAGTTGCAAAGAGAGGAAGTCAAAGAGCTCCAAGTGATTAGTGGAGTTGGGAGAAGGGTAGAGACAACAGATGAATTTGACACAATGAGGTAGAGAGATTTTAAGCCAGAGGAGATCAAAGAGAGGAGATTCCAAATTTCAAAGTCTCTGACAGGGAATATCAGAATGGACATATGCACAAGTACCAACTTTGAGGTGAAAGGAATCATACAGCGAATAATTTGGGCAACTGAGATGAGCAGTATTTGAATCAACCGATAACTGAGATTCTGTCAGAAAAAGTACATGCGGTTTGGCAGACTGCAATTGGAAATGGACATCGTTGAGATTAGAATTGAGACCGTATATTTGTGAAATGAATTAGGAAGTGCTTGGGAGGTTTACCAGTACTCTCATATACCGGTAAGTTGTCAATTTTTTCCGTTTTAATTTCTGGAGGGTATTATACGGAAGTGTTCTCCGTATTATATTGAGGTAAACTCTACAAACTTTATAAATATCATTATCAACATGGAACGTATTGAGTATTACAGCTCTGATTCATACTATTTATTTATATCCTGTATTTAGGCAATCTTATAAGCTGAAGAAGAGGCACCTTACCTCGAAAGCTACTGTATTTTACAGTTTTTATTTATTGCTTTTATTGATTTGATCAGTTTTTATTAAATCTGTGTTTTATTTATTTATTTATTCCATTTTAGTATTTGTTTATCACACTGAAGTTTATTTTAACTCTAGTGTGTTGGTTTTTGCAAGAAATTTTTTTATGTTAAAAGAAAAACAAGTTGAATAAAAATCGGAAGAAAAGTGGACTTATCAGAATATCAGGACATGCCAGATTATCAAAAATATTTTTGACTAAATTGAAAGAGGTGGCAATAGGTTTCCACATTGGCCTGAGGCCTGAATGAGTTGGAGAAGTGTTGGATAGCACATTTCCAGGATAATGGATTAAATGAGGAAGGTCCATTTCTTGGTCCCTCATCCCTAGATATAATTCATATGAATCTTTTCTTCTGGGATTATGTTAAGGAAAAATGTACAGCACTAAAATTCAAACTATGAATAAACTATGTGTATATCAACAATCCAGTACTTCTCGACACCACAGATGCTGGATACAACAGCTGGAATGAAACTCAATATTATTTTAACATTTTTCAGGCTCAGAAACAGAGCTCACATGAAAACCTATTAAACTCTCCCTCCCTTGTTTCCAATCTTCATTAATGAAATTACAAGGGAATACAGGCAAGGCTATCACAATTTGCTGATGACATGGAGGCTAAAAATTTGGTTCATCATCATCAGCCATTATCAATCCACTACAGGATGAAGGCCTCTCCAGCAATTTGAGCAACTTTCCAGTTCCTTCTGTTCTGTGCTTAAAATTTGGTTAACAAGGCTAATCTAGCATCTCTTTTTACTTTTTTTATAATTTTTAAAGTTACTTAGAATTTTGGGTAAGAGAACCAATTTAAGATGAAGACATGATATGCTAAAAAAATCTATACCAAAGTTCAAAGACTATAGATATCATAAATATTTTCTATAATTTGCATTTTCAAACTACCCATTCCCCCACCTCCCTGCGATCAGTATAATTATATTTAGTTGCTCTAAAACAGCTTCTACATTAGTGTCACCTATCACAAACAGTGTTTGATACATACCCTAAATGAATTGTTCAATCGTTCCATAATATCAACATCTGTTTTAAGTAACCATAGTCCAGCAATATAACTTCTGATATCTATTTTCCCAATTAATGGCTGTAAATGAAATAAACACTGCTGAATTAGTTAAATCTTCAATGCAAATATATTTATATATTTAATGCATAAGTTAAAAAAAAATTATCTATTCACATAGTGGGTAATATGTGATAATATAGAGTAAACTGATTAGGGTAAACACTGATAAGTGTGTTGATGTGGAATTTACTCAAAGATGTAACTACCATCAGGGGTAAAGGAAAGGGTTTTTGCTTTCGTTAAGGTGACTACAGTTGTCTCAAACAGTTTTTAAATTTTACACAGTGGGACCAACTGATGATGTTACCAACAGGAAATTCAAATGGAAAGCATTCAAGAAATAATCTTGGAAGCTACTAGGCTTTTCATACCAACTAAGAAATATTGTTCAAGGTTAGACCTAAATGGATGTCAAATGAACTAGCGAGACTCATAGCAGAGAAGAAAATTGCTTGGAATGCATACAAACTATCAGATGACACAGAAGTATATGGTAGATATAAGCTGGTCTGTAATGATGTCACAAAAGAGGTTAGACAGGCAAAGGCAGATTACAAGAAATTCTTGGCAAAATATGCAAAGAAAAACAGCAAAGAGTTCTTCACTTATGTACACTAGAAGGAAGGGAATGAATAGGATTGGTCCACTTGATATCAATGGTTCAACTGTTTATGATCCTGCCGTAGCTGGCAAACAATGAATATTTTGCATCTACATTCACACGAGGAGATATTCAAGGAGGGGAATGCCAGAAATTTATCAAAATCTGGCAGGAAGCTAAATCATTTTGTAATAATTGAGAGCAAAGTGGAGGAGAAATTGTTGAAGTTAAACATAAAAAAAGTACCTGGGGTAGATGAGATCAATCTAGTTATATTAAAGGAGTCAGCAAAGAAAGTAAGCAAACCCCTAGCCATAATTATGAATGCTTCCTTGGACTCAGGGAAGGTCCCCCATGGACTGGAGATGTCCAAATGTGTCCACAATTCACAAAGGGTGACACAAGTAATCACAAACCTGTTTGTTTAACTTTTGTTCTGGGAAAATTAATGGAGGTATTGGTTAAGGAAGTACTGCAGGACCATCTAGACAACACTGCAGTTATAGTTCAGACATTGGTTTATTAAGGGAACGTCTTGTCTGACAAGTTTTATTGGATACTACAATGAGGTCACAAAGGAAATGGATGCAAAAAATAATTTTGATGTCATATACTTGGATTTCAGGAAAGCTTTAGATACTGTTGCACATGGAAAACTACTCTACAAGTTGGCGCAGTGTGGCATTAAGGACAAGTTGCCAATATGGATAAAGGGATGGTTGAGTGGGAGAAGACAGAGAGTGGTAATCAACGAACACTGCTCTTTGTGGACTAATGTTATTAGCGGTGTCACCCAAGGGTCCGTGTTGGGTCCATTGTTGCTTTCTGTATTTATCAATGATATTGATGAAGGTATATCAGGCTAAAGTTTGCAGACGATTCAAAGGTTGGCAGGGTTGTTAATGATGGCAATCTCCTGTAACAGGATCTAAAAAAGTAGAGCAGATGGATTGAGAGGTGGCAACTGAAGTTTAACATTGACAAATGTAAAGTACTGCATATGGGTAGCAGTAAACCCTGAGTAATGTATCAACTGTAGGGGCTCACATCTGGTGAGTATGGGCTTGGCACACCCAGGGTCCTGATCTGGATATCAGCATTCTTTTCTCTCTCTTTCTCTCAGGGTGACTCAGAAATTTTTTTTGGCTGGTGCAGCCTAAGCCTCAGGCTTCCTCACATCTGGTGAGTACTTGAAGCCTGACCATTGCCTTATACAAAGGGATAATCACCTCCTTTTCCCTGCTAACAAAATTCCTGTATATCATTGACAAAACCCCATGACCTGCTCTTGCAGTCTGTCTGCACTGCTCAGAAAACTTCATATCTGACTGCACAATTAAGCCCAGATTTTTTTCATTTTCTACCCCTAAGTATAGTACCAAACAATTGGTACGTTTCTCTGGTTATATCAGGTATATAAATCCAATGAAATATTTTTAATAATACAGTAGAATGTCAGTTATCCGGAATAATTTGAAGGGCTGATTTTTCTTCTTCTTCTTCTTCTTCTTTTTTTTTTTTTTTTTTTAATTAATTGTAGTATTTAAGACAAATGTTTATTAATCTATGAGAGTATTTCTGTCTTTTTTTTTTTTTTACGTTGTATAGCTGGTGAAATGTTAGATTAGGACTGCTGAGATTTCTCGGAAACTATGAGTGATAGAGTTTAGTCATTCACTTCTGTGACATGTTTTGTTCCCTTCATTTCATATTATGTTTAGTTTAGCCCCAGATTTGGTAAGAATAATATCGGCCTGAAACTGTGCAATTTATTATTTTTCTCAGTTGTTTTACAATATTGTCAACGAAACAAAAAACAATTGAACATTGTTTTAAAAAAATTACTAAATTTTTTTTCACATAAAATTTGCAGAAAAATAGCTATTTGAATATACATACATATGTAAATGTGCAAGTTTTTATGTATCTCTCTATATGTTAAAAATGCTTTCCTCCTAGTGATATTTTTTCGAGCCAATGTGAGAAGAGGGAGGGACAATAATTACATTGTCTTCCATTGAAAGACAACCGCCTCTATAATGTTCACCAACCTCGTCAGGTGCTTCACTCTGTAATACATGACCACGCACAGCATCAATTAATGTTCTATTGTAATGTCAGCCGATGAAGGGGCACATATAGTTTGAATATTTGTAAATATTTTAGTATTTTGTAAATATTTTAAATATTTGTATAGTTTGTAAATAGTTTAGTTAAATTTACTCCTGCTCTTTTGGATGCAACAATATTCTTCATGCATTATGGAACCCTAAGCAAAAGGTCATTTCCTAAGTGTCCTATGTAAATGCAGGTAAATAATTACATAGTGATATTTATTCCAATTTGAGAATGTCGTGTGGTGGGGTAGCTAATGGGAGATGAGAGATACTGGTCGCGCGGTACAAGTGAGCAGGGAAATTACGTCACTTTGCTCGCCAACAACCCCGTGTGTGGGGGTTGGCGAGCAGGAGGTGAAGTCCCCTAGTAAGTTATTATTATTATTCATTTTCCCACGCTATTTAAAGTCTTTTTCTTTTATCTTAATACATTATCACAGACTTTATTTAATTTTACTTTATGTTCGATTATCTGGAAAATTTTGCAACCCAGAAGAGGTCTGACATTAATTATTTCGGATAACTGACGCTCTACTGCATTGAATCTGAACAAAAATCATTGTGTCTAAGACCAGATCAGCAAAACAAAAGGCTTAAGATAGTGAGAGTGTCGAGAATATAGGGAGAACTGAGGGTGGGGGGGGGGCTGTCCTCTGAATCATAGCCTTATGAAATGTATGGTTTTTTTCATGTTTGCAGAGCTATCAGGAATGGAATATGATATTACCAAAGGGGGGCATCTTTGCGCAAACATGATGTAAACAATAGTAGTAGTAGTGGCAAATGATGCAACAAAGCAAGTTTATATAGCATCAGCAAAAAAAAAAAAACCCCACCCACCCCACAGTTTATCCATCCATACCCTCCAAGAATTTGTCTCGTTCTTCCATGAATTTATTCAACCCATCCATCTGTTGGCTGAAGGCAAACTTCTGCACATCTAACCTGCAACCATCCTTCTGCAAATTGAATTTATCCACTCTCATGTGTGTAGTCTCGGCAAGTGAAAGAATTCCATTAACAGTCAGCTTACTCAATCCATTCAAGGCTTTAAACACTGCAATCAGATCTCCTTATAGGTGGCCTAATCTCGAGATGCTGCAATTTGCAAAAAGTGAGAGGTAAGAGCACCCATTTGTTCCCTTCACCAGTCTGGTTGTTCTTCTTTGCACCTGTTCCAGCAGATCTACATACTTTCTAAAGTGAGGCCTCCAGACCTGTATACAATACTCAAGATGCAGCCTAACCATGGCTTCATACAGAGGGATAATTACCTCCTTATTGGCGCTAGCAAAGTTTCTGTACATCCTTGACAAAACTCCATGAGCTGTCCTGGCAGCATGCCTGCACTGCTCAGAGTATTTCATGTCTGACTGCACAATTACCCCAGGTCTTTTTCATTCTCCCCTATCTTGAGTGTAGTATCACACAGTTGATAAGTTACTCTGGGGTAACTGCTTATCCATAGGCAGTACAGTACCTTGCATTTGTCAATGTTAAACTTCAACTGCCATCGACATCTCAGCCCATCAATCCAAGTTTTCAAGATCTTGTTGCCGCAGTTCACCCTAATCACTGTTGTATCATTTACAAATTTAGACTTTAAGCCTGATATACCTTAATCAATATCACTGATAAATATTGAAATCAACAAAAGGCATGGCACTGAACCTGGGGAACTCCACTAATAATATTATTCCAAGAAAAGCAGTGCCCGTTGAGAACTACTCTGTCTTCTTACGCTTAAACATCCCTTTGTCCATAGCAGTAATTTGCCCTTAATGCCACATTGCTGCAGTTTGTACAGCAGTCTTTTATGTGCAACAGTATCAAAAGTCTTCTATGCTGTGATTGTAGTATAACTGCATGCCTGTCCCGATTATCTTCCATTACTTCAACCAGTGATTCAATTATTTTTCCTGGAATAGACATTAAATTAACAGGCCTGTAATCATTCAATCATCATCTTTTGATTCCCCTTTAAGAATTGGGGATATATTTGCACATCTCCAGTCCATAGGGACCTTCCTCGAATCCAAGGATGCTCTCATAATTATGCTGATAGTTATAATAGTTAAAATTGGCCATAATTATGCTCTCATAATTATTCCATTCACCCCAAGTTCTGTTTTTATGACCATCTTCAAAAATTTCTCTTCCACTTTCCTTTCAGTTATCACAAAGTCATTTAGTTCCTCGTTAGACTTTGATAAACTTCTGGCATCCCCTTCCTAAAGAATTCCTGATGTGTGAATGTAGATGCAAAATACCTATTCAGTATGTCTGCAATCTGAGCTGGGTCATGAACGGTTAACTCATAGTCATCAAGTGTCCTAATGTGATTCAACCTTTCCTTCTACTGTTAATATAACCATACACCACTTTGTTTTTCTTTGCTTTCTTTGCCAGAGACCTCTCATAATCTGCCTTAGCTTGACTAATCTCCTTTGTGAATTAATTATATTTACCATAATATAATTAATGTGAATTAATTATATTTACCATAAGCATCTGTATCACCTGATAATTTATAATGCATCCCATGCACTTTTCTTCTGTGCTACATGTCTCAATAGATCATATGACATCCATTTAGATCTAGGCTTTGAACAGTATTTCTTCATTTGCATAAAAAGCCTAGTGGCTTCTTTGTCTACTTTCTTGAGTGTGAGGAAATTAGGTGCCAACTCAGCATGGTTATGGGTCTTTATAAGAGCTTGAAGAACTTGATGGATACCCTTGAAGGATTTAAATTGGAGGTCAAGCTCTCAGCTGCCGACATCAATGCCAGATATTGCATGTGATCATCAGGTACCACAATGGCAACCACCGAGGCAGAAAGTACTGGTCTCACATGAGCTGGTTGTTGGCGGTTACTCTCTTTCAGGGAAACAGGAGATAAATTGTGCTAAAAGGATAGGTGGATGAGTATGTCTGCCAGGAGCAAAAGTGTTATAAAGCAGATATCAACCGAGGCACAAAAGGTAATGTTGTACACGTTGGTGCCAATGACATTACATGTTGGAGATCTGTAGACTTACTTAATAATTACAGGGCAAAGTTGAAAAAAAGTGGCGAGTCAAACTTAAATTAGCAAATGTCTGCAATTCTGCCCAGAAATGACAGGATAGAGTATATGATAACAGCATTGTGCCCAGATTTTGCCCAATCAGTTCGGCCCTGGAGAGACTGTGCATTACTCATGGGGCAGAATTTTTCACGGCATAGTCTGTGCTTGTTATTAGGAGAGATTGCTTCTACAGGGATGGGATACACTTAAATAAAAAGGGTGCAAGAATATTTGCTGATGCTATCAGAGCAGTGTTAGATGGATAGGGAAACAGCTAGCTTGGGGAGATACACAAACTAATAGATTAAGAACAGCTGCAGGCAGAGGTGAAAGTGATTCTTGAACTGCTTCTATTGGAAGAAAGGTGTAGGGGATTTCAAGGATTGCTGGGAGTCATCATGAAACACGTAAATACATGGACTGTGTTATGGTAAGGTAAGTACATTGTATATGAAAAAACAGGTGCATGTATACTTGAATGTACACCAAGGTTAGGAGCATAGTAAATAAATTTGATGAATTTGAAGTGGTGGTCAAGACATCAAATGCATACATTGGTATATCAGAAATGTAGTGTCACTCAAATATAAGCAATGTGGTATTTTAATATGGGGGGGGGGGTACAATGTAGCAGATAAGATCTAAGACAGCCAAACACAAAATCTAAGACAGGGCATCTAGTTGTCATGGGTGGCCAGTGCAATGTTGAGTCAGTTTACTGAGTTAGAGGAAATAGTTCATCTTTCCAGGTATTGACTGGAACTTGTGGATTCATCACTCATATACTAACAAGAATTTTGTGGATTTATTTGATGATGACTGTTTTCTACAGCAACATGTTAGAGAGGCAACCAAAAGGAGTAATACTGCCTTGATCTGATTATCAGCTTAAAGCATGAATCAGATCTGATTCATGCTTTAAGCATCAGTACATAAAAGAACAATTAGATGGCAGTGATCACAGTGTATTGATTTGGGATTTACTTAAAGATGTAACTACCATCAAGAGTAAATGGAGGGCTTTCGTAAAGGTGACTACATGGTCTGAGATGATGTTACCGTCAGCAAATTCTAAATCGCAAGCATTCAAGGAATGTATCGTAGAATGCTACTAGGCTTTTCATACCAACTAAGAAATAGTGTTCAAGGTACAGACCTAAATGGATGTCTGAAGAACTAATGACACTTGTGGCAGAGAAGAAAAATGCATGGAATGGATATAAATTATTATTGACACAGAAGTCAATGGTAGATACAAACTAGTCTGTAATCAATTCACAAAGGAGGTCAGGCAAGCAAAGGCATATTATGACAAATCTTTGGCAAAGGATGCAAAGAAAAATAGCAAGGACTTATTTACTTATGTTAACTCTAAAAGGAAGGGAATGAATCAGATTGGTCCACTGGATATTGATGGTTCAACTGTTGATGATCCTGCTCAGGTTGTTGTTGTTGTTTGGTTTTTAGGAGCATTAGCAACTAAGGCCATATTGCTCAGGGGATGTGTGGTGGTCATTCAATGACCTTTTCACATCCTCCGTATTTGGTGGTCATGGACTCGAACCCCGGTCTAATCAAGAAGCGTGTGCTACGCACTGCTGCTCCTGCCCACCTGGCTACGGAGGCGCCTTCCCCTGCTCAGGTAGCTGACAAACTGAATGAGTATTTTGCATCTACATCCACACATTAGGAATTCTGTGGGGGGGTTGGATGCCAGAAGTTTATCAAATTAACAGGGAGCTAAAGTAATAACTGAGAGGAAAGTGGAAGATAAATTGTTAAAGTTAAACATAAGAAAGACATTCAAGGTGGATGGGATCTATCTAGTTATATTAAGGGAGGCAGCGAAGGAAGTAGGCACACCGTTAGCCATAATTATGAGAGCATCCTTGGATTCATGTTAGGTTTCCATGAACTGGAGATATGCAAATGTATCCTCAATCCGCAAAAGGGGATCAAAGGGTTACACGAGTAATGACAGACTTTTTAGGTTAACTTCTTTTGCAGAGAAAATAATTGAGTCAATAGTAAGAGTAATGCAGAATTATCTAGACAAGTCCACAATTATACTTCAAACACAGCACAGGTTTGTTAACGGAAATCTTGTTTGACCAATCTGATTGGTTACTATGAAAGGATTACCATCTAATTACCATTACTATGAAAGGGTTACCATCTATCAGGCTTAACATCTAAGTTTTCAGATGATACAAAGGTTGGCAGGGTAGTTAACAACAGTCATCAGTGGGAGCTACTGCAATAAGATCTAGCAAAATTGGGTCGATGGGCTCAGAAATGGTAGTTAAAGTTTAACATTGACAAATGAAGGTGTTGCACACAGGTAACAGTAACACCAGAGTAACTTATCAACTCTGTGATACTACACTCAGGGTAGTGGAGAATGAATAAGACCTGGGGGTAATTGTGCAGTCAAACCCAAAATTCTCAATGCAGTGTAGATATGTTGCCAGGACAGCTTGTGGGGTTTTATCAATTATATACAGAAACTTTGCTAGCAGGGAAAAGGAGGTGATTATCCCTTTGTATAAGGCCATGGATAGGCCGCATCTCGAGTGAGTACAGTATACAGGTCTGGATGCCTCAGTTTAGAAAGAATATAGATCTGCTGGAATGAGTGCAGAGAATGGCAACCAGATTGGTGAAGGGAACAAAAGGGTGCTCTTACCTAGAAAGGCTTCAGTTCTGAAAATTGCAGCATCTTGAGACCAGGTGCCTGCAGGAGTATCTGATGAAGCTGTTTAAAGCCTTGAATAGATTGATTGAACAAGCTGAATGTTATGGTATTTTGGCTGATACTATATCAGCTTGCTTTCTTGCATCATTTGCCTCTATAATGCTAATACTAAATGTAAAGTACTGAATATGGGTAGCAGTAACCACATTGCAACATACTAGCTGTGTGCAACTACATTCAGGACAGTGGGTAATGAAAAAGGCCTGGGAATAATTGTGCAGTCTCAGATACGAAGTTCTCTGACAGTGCAGACATGCTGCCAACACAGCTCATGGAGTTTTGTCAATGATATACAGGAATTTGTCTAGCAGAGGTAAGGAAGTGATTATTGCATTGTATAAGGTCAGGCTGCACCTTGAGTACTCTACAGCTGCTTGAGCAGGTATAGAGAGGGGCAATAAGATTGGTGAGGGGAACAAAGGGTACTGCTATTAACCAAGAAAGGCTTCAGTTCTTCAAATTGCAGTGTCTGAAGGCTATGCACCTGCGAGCTGATCTGATTGAGGTGTATAAGGCCTTGAATGGCTTGAGCAAGCACAAGGCTGATGGAATTCTTTCTCCTCCTCAGATTATGCACTTGAGGAGGCATAAATTCAAACTGAGGAAGGAGAATAAAGTTTGAAGAAAGTTTGCTTTTAGTCAATTGGTGGTTGATTGCTGGAACAAATTTGTCTCTGATGTTGTGGAAGTTAATAGCTGGAATAAATTCAAGGAAAAACTAGACAAACTAATGGAGTGGATGAATAGGTAGGGAGGGAGGCAGGTTTTTTTTGTTTTTTTTTTTGGTTGATGCTGTATAAGCTACTTTTCTTGCATCATTTGCCTCTACTAATGCTAATGACTACTACTACTATTACTACTGCACATAAGGGTTATTTATATGCAGTAGTAATAGTACTGCACACAGTTATTATGTTACTCTAGGGTTACCTAGTAATAACTGTGTTACCCTAGGGTTACCTAGTAATAGCAGTAACCCTAGGGTTACTATATTACTGTTAATAACTGTGTGGTACTACACTAAGGGTAGTGGAAAATGAAAAAGATCTAGGGGGTAACTGTGCAGTCAGATATGACGTTCTCTGAGCAGTGCAGACAGGCTATCAGGATTACTCATGAGATTTTGTCAATGATATACAGGAATTTTTTTGGCAGGAATAAGGACTTAGGTCAGGAGGCCTAATTTTAGTAAGTATATAGAGCTGCTGGAATGAATACAGAGAAGAGCAATGAGATTGGTGAGGGGAACAAAGCGGTGCTCTTACCAACAAAAGGTTCAGTTCTAGAAATTTCAGTGTTTGGTGACTAGGCACCTGCAAGGTGATCTGACTGAGGTGTTTAAGGCTTTGAATGGTTTGGAAAAGTTCATTGTGGATGGGAATCTTACTCTTGCTCATATTATGCACACGAGGTGTCATAAATTCAAGTTGAGGAAGGATAGTTTCGGAATAGATGTGTGAAAGTTTTCCTTTGGCCAGTGTTTGGTTCATTGCTGGAACAAACTTCCATCTGTTATTGTGAAAGCTGATAGCTCAAATAAATTCAATGAAGAACTGCACAAACTACTGGAAAGGTGCAATGGGAAGGGTTTTCTTTTTTGCTGTTGTTGATGCTGTATCGGCTTCCTTTCTTGCATCATATGTCACTACTAATGCTAATGGTAAAAATGCTGTTATTTTCTCCAGTGCAGTACAGATTTCTGCTCCGTCTGCATATCAAAAAGATAGCTTGATTGATACTTCTCAAAACAGCATGGGAGAAGGATAAAGGAGTAAAGGAATGTACTGCTACAGTACATAGATACTTTTTCTCATTGGGATTAGTACCACATAGCCCAAGGAAAAAAGCTACTTTTGATGAAAAAAACAAAAGTTCAGCATCTAAAGTAGGCAAAAGAGCAAAATTCAACTTGCCTGGTTCAGATAGCCAGCAGACCGTCAGACAAAGAAGAGGATGAGAATTTCATCCTGACTGTTTCGCCCCACAGTGACATATTCTGTATATCAAATGATATGGGGCTGTATTTCACAGAGAGGGGTTGGTTGTCTTGAAATTGTGAAGGGTACAGTGAATGCCGAGGTGTACTTCCTCCTGCAATATTTTCTTAATGATATGTACGAGTTCATGGTTTCTGTGATTTTTGCTTCAATGATATTCCATAATGCAAGTGTATTTGCCCTCACTCTGCAATCTGCCCAATTAATAGATGCCATATAGTGCCTTAATCTGTCAAAGGTCCCTCTTCTGAAATTAAAACCCATGCTTTATCATTAACTACTACAACATCTTTGTTCACCTTCTAACTGATGACTGCTGTGATCACTACCTGCCAATGGTTTCTGTATTTTAAGCCCTGTGATTTCATTAATTCATCTGTAATGATGAGGTTAAGAATAGTCTTACCCCTAGTATTTTCTCTAATAATCTGGTACAAATAATAATCATCTAGTTTATTTAAACAAATTTAAATCAGCCTTGAACCATTAACCTTAATGGTTTATGGCCAGAGTTGATGGCATATGCCCAGCTTTCAAGCCTAAAGGCAACTTACCTGCCTTTATTTTTGAAAGCGTTTCTAATAAATAATCTTCTGATATGTCGCTAATTTCATACTTTCCAGTTTCACTTTTGTACATTTCATTCACAACTGAGCTTGGTTATCTAAGCCTTTCCAGAATTAGCTTTTAATGTGTTTTTAAACGAATCATGTCACCATACAAGTGGTGACATATATTATATGTCACCACAATAATAATATTTAGTATTAGCATTATAGAAGCCAAATGATGCAAGGAACCAAACTTAAAAAAAAAAAAAAAAAAAACCCAGTCAATCACAGTTTTCTCATTTCTAAAAAGTTATTAATCCATTTAATTTGTAACAATTTGTAATAAAAAGTAATAGCTTGAAATAAACAAATTTTAAATGTTTTACCTGATCTAATGTATCGAAGTAGTCCTTCAATGCATCAGTGATCTTTATACCAATGAAAAGAGCAAATTCAGACAACGTACAATGCACACCTGATATTTCCATTCTGTTCCTTAATTTTTTGGTTTCCTCAATAATATCTAACTTTTCTAAAGTACTGAAAAAGACAACACTGAACTTAAACAATATTGACGGTGAATTAAGATGTTTATATAATAAACATGAAATTTCAGTGTAATTTTCAAATATCTTTTAAATTAAATGGCCATAATTCAATAGGGAAAGTTTGAAGAGAGAGAATTGTGCAATATCAAAACTTATCCTGCTAATTACTAGAAAAGATATTCTCTTGAATGTTTTTACTAGTGACTGGAGTCAAATTACAAAGCTACAGTAGATCTAGCACAATCTTCTAATGCTAAACAATTGGATTAGCAGAAAAGACATATGTTGTTCCTTCTGATAAAATACAGTACAATGAATATGATATGAAAAGGAAGAAAAGTAAAAAAGAAGAAAGAGAAACTAATCAAGATAATTGCCTTTCTTTATTTCAATTATAACAGTTTATTGTTAAATATAAAAACTAAAAGTTGAAGGTGTAATGATTTCTTAAGACTTTTTCATATTGACTGAATCCAATGATTGAAAACCATTGGATTCAGTCAATCTGGATTGGAGAGAGCAAAGACATTTTTGGGCTTTCTTCTCATATAACTGAACTAGTCAGATTCTAGCAAAGGTTGCTTGACCAAAACATCCGGTTTTCCTTTCAAGTGGATTAAAAAAACCCAATAATGCATATTTCTGTAAGGAAGCAGTGAACAAGTTAAACAAATCTGTATCCAATACAGGCATGCGCCAACTTGGAAACAGCCAATAGCAATTTCCGGGTGAGTCATTTGCGGAACCAGAGGCACGTATTCCAAGGTCAACCTAGTGGATAATCCTAGCCCACATGGAGATTCTTTTCTTTGTCACCGATTTTAAGTTAAAATTTGGTCATTACTAGAACAATTTGAGTCACTGAAAAACAGGTGCTTGCCTTCAAGAATAATGTAACTGGGAGCTTATCAGGGACTCAGGACCCTTGCAACATACTAAGTGATGCACTCGGGATTCGGGGCTCCAGAACAGAATAACCAAGTGCAAACTACTCTGGTTCAAAAGGACTTAGTTTTATCAGGGAAACAGGAAATATTTTTTGTAATAAGGATTGGTGGACTAGAACCAGGGTATGTCTGCAAAGAGCAACTATTAATGATGTCACCAACTGATTGTCAGATTTTAAGGGGTGTAAAGAGAATATTATTATTCAAGTGGGGACTAATGACATTAAGCACAATCTGACAATTTGTTAAACAAATATAGGACCAGGCTGAAGAAATTCCACGAGTCACAATGTCTGTGTGTCTGCAGTTCTGCCCAGGCACGATAGGAGGTATTATATGCTGAAAACCTTGTGGATTAACTTAAGACTTGAAGGACTCTGCAAGGCTTTTGGGAGAAAATTTCTATCAGCTTGGCTCGTACTTGTAGGTAGAAGGAATCTGTTTTGCAGAGACGGGAGCAAAGGTGGTGCAAGAGTTTTTGCCAGTATTATTGAGGATACCTTAAAGGTTCAGGGAAACTGCTAGTTTAGAGGGGGGACAAGGTTAATAAAAATGTGTGTTTATCTGATAATATTGGTCAAAGTAATGCTTGCACATGCCTCAAGAGTTAGCATTAGCAGAGGCACATGATGTAAGAAAGCAAGCTTATACAGCATCGCCAAAAAAAAAAAAAAAAAAAAAAAAAATTTCCTATTTCACTGATCCATTCATTCCAGATGTTTGTCTAGAATTTATTTAAGCCAGTGGTTTTCAACCCTTTTTTAATAACAGCACCCCTACTCAATCTACTCAATTTAGCAACCAAGGGCATATTGCTCTGGGGATATGCGGTGGTCATTCCCTGACCATTCCACATTCTCCGTATTTGGTGGTCACGGGCTCGAACCTCGGTCTAATCAAGAAGCATGTGCTACGCACTGCTGCTCCTGCCCATCTTGCTATGGAGGTGCCATATATATATATATGTGTTATATGATAGTTATTACAATAATATAATTATAAAAATTACATTTCATAATACAAATTATATATATATATATATATATAATAATTTTATTCTTTATATAGAGGTACTAAGTAAACATCAATTATAAATGACCACAAAATTAAAAAGATACTGTACACCATTTTATAATGAAATAAACATAAATAAAAAGAACAATAATAAGTTTAAGTAACTTAAACCCAAATCCAGGGATTAAGTAACTTAATCCCTGGAATGTCGCTGCAGCAACTTAAGGTGCCGCAGCACCACGGTTAAAAACCACTGATTTAAGCTATCAACTTCCACAACAACAGATGTAACTTTGTTCCAGCAATCAACTACCCGCTGGCTAAAGGCAAACTTTCACACATCTATTCTATAACTGTCTTTCCTCGATTTGAATCTATGCCTCCTCAGGTTTGTAATCTGAGCAAGAGGAAGAATCCTATCAGCACTGAGCCTGCTCAATCCATTCAAGACAGGAGCTGCAATTTGCAGAACTTAAGCCTTTCTTCATAGAGCACCCCTTTGCACCAGTCTTGTTTCCCTTCTCTGTACTCGTTCTAGCAACTCTACATCCATCCTAAAATGAGGCTTCCACACCTGTACGCAATACTCAAGGTGGGCCTGACCATTGCCTTACACAAGGGGATAATCACCTCCTTATTGCTTGCAAAATTTCTGTATATGATTGACAATACCCCATGACCTACTCTGGCAGCCTGTCTGCACTGCTCAGAAAACTTCATATCTGACTGCACAATTACCCCCAGGTCTCTTTCATTCTTGTTCAATTTTGGTCAAAGTAACGCTTGCACATACCTTAGTTCTTGTTTGTTACCGCAACAGAACATATTAGCAAGATGTTTGGAGGGCAGAAATGTTTCAAATGAGTGGGTAGCTAATGCCAGGGAAGAGAGGTTAAATAACTTTAAGTGGTGTGTCAGGGTAGTTAACTATACAAGAATACCAAGTCTTAATTGTTTATACAGTAATGTCAGAAATGTCGTTAATAAAATGAGTGAATTGGAACTGCTGGTTAGGACAAGTAACGCTGACATAATAGGGCTTATGGAAACATGACCTTATCACAGTATATCCCCAATTTTGAAAGCTTGGCAGATGACATGAAGACACAAGCTTCGCATAAATTAAAATTTTAAATACGTGTGAATTTAAAATAAGAATTATGAATTGGATTTAATTTTAAAATTTATAAACAACAATTTTTAATATGTGTTGATTAACTTTTTAATCATGTGCAATGAAATTCTTGAGATGATAGATCGTGGCACATTTTGAAGAAAAAAAGTAGATCGCATCAGAAATTAAGTTGGACACCCCTGATATACAGGAATTTTTCTAGCAGGGATAAGGAGGTGATTATCTCCTTGTATAAGGGGATGGTCAGGCCACTCCTTGAGTACTGTATACAGGTCTGGAGGCCTCATTTTAAGAAGGATGTAGAGCTGTTGGAACGAGTACAGAGAAGGACAACAAGATTAGTGAATGGAACAAAGGGTTACTCTTATGAAGAAAGGCTTGTTTTGCAGATTACAGTGCTTGGAGACTAGGCATCTGTGAGGTGATCTGATTGAGGTGTATAAAGCCCTGAATGGTTTGAGCATGCTCAGCATTGAGCATTGGGATTCTTCATCTTGCTCAGAATAATCACCCAAGAGGGTATAATTCAAACTGAGGAAAGACAGTTGTAGGATAGATGTGCGGAAGTTTGCCTTAAGCCAGCAGGCAGTTGATTGGTGGAACAGACTTCCATCTTTTGTTGTGGAAGTTGATAGCCTAAAAAAATTTAAGGTTGAGCTCGACAGGTATTTGGAACGAACGGAGGAGTGAAATCAGAGCATTTTTTTTTTTTTTTGGCTAATGCTGCATAAAGCTTGCTTTCTTGCATTGTATACCTCTACTAATGCTAATTACTTTGCATCGATATTTACAGAAGGAAAACCCTTTGTGACAATGAGAAATTATGGGAGTGAAGTTGAAAAATATGTAATTAATGATGTTGAAATTTCACATGTTTATTTAATGAAGAAACTTTTGAGCCTACAGGCCAGTAAGGCTCCTGGAGTTTAATGGCATATACCCTATAATATTAAGAGAGGCAGCAAGTGAGCATATTGAACCATTGAGGCTAATTATGAGAGCTTCACTGGAATCAGGAGTAATTCTGTTGGATTAGAAAAGTGCCAATGTATCTCCAACACATAAGGGCGGTTCTAAGAGTGAAGTGGGAAATTATCGGCCAGTAAGTGTAACTTCAGTAGTAGGGAAAATTATGGAGACAATGATCTAGGGTGGAATTTAGGATCATTTAGATAGAAATGGAATCTGAAGAATACTCAGCATGGTTTTGTAAAGGGAAAATCATGTTTTGACAGGGTCATTCAAGAGCTGGACTTAGGGAATAATTCTGACATTGTTTATTTGGATTTCAGTAAAGCATTTGACTCAGTCTCACACGAGCAGTTACTATATATAAATTGGAACAGGTTGGAATCACAGGGAAAATCCTTAGATGGATAGCTGTATGGTTTCAGGCCAGGAGGCAGAGGGTTGTGATAAATGGTTATTCCTCAGATTGGGTTGAGGTAAGAAGTGGGGTTCCCCAAGATCAATATTAGGACCACTGTTGTTTTTGATTTTCATAAATGACATAGATGAAGGGATAGAGGGTGTGATGTCTAAATTTGCAGATGATGTAAAGATTGGTAGAGTAGTTAATGATAACTGCCAAGCAGAGCTTCTTCAGAGTGAATTGCTTTTGTATCACTCAGAAAATCTCTGTGCATTTAAGGGCACGAGTAAAGCTGCCCTTACACTTTATTTCTGGTCAAATCCAAAGGCTTGAGTAACCATTAGACTGGTTTTCATATTGTTTTGTTCTTGAGATGGAGAAATATTACAAAGAAAAAGATATTCCTTTCAAGATTTTGCTTTTATTAGATGAGTGTTTCCCATACTTTTTTAGTCACGGAACACTTTTCATCTCACAATATATTTACAGAACACATATATATTTACGAAACACAAGTTTAGCAGGAACCGAACAACTGTTTACTAATATTTTATTACATATGATGCACTGTGCATCAGGAGCATCTTTATTTTCAACACATGTAAAGCTGAAATTCAAATAACTGTCATCATACTTTCGTTTTGGTCTTTTATTAGTTGGTTCCTGTTTTTTTCACTTTGGAATTTGGGGATCAAAAGGCTGCGATTGTTTATGCTCACTTTCAAGTGTGTTCCTTTTCATCGACCACAGTTGCACTACTAGAAATACTTGCTTCTCGTTTTCAAGTTCCCATTTTCAACCACAAATCCATGTTCATTTATTTTAATAATAATATTTCGAAATACTGATAATTAGCAAAAAAAATTTAATTTATACAAGGAAGCGAGTTTAGTTATAACATCGGTTTGCTTCCCCCTCTCCCGCAACCCATGTGCTCCAGGCTAAATCGCATATAAATGGCATATTAGATCACTACATTGCTACTTTTTCGTAGATGTCATTACCTCTATTCATATTTCTCTATGCAAAGCCCTCCGCAGTCTATTTGATTATAAGTCTATGCCAGTATATTAATAAATAAGAAAAAATAAATAAATAACGTGAAAAATTATAATGATACAAAAGTGGTGTACGTTACAAATATGTAAAATTTATTTATTTTTATTTATTAATTATGATTTTTCAAGGAACTCTTGTTCACATCTTGCAGAACACAGTTTGAGAAATGCTGTATTAGATAATGCTCCAAGTCATCCTCACATTTTGATGATTTCCATCCAAATGTAAAAATCATGTTTCTACCTCCAAACCATGGATCACAGCATAATTTCTAATTTAAAAGCATACTATTTATGCACAAACTTTTGCACAGGCATTAGCGGAAACAGAAAGCGAGACTGGGTTGATTTAATGAGATTTTTGCACAATGCTTACAAGAGCATCAATCAACATTGCTAAGGTCTGGAAAGAGGTTACTCAAAACTATGTGACTGGGTTTTGGAAACAAATTTGCCTGTAGTTCATGCATGGCTTCAGAGATTTTGAGAAGGATGAAATCACAATGAAGGTTAACCACAACAATGTGGAAGTGCTAACCAAATCCCAAGAGCTGGAAGCACAGAAGGCAGAAATGGCAATTACAGCTGAGGCTCAAAACAAAACAGCTAAGGAGCTGATATGCTTCATCACCAAGGAGATGGCAACTGCATTCCATGAGATTTCATTGGCAAAGGGAAGGCTTGAGAAGATGGACCCTGATCTCATAAGATTCCTAAAAGTGAATCGAAAGGTTAATGATATGCTGGCTTGTTATAGAGAGAGACACAAAGAGATGCAACAGGTCACTATCCTCTAACTCTGACACAGTCTATGTATTTACCTGTTCCATGATGACTCACAGCAGGCTTTGAAATCCCTGGCACCTTGCTTTCCAGGCTGCTGCATATTTCAATAGAAACAGTGCAAGAATCACTTTCACCTCTTCCCGTGTCTATTGTTATTCTATTAGACTGTGTATTCTCCCCCACGCTATTAGTTTTCCAATCCACTGAACGCTGCCTCGATAGGATCTGGAAATATTCCTGCACCTTTTCTATTTAAGTGTATCCTATCCCTCTACAAGCAGTCTCTCCTGTTAACAAGCACAGAGTTAACTGACTTTGAAAGAGAGACAATAGTGGGTGTCCAATGCATGGGTCACTATCGCAGAGGTGGTACAGAAATTGCACTATCCCCATTCGACAGTATCAAGAGTGTATCGGGAGGACTGCCCCATTTCTGGAATAACATCTCACCATGGACAATGCTGTGGGTGGAGAAAGGTGGTGGAAGAACATGGCCATCGACATCTGTCTCGCTTTGTTTCAGCCAACCGGAAAGTGACAGTGGCCAAATCACCGCAGACTTCAACGAGGGAGGTGCAAAAACGTCTCCACCAAGACCATCAGATGATCATTAGCCGCAATAGGTTATGGGAGCTGCCGACTAACCAGAGTCTCACTGCTAACACCACGACACAGGACCATACACCTCAATTGGGCGAAAGAACATCGGCACTAGACCTTGGATGGTTGGAGACGGGTCTCCTAGTCCAATGAGTCACATTTCCAGTTATTTTGAGCAGACGGGAGGGTGAGTATCTGGCTGGCAAAATCCGCATGAAGCTATGCACCTGTCATGTCATACAAGGAACTGTTCAGCCAGGTGGACGGTCAGCAATAGTCTGGGGCATGTTCAACTGGCACAATTTGGGATCTCTCGTACATCTAGATGCATCTCTGAATGGTACAGGTTACGTGTCCATCCTTGCAGACCATCTGCATCCCTTCATGGTCATCATGCACCCACAGGGTAATGGATTCTTCCAGCAAGACAATGCACCTCCCCACAGAGTTGTGGTGACAAGAACATGGTTCAAAGAGCATTTTGCAGGTTTTACCACCATGGAATGGCCTCCCCGTTCATTAGACAAGAAGAACCATGTGGAGCATCTTTGTAAGGCTGCGGAAAGGTCCGTTCGAGCTATGGATTCTCCACCCAGGAATGCGATAGAATTATGGATAGCAGTGTATGTATGGAAATACCTGTGAAACCCACTCATGAACTAGTGGACTCAATGCCGCGCCGTGTGACTGCCCTTATCTGGATGAATGGTGGGCCTATCCATTACTAGGTAGGCATTACATGATTTCTGTTGTTGTTGTTATTTGGTTTTTATGAGCATTAGCAACTAAGGCCATATTGCTCCGGGGATATGCGGTTGTCAGACAGACACTGTGTATACACTGTGTCTGTCTACACAGTGTATATTTCCATGTACACTAATGCTGCCACATGCTAAGACTATGCATGAGGGGCATAAATTCAAATTAATGAAGGATGGCTGTAGAATTTAGCATTAGTAGAGGCATATGATGCAAGAAAGCAAGCTTACGCAGCATCAGCCAAAAAAAAAAAAAAAAAAAAAAACTTCCACTTCACCCCTCCATTCGAAATACCTCTCCAGCTGAGCCTTACATTTATTTAGGCTATAAACTTCCACAACAAGGGATGGAAGTCTGTTCCACTAACCAACTACCCGCTGGCTAAAGGCAAATTTCTGCACATCTATCCTATATCTGTCTTTCCACAATTTGAATTTATGCCCTTTCAGGTGATTATTCTGAGCAAGAGGATAAATCCCATCAGCATTGAGTATGCTCAAACCATTCAACACTTTATACACCTCTATCAGATTACCTCGCATGTGTCTAGTCTCCAGACACTGTAATTTGCAAAACTTAAGCCTTTCTTTGTAAGAGCAACCCTTTGTTCCATTCACTAATCTTGTTGCCCTTCTCTGTACTCGTTAGGAGCTCTACATCCTTTTTGAAATCAGGCCTCCAGACGTGTATACAGTACTCAAGGTGTGGCCTGACCATTGCCTTATACAAGGGAATAAATATCCATCATTATCCCTGCTAGAAAAATTCCTATATACGACAATACACCATGAGCTACTCTTGCAGCCCATCTGCACTGCTCAGAGAACTTCATATCTGCCTGCACAATTACCCCCACGTCCTTTTCATTCTCTACCACTGTTGGTGTAGTACCACAGAGTTGATACGTTGCTCTGGGGTTGCTGTTTCCCAATGTAGTACTTTATATTTGTCAATGTTAAACTTCATTTGCCACCTCTCAGCCCATCTGCTCAACCTTTCCAGATCCTGTTGCAGCAGCATAGAGTCAGTAGTGTCCTTAACAACCCTGCCAACCTTTGTATCGTCTGCAAACTTGGACATTAAGCTTGATATACCATCATCAATATTATATATAAACACAGAAAACAATAATGGACCCAACACTGAACCCTGAGGGACTCCACTAATAACATTAGTCCAAGATGAGCAGTGTCCATTGATTACCACTCTCTGTCTTCTCCCCCTCAACCACCCCTTTATCCATAGCAGCAATTTGCCTCCAATACCACACTGCTCCAATTTGTGCAGCAGTCTTCCAGGTGCAACAGTATCAAAAGCCTTTCTAAGATCCAAATATATAATATCAAAGTTATTCCCTGCATCCAGCTCTTTTGTGACTGGTCAAATCACAAAATTGGTCAGGCAAGACTTCCCCTTAATAAAACCATGCTGTGTCCGAGCTATAACTGAAGTCTTGTCTAGATGATCCTGCAGTGCTTCTTTAACCAGTGCCTCCATTAATTTTCCTAGAACAGAAGTTAAACTTACAGGTCTATAATTACTTGTGTCAGCCTTTGATCCTCCTTTGTGAATTGGGGTCACATTTGCACATCTCCAGTCTATGGGTACCTCCCCTGAGTCCAAGGAAGCTCTCATAATTATGGCTAATGGTTTGCTTACTTCCTTTGCTGCCTCCTTTAATATAACTGGATAGATGCCATTCACTCCAGGTGCCTTTCTTGTATTTATCTTCAACAATTTCTCCTCCACTTTACTCTCAGTTATTACAAGATTATCTAGCTTACTGCCAGAGTTGAATACAACTCTGGCATTCCCCTCGCTGAATAACTCCTCATGTGTGAATGTTGATGCAAAATATTCATTTAGTTTGTTAGCTACCTGAGCAGGATCATCAACAGTTGAACCATCGATATCAAGTGAACCAATCTGATTCATCCCCTTCCTTCTAGAGTTTACATAAGTAAAGAATTCTTTGCTGTTTTTCTTTGCATCCTTTCCCAAAGATTTCTCATAATCTGCCTTTGCCTGCCTAACCTCCTTTGTGACTTGATTACAGACTAGCTTATATCTATCACAGGCTTCTGGTGTCACGTGTTAATTTATATGTATCCCATGCATTTTTCTTCTCCGTCACATGTCTCATTAGTTCATCTGACATCCACTTAGGCCTAAATCTTGAACAATATTTCTTAGTTGATATGTAAAGCCTAGTAGCTTCCAAGATAAGTTCTTTGAATGCTTCCCATTTTGAATTTGCTGTTGGTAACATCATCAGTTGGTTCCACTGTATAGAATTTAAATACTGTCTCAGACCATTGTAGTCGCCTTTACGCCCTGATGGTAGTTATCTCTTTGAGTAAATCCCACTTCAGCACACTGTGATCACTGCCACCTAGTGGTTCCTTTATCTGCAGATTCTTAATGCATGAAGAATCACTACTGATAATCAAATCAAGAGTATTACTCCCTCTATTTGCCTCCTGAACAAGCTGATCTCCCAATGCTTGTCACACCAAACTGACTTGACACTGCACTGTCCAGCGATGTCGACTGGCTTCACTTCCTTGGATTTTATGTGTTTCTTAAATAATAGCATAACCCCTCCTCCTTTCCTATCCTGTCCTGTCTATCCTTTCTGTAGACGTTGTACTCCCCAAATTCCAGTTCTACATTCCTTATATCTGTGACACCACATCTCTGATATCCCAAGAATATCCGCCTTTGATGCTTTGAGCAATACCTGAAATTCATCAAATTTATTTACCAAACTTCTAGCATTGGTGTACACACAAGTATACATGCACCTGTTCCTATTCTTAGCTACCCTAACACAACTCATGTGTTTATTTGTACCGCAATGACTCCCAGCAGTCTCTGAAATATCCTACATCTTGTTTTCCAGGCTGCTGCTCATTCCAATAGAAGCAGTGCAAGAATCACTTTCAACTCTGCCAGTGGCTACTGTTAATCTATTAGTCCTAGAAAAGATGTGTTGAAGTTTGCCTTTAGCCAAAACGTGGTTAATGGTTAATTTTGTAATTTCACCTAATGTTGTGTAAGTGAATGGATAAGTGAAATGGAAAAGGTTTATTTTGGCTGATGCTGTTATGAGCATCAGCCAAAGATGCTCAAAGTTTTCTCAGATGCTTATCTGAGAAAACTAGATACCCCATTACAAAAAACATTTGCCAAACCATAAGATATTTCACTGCATACGGTGATAGACGGCCTTGTCTTTTAACTTCTCCACTAATGCTGGTGTTCCCCAAGATTCAGTTCTTTCTCCTACTGCTTTCCTCTTGTATATTAATGATCTTCTTCTATTGACTGGAAATCATATTTTGTTCATGATAGCCAATTGCATTATTCCTTCCAGTTTGAGAAACCTTGCATTTCACAAATAGCTCCAACTTCTTGATATCAATTACCAATTCTTTAAATGCTGATCTCTAGGTAATTCTCCAGTAGGGCATAGACAACTTAGCTAATTTAAAACCTTCTCAAACTCAGTCCTGACTTATATCTTGCAAAAAGGATTCTACTGCTCATATACTCATCTTCGACAACACTCAGATTTCTAGACAAGGTCATATATCTTTATTAGGGATATATGATGTCCCCACTCTCTCTCTTCCAAACCAGTATGATCTTCAATAACACTCAGATTTCTAGACAAGATCATACCAATGGATTACTTTATCTTCTGATCTCTCTCTCTCTCTCTTGGCATAAGCACATCACAAATATTACTTCCTCTGCATCCCAAAAACTGGGTTTTTCTCTTTTGCTCTCGGCATTACTTTTCTTTTAAACAGCTACTCACCTTGTACAAATCTCAAATCTTCCTACTATGGAATACTGTTCCCACATCTGGAGCAATGCCCCATAACCTCTCTCAGGTTTCTAGACTACATTCAAAAGAGAGCAGTTAAATTAATTAATGAACCATCTCTTACAAAGTCTCTCCATTCTGTCTCATTGATGTTCAGTTTCTGCTGCATGCCTTTCTATAGGTACTTCCTTACTGTTCTTCTGAATCGGCTTCTATAATCGCCCCCTCTCTTTTCCAAACCAGTACAAACATGTGCTGCATCCATGTTTGCTAACAGGGATAAGATGGTGATTTTCCCATTCTGTAAGGCAATTGGTTAGGCTGCTTACAGGTCTACATGCTTCATTTCAGGAAAGATGTAGATCTGCTGAAACAGGTGTAGAGAAGGGCAACGAGATTGACGAAGGGAATAAAACAGTGGGCCTACCAAGACAGACTTCATTTCAGCAAATTGTAGCATCTGGAGACTAGGTACCTGTGAGGTGTTTTTAAGGCCTTGAATGGATTGAGCCAGCTCAATGCTGATGACATTCTTCCTCTTGTTCAGTCTACACAAGAGGAATCATAAATTCAAATTGAGGAAGGATGGTTGCAAAGGTTTTTCTTCATCCAGCAGGTTGTTGATTGTTGGAACAAACTGTCATCTGATGTTGTGGACGTGGGCAGTTTGAATAAATTCAAGAACTAGAAAAATTACTATGTGATGGACAGGTAATATGGGAGGGTTCATTTTTTTTAGCTGATGCTTTATAAGCTTGCTTTCTTGCATCATATTTAAGAAAGCAAGCTTATTATATATAATGGAACAAAAAAAAAAAAAAATATAATGAAATAATGAAAAAAGCCTCAAGCTTTCTTGCAGAATATGGCTACTACTGGCCTATGGGTGTGGGAAATGATCAGAAAAGCAATGTATAAGAAGCTGTTTATGTCTGGAGCATTTTCAGGTAATCATTATGTTTCTATGTATGAACTAAGATAAAAATTGGATCAGTACTTTTAAAAAGTAAACAGGTATAGTTTCTGTTGTCATCTCTAGTGTATATGCGCATACACATTACGGGAGTTCAGTAGAATTATGTTTATATTAAAAGCATAAATATGTTTATATTAAACATATTAAAATATGTTTAATTAGAAGAAAAGAGATTCTAGTCACAAAACAATTTTTTTCCATGTGAAATGATAAAAAAAAAAAAAAGCTAGCAAAATTTCTTAAAAGTCCAATGAAGGTAGACTAGAAAACTTTGCTTTCTCCTTAAGGAGATCTCACTACTCATATTTCCCTTGCATCTGTACACACCTGTATTATGAAAAGATACAAAAATAATCCAATGTCTCTAAAGTTATTAATTCTTATAATTACAAATTATTTTAGAGTCATGTTATAAGATACAGGAGTGAGCTAAAAATAAACACATACTACAGTCAAAGATCTAAGATGTGTGGTATGTCCATTGCATGGCAGAAACTCTCCTACTTTGTGGTTCTAGCCATTCGGCATATCTATCATTAGTATAAACATTGGATTACTCACAGCAATGTGCATTCAGCCACAGTACTTTTGTAAAGTGATCACACTTATTTGAACAATGGCAAAATGGACACAATGTTTTTTCAGCATCTGCCTTATTCATCTGACCTTTTGCCCTGTGATTTTTTTCTATTCCTCCAAATGAAGCAACAATTAACTAAGTTGAAATTATCATTGCCTCTAGGGCAACTCTGCATTATATAATAGCAGCAGAATTCAAAAACTGTACCATACAGGTAGAACAAATGTTCAATATCCAAAGGGAAATAATTTGAGTGAGCTTATGAGGTTTTTTTTTTTTTTTTTAGTTTTATGGCGCATTAGCATCTAAGGCTATATAATGCATTGAGCTTATGAGTATTATAGGTGGTATATTATTACAAAAATAGATTTTTTTATGATAACAGTCTCAGATCTTTGACCAGATATATATACAATACACATAAATCAACTATAAACAGAATAATAAAAGTTAAGACGATACCCAGATCGAGTGTGAAGTTTCACTAATTTCACCAAAGGTGGAGTCAGAGGAACATTCTTTCTATACATCCAAGACATGTACTTTAGATCATCATATGAGTAATATGATAAAGGGAGATCCAAATTTCTGTAATATTAGTCAAAAAAGCAAAATTCAAATGAAATTTTTTAATTAAAAAAAAAAGGAAGTCTAAGTATTCAGTAAAATTAATGAAAAATTCTGATCACTACAAACTAATAATTTATCTTAATGTCAATCTGATTTCTCCTTATAAGATTTCTGGCCAGATCAAACTGAACTAATTAATATTTGCAATATCACAGTATCATTAGTCGTTTCGTGGACTAACATTATTAGTGGAGTCCCTCACGGTTCGGTGCTGGGTCCCCTGTTGTTTTATATATTTATCAATGAAATTGATGAAGGTATATCAGGTTTAATGTCAAAGTTTTCAGATGATACAAAGGTTAGCAGGGTTGTTAATGACAGTAATAGCAGTGTGCTACTGCACCAGGATCTCGAAAACTTCGGCAGATGGGTTGAGAAATGCTAACTGAAGTTTAGCATGGACAAATGCAAATTACAGCATATGGGTAGAAGTAACCCCAGGGAAACATACCAACTGTGTGGTACTACACTTAGGGTGGTAGAAAATGAAAAAGATCTGGGAGTAATTGTACAGTCAGACATGAAGTTTTCTGAATAATGCAGACAGGCTGCCAGAGCAGGTCATGGGGTACTGTCAATGATATACAGGAATTTTGCTAGTAGGGAAAAGGAGGTGATTATCCCTTTGTATAAGGCAATGGTCAGTCCACATCTTGAGTACTGCATACAGGTCTAGAGGCCTCATTTTAGGAAGGATGTAGATTTGCTTGAGCATGTACAGAGAAGGGCAACAAGATTGGTGAGGGGAATGAAGGGGTCCTCTTACCAAGAAAGGCTTAAGTTCTGCAAATTGCAGCATATGGAGACTAATATGGGACACCTGCGAGGTGATCTGATTGAAGTGTATAAGGCCTTGAATGGTTGAGCACACTGAATTCTGATCACATTCTTCTGCTTGCTAAGGTTACAAACCTGAGGGGACATAAATTCAAAGACAGTTGTAGAATAGACTTGCGGAAATTTGGCTTTAGTCAGTGGGTGGTTAACTGCTGGAACAAACTTACATCTATCGTTGTGGAAGTTGATAGCGTAAATAAATTCAAGGAGGAACTGGACAAACTTTTAGAGGGAATGGATGTGTGAAATTGATTTTTTTTTTTTTTTTTTTATGAAAACCCCAAACACGAAAGGTATCAAAGCCTATAGTACTTAGTACCGTGCATGGGTTGAAGGAAAAATATGGGGGGGGGGGGAGGCCAGAAACTTTGCTCTAGAGACTAAACATGGGTTTCACCACTTCAAGCCCCCAATAAGCAAAGTGGTGGTATTTCACCGGTTGATGAAAGTCATCTACCACCTGAATGCTATATATGCTCATACACTTGCTTTCTTGCATCACATGCCTCCATTACTACTATTGACAAATTTCTAGAAGGGAGGACAAAAACAGTAGTACCTGGCAGAGTATTTCTGTGTCCAGTATTATACAAAATTGGTTAATATTCATGAGACTGACTCACGAATCATAAATTATGATTCGTGAGTCAGTCAACACTAAAAAAAATTAATAATATCTATAATCCCAATAAGAAACACATACAGCTGAGCCTCCGAAATTTAAATTTAGCGATACAGAATTGTGTGTGAGAGTGAGAGAGAGAGAGAGAGAGAGTGTGCATTTTCAAGCTATTTTTAGGAATTCAGGTGAAACCAATGAACCACCAAAAAACTGGCACATTTTGTTCTTAGGTTGGCCATTTGCCCAAGTAGTGCATCAGAGTTGATCACTCAACAAATTTCTTAAAAGACCATGGAGCTGCCTACTGCTTTTTGTGAACAAGATTAGTGGTTCATTTTGATAATTATTGATTGATGGTGTCAGTTCATAAACTGTATATAGTGTATTTTACAAGAGAAGGGAAAATAATTTTCACTGGACAGTAAAGTTTAATACTTTTCATATACCACACATTACTTTCTTCTTGATGCAGGATACAGGTACAGTATCATGCCCTCGAAGGATTAAAAGTGAGGGGCCCATCAAGCTCTCAGCTGCCCACACCAATGCTAGAGCTTGCACTTGGTCATCACGCAACACAGCAGCAGCCCCAAAGGCAGAATGCGCTGGTCCCAAAGGAACTAGTAGTTGTTGGTGACTCTATTCACAGGGAAACGGGAAACATGCTTTGTAAAAAGGATAGGTGGAACAGGACCAGGGTATGTCTGCCAGGAGCAAAGATTGATGACGTTGTAGAGCGGATATCATCTTTTAAGGGCACAAAAGGTGATATAGTTGTACACGTTGGCACTAATGATATTAAGAGTAGGAGACCAGCGGAATTACTTAACAAGTACAGGTCACTGTTGAAAAAAAAGCCGTGAATTAGGGTTGAATTTGAAAGTGTCTGCAATTCTGCAGGAGGGAGTATATGATGAGAGCCCTGTCAATCAATTCGGCCCTGGAAAGATTGTGCAAGGCTCAAGGGGTAGAATTTTTTTTCAGCCTGGTCTGTACTTGTTAACAGGAGAGACTGCTTCTACAGGGATGGGATACACTTAAATAGAAAGGGTGCAAGAATGTTTGCTGATGCTATCGAGGCAGTGTTAGGTGGGTCGTAAAACTGCTAGATTGGGGGATACAAGGACTAATAGATTAACAGTAGCCACTGGCAGAGGTGAAAGTGATTCTTGCACTGCTTCTATTGGAATGAGCCGCAGCCTGGAAAAAAGGATATTTCAGAAACTGCTGGGAATCATTGGGGTACAAATAAACACATGGGTTGTGTTAGGGTAGCTAAGAAAAAGAACAGGTGCATGTATACTTGTGTGTTCACCAATGCTAGGTGTTTAGTAAATAAATTTGATGAATTTGAGGTATTGCTCAAAACATCAAAGGCAGATATTGTGGAGATTTCAGAGACGTGGTGTCACACAGATATAAGGAATGCAGAACTGGAATTTGGGGAGTATAATGTCTACAGAAAGGATAGACAGGATAGGAAGGGAGGAGGGGTTATGCTATTAGTTAAGAAATACATAAAATCCAAGGAAGTGAAGCCAGTCGACATTGCTGGACAGTGCAGTGTCGAGTCAGTTTGGTGTGACATGTTGTTGTTGTTGTTATTGGTTTTTAGGAGCATTAGCAACTAAGGCCATATTGCTCTGGTGCAGTGGTCATTCCCTGACCTTTCCGCATGCTCCGTATTTGGTGATGACGGGCTCGAACCCCGGTCTAATCAAGAAGCATGTGCTATGCACTGCTGCTCCTTCCCACCTGGCTACGAAGGCGCCTTGGTGTGACATAAGCATTGGGACATCAAAATTGAGAGTAGGAGTGTGCTATAGGCCTAATGACTCTGATGAGTATAATAAGAAACTGTACAGGGAAATAGAGTGGGCCAGTAAATCAGAGAGTCTTATAATGGGAGATTTTAATTTCCCAGATACTGACTGGAATTTGGGGGCTGTTCACTCACACACTAGCAAGGTTTTGTGGATTTATTGGATGATTGTTTTCTACATCAGCATGTTCGGGAGGCAACTAGAGGGAGTAATACTCTTGATTTGATTATCAGTAGTGATTCTTCATGCATTAAGAATCTGCAGATAAAGGAACCACTAGGTGGCAGTGATCACAGTGTGCTGAAGTGGGATTTACTCAAAGAGATAACTACCATCAGGGCGTAAAGGCGACTACAATGGTCTGAGACAGTATTTAAATTCTATACAGTGGAACCAACTGATGATGTTACCAACAGCAAATTCAAAATGGGAAGCATTCAAAGAACTTATCTTGGAAGCTACTAGGCTTTACATATCAACTAAGAAATATTGTTCAAGATTTAGGCCTAAGTGGATGTCAGATGAACTAATGAGACATGTGACGGAGAAGAAAAATGCATGGGATACATATAAATTAACACGTGACACCAGAAGCCTGTGATAGATATAAGCTAGTCTGTAATCAAGTCACAAAGGAGGTTAGGCAGGCAAAGGCAGATTATGAGAAATCTTTGGGAAAGGATGCAAAGAAAAACAGCAAAGAATTCTTTACTTATGTAAACTCTAGAAGGAAGGGGATGAATCAGATTGGTTCACTTGATATCGATGGTTCAACTGTTGATGATCCTGCTCAGGTAGCTAACAAACTAAATGAATATTTTGCATCAACATTCACACATGAGGAGTTATTCAGCGAGGGGAATGCCAGAGTTGTATTCAACTCTGGCAGTAAGCTAGATAATCTTGTAATAACTGAGAGTAAAGTGGAGGAGAAATTGTTGAAGATAAATACAAGAAAGCCACCTGGGGTGGATGGGATCTATCCAGTTATATTAAAGTAGGCAGCAAAGGAAGTAAGCAAACCCTTAGCCATAATTATGAGAGCTTCCTTGGACTCAGGGGAAGTACCCATGGACTGGAGATGTGCAAATGTGACCCCAATTCACAAAGGAGGATCAAAGGGTGACACAAGTAATTATAGACCTGTCAGTTTAACTTCTGTTCCCGGAAAATTAATGGAGCCACTGGTTAAAGAAGCACTGCAGGATCATCTAGAGAAGACTTCAGTTATAGCTCAGACACAGCATGGTATTGTTAAGGGGAAGTCTTGCCTGACCAATATGATTGGATACTATGATGCAGTCACAAAAGAACTGGATGCAGGGAATAACTTTGATATTATATACTTGGATCTTAGAAAGGCTTTTGATACTGTTGCACATGGAAGACTGCTGCTATGGATAAAGGGGTGGTTGTTATTTGGTTTTTAGGAGCATTAGCAACTAAGGCCATATTGCTCCGGGATATGCGGTGGTCATTCCCTGAATGACCTTTCCGCATCCTCCGTATTTGGTGGTGACGGGCTCGAACCCCGGTCTAATCAAGAAGCGTGTGCTACGCACTGCTGCTCCTTCCCACCTGGCTACGGAGGTGCCGTATAAAGGGGTAGTTGAGGGGGAGAAGACAGAGAGTGGTAATCAATGGACACTGCTCATCGTGGACTAATGTTATTAGTGGAGTCCCTCAGGGTTCAGTATTGGGTCCATTATTGTTTTCTGTATTTATAAATGATATTGATGATGGTATATCAAGCTTAATGTGTTAAGTTAAGTCTCTTGTAGGTTAATTGAATTCTAAGTTGAGAGGTCCAAGTTTGCAGACGATACGAAGGTTGGCAGGGTTGTCAAGGACACTACTGACACTATGCTACTGCAACAGGTTCTGGAAAGGTTGAGCAGATGGGCTGAGAGGTGGAATGAAGTTTAACATTGACAAATGTAAAGTACTACAAATGGGAAACAGCAACCCCAGAGCAACGTATCAACTCTGTGGTACTACACTGACAGTGGTAGAGAAGGAAAGGGACTTGGGGGTGGTTGTGCAGGCAGATATGAAGTTCTCTGAGCAGTGCAGACGAGCTGCAAGAGTAGCTCATGGTGTATTGTCGATGATATATAGGAATTTTTCTAGGAGGGATAAGGAGGTAATTATTCCCTTGTATAAGGCAATGGTCAGGCCACACCTAGAGTACTGTATACAGGTCTGGAGGCCTCATTTCAAGAAGGATGTAGAGATGCTGGAACGAGTACAGAGAAGGGCAACAAGATTAGTGAATGGAACAAAGGGGTGCTCTTACGAAGAAAGGCTTAAGTTTTGCAAATTATGCAGTGTCTGGGGACTAGGCACCAGCGAGGTGATCTGATAGAGGTGTTTAAAGCCTTGAATGGTTTTAGCATGCTCAATGCTGATGGGATTCTTCCTCTTGCTCAGAATAATCACCTGAGAGGGCATAAATTCAAATTGAGGAATGACAGATGTAGAATAAATGTGTGGAAATTTGCCTTTAGCCAGCGGGTGGGTGGTTGATGGAACAGACTTCCCTCCCTTGTTGTGGAAGTTGATATCCTAAATAAGTTTAAGGCTCAGCTGGACAGGTATTTCGAACAAACAGAGGGGTGAAGTGGAATTGGTTTTTTTTTTTTTGGCCGATGCTGTATAAGCTTGCTTTCTTGCATCAAATGCCTCTACTAATGCTAATGAGCATATAAATTATCAGGAGAGACAGAACCCTATGATAGACATAAGAAAGTCTATAATGAAGTCACAAAGAATGCAGATTACGAGATATCTTTGGCAAAAGATGCAAAGAAAAACAGCAAAGACTTCTTTACTTATATAAACTGTAGAAGGAAGGTGTGAACCAGGTTGCTCCACCTGATATTGATGCTTCGAGTGTTGATGATCCTGCTCAGACAGCTGAAAAATTGAATGAGTATTTTGCATGTACATTCACACATGAGGAATTCTGTAGGGAAGTGCAGGACAGAAGCTTATTAAACTCTAAAAGGGAGTTTAATGATTTTTAATAACTGAGAGCAAAGTGGAGGAGAAATTGTTGAAGTTAAACATAAAAAAGGCACCTGGGGGGGGGGGTTTGGTATCTATCCAGTTATATTAAAGGAGGCAGCAAAGGAAGTAAGCAAACACATAGACATAATTATGACACCATTCTTGGACTCAGAGGAGGTTCCCACAGACTGGAGATGTGCAAATGTATCCCCAATTCACAAAGGGGGATCAAAGGCTGACATGAGTAATTACAGACCTGTTAGTTTAACTTCTGTTCCTGATAAAATAATGGAGTCACTGGTTAAAGAAGAATTGTAGGATCATCTAGAGAAGGCTGCAGTAATAATTCAGACGCAGCATAGGTTTGTTAAGGGGAAGCCTAGTCTGACCAATCTAATTGGATACTATGATGTGGTCACACAAAGGAACTGATGCAAAAAATAATTTTGATATTATATACTTGGAATTCAGAAAAGCTTTTGATACTGTTACACATGAAAGACTACTGAACAATTTGGAGCAGTATGGCATTATGGCAAGTTGCAACAATAGATAAAAGGGTGGTTGAGTGGGAGATGACAGAGAGTGGCAATCAATTGACACTGCTCTTCTTGGACTAATGTTATTAGTAGAGTCCCTCCTGTATATACAAAACAACAAAAACTGTTGTTTTTTATATACAGTTGAACTTGGTTATAATGAGCACGGAAATAACAAGATCATGGCTGTAATGAGCAAAAAGCCATAATGATTTTAATTTACGCATATTCCCATAAAATCGCTCACAGTTATAACGAGCATACTACACAGATATACCGAACAAATTTTGGTAACTATGCAAAGATTCTTAATTACTCGTGTTCGGAAAAACCCAATTCTTGTAATAGACTAAAATGAAAAGGGCGACTTAGCTTTATGACCATCTGCATTGAATTAGCGTCTGGTTTATGACTTTGTCCTCTGGTAATGGGGTGCTATACAATACTGCATTGGCATTTTGTTTGTCGTATTACCCTATTTACAGATTGTCTTGTATTCACTGAACCATAAATTTATTTCAGGACCTCTAAGAATTTTGGAAACAGGACTTCTAAGAACTTTGTATGTGTTGTGGGACGTCTAAGAACTTTGTATGCATCACTTTATCATTCTTAAAGTAAAATTAGTTAGAAATGAACCCTTCCTTTGGAAACATGTCTACTAACAAAAGAAAGTGTCTCTCGATTTGCGAAAAAGTGGAAATTATTCATGAGTTAGAATGTGGTGTAAAAAAATGAAGTGTGCAAAAAGTTTTCTTTGTCCTCTTCAAGTGTATCGACATTGTGGAAGAATAAAGATGTTTACATATCGGCACTGGAAAAGGACATAACCGAAAAAAAAAAAAAATTTTAGAAAGTGCGAGTTTACAGATGTCGATGAAGCATTACTCCAATGGTTTATTACACAAAGAAGTGCTGGATTTTTAATAGATGGTCTGATCTTGAAGGCTCAAGCGGAAAAATTTGCTAAACAATTTGGAAACCACGATTTTGTATGTAACAACGGTTGGCTGGATCGATTTAAAAACTGACATAACATCGTTTATGCAAAAATTAGTGGAGAATCTCGATCTGCAAATCCAATAATGGCAAATGAATGGATTGACCGTGTTTGGGCAGAAATCAGGAAAGATTTCAATGATGGACATCTACAACATCGAAAACAAGACTGTTTTATAATTTGACACCTGACAATACATTTACATTCTAAGGGGAAAAATGTTGGTGGAAAAAAATCAAAGGCTTGCTTGATGGTACTTGTATGCACAAATATGACAGGAATTGATAAAAAAAAACTGTTTGTTACTGGAAAATCATTAAAACCTCGGTGTTTTGAAAATGTAGGGAAACTTGCTGTGGATTACACTGCAAACAAAAAAGCTTGGATGACTTCGGATATTTCTTGGCAATACGTAAATGATTGGAATAAGGAGCTGTTCAAAAAGAAGAAAAATATTTTATTGTTAGTTGATAACTGTCCTGCACATCCCCAGATTCAAAATTTGTCCAACATTAAAATAGTGTTTCTGCCTCCCAATGTGGCATCAATTTTACAACCAATGGACATAGGTGTAATCAAGAGTTTGAAAGGATTTTATAAAAGATTTCTAGTTCTACATCTGATCAATCAAAGAGAACAGAAACTTACAGAGTCTATACTGATATTGGATGCTATAAATTTATTGAATGATGCGTGGAACAATGTTACTTCGACAACCATATCGAATTGCTTCAAGAAATTGAAATTAAATTCAAATGAAATTTCAATCATAGATGAAGATGATGGAAATGAAGAAAATAACTATCCGAATGGTTGCTACTTATCAACGTTGTAGGTTTTAATACAGATAACATCAATGAATTTGTACGAGTTGATGACAACTTGTTAACTAGTGGTCTTCCTATAGAGAATAACATTGTAGATGCTGTGCTCAACAATGACAATACAATGATGATTGTGATGATATGATGAGAAGTGAATCAAAATCAGTGCCGACAATCTCACAAGCTCAGGGTGCAATGGACACAATGGTCAATTTTTTGAAGGAACTGAGGCAAGTAATGAGACTTTTAACGCGTTGAGTGTTTTAAGGGGAAACTTAAGAAATATCAAAGTGAAATCTTTACAACAAACATCAATTTTAAGATTCATAAATAAAGACTAATTGAAACAGTGTTTATTATTAATTAGTATTGTTTTTAATTACAGAGAATAAATTGTGTTTAGTATTTATTAAGTGTATGGTTTTTTAAAATTACAGACAAATAAATATTATGTTTAATTTTATAACTGTATTGTAGTTTATACAAGCATCTTAATACAAATAATATGTAGGTATATACTTATATTATTTTTTTCTCTCTAATATTTCTTTTGTTTTTTGAATCTATCTTTTTATCAAGGTATTGAGAATTTTAAAAAATAGGAGGTAGATTTAACTCAAAACTGATAAAGTGTTCATTGTTTAACGGCCCAAGGGGTTTCCCCATCTCCGCTATCACGGATATAATGAGTAACGGGTATAACGAGGAAATCTGTTGGTCCCTTGATGCTCGTTATAACCAAGTTCGACTGTATATCAATGATATTGATGAAGGTATATCAGGCTTAAAGTCGAAGTGTGCAGATGATACAAAAGGTTGGCAAGATTGTTTCCTGCTTCAGCCCAACACTGGCACACGTTTTTATCCAGAAATTTTTCAATTTTATCAACAAGATTTGCCAAGCTTCTCCTTAGATAAAAAAATTTAAAAGTTGAAATGATCCCTAGGTCCAGGGGCTGTAAAATTGATGTTGTGGTCAGAGGAAGAAACACAAGTTTTACATTTGAATTGCAATCAAGAAGTGACACTGGGTGACTTGGAGCATTGTCTAAGATAAGGAGCACCTTAAATGATAAATTCTTATTTTTCAGATATCCTTCAACTTCAGGTATGAAACAATGCTCTAACCGGTTCCTAAACAGTGAGCCAGTCATCCGTGCTTTTCTATTCAATCGCCAGTAAACAGGCTGAGAGAATTTATTTTTGCCTTTCAAAGCCAGGGGTTTTGAAAGGCAAAAATAAATTCCCTTGCATTTATAATAAAAATAAATAAATAAAGGCCCTTGCATTTATAATCACTAGAAGCATTACTAGAATAGGAGAGTGTTTTTGTCCTTTGACACTTTGAATCCAGGTTCAACTCATTCTTCTTTGGATAAATATGTCCTGTCAGGCATTTTTTTCCCCAATAGAGTCCAGTTTCATCACAGTTAAAAATCTGATCTGCCTTGTATCTCCCTCTTCTATTACATTTTTCAATTCAGATAAAAAATTTTCTACTGCCCCCACATTGGCAGAAGAAATCTCACCAACAACTTTAATATTGTGCAGATTTGCTTTTTTTTAAAATCTATCAAACCATCCCTTGGAAGCACTGAAACTTGATTCACCATTTGCACTAGCACTGCGAGACTTTATGTGAGAATAAATACGTTAGGCCTTACACCTGATCACTGAGAGGCACATTTCTATTCCTTTGGTCTTCGATCCAAAAATTCAATTACTGTTCCATTTTTTAAATAATGCATATCATGTCGACTAACAGAAGTGGATTTTGCACTTGCACTTGAAGAGTTTGCTGTCAACTTAATGCTTGCTTTAATTTTGTCCTCGCACTTTTTAATTGTTCGTTTAGATGATTTATTGCACTCATATTCTTTAGCTAAAGGTGTAAGGTGTAAAGATGTTCTTACTTCCTCTATTTCCCCCAAAATAATCATTTTCTCATGCAATGACAAAATTTTTCTGGATTTTTTCTTCCTGGAATCACTTTTGGATGTAGAAGCACACATTTCAATAGTAACCCAAGCCATTATGCTAGGGTTACTATTGAAATAAAATATAACTTCACTCAATGACAAAACACACACAATGAAGTCACTTTTCACTCAACTCAGAAGCTCACACTGACATTGTCACTAGCAAAGACTCAAGCCGACTAAGGGTTTGTTTAAGTATTACATCACGGTGTTTCTGAGAACTGCTAAGTTGAAAGATACATAAAAAATATATTGCAATAAAAAAAGTAGGTACAATGTAGAGAGCCTAAATTTTGACTGATCACGAAACTGCAAAGTGCCACAAAACAGCTGCTGATAACAAAGTTGCTTAGAATGAAATCGATGACATTATAAATTAAATCACTAAAGCGACTACATACTATGTAATAAGGTAGCACCACGTAAGTGCAAATCCACGCATGGTGAAGCCGCACTCGGCAGGGGTCACCTGTACTTTGAAACAAAATATCGCTGATTATAGAGGTATGTTGTGAAAAAAAAATTATGATCCTTCTTTATTGAACAGCCATCATATTATGGTTCTTCACTGCCTGTAACATTATTTTTATAATGTTATAGGCAGTGAAGAACGATAATATTAGGGCTGTTAAATAAAGATGGTGACTTGGCCCTTTAGCTAAATAGTATTGTAATAAATTGTACTGTTAAAGTTATATTATATTTTATTACTTTCTGTTTGTAAAATACGTATAGCATAAAATATTCTAATGCCAGTAAAATAATTACTTGTCACATTTAGTTTTTAGGATTACTTAAAACTTTATATACCAACTTAATGTGTTTTGTTTTCTTTTCATAATAAAAGAAATTATAATAATTATATAACCAGCATATTTTTTTTAAGATAGGGATAAACGCATAAAAAAAAAAAAAAAACTGTGACAGGTTAATCTTGAGTCCTCATTTATTTTTAAGTAATTCACATGGTGGAAAAGGTTGCTAGCCAATGATCTATTGCATGAAATTTAAAATTACTTTAATGCCACCATATGCTTGGGACAGAATTTATAATTTCCTCACTACCATTACAAGTTTATATATCTCAAACTAAAACTAGACATTATTAACCCAGTGCTTTTTGCACAGGACCTGTCAGGTGACTCGTGACAAAATAGTTTTGTGAATTTTCTTGGGTTGAAGTTTAAGAAATGGAATTTTTCCTACCTTCCTAAATATAGATCTAGTTTTATTCAAAGTTTTTTTTTAAAAAAACATGATATTTTACAGTTTCTTGAGTTTTTTATGCGAAAGAATCAGCTGGATGCATGCATGGCATCTGTCTGGTTCTCATATACATTGTATCTGTCTAGTTCTTTCTGATTCTCATATGCATTGCATCTTCTGGTTCTCATAACATTGTCTCACAAATGACACATTCCTATTTTTCAACTGAGTCAAATGAATGTGTTCTAGTTCAAATAAAATCCCATGTATAAAAAAAAAAAAGTACTGTCCCTACCATTCTATTTCATGGAAATGCAGCAGTTATGCTCTCCTCTAAACTTTCTAACTACTTAAATATAGCATATTCTCATCCTTGGAAGGAACACTTTCGGTCTTTCCCAGAATAACTACCTGAAAACATAATTGGAAAAACATGCGAGAAAACACTGAAAACGATTCTCATGAAAGTGGAAAAAAGTGCATAAGCATAATTTTAAAATGATGTGCACTGAACAATTTATTGATTTTGTCAAGTTTATAAAATGGAATTACATTTTCATTTTATCAAAATGAAAATGGAACACACACACCCACTTGAGCGTGTACAGAGAAGGGCAACAAGATTGGTGAGGGGAATGAAGGGATCCTCTTACCAAGAGAGGCTTAAGTTCTGCAAATTGCAGTGGCTGGAGACTACGCACCTGCGCGGTGATCTGATTGAGGTATATAAGGCCTTGAATGGGTTGAGCATGCTGAATTCTGATGGGATCCTTCCACTTGTTCAGATTACAAATCTAAGGGGGCATAAATTCAAATTAAGAAAAGACAGATGTAGAATAGATGTGCGGAAATTTTCCTTTAGCCAGCGGGTGGTTAATTGCTGGAACAAACTTCCATCTGTCATTGTGGAAGTTGATAGGTTGAATAAATTTAAGGAGGAACTGGACAGGCATTTGGAGGGAATGGTGTGATTTTTTTTTTTTTTTTTTTTTTTGGCTGATGCTGCATAAGCTCATACATTTGCTTTCTTGCATCACATGCCACTACTACTACTACTACTACACACACACACCATATAAGCAGAAATAAATACGTCAGTTATCTGGAATAATTTGAAAGGCTGATCTTTCTGTTTTTATTAACGGTAGTACAATAAGAGCCGGTTATAGTGATCACATTTGTAAACTGAATTTCGATTCTAATAAGTGAAAGATTGAGTTTTCTACCTATTTATAACAGATTATACAAACAAAAAGCACAATAAACCAAAAATTGCCAATTGTTTTTATTGTTTTATGGTTATGACCTGTAGAATTCTATGTGACCTTCAGAAATGTGCTTTAGAAAAATATCAAAGAGACTACTGGTTTTCTTGGAAACAATGAGTGAATTTCAGATTAGTTTAGCTATAGATTCGGTAAGAACGAAATCACAGTTTCTATGATTTATTATTTTTCTCAATTTTTTATGGCAAAAGGTGAACGAATTTGTGGTTTTTTCAGAAGCGAAGTTTAGGTGAATCAATATCTGGTCCACTGTTGTGGGAAAAAGCATTGGATTTTAATGGAAAATTAAGATGTAATGAAAATTTTAAGGCAAGCACAGGTTGGCTGAAAACCTTTAAACTGAGACACAGTACATGTGAACTAGATATTTGAGGAGAGAAACTTTCTGCAGACGAATCAGCAGTGGTGCCCTTTAAAAGTAAGTTTGCTTCAGTTATATCAAATTAAGAGAAATAAAACGTTTATAATGTTGATTATTATGGAAAGCAGAAAACCCCTAGGCACTAAAAGAGAAATGCCTGCACCAGGTTTTATGATAAGAAAAGAGCGAGTTACAATTGCTATGTGCTAAAATGCTACCGGGACGCGTAGATTGTCTGTGTTCGTTATTGGAAGTCAAAAAAACCGAGAGCATTTAAAAATATTTCTAATTTTCCTCTTTTGTATAGAAATCATAAACATGCCTGGATGGATGTTTCTGTTTTCTGAGATTGGTTTATAATTTTTTTTTATTTAATTAATCTTAATTATTTAATTCAATCGTAAGGTAAGATTAAGTTTCTTTAATCTTACCTTACAATTCAATTAGATAATTACGTTTGATTAGCCCGAAAATTTGGCCACCCGGAGGAGGTCCTTGTCAACGACAGCCTTGTCATTCAATTCAGCCCTGGAAAAATTGTGCAAAGCTCAAGGGGTAGAATTTTTTTCAGCCTGGTCTGTACTTGTTAACAGGAGAGAGTGCTTCTACAGGGATGGGATACACTTAAATAGAAAGGGTGCAAAAATATTTGCTGATACTACGAGGCAGTGTTAGGTGGGTTGGAAAACTGCTACCTTGGGGGATACAAGGACTAATAGATTAACAGTAGCCACTGGCAGATGTGAAAGTGATTCTTGCACTGCTTCTATTGGAATGAGCAACAGCCTGGAAAACAAGATACAGGGTATTTAAGAGACTGCTGGGAGTCATTGCGTTACAAGTGAACACATGGGTTGTGTTAGGGTAGCTAAGAATACGAACAGGTTCCTGTATACTTGAGTGTACACCAATGCTAGGAGTTTGGCAAATAAATTTGATGAATTTGAGGTATTGCTCAAAACATCAAAGGCAGATATTGTTGGGATATCAGAGACGTGGTGTCACACAGATATAAGGATAGACAGGATAGGAAGGGAGGAGAAGTTATGCTATTAGTTAAGAAACATAAAATCAAAGGAAGTGAAGCCAGTCGACATCGCTGGACAGCGCAGTGTCGAGTCAGTTTGGTGTAATATAAGCACTGGAAGATCAAAATTGAGAGTAGGAGTGTGCTATAGGCCTAATGACTCTGATGAGTATAATAAGAAACTGTACAGGGAAATAGAGTGGGGGATTTCCCAGATATTGACTGGAATTTGTGGATTGGTCACTCACACACTAGCAAGGCTTTTGTGGATTCATTGGATGATTGTTTTCTACATTAGCATGTTCGGGAGGCAACTAGAGGGAGTAATACTCTTGATTTGAATATCAGTTGTGATTTTTCATGCATCAAGAATCTGCAGATAAAGGAACCACTAGGTGGCAGTGATCACAGTGTGCTGAAATGGGATTTACTCAAAGAGGTAACTACCATTAGGGGTAAAGGGTAAGGTTTTTGCTTTCGTAAAGGTGACTACGGTGGTCTGAGATGGTACTTAAATTCTATACAGTGGGACAAACTGATGATGTTACCAACACCAAATTCAAAAGGGGAAGCATTCGAAGAACTCATCTTGGAAGCTACTAGGCTTTGAATACCAACTAAGAAATATTGTTCAAGGTTTAGGCCTAAATGGATGTCAGATGAACTAATGAGACATATGGCAGAGAAGAAAAAAAAACAGTGTGGCGCCTCCATAGCCAGGTGGGCAGAAGCAGCAGTGCGTAGCACATGCTTGTTGATTAGACCGGGGTTTGAGCCAGTGACCACCAAATACAGAGGATGCAGAAAGGTCAGAATTACCACCGCATATCCCCACAGCAATATGGCCTTAGTTGCTAATGCTCCTAAAAACAAAACAACAACAAGAAAAATGCATGGGATACATATAAATTAATGGGTGACATGGAACCCTATGGCAGATATAAGCTGGTCTGTAACCAAGTCACAAAGCAGATTAGGCAGGCAAAGGCTGCAAAGAAAAACAGAAAAGAGTTCTTTACCTATGTAAACTCTAGAAGGAAAGGGATGAATCAGATTGCTCCACTGGATATTGATGGTTAAACAGTTGAGGATCCAGCTCAGGTAGCTAACAAACTAAATGAATATTTTGCATCAACATTCACACATGAGGAGTTATTCAGCGAGGGGAATGCCAGAGTTGTATTCAACTCTGGCAGTAAGCTAGATAATCTTGTAATAACTGAGAGTAAAGTGGAGGAGAAATTGTTGAAGATAAATACAAGAAAGGCACCTGGAGTGAATGGGATCTATCCAGTTATATTAAAGGAGGCAGCAAAGGAAGTAAGCAAATCCTTAGCCATAATTATGAGAGCTTCCTTGGACTCAGGGGAGGTACCCATAGACTGGATATGTGAAATGTGATCCCAATTCACAAAGGAGGATCAAAGGCTGACGCTAGTTATTTTAGACCTGTGAGTTTAACTTCTGTTCGAGGAAAATTAATGAAGGCACTGGTTAAAGATGCACTGCAGGATCATCGAGTTATAGCTCAGACACAGCATGGTTTTGTTAAGGGAAAGTCTTGCCTGACCAATCTGATTGGATACTATGATGCAGTCACAAAAGAACTGGTTGCAGGGAATAACTTTGATATTATATATTTGAATCTTAGAAAGGCTTTTTAAAATTGTTGCACATAGAAGACTGCTGCACAAATTGGAGCAGTGTGGCACTGGAAGCAAATTGGATAAAGGGATGGTTGAGGGGGAGAAGACAGAGAGTGGTAATCAATGGACACTGCTCATCGTGGACTAATGTTATTAGTGGAGTCCCTCAGGGTTCAATGTTGGGTCCATTGTTGTTTTCTGTATTTATAAATGATATTGATGATGGTATATCAAGCTTAATGTCCAAGTTAGCAGACAATACGAAGGGTGGCAGAGTTGCAGTAGCAGTAGTAGTACCATATGATGCAAGAAAGTAAGTGTATGAGCTTATGCAACTTCAGCCAAAAAAAAAAAAAAAAAATCACACCATTCCCTCCAAATGCCTGTCCAGTTCCTCCTTAAATTTATTCAACCTATCAACTTCCACAACGACAGATGGAAATTTCCGTACATCTATTCTACATCTGTCCATTCTTAATTTGAATTTATGCCCCCTTAGGTTCGTAATCTGAAGAAGTGGAATGAACCCATCAGAATTCAACGTGCTCAACTCATTCAAGGCCTTATACACCTCAATCAGGCCTCGAATTAGTGTAGTCAGTAGTGTCCTTGTTAAGGACACTACTGACGCTATGCTGCTGCAACAGGATCTGGAAAGGTTGAGCAGATGGGCTGAGAGATGGAAAATGATGTTTAACATTGACAAATATAAAGTACTACATACGGGGAAACTAATCCCAGAGCAACGTATCAAATCTGTTGTACTACACTGACAGTGGTAGAGAATGAAAAGGACCTGGGGGTAATTGTGCAGGCAGATATGAAGTTTTCTGATCAGTGTAGATAGGCTGCAAGAGTAGCTCATGGTGTCTTGTCAATGACATACAGGAATTTTTCTAGCAGGGATATGGAGGTGATTATTCCCTTGTATAAGGCAATGGTCCGGCCACACCTTGAGTACTGTATACAGGTCTGGAGGACTCATTTCAAGAAGGATGAAAGAGCTGTTGGAACGAGTACAGAGAAGGGAAACAAGATTAGTGAATGGAACAAAGGGTTGCTCTTAAGAAGAAAGGCTTAAGTTTTGCAAATTACAGTGTCTGGAGACTACGCACTGGCGAGGTGATCTGATAGAGGTGTATAAAGCCTTGAATGGTTTGAGTACGTTCAATGCCAATGGGATTCTTCCTCTTGCTCAGAATAATCACCTGAGAGGGCATAAATTCAAATTGAGGAAAGACAGACGTAGAATAGATGTGTGGAAATTTGCCTTTAGCCAGGGGATAGCTGGTTGATGGAACAGACTTCCATCCCTTGTTGTGGAAGTTGATAGCCTAAATAAATTTAAGGCTCAACTGGACAGGTATTTCAAAATAACAGAGGGGGTGAAATGGGAGTGTTTTTTTTTTTTTTTCTTTTTCTTTTTTTTGCTGATGCTGCATAAGCTTGCTTTCTTGCATCATATGCCTCTACTAATGCTAATGCTAGGTCTGACATCAGTTATAACTGATTCTCTACCGTATTTCTAATTTTGAATTTTTGCATGCTTAATGATATTTCTTCCATATTAGTAAATAAATTTGATGAAATTGAGACATTGTCAAAACATCGAAGGCAAATATTGTTGGGATATCAGAGACATAGTGTCACACAGATATAAGGAATGTAGAATTAACTTCCCATATATTGAATGGAACTTGTGGATTGGTCACTTGCACACTAGCAAGGCTTTTTTGTAGATTTACTGGATGATGTTTTTCATAGCATCATGGTCAAGAGGCAACCAGAGGGAGTAATACTTTTCATCTGATTATCAGATAAAGGAACCACTAGGTAGCAGTGATCACAGTGTGCTGATGTGGAATTTACTCATAGATGTAATTAGCATCAGTGGTAAACGGAAGGGTTTTTGATTTGGTAAAGATGACTACGAAAGTTTTTAAATTACATACAATGGGGTCAACTGATGTTGTTACTAACAACGAATTCTAAATGAATTTGTCCTAAAATTAATCCTGGAAGCTACTAGGCTTTTCATACCAATTAAGAAATACTCTTCAAGGTTTAGACCTAAATGGATGTCAAATGAACAAATGAGACTTTTGGCAGACAAGAAAAATGCATGGAATGCATATAAACTATCAGGTGACACAGAAGCCTATGGTATATATATAAGTTGGGCTGTAATCAAGTCACATAGAAGATTAGACAGGCAAAGGCAGATTACGAGAAATCCTTGGCAAAAGATGCAAAGAAAACAGGAAATAATTCTTTACTTATGTAAACTCTAGAAGGAAGGGGATAAATCAGATTGGTTCACTTGATATCGATGGTTCGAATGTTGATGATCCTGCTATTTTGCAGATATTCAGGGAGGGGAATGCCAGACGTTTATCAAGCTTTGGCAGGGAGCTAAATGATATTGTAATAACTGAGAGCAAAGTGGAGGAGAAATTGTTGAAGTTAAACATAAGAAGAGTACCTGGGTTGGATGGAGTCTATCCAGTTATATTAAAGGAGGCAGCAAAGGAAGTAAGCAAACCCTTAGTCATAATTTTGAGAGCTTCCTGGAGTCAGTGGAGGACCCCATGGACTGGAGATTGCAAATGTGTCCCCAATTGACAAAGGAGGATCGAAGGGTGATACGAGTAATTATAGACCTGTTATTTTAACTTTTGTTATGGGAAAATTAATGGAGGCACTGGTTAAAGGAGCCCTTCAGGATCATCTAGACAGCACCGCAGCCTATAGTTCAGACACAGCATGGGTTTGTTAAGGGGAAGTCTTGTCAGTCAATTTAATTGGAAATAATGATGTGGTCACAAATTAACTGAATGGAAGAAAGAATTTTGATATCATATACTTGGATTTTATGAAAGCTTTTGATACTGTTGCACACAGAATACTACTGTACAAATTGAAGCAGTATGGCATTATGGGCAAATTGTTGCCCTTAATGCCATACCCTCTTGGATCAGAGAGTTAGTTAGCAATTTATCCCGACTGAAGCACAGATGATATTCGAGGTCAGTATCAAGTCCCATCATTTGAGGTTGTTGGGGGGCCGTCAAGAAAGGTTGTGGTTCTCGAAGTAGAAAGAGGGGAAGTGATTTCCTCCATGATATAGTAGTAGTAGTAGTAGTAGTGGTATGTGATGCAAGAAAGCAAGTGTATGAGCTTATGCAACGTCAGCAAAAAAAAAAAAAAAAATCACACCATTCCCTCCAAATGCCTGTCCAGTTCCTCCTTAAATTTATTTAACCTATCAACTACCACAACAACAGATGGAAGTTTGTTCCAGCAATTAACCACCCGCTGGCTAAAGGCAAATTTCCGCACATCTATTCTACATCTGTCTTTTCTTAATTTGAATTTATGCCCCCTTAGGTTCGTCATCTGAACAAGTGGAAGAATCCCATCAGAATTCAGCGTGCTCAACCCATTCAAGGCCTTATACACCTCAATCAGATCACCGCGGAGGTGCCTAGTCTCCAGCCACTGCAATTTGCAGAGGCTTAAGCCTCTCTTGGTAAGAGGATCCCTTCATTCCCCTCACCAACCTTGTTGCCCTTCTCTGTACACAGAAAGCAAATCTACATCCTTCCTAAAATTAGGCCTTCAGACCTGTACGCAGTACTCAAGGCGCGGCCGGACCATTGCCTTATACAGAGGGACAATCACCTCCTTTCCCTGCTAGCAAAATTCCTATATATCATTGACAAAACTCCATGACCTACCCTGGAAGCCTGTCTGCACTGCTCAGAAAACATCATATCTGACTGCACAATTACTCTCAGGTCTTTTTCATTTTCTACCACCTTAAGTGTAGTACCATGCAGTTGGTACATTTCTCTAGGGGTTACTTCTACCCTGCAGTACTTTGCATTTTACTTTGCTTCAGTTGCCACTTCTTAGCCCATCTGCCCAAATTATCTAGATCCTGTTCCAGTAGCACACTGCCATTACTGTCATTAACAACCATAGCAACCTTTGTATCATCTGCAAACTTTGACACTAAGCCTGATATACCTTCATCAATATCATTGATAAATATACAAAACAACAGTGGACCCAACACCGAACCCTGTGGGACTCCACTAATAACATTGGTCCACGAAGAGCCGCACCCATTAATTACCACCCTCTGTCTTCTCCCATTCAACCATCCTTTTATCCATTGTAGCAACTTACCCTTAATACCATTCTGCTCCAATTTGTACAATAGTCTTCCATGCGCAACAGTGTTAGAAGCTTTCCTGAAATCAAATATATGATATCAAAATTATTTTTTGTATCCAGTTCCTTGTAACCACATAAAATATCCTATCAAATTTGTCAGACAAGACTTTCCTTTAACAAACCCATGCTGTGTCTGAATTATTGCTGCAGTCTTGTCTAGATGATCCTGCAATGCATCTTTAACCAGTGACTCCATTATTTTACCCAGAACAGAAGTTAAACTAACTGGTCTGTAATTACTCATGTCACCCTTCGATCCCCCTTTGTGAATTGGGGATACATTTGCACGTCTCCAGTCCAAGGATGCCCTCATAATTATGAATAAGGGTTTGCTTAGTTGCTTTGCAGCCTCCTTTAATATAACTGGATAGATCCCAAACACCCCAGGTGCCTTTCTTATATTTAATTTCAACAATTTCTCCTCCACATTGCTCTCAGTTATTACAAAATCATTAAGCACCCTGCTACAATTTGATAACCTTCTGCCATTTTCAAACCTTAATAACTTCTTATGTGAATGTAGAGGCAAAATACTCATTCAGTTTGTTTGCTCTCTGAGCAGGATCATCAACAGTTGAACCATCGATATCAAGTGGACCAATCAGATTCATCCGCTTCCTTTTAGAGTTTATATAAGTAAAAAAATCCTTGCTGTTTTTCTTACCATCTTTTGCCAAAGATTTCTCATAATCTATCATCACCTGCCTAACCTCCTTTGTGACCTGATTACAGACTAGCTTATATTTGCCATGGGCTTCTGAATCGCTTGATAATTTATATGCATCAAATGCATTTTTCTTCTCTGTTACGAGTTTCATTAGTTCATTAGATAACCATTTAGGCCTAAACCTTGAACAACATTTCTTAATAGGTATGAAACTTTTAGTACCATCCACGATTAATTCCTTGAATGCTTCCCACTTAGAATTTACTGTTGGTAACATCGTCAGTTGATCCCACTGTACAGAATTTAAAAACTGTCTGAGACCACTGTACTTCCCTTTACAAAAGCAAAAACCCTTTCCTTTACCTCTGATGGCAATTATATCTTTAAGTAAGTCCCACATCAATACACTGTGATCACTGCCACCTAGCGGTTCTTCTATCTGCAAATTCTTAATACATGAATGATCACTGTTGATAAACAGATCAAGAGTATTACCCTCTCTGGTTTCCTCTCGAGCATGCTGCTGCAGAAAACAATCATTGAATAAATCCATAAAAGTCTTACTGAGTGACCAACCCACAAGTTCCAGTCAATATCTGGGAAGTTAAAATCCCCCATTATAAGACATTCTGATTTACTCGCCCACTCTATTTCTCTGTGCAATTGTTCACTGCACTCATTCGAGCCATTAGGCCTATAACACACTCATACTCTTATTTTTGCTTTCGCAGTTCTTATGTCACACCAAACTGACTCATCAGTGCACTGTTCATCTATATCTACTGGATGCACTCCTTTTGATTTTATGTTTTTCTTAATTAACAGCATAACACCTCCTCCCTTCCTATCTGTTCTATTCTTTCTGCACACACTGTACTCCCCAAATTCCAGTTCTGCATTCCTTATATCTGTGTGACACCATGTCTCTGCTATCCCAACAACATTCGCCTTTGACGTCTTGACCAACACTTCAATTTCATCAAATTCATTTACTATACTTCTAGCATTTGTATACATGCAAGTATACATTCTTGCACCCTTTCTATTTAAGTTTATCCCATCCCTGTAGAAGCAATCTCTCCTGTTAACAAGCACAGACCAGGCTGAAAAAAATTTAACCCCTCGAGCTTTGAACATTTCCTTCAGGGCAGAATTGATCGACAAGACTCTCATCATGTACTCCCTCCTATCGTGTCTGGGCAGAATTGCAGACACTCAAATGTGATACTGTAGCTCCCCTCCTGATATTGAGGGAAAATGTAGCAAAGGTTGTTAGATGCTCACAGAAGATATACAATACAATGACACAAAATATAGTTCCAATGGGAGTTGCAAATCTGGTCAAAACTGCACCCTGGGCAAACCAGGGTCTAGTTTTGAAGTCACCAATGATCTAGTTTTAATGTCAGCAAATGTTACATACAGGAGAAAACATTTTGTTCCTGCTCCTTTGGAGCAGTCCAGTTCACCAATTTTTCAAGATTTCTTTGTGCTTCTTTCTAGTATTTGGCTTCTCTGTCTTAATATCATTTGTAAGATCAATGTTGATGCTATAAATTGTTGCAGGGAAGTTAGCATTAGCATTAGTAGAGGCATATGATGCAAGAAAGCAAGCATATGCAGCATCAGCCAAAAAAAAAAAAACTTCCACTTCACCCCTCCGTTCGTTCGAAATACCTGTCCAGCTGAGCCTTAAATTTATTTAGGCTATCAACTTCCACAACAAGGGATGGAAGTCTGTTCCACCAACCAACTACCCGCTGGCTAAACGCAAATTTCTGCACATCTATCCTACATCTGTCTTTCCTCAATTTGAATTTATGCCCTCTGAGGTGATTATTCTAAGGAAGAGGAAGAATCCCATCAGCATAGAGCATGCTCAAGCCATTCAAGGCTTTATACACCTCTATCAGATAACCTCACCGGTGCCTGGTCTCCAGACACTGTAATTTGCAAAACTTAAGCCTTTCTTTGTAAGAGAAACCCTTTGTTCCATTCACTAATCTTGTTGCCTTTTTCTGTACTTGTTCCAGCAGCTCTACATCCTTCTTGAAATGAGGCCTCCAGCCCTGTATACAGTATTCAAGGTGTGGCCTGACCATTGCCTTATACAAGGGAATAATCACCTCCTTATCCCTGCTAGAAAAATTCCTGTATATCATTAACAAGACAATATGAGCTATTCTTGCATCCCACCTGCACTGCTCAGAGAACTTCATATCTGCCTGCACAATTACCCCCACGTCCTTTTCATTCTCTACCACTGTCAGTGTAGTACCACAGAGTTGATACGTTGCTCTGGGGTTGCTGTTTCCCATATGTAGTACTTTACATTTGACAATGTTCAACTTCATTTGCCACCTGTCAGCCCATCTGCTCAAACTTTCCACATCCTGTTGCAGCAGCATGGCATCAGTAGTGTCCTTAATAACCCTGCCAACCTTGGTATCGTCTGCAAACTTGGACATTAAGCTTGATATACCATCATCAATATTATTTATAAATACAGAAAACAGTAATGGACCCAACACTGAACCCTGAGGGACTCCACTAATAACATTAGTCCAAGATGAGCAGTGTCCATTGATTACCACTCTCTGTCTTCTCCCCCTCAACCACCCCTTTATCCATAGCAGCAATTTGTCTCCAATGCCACACTGCTCCAATTTATGCAGCAGTCTTCCATGTGCAACAGTATCAAAAGCCTTTCTCAGATCCAAGTATATAATATCAAATTTATTACCTGCATCTAGCTCTTTTGTGACTGCATCATAGTATCCAATCAAATTGGTCAAACAAGACTTCCCCTTAACAAAAACCATGCTGTGTCCGAGCTATAACTGAAGTCTTGTCTAGATGATCCTGCAAAGCTTATTTAACCAGTGGCTCCATTAATTTTCCTGGAACAGAAGTTAAATTCACAGGTCTATAATTACTTGTGTCAGCCTTTGATTATCCTTTGTGAATTGGGGTCACATTTGCACATCTCCAGTCTATGGGTACCTCCCCCTAGTCAAAGGAAGCTCTCATAATTATGGCTAAGGGTTTGCTTACTTCCTTTGCTGCCTCCTTTAATATAACTGGATAGATTCATCCACCCCAGGTGCCTTTCTTGTGTTTATCTTCAACAATTTCTCCTCCACTTTGCTCTCCATTATTACAAGATTATCTAGCTTACTGCCAGAGTTGAATACACCTCTGGCATTCCCCTCGCTGAATAACTCCTCATGTGTGAATGTCGATGCAAAATATTCATTTAGTTTGTTAGCTACCTGAGCAGGAGCATCAACAGATGAACCATCGATATCAAGTGGACCAATCTGATTCATCCCCTTCCTTCTAGAGTTTACATAATTAAAGAACTCTTTTCTGTTTTTCTTTGCATCCTTTGCCAAAGATTTCTCATAATCTGCCTTTGGCTGCCTAACCTCCTTTGTGACTTGTTTACAGACCAGCTTATATCTATCATAGGCTTCTGCGTCACGTGTTAATTTATATGTATCCCATGCATTTTTCTTCTCTGCCATGTGTCAATTAGTCCATTTAGGCTTAAACCTTGAACAATATTTCTTAGTTGGTATTTAAAGAATAGTATCTTCGAAGATAAGTTCTTTGAATGCTTCCCATTTTGAATTTTCTGTTGTTAACTTCATCAGTTAGTCCCACTGTATAGATTTTAAATACTATCTAAGACCATCGTAGTTGCCTTTACGAGAGCAATAACCCCTCCCTTTATCCCTGATGGTAGTTATCTCTTTGAGTAAATCCCACTTCAGCACACTGTGATCACTGCCACCTAGTGGTTCCTTTATCTGCAGATTCTTAATGTATGAAGAATCACTACTGATAATCAAATCAAGAGTATTACTCCCTCTAGTTGCCTCCTGAACAAGCTGATGTAAAAATCAACCATCTGATAAATCCACAAAAGCCTTGCTAGTGTGTGACTGACCAACCCACATATTCCAGTCAATATCTGGGAAATTAAAATACCCCATTATAAGACTCTCTGATTCACTGGCCCACTCTATTTCCCTGTACAGTTTGTTATTATGCTCATCAGAGTCATTAGGCCTATAGCACACTCCTACTCTCAATTTTGATCTCCCAATGCTTGTCACACCAAACTGACTCGACACTGCACTGTCCAGCGATGTCGACTGGCTTCACTTCCTTGGATTTTATGTATTTCTTAACTAATAGCATAACCCCTCCTCCCTTCCTATCCTGTCTTTCCTTTCTGTAGACGTTGTACTCCCCAAATTCCAGTTCTGCATTCCTTATATCTGTGTGACACCACGTCTCTGATATTCCAACAATATCCGCCTTTGATGCTTTGAGCAATACCTCAAATTCATCAAATTTATTTACCAAACTACTAGCATTGGTGTACACGCCGGTATACATGCATCTGTTCTTTTTCTTAGCTACACTAACACAACCCATGTATTTACTTGTACCGCAATTACTTCCAGCAGTCTTTGAAATATCCTGCATCTTTCCAAGCTTCTGCTCATTCCAATAGAAGCAGTGCAAGAATCACTTTCACCTCTGCCAGTGGCTATTGTTTGTCTATTAGTCCTTGTATCCCCCTAAGCCAGCAGTTTTCCGACCCACCTAACACTGCCTCGATAGCATCAGCAAATATTCTTGCACCCTTTCTATTTAAGTGCATCCCATCCCTGTAGAAGCAGTCTCTCCTGGTAACAAGTACAGACCAGGCTGAAAAAAATTCTACCCGTTGAGCCTTGCACAATCTTTCCAGGGCCAAATTGATTGAGAAGGCTCTCATCATATACTTCTTCCTATCGTGTTTGGGCAGAATTGCAGACACTTTCAAATTCAACCCTAATTCATGGCTTTGTTTTCAACAGTGACCTGTACTTCTTAAGTAGTTCTGCCCGTCTCCTACTCTTAATATCATTAGTAGGAAACAGTAGGTTTCACTGTAGGAAAGAGTCTTCCAAGTCCATTGAAAGTTCAACAGATAACGCGTAATGCAGAAGTGCAAATTATTCATTGAATCCTGCATGTTCATGTCATGATTAAATGAATAATTCGCTAAGCTGAACCAAGGTGCCTTCTCATGCCAACAACTCTTATCTGATTTTGTGAACCAACCTCCAACTTCACAGGTAACGATATGCACAAAAATACAGGCACATTCCATGGATAGTTACTATCCCCTTGAGGTACATTCAGTCTTTGTGATGCAAGAGATCATACCGAGAATAAAGTGGAGGAGAAATTGTTGAATGTAAACATAAGAAAGGCACCTGGTGGTGGATGGGATCTAGCCAGTTATATTAAAGGAGGCGGCAAATCCCCAATTCACAAAGGCGGATCAAAGGGTGACACGAGTAATTACAGACTAGTTAGTTTAATAAAACAGGCCTACGTGCTCTGGATTCATAATGTGAAAATTTATTTTTTATTTTGTTACACAGAGCATTAATAAAACTACAATAAATAAATTAGCTTTCGGCTGGGTGGCAGCCTTCATCGGATTAAAATACTTGAATGGCAGTTGGAATAGAGATGCACTGCCAGGATGGTGTGTGAGGCACGTGGTTAATTGTTTGTTGATGTTTGTGGCTGTGACGTATGGTGGTGACGTGGCCAGCGTTTGTCTATGGATAGAATTACTGACTCTGTGATGGGGTTAACTTGACAACCACTGTTCCTGTTCAAAGCGGTGTCCGAGCATTTTATATTTAGCGATTCCAACCAGGTACGCCTCAGGTAATGGTGGGACGTCCTTGACAGGTGTGATCTACAAGCACGCGACAATGTGACGACCAACAGCAACGCCAACAGTGACGAGTCATCCACGAGGGCATTCATCCCATACTACCCCAACCTGTCACAGTAGATCGGTAGAATCCTAAGATCGCATGGGATAAAGTGCACCCAACTCCCATGCAAGAAACTGCGTTCTCTCCTTTCCAACATAAAAACACCTGTCCCCACCCTTCTACAGAGTGGTTTGGTCTATCGCATCTCTTGCTGTGACTGCACGAGCTGCTACTTTGGAGAGACTGGACGTCGACTCGAGAAACGTCTCTCAGAACATAAAAGGGCGATCCGTTTGGCAGATGTAGAACACTCAGCTATCGCTGAGCATGTCTGGACAACCCACCACGACATCGACCCACACCGCGATGTCGTGGTTGTGGACAGGTCCCACCATTACCTGAGGCATACCTGGTTGGAATCGCTAAATATAAAATGCTCGGACACCGCTTTGAACAGGAACAGTGGTTGTCAAGTTAACCCCATCACAGAGTCAGTAATTCTATCCATAGACAAACGCTGGCCACGTCACCACCATACGTCACAGCCACAAACATCAACAAACAATTAACCACGTGCCTCACGCACCATCCTGGCAGTGCATCTCTATTCCAACTGCCATACAAGTATTTTAATCCGATGAAGGCTGCCACCCAGCCGAAAGCTAATTTATTTATTGAAGTTTTATTAATGCTCTGTGTAACAAAATAAAAATAAATTTTCGCATTAGTTAGTTTAACTTCTGTTCCAGGGAAAATAATGGAGTCACTGGTTAAAGATGCATTGCAGGATCATCTAGACAAGACTGCAGCAATAATTCAGACACAGCATGGGTTTGTCAAGGGAAAGTCTTGTCTGACAAATTTGATTGGATATTATGATGTGGTTACAAATGAACTGGATGCAAAAAATAATTTTGATATGATATACTTTGATTTCGGGAAAGCTTTTGACACTATTGCGCATGGAAGACTACTGTACAAATTGGTGTAGAATGGTATTAAGGGTAAGTTGCTACAATGGATAAAAGGATGGTTGAGCGGAAGAAGACAGGGGTGGTAATTAATGGGTGCTGCTCTTCGTGGACTAATGTTAATAGTGCAGTCCTACAGGATTTGGTGATGGGTCCACTGTAGTTTTGTATATTTATCAATGATATTGATGAAGGTATATCAGGCTTAGTGTCAAAGTTTGCAGATGATACTAAGGTCGGCAGGGTTGTTAATGACAGTAATGGCAGTGTGCTACTGCAACAGGATCTAGAAAATTTGGGCAGATGGGCTGAGAAGTGGCAACTGAAGTTTAACATTGACAAATGCAAAGTACTGCATATGGGTAGGGTTGCTCTTACGAAGAAAGGTTTAAGTATTGCAAATTAGTGTCTGGAGACTAGGCACCTGCGAGGTGATCTGATAGAGGTGTATAAAGCCTTGAATGGTTTGAGCATGCTCAATGCTGATGGGATTCTTCCTCTTGCTCAGAATAATTACCTGAGAGGGCATAAATTCAAATTGAGGAAAGACAGATGTAGGATAGATGTGCGGAAATTTGCCTTTAGCCAGCGGGTGATTGGTAGGTGGAACAGACTTCCATCCCTTGTCGTGGAAGTTGATAGCCTAAATAAGTTTAAGGCTCAGCTGGACAGGTATTTCGAACGAACAGAGGGGTGAAGTGGAAGTGGTTATTTTTATTTATTTATGTTACTTTTTTTTTTTTTTTTTTTGGCTGATGTTGCATAAGCTTGCTTTCTTGCATCAAATGCCTATGCTAATGCTAATGCTAATTTTCTAGCCTGAAGTACTGCACTTTTCTCAAAGAAAGAGATTTCAGTTATTAACTTGAAGGTAAAACAGAAGTTTGCAATAAACAAAAAACAAAAAAAAAAAAAACACAATCCTCTAGAGCAGTAATATTTTGAATAGGCTGATGTTGAATTACTAAGAGAAAGTCAAATGGAATCTTAGTGATATGTGTAGATTCAGATGAATTAGTAATTAGACAAACCTTTGAAAGTATTCGACCAGACAGAATAGTTTATCATTAATAAAAGCATTATTGCATCTAACATCTTCAACTAGAGGACTGCTTTCTATGAAAAGATGATGAATAAAGATGGAAAAAGCAGAGGTAACAGATTATGTCCTCGTGGGACCCTGGCAAAAAAAAAAAAGCACTCAAGGACAATGCAATTATGTTGCAGGTTTAGAAGTGCAAATGAATATAAGGTGAAATAATAAACTTTAATAGTACATCCTCACAAATACTATAAAAATGCTCTAAGAGATTCAAAAGGACAAATGGTAAAACAGAATCAATGTTAAGACAACATACACAAGTTGACCCATCTTGCTGACTGCATTAGAGGTAAGAAATATGTTATAATAGATTGTCAAGTGTAGAGACACCTTGTATCCCCTAGTAAATGTGGGAAAAGTTAGACAGCAGAACCTGATGGGTTAGAATGGGAAGTGTTCTATGGAATAATTTCACAGTGAGGTAGAAGAAATCAAAATTGAATGCCAATCTTTCATCAGTTTTTAGAACAGCGATAAAAAAACTAGGTATCTCAGCCAAGTGGAAAAATACCCTCTCTTTTAGACAATTGTTGAAAATTGAGGTTTTAGGTTATAAAATATAAACACTGGTAAACATAATAAAAAAAAGTTTGTAATATTATCTGGATCAGAAATATTACAGATGGGAAACTTATTAATTTCCTTTCTTAGTAATATCACTGGTAAATATAAAAGAAAACGAAGTGTAGAAAACATGTTCCATACATTTTTGTGGATCAGGTAAGGAGGTATCAAGGAGGAAGGGAACACTTTTTTTTTTCCCAGTACGGAATTTTGTATTCCAAAAATTTGTTTCAATTTATTTAGTCTTAAAAAGTCAGAGAAGAACACACCTGTAATCGTATTATGTTCTGATCAGTTTTCTGCTTTTTCTGTCATAATTTATATTTCAATAAAAAAAAGTACTCTGATGGTCTACAGCAGGGGTTGGCAACCATTTTTGGCATTTAAAAACAGAGAGAATCCGAAGAGCCTCACCTCAGCTCAAGCTGGGCGAGGGGAAAGCTTTTTTTTTAAGAAATGGAATAGAGTGGGAAGGTGTTTTATTAAAAAATATATATTTTGAAATATTATTTCTTAATACTGAAAAAACATAACAAACATCCAATTAGGTACAAATTAATATGACCTTTGCTGCTGAACTTCTTGAGCGAGTCTCTCAAAATCAGGCAAGTATGCTGTAATTTTCATCTTTAATGAAAATTACGGCATACATCTAACCGTCTAAACAATGCGAGTGTATTATTAATTTTAATCAATGAGAGACTCGCATTGTTCAGATGGTTTCTTGATTTCCTTTTAATATAGTTCACGTTCGAAAATATTTTTCTGCAGAAATATGTCGATCAGAAAACTGAGAGAAGTCCAAATGCAAATATTTTCAAATTTATATACTTGTCTGGTAAGCTGCTCCATGCATCGAACACAATTTGGTCTTGCCTTTTCAACTCATCTATCATTGTCCACTTGTGTAGAATTCCAAGGGCAACCCTTTTGCTTTTCCAAATCCTCAATTTCAGTTTTAAGGCATTTTAGCCTTGCATTCCACACGTCCTTGATTTTTAAGTCCTCTAACTCCATTTTAAATTGTGCTTCATATGGGCCAAAAGTCAAAGAGCTGCAGTTAAATGTTCAAAGATCGGCTCGTGAGCCACAGGTTGCCGATCCCTGGTCTAGAGGTAGAATTGACAGCAATTCAAAAAAGCCATTTTGTAAGCAGTTCTTCTGCAAGACCAAAAGGACAGTCAAAAACCAAATCCCAAAGGAAAACATTCAGAAGATCAAGGGAACCAGAATGCTGAAAAATTTATAACAGAAGGAAAGCATCTGTTAACACGTTAGGAGGCTTTGTGTGGATAAGATTTGTGAATTTTCTTAAAACTGAGTGACAGATTCATATGATCAGAAACAAAAAGGGAAATCCAATTAAACAAAAAAAAAAAAAAAAAGTTAAAAATGTTGTAAATATTAAATCCAAAATTGAAAAAAAAAAAAAAAAAGTTCAGATAACAGCTTTCATCTGATCCACAAGGGATGTAAACACTAATAACATTAACAAAGAAAAGGTCTGACTGATACTGTAAAATTAAATCTTCAAAATGAAATGGCTGGGAGCATTTAACTTCCAGAATCTTGAATTCCAATTCCACTACAGTAAAGCCCACCATTCCCCCATAACCTGTTACTATAAAAATACTGGTAACCAGCAATATTGGACATAACAAGTTCCACAGTGTTATTAAAAAGACAGGTTTCAGTCCCATAACAGATGTCAAATTTATAAGATAGAAGAGAAGATCTGAGGTCTTTCTGAGCTCAAAAGTATTATATCTAGGTCTTCCTCCCGAAAAGCTTATTTTTTGAGATTCTCATATAGTGGTCAAGAAGGCAGAAAGTACCTCTTTTAAACAACGGCTATATATTGATGCAGGGTCATCAATATTCAGCAACTTTAGTCCATTACAGTCATAACACTGGGCAATCAATATCATATTTAAAGATCATTAAGAATGATAGGTTGAGGGGCAATAACTTGACATTATAAGAGAAATGAAATGACAATATAAGAGAAACAACGTAATAAATTTATTGATATAATCAAAACACTTTTGCCATAACAATTATGAAAGAAATTTGTTCAGATTAACTTCTCAGTTAACTTGAAGGTATTTTAGACCTATAACATAAAATGAGTTGAGAGTATTCAGAAAAACTAATGAATATTTTTTTTTTTGCTTTAAAAAAATAATGATTAAGGTTAAAAGAAAATAATTCGAAAGGGAAAAAAATTTATGAGTAATCTTTTCCAAATTTTTCATATATCTGATAAACTCACCTTGCCATGAGAGCTCTAATATTATTAGCAAACAATTTAGGATCATCTTTTTCAGCATCATTCGGCTTATACACAGGAAGATACTAAAAGGAAGCAAGAAAAAAACAGAAAAAATAAAGCTTCTGATAATGTATAGCAGCCACTGATTTTATTACTTTTTATTTACAGGGATGGGATACACTTAAATAGAAAGGGTGCAAGAATATTTGCTGATGCTATCAAGGCAGAGTTAGGTGGGTCGGAAAACTGCTAGCTTGGGGGGATACACAGATTAATAGATTAACAGTAGCCGCTGGCAGAGGTAAGAGTGATTCTTGCACTACTTCTATTGAAATGCAAATGAGCAGCATCCTGGAAAGCAAGGCAATGGGAATTTCCATGACTGCTGGGAGTCATAGAGGAACAAGTAAATACATGGGCTGTGATAGGGTAACTAAGAGCAGAAACAGGTGCATGTATACTTGCATGTACACCAATCCTAGGAGTATAGTTAATAAATTCGATGAGCTTGAAGTGCTAGTCAAGACATCAAAGGCATATATTGTTGGGATATCAGAGACCTGGTGTCACACAGACATAAGCAGTGCAGAACTGAAATTTGGGAAGTACAATGTGTACAGAAAGGATAGACAGGACAGGAAGGGAGGAGGGGCCATGCTGTTAGTTAAGAAACACACAAAATCTAAGGAAGTGCATCCAATTGACGTGGGTGGACAATGCAATGTTGAGTGTTGTTTAGTGTGACATAAGCACTGGGAAAGGAAAAATGAGAGTAGGTGTGTGTTATAGTCCTAATGAACCTGATGAGTATAATGAGCAATTGTGCAGAAAAATAGAGTGGGCCAATAAATTAGAGTGTCTTATAATGGGGGATTTTAATTTCCCGGATATTGACTGGAATTTGTGGGTTGGTCACTCACACACTAGCAAGGCTTCTGTGGATTTATTGGATGATTGTTTTCTACAGCAGCATGTTTGGGAGGCAACTAGAAGGAGTAATACTCTTATTCTGATTATCAGTAGTGATTCTTCTTCATGCAACAAGAATCTGCAGATAAAGGAACCATTAGGTGACAGTGATCACAGTGTGCTGAAGTCAGATTTACTCAAAGAGGTAACTACCATCAAGGGTAAAGGGAAGAGGTTTTTGCTTTTGTAAAGGTGACTACGGTGGTCTGAGACAGTATTTAAAATCTATACGGTATAACCAACTGATGATGTTACCAACAACAAATTCAAAATGGGAAGCATTCAAAGAATTAATCTTGGAAGCTACTAGGCTTTTCATACCAACAAAGAAATATTGTTCAAGATTTAAGCCTAAATGGATGTCAGATGAACTAATTAGATATGTGACAGAGAAGGAAAATGCCTCGGATACATATAAATTAACATGTGACACAGAAGCCTATGACTGGATATAAGCTGGTCTGTAACCAAGTTAAAAAGGAGGTTAGGCAGGTGAAGGCAGATTACAAGAAATCTTTGGCAAAGGATGCAAAGGAAAATAGCAAAGAGTTCTTTACTTATGTAAACTCTGGAAGGAAGGGGATGAATCAGATTGGTCCACTTGATATCGATGGTTCAACTGTTGATGATCCTGCTCAGGTAGCTAACAAACTAAATGAACATTTTGCATCAACATTCACACACATGAGGAGTTATTCAGGGAGGGGAATGCCAGAGGTGTATTCAACTCTCGCAGTAAGCTAGATAATCTTGTAATAACTGAGAGTTAAGTGGAGGAGAAATTGATGAAGATCAACACAAGAAAGGCACCTGGGGTGGATGAATCTATCCAGTTAAATTAAAGGAGGCAGCAAAGAAAGTAAGCAAATCCTTAGAAATAATTATGAGAGCTTCCCTGGACTCGGGGAGGTACCCATGGACTGGAGATGTGCAAATGTGACCCCAATCCACAAAGGAGGATCAAAGGGAGACACAGGTAATTACAGACCTGTTAGTTTAACTTCTGTTCCAGGGAAATTAATGGAGGCACTGGTTAAAGAAGCATTGCAGGATCATCTAGACTAGACTTTAATTATAGCTTGGACACAGCATGGGTTTGTTAAGCGGAAGTCTTGTCTGACTAATTTGATTGGTTACTGTGATGTAGACACAAAGGAACTGGATGCAAAGAAAAGCCTTTGATACTGTTGCACATGGAAGACTGCTGCACAAATTGGGGCAATGTGGCATTGGAGGCAATTTGCTGCTATGGATAAAGGGATGGTTGAGTGGGAGAAGACAGAGAGTGGTAATCAATGGACACTGCTCTTCGTGGGCTAAAGTTATTAGTGGAGTCCCTCAGGGTTGTTGTTTTCTGAATTTATAAATGATATTGATTATGGTATATCAGGCTTAATGTCCAAGTTTGCAGGGTTGTTAATGACACTAATGACAGCACAATGTTGCAACAGGATCTAGAAAAGTCGAGCAGATTGGCTGAGAGGTGGCAAATGAAGTTTAACATTAACATATGTAAAGTACTACATATGGTAAACAGTAATCCCAGAGTAACATATCAACTCTGTGGTACCACACTGACACTGGTAGAGAATGAAAAGGACCTGGGGGTAATTGTGCAGGCAGATATGAAGTTTTCTGAGCACTGCAGATGGTCTGCAAGAGTAGCTCATGGTGTCTTGTCAATGATATTCAGGAATTTTTCTAGCAGGGATAAGATGATTATCCCCTTGTATAAGGCAATGGTCAGGCCACACCTTAAGCACTGTATGCAGGTCTGGAGGCCTCATTTTAAGAAGGATGTAGAGCTGTTGGAATGAGTACAGAGAAGGGCAACAAGATTAGTGAATAGAACAAAGGGTTGCTCTTATGAAAAAAGGCTGAAGTATTGCAAATTACAGTGTCTGGAGACTATGCACCTGCGAGGTGATCTGATTGAAGTGTATAAAGCGTTGAATGATTTGAGTATGCTCAATGCCGATGGGATTCTTCCTCTTACTCAGAATAATCGCCTGAGAGGGCATAAATTCAAATTGAGGAAAGAAGGATAGATGTGCGGAAGCTGCCTTTAGCCAGCGTGTGGTTGATTGCTGGAACAAACTGCCATCTGTCGTTGTAGAAGTCGATAGCTTAAACAGATTCAAGGCAGAACTTGACAAACATTTGGAGTGAGTGGATGGGTGAAATAAAGTTTTTTTTTTTTTTTTGGCTGATGCTATATTAGCTTGCTTTCTTGCATCATGTGCCTTTGCTAATGCTAATTTTAGATCTTATGCATGAGTTTTCTAGAACTCTGAAGACATCTAGTCAAAATGAATACAATGTATTTTCTTGAATACCCATGCACTTTTGTTTTTTAACAAAAAATTCAATCAAAATTTTGGGTACACGGCTTATTCAAAAATTTAATCCAAAGCTTAAGATTTTTACTAAGGCTAGAGCCAGAAGAACAAATAAACACACTGCATTTTTAATGTGATTTTTGATGGAAACAGATAATAACATCAATACTGCTTATTGCTCAATGGAAATGAAAGAAAGTTGTAATATGACATTCATTTTGTCACCTTACTCATAACAAAAATCACTGGATTCTAAGTGTGGCACCCATTACTAGTGAATATAATTTGTAAGATATTATTTATATTGAAATAGTTTTATAAAATTAAATATGTTTGCTAAATAAGAGTACTAAAGGCATGCAGTTATAATCTTTCATTTTAATGGAAAAACTGAAAATGTGTGATGGATGATTACCAGGGAGCATAAATTCAGTCCAACAGGGAAAATTAAGTGGCTAGAGAGTGAGTAGCTTTGATTATGGATAAAAAATGCACACGCATGCATTTTGCCTGTTCTGATCGAAAAGTGTTTTTATGAAGTGCAGAATATCTAATAAAGTCAATGGCATTGAGGACATATACTTATGGAACAATGATCCTAATTACATCTGTTTGGCTGGCGATGAAGATTAACGCAGTGGAGAAGAGTAACTATATCAGTATATTTTGTCCTTAAATTGGATAGTTTTGTTTTATTTGAGAATGGGAAACTATGTATTACCAATAGAGAATGGGAAACTATGTATTACCAATAGAGAATGGGAAACTATGTATTACCAATAGAGAATGGGAAACTATGTATTACCAATAAGTATACTTATTTATTATGAATACTTTTAAGACTTCAATAAACAGAAATAAAAAGTTGTTCCTCCACTCCCCTCCCCTTCTTTTTCATGTCTTAAAAAATGGGATGCACAGTTTATTCAAGGTTCTGGGATATGCAAGAAAATACGGTAAATCTGCCATTAAGAAAGTAATTTTCATATCAGTAATTTTCTCCACTGGAACCTTTTATAAGTCAAAAAGAAGCATTCATGCTTCCCATCCTCAACCAATTTAATGTTTAGCATGTTTGCCATGTCAGAAAAGCTGCTTTTAGGAGTTAACTGTCATGAGTGCCCACAACTACTTGCTACTACAACTTATAGCAATAAGAAAATATTTTAATTGTACATATAATTCATACATACATTTAGTAATTGGTTGGTGGGGATAATTATAACAAATGATTAATCAAGTAAACACATAAGCACCATCGGCAATACAATGATATTTAAATTATCAAATACTACACATGCAGTTTTATCTAATACCAATGACCAAGCCAGTAAGAAATCTGAAAGTGTTGCTTAGAAAAAAATGCATTATCATTAGTAACTGGTGTTATTCTGGATAAAATTTATAAACAGATCTAAATATAGAGCAAAAGTAATTTCAGAAATTATAGAAATTTACCTGTTTCAAAAAAAATCGTTACTTATGCAATAGCATTAGTTGAGGCATATGATGCAAGAAAGCAAACTTATACAGAATCAGCCAAAAAAAAAAAAAAAACCTTCCCATTTCACCCATCCATTCACTCCAAATGTTTGTCTAGTTCAGACTTAAATTTATTTATTTAAGCTATCAACTTCCAAAACAAAAGATGGAAGTCTGTTCCAGCAATTAGCTACCCATTGGCTAAAGGCAAACTTCCGCACATCTATTCTACAACCGTTTTTTTTTTTTTCAATTTGAATCTATGGCCCCCCCTTAGGTTCTTGATCTGAGCAAACGGAAATATCCCGTCAGCATTGAGCCTGCTCAAACCATTCAAGGCCTTATACACATCAATCAGATCACCTTGCAGGTGCCTAGTCTCCAGATGCTGCAACTTGCAGAATTTAAGCCTTTCTTCATAAGTGCACCCCTTTGTTCCTCTCACCAATCTTGTTGCCCTTCTCTGTACTCGTTCTAGCAACTGTACATCCTTCCTAAAATGAGACCTTCAGACCTGCTTCATAATGGCAACAAATTTTCATCAGTTTCTGTGTTTCATTCAGTTGGACTTAAAGAAAGTCATGAAAGCATGTCTAAGGTTTTACATACTAGAAAATACCAGGATTATAGTTGGAACATATGTAGTGATCTTAAGGTTCTTGATCTGTTAGATCAAGAACATTATGTTGTGCAACACTGGGACAAGCGGGAAGATTTCATACCAGGACAATGTAATGTAAAGGATATTCCTTTAGTGCAATCAAACAAGGTTCTTCTTCCACCCCTGCACATCAAACTTGGATTGATGAAAAATTTTGTGAAGGGACTAGATATAGAAGGTAACAGGTTTGCATACTTTGAGAAGTGTTTCCTAATTTAACATATGCCAAATTTAAGGAAGGAATTTTTGCAGGACCCCAAATTAGGAAACTCCCGAAAGACAATGGATTTGAAATCCAGTTAAAGGAAATTGAATTGGAAGCTTGGCGATCATTTAAGGCAGTAGTACATGGTTTTTTTGGGTAATAGGAAAGAAGAAAACTATGAAATGTTGGTGTCTAATTTACTCAAGTGCTACAAAAACATGGGATGTTGAATGTTGTTAAAAATTCATTTTCTTCATTCCCATCTAGAATTTTTTCCCCGAAAATCTGGGAGATGTGAGTGATGAACAAGGGGAACAGTTTCGTCGAGATAGTTCCATGATGGAAAAGCTCCAAGATCAATGGGATCCTGTAATGATGGGCGATTACTGCTGGTTCCTTGTGAGGGAGAGTAAGCAGGAATACAAGAGAAAATCCCTTAGTAGCAAACATTTTTGAGGACAATTATGGACAGGTATGCTGATTATATATTACTGAAATATAACTATTTCACTATGATTTATGATATTTTTTCCGAAGTTAAATGAGTTATAGAGAATGTATAATATTTTTTATGCTTGTATTACAAACTTGAATTATACATATATATCCCTTTATTTTAACATTAAAGGGATATATACATCTACATTTTATGATGTATATGTGATAGAGACTTTTTATGGTGATTTTCGGAATCAGCATGTTTATTTCCTCCAGAATCACATATTTTCATTGAGGAGGTATGACAAAAATATTTTTTGTTGGCTAATGTTATTATTCTTTCCCTCCAACAAGTTTGCCCCTAGTAGCTAATCAGATAAGGTAGACATAATCTTTCTGTAATAAAGCTATGCTGTAAATTGCCTTATTATTCCATTCTTGTCTAGATGATACTGTACTTAACTATGAATTTCATAATCTTCCCTGGTCTGTAAGTTTGACTTCTAGTTTACAGGGATTTAGGGCAGGAGCCATGCATTACCTTAGTTTGCTGAAACTTGCTCTAATACTAGCCATTTGTTACAATTTCACATTTACAAGTAGTTGGCTTAACCATGCTGGAGTAAGTTGTATGCTTTTGAATTTATTAATATTTTGTGCTAATGATATTTTGATCCCTTGGAATTGTACATTATCTACCAAACTGAATTATGACATCAATCCTAATATTTATTTGTTTGAGCAATACTATGTGTGGATAATGTAAATACATTAAAAGAGAAATAAAGTGCTTAAACTGTGAGATTTAAATATCTGTTCATTTTCAGTTGGAAAATATATACAGAAGGGAATAAGATATTTCATGGTATATTCCTAAACTTAATCAGATTTCTGTCACTGCTGCTTCACAATTACAAAGGACAGAATGGCCAAAAGTTTAACATATACATGATTTCTGTATCTAAGGGATCACATATGTCAAACATTTAGCCATTCCGTTCTCTGTAACAGGAAAATAGCAATGGCAGAAATCAAGACGAAATAGTAGGAACATGCCACAAAACATCTGATTTTCATATATATATAATTTACAATTGGATTTAGAGATCTTTAGATCTCATGTAAGTTAAATGTACTCTAGTCCTCTTTTAATTAATTCTGCTACAATACTTGGCTCTTGATATATATACGTGTATATATATATATATAACATGAACTGATAAACTCTTGCAGTTCATGAACTGGCCAGTTTATATTCTACCCAATTTATGAACTGACGGCCTGCTGAAAGAGTTCCCTTAATCTCATGGTGCTGAAATTAATAGTGAACTGGAACACTGCTAAAGGACTTTCCTTAATCTTATAGCAAGTTGCGATTAACAATAACCTCAACAATACAGTTACATTGGTTGTGCTGACCTGGGACAAGAGCAGTTATTTGCAAGCATAGCTCCTCCTACCATTGATAGTGACTGGCTGCATTTATTCTAGGGCTTAAAATACCTAGATCCCGAATACTGGAATAGATCCCGAATACTGTCATTTTTTTCTGGTATTTAAATCCCAGTATTGATACAAAAATATCGGTTTTTCGGTATTAATTTAAAAAATAATTATCCATTATTTATTCACATAAAGGTTATAAAATCGACAACAACAAATCATTAATACTGCTGAATTCAAACGAGGGATTGCTATACACAGTACAAATGCAGCGGAAACCTCAAAACGTTATGAAACTTCGAGACAAAATCTTGCAAATATATTTCTCTTGGTAAGTATAGTGTGTGTGTGTGTGGAAGTAAAGCACTTAAGGAATAATGAAAACATCATTACGGAAATATTTCCATTAGTGGGAGTAGGCCTGGTGGTGCAATTAAGGAATATGGTGAACAGTGGCATGTGGAAGGGAATATGTTTGTTTGTTTGTTTGGTTGGTTGGTTTTTAGGAGCATTAGCAACTAAGGCCATATTGCTCCGGGATATGCGGTGGTCATTCCTTGACCTTTCCGCATCCTCCGTATTTGGTGGTGACGGGCTCGAACCCCGGTCTAATCAAGAAGCGTGTGCTGTGCACTGCTGCTCCTTCCCACCTGGCTATGGAGGCGCTGGAAGGGAATATGGTGAACAGGTGTGGAAGGGTTAAAATTAACAGCTTCTAAACAATAGTTTAATCCCTCTATTACACCTCTACTTGAGGATGCGACAAGCAACATTTAGTGCATTTTGGGAAAGGTGTCGGTATGGAGCCGTTCAAAAGGTATTGTGAACAGGTGATCTAGAGGTAAAAGATGAAAGTATTTCATTGTGTTGGAAAAATATTCTGTTTTTCCTGTTTTAACCAAAGGAAGAATAGTGAGTTTAAAGAATAACACCGTGATTGGGTCAGGTTTAAATTAGACAGGGATATGTAAATGCGTGCAAACCCCTCTGGGGTTTACACATAAGCATGAATATAAAAAAAGGAGTATAAGGGGCGATTGTAACTTGCAATAAATAAATAAATGAGAAGGATATAAATAAGGTGCTCACACCAAAAGAGAGGTTTGTGGTTGTTGTTTGGAGGGGGTTGCAGACTTCCAGTGGTAGTTCTGGGTTCAGTTCTGGAGCGTTCAGCTATATAGTGAAGGGTTCCACTGGGCATGTTCCTGTGCTAGAAGTTAATCTGGAAGTTGAATAACAAGCCAGTCAGATAATGCCCTGGCTTCTACTGCTGCTGCTGCTGCTGTGGTAATTTCCTTCAGTATTAACAGAGAACTCTTCTCGAAATTCCGAAATAAGCTATACAGCAGAGATGCAAAGTTCAACTAAGAAAAGAGAGAGAGAGAGAGAGAGAGAGAGAGAGAGAGAGAGAGAGATCATTGCACTCCATGAAAGGAACCCACACAAAGGAATCCCACTGTAAAAGAGAAGGAAAGTAAGTCCTCTGAACTGTGTTGTTTTGGAAATGGTACTTAGATAAAATGGGAGATTATTTTAGAGTAAGGTTCAAGTTAAAGAAATACGAGAAATAAGGAAATGTTTAGTTCTGAGTTAGTTAATTGGTTGAATTTGTAAAGAAAATTGATATTGCTAAATTAAGAGAAATTACATGGAATTGTTAGCATTAAGTTAGCTACTTATGGATTGCTGTTGTGAAGAGAATTGATATTGGTGATTAAGAGAAATATGAGGAAGTGATTAAGATTGAATTAGTTTAGTGTTTGAAGCTGTAGAGAGAGTTGAGATTGTTAATTGAGAAAAATTTTATGGAAATGATAGCACGTATTAACAGATTAAATGAGAAAAATGAATGGATTAGATGTAAATGAACACCAGTTATGTATTTTAAGTAGATTTGTATGATAAATGACTTTTATTTTATATTTGTGTCATTGCTCTTGAGAAACTGACAGCTCACATATAATATATATACAATATATAATATATATATACTTGTATGTGTGTGTGTGGGGGGGGGAATATCCCTCAGCTCCTGGGAAATTCTCATTTTTTAACGCAGTCAGGTAGCTTGTGGGGCTTAGTGCTTGAGGGGAGCTGCTGTACGAAAATCATAATGGCCACTGCAGCAATACTAAGGTACAGAGAAATAAAAAGTAATAACCCCCCCAACTTAGATTTGGTTTCCTCACCAAACTTAAACATCAGTCCTTTTCTTTCATTAATACGAGTATAGTGCCATAAAAAGTCAAAAAGGATTTTTTATTTTTGATAAAAAGGAAATAAGATTTTTGAAGATGAGGGAAGAAGGGAGAGTTAACTGCAACTCATCTATGACTATCTCGGTACACAGCACCAAACAGCACAGAATCCAAAAGGACGTTTTCTGCAACTAATTAAATATGTACCAAAATTAGATCCAGCTTAAACGATAATATTATTGAGTTTCTTAAGAGCTCACTTTATTGGGACAGGTAGTAGTAGTGGCATGTGATGCAAGAAAGCATGTGTATTATGCAGCATCAGCCAAAAAAAAAATTTACAAAACAATTCCTTTTAAATGTTTGTCCGGTTCCTCCTTAAATTTATTTAACCTATCAACTTCCACAATGACAGATGGAAGTTTGTTCCAGCAATTAACCACCCGCTGGCTAAAGCCAAATTTCCGCACATCTATTCTACATCTGTCTTTCCTCAATTTGAATTTATGCCCCCTTAGGTTCGTAATCTGAACAAGTGGAAGAATCCCATCAGAATTCAGTATGCTCAATCCACTCAAGGCCTTATACACCTCAATCAGATCACCTCAAAGGTGCCTAGTTTCCAGCCGCTGCAATTTGCAGAACTTAAGAAGATTCCCTTGGTAAGAGGATCCCTTCATTCCCCCTCACCAATCTTGCTGCCCTTCTCTGTACACACTCAAGCAAATCTACATCCTTCCTAAAATGAGGCTTCCAGACCTGTACGCAGTACTCAAGGCGTGGCCCGACCATTGCCTTATACAGAGGGACAATCACCTGCTTTTCCCTGCTAGCAAAATTCCTGTATATCATTGACAAAACCCTATGACCTGCCCTGGAAGCCTGTCTGCATTACTCAGAAAATTTCATATCTGACTGCACAATTACTCCCAAGTATTTTTTATTTTCTACCACACAGTTGGTACGCTTCTCTTGGGTTACTTCTACCCATATGCAGTACTTTGCATTTGTCAATGTTAAACTTCAGTTGCCACTTCTCAGCCCATCTGCCCAAATTTTCTAGATCCTGTTGCAGTAGCACACTGTCATTAACAACCCTGCCAACCTTTGTATCATCTTATTTCGGTAGTGCGGATGCTTATTTTATGTTTTTAGACCAATTGTATGTTTAATAATTTTTGCTAGAATATTTATTATTGTAATAAAAGTTTGATTTAAACGTGAATTCAAGTAATTTCTTGTTTTTTCCTTATTTTATTGCACCTAATTGTCATAAAAATTTATTGCGAAAAATGTTTTTTTTTGTTTGGAATACCAGTATCCCGGTTTCATAAATTAAAAATACCGGTATTAAGATTTTGACTGGTATTGTGGGCCCTAATTTATTCCTTTTTTAGATTTAATGCAGAGGTCTATATCATGTGTTTGCTAGGCTGCTAATTACCACAAATGAAAGTCTAGTAAAAAAAAAAATAGTTATGTCAGTTTATATGACTGGGAGGGATTCAAGTGAGGGAGAAGAAGGGGAATTCACGATTTTTTTTCTACTAGACTTATACGCTAATCTAAAGTGGATACCATATACTAAATTTCACCCAAAAAACATATGAATTGAAATTTCATTTTATTTAATATTTTATAACTTAACCACTTTACTATAACCTGTGGTAATCATTATAACATTGTGAATAAGTCAGTGTCCTTAGAATTTTATCTCTAAGAATAATTACATCTATTCCATTTTAAGAGTTAAATGTTTTATTTTGTTTAATATTTTATAACTAAACTTTTGTTGTGGTTCAGACAATAAACAGTTTGTATATCTAAGGCATGTTTATTCATATTATTATTTGATATTAAATGACCAGTTCACGAAATGGGCTAGACACAATCAAAATTTTGCCTGGTTCATGAAATGGGAAAGGGGAGAGACAAATTCATGGAATGGACATATATTTGTCTATTTCATGAACTAATCAATTTCACAATCCGGGTGTAACCTATATATTAGATTAAATTAGGAATATGCTATTGGGGAGCATGCATGCACACACATGCAAAAAAAAAAAAAAAAAAAAAAGAAGAAAGCAGCTATAGCACACTGGACTATCTCCATGAGCTCTGATAACTATAATTGCTGCTATATGGAGCAATTATAGTTATGGAATGGCATACAACCAATATGAGGCAAATGAGAAATCGAAGTAGGGAAGTTTTCCAGCTGCCTGATCCTTCTCCCTAGAATGTCCCACAAGTTCAACAGAATAGATGAGAACACTGTGGAAGGAGAGCCAACAGGACATGTTGAAATCCATTCATGTTCTTGCCCCATTCAAAAACTTTTCTGGATTGAGGAACAATAGAAATTTTGTGTCCAAAAAAGATTTCATGACCTATGGGGTAGGAGAGTGTCACAGGATATACATGGTCAGAGATAAGATGCCCAGTTATGTTTGAGAGGTCACATGACCAGGTTTGTTGTTTGTTATTTGGTTTTTAGGAGCATTAGCAACTAAGGCCATATTGCTCCGGGATATGCGGTGGTCATTCCCTGACCTTTCCGCATTCTCCGTATTTGGTGGTGACGGGCTCGAACCCCGGTCTAATCAAGAAGCGTGTGCTATGCACTGCTGCTCCTTCCCACCTGGCTACGGAGGCGCCACATGACCAGGCATCTTAGTCTTCCCAACAAATGGCATGCCAAATCATTAACACCATCACCTGCTTCAGGCAAGAACACATTATGGGTGCAAACTTTCAAATGGTTTACCCTACAGTTTAGTCCCTAATCCATGGATTAGCATAAATTTTGTTTCAATGGACAAGACAACTTTCTGCCATTGGTCAGTAGTTTAAAATCTGTGCTGCAGACATTACTTTTAGGTGGCATTTTCTATTTATTTGCAAGATGAGTTTTCTGATTAGAACACTACTGTAAATTACCTGTTTATGCAATTCCTAATGTACTTTTCTAATCAAACATTCACTTTACAACCTTTGTTAATTATGTAGTTATAACATATGAGGTAACATGCCTATCTCTTGTGGTGATTTGTGAAAGATGTTATTTGTATTATTGGTATCATTTGCCTTTTAGCCAGAGGTGCTTATGGTTGCATGACTGTCTTTTGTTTTCAAAAAAATACCTTATAGGCTGTTTCCACTGACACACTGGCTAAATTCACTGCATCTTGAAGAATTCACTCAGATGAATGAGCCCATAAATTAAGCTCCCTTGGAGAACACTGATATCACTTGTTCCACTCATGCTGCATACTATGTGTAGCAGTTTTCCAGTGCACACATTTATATATATGTTCCCTGAGTGCCATTTTGTAAAGCAAATAAATATTTGTATCACAAAGCACATGGGAGGACTATTTTGGCACACACACACTGCCAATTCTCCATTCTTTTTTCCACACATACAATTATTATTATTGGCTCTAGTAGTGGCAAACATGATCCTCTAATAATGTCTCATTCTTCCTTAAATTTATCAAACTACTCCCACAACACTAGATGGCAGTTTGTTCCAACATGCAATTAATCTCTGGATGACCAAATTTTTGCATATTTATTCTGCAGCCATTTTTTTTTAAACTTAAGTTTATGTCTCCTTTTGTGTATGTCTGAGAAAGAGCATGAATCTTCATTAAGTTTACTCAATCCATTTAAAGCCTTAAACAATTTAATCAGGTCTCCTTGCAAGTGCCAGGTTTCAAGCAGATAAATTTGCAGAACCTAATTTTTTTGTTGTAAGAGCATACCCCTTTGTATGCTTGACTAATCTAGTTGCTTCACTACATCCATTAAGAGATTCACATCTTTCTTAAAATAAGGCTTCCAGACTTCGCATGCAGTACTGAAGATGCGGCAGAACCACTGGCTTATAAAATGGGATAATCATTTCCGTGTTCCCGTTGACAAAGTTACTGTATATCAATGAGCTATTCTAGCAGCCTGTCTCCATGCTCAAAAAATTAACAGTTCTGTAAAGCAGTGAAGACAATGATAGAGAAATAGGGGTAATTGTACAGTCCAACATAAACAAGAGAGAATTATTCATGTTGAAATATACAATTATTACATGTGGCACTCCCTAATTGGTAAGTTATTCTGATTACTGCTGCCCATATACAGTACCTTGCATTTACCAGTATTAAACATCAATTACCACTTCAGCCTTTCTGGCTAATTTTTCTGGTCTTGCTGCAGCAATTTGCACTGATTCCTTTCATTAATCACCCTGCTAACCTTTGTATCTTCTAAAAACTTGGACAATAAGCTAGACATGCCTTCATTAACATCATTAATAAATATTGTAAACAGTAAGACACCTAGCACTGAGAGACTCCACTAATAATATTACTTCAAGGAAGGCAGTGACCATTTATAACCACCACTGTCCTGTGCAACTCAAACATCCCTTAGCAGTAACTTTCCCTTTTCCCATTACCACACTTATAACTTGTACAAAAGTCTTTCATGAGGAAAACATCAAAAGCTTTAATGAAAGCTAAATTTATGATGTCAACAATATTGTTTGAAATCAGTTTAGCATTTGCATTAGTAGAGACATATGATGCAAAAAAGCAAGCTTATACAGCATCAACCAGAAAAAAAAAAAAAAAAAAAAAACCAACTTTCCACCCTAGACACCCTTGTCCGGTGCGAGGGCACATCCTTGAAGACGACAGTCCATCGTAAACCTATGCGTGCTGGCCAATTTATCAACTTCCGGTCAGCACGTGCATGTAGTCATCTTCTTGCCACTGCGCGAACCTTGCTAACTCGTGCCTGGACACACTCTAGCTCTGTAAGTGAGAGGCGCACAGAGATTGCTAGAGTCAAAGCGGACCTTGCAAGGTGTGGCTATCCGATCAATACCCTTGACAGGTGTGACCTACAGGCACGCAACCACGTAGCGACCAACAGAAACATCCAAAGTGGTGACTCAACCACGAGCGCCTTTATCCCATACTACCCAAACCTATCACAACAGGTCTGTAGGATCTTAAAATTGCATGGGATAAAGTGCCTCCAACTCCCAGGCAGAAAACTACGATCCCTCATTTCCAACGTAAAAACACCTGTCCCCACCCTACTGCAAAGCGGGTTAGTCTACCGCATCTCTTGCTGTGACTGCACTAGCTGCTACTTCGGGTAAACCGGAAGGCGCCTCGAAAAATGCCTTTCCAAATACAAGAGGGCGATCCATTTGGCGGATGTGGAGCACTCAGCTATTGCTGAGCATGTCTGGGCAACCCACCACGACATTGACCCACACCGCGATGTCATGATTGTGGATAAGTCCCATTATCTGCGCTGCGCCTGGTTGGAATCGTTAAACATCAAATGCTCCAATACCTCAATGAACAGGAACAGTGGTTGTCAAGTCCACTCTATCACCGAAGCAATAGTCCTGTCCATTGACAAGCGCTGGCCACGTCCACATATGTCACAGCCACAGGCTTCAACCTCAAACAATTAGCCACGCGCTTCACGTACCAGATTGGCAGTACATGCCTCCATTCTAACTGTCAATTTATGTTTTTGTTTCAACTGAAGAAGGTTGTCTAACCAACCGAAAGCTTTGTATGTTTCTATGTATATTTATTAAACCTGTTACAATTCATTCTGAGAAAGCCGTAATTTATTTTACTAACCAACTTCCCATTTCACCCATCCATTCACTCCAAAAAGTTTGTTCAGTTCTTCCTTGAATTTATTTAAGCTATCAACTTTCACGACAGATGAAAGTTTGTTCTAGCAATCAACTACCAGCTGGCTTAAGGCAAATTTCCGTACATCTATTCTACAACTGTCTTTCCTCAATTTGAGTTTATGCCCCCTCAGGCTTACAATCTGAGCAAGAGGAGAACCCTATCAGCATTGAGCCTGCTCAAACCATTCAACGACTAATATACCTCAATCAGATCACCTTGCAAGTTCCTCGTCTCCAGACGCTGCAATTTGCGTTACTTAAGAAGCCTTTCTTGGTAAAAGCACACCTTTGTTGCTTTCGTCTGTACTCCTTCCAACAACTCTACATCCTTTCTAAAATAAGGTCTCCGGCCCTATACGTAGTACTTAAGGTGTAGCCTGACCATTGCTTTACACAAAGGGATAATCACCTCCTTATCCCTGCTACCAAAATTCCTGTATATCATCGACTAGATACCATGAGCTGCTCTGGTATCATGTCTGCACTGCTCAAAAAACTTCATATCTGAAGGCACAATTACTCCCAGGTGTTTTTCAATCCCCACTGCCCTGAGTGTAGTACTACATGGTTGGTACATTTCTCTTGGGTTACTACTATCCATAAGCAGTAATTTGCATTTGTCAATGTTAAACTTCAGTTGCCACTTCTCAGCCCATCTGCCCAACTTTTCTAGATCCTGTTGTAGTAGTATACTGTCATTAATAACCATACCAACCTTTGTATCATCTACTTCAACATTAAGCCTGCCTGATATACCTTCATCAATATCACTGATAAATACACAAAACAACAAAGAGCTCATCACCAAACCCTGGGGAACTCCACTAATAACATTAATCCACAAAGAGCAGTGTCCACTGATTACCACTCTCTGTCTTCTCCCACTCAACCATCCTTTCATCCATTGTGCAACTTACCCTTACTGCTCCAATTTCTTCTAAGTGGAACAATATCAAAAGTTTTCGTGAAATCCAAGTATATGAGATCAAAATTATTTTTTGCATCCAGTTCCTTTGTGACCATATCATAATCTCCAATCAAATTGGTCAGATAAGACTTCCCCTTAACAAACCCAAGCTGTGTCTGAATTATTACTGCGGTCTTGTCTAGATGATCCTGCAATGCTTCTTTAACCAGTGACTCCATTATTTTCCCTGGAACAGAAGTGAAACTAACAGGTTACATTTGCACATCTCCAGTCAGTGGGGACTCTTCCCCCTAACTCCAAGGATGCTTTCATAATTATGGATAAGGGTTAATTTACATCCTCTGCAGGCGCCTCCGTAGCCAGGTGGGAAGGAGCAGCAGTGCGCAGCACACGCTTCTTGATTAGACCGGGGTTCGAGCCCGTCACCACCAAATACGGAGGATGCGGAAAGGTCAAGGGAGTGACCACCGTGTATTCCCGGAGCAATATGGCCTTAGTTGCTAATGCTCCTAAAAACAACAACAACAACATCCTCTGCCGCCTCTAATGTATCTGGATAGATCCCATCCACCCCAGGTGCCTTTCTTACGTTCAACAATTTCTCCTCCACTTTGCTCTCAGTTATCACAAAATCGTTTAGCTTCCTGCCAGAGTTTGATAAACTTCTGGCACTGCCCTCAATGAATATCTCCTCATAGATGCAAAATACTCATTCAGTTTGTCAGCTATCTGGGCAAGATCATCAACAGTCGAACCATCGACATCAAGTGGACTAATCCATTTCATCCCCTTCCTTCTAGAGTTTACATAAGTAAAGAAGTCTTTGTACAAAAATTTGCCAAAGATTTCTCGTAATTGGCCTTCATCTGCATAACCTCCTTTGTGACTTATTTACAGAATAATTTATATCTTCCATAGGCTTCTGTGTCACCTGTTAATTTATATACATCCTCTGCATTTTTCTTCTATGCCACGAGCCTCATTAGTTCATCTGATATCCATTTAGGCCTAAACCTTGAACAGTAATTCTTAGTTGGTATGAAAAGCCTAGTAACTTTCAAGATTAATTCCCCGAAGGCCTCCCATTTAGAATTCACCGTTTTTAACATCATCAGTTGATCCCACTTTATAGAATTCAAAAACTGTCTGAGACCACTGTAGTCACCTTTACAAAAGCAAAAACTCTTCCCTTTACCCTTGATGGTAGTTACATCTTTAAGTAAATCCCACATCAGTACACTGTGATCACCGTCACCCAGTGGTTCTTTTATCTGCAAATTCTTAATGCATGAATAATCACTGCTGATAATCAGATCAAGAGTATTACTCCCTCTGGTTGCCTCTCTAACATGTTGCTGTAGAAAACAGTCATCCAATAAATCCACAAAAGCCTTGCTAGTGTGTGAGTGACCAACCCACAAGTTTCAGTCAATATCTGGAAAGCTAAAATCCCACATCACAAGACATTCTGATTTTCTGGCCCACTCTATTTCTCTGCACAATTGTTCGTTGTACTCATCAATAATTAGGCCTATAACTTACTCCAACTCTCATTTTCCCCTTTCCAGTGTTTATGTCACTCAACATTGCACTGTCCATCCATGTCAACTAGATACGCTTACTTAGATTTTGTGTTTCTTAACTAACAGCATAGCCCCCTCCTGCCTTCCCACCCTGTCTATCCTTTCTATACTCATTCTACTCCCCAAATTCCAATTCTGCACTGCTTATATTTGTGTGACACCATGTCTCTGATATCCCAACAATATCTATCTTTGATGCCTTGATCAGCACTCCAAATTCATCAAATTTATTTACTATACTTCTAGCATTGGTGTACATGCAAGTTTACATGCACCTGTACTTACTCTTAGTTACCCTAACACAGCTTATATATTTACTTGTTCCATAATGACTTCCAGCAACTCTTGAAATCTCAGGCAACTTGCTCTCTAGGCTGCTGCTCGTTACAATAGAAGCAGTGCAAGAATTGCTTTCTCCTCTGGCTGTGGTTACTGTTAATCTTTTAGTCTGTGAATCCCCCCCCCTCCCCCGCCAAGCTAGCAGTTTTCCGACCCACTTAACGCTGCCTTGATAGCATCAGCAAATATTCATGCATCCTTTCTATTTAAATGTATCCCATCCCTGTAAAAGCAGTCTCTCCTGTCAGCAAGCATAGACTATGCTGAAAAAAATTCTATCCCGTGAGCCTTGCACAATCTCTCCTGGGCCGAATTGATTGACAAGGTTCTCATCATTTACTCCACCCTATCGTGTCTGGGCAGAATTGCAGACACTTGCAAATTCAACCCTAGCTCGTGACTTTCTTTCAACATTGACCTGTACTTGTTAATTGCCATGATGTCCAGCATAACCACAAAACACACTATTCATACTGCATGATGGAAGAGATGGGATGGTTGGAGCTTTTCTCTGGAGACTAACTATAGTTTTCACCACCTCAAGCTTCGAATAAGAAAGTAGTGATATTGCACAGATAATGAGAATCATCTAACACCAAGTATTGCCTGGTGACACAGAAGGTCAGCATTTCCCTATGGGGTGTCAACATCACATCCCAACCCCCTGCTTATGTTGGTTCACATCTGGTTAGTTTCCTCCAGTATAGTAGGTGAACTGTTTCAGTTCTTGTAAATGGAATGGGGGGATATATACCCAGGGTTACTAAAAAGATCTACCACCATTATGAAGTTGCAAGCAGAGGACTTGGTTGTTGCAGAACAACTGGAATTTGCTGAAATTCGGTCAACTTGAAGAGGCAAAAGCCTCAGGCTTCCTTGCACCATATGGCCAATAATAATAATAATTAAGGTCGAGAACATCACAACCAGGCCAATCCTCATTAGAAGAGAAATCTTTCAGGGAGATGCTCTGAGCCCACTGTGGTTCTGTCTAGCACTCAACCCTCTATCCACCACGATTAACGGCAGCAAGTATGGATATAACCCTCAAAGGAAGAAAGAAAGAAACTGTACACCCTCACCCAACTGATGTACATGGATGACATCAAGCTCTACGCGGCAAAACCGAGAAGCAACTCCAGCAACTACTCCGGATCACCAAAGAATTCAGCAAGGACATCAGGATGGAATTTGGTTTAGAAAAATGCAAGACCCACACACTGCACCAGGGAATATTAGTTGGCTGAAACTATCAGTTGCTGACTGGTAAAGAGATCGAAGCTATGACAGAAGGAGAGACCTACAAATACCTAGGAATGATGCAGGCTCAGAAGTTAGAGAACAAGGAAATCAAGAAGTGCCTGACCAAAAAATATCAACAGAGACTCAGAAGCCTGCTGAAAGCAAAATTGAATGGAGGGAACACAGTTAAAGCCATAAACACCTATGCAGCTCCAGTACTACCATACACCTTTGTGGTCATAGATTGGACTAACACTGAGCTAGAAGATATCAAGCGAAAGACAAGGACAATGATGACCAAGAGCTGCCAACACCACCCGAAGTCAGCAGTGGAGAGAGACTAACAATAGCTCGGAAAGAGGAAGGAAGGGACCTGATAGAAGAACAGAAAACAGCGATAGTTAACCTGAAGGATTACTTCGAGAACAACACAGCACCACTCCACCAGGCCATAAGGAAGATAGATAAGTGGTATACCCCACACAACCTAAGCGAGGAACCCCCCTCCCGCCCAGACGGTACAAGAAACGAAGTTAGAAAGATGGGCAAAGAAGACACTCCATGGCAGACACTATGATGACCTCCATCAAGATCACATAGATAACTGCTTCCACTGCATGGCTCACAAGCGGGACGCTCTTCCCCGAGACTGAAGGATTCATGCTGGCCATCCAAGACCAGGCAATCAACACCAGAAACTATAGAAAATACATCACAAAGGAGCATGGAATGTTAGATGACATATGTCGACGATGCTACCATCAGAAGCTAGCGAGGAAATACCAGTTGACCAAAGAAAGTGTACCATACTACAAGTACGAACCCCAAGCAGTACTAAAGACCCGAACCCACAAGCTGTACTTGGACCGGGCCATAATAATGGATAAGACCATCCCGCACGACAGACCGGACATAATCCTTGTGGATAAGATGGAAAAGACTACCTACCTGATTGACATAGCAGTTCCCAACACTAGCAATGTCCAGAAAACTCATGAGGAAAAAATTAGGAAATACATGAACCTGAGACATGAGGTCAAGGAGATGTGGCATATGCAAGAAGTATCGACCATTCTGATCATCGTGTCAACCACTGGTATGGTGTCAAAGACTCTACATATAGCAGCCTAGCAGCAATAGGTCTCCCAGAGAACACTTACAAGGAACTCCAGAAAGTCGCAATCCTGAACACCTGTAGGATAGTCAGAGATTTCCTCGACAAACGGTAACACCAGACATTACAACCACCCTGTGTACTTGGTAGCAGTACCCGTCATGGAGTGGAATGCCCCAATCAGGAGAAATAATATAAGAGCAACAACAATAATAATAATAATAATAATAACAAGTGGGTGAATATCAGTTCTATTATCATTTTAGACTACCAGCTAGCAAGTCCAACCCTGTCATACCAGGAAGAATGCCTGTGACAAGCCTCAGGGTCCTTCTAATGAATTTCCATATTACATTCTTCAGCATAAAGAAGATTAAACCTCAGTAAATGGATATGGGAGTCCATAAAAATCAAGTGTGCTCAATTTCCTCTTGTAATACCTAGCTACTCCAGTTTTTAGGCCAACTGTAACAGAGGCATTATCAAGACTAAGTGCTGGACAGTTTACTATGGGAATCTCATGTTTTTAGGTTGATCAAAAAAAGATGCTGAATATTGTCTGTTGAGTCACCTTTCAATGTTGGAAAGAGTAAGCCACTTTCAATCTCTTGACTGAAAGCAGCTTGCTCATGTTGTTTAACAATCATTTGAATTTAACAATTCTTTCTAATAAAAGATCCTAAGCTTATTATATCAAAACACTATATATTCAAACTGGTATTGGTATGTTTATTAGTTGCACAATGCCTACTATCAAAAATTGCCATATTATGCCTCCCGGATTATATCTGATACAATTTTTGCTATATTAGAGAGGTTAGATCTTTAAGAATAAGAGGTTTACAGATAAATTTGCATGAATAAGTGTAATAGCTCCTTGATTTGTGAGACAGTGAAAAATATTCTGATGTTCCTTCCAACAAAGGATACAGTCTAATAGGATGTGTTTCACTACAAAATTAGTATGCGTGTAGTGCACAATGGTACATTTTTATCTGTGAATAAGTAGCAGTGTGTGGGGCATGAATATCCTATATATACTCTGGCTAATGTAACTTTTTCATGTCTACTTTAGCAAGGTCTGGAATGCCATGACAGCAGTTGTTTTCTGATCTGCAACAGTTTATTTAATGAGTGTTCATTCTGTATATTCTGTCATTTTAATTAGCATATATTTCTCATATATGGATATTTTGTAGCCCTAGAAGGTCACTTTCATGGCTGTTACCCAGATTCTGTAGGATGTTTTGCAGCCTGATCTGCTCTCTCATCACCTAATGTTCTCATTTTGTACTGGATTCCAGTACACTGAAATTTTCAGACTCAGCAAACACAATAATGTGATATTAATTTTGAAAAATTAATCAAAAATGGATGACAGGACACCTTGTTGCTTTGTAAAGTCAGTACTGCACTTAGTCAGCAAATGTTGGTGATATATTTTTATGTCACTCTTCTCCATCCATCCAATGGGTAGAGATATTTCATATAATTCTGCAGAAAGATTACACTATTCAATCAGAATCAAGGTTTGTTATTTGGTTTTTAGGAGCATTAGCAACTAAGGCCATATTGCTTCGGAGATATGCGGTGGTCATTCCCTGACCTTTCCGCATCCTCCATATTTGGTGGGCACGGGCTCGAATCCCGGTCTAATCAAGAAGCGTGTGCTACGCACTATTGCTCCTGCCCACCTGGCTACGGAGGCGCCTCAGAATCAAGGCTGAAGTTATGAGGGACGAATGTATAACAGATGCTCCTGCTGGTGCTCTATTTTATATTGCAAATATAAAATAGTCAAAGTATTGCATTTGGAGATCCAGTAGTACTCATTTGTTTAGAAGCACATACAAATTTTGTTTGTGATTTTGTTTTATGATCAAATGCTCAGTGGTCTAAATGTGCTGCAAATATGCTTTTAAAAACTTGTATTAAACAAAATCAAATAAACTAATTTACTCAATTTGGGTTTATTAAAGCATATCAATTTTTAAATATGCATTCAAACAGACATAAACCACTAAAACTAAAATTTTTTTGATATATGATTTAACAAAAATGATTGTGAATTGTATAATTCAATTAATAAATGTTCACAAAGATGGAATTAATTATAATTACCTCAATTTCACAATAATTATGGAACTGACAAAGACTAAGCCAGAGAAGCTTGAGGCTATTCATTAAAAGAAATAATAAAATATTAACACACAACACACATTAAAGAAATTTAAGAAATATATTACACAATGTGTGTTTTAGTGCAATTGCATCATTTATACACAGCTAAATATAGATTAGCAAATTTGCAATAGCAGCATTGTTTAAGTTACATCTCACATTGTGAATACCTTCACGACGAGTTGCCATGACATTGCACTACTTCGAATAAGTAACGCTTCACCCGAAGGAGAAGACTGTTATTACTTATTCTCAGTGGATACCACCACCCAGAACGGCACTGTTTCAGGGCTATTTGTATATGTGTGGGATAATAACTCGACTATCCACTTGTCCCTATTAGACTTAGAAAAGCAAAAAGGTAGAGGGAAAGTAATAGTAGGAATGGAAGAGGAAAAGAAATGGCGTAGAAGAATGAAAGGGACAAAAACTGAAAAACTGAAAAAACTGATTCAAAAACTGAAAACTCCTCGAATAGGCAACGCTTCCCCAGTGGAGAAGGCTGTTGTTACCTATTCTTGGAAACTCCAGACATCATCAGGCTCCCCCTGGTGCCATTTCAGGGCTATTTGGCCCTTCTTCGGTGGGTGGGTAGGTACCCGAGTGATGTAATGATGGCAAAACAGTTGTGAAGTATATCTTCACAATATGAGAGATGCCTGATGGTGTATGATATAAGTTAAGACTCTAATGCATTAGGGCTTAAAGCCTCAAGCTGCAAAAGAGATTAGACTATGTGTATTTTAGTGCAATTGCATCATTTATACACAGCTAAATATAGATTAGCAAATTTGCAATAGCAGCATCATTTAAGTTATTCTCATATTGTGAAGATATACTTCACAACTGTTTTGCCATCATTACATCACTTGGGTACCTACCCACCAACCGAAGAAGGGCCAAATAGCCCTGAAACGGTGCCGTCTGGGTGGTGGTATCCACTAAAAATAAGTAACAACAGTCTTCTCCTTCGGGTGAAGCGTTACTTATTCAAAGTAGTGTAATGTGATGGCAACTCGTTGTGAAGGTATTCACAATATGAGATGTAACTTAAACGATCCCGCTATTGCAGATTTGCTAATCTATATTTAGCTGTGTATAAATGATGCAATTGCACTAAAATACACATAGTCTAATCTCTTTTGCAGCTTGAGGCTTTAAAGCCCTAATGCATTAGAGTCTTAACTTATATCATACACCATCAGGCATCTCTCATATTGTGAAGATATACTTCACAACTGTTTTGCCATCATTACATCACTTGGGTACCTACCCACCCACCGAAGATGGCCAAATAGCCCCGTTGGGTACCTACCTATCCACACACTGAAGAAGGGCAAATAGCCCTGAAACGGCACAAGGGGGGAGCCTGATGATGTCCGAAGTTTCCGAGAATAAGTAACAACAGCCTTCTCCACTGGGGAAGCATTGTCTATTCGAGGAGTTTGAGTGGTGTGAGTTGAAGGGGTTACTGTACCGTTCATTCTTCTACACCGTTTCTTTTCCTCTTCCACTCCTACTATTACTTTCCCTCTACTTTTTTGCTTTTCTAAGTCTAATAGGGACAAGTGGATAGGTACGTTATTATTCCACACTATACAAAATAGCCCTGAAATGGTGCCATCTGGGTGGTGGTATTCACTGAGAATAAGTAACAACAGTCTTCTCCTGCGGGTGAAGCATTACTTATTCGAAGTAGTGCAATGTCATGGCAACTCGTCGTAAAAGTATTCACAATATGAGATGTAACTTAAACGATACTGCTATTGCAAATTTGCTAATCTATATTTAGCTGTGTATAAATGATGCAATTGCACTAAAATACACATAGTCTAATCGCTTTTGCAACTTGAGGCTTTAAGCCCTAATGCATTAGAGAAATATATTAAAGAAAAACTTCTCATCATTCATTTCACAAATGTATGTGGTCTCAGTTCCAATCTCAATGATTAGCATTAGCATTAGCATTAGTAGAGGCATTTGATGCAAGAAAGCAAGCTTATGCAGCATCAGCCAAAAAAAAAAAAAAAAAAAAAAAAAAAAAAAAAAGTAACATAAATAAATAAAAATAACCACTTCCACTTCACCCCTCTGTTCGTTCGAAATACCTGTCCAGCTGAGCCTTAAACTTATTTAGGCTATCAACTTCCACGACAAGGGATGGAAGTCTGTTCCACCCACCAACCACCCGCTGGCTAAAGGCAAATTTCCGCACATCTATCCTACACCTGTCTTTCCTCAATTTGAATTTATGCCCTCTCAGGTGATTTTTCTGAGCTAGAGGAAGAATCCCATCAGCATTGAGCATGCTCAAACCATTCAAGGCTTTGTACACCTCTATCAGATCACCCCGCTGGTGCCTAGTTTCCAGACACTGTAATTTGCAAAACTTAAGCCTTTCTTCGTAAGAGAACCCCTTTGTCCCATTCACCAATCTAGTTGCCCTTCTCTGTACTCGTTCCAGCAGCTCTACATCCTTCCTGAAATGAGGCCTCCAGGCCTGTATACAGTACTCTAGGTGTGGCCTGACCATTGCCTTATACAAGGGAATAATCACCTCCTTATCCCTGCTAGAAAAATTCCTATATATCATTGACAATACACCATGAGCTACTCTTGCAGCTCGTCTGCACTGCTCAGAGAACTTCATATCTGCCTGCACCACCACCCCCAGGTCCCTTTCATTCTCTACCACTGTCAGTGTAGTACCACAGAGTTGATACGTTGCTCTGGGGTTGCTGTTTCCCATATGTAGTACTTTACATTTGTCAATGTTAAACTTCATTTGCCACCTCGAAGCCCATCTGCTCAACCTTTCCAAATCCTGTTGCAGCAGCATAGTGTCAGTAGTGTCCTTGACAACCCTGCCAACCTTCGTATCGTCTGCAAACTTGGACATTAAGCCTGATATACCATCATCAATATCATTTATAAATACAGAAAACAATAAAGGCCCCAATACTGAACCCTGAGGGACTCCACTAATAACATTAGTCCACGATGAGCAGTGTCCATTGATTACCACTCTCTGTCTTCTCCCCCTCAATCACCCCTTTATCCATAGCAGCAACTTGCCTCCAATGCCACACTGCTCCAATTTGTGCAGCAGTCTTCCATGTGCAACAGTATCAAAAGCCTTTCTAAGATCCAAGTATATAATATCAAAGTTATTCCCTGCATCCAGTTCTTTTGTGACTGCATCATAGTATCCAATCAAATTGGTCAGGCAAGACTTCCCCTTAACAAAACCATGCTGTGTCCTAGCTATAACTGAAGTCTTGTCTAGATGATCCTGCAGTGCTTCTTTCACCAGTGCCTCCATTAATTTTCCGGGAACAGAAGTTAAACTCACAGGTCTATAATTACTTGTGTCAGCCTTTGATCCCCCTTTGTGAATTGGGGTCACATTTGCACATCTCCAGTCAATGGGTACCTCCCCTGAGTCCAAGGAAGCTCTCATAATTATGGCTAAGGGTTTGCTTACCTCCTTTGCTGCCTCCTTTAATATAACTGGATAGATCCCATCCACCCCAGGTGCCTTTCTTGTGTTTATCTTCAACAATTTCTCCTCCACTTTGCTCTCAGTTATTACAAGATTCTCTAGCTTACTGCTAGAGTTGAATACACCTCTGGCATTCCCTCGCTGAATAACTCCTCATGTGTGAATGTCGATGCAAAATATTCATTTAGTTTGTTAGCTACCCGAGCAGGGTTCATCAACAGTTGACCCATCAAAATCAAGTGGACCAATCTGATTCATCCCCTTCCTTCTAGAGTTTACATAAGTAAAGAACTCTTTGCTGTTTTTCTTCGCATCCCTTGCCAAGGATCTCTCGTAATCTGCCTTCGCCTGCCTAACCTCCTTTGTAACTTGGTTACAGATCAACTTGTATCTATCATAGGCGTCCGTGTCACGTGTTAATTTGTATGTATCCCATGCATTTTTCTTCTCTGCCATATGCCTCATAGTTCATCTGACAACCATTTAGGCCTAAACCTTGAACAATATTTCTTAGTTGGTATGTAAAGCCTAGTAGCTTCCACGATAAGTTCTTTGAATGCTTCCCATTTTGAATTTGCTGTTGGCAATATCATCAGTTGATCCCACTGTATAGAATTTAAATACTGTCTCAGTCCATTGTAGTCGCCTTTACGAAAGCAATACCCCTTCCCTTTACCCCTAATGGTAGTTACCTCTTTGAGTAATTCCCACTTCAGCACACTGTGATCACTGCCACCAAGTGGTTCATTTATCTGCAGATTCTTAATGCATGAAGAATCACTACTGATAATCAAATCAAGAGTATTACTCCCTCTAGTTGCCTCCCGAACATGCTGATGTAGAAAACAATCATCCAATAAATCCACAAAAGCCTTGCTACTGTGTGAGTGACCAGCCCCCAAATTCCAGTCAATATCTGGGAAATTAAAATCCCCCATTATAAGACTCTCTGATTTACTGGCCCACTCTATTTCTCCGAACAGTTTCTTATTATACTCATCAGAGTCATTAGGCCTATAGCACACTCCTACTCTCAATTTTGATCTCCCAATGCTTATGTCACACCAAACTGACTCGACACTGCACTGTCCAGCGATGTCGACTGGCTTCACTTCCTTGGATTTTATGTGTTTTTTAACTAATAGCATAACCCCTCCTCCCTTCCTATCCTGTCTATCCTTTCTGTAGACATTGTACTCCCCAATTATGTCCATTTGACAAATGATGTCCATTTCCACCTGCACTCTGCCAAACCCCACTTACTTTTTTTTGACAGAATCCCAATTATTGGTTGCATCAACCAGTGTATATGACACGGTGGTTGATGCAACCATTATGTCAAATACAGTGACATTACACTACTGCAACAGCATCTAGAAAAGTTGAACAGATGGGTTGAGAGGTGGCAACTGAAGTTAAACATTAGCAAATGTAAAGTACTGCGTATGGGTAGCAGTAACCCCAGAGTAACGTATCAACCATGTGTACTACACTCAGGTGGCAGAGAATGAAAAGGATCTGGGGGTAATTGTGCAGTCAGATATGAAGTTTTCCGAACAGTACAGACGGTCGGCAAGATTAGCTCATGATGTCTTGTCGATGATATATAGTAATTTTTCCAGCAGGGATAAGGAGGTAATTATCCCCTTGTATAAGGCAATGGTCGGGCCACACTTTGAGTACTGTATACAGGTCATGTCAGATGGATGTCAGATGAACTAATGGTCAGATGTCAGATACTAAATGGATGTCAGATGAATTAATGAGACATATGGCCGAGAAGAAAAATGCATGGGATACATATATTAACATGTGACACAGAAGCCTATGATAGATATAAATTGATCTGTAACCAAGTTACAAAGGAGGTTAGGCAGGCAAAGGCAGATTTCGAGAAAACTTTGGCAAGGGAGCCAAAGAAAAACAGCAAGGAGTTCTTTACTTATGTAAACTTTAGAAGGAAGGGGATGAATCAGATTGGACCACTTGATATCGATGGTTCAACTGCTCATGATCCTGCTCAGGTAGCTAACAAACTAAATCAATATTTTGCATCTACATTCACACATGAGGAGTTATTAAGGAAGGGGAATGCCACAGCTGAAGTAAACACTGGCAGTGAGCTAAATGATCTTGTAATAATTGAGAGTAAAGTGGAGGAGAAATTATTGAAGATAAATACAAGAAAGGGGTGGATGGGATCTATCCAGTTATATTAAAGGAGGCAGCAAAGGAAGTAAGCAATCCGTTAGCCATAATTATGAGAGCTTCCTTGGACTCAAGGGAGGTAACCACAGACTGGAGATGTGCAAATTCACAAAGGAGAATCAAAGGCTGACACAAGTAATTATAGACCTGTGAGTTTAACTTCTGTTCCAGGAAAATTAATGGAAACACTGGTTAAAGAAGCACTGCAGGGATCATCTTGACAAGAATTCAGTTATAGCTCAGATGCAGCATGGTTTTGTTAAGGGCAGGTCTTGCCTGACCAATTTGATTGGATACTATGATGTAGTCACAAAAGAATTGGATGCAGGGAATAACTTTGATATTATATATTTGGATCTTAGAAAGGCTTTTGATACTGTTGCACATGGAAGACTGCTGCACAAATTGGAGCAGTGTGGCATTGGTGGCAAATTGTTGCTATGGATAAAGGGATGGTTGAGTGGCAGAAGACAGATAGTGATAATTAATGGACACTGCTCATCGTGGACTAATGTTATTAGTGGAGTCCCTCAGGGTTCAGTGTTGGGTCCATTGTTGTTTTCTGTATTTATAAATAATATTGATGATGGTATATCAAGCTTAATGTCCAAGTTTGCAGACGATACAAAGGTTGGCAGGGTTGTTAATGATACTACTGACGCTATGCTGCTGCAACAGAATCTGGAAAGGTTGAGCAGATGGGCTGAGAGGTGGCAAATGAAGTTTAATATTGACAAATGTAAAGTAGGTACATATGGGAAACAGCAACCCCAGAGCAATGTATCAACTCTGTGGTACTACACTGACAGTGGTAGAGAATGAAAAGGACCTGGGGGTAACTGTGCAGGCAGATATGAAGTTCTCTGAGCAGTGCAGAAGGGCTGCAAGAGTAGCTCATGGTGTCTTATCAATGATATACAGGAATTTTTCTAGCAGGATAAGGAGGTGATTATTCCCTTGTATAAGGCAATGGTCAGGCCGCACCTTGAGTACTGTATACAGGTCTGGAGGTCTCATTTCAAGAAGGATGTAGAGCTGCTGGAACGAGTACAGAGAAGGGCAACAAGGTTAGTGAACGGAACGAAGGGTTGCTCTTAGAAAGAAAGGCTTAAGTTTTGCAAATTACAGTGTCTGGAGACTAGGCACCGGCGAGGTGATCTGATAGAGGTGTACAAAGCCTTGAATGGTTTGAGCATGCTCAATGCTGATGGATACTGCCTCTTGCTCAGAATAATCACCTGAGGGGACATAAATTCAAATTGAGGAAAGACAGTTGTAGAAAAGATGTGTGGAAATTTGCCTTCAGCCAGCAGGTGGTTGATTTCTGGAACAAACTTCCATTTGTTGTAGAAGTGGACAGCTTAAATAAATTCAAGGCAGAACTAGACAAAAATTTGGAGTGAATAGATGGGCGAAATGTTTTTTTTTTTTTTTTTTTTGCTGATGCTGTATAAGCTTGCTTTCTTCCATCATGTGCCTCTACTAATGCTAATGATAATATCACAGTTGTTCTAGTTATTTGCTGTATGATTACTTTCACTTCAAAGGTGAAGGAACTGTACATCGAATAAACTTGTACCTAAGTCTGCTCTGGTATTCCCTGTCAGATATATAGTAATTTGAAATCACCTATTTTACATATTCTCTGGCTTAAAATGTCTTTACCCTATTCTGTAAACTTCATCTGCTGCCTGAATTTTCTCCCAACTGCACTAATCATTTGGAACTCTTTGACTTCCTTTCTTTGAAATTCAAATTCTGCAGTCCAACTTTTCTAACAGTGAGGCAATTTTTCTTGACGATTTTAACATTCACAACTCCAGCTGGTTTCATTTTCTAGTTACAAGCTGAACAAGATATTCAAGCTTTTACAATTATTAATGACCTTACACATATTGTTAATTTACCTACCAGAATACCAGACAATCCTAACCATACACCCAACACTCTTGATCTTTTTTTTGTCGTGAACGATTCAAAGTACGTAGTTGAGGTGAATGGTCTTTTAGGAACCACAGATTATAAGTTGGTGATGGCTCTTCTCCAACAGAGCCTTTCTCTTGTGACCAATCTCAATCTCGTTGTTGGCATTAAAAGAATTCAAATTGGAATGATCCGCAAGATTTCTTTCTTATTTTCCTTGGTTGGATTACTGTTTCAAACCTTCTGCTGTCAATGTTTGTTAAAATCGTGTCACTGAAATTATTCTTGCAAGGATGATCCCACACTCCACCTTAAAATCTCATCCTTTATCTAAACCTTGGTTTTCCAATAAATTTGTCAAGGCTGTTCAAAGCAAGATTGCTGCAAATCACAATTCACTTGCATCCAAATCTCCAGCTTCATTTTCTGCTGCTCACACTAAAGCTCACAACAATTGTAAATCAATTATTAATCAGTCCAAATGCATTTTGAACAGATTAAAAGTAGAAAACTTCTTTCTTGTCAAAATGTTAGCACAACATTTTACTCTCTTGCTAAAACTACTAGCTACAATTTTTGTCCATCTCTATTCTGACTTCTGTCAAAACCAGATGGTCCTATTGCCACCTCAGATAGAGATAAAGCTGACCTGCTAGCATCCTACTTCTCTTCTAACTCGTGTATCAATAATCTTAGTAAACCGCTTCCTACTATTTCCAGTATGGTCCATTCAATGCCTCCTGTGGTCTTCTGTCAAAAGGAGGTCAGAAGAATTTTGAAGTCTTGATGGCAATAAAGTGATAGGTTCTGATATGTTTCTCCACTTGTTCTCAGAACCTGTGCTCCTAAGCTTACTCCTGTTGTGTTGCCTTTTTACACTTTCTTATTCTACTGGCATTTTTCCTTGTTGGAATTTGCTCACATCCAGCCAGTTCCTAAAAAGAGTGACAAATTCCTCCCACCAATTATTGTCCCATTGCACTTAGCTCTACTCTTTCCATAGTAATGGAGAAATCCATTAACCACAAACTTAAACTATCTAAAAATCTATCTTCCATCTAATCAATGTTCGCCAAAGTGGATTCTGTTAGTGTCGATTCACTAGTGATATACTGGATTATGCTACCCATCTATGGAAAAATTTAATGGAAAAGTTTGGGGAAACACAAGTAGTTGCTCTCGACATTCAAAGGCTTTTGATCGTGTTTGGCAGAAAGGTCTTTCTTTACAAGCTTTCATCCTATGGACTGCTGACTGTCTTCTGCTATTGAGTATCTGATTTTCTCCCTGATCACTCTCTACAAATGATGGTATCTGGCTATCTATCTTCTAACTTCTCCACTAATGACAGTGTTGCCTCAGGTTCAGTTCTTTCCCCCACTCTTTTCCTCTTGTATATTAACAACCTTCTTCCATTGGCTGGAAATCCTATCCATAGTTTTGCTGATGATAGCACATTGTATTCTGCCTTCCAGTTTGAGAAACCTTGCCCTGCTCAAACAGCTTCAACTTCTCAAATATCCACTACCAATTTCTTAAATGCTGATCTCCAGATAATTCTCCAGTGGGGGAAAGATAACTTATATGCCATATTTGACACACATATAAAACACTTTTTTTCCAAAAAAATGCTTTGAAAAATCACCCTGCATCCTATATGCAGAAGTGAGCCCTTCCTCGCTGATGTCAGGGTGAGTGGACTGGTTTTATTTCTCTTGACATTTCAAAGGCTTTTGATCGTGTTTCATCAGAATATTTTCGTTTCTTTCGGATAACGGGACAACCTAGGGTACTTTGAACTTGCAGAGTTGTTTGGAATCAGTCCCAAGCCTTAGAAGGTGATGGAAACTTCAAGATTCTTCTCCAGGTTTCTCAATAGTTCGCAGATCCTTTAAAAGGTGGCACAACCAGTAGGCCATTTAGTTCTCTGCAGGCTTTTGTAGTGTACTTTAATTGTGTGTGAAGTGACTATAATCATGACAATGAATTGTAATCATTGTGGGTGACTGAAATAAAATAAAATAAAGAACACTGTTAATTGTATACTAGTTGTTTTTAATTAGAACTCCGTTTCGTAACAATATTGTTTAATCTTGGTGTTTGACATTATTTTAATGTATTTTACCCTCAGAAAATGGCTGCAGGAAAAAAAAAGGTTGGGTTACATTATCGGATATAAACTAAACATAATAGATCACACTAAAAAACATGGTAAGAGAGCCATACAAAGGTTTTTTGGGCCACCACCTATGGAAAAAATGATACGTGTCTGGCAGAAGAAAGAAAAAGAACTTCAAGCTACTTAAAAAACTAAACATAACCTTCGTTGTCCTGCCCCGCATTGGCCAGAACTTGAAGATGTAAAAAAGTGGGTAGTAGGTGAAAGGAATTTAGGAAGAAGTGTTTCAACCAAAATGATTATGCATAAGGGCAAAATATTAGCAGAAGGACAAAGCATTCTGAATTTTTCTGGAACAGAAGGTTGGTGTTACCAATTCATGCAAAGGCATGGTTTATCAAGGCGTACAAAAACATCAATTACACAAAAATTACCAGCAGATTATGAAGGAAAAAAATACTGAAATTCCCTAAATTTGTAATAAAGGCACGAAAACAAACTTCTTTTGAACTTGGCCAAATAGGAAATATGCACAAGGTCCCACTAACTTTTAATGCACCATCCAACAAAACTGTGAATATCAAAGGGCCTAAAACGGTGTCAATAAAAACCACCAGGCATGAGAAAATACATTACACAGTAGTTTTGGCCTACTGTGCTGATGGCACAAAACTACCACCATTTTTAATATTTAAAAGAAAAACTCCACTTAAAGAAAAAATTCCAGAAGGTGTATTTGTTCATGTTCATCCAAAAGGATGGATGGATGAATCAGAATGAATTTATGGCTCCAAAAAATATGGGCATGGCATCCTGGTGGTCTCTTAAGGAAACCATCTATTCTCGTTTGGGACCAGTTCAGAGCCCATAGAACTGAAGTCATTAAAAAGAGGGTGAGGGAATTGAATACACAAGTAGTTCTCATTCCAGGTGGACTGACAAGCCAACTGCAGCCTTTAGATGTATCCACAATCGAGCCATTTAGCAAAATATGAGAGAACCTGATCATGACCTCACACCCACAGGAAGAATGAAGGGCCCACCATTGCACAGGTGTGTGAATGGGTTAAGGAATCTTGGAAAAATATAAGTGGTAAAATAATTATAAAGTCTTTCAAGAAGACTGGAATTAGTAATGCCCTTGATGGCACTGAAAACACTGTGTTATTTGAAGACAGTGATACCAACATTAGGAGGAAGAGCTTTTTGGAATTTGAAGGAGATGACTTTTTTGGTTTTCAAAACAACTAAACTTTCCCTTTGCAAAACACTAATGTTTCTTTTTGTTCATTTTCAATTCTAGTGGTGGTTTGCTAAATACAGGGTTATTCAAAATGAAGTCCGGGGTTTGAATTGTATTTCTGTACACAATTCCGGACTTCATTTTGAATAACCCTCTATAAAATATTTTCTAATATAGCTAAGATTCTTTTATTTCTCTTTTAAATTGCTGCATTGGTAAATTAATAATAATTAGCATTAGTTGGGCATATGATGCAAATAAACAAGCTTATATAGCAAAAAAAAAAAAAAAACCACCCTTCATATTTCATCCATCCATTCACTCCAAATGTTTGTCTAGTTCTGCCTTGACCTTATTTAAGTTGCTGACCTCCAGTACAACATATGGAAGTTTGTTCCAGCTAGCAACCACCTGCTGACTAAAGGCGAATTTCCTCACATATAATCTACAATTGTCTTTCCTCAATTTTAATTTTTGCTACCTCAGGTGAGTATTAGCATTAGTAGAGAAATAGAGGCATATGATACAAGAAAGTGAGCGTATGCAGCATCAGCCAAAAAAAAAAAAAAACCTCTCCCATTCCACATCTCCATTTGTTCCAAATGCCTGTCCAGCTCAGCCTTAAATTTATTTAGGCTATTAGCTTCCACAACAAAAGATGGAAGCCTGTTCCACCAATCAAATACCCGCTGGTTAAAGGCAAAGTAATCTGAGCAAGAGGAAGAATCCCGTTAGCACTGAGCTTGCTCAAACCATTCAAGGCCTTATACACCTCAATCAGATCATCATGCAGGCGCCTAGTCTGCAGAAGCTGCAATTTGCAGAACTTAAACCTTTCTTGGTAACACCAATCTCGTTGCCTTTTTCTATACTCATTCCGGCAACTCCACATCTTTCCTAAAATGAGGCCTCCAGACCTGTATATAGTACTTAAGGTGTGGCCTGACCAATGCCTTATACAAGGGGATAATCACCCCCTTTTCACTGCTAGCAAAATTCCTGTATATCATTGACAAGACACCATGAGCTGTTCTTGCAGCCATTTTGCACTGCTCAGAAAATTTCATTTCTGATTGCACAATTAACTCCAGGTCCTTTTCATTATCCACTACCCTGAGGGTAGCACCATCCAAGTGATATGTTACTCTGGGGTTACTGCTTCCCATATGCAGTACTTTACATTTGTCACTGTTAAACTTCAGTTGCCATCTCTCAGCCCATCTCAACTGTTCCAAATCCTGTTGCAGTAGCGTGCTATCATTACTGTCAATAACAACCCTGCCAACCTTCGTATCATCTGCAAACTTAGACATTAACACTGATATACCTTCATTAATATCATTGATAAATAGTGAAAACAACAATGGGCCCAATACCTAACCCTGGGGGACTCCACTAAAAACATTAATCCATGAAGAGCAGTGTTCTTTGATAACCACTCTGTCTTCTCCCACTCAACAATCCTTTTATCCATTGTAGCAACTTGCCCTTAATGCCATACTGCTCCAATCTGTACAGTAATCTTCCATGTGCCACAGTATCAAAAGCTTTCCTAAAATCCAAGTATATGATATCAAAATTATTCTTTAAATCCAATTCCTTTGTGACCACATCATGGTATCCAATCAAATTTGTCAGACAAGAAACCCATGATGTGTTTGAACTTTAACTGCAATCTTGTCTAGATGATCCTGCATCACTTCCTTAACCAGTAACTCCATTATTTTCTCTGGAACAGAATTTAGACACTAACAGGTCTGTAATTACCAGTGTTACTCTTTGATATCACTTTGTGAATTGGGGACACATCTGCACATCTCCAGTCCAAGGGGAACTCCACTGAGTCCAAGACATCTTTCATAATTATGGCCTTGGGTTTGCTTACTTCCTTTGCTGCCTCCTTTAATACAACTGGATAGATCCTATCCACCCCAGGTGCCTTCCTTATGCTTAACTTGAACAATTTATCCTCCACTTTGCTCTCAGTTATTACAAAATTACTTAGCTCCCTCTTACAGTTTGATAAACTTCTGGCATTCCCATCCCAGAATAAATCCTCTTGTGTGAATGCAGATGCCAAATACTCATTCAGTTTATAAGCTAATTGAGCATGATCATCAATAGTCAAACCATCTATGTCATGTGGATCAATCTGATTCATCGATTTACTTCTAGAGTTTAAATAATAAAGAACTCTTTGCTTTTTTCTTTGCATCCTTTGCCAAAGGTTTCTTGTAATCTGCCTTTTCCTGCCTAACCTCCTTTTTGTGACTTGATTACAGTTGTTGTTGTTTGTAGGCTTTACGGCACAAGGGCAGAAAAGGCCATAATGCGCCTAAATATGGTGATGTTAAATATACAGTTATATCTGCATAGATATTAATTCACATTTATACTGCATTGTACAGTTTTATCTGTTTGAGGAAACCAAAAATTTCGGTTACATGTGGAGTGTCTGCTAGGAAAGTCAGAAATGCTGAAACAGGTGTTTGTAGTGGAAAATGAGGTAAACTTGTCAATCAGTATTGTATTTGGGGCAATCAATAAGTATATGCTGGAAAGTGAGCTGAGTGCTGCACCCTGTGCAATATGGTGGATCAGTGCCTGCAAGAAGATAGAGATGTGTCAGGTGTGTATGGCCTATTCGTATTTGAGCTAATACTACTTCTTCATGTCTGTTCTCATGTGTACTCGACTTCCAAGGCTTGAGATCTTTCTTTATACAGAGCAGTTTGTTACCAACTTGATTCTGCCAGATATGTTGCCATTGCTCAAGACTCTGCTTCTTTATAATTAACTTGAAATCAGAGAGTGGTATACTAAAGGGTTGATCTACAGGATCTGTAGCAGTTTTGGCAGCTAGGTCAGAACGTTCATTTCCAGCAATTCCAACATGACCAGGATCCAACAAAAGAGAATTTGTTGTTTGTTCTTATTTAACTTGGTGATGGTGTTCCTAATGTGTATGAGTAAGGAGTTATGATGATTTTTATTCTGCTGTACAGCTTGGATAGCACTAATTGAGTCTCTGTAGATAGCGCTGTGCAAAATATTTGTTGAGAAGGTGAAATTTAATGCTATGTAGATAGCATACAGTTCTGCAGTGTAGCTACTGCATTCAATGGGGAGTTTCTTGGCTATGGTAAGGTTGGGACTGCTACTGCCCCAACATGGATGTCAGTTTTAGATCTATCCGTGTAGATTGGCGTGTACTCTGCGTGATGGGTTCTCAATGCGGAATGGATTTTCAGTATGTTCTGCTGGGATAAGGATGTGAGTGAAAGGTTGCACAGCAGTATGTGATACATACAAGGTGGAACTGTATGTGAAGTGGCCGGCTGTATCATGCTAAGGTCAATTTGCCCATCACTGAGCAGGGAACGCAGGCATATCCCTGTTGATGGGTAGTCTCTGTAAAGGTTCTCCCATTTGGGCGAGAAAAGTCCATTCTGAGTAGGGTTGTCCAGTTGCCCTTTGACTTTTGCTGCGTAGTTTAACAGAAGCATGTCTGCACAGATGTAAAGAGGTTTCAGTTGCTTCAGCATATAAGCTCTGGACTGGCTATATACGGAATGCCACTAGTGCAAGACGAAGAGAACTGTGGTGTACGGGATCAGCCAACGTAAGGAACTTGATCTAGTAGAGCTGTAGACCACAGAGCTGTAGTCTAGACCCGACTGTATTAATGCATGGTACAAATGCATTAGTGTGTAGTGGTTGGCTCCCCATGTTGTGCCGGATAGTACTCTTAAGATGTTTAGCTTCTTAAAGCAAGTAATCCGGAGCTGTTTTATATGTTCAAAGAAGGTAAGTTTTTGGTCTAGAACCACACCAAGAAAGTGGACACTGCGAACCACTGGGATGATTTGATTTTCTAGGTGAAGTTCTGGGTCTGGATGTAGGTTACGCTTCCTACAGAAGTGAATCCCAACAGTCTTTTGGGCCGAGAGGCGAAAGCCATTGTTTTGTGACCATTTTACAACTTTGTTGATGGCACCTTGCAGCTGTCTTTCTACAATTCGCGTATTAGGCAAATGGCAGGAGACACTGAAGTCAGAGGCATACAGGGTAATGGACACTGCTGTCATAGACCCTGTGTTATGGAGTTCATTATTATGTTAAATAGGGTGGCACTCAGTACTGAACCTTGTTGAACTCCTCCTTCCTGGATAAAATTTAAAGATAACTGATTAACTCTAACTTGGAATGAGTGATGGTGTAGGAAGTTTCTGATAAACTCTGACAGGTGTCCGTGTAGTCCTAGATCGTATAGGTTTTGCATTATGCCATATCTCCAAGCTGTGTCAAACGCTTTTTCTATGTCAAAAAGAACCATGACATGGTGTTCTTTTCATACAAAAGCATCACAGATGTTTATTTATGCCCTGATCAGTAAATCAAGAGTGGATCTGCCTTGACGAAAACAGCATTGTACTGGGTTAAGAAGCTTGTTTTGGACTAGAAACCAGGTTAGGCAGGCACTGATAATTTTTTCCAGGAACTTGCTTATGCAGCTGGTGAGTGCAATAGGTCGGTAATGTGGATTTGTAGGATCTTTTCTTGGTTTTGGAAATTCTGAAACATAAGCGTGATGCCATTTATCCGGGAAGGTATTCTCTTTGAAAATTCTATTATAAAAAAGTAATAATGTCTTAAGGGCTGGTTCAGTAAGTTGTGCTATCGTGATGTAGTGAATTCCATCTGGTCCTGCTGCACTGAGTTTGGTGGTGGCTAAAGCATGGTGCAATTCTGTCATTGTGACGGGGAGATTGTACGTGGCACTAGATGCCAATTCGAAGTTGATGAAATGTTTCTCAGCCTGTGCCTTGCGTACCTGAAAAAGAGGTGTGTAAGATGTCAGGGCTGAGATTTTCATGAACGATTCGCCCAATGCATTTGCAATCTCCACTAAGGTTGTAACATCATAACCGTTTACAGTCAGTCAGTATGAGAAGGTTGATGAGTGGATGTTTAGAATACATCTAAACATCCACGTTTAACTTCTGTTCCGGGTAAAATAATGGAGTCGCTGGTTAAAGATGCATTGTAGGATCATCTAGACAGGACTGCAGCAATAATTCAGACACAGCATGGGTTTGTTAAGGAAAAGTCTTGTCTGACAAATTTGATAGGATATTATGATGTGGTTACAAAGGAACTGGATGCAAAAAATAATTTTGATATCATATATTTGGATTTCAGGAAAGCTTTTGACACTGTTGCGCATGGAAGACTATTGTACAAATTGGAGCAGAATGGTATTAAGGGTAAGTTGCTACAATGGATAAAAGGATGGTTAAGTGCGAGAAGACAGAGGGTGGTAATCAATGGGTGCTGCTCTTCTTGGACTAATGTTATTAGTGGAGTCCCACAGGGTTCGGTGTTAGGTCCACTGTTGTTTTGTATATTTATCAATGATATTGATGAAGGTATATCAGGCTTAATGTCGAAGTTTGCAGACGATACAAAGGTTGGCAGGGTTGATAATGACAGTAATGGCAGTGTGCTACTGCAACAGGATCTAGATAATTTGGGCAGATGGGCTAAGAAGTGGCAACTGAAGTTTAACCTTGACAAATGCAAAGTACTGCATATGGGTAGAAGTAACCCCAGAGAAACGTACCAACTGTGTAGTACTACACTTAAGGTGGTAGAAAATGAAAAAGACCTGGGAGTAATTGTGCAGGCAGATATGAAGTTTTCTGAGCAATGCATACAGGCTGCCAGGGCAGATCATGGGGTTTTGTCAATGATATATAGGAATTTTGTTAGCAGGGAAAAGGAGGTGATTATCCTTCTGTATAAGGCAATGGTCAGGCCACGTCTTGAGTACTGCGTACAGGTCTGGAGGCCTCATTTTAGGAAGGATGTAGATTTACTTGAGCGTGTACAGAGAAGGGCAACAAGATTGGGGAGGGGAATGAAGGGATCCTCTTATCAAAAGAGGCTTAAGTTCTGCAAATTGCAGTGGCTGGAGACTAGGCACCTGCGCGGTGATCTGATTGAGGTGTATAAGGCCTTGAATGGGTTGAGCACGCTGAATTCTGATGGGATCCATCCACTTGTTCAGATTACGAACCTAAGGAGGCATAAATTCAAATTACGAAAGGACAGGTGTAGAATAGATGTGCGGAAATTTGCCTTTAGCCAGCGGGTGGTTAATTGCTGGAACAAACTTCCATCTGTCGTTCTGGAAGTTGATAGGTTGAATAAATTTAAGGAGGAACTGGACAGGCATTTGGAGGAATGGTGTGATATTTTTTTTTTTTGGCTGATGCTGCATAAACTCATACATTTGCTTTCTTGCATCACATGCCACTACTACTACTAATGTCGTATTTTTGCACATATCATTTGCGTTCTTGTAGTTCTTGTAATTGTGGAGGCGAAACGTCTCCATGCTTCCCTTTTGCTAGTCTGCCTAATACGTTTTGCTTTTGCCCAAGCCTGTTTAAAGCGGACGAGATTTGCAGTTGTTGGAAACTTCCTGAAGATGTTCCAAGCTTTGTTCTTTTCTTTTTTAGCCATGCTGCATTCATTACTCCACCAAAATTTTGAGCGTGCTGATATTTTGTTGGATTGCTTTGGAATCGCTTGGTCTGCTGCTTGTAGTATTTGGTTAGATATATAATCTGTGGCCAAGTTAATGGATAATTGCTGGACCTGCTTTTCTTCCAATATTGCTAACTGTTTGTATATATATATCCCATTTTGCTTTAAAAAAGTTCCATTTGTCAGTTCTGTTAGAAAAATGGGGGATGCTTGTGTCAATCTGGCTTATCACTGGTTAATGATCACTACCTAATGGATTGCTATGACTAGTCTACCCAAATAGAGGATATATAGATGCTTAGCACAGAGAGACATCAATTGCTGAAGTAGATCCTGTAGGTAAATGCGTATATGTGTGTGCGCCGTTATTGAGAGTAATCAAATTGTGCTGATCAAGTAACTTTTCAATAATTTGTTCTCATTTGTCCATGTTTTGGTTTCCACATAATGGATGATGATTATTGAGGTCCCCTAGGATGAAGTAGGGTTGAGGAAGTTGTACCACTAGTACTTCTAGGTCGATGTAGCTTATTTTTTGATTGGGAGGCAAGTATAGCGGGATGATAGTAAAGTCAAAATTAACATTGACTCACACTGCAACTGCCTCAAGGTTTGTTTTTAATGGGAGTGGTTTGGAGGGTATTCAAGCACTGATTATCAATGCCACACCTCCATGCGCCAGATTGTTAGGGTTGTGTACAACACGATCTTGCCGATGAATTATATAGTTCTGAGAGAAATAGTTATATGTGGGGTTAGGTTGGTTTCCTGAAGGCAGAAAGCGATGGGATCATATTGTGAGGAGATCTTGGATATCATTTAAATTACTACGATATCCTCTACAGTTCCACTGCAGAAATGTAATCATTATTTGGGTTTAGTAGAACCCTCGATTTGTTTTCGAGGGGCTGATGGATTGTTTCACTCAGGTTTCACTTTTCCCTTCTTTGGAAAGTATGGTTTTCCAGTGTATCCTCATCAGTATAAAGTTCTAGTAAGTGCTCATCTTGCTGTGAGCTATCTTCTAAGTCCATGCAATCTGTTTGGTTTCCATCAGGACTAGTAGTTACTTTAGTGTTTTGCTGAGGGGAGGCATCTGGTTGTACACTAATTGGAATATTTATGGCTTTACTTTGTTTGCTAGTCATTTGGTTTACTGGTACAGTGGGCAAATACTGACCTTTCCCCACTGAGATAGCAATTTGCTTGGTGGTATGGTTACCACCATTTGGGTTGCAATTGATATACAGTAAAATCTCGTTAATACAAACTCTGTTTATACAAAGTACTCGTTTATGATGCACATACCATTCCCCTGCAAAAGGATAGGTTTTTCTATGTAAATATATTTACATAGAAAAACCTATGTATAGAAAAACCAACAAAATTCGGTTAATATGTATTACAAAGTTCTTTTTCACCCCGTGAGAAAGAAATATTGTCATTTTGTATGTTTAATACAAATCTTGGCAGAGAAATCTGATTATTGCCCCCGGCTACCTGGCTCCCTACTTCCCGAAGGATGGCACTGACTTGTTAGAAATTAGTTTTGTGTAAACAAAAGCAGGTTATGATAGCTACAATGTCAGGGGCACTCTAAAAAACATCTTTCTGAAGGATGAGTTGTTAAATTAACAAAAGAAAAAAAGGTTTTCTAAGTTATTTACGTGCACTCACTCACTCTCCATGGAAATAAGGTCGGTTGCAATTGTTACCCCAGCTCAGAGTCTTTTTTTTCTATTGTATACAGCAATCTAATTTTTGTGGCATTTTATCTGAGCTGATGTTGTTTTCGGAACTTGTGTCTTTAAATTAATTTAAAATTTGTTTATATTAAATCTTATCTAGCAGTGTTATGGCGACAAAACGTAGACAGAAAGAATTAAGCCTGGAAATTAAACTAAAAATTATACAAGAGGCTGGTAGGATGGAAAGAAGCAAAACGGACATTGCAAAGGAATACAACATCCCTTTACCTACTTTATCTACACTTTATCTACTTTATCTGAAAAACCGAAAAAGACTTGAAGTGCATGACACTGGAGCAGCAACAGAAAACAGGAAATGAATTCATGGTGCAAAACACAAGGAGCTTGAAACAAAACTTTTCGAGTGGTACCAACAAATGCATGCATTTAATTTGCCAATATCAGGTTCGATTTTGCAAGAAAAGGCAAATTATCTAGCTCATCAACATGGGATTAGCAACTTCAAATGCAACAGTGGCTGGCTCCAAAGATTTAAAGACAGAAATAACTTGGTTTTGCAAAATGTTTGTGGTGAGTCTGGATTAGTCGACAAAGAAAAGGCAGACTGGTTGTGTTCTGTACGGTCCATCCTTGAAAAATATGAGGCAAAGAATATTTTTAATCTTGACGAGACAGGTTTATTTTATAATTTGCTGCCAAACAAAACATTTGCTGTTTGAGGAGTCTTGTCACGGTGGAAAATTAAGTAAACAAAGACTCACTTGTTCTGTTATACTGCAATTCAGATGCAGTACAAAACTACACCCACTTGTGATTGGTAAGTTTTCCAAGCCAAGATGTTTTAACCCAGTTAACCAACTTACCTGTGATTATGAGGCCAATAGAAGTGCTTGGCTTATGGTCAAAATTTTTCAGTCTTGGTTATCAAAATTGGACAGAAGAATGGCTTCAGAAAAAAAAGGAACATTTTGATGATTTTAGACGGTTGTACAGCACATTCTGCTGAGACACTTAAGTTGACAACTATACGGCTGTTGTTTTTAACCACCAATACAGTCAGTCCTCGTATAACACGTGTTTACACTACACGAATTCGATCATACACGATTTATAAATAGGGGAACGATATCTAATATAACATGAACTGAATTCGCTTATGCACGATTCGCCTTTGTGTTTACAAGAAATGGCAGTCAAACAATTTTTACAAGAAATGGCAGTCAAACAATTTTTACAAGAAATGGCAGTCAAACAATTTTTACAAGAAATGGCAGAATCACCCCAACCGAACGCAACATGATAGGAATGAAGAGAAGGTTCGGAAAATGTATTTATGTTTTTTATATCAGTGAAGGGGGGAACACATTTCACCATAATAACGTAAAAACCAACACAATTCCAGCTATTGGTATAATCGCAAATGCAATTAGATCGAGTGTACTACCAGTTTATAACAGATTCCACTAGCAGAAACGCAACTGGAAATTGTTTTATGGTAGTAACCCCCAGAAATGTGCTTTAGTAAAATGTGAGGTGTTAATAGCGTATCTCTGCCTTTACAGTGTTGTTTATTCAGTTGCTACACGCGCGCAGCTTTGTTTATGTGTATCAAGCATGCCTCCTCATTTTGTAATTGTGCTTTATTCCCTAAAAATGAGTAAAATACTTAAAAGGTGTGAAAAGGAAGCGTCCTGGTGAAGACACTGCAGGTTCAAAGAGAAAAAGAAAAGCAATATCAATAAACAGAGGTGGACTGGGTCAAAAATTCTTACCCTGGAAAATTTATAGTGGCCTCATACTATGGTTTATGGCAAAATCACTCTGGCCAGTCCGCCTCAGTCAATAGAGAAAAAATATGAAATTGTGAAATGCTTTGAGCGAAATAGTAGTAGTAGTAGTAGTAGTAGTAGTAGTGGCACTTGATGCAAGAAAGCAGTGTAGGAGCTTATGCAGCATCAGCCAAAAAAAAAAAAAAAAAAAAAAAATCACACCATACCCTCCAATTGCCTGTCCAGTTCCTCCTTAAATTTATTTAACCTATCAACTTCCACAACGACAGATGGAAGTTTGTTCCAGCAATTAACAACCCGCTGGCTAAAGGCAAATTTCCGCACATCTATTCTACATCTATCCTTTCTTAATTTGAACTTATGTCCCCGTAGGTTCGTATTCTGAACAAGTGGGAGGATCCCATCAGAATTCAGCGTGCTCAACCCATTCAAGGCCTTATAGACCTCAATCAGATCACCGCGCAGGTGCCTAGTCTCCAGCCACTGCAATTTGCAGAACTTAAGCCTCTCTTGGTAAGAGGATCCCTTCATTCCCCTCACCAATCGTGTTGCTCTTCTCTGTACACGCTCAAGCAAATCTACATCCTTCCTAAAATGAGGCCTCCAGACCTGTACGCAGTACTCAAGACGTGGCCTGACCATTGCCTTATACAGAGGGACAATCACCTCCTTTTCCCTGCTAGCAAAATTCCTATATATCATTGACAAAACCCCATGACCTGCCCTAGCAGCCTGTCTACATTGCTCAGAAAACTTCATATCTGACTGCACAATTACTCCCAGGTCTTTTTCATTTTCTACCACCTTAAGTGTAGTACCACACAGTTGGTATGTTTCTCTGGGGTTACTTCTACCCATATGCAGTACTTTGCATTTGTCAAGGTTAAACTTCAGTTGCCACTTCTTAGCCCATCTGCCCAAATTATCTAGATCCTGTTGCAATAGCACACTGCCATTACTGTCATTAACAACCCTGCCAACCTTCGTGTCATCTGCAAACTTCGACATTAAGCCTGATATACCTTCATCAATATCATTGATAAATATACAAAACAACAGTGGCCCCAACACCGAACCCTGTGGGACTCCACTAATAACATTAGTCCACGAAGAGCAGCACCCATTGATTACCACCCTCTGTCTTCTCCCACTTAACCATCCTTTTATCCATTGCAGCAACTTACCCTTAATACCATTCTGCTCCAATTTGTACAGTAGTCTTCCATGCGCAACAGTGTCAAAAGCTTTCCTGAAATCCAAGTATATGATATCAAAATTATTTTTTGCATCCAGTTCCTTTGTGACCACATCATAATAACCAATCAAATTTGTCAGACAAGACTTTCCCTTAACAAACCCATGCTGTGTCTGAATTATTGCTGCAGTCTTGTCTAGATGATCCTGCAATGCATCTTTAACCAGTGACTCCATTATTTTACCCGGAACAGAAGTTAAACTAACTGGTCTGTAATTATTCGTGTCACCCTTCAAACCTCCTTTGTGAATTGGGGATACATTTGCACATCTCCAGTCCGTGGGAACCTCTCCTGAGTCCAAGGATGCTCTCATAATTATGGCTAAGGGTTTGCTTAGTTGCTTTGCCGCCTCCTTTAATATAACTGGATAGATCCCATCCGCCCCAGGTGCCTTTCTTATGTTTAACTTCAACAATTTCTCCTCCACTTTGCTCTCAGTTATTACAAAATCATTAAGCACACTGCTACAATTTGATAACCTTCTTCCATTTTCAAACTGTAATGATTCCTCACGTGTGAATGTAGATGCAAAATACTCATTCAGTTTGTTTGCTATCTGAGCAGGATCATCAACAGTCGAACCATCGATGTCAAGTGGACCAATCATATTCAGCCCCTTCCTTTTAGAGTTTATATAAGTAAAGAAATCCTTGCTGTTTTTCTTAGCATCTTTTGCCAAAGATTTCTCGTAATCCGCCTTTGCCTGCCGAACCTCCTTTGTGACCTGATTACAGACTAGCTTATATCTGCTACAGGCTTCTGCGTCGCCTGATAATTTATATGCATCCCATGCATTTTTCTTCTCTGTCACGAGTCTCATTAGTTCATTTGATAACCATTTAGGCCTAAACCTTGAACAATATTTCTTCATCGGTATGAAAAGTCTAGTAGCTTCCACGATTAATTCCTTGAATGCTTCCCACTTAGAATTTACTGTTTGTAACATCGTCAGTCGATCCCACTGTACAGAATTTAAAAACTGTCTGAGACCACTGTACTCCCCTTTACGGAAGCAAAAACCCTTTCCTTTACCCCTGACGGTAGTTACCTCTTTGAGTAAATCCCACTTCAGCACACTGTGATCACTGCCACCTAGTGGTTCCTTTATCTGCAAATTCTTAATACACGAATGATCACTGCTGATAACCAGATCAAGAGTATTACTTTCTCTGGTTGCCTCTCGAACATGCTGCTGCAGAAAACAATCATCCAATAAATCCACAAAAGTCTGACTAGTGTGTGAGTGACCAACCCACAAGTTCCAGTCAATATCTGGGAAGTTAAAATCCCCCATTATAAGACATTCTGATTTACTGGCCCACTCTATTTCTCTGTACAATTGTTCATTGTACTCATTCGAGTCATTAGGCCTATAACACACTCCTACTCTTATTTTTGCTTTTGCAGTGCTTATGTCACACCAAACTGACTCAACAGTGCACTGTCCATCTATATCAACTGGATGCACTTCTCTTGATTTTATGTTTTTCTTAATTAACAGCATAACACCTCCTCCCTTTCTGTCCTGTCTATCCTTTCTGTACACATTGTACTCCCCAAATTCCAGTTCTGCATTCCTTATATCTTTGTGACACCACGTCTCTGCTATCCCAACAATATCCGCCTTTGATGTCTTGACCAACACTTCAAATTCATCAAATTTATTTACTATACTTCTAGCATTGGTATACATGCAAGCATACATGCTCCTATGCCTATTCCTCGTTACCCTAACACATCCCATATACCCAACTATTCCAGGATGACTGCCATCCGTCCCTGAAACCCCCAACACCCCTCGCTCCAGGTCGCTTCTTATTCTAATAGAAGTTGTGCAAGAATCACCTTCACCTCTGCCTGCGGTTACTGTTAAACTATTAGTCTTTGTATCCCCCCCCCAAACTAGCAGTTTTCCGACCCACCTAACACTGCCTAGATAGCATCAGCAAATATTCTTGCACCCTTTCTATTTAAGTGTATCCCATCCCTATAGAAGCAATCTCTCCTGTTAACAAGTACAGTCCAGGCTGAAAAAAATTCTACCCCTTGAGCCTTGCACAATCTTTCCAGGGCCGAATTGATCGACAAGGCAATCATCATATACTCCCTCCTATCGTGTCTGGGCAGAATTGCAGACACTTTTAAATTCAACCCTAATTCTCGGCTTTTTTTCAACAGTGACCTGTACTTGTTGAGTAATTCTGCCGGTCTCCTACTCTTAATATCATTAGTGCCAACGTGTACAACTATATCACCTTTTGTGCCCTTGAAAGATGATATCCGCTCTACAACGTCATCAACCTTTGCCCCTGGCAGACATACCCTGGTCCTGTTCCACCTATCCATTTTACATAGCATGTTCCCCGTTTCCCTGACAAATGAAAGACCATGTGATATTGCACGTGCTACAGACCTAAATGAGGCAACCCCGAGAATTACAAAGAATGCAGAGAAAATAAAAACAACTTTTATAACAAGAACAACTCAAAGTGTAATTAAAAACCATTAGATTAAGACACAAAGAATTGGAAGAGATGGAACAGCTGTCATCTGTTTGGATAGAAAATCAAACAAAAAACAATTTGCTTACAATAGAAGCAAAAGCATTAGCAATATTTTATTAAGTAATAGTCATAATAAAATAAGTATTTTATTCGTAAAAAATACTTACGTATTTTTTATTATTTATTATATTATAATAAAATATAATAATAATAAAAAATATTATAAAAAATTGTAATATTATTTTTTATTACGTATTTTAATCGTTATAAAATACGTAAGTATTTTATTACGATTATTTATTGTGTTTGGTAATGTTTTGGTTACCAATGTGTGTTCAATCTTGGGTGGTTGGCAACTAACCCTATTTTTCCCATAGGGCCTGTTGTTTGTATTGCACGATTTTGAATTGCACGAGTTTCTAGGAACACAACTATCGTGCTATACGAGGACTGACTGTACCACCATTTTAATGCAACCACTGGATCAAGACATTATTTATAACCTCAAGAGAGCATATAGAGCCTGCCTGACAAGTACTTGATCTGCAAAATAGGAGGGAACAATTTTCAGCCAAATTGGAATGTCTTGAATGCACTGCCATCTAAAAAAGATGCCCAAAATGCACTGAACATAATAGAGAATGTGTTGGCCTGCAGTAAAATTGATAAAGAAACAACTATTGCTTTTGATAACGACTGTGCTGTAGTTAAAAATGCATATAGGACAAAAACTGTGCAAACAACATTGGATTTTTTCTTTAAATTGTTTTTCTTTAAAGCCTTGTCTAACTGTATTGTTAGACAAGGCGTTTGTTTTTATTTTATTAATTTATTTTTGATATTATTATTATTCTTAGATATACAGTACGTACCAAGAAAAAAAAAAAAAAAAAAGGTTAAATTTTGCACTTTTGGGGGACCTCGTTATTACAAACCTGATAACACAAAATGTGAAAATTTAGATCCCTTGAACTTTGTATTAATGAGATTCCACTGTACAGTCAGTCCTCGTGTAGCACGATAGTTGTGTTCCTAGAAACCCTCGTGCAATGCAAAATCGTGCAAATAAACAACAGGCCCTATGGGGAAAATAGGGTTAGGTGCCGACCACCCAAGATTGAACACACATTTGTAACCAAAACATTACCAAACACAATCAATAATCGTAATAGAATACTTACGTATTTAATTATGACTATTACGTAATAAAATATTAAAAAATCAAACATAAAATACTTGTTTTATGTTTGATTTTCTATCCAAACTTGAATTATTCCTGCTATGGAAGCTATTTTTATTTTCTCTGCATTCTTTGTAATTCTCGGCGTTGCCTCATTTAGGTCTGTAGCACGTGCAATACCACATAGTTTTTCATTTCGCTCAAAGTGTGTCACAATTTCATATTTTTTCTCTATCGACAGAGGCGGACTGCCATAAGCCTTACCGGGGAAACCCCGGTGGGCCAGAGGCCGCTGTGATTTTGGCCATAAACCATAGCATGAGGCCACTAAATTTTCCTGGGTAAGAATATTTGACCCAGTCTGCCTCTGTTTATCGATATTGCTTTTCTTTTTCTCTCTGAATCTGCAGTGTCTTCAGCAGGACACTTCCTTTTCCCACCTTTTTAGTATTTTACTCATTTTTAGGGAATAAAGCACAATTACAAAATGAGGAGGCACGCTTGATACACATAAACAAAGCTGCACACGTGTAGCAACTGAATAAACAACACCGTAAAGGCAGAGATATGCTATTAACACCTCACATTTTACTAAAGCACATTTCTAGGGGTTACTGCCATAAAACAATAAAAACAATTTCCAGTTGCGTTCCTGCTAGTGGAATCTGTTATAAACTGGTAGTAAACTTGATCTAATTGCATTTGCGATTATACGGATAGCTGGAATTGTGTTGGTTTTTACGTTATTATGGTAAAATGTGTTTCCCCTTCACTGATATAAAAAACATAAATACATTTTCAGAATCTTCTCTTCATTCCTATCGTGTTGCGATCGGCTGGGGTGATTCTGTGTTTAACTGCCATTTCTTGTAAACACAAAGGCAAATCGTGCATAAGCGAATTCGGTTCGTGTTATATAAGATATTGTTTCCCTATTTATAAATTGTGTATGATCGAATTCGTGTAGTGTAAACACGTGTTATATGAGGACTGACTGTATGTCTTTTGGTTGCTTGAGCATAGGTTGGTTTATTATTGTTCAGGGATGATAAAGATTTTTTGGCCTCTTGATGGGTGACATTGTGTTCAGTTTTGTATCGCTGTATGTGTTTCTCACGTTTCCAAAGGGGACACTCCTTAGAAAACGCCGGGTGTGCTTCTCTGCAGTTTGGACAACTAGGTGTTGTAGCTGTGCATTCAGTGTCCGTGTGCGCGTAGTGGATCCATATGTGGAACAGGCAGCTGCTGCTCTGCATACTGTCTGTGAGTGCCCAAACTTCTGACACTTGTAGCAGTGTAATGAGTTTGGAATGTACACTCTAAGTAGTTGCAAAAAGAGGAAGTCAAAGAGTTCCAAGAGATTAGTGAAGTTGGGATAACAGTAGAGACAACAGATCAATTTGACAGAATGAGGTAGAGAGATTTTAAGCCAAAGAAGATAGAAAAGAGGAGATTACAAATTACTAAGTTTCTGACAGGGAATGTTGGAACAGATATATGCATAAGTACCACCCTTGAAGTGAAAAGAATCATACAGCGAATAACTTGGGCAACTGAGATGAGCAGCAATTTAATCAATTGATAACTGAGACATGTGGCAGAGAAGAAAAATGCATGGGATACATACAAATTAATGGGTGACATGGAAGCCTATGATAGATATAAGTTGGTCTGTAACCAAGTCACAAAGGAGATTAGGCAGGCAAAGGCAGACTATGAAAAATCCTTGGCAAAGGATGCAAAGAAAAACAGAAAAGAGTTCTTTACATACTTGAACTCGAAAAGGAAAGGGATGAATCAGATTGGTCCACTGGATATTGATGGTTCAACAGTTGAGGATCCTGCTCAGGTGGCTAACAATCTAAACGAGTATTTTGCATCTACATTCACGCATGAGGAGTTATTCAAGAAGGAGAATGATGTAGGTAAAGTAAACATTGGCAGTGAGCTGGATAATTTTGTAATAACTGAGAGGAAAGTGGAGGAGAGATTGTTGAGGATAAACATAAAAAAGGCACCTGGGGTGGATGGGATCTATCCAGTTATATTAAAGGAGGCAGCAAAGGAAGTAAGCAAACCCCTAGCCATACTTATGAGAGCTTCTTTGGACTCAGGGGAGGTACCCATAGACTGGAGATGTGCAAATGTAACCCCAATTCACAAAGGAGGATCAAAGGCTGACACAAGTAATTATAGACCTGTTAGTTTAACTTCTGTTCCAGGTAAATTAATGGAGGCACTGGTTAAAGAAGCACTGCAGGATCATCTAGACAAGAATTCAGTTATAGCTCAGACGCAGCATGGTTTTGTTAAGGGCAGGTCTTGCCTGACCAATTTGATTGGATACTATGATGTAGTCACAAAAGAACTGGATGCAGGGAATAACTTTGATATTATATATTTGGATCTTAGAAAGGCTTTTGATACTGTTGCACATGGAAGACTGCTGCACAAATTGGAGCAGTGTGGCATTGGAGGCAAATTGCTGCTATGGATAAGGGGATGGTTGAGTGGCAGAAGACAGAGAGTGGTAATCAATGGACACTGCTCAACGTGGACTAATGTTATTAGTGGAGTTCCTCAAGGTTCAGTGTTGGGTCCGTTGTTGTTTTCGGTGTTTATGAATGATATTGATGATGGGATATCAAGTTTAATGTCCAAGTTTGCAGATGATACAAAGGTTGGCAGGGTCGTTAAGGACAATACTGACGCTATGCTGCTGCAACAGGATCTGGAAAGGTTGAACAGATGGGCTGAGAGGTGGCAAATGAGGTTTAACATCGACAAATGTAAAGTGCTGCATATGGGAAACAGTAACCCCAGAGCAACGTATCAACTCTGCGGTACTACACTGACAGTGGTGGAGAATGAAAAGGACCTGGGGGTAATTGTGCAGGCAGATATGAAGTTCTCTGAGCAGTGCAGACGAGCTGCAAGAGTAGCTCATGGTGTCTTGTCAATGATAAACAGGAATTTTTCTAGCAGGGATAAGGAGGTGATTATTCCCTTGTATAAGGCAATGGTAAGGCCACATCTTGAGTACTGTATACAGGTCTGGAGGCCTCATTTCAAGAAGGATGTAGAGCTGCTGGAACGGGTACAGAGAAGGGCAACAAGATTAGTAAATGGAACAAAGGGTTGCTCTTACGAAGAAAGGGCTTAAGTTTTGCAAATTACAGAGTTTGGAGACTAGGCACCGGCGAGGTGATCTGATAGAGGTGTATAAGGCTTTGAATGGTTTGAGCATGCTCAATGCCAATGGGATTCTTCATCTTTCTCAGAATAATCACCTCAGAGGGCATAAATTCAAATTGAGGAAGGACGGATGTCGGATAGATGTGCGGAAATTTGCCTTTGGCCAGCGGGTGGTTGGTTGGTGGAACCGACTTCCATCACTTGTTGTTGAAGTTGATAGCCTAAACAAATTTAAAGCTCAACTGGACAGGTATTTCGAACGAACGGAGGGGTGAAATGGGAGTGTTTTTTTTTTTTTTTTTTTTTGGCTGATGCTGAATAAGCTTGCTTTCTTGCATCATATGCCTCTGCTAATGCTAATGCTAATGCTGTCAGAAAAAGTACATGGGGTTTGTCAGACTAAGTGGAAATGGACATTGTTGAGATTAGAACTAAGACCATGTATATTTGTGAAATGAATTAGGAAGTGTTTGGGAGATTTAGATCTTTTCACAGATAACCATGTTCCATTAGTTTGACAAGTTACGGTGTATTCAATAGTAAGAAAAAGTGGGTGGGACATGCTGTAAGAAGTAATGAAATTTTTGGATATGATGTACACATGGTAAAAATATACCCAGATATTTGACATAACGTGGCCTCGACAATGCCCACCGCATATACACTACTTGGACTGCCTCCAAGCACTATTTGGCAGAGTCGAGGTAGCAAGATTATACACTAGCTGATCTGGAAGTCTCCTAGAGAGTTACCAATAGGTTCGGTCCGGTGTACTAACTAGCGGCCTGCCTGTGAACACCGTTTTAGAGCTGTACCCTCGAAATGTAAGGAAGTTTGGATCTCACCATGGTGTTCATCATAACCTCAAAAGACATCAGTCATTTTGCAATATGATAGGAACCAGTTCACAAATGGTTAGGGAATGGGAAAGTGAATCCAGAATTTTTTTTTTTTTTTTTATAAAAATAACACTGGATACTATCATTCTCACTTTGAAATGTTAAATTTATTTTTGCATTTCTTCCCATGCACCATAATTGTTCTTATGTTTCTTTGCAAATGTCTGATTACATCACATTTCCCACCACCAGAAAGTGAAAGATCATATATACATAGTGGCCAAATTAATAATGTCATAGCTTTGTAGTTTTACAACACACTAAATGACAAGTCATGAGGGAGATCAAAAGAAAAGAGCTGCTCTAGACCATTTACTTACGCTCCAGGTCCTTCCCATGTCCACGTTACAGCATCCTAAAAGAAATAAATTATAGTTCTAAGTTGGGTTTTTTATTGTTTTCTTTTGTTATTTAGCATTAATAAAACCATATATAAAAAATATAAAACTACATCAAAGTTCATTACTATTTTTAGGAAAAAACTGCACTGCACCTTTTTTTTTTTTTTTTTTTTTTATCCATTTCTTTTGTCAATCTTAGTTATAAATGTAGTCTTTAGCCACAAATACAAAAGTTGGAAGGGTGATTAATGACAGTATCAGGGTATGCTATTATGAAAAAATCTAGAAAAATTAAGAAGATGAGCTGAGAAGTGGCAAATGAAGTTCAACAGTGACAAACACAAGATACTGCATATGGTTAGCAGTAATACAGATCTCGAGGCCTCATTTTAGGAAATGATGTGCAGATGCTGGAAAGAGTACAGAATAAGGCAATGAGATTGGCGAGAGGAACAATGGGATGCTCTAACCAAGAAAGGCTTCATTTCCACAAATGTCAATGTTTGGACACTAAGCATTTGCAGGGTGATATGACTGAGGTGTTTAGGGCTTTGAATGGATTAAGCAAGCTCAATGCTGATGGGATTCTTCCTCTTGCTCAGACCACTCATAAGGGGCCAAAAATTCAAATTGAGGAAGGATGGTAGTAAAATACATGTCCGTAAGTTTGCCTTTAGCCAGTGAGTGGTTGATTGCTGGAACAAACTTTCATCTGTTGTGGAAGTTGATACTTTAAATAAATTCAAGGAAGAACTAGAAAAAGTATTGGAGGGAATGAATAGGTTAAATGGGAGGTGACTTTTTTTTTTTTTTTTTTTTTGGCTGATTCTATATAAGCTTGCTTTCTTGCATCATTTTCCACTACTACTACTACAGTGGTGCCTCGTAATTCGACTATAATCCGTCGCCGAATTAGAGTCGAATTGCGGGTCAATATTTTCCATATAAGTTTATGGAAAATTGATTAATTCGTTGTCGGAGAGAAATACACAATATTATTGACTTTATTATATTCTACCATATAACAAACGAAATTACAAAATACATAACGAGTACATACATTTCATTGAGCCTTAGATGTTGGAAGGATGTTTTATTTATGTTGTTCTACCCTTTCTCTTCTCCTCCTGGCTTGAATGGGGATGAGGAATTGATCAAGGGTGGACTGTCTCTCCCTCATTTTCAAGATAGCCTTGAAGTGATGCATAGTAGTGTTGTTAAACAAGTCTGTCATTCTAGTTACAACAGCAGTGTCGGGGTGCCATTTTAAACAAGCAGACTGCACCTTCTCCCAATGGAATAAAATTTCTTTAATGGCATCTGTTGGCATCGGCCCTTTTTCCCTGTCTTCTTCTTCAAGTGAAATTTCCTTTTCTCTCTCTTTTGCTTCCTGTTCGCTGAGCGTTTTGAGTTCTTACATGGTTGGTTCATCATCGTGATCCTCCACAAGCTCTTCCACATCAGCCTCATCAACTTCTCCTATGTCGAGGTTCTCCTCCGTCAAAATGATTTCTCGCATGGCCGCAGTTGCTTCTGATTCTTCAGCGGCTTGGACTGCATTGTTGTCATCCCGAAAAAAGGAAGAAACGAGTTTCTTCCATGATGCACGAAGGGTCCTCTGTGTCACTCCCTCCCAGGCAGTTTTAATAAAGGAAATGGCGTGAAGAATATTGAACTCAGTCTTCCAGAACTCCTTCGGTGTCTTATCAGAATGAGTCACATCAAAAAGCTGTGAAAACAAAGCCTTGGTGTAAAGTTTTTTAAAACAGGCAATTACTTCTTGATCCATGGGTTGGATCAGTGATGTGGTGTTTGGAGGCAAAAACTGGACTTTGATGAAGTCAAAGTAAATTTCAAGAATGTTCACCAAGTCTTGGGGATGGACACTAGCATTGTCAAGAACCAGCAGTGCTTTCAAAGGTAAATTGTTGTCATTGAGGAATTTTTTTACGCTCGTGGCAAACTCCTCAAAAATCCAATCTTTGAAGACTTTCTGGTCTACCCAGGCTTTTGCATTGGATATCCACATCACTGGCAGTTTGGACTTGATGATTTTCTTCCCAAAGCACCGAGTAGAGTGGTAAACGAGAAGTGGCTTTACTTTAAAGTCTCCGCTTGCATTTGCTGCCAATAACAAGGTAAGCCTATCTTTCACAGGCTTATGTCCTGGGAGCGTCACTTCTTCTTGCGTGATGTATATTCGATTTGGTAAGTGCTTCCAAAATAACCCAGTTTCATCCCCGTTAAAAATTTGCTGCGGCAAGTAGCCTTCCTTCATAATTAAATCTTCAAATTTTTTCACAAACTCTTCTGGAGACTTTTTATCTGCACTAGCTGCTTCCCCATTCTGAGAACACTATGAATACCTGTTCTACCTTTGAATCTGTGAAACCACCCACGACTTGCCTTGAATTCATCAGTTCGATCTGAGATACATCCTGGAATTTTCTTCTGCAATTCTTCAAAAATTAACCTCGCCTTCTCACAGATCATTGCCTGAGTTACTGGATCTCCTTTCATCTGTCTTTCTCTAATCCAGGCAAGAAGCAGCTTTTCCATTTCTTCACTGATTAAATATCTGTTTCTATCAGAAATTTTCATTGCTCCAGCGAACACCCTAGCACCTATAATCTTGCCTCTTTGTTGTCAAAAAGTTGCCACGGTTGATCTAGGGACGCCATGCTCTTGAGCTACATCTGTAATTGTTCTACCTTTCTGCACTTTTTCTATAATTTCTTTCTTCTTTTCTATGCTCAACAAGTGTGTTTCTTTCCTGAATTATTCTGCTGTTCACTTCACTTTGGACCCATTATCAAATTTCACTCAAAAAATAAATAACTGCCAAAGCACAAAATTTTTTACTTTAAGAGAAAAGCAGAATTATAAATTAGCACAAACAACTAGAGCAAATGTGAACTCAGACTACGATTATTAACGAGATAATGTTGTCCCATAACTGAGGAAGAACTGACGGCATACCTGTAGCTATCTTTGAGGGCGGCTAATGTAGCTGAACGATTAAGGGATCTATTCCCACTTATACACAGTTACGCAGTCCAGCAAAGAATTCTATCATGCAATATCATGTAGCGTTTTCGCTGGCCCGCGAAATCCGACTGTCGAATAGCGGTACATCGAATTGCGAGACACCATCTGTACTACTGCCACTACCCAAGCAGTGTGATATCCTCTTGGTAGGGACACAATCCTCACACTGACTATATATATTCATGATGATCATATAAAAGAGCATGTGGATGGATGGTCATCAGTACCAGTGGATACAAATTGGATTAGTTTGGTATGTTGGGGTAGAGAGAGGATCTGAATTAGAGGTATTTTTTTGATGCCAGATCACTGAGTTGTTACAACTCCAGCTAAAAATTGGCAATAAGGTACCAGGCGTCCTCCTAGGTTAGCTGATTAGCTAACTTGGAGGAGACCTGTTATCTACTTAACATTGTCTTGATAATAGCCACCCGCAGTCGATCAGAAACAATGACAAGAATGCACTATATTAAGTATATTAAATAATATTTAGTATTATGTGATTAGTTTTAAAATTATTACTTAAGAGGAGGGAGTATATGATGAGAGCCTTGTCCATCAATTCGGCCCTGGAAGGATTGTGCAAGGTTCAAAGGATAGAATTTTTTTAAGCCTGGTCTGTACTTATTAACAGGAGAGACTGCTTCTGCAGGGATGGGATACACTTAAATAGAAAGGGTGCAAGAATATTTGCTGATGCTATCGAGGCAGTGTTAGATGGGTATGTATTTTGTATGTATGTATTTATTTGTCTTGGGCGGCACCTGGAACGTTAGTTCATCTCCGCCTCGTTAACTTATACAAATATACAAAGATTAAATACTGTACAAAAGAAAACCTCAACAGATTGAGGTAAACACAGATAATTTCAAAGTAAACAATGAAAGTAATCTTATGCATATTAACATAAAAAAAAAAAAAAAAAAAAAAAAAAACAAGTTCAAAGAAAATAATTAAGGATAACAGTACCATTCAACCGACAAAACTTTGCACAAGCCCAGAAGTCTTAAACAAACCTTAAAAACAGTTGAGGTTAAATCCAGTAAGTCCTGCAGTCATTAGTAGCAAAGTCACAGTCAGTTAACAGCCATCCGAACAAAGGAGCACAGGAATTAGCATTAGCATTAGCATTAGTAGAGGCATTTGATGCAAGAAAGCAAGCTTATGCAGCATCAGCCAAAAAAAAAAAAGAAAAAAAAAAAAAAAAAAAAGTAACATAAATAAATAAAAATAACCACTTCCACTTCACCCCTCTGTTCGTTCGAAATACCTGTCCAGCTGAGCCTTAAACTTATTTAGCCTATCAACTTCCACGACAAGGGATGGAAGTCTGTTCCACCCACCAACCACCCGCTGGCTAAAGGCAAATTTCCGCACATCTATCCTACATCTGTCTTTCCTCAATTTGAATTTATGCCCTCTCAGGTGATTTTTCTGAGCTAGAGGAAGAATCCCATCAGCATTGAGCATGCTCAAACCATTCAAGGCTTTGTACACCTCTATCAGATCACCCCGCTGGTGCCTAGTTTCCAGACACTGTAATTTGCAAAACTTAAGCCTTTCTTCGTAAGAGAACCCCTTTGTCCCATTCACCAATCTAGTTGCCCTTCTCTGTACTCGTTCCAGCAGCTCTACATCCTTCCTGAAATGAGGCCTCCAGGCCTGTATACAGTACTCTAGGTGTGGCCTGACCATTGCCTTATACAAGGGAATAATCACCTTGTATAAGGCAATGGTCAGGCCACATCGCCTTCATTGCCTAATTGAGTTATAGTTTCATCGCCTAATTGAGTTATAGTTGTAGGACACTTGTAGAGTTTCAAAAAAAAAAAAAAAAAAAAAAAAACACAACACACACACAGAGCACAAGTCCAGAGTGGTAGATCTTGTTGAGAAAATGGACGTCATTGCAGTGAAGGTGAAGAGTCTTGAGCTGAATTTGAAACATTCGCATGTGTAGTCATTACAGAAAGAATTGCGAGCCTTTTATTGAAGGTTGCCTTAGCAAAATCCTGAAGAGCGCGGTAACTCGTGGTATTTGATACAAAATTAGGTTCCAATCCTGATGAAAAGTTGGGAATTGCATTCTGCAGAATTACTCGAAATTCATTGTATGAGGGACAAGAGTACAACACGTGCTGCCAATCTTCCACACCGCCACAATGGCAGAGTTCCGTAGGAGACAAGCGAAATTTAAACAATTTCTTATTTAATGATCCATGTCCTGATATCAAATAGGAGGTAAACAAGTCAAGGCTAAACCAGACTGTAGATTTTTTATCCGTAAGAGAGTCAACTTCAGGAAAAAACTTACGCGTTACACTGCCCAGTGTTGTGTCATCCCACCTACCCTGCCACAAGTTGATCAACTCTTGCCAAATTCTTTGTCGTTCGGCTTTAACATCGACTTGAGTGTTAATAGAAATACCAAGGATCTCAGTGGGAATCTGACGTTTCAGGTGATAACATAAGCCTCTGAAAATTACGTAGAGATCGAGTGGTAACGTCCCGGCTAAAACCTGTAAAGCAGGTGTTGAAACTGTTCGACAAATCTTCAAAATACAAAGTAACATTGTACGCTGGATTGTCATCAATTTTGATTGAAATTGTACAGTCCGCACCCTATGGAACCAAGCGCCAGCAGCATAGGTAACCATAGGGAGAAACACAGAGATATAGTAGATTCTTAAATATCTTCTAGAAAGACCCCACTCAGTTCTAGGAAACTCTGACAAGAGCGCCGGTGAAATTTCTGATCTTAATTCGCAGACTGGATAAATGAGGGAGAAAGTTTAACTTGCTGTCAATAGTTATTCCCAAAAGTTTAATTTCCGTTATTAGAGGTATTTGTCTGTTGTTTATTTTAACTCTTGGTGGTCGACGAACATCCAATTTAGAGCCAAGGATCATAATTTTTGTCTTGGTAGAACTAATTTTTAACTTATTTTCAACTGTCCATTGTTGAAGATCAGATAGAACTTTCTCAGTGGATATTTCAAATAGAAGACCTTGAATTTCCACCAACAAGGACTGTCAAATCATCCGCATATGCCATGATCTTCATGTTGTCAAAAGTTCGGGTAATCCAACCTTGCAGGACAAAGTTCCAGAAAAGTGGTCCCAAAATGGAGCCTTGAGGACACCCTCGATAGACCTGACGCAAAATTTGTCTGTACTTAGATCTGGCGGTGATAAATCTGTTAGAGAAATAGCTCTTAATTAGAAGATAAAGTTGCTGGGAACATTCGGCATGACGTAAACGTTCGAGGGCACTTTCCCACCAAAGGGAATCAAAAGCACCCTCGAAGTCAATAAAGATAGCAAGAGTATACTTGAAACTGGAGTGTTCAACAGAAGAAATGAAGTCTACAAGGGCGTCCTCACAGGACCTTCCAGGAGCGAATCCGTATTGATTAGGCGCAATTAATCCCCTTTCCAATAACAAGTTGTTTAACGCAGGGCAATTAAACGTTCTAATAGCTTACCAAGGGTGGCCAATAAAGCTATAGGCTGATAAGACCTCGGTTCCTGGGGGGGCTTGTCAGGTTTCCTAATCAGCTTGATAAGGGCTGTCTTCCACAGATCTGGGAAAGTCCCAGCATCTAAACATTTATTGAAAAGTTGTAGAAGTATACTGGGCTTAATCTTGGCGAGCCGTACTATAAAGGTACTCTCCAGCATGTCCATCCCTGGGCATTTCTTAACTTTCACTTGTTTGACAGCTGTGTCCAACTCGATGGCACTAAAAGCCTCAGTCTTAATTGAAGAAACGTACAGAGAGTTGGCAGAACGAATATTAGTGTGAAAATCAGAGTCGGAGCTCACATTGTCCTGTAGAAAAAGATTATCTAGAATAATATTTACAGAATCCGTCCAGTTAGTGGTCTCCAGACCATTGTATATGATCGATCCATACACTTCTTGTGTATATAATTTATTTCTTACAATTTTATAAAGTAGCCCCCACGGGTCTGCATTACCAGAGTTGTGCACAAATTCTGTCCAAGTTTGCTTCTTCCTGGTAGCAATTGCCTTCACATAACGTTTCTTGAGATCAACGTAATTATTATAAAAGATGCGAACATCAGCCTGAGATAAATGACGATTGCGCTGATAGGTGCGTCGAGCGTGGTGGACCTGTTTCCGAAGCAAAGATAATTCTGACGACCACCAGGAACAAGTTCTGGAATTGACACGTTTTTTCCTTGATGATTTATATGAGGCATTAATCAAAATTTTTTGAATCTGTGTCGCAGCTTCAGACACAGACATGGCGTCAAAACGAGAGTTAGTCAGTTTGGAGAAATCAGCATTTACAGAATGTTCAAATATGTCCCAATTAATGTTATTAATTGAGAAGCGAACGTACTCAGGCACACAGATACTCGAATCTGAGGGAGGAGAAGGTATGGAGACCGAGAAAGAAATTGCCCGATGGTCACTTGTTGTCCAGTTAGGTTGTACAGTCCAATCGTTGATAGCTAGATTACAGAAGGAATTTGAAAAAGTGATATCAATATTTGATTCTCCGGAGAAGCTGGAGAACGTAGTGAACTGTTGAGGTCTGTTAAAAATCTTCATAGTATTATTAATAATAAATTCTTCCAGTAATTGCCCTCGAGCATCAGAGCGTGCACTAAACCAAAACTTAGACTTGGCGTTTACATCTGCTGAAATAAGGACATTATGAGGACCCAGAAAATTCAATGTGGATTCTAAATAATTTAATGAGTTATTTAAGTCTTCAGATGGAGGGCAGTATATTGAGATGATATAAAAGGTCATGGTAGAATATGTGACAAGGATACAAGTTGCAGTTTGGTGACAGAGACTGTTAATGACAGTTACATCAATTTTGTCGTTTAATACAACAATACAAGTCTTCGGTTGCTGGTGAGCAGGTTGGATTACTCGGGTGGAAAGAGAATAACCTGTGATCTTTGAACAATCTCTCATTCGCCCTTTAGCAAAATATGGCTCTTGAATAGTGATGATGTCGATTGAGTTTTGTTCTGCTGTTAATCTAATCCCGTCCGAAACAACTCTAGAATGATGCCCGTTGATCTGCATAAATTTCAGATTAATAGACTGAACACTAGGCAAGTTCGTACTATTAACATCACCAGCAGGGGAATTATTTACACTATATACACTGGAATTGGGTGTGTTACTCATCGGCAAGTGTTAGATGGGTAGGAAAACTGCTAGCTTTGGGGGGGGGGATACACAGACTAAAGATTAACAGTAGCCAGTGAGAGAGGTGAAAGTCATTCTTGCACGGCAGCAGCCTGGAAAACAAGATGCAGGGTATGTCAGAGACTGCTGGGAATCACTGCAGTGCAATGAAACACATGAGTTCTGTTAGGGTAGCTACGAACAGGTACAGGTGCATGTATACTTGCATATACACCAATGCTAGGAGTTTGGTAAATAAATTGATGAATATGAGGTGTTGGTCAAAACATCAAAGGCAGATATTGTTGGGATATCAGAGACGTTGTGTCACACAGATATAAGGAATGCAGAACTGGAATTTGGGGTACAATGTGTACAGAAAGGATAGGAAGGGAGCAGGAGTTATGCTATTAGTTAAGAAACACATAAAATCCAAGGAAGTGCAGCCAATCGATATCGCTGGACAGTGCAGTGCAGCGTCGAGTCAGTTTGGTGTGAAATAAGCACAGGGAGATCAAAATTGAGAGTAGGAGTGCATTATAGGCCTAATGACTCTGAATAATCACCTGAGAGGGCATAAATTCAAATTGAGGAAAGACAGATGTAGGATAGATGTGAGGAAATTTGCCTTTAGCCAGCGGGTGGTTGGTAGGTGGAACAGACTTCCATCCCTTGTCGTGTAAGTTGATAGCCTAAATAAGTTTAAGGCTCGGCTGGACAGGTATTTCGAACGAACAGAGGGGTGAAGTGGAAGTGGTTATTTTTTATTTATTTATTTTACTTTAATTTTTTTGGCTGATGCTGCATAAGCTTGCTTTCTTGCATCAAATGCCTCTACTAATGCTAATGAGTATAATAAAAAACTGTACAGGGAAATGGAATGGGCCAGTAAATCAGAAAGTCTTATAATGGGGGGGATTTTAATTTCCCGGATATTGACTGGAATTTGCTGTTGGTCACTCACACAGTAGCTAGGCTTTTGTGGATTTATTGGATGATTGTTTTCTACATCAGCATGTTCGGAAGGCAACCAGAGAGAGTAATACTCTTGATCTGATTATCAGTAGTGATTCTTCATGCATTAAAAATCTGCAGATAAAGGAACACTAGGTGGCAGTGATCACAGTGTGCTCAAGTGGCATTTATTCAAAGAGGTAACTACCATCAGAGGTAAAGGGAAGGGTTTTTGCTTTCGCAAAGGTGACTACGGAGATCTGAGACAGTATTTAAATTCTATACGGTGGGAACAACTGATGATGTTACCAACAGCAAATTCAAAATGGGAAACATTCAAAGAATTAATTACAGACGTTACTAGGCTTTACATACCAACTAAGAAATATTGTTCAAGGTTCTAAGAAATATTGTTCAACTGACATCCTAAATGGATGTCAGTTGAACTAATGAGACAGGTGGCAGAGAAGAAAAATGCATGGGTTACATATAAATTAATGGGTGACACGGAAGCCTATGATTGATATAAGCTGGTCTGTAACCAAGCCACAAAGGAGATTAGGTAGGCAAAGGCAGATTATGAGAAATCTTTGGTAAAGGATGCAAAGAAAAACAGCAAAGAGGTCTATACCTATGTAAACTCTAGAAGGAAAGGATGAATCAGATTAGTCAACTGGATATTGACGGTTCATCTGTTGATGATCCTGCTCAGGTGGTTGACAAACTAAATGAGTATTTTGCATCTACATTCACACATGAGAATGTAGTGTTCTCATGTGTGAATGTGGCATTCCCCTCCCTAAATAAATCCTCTCTGAGGATTTATTTAGGGAGGGGAATGCTAGAGGTTAATTAAACTCCAGCAGTGAGCTAGATTATTTTGTAATAACTGAGAGTAAAGTAAAGTGGAGGAGAAATTGTTGAAGGTAAACACAAGAAAGGCACCTGGGGTGGATGGAATCCATCCAGTTATATTAAAGGAGGCGGCAAAGGAAGTAAGCAAACCTTTAGCCATAATTATGAGAGCTTCCTTGGACTCGGGGGAGGTACCCATGAACTGGAAATGTGACCCCAATTCACAAAGGAGGATCAAAGGGCAACACAAGTAATTATAGGCCTGTTAGTTTAATTTCTGTTCCAGGGAAATTAATGGAGGCTCTGGTTAATTGTTTTGTTTGGTAGTTCTGATGCTGACTTCGCTGCATTATCTGCTGTGTCATTGCCTTCTATTCTGGAGTGGCCTTGGACCAGTAAAAAGTTATTTCAGTGCTTTTTATTTTTGACAGAGGTTGATTAGAAAGCCAAATTTCTAGTAAGAGACAATGATGAGAATGATGTTTACCATGTATGTCCGAGATGGCACTAAGCGAATCAGAATATATATCAGGAGAGAAAGTGATGACTTGTGACACTTAATGCAAGCTAGATAGCATATAATTCTGCAGAAAGTATGCTGTACTCATCTGAAAGGGATTTTGAGACTACATGCGAAGGGAATACAGCTGCTGCACCTACATGTGGGTGGAACTTAGAACTATCCATACAGATTAAGAGTTTCCGAGTGTGTTCCGAAGTATGGCTGGCACACAGCTGTTGGATGTTAAGTGTTGGAATGGTATTTTTTGACCACTGAGCGAAGTATACATTAGGGCTTGCATAAAACCGGGAAATTTCAAAACCGAGTTTAACCGAAGTTTACTCTTAAAACCGGTTTAAAAACCGATTTTCTCAGACTTAGGGAAAATAATTAAAAGCTTATAACACAGGTATTTATTTTATCTTGGGTAGATTGTAAAAATCGTAATCAAATCTTTTAAACAAAATCTATCACCTCTTATAGCAAAAAAAATAAAAAAAATTAAAATGCTCAAAAAAAGTAACCAGCTTGGAATTATACAAAATTACAAATTGTATTCAAATCCTTTGAATAAAAACTATCTTCTCATATATTAATCAAAAAAATAATAAGCCCTATAATAATAATAATAAATAAATAAAAATAATGTGAAAAAAAAAAACAGCTTGGGGAAATTACTTTACTATTTATTGCTCAGTTTTTTTCTGAAAATGATCCTTTAAAAAACACAGTATATTAAGCATTTTTCCTGATAGACTTGACCTTATTTTTGTGTTAAAGAGACCAGTGATCGAAAACACTCTCTCAGATTGGACACTTGCTGGTTTAATGGTCAGCAGTGCTTTATAAACTTTCTCCAGCTGTTTACTTCTACTGCTAGTTGCCTCCAAAATTTTAAATTCTTTGCTGATTTACAATTCACTCGAATATTTTGAAGGCTCTTCAGTTAATATCTTTATTACACTATCATACTCTCGCATGAGTGTATCTCCAACATCGGAACTAGACAAGTCTTTGTTTTCTCTAAAAGAACAGTTCGTTTATTTTCAGTTTCTTCATTCAACGCTAAGACTCCGGAATGTTTTCAAAATAATCTTTGATAAATCTCTTCAGCATGCTTTTCCCAAACTTGCTTACTTGGAAAATCAAAAGTTCTTGAACGTGAATCTTCTTTCCTATACTTTTTTGGGGTTGTGTAGATAGCTCAGAAAAGCCACAGTTTGGCAATTTCATCTTGCATTGTAATGCTGCAACAGGCTTTGGTGAAACTTTAAAGAAAATAGGTTTTCTGCTGTATCAAGCTTAGCAAGCAGAAATTCTATTGAAGACTGCTTTAAGTAAGTCTGTATCTTCTGAGGTCGCAAAGTTTCACATAGCAATTCGAGTGTTTTCCAGTCATCGTCAGACACAGCTTCTGTTGACAGTACTGCACATAGAGTTTGGAATGCAATTTTTCAATTTCAAAAATCTCTCAATCATATAGAATATACTATCCCATCTAGTCTTGCAATCTAATATAAGTTTTTATTCTTTCCCATTAAATTTTGCTTTAACAAAATTTTGTAATATGTAATTTTTGATAGGCGATTTTCGAAAAAGCTTGCAAATTTTTCTGCCTTTGTTAATAGTTTGTGCAATATTTGCCATTGGATTGAAGAAATAAATGAGCTCATCGGTAAAGTCGGTTTTATAAAGCATGCCTTGCTGTCTTTCTTCAACTTCTTCACCATCACTACTTTCTTCATTATTTTCATTTTCTTCATTGTCTTTGGGAAACTCAGAGACTGTGGCACCATAATTGATTGATTTTTCATAAAGTACATCTAGAACTGACAGATGTATACAATGGGCTATACACTGTTGATGATTAGTCGTAATTGGCTTGCCAAACTTAATCATCATTGCTGCTCCATCAGTGGTGCAGGCAACAATATCCTCATCCAAGTTCAAACCAAATTCCTTCAAGTGTCCATTCACAATTTGCTCAGTTCTTCCTCTGTCAAGTGAACCATTAATCTCAATAAGACCTAATGACCAATGATTGTCTTTTGAATGCACATTTATATTCATATACCTTTTATTTTGTATAGACATATATTCGTCTAGAGTAGATGAATACCGTGCACCCAAAACCAATGAATTTTTGAAATGCTGAATGAGTTCTTCTTTCTTAGTTTTATAATAATTCAGAACCATGTTTTTAATTCCATTCACTGAGGCTGGTGGTAATTTATCGTATTTATTTCTCTGAAGGTGAAGGCTTGATTGTATAAACTCACTCTTGGCAATTGAATTAAAAGAAAATCCATCTAAAGCAGCTAATTTTGAAATCTCTTCTTCCATAGATTTTTTAATGATGAATTTTCTAATGTTCTTACCATTTTTATGGGAGGTTCACTGTTATCTTGTTTAATGTCAATCTGATGCATTTTCTTTAAATGCAACATCAAAGATGATGTAGATCCTCCAGATGACTTCATTATCTTCTGATATTTCGAAGATTGTGCTTCATCTTTGTTTTTCGAGCAAAATAATTCCATACATTTGATTTCATCTTAGACATATTAAGAGTAATAAATATTAATTAGTAGGAATTTATATCACCGACAATTTTAAATAAAATATTGAAGACAACAAAGGCACAATACTATGCGCCACTCCCGCAAGCACTGAATGAAGAGTCTAAACGAGGCAAGTTTCAAAATTTTCACGAAAGAAATTTTTTATTTATTTACTTGCAATTTTTTTTCCCTCAATTAAATCTATTGTATTTTCAAAAATTATGTAAAAGCTAAATTTGGTGAAGCTGCTTTTTGGAGAACATTTGATCGCAAATTTAATAGGAATAAAGAAGCAAAAAACTTTATACGATTGAAATTTGATGCAATATTCAGCGAATCTGTTTCTAGTGGGTAACCATCAATAAGGTGCATTCCATAACTTGCCTGGCGAACAAGATAGATGGAACGAAGAAATGTTGAGCATTTTCTTTTATGCTGTCGCTCCAACTCACTCAGTCATAAATGAGTACACCTGCATCGTGCCATGATACAGGTGGGAAGATAAAAGGGACCCCTCCTAGATTTGGGCACTTGCCCATGAGATTCGTACCTAAACATAAAATAAAATAAAAAACATGTTTAAAACATAAAGCAGTTGAATGATCCAGACAAATGAACAAACAAAAGAAAATGTGCGTAACAAAAAACTATATTCGAGGGCTAACCAAGAAAATATTTGAATCCGGTTTTAGAAGCTCGGTTTCAGTTTTATAAAACCGGTTTGCAAGCCGTAGTATACATCAATGTCTATATCAAGTCTATCCCATGGAGGTAAAGGCATATTTGCACTTTTGTCAATTTTGCTGAGATCAATTTTCCACGTCTATATTATTTCTTGAAGGCATATCCCAGCAGGCCTGGGTTCATAGAATTTTGGCCAAAGAGGATGGTTGAGGTATGCTCAACAAGAATGGGATGGAGAGCTGCTTGTTTTGGCAGTGTATTGGCAGAGTAAGCCTTGTCTTTTAAGATAAAGCAGGAGGTAATATTGTCAAGTATGTGTATTTAAACGTACAAGCTCTGAACTGGCAAGGTTCTGTAGGCACCTAGTGCAGATCGAATGGCAATGTTTTGGATGGTGTTCAGAGATTGTAAGATGCTGTTTTTAGCTGAAACATATATTATAGCTCCATAATCTAATCATGACCAGATTAGAGCGCAACATAAATTCAGCAATGACTGCTGAATTAATATCGTACTGCCACTCAAAGGTGTCCTCAACATCTTTGGGTGTCGGCACCAAAAGACATTGAGGACACTGCACAAAGGATGTTTAATTTCTGGAGGCACATAGTTTACAGGTAGGTTATATGTTTATGAAAATTTAGTTTGGTGTCTAAAATCAAACCCAATAGTCTTATGGAATTTGCAATTGGCATTGCAATCTGGATGAAGGAATCGCAATTTACAGAAGTGTATTGCCATAGCTTTTCCCCTCGGGTAATTGATAGCCATTGAATTTTTCCAAGTTTCAATTTTGTTATTGCTAATTGTAGTTGTCTTTCAATGGTATCCATACTCGATGATTTATAGGAAATAGCAAGATCGTCTGCATACATAAAAGTTTCCACCATAGCTGGGATGCCTCGAGTAATGCCACTGATATGTAATTCAAAAAAATGTTGCCCTTAAAATCAATCCTTGAGGTACTCCTTGTGTGTGTGTGAATTGTGGACAGCTCATTCTCAATGAATCGAGGCAGGTTACCTCTCAGTCCAGGGTTGTATAAGTCTTGGAGGATTCCATATCTCCAGGTTGTGTCGCATGCTTTGTCAATATCAAAAGTTATCATTACCATGTGTTGTTTTTTTAACAAAAGCGTTTCGGGTGTGAGCTGCAACTTTGATGTGAAGATCAGTTGTAGATCTGTTATGACGGAAACCAAATTGGTGGTGTGTTGTAGCATCTTGACCTTCAATAATTCAGATGAGTCTCCTGTGAACCATCTTATCTAGAAATTTTCCTAAACAGTTGGTCAGCGATACAGGATGATAATTGTGGGGGAGGAAGCACCTTTCCCTAGTTTTACTATGGCTACCACTATTGACTGATGTCATATATCAGAGTAAACATTCTCATCAAAGATTCAGTTGTAAAATTTCAGTAGTGTAAATTTTGAGTTGAAGTTAAGGTGGCAGAGCATTACGTAGTAAATGCCACCTAGTCTAACAGAACTAGTTTGAGAATTCTGGATAGCTTCAATGAGTTCAGTGATCGTGAATGGAAGGTTATAAGAATATGACTGATTTATATCAAAGTTAATTTTAAATTTCTTCCACCTCTCTGAGTCTTCATAAGTTTGAGAGGATGAGGTTGCAGTGAATATTTTGGTTAATGCCTCTGCAATATCAATCAGAGAAGAAATATCCATTCCTTTCCAAGAGAGGATTGGGACCAAAGTTTGCTGACATTTTCTACTGCGGATGCAGATCTTTTCCCAGAATTATTCTGGGGTCAGTGTTTCTACAGATGGTAAAAGTGAGTGCAATCCATTCATCCTGTTTTAATTTCCTACAAATTCACTATGCTTCAGCTATCAGGCATTTATAGTTTGAGGTTCTCCACATTAACATTTTGGCAAAAATTGTTCCAAGCTTTATTTTGCTTTCTTTTAGGAAGATAGCAATCTCTTGTCCCCCAACCATTATAGTTTTATTTAGTAAAATTTATTTCAGTATTGCATTGGCAGCAGCTCCAAGTAATTCTTCTACTATATGCCCAATGGTATTATTAATAGATGTAGTAAGGATCAAGTGGCTATCAAACTGGACTTCAACGTTTGTATTAGAAAACTGTTCTCAGTTCGCTCGGTAAAAATTCCACATAATTCATTGGTTGGAGGCATAGTTTGTATCAGTCAGTATTTTGCAAATTATAGGAAAGTGCTGTTGTGAAGGTCAGTTAATACTATCCACTCAAGGATAGGATAAATGGACGAGAAATATATGGAGAGGTGCAGAGCGGAGCTAGATCCTGTGGGCAAGTTAAGCAATGTTAAGTGATGGTTGTCAAGTATTGTCTAGTATGTGTATTTAAATGGAAATCATGACCCAGACTAGAGCTGTGAAGCAAAGATCACAGACTAGCGAGAGTGCTGAGACTCGGGGGGAGAAACAAAGGGACGATTCTCCAAAGCATCAGTCACAAAAAATGTGCAAAATGTTTTCTCAACTTTCTAAAATGGGAAACAGTCTAGCCAAGGAGAATGTCTTTGTGTGTGCAAGATGCCTAGAGTATCAAAAAATTAGGTGCCAACTCAGCATTTCGATGGGTGTCTATGAGAGCTTGAGGTGGAGCGTAAATGCCCTCAAAGAAATTAATGAGGGGCCCATAAAGTTCTCAGCTGCCCAGCTCAATGGCAGAGCTGACTCCTGTGCATCAGGCAACACAAAGGCAATCTCCAAAGCAGAATGCGCTGGTCCCAAAGGAACTAGTTATTGTTGGTGACTCTATTGTCCGGGAGAGAGAGAGAGGGAATATACTATGCAACAAGGATAGGTGGAACAGGACCAAGGTATGTCTGCCAGGGGCAAAAGTTGATGCCGTAGAGCAGATATCTTTCAACGGAACAAAAGGTGATATTATATCAAAGTTGTGTACACGCTTGAATCAATGACATTAAGAGTAAGAGAGCTGCAGATTTACTCAACAAATACAGGTCAATGTTGAAAAAAAGTCGCGAGTTAGGGTTGAATGTAAAAGTGTCTACAATTCTGCGCGGACATGATAGGAGGGAGTATATGATGAGAGCCTTGTCAATCAATTTGGCCCTGGAAAGATTGTGCAAGGCTCAAGAGGTAGAATTTTTTCAGCCTGGTCGGTGCTTGTTGACAGGAGAGAGTGCTTCTACAGGGATGGGGTACACTTAAACAGAAAGGGTGCACAAATATTTGCTGATGCTATCGAGGCAGTTTTAGGTGACATTTTCTTAAAACTGCTAGTGGGGAGGGATTCACAGAGAAAAAGGTTAACAGTGGCAGCAGGCAGAGGAAAAAGTGATTCTTGAAATGCATCTAATGGAATAAGCAGCAGAATGGAAAGCAATGCAATGAAGATTTCCAGGACTTTTGGGAGTCATAGTGGAACAAATAAATACATGGGCTGTATTAGGGTAACTAAGAGTAAAAATAGGTGCATATATACTTGTAAGTACACCAATGCTAGGAGTATAGTTAATAAATTTGATGAGCTTGAAGTGCTAGTCAAGACATCAAAGGAAGATATTGTTGGGATATCAGAGATGTGGTGTCACACAGATATAAGCAGTGCAGAATTGGAATTTGGGGAGTACAATGTGTACAGAAAGAATAGATTGGACAGGACAGAAAGGGAGGAGGGGTTATGCTGTTAGTTAAGAAACACATTAAATCTAAGGAAGTCCATCCAATTGATGTTGGTGGACAATGCAATGTTGAGTCTGTTTGGTGTTACATAAGCACTGGGGGGAAAAAAATGAGAGTAGGTGTGTGTTATAGGCATAATGAATCTGATGAGTATAATGAGCAACTGTGCAAAGAAATAGAGTGGGCCATAAAATGAGAATGTCTTATATAATGGGAGATTTTAACTTTCCAGATATTGACTGGAACTTTTGGGGTGGTCACTCACATACTAGCAAGACTTTTTTGGATTTATTGTATGACTTTTTTCTGCAGCAGCATGTTCGAGAGGCAACCAAAGGGAGTAATACTCTTGCTGTGATTATCAGCAGTGATTATTCATGCATTAAGAATTTTCAGATAAAGGAACCACTGGGTGACAGTGATCACAATGTACTGATGTGGGAATTACTTAAGGATGTAACAACCATCAAGGCTAAAGGGAAGGGCTTTTGCTTTCAGAGAGATTTTAAATTCAGTACAGTGGGATCAACTGATGATGTTACCAATATTGAATTCTAAATGGGAAGCCTTCAGGGACTTAATCTTGGAGGCTACTAGGCTTTTCATTCCATATAAGAAATACTGTTCAAGGTTTAGGCCTAGATGGACGTCAGATGAATTAATAAGAATTGCGGCAGAGAAGAAAAATGTATGGGATGCATATAAATTATCAAGTGACACAGAAGCCTATGGCAGATATAAGCTTGTCTGTAATCAAGTCACAACGGAGGTTAGGCAGGCGAATGCAGATTACGAGAAATCTTTGGCAAAGGATGCGAAGAAAAACAGCAAAGAATTCTTTACTTATGTAAACCTAGAAGGGATGAATCAGATTGGACCACTTAACACAGGTGGGTTGACTACTGATGATCATGCTCAGGTAGCTGATAAACTGAATGAGTATTTTGCATCAACATTCACACATGTGGAATTATTCAATGAGGGGAATACAAGACGTTTATCAAACTCTAACAAGGAGCTAAGTGATTTTGTAATAACTGAGAGAAAAGTGGAGGAGAAATTGTTGAAGTTAAACATAAGGAAGGCACATGGGGTGGATGGGATCTGTCCAGTTATATTAAAGGAGGTAGCAAAGAAAGTAAGCACACCCTTTGCCAGAATTATGAGAGCTTTTTTAGACTAGGAGGTGGTCCCCATGGACTGGAGATGTGCAAATGTATCACAATTTACAAAGGGAGTTCAAAAGGTGACACAAGTAACTATAGACCTGTTAGTTTAACTTGTGTTCTGGGGAAAATAATGGAGTCACTTGTTAAAGAAGCATTGGAGGATCATCTAAAGAAGACTGCAGTAAGAGTTAAGACACAGCATGGGTTTGTTAAAGGGAGGTCTTGTCTGACCAATTTGATTGGATACTATGATGTGGTCACAAAGGAACGGAATGTCAAAAATAATTTTGATATCATATACTTGAATTTCAGGAAAGCTTTCGATTGTTGCACAGGGAAGACGGCTGTACAAATTGAGAGCATTAAGAGTAAGTTGCTACATTGGAGAAAATGATAGTTGATTGGGAGAAAATAGAGAGAGTGTTAATCAATGGACACTGCTCTTCATGGACAAATGTTATTAATGGGGTTCCCCAGGATTCGGTGCTGGGCCCATTGTTGTTTTGTGTATTCATCAATGATATTGATGAAGGTATATCAGGATTAATGTCCAAGTTAGCAGACGATACAAAGGTTCACAGGGTTGTTAACGACAATAAAGACAGTATGCTACTTCAACTGGATCTAGACAAGTTGGGCAAATGAGCTGAGAAGTGCCAATTGAATGCCAGGTGGGCAGGAGCAGCAGTGTGTAGCACACGCTTCTTGATTAGACTAGGGTTCGAGCCCATGACCACCAAAGAGGATGCGGAAAGGTCAGGGAATGACCACTGCATATCCCCGGAGCAACATGGCCTTAGTTGCTAATGCTCCTAAAAACCAAAAACAACAACAGCATATGGGTAGCAATAACCCAAGAGAAACATACCAACTGCGTGGTACTACACTCATTAAGTGGAATGTGAAAAAGATCTGGGAGTAATTATGCAGTCAAATATGAAGTTTGCTGAACAGTGAAGATGGGCTGCCAGGGCAGGTCATGGAGTCTTGTCAATGATATATAGGAATTTTGCTAGCAGGGACAGGGAGGTGATTATCCTGTTGTACAAGATTGGTTGGTTGGTTGAGTTTTATTGGCGCATCAGCAACTAAGGCTATAATGCGCCAAAACCTTGTCATAAAAAGGTAAAACTTTCAGTGACCTAATGAATTAGGTCACTAAGTCAGGGTATAAAAACAAGTATAAACTGTAAAAGACAAAGATCAGTAAACAAGTAACTAGTAAATCTTAGAATAATAAGATTTTTTTTAAAATATGAGTAAAAAGGTTTACTGTTTTTAGGAAACTAAAAATAGCAGACACATGGTCATTGTCGGATAAAATCTGACTGAGTGTATACGGCTCAGTCAGATGGTTAAAAGCGGTAAAACGAGTATTTCTAAAATTGGTACAGTCACATAAAATATGTTTAACCGATAAAATGGTGTCGCACTGCTCACACATAGGAGGGTCATCAGCCCTCAGCAAAAAGGAGTGTGTAACATGACAGTGTCCTATGCGGAGCCGAGCAAGAACAACTTCCTCTTTGCGATCCCTACGTAAGCTGGACCGCCAAGGATGGATCACAGGCTTAATTCGACAGAGTTTGTTTGTAGTAATCAGTCGATGCCAAGAATCTTGCCACCGAGATTGTAAGTTACTACGGATCACTTGCCTGTAGTCTGTATAGGGGACTAACAGGTCAAGATTATCCGTCAGGGCTGCTGATTTGGCTGCAGTGTCAGCCAAATCATTTCCTCTAATCCCGATATGACTGGGGATCCAGCAGAAGCGGATATCGAATCCACTTACACATAGGCTGTATATTATCTGCTGGATTCGGGACAGGGTTGGATGATTAGTGTGTGACATCGCTGATAAAGCCTGTAGTGCACTCATTGAATTGGCATATATAATACATCGTTGGTAACGATGTTTTCTTATGTGATCTAGAGCTAACTCTATGGCATGCAGCTCTGCAGTGTAAATGCTGCAGTCAAGGGGTATCTGCTCTGATATGGTATTATTTGGAAAGACAGCAGCAGATCCCACATACGATTCTGACTTCGAGCCGTCTGTGTAAACTGGCAAGAAGTCAGAATGTTCTGCACGGTGTTGTGAATAGAGCTGAAGGTAGACAGAAATTGGAGTATTCGACTTCGTCGCAATCTTGAGCGAGAAGTCACATGCTGGTGTTTGTGCATGCCAGGGTGGAAGGGGCTCTTTTGGTGATCGAGCGACCTTGTCTACCGAGATGTTAAGCTCATTTAGTAGCTCTTGAACACGAATGCCGAATGGGCGATTGGCGGTCCGTCGTGTGTTGTAGAGATTTTCCCATTGTGGCTTGAAAACGGATGTCCACGTGGGATGGTCTGGTAGGGACTTCAGCTTGAAGGCATATTGTAGAGACAACTGCATTCGTCGAAGCGACAAGGATGGTTCGTTTGCTTCGACATACAGACTTTGGACAGGTGATGTTCTGAATGCACCAATAGCAATACGAATGGCTTGATGATGGATGGGGTCAAGCCAACGAACAGCGCTATTTCTGGCAGATGCATATACCTGAGACCCATAATCTAATTTTGAGCGTACAAGTGCACGGTACAGACGTAGAAGAGTGCACCGGCCTGCACCCCAAGAGGTAGAAGAGAGAGAGCGGAGGATGTTAAGCCCTCTCGTGCACTTTGTGCGAAGCTGACGAATGTGTTGGACAAATGTCAGCTTTTTGTCAAAAATGAGTCCCAGGAATTTCGTCTCTGATAAGACTGGAATGGTGCTTTGTCCAAGTCGTAATTCAGGCTCAAGGTGGAGGTTACGTTTGTGACAAAAATGTACGCAAACGGTCTTCTCCGGTGAGAACCTGAAACCATTGGCCGTGGCCCAGGAGTTAAGACGGTCAATAGCTTGTTATTATTATTATTATTATTATTATTAATACCCATATGGTGCAAGGAAGCCTGAGGCTTATGCTGCACTAGGAGAAAAAAAAAAAAATTTCCAAGTTACCCCCTGAGAGAGAGAGAGAGAGAGAGAGAGAGAGAGAGAGAGAGTCAAAAGTAGAAGGGAATCATCAAGAAAGAGAAGAGTGATGATATCCAGCTCAGGACCCTGGATATCATCATTCTTCTCTTTCTTGATGATTCCCTTCTACTTTTGACTCTCTCTCTCTTTGTTGTAGTTGTCTCTCAATAACCCTCATATTGCATGATTGAGAGAATATGCTGAAGTCATCGACGTAGAGTGCACTGTTTATAGTTGGAGGAAGTTGTTCAGAAACAGAATTTACTTTAATGGCAAAAAGCGTGACACTTAAGACAGATCCTTGTGGTACCCCCTCCTCTTGGCAAAAGGGCCGCGAAAGGGAGGATCCTACACGAACTTGGAAATAACGCAGGATAAAAAATTTTTGATAAAAATTGGAAGGTGGCCTCTTAGCCCAAGGTTGTAAAGGTCTTTTAAAATACCAAATCTCCAAGTTGTGTCGTACGCTTTTTCCATGTCAAAGAAGATGGACACCAAATGTTCTCTTTTTAGGAAAGCATCTCGGATAGATGTTTCCAGTCTAATTAAGTGGTCCAGTGTGGACCTGTTTCTTCGGAAGCCGCACTGAAAGCGGGAGAGAAGGTCGTTCGATTCTAAATACCATAAGAGACGGGCATTGACCATTCTCTCCAATATTTTGCACAGACAGCTGGTCAGAGCAATGGGACGATAGTTTTTTGGACATATAGGATCCTTTCCTGGCTTAGCAAAAGCAAGAATAGTTGCCTTGCACCAGGTATCCGGAAAATGCTCTTCAAGGAAGATTCTGTTGTACAGGAAGAGCACATGGTCCATGGATTCTGGTGAAAGATGTTTGATCATTTCATAATGGATGTTGTCTGGTCCAGCAGCTGTAGCCTTTGTACGGGCGATTGCTGTTTTCAGCTCATTGATATTAAATGGCCCATTGTATGGGTGGGAACCCTTCGATGTGAATTTAAGAGCCTGTTTTTCAATGTTGTGCTTTAAGACCAGAAACTCTGGGGAGTAAGATGATGTTGCAGAGATGTTAGAAAAAGTTTCCCCAAGAGCATTGGCTATTGCAGTAGAGTCTGCAATAGTACATCCATTATATTCAAGGACCGATGAAGGGTGTGCTGTGTATTTTCCCTTCATTTTCCGGATTTTTTCCCAGACCACCTTAGTACTGGTCGTCTGGGTAATGGATGATGTGAAACGGATCCACGATTCCTTTTGACTCTGACAGCGGATGTAGCGTGCTTTGGCTCGGGCACGTTTAAAGGCTAATAGGTTGACTGTGGTAGGATATCTTCGAAATATCCCCCAAGCCTTGTTTTGATCCTTTTTAGTTGCTGTGCATTCTGGATTCCACCATGGCTTTGGAAATGGAGGAAACCAGGTGGATGTTTTTGGAATTGTAGTTGCAGCTGCATGGACAATATTTTCTGTTATGTACGTAACTGCATCACTGATAGGCTCCTGACTGACTGTAGAGTTGTCAAATTTTGCCAGGTGTTGAAAAGCACTCCAGTCAGCTTGATCAAACTTCCACCGCGGTAACCTGACAGGAAGACAAGGTCTCCCAGTAATTAAGGTGGTTATAACGGGGAAGTGATCACTTCCATACAGGTTCCCTTCTACCTCCCAGGTAAGTGACGAGAGAAGAGAAGGCGAGCTGATAGAAAGATCAATGGCAGAAAACGTACGGGTAGGCATATGGAAAAAGGTGTTTGTTCCCACATTAAGAAGGCAGAGGTCATTGTCAATGAGTATACGCTCTATGACTCGTCCCCTTCTATTAATGCTAGCACTACCCCACAGGGTGTTATGTCCATTAAAGTCCCCAAGAAGTAAGAAAGGGGAAGCAACTGCATTACGAGATCATCAAGGTCTTTCTGGCAGATGTCAGTACCAGGTGGCAAATATATAGAGCAAACGGTTAGTAAAAACCCCACTGTTATTCGAATTGCTACTGCCTCTATGCTGGTAGTAAGTTGCAGATGCTGAAAAGGGGTATGGTTGCCCACAAGGATTGCGACTCCTCCATGAGCGGGGCCATCTCCAGTTCTATCCTTGCGAATGATAGTAATGCTGTGCATCCTGGGGTCATCATTTGCCCTTAGGTAAGTCTCCTGTATACAAAAGCACGATGGTTTGTGCTTTTGCAGGAGTGCCTTGATGTCTTCTGCATTTTTCCAGAATCCACGACAATTCCATTGTAGGAATTTAGCCATTATTTTGGCTTGGTGGGTCCATCAGGCGGCTTCCGAGGTGCTGAGGGCTTACTTTTATCAGTCTTGGATTTATCTTTTTTGGGGAAGAATGGACGCTGTCCCGTGTCCGTTTCCTCCTCCGCAAAGAGTTCCAAGACTGAATCTTCGGGTACCTCCTTCTGCTCGACATCCATTTTTCCTTGGGTACTAGGGGGGACTTCCCCTTTCTTATTCTTTTCTTTCATAACTACCTTTGTTACTTGTGGAGGATTAGGAGGTACCGATATAGGAGTGGCAGCTGATTGTCCTTTTGTGCAGGTTTTTGAGAATTTAAGAGATACCGCGCAATGGAAGTGAAAGACTCCTTTGGAGGAATGGTCGTGTCCGTCTGAGTTTCGACGGAACGTCTCCCTGCTACCTTCTGGGCGTAGGTAGGTTTGTTGATATTCAGGGGTTTGACCGATTTCCTTGCCTCCTGGTATGATATATTTAGCTCTGCCTTCAGCCGCTGAATTTCTTTTTCTTCTTTCCACCTCTGGCATGCTCGTGAGTAGGCCGGGTGTTCGCCTTCACAGTTAATACAGGTGGGTTTAGTGGCTGAACATGCTGTTGTTTCGTGGTCCTTTGCACCGCACCAGGCGCATGCAAGGACTCCATGGCATGCCATTTGAGAATGTCCATACTTCTGGCATTTAAAACACTGTAAAGGGTTTGGAACGTGTGGACGCACCGAACAGTTGATGTATCCAGCTTTAATCCCGTCAGGAGGTTTAGGAGAGTTAAAAGTCAGGATAACGCTCCTGGTTTTAACAATATTTCCATCCCTTCACGCAGTAATTCTCTTGACGGCAGTAACTCCCTGCGGTTTTAATTCGGAGCAGATTTCCTCCTCGGTTACGTCAAGAAGGTCCCACTCCGAAATGACACCTCTCGATAAATTGAGTGTTCTGTGTGGTGTCACTGTTATAGGGATTCCTCCGATTGATGTTACTCGGAGTAGATGTTCAGACTGCCTGTCATTTTTTGTTTCAATCAAGAGGTCCCCAGAACGGAGCCTCTTAACTGACTTGGGTGAACCTGCTAACCCATCCAACCCTTTTTGGATAAAAAAGGGTGACATTTTTCCAATCGGTTTTTCATTCGTGGAGTGCATAATTAAGAACCTTGGGACTGGCCCTGATGGTAGTTCGGTTCGCTGCCTCTTATTAGCAATAATGCTATCTGCTTCTTTTTCAATTGTTTCAGATAGGGACCGGGTTGGGCCCCTGAAGAAGTTAGTTTATCAGGATTCATAGAGTTTTTTATATGGTTCAGTGCCCGGGCTCCCCACCCACCACGGAGCCCAAAGGAACGCCCACTACCCGGCATGCAATAAATGCGCTCGGGAGTGGGACGCCAGGGCTACCCAGACACTATACCCGCACCGCCGCCAGCCTGAATCCTGTCCCTCGGACCATGAGGGTAGGGGCGTGGCATTGACACAGTTGACCCTCGCAGGCGAGCCTACTAGCCGAGTGATCCTAGACGGGCCTTCCAGGACCACCCATCTTGTCGAAGCAGGGGCCAAAGTGGTGTATTGAAGCTGGGCCCCTCAACCACCAGGATCCCCCTTTCCGAATTTCCACGGGTCGCAGCGCACGGCAAACACGCCGGATTCCATTGATGTAAGCCTGGAACCTGGGCTGTGGGCGTTGGATCCCAGTGATGCTAGTCTGGAAGTCCAGCAGCGTCACTGGGAGGTCCCCTCACCACATACAGGTGCGCACGTCGAGGGGTGTTGTACAAGAAATGGTCAGGCCACACCTAGAGTACTGTGTACAGGTCTGGAGGCCTCATTTCAGAAAGGATGTAGAGTTGCTAGAACGAATACAAAGAAGGGCAACAAGATTGGTGAGGGGGAACAAAGGGGTGCTCTTACCAAGAAAGGATAAGTCCTGCAAATTGCAGCGCCTGGAGAGAAGGCACCTGCGAGGTTGGTTGTTGTTGGTGTTGTTTAGGAGCATTAGCAACTAAGGCCATATTGCTCCGGGAATATGCGGTGGTCATTCCCTGACCTTTCCGCATCCTCCGTATTTGGTGGTGACGGGCTCAAACCCCGGTCTAATCAAGAAGCGTGTGCTACGCACTGCTGCTCCTTCCCATCTGGCTACGGAGGCGCCTACCTGCGAGGTGATCTGATTGAGGTGTATAAGGACTTGAATTGGTTGAGCAAGCTGAATGCTGATGGGATTTTTCCTCTTGCTCAGATTAAGAACCCGAGGTGGCATAGATTCAAATTGAGGAAAGACAGTTGTAGAATAGATGTGCGGAAATTTGCCTTTAGCCAGCAGGTGTTTGATTGATAGAACAGACTTCCATATTTTGTTGTGGAAGTTAATAGCCTAAATAAATTTAATAAATTAAATTTAATAAATAAATGCTGGCATGATCCTGCCACAAATGGTGGCAGGATCATGCCAGCATTTGTCTTTTCATCCAGATTGCTTCTTAACCCTTTGCAATTCTACCAAATGTTTTTCTGTATTATTTGGATTGGTCTGACGGCTTTATTTTCTCTCGATCCTGTTTATATTTCTCTCATTTTGGAAATATTGGATGACCAATACCCATCTCATTATCAGCATGTGGCAGGAGAACTGTATGTTGTTTGTTTGTTTGTTATTTGGAGCATTAGCAACTAAGGCCATATTGCTCCGGTGATATGCGGTGGTCATTCCCTAACCTTTCCACATTCTCCGTATTTGGTGGTCACAGGCTCGAACCCCAGTCTAATCAAGAAGCATGTGCTACACACTGCTGCTCCTGCCCACCTGGCTATGGAGGCACCAGGAGAACTGTATCTTCTTTATCCAACTTCTCATAAATTTCCATACTTCGATCAGTTAGTTTATTCTGTGTAAGATTTGCATCTTTCTCCTTTGTTAATGTTCCTAACTTGGGGGCAGTCTTTGTGTGGCTTGGCTGGCTTTGCATTAGTAGAATTTGATATACTCTTGGTCTTTGTTGCCATCAGTGTGATTCACTACCCATGAGGAAGGATCTGTCCAATTGAAAAAGAGATATTTTAGGAGGAATTGTAATATCAGTCAGTGTTGAAAACACTTTAGTATTTTTGAGTGCATTAGAATGTTATTTGGAATGCGTCATGTTTAATAACTGTTTTTTCTTGGGAAATTCTGGAATGAATTTACTATGGGTCAGCAACATCTTAACTTTTTTTGTCTAGGGACCAAAACATAAAATGTTAATGGCCATAAAAACAGTTTGTTACCTACTACATTACATATTTTGTGAAACAGAATTTAATTTTTATTTATTTGTATTTTTTTACAGTTAAATTTTTCATATACAGTACACCCCCGCTATTCGCAGGGGTTACGTTCCTGAGAAATGTCGCGAATACCGAAAACGCGAATACTGAGTTATGGCTCCCAAAGAAATAAAGGGGTTCCGTTCCAAAGTATGAAATATATAAGAAAAACTAGTCAAGAATTTTGTTTATGTATGTATTATATGTACCTTCATATGACTATGTACATAGACAGTACATAGTGAAATGCAAGCATATGGCATCGAAATGAAAATAAGAAACAGTTTAATATTAAATGTAATATTTATTAGAAATTTCAAACAAATCTTTCAAACTAGCGCCTTTGCTAGCTAAAAAACTTATCCCGCCAGTGCTATCACCAGTTTCGCTAAAGTGTTGATAAAGGAGTTTTGCCTTTTCACGAATAATGAGTGAACTTAATGGAATTTTATTTTAAGTTCTATCCACAGATTTAAAGCTTTTCCATTTTTTCTAATTTAACATCACGAGTTACAGAGCAAATTTTTGAAGCAATTAGCACATTTTTGCGGACACCATGGTGGATTTTTTCTTCCGATTTCTTGATTGATCGTACCGGTGACTCATTGATTTTATAATGTTTTGCCACCGAGAAGACACTTTCACCATTAGAAATTTTGTCTAATAACTCAATTTTATTCGCCAATGTCATCACCTTCTTTGATAATTTCACATTCATTTCCCTTGTTATTCGTAGCCATATTTTTGTACGGGTTAGAAAGAACTTGTCCAAATAAAGTCAGTTTCTTCCGTTAACACCCTCGAAAAAGTCTGTTTTACACTGCAAAATGGTAGATTTATCAATTTTGTAAGCATATCAATTTATAAATTAATAAATTTATTCAATTTTAAAAGCATATAAATTAAAAACAAACAACAAAACCTTCCATGGCAAGTGCATAACACATACCGAAAAAGGATTAGCGAGAAACATCCACACTCGCGATTTTGTCACCCTTCTCCCCCCACCCACTGAGCGCTGTTTTGACCGGGAAAGATAATTTTAGCCACGCCCATGTTTTTTTATTGCGGAAAATGTTCACGGCGCTTTAAAATTCACATTTTTTTTAGGTTTCATTTTATGTTAAATCAGTGACCGCGAATACGCGAAACCGCAAATAGTGGGGGTTTACTGTATTTAATAACACTGGTCAACAAGGTTTTGCTAACATGGGTGAAAAGTAAGCATTTTTTGTTAATTTGTATGTGCTGATTACAAATATGTCAGTAAAGTTTCTATCACATCACATTTTTCTAATTTTAGGAAAATGCAAAAACAGTTTTAAAAAAATGTAAAATAGCTTCAAAATCAATGAAATCAGCCAACATCACATTCTACCTTTCCTGGTTGAATTTATTGTAACAAAAGAGACATATTTGTGTTCATTAATGGTAAACTAATACCTCTTTTTAATATTATGGCCCTGAGGAGTGGTCGTTCTGAGTTTTTTGCTATAATCCTTATGCAGTAGCACGTTTGGACCCTACTAAATTTCTGTCAGCCAGATGCCTCTGTGAAAGACAACTTGTTTACAAGCTGTCTTTGGCCCTTAAATGTACATTTTTGGGGTTAGTTTTGTTTTGCAAGATCTAGTTGTAGGTTGTGGTGTTTTAAAGTTCTGTTTTAGTCTTGTGAAAACACTGTGTGTGCATTAATTCACCAAACAGTTTTTGTTATGTTTGTGGATAATTTATAGTGAAGTGGCAATGTTGATCAATCACAAGGTGAAATAAGCTTATTATTTTTATTTTGGTTGTCATGTGGGTGATCAGGATAAAAGGTGGGCACTGCATATGTGCTATATAACGTGCTATGTAAATCTGATTGGAGGGATGAAGGGGAACAATTCTGAAATGTCTTTTGCTGTTCCGATGATCTGGTGAGAACCAACAAGTCACCTCAAAGATTGTTATTTCTGCCTCACAAATACTAACGGGTTTTCAAGGAAAAATAGAGTTAAAATAAAATACCCCAACCTTCTGTCCGCAATAAGACCAGTGCCACCCCAAAATAACTTATACACTTGGAGGAGTTGAATCAAAGCCGGTAGCGGAGGAAAGGGACTTGGGTATTACAATATGGTCAGATATGAAGTTCTCCGAGCATTGTAGACTGGTTGCAAGGAAGGCCCATGGTGTCCTATCGATGATTTATCGAACAATAACTAGTAGAGATAAGGACGTCATAATCCCATTATATAAGGCTATTGTGAGATCACACTTGGAATACTGTGTTCAAGTATGAAGACCATACTTAGAGAAAGACATTGTTCTTCTTGAAAGGCTCAAAAGACGGGTAACTCGTCTGGTGAGACCAGCAAAAGGCATCCTTTCATACCAACAAAGAAATACCGTTCAAGGTTTAGACCTAAATGGATGTCACATCTACTACTGAGACATGTGGCAGAGAAAAAATGCATTGATATGAGGAAAGACTTCGAATATGTGGGTTGCAGAGCTTCGAAACTAGGCATCTTAGAGGAGCCTTTATTGTGGAAGTTTTATTTTAGCCAGCAAGTTATAAATTACTGCAATAAGTTACCAACATGGGTGGTAGAGGTTGACAGTTTGGGGAAATTCAAAGGTAAGCTAGATAATTACCTAAGGGAGGAGGGAAATACATAGGTTGTCCATTTCCTTTTCTCTTATTAATTATTATTATTATTATTATTATTTATTTATTTCTATTCCCATTCCTCCACCTAGTTGTGAAGAAATCACTATTCCAGAAGAAGAAGAGCAAGAGTCACTAGAGCCCATACGTGTCCCCTTCAATGTTTGTTTGTCATTTGGTTTTTAGGAACATTAGCAACTAAGGCCTTATTGTCCCAGGAATACGTGGTGGTCATTCCCTGACCTTTTCGCATCCTCGGTATTTGGTGGTGATGGGCTCAAACCCCGGTCTAATCAAGAAGCGTGTGCTATGCACTGCTGCTCTTCCCACCTGGCTACAGAGGCTTTACCTTATCAGCATTAAGCTTACCCAATTCATTCAAAGCTTTAAAACCTCAATCAGATTTCCTCGCAGTTAATTGCTTACTTAAATCCAAACAGACATTTAGAAAGTTTAAATATGTTATTTTTTATCCATTGAATGTTCACTATTCATCATTTCTATTTCAAGGAATTAATTTTACAAGAAAAGTAGTCAAGTACATTTAGATAAGTAAAAAGTCACAATTTTTGGAAAAAAGGAACACAAAGCCATAACATGAAAATGTGACATGCTACAAACTTACTACTGTCATTTTCATTTCCAGCACATACAATTTAGTCAAAATCAGTTGATTTTGTTCATATTATCAAAAAAAAGGTTTAAAATTGTTGGCTAGTGCAATTAAATTTTAAAAAATCTAACAATTATTATGTAACCCAATGTTCTTATCATGCATGTTATAATAATATTATTATAAACAGAGGAATTAAGAATATAACATTATTATATACTTTGGTCCTTGATTCCATGGACATTCCTTCAGGTATGCCAAGATGGGCTTGCTACCTGGGATTCTAAACCGCTGATGGAACTGATATTCAGGTGACACTCGAGTCAAGTGGACTTAATTTCGGTGAAATCCAGTTGGTCTGTAATAGTTAAATCCTCTGCTTGCACATGCATGATGGTGGGACTGGTAGTAACTCTGGGAATAACTCCATGTCCCAGGTGAAATACGGCACCTAGCTTACTGGAAGTGACCACCAAGCCAATGTAAGCAGCGGTCAAGGTGTGGCACCAAACGGAGGAATGCCACCAATCTGTATTACCAAGAAATGCTAAGTGGTGGATTACTTTCATCAATCAGTGCAATACCACCACTTTGTTTACTAGAGACGAAGTGGTGAAACCAATATTTAGCCTCCAGAGCAAAGCTCCGGCAGCTGAGACTTCCCTGCCCTCAGACAAAGATTTACAGATATAGAAATGACTTGTTAGTAATCAACTACCCTACATTTATACAGGACTTTCCTGGTATTTATCCTCAGGAACTTACTGTGGAGAAAACTATTTACAATAACTATTCAGTTAATTACTTAGATTTGGACATTAATATCAGTGGCCCTCAAACTGCAATTAACATATATAATAAAAGAGATGCTTTTAACTTCAATGTTGTCACTGCATGCAAATATAATACTCTCCCAATGCATCAGAATTGCCATATTTGCAACAGAAACATTCTATTTTTAGGCAATATCAAATTATTCCATAATAAACTGCTTGGTATAATTTCCGTTCAGCTTTCCTTTACAATCATTTTAGGAAAGCACTAAATATCATTGTTTGTTTGTTTGTTATTTGGTTTTTAGGAGCATTAGCAACTAAGGCCATATTGCTCCGGGATATGCAGTGGTCATTCCCTGACCTTTCTGCCTCCTCCGTATTTGGTGGTGACGGGCTCCAACTCCAGTCTAATCGAGAAGTGTGTGCTACGTACTGGTGCTCCTTCCCACCTAAATATCATGAAATTTAAAAAACTTATTGATAATAATATTGATATTAATAACGTAATTACTAGTCAATATCTTCTTTTTACATTCAGGCTTGTACATAATGTATAGCTATATACCCCGCCCCCCCAAGCCTCTGTTGTGTCTCATGGTGTAGAAAGCCTGTGCCCATGGATTGGCTAACTATGGGGATATTATGTTCTGTTTGTCTCGTATTGCTAACTGTCTTGTGATTATTTTTAATTTTATTCTTCTTTTTAGACATTTGCCTATCTAATATTTGTAAAAACAATACCATTACTGACTTAAACACATGAGGCATATGGCCAGTCCTATGTCCAGGGTACTACTTTAGGTATGGGTGATGCAATTGCGGACTGCCCGAGCACCACTACATTCCTCTTCTTCCAATTACTTTTTGCTGTTCTTATACTCTACATCTTATATCTCATGCGCGATTAGGCTGGTCGAAAGCATTATCAAGATACTATTTTTCTGCTATCACTTCTTTATTCTTCTAAGACAAAGTTCAGTCTTTCAATGCTACTTTGTTTGTCTAATTTTCTCCCCTTTACTGACCCATTTGCCTCACCTGTTTAATTGCCTATTCCCCCATCGCACGGGTACGGTCCACTTTGACTAAGTCGCACCTGCTTCCCTCTACTCTCGGGATTACTTTAGTTGTTATAAATTCGCTGAGAACTATTGGCCTACCTCTTTGGTCTCCACTACAACCCTGTTATGTTCTCTTCACTTGGTTCGACAGTAAGTTGTCATATCCTATTTCTTTCATCCTGATATTTCTCATTCTTTGTTAAAATTCAGGTAGTGTGGTTTGCTATTCATTATTATTATTTTTTTCTTTAACTGGAATCAATTGGTTTTAACTTTAGCTTAATTTTGCATTTTACTTGTTATTTATTTTAGTTTTAATTTGATTTTGCTTTCTATTTATTTTTGGTCTGTCGGGTTGGCAATGATGTATACGTTTGTTAGCCATTTCTGCCTGCCAAGTATACATCCTAACAGAAACAGAGGCCTTGCTTACTGCTGTGATTCCTTTGGTTTTGGCTGCCGGCCCTTGATGATGTAGCTAAAATCTTAGGACCTACAGCATTAAGTACTATTTATAGATTTCAATTTAATTTTATTTATATAATTTTTCTATTATTCCTTTAGTTTTTCCATACAGCTGACCATACAGGTGTAACTACACCTGTCAGGCCAGCACTCCTACACATATACTTATCTATCTGCATATTAAGGATATATATATATATATATTCTTAAATTGTTTTTCATTAAAGTAAAATTCATTTCATCATCATCATCATCAGCTATTTTCAATCCACTGCAGGATGAAGGCCTCTCCAGCAACTTTCCAGTTCCTTCTGTTTTGAGCACTGGCCATCCATTTACTACCCACAAACTCATGAATTTCATCTATCCATCTCCGCCTTTGTCTTCCAGGTTTTCTTCTAGCTCCTCTTGGATACCATTCTGTTATTTTCTTAGTCCATCTGTCATCATGTCTTCGAGCTATGTGTCCTGCCCAGGACCATTTTAGTTCTTTAGTTTTGATAAGAATGTCCTTTACTTGAGTTTGTTGCCTAATCCATGTGTTTCTCTTCTTATCTAACAGTCTGATTCCCAATATGATTCGTTCCATTCTTCGCTGTGTAGTTATCAGCTTCTCTTCCATTCTTTTGGTGAGTGCCCAAGTTTCACTTCCATAAGTCATGGTGGGGAGTATACATTGATTCATTATTTTACGTTTCAGACAAACTGGGATATTGCTCTTCAGTATGTGACTATATTTCCTGAATGCTATCCATCCAAATCCAAAATTTTTTCTTCTTTTGACTTCCAGCCACTTATCATTATTACAGCTAATAACTTGTCCCAGATAAGTATATGACTCCACCTTTTCAATTACTGCTCCTTCAATCATTATTTCCCTTTCCGTGGCATACTTGTTCATCATTACTTTTGTTTTAGCCATATTCATCTATAGTTCAAAATCCTTACTAGCTGTGCATAACTGATTAAGATTTTCCTCTAATTCGTTGGGATCGTGGCTAATGACCACAATGTCATCTGCAAATCGTAAATGGTTTAGGTACTCTCCGTTCACATTGACTTCTTTCTGCGACCAGTCTAATCTTCTGAAAGCTTCCTCAAGGGCAGCAGTAAACAGCTTCGGAGATATTGTGTCTCCTTGTCGAACTCCTTTCTCAATTTTAAATTTCCTACTGTCTTTGTCTAGTCTAATAAAGGAGGTAGCACTCTCATATATTTTCTTCAAAATCATAATATATGGGATATCAATGCCTTGTCTTTCCAGTGCCCGAAACATTGCCTTATGCTGTATGGAGTCAAATGCCTTTTCATAATCCACAAATGCCAGGCATAATGGTGTTTTATATTCATTTGCTTTCTCCATTAGCTGTGATATTACATGAAGGTGATCCATAGTTGAGAATCCTGTCCTAAAGCCAGCTTGCTCTTTCGGTTGATTCTCATCAAGTATTCTGTCTAATCTGTTAGTAATGACCCTTGTGAACAACTTGTAGATGTGGGATAGCAAGCTAATTGGTCTATAATTTCCAATTTCTGATTTATCTCCTTTCTTATGCAGCAAAACTATGATTGCATTATTCCACTGCTTAGGTGTTACACCTTTTCTAATGCACTTTGTGAAGAGCCTTGCCAGTTTTTGTGTTATGTCTCTTCCTCCCAATTTTAACAACTCTACAGTAACTTCATCTTCCCCGGGCTTTCTGATTCTTCATTTTCTTCAATGCATGTTCTACCTCATCAGGAAGAATATTGGGTATGTCGTATGTGTTGCTACTTTGCAATCCATCTTCCCCACTGCTGGTATCATTCCCTCGCTCCTTGTATAATTCTCTATAGTAGTCTTCTGCTATTTGAATTATGCCTTCTCTGCTGTTTATAAGTACACCATCGCTATTCTTCAGTTTCAGTATCATTTGTCTTTCTGTATTACTGCTCATGGCTGCTGATTTAATTCCTTTGTTTTCCCTTAATGCTTGTTCTACTTTTCTTGTGTTAAATCTTCTTATGTCCTCTCTGAGTCTCTTTCTAATGGCTTTGCATAACTCAGTATACTCAATTTTCTCCCTGTCAGTGTTTTTCTTGCTTTTCATTTGTCGTCTTCGGTTCATCATGACAAGTGTTTCTTGACTAATTTTTTCTTCTTTGGATTTCTTTTTCCCTATAGGTTTCTTGGGCTTTATCACTTTCAAAAAGTTGTAATATTCCTCGTCTATATCTTGGTCCTCAGCAGTCTGCAGAAGCTCATACTTGTTCTTAAGTTCCAGTACATACTGCTTTTTTCTCCTCTTCTGTTATCTCAAAGACCTTTGTATTATTTACTCGGGTCAGTTTTTTCCTTTCCTTTCCTACATCTATATCAAGTGTACATCTTACCATTCTGTGATCACTTCCAACATTTACCTTATTCAGGACAGTAACATCATTCACAATATATCTTCTGTTAGTGAGGATGAAGTCGATTTCATTAGTAGTTAATCCATTTGGACTCTTCCATGTCCACTTTCTGTTCACCCTTTTCTTGAAAAAAGTGTTCATTACTGACATTCCTTGGGATTCTGCAAATTGCACAAGTCTTTCACCTCTTTTATTTCTTTCACTAATTCCAAAATTTCCTATAGTTCCTCTTTCTACGCTGTTTTGCCTTTTTCCAACCTTAGCATTGAAGTCCCCCATAATAATAGTGTAGTGGGTTTTCTGCTCATCTAGAAGACTCTCAATTTCAGTGTACATTTCTTCAACCTCTTCATCATCATGGCTCGATGTTGGTGCATAAATCATTATAATCTTTAGCTTGTATCTCTTAGAAATCTTGAGTATTAGTCTTGACACTCTTGGTGATGTACTTTTGAATTCCAAAATGTTGTTTTTAAAATCTTTATGGACCAGAAACCCAACTCCACCTTCACTTCTTTCACTGTTTCCATTGGTGTACAGCAGATTTCCACTTGGTAAACTTATAAGTGATTCATTTCTTCTTCTTGTTTCAGCCAAACCGATGATATTCCAATTCACATTTTCCAATTCCTTTTCCAGCTCTAATATCCTGTCTTCACCGATGAGTGTTCTTACGTTATAACAGGCCAAGTTCATTTTCCGTGCATGGCAGCCTGATCGTACCCAGAGATTCTTAGCACCCTCTGCTTCCACTCTGATCCTCTCGCTGCCATAAGAGGGAGAGTGAAAGCTGCTGGGGACTGAGGGCCATTTGTTTCGTCGTGCTTTCATGTGCTGGAGGGTTTGGTCTTTTCCTCTTCACGCTGACCAGGCGTCTTGAAGAGAACCACTCTACACGTTCGTTGCCACCTAAGTGACGTAACAGGGCTTACCATCGAGAAGGTGTGCATGAGTGGATTTTAGGGAGGCAGGTCAACCGGACTTCTCCTAAATCTTCTGTAATAGAGAGATATTGGATCCATCAGTGTTTTAGGCTGAGTGTCTGATAACACACAGGATACCTGTTCCCCTTTAAGCCCCTTCATTTCATTTATTCATTTATTTCATTTATATATGAAATGAAAAATTCATTTATCATTTCTGAGATGATGTTTACGACCTGCCAATCTTTGTCAGCAATGTGTTTCTTATAGGATAAATATACAAACTATGCAACAGACTTAAATAAAAATTTTTATTAATTTCTTGCTGACATTAGAAGGGCATTCCAATTATGTTACAAAACTTCTACTATTTAACAAATGGTTTTAGTTTACAATATAAGTAAGTATAATAATATTGATTAAAATTTAAGACAATTCATATAATTAAGTCAAAATTTTGTAACCAAAAAAAGACACAAGAAAAATATATACAGTGGATTCCGGTTATTTGGGCCACCAGTTAATCAGAGCAGCCATTTATTTGGGACAAATCTTAAAGAACAGAACCTAATCAAGAAAACAGCCAGGGTTTTCTTCGCTTAATTGGGGCAACATGCCGTTTAATTGGGACAGGAGATTATCCTGTCAAGATTATCCCCTTCCCCCAATGTCTTTGACTGGACCACGTGGTCTAGTCAGAGACAATTATAAGCCTATCCCATAGTAAAGTGAAATAAGTAGGTAGTAAGTGCTGGTCAACACAATCACTGGTTAGTAGAATCAGCCACTTTATAGAAACAAATTTCAAAAAACCAATTCAAATCATTAAAATGCACTACACTTTCATCGTTATCATGTTTGGCTATAAAAATCAAATTTGAACGGCTTTGTAATATTTTTCTAAAGCACATTTCTGGAGGCCACGACCATAAAACAATTAAAACAATTTTCAGTTTCCGGTTTATCCGGCTTTTCTGTTAGTGCAATCTGTTATAAATGGGTAGTAAACTCAATCTTATTGCATTTGCAATAATATCAACAGCTGGAATTCTGTGGGTTTTTACGTTATTATGGTAAAATGTGTTTCCCCTTCACTGAAATCTTCAATAATATAAAAGACAAACAATTAGTTAGCATGTACATATTACAGTATTAATTAAACTCTGTACATAAGCGTACATTTATTTTTATTTTGCTCACCTGTGGAAAATATTCTTCCAATTTTCATGTATCATTTAATTTTGTTAATTGGATAAAAAATGAATAGCAAATGCTTTTGTTAATTGGTAAGGAATAAAGTGTAAATTTGTGCTTTATATCTTTACTTTTATAGCATGTGGATAATATTTCCTCCTATTTTTGCTTATTAGAATCGGCATTTAATAGAATCAGCTTATTAGAATCAGCATTTAATTCAAGTCATTGAATTAAAATTCAATCTGCAAACATAATCACAACAACCGGCACTTACTACATATCGTATAGTGAACAGTACTTTATTATGGAGAGTCTATCGTAACATGATTTGATCATACAGTGAACCAATTGTAAAGCAGGGTCCACTGTATTTTTAACTATTTAGGTGAAACTTTGCATAATTGGAGCAGCCGCTTAATTAGGTCAAAGCACATTAGTCTCAATGTGTTCCAAATAGCCAGAAGCCACTGTATATTAAAAATTTATTAAAAAAAAAGGACACAAAATAAGTATCCAGCACAGGGTAAAAAAAAGAAAAAAAGAAAAAGAAACAACTTACCACCTTATTTGGATATTTGATACAAACAGGCTGGACGGGAACTCCAGGATAAAATGCACCTTCATAAATATTTCATATAATGTTAAATGGCTTACACAAACATTAACAATATATTAAAAGCATTTCTATATTAAAAATATGGTGGGGAAACATTAAATAAACAGGATTGATCAAAATTTTTATAATCAAAATGCAAGGCACAGTCAATTCATTCTTGGGGATTAATTAGAAAGTAATTAGCATTAGTAGAGGCATACGATGCAAGAAAGCAAGCTTATGCAGCATCAGCCAAAAAAAAAAAAAAAAAAACTCTCCCATTTCACCCCTCCATTCATTCCAAATTCCTGTCCAGCTCAGCCTTAAATTTATTTAAGATATCAACTTCCACAACAAAAGATGGAAGTCTGTTCCACCAATCAACCACCCACTGGCTAAAGGCAAATTTCTGCACATCTATTCTATAACTGTCTTTCCTCAATTTTAATCTATGCCCCCTCAGGTTCTAATCTGAGCAAGAGGAAGAATCCCATCAGCATTAAGCTTGCTCAACCCATTCAGCCAATTCAACCAATAAGGCCTTATACACCTCAATCAGATCACCTCGCAGGTGCCTACTTTCCAGGCGCTGCAATTTGCAGAACATAAGCCTTTCTTGGTAAGAGCACCCCTTTGTTCCCCTCACCAATCTTGTTGCCCTTCTTTGGGGTCACTGCCACCCATGTGCAGTACCTTGCATTTGTCAATGTTAAACTTCAACTGCCATTTCTCAGCTCAACGACCCATTCCACTTAACCATCCCTTTATCCTTAGCAGTAACTTGTCCTTAATGCCAAATTTCTCCAGTTTGTACAGCAGTTTTCATGTGCAAGGGTATCAAAAGCCTTCCTGAAATCCAAGTATATGATGTCAAAATTATTTTTTGCATCCAGATCCTTGGTCACTGCATCATAGTAACCTATCAGATAGGTTAGACATGGCTGCCCCTTGACAAATCCCTGCAGTGACTACAATATAATTGCATGCTTGTCCAAATGGTTCCATTACTTTTTTTAACCAGCGATTCCATTATTTCCCTTGGAACAGACATTAAGCGAACAGGTCTGTAATTACTCATCACATCTTTTGAGATGCCTTTATGAACTGGGGATATATTCACACTCCTTCCTTGAATCCAAGGATGCTCTCATAATTATGGCTAAGAGTTGGCTTATCCTCCTTTGCTGCCTCCTTAATATAATGGGGTAGATTCATTCTGCCCCAAGAGCCTTTTTTTATGTCTATTCTCAACAATTTCTCATCCACTTTCCTTTCAGTTATTACAGTCATTTAGCTCCTCATTAGAATTTAATAAACTTCTAGAATCCCCCTCCCATAAAGAATTCCTCATGTGTGAATGTAGATGCAGAATACCTATTCAATTTGTCTGCAACCTGAGCAAGATCATCAACAGTAAACCCACAGACATCAAGTGGCCCAATGTGATTCAAACCCTCTTCTTATATTGTTAATATAAAGCATAGACATTTTTTGCTATTTTCTTTGCATTCTTTGCCAGAGACTTCTCATAATCTGCCTTGGCTAGATTATGAGAAGTCTCTAACCTCCTTTGTGACTTGATTAAAGACTAATTTATATCTATCATAATCTTCTGTGTTGCCCAATAATTGATATACATCTCTGCTACTTGTCATAGTAGTTCATCTGACTTCCATTTAGGCCTAATTTAGACCTTGAACAGTATTTCTTTGTTGGTAGGAAAAAGCTTAGTAGCTTCTAAGGTTACTTTCCTGAATGCTTCCCATTTAGAATTTGCTGTTGGTAACATCATCAGTTGGTCCCACTGCATAGAATTTGGAAACTGTCTGAGACCACTGTAGCCACCCTTAAGAAAGCAAAAACCTTTCCCTTTACCCTTAACAGTAGTTATGCCTTTACTTACATTCCACATTAGTACACTTGTGATCGATGCCACCCAGTAGGTCCTTTACTTGAAGATTCTTAATGCAAGAAGAATCACTGCTGATAACCAGACCAAGAGTACTGGTTCCTCTTGATGCCTCTCTAACATAAGGGAAACAACAAAACACAACAAACCACTCAACACGCTTTTTAAATCTCTGGCCTCCACAGAGTTCTGTGTCACACAAACAGAGTACACAATGTGGAGATGGGGGAACCCCTCGTGCCGTCAGACAACTAACTTTAACTTCTCTACAACTAACACACTTTACTTGCCTCTTTAACATGCTGCTGTAGAAAGCAGCTATCCATGAAATCTACAAAACTTTTGCTAGTGTGTGAGTAACCAATCCACAAATTCCAGCCAACATCTCGAAAGATAAAATCCCACTTTATGGGCCATTCTAATTTAGCATTAGTCGAGGCATATGATGCAAGAAAGCAAGCATCAGCCAAAAGAAAACCCTTCCCATTTCACCCATCTGGACACTCCAAATGTTTGTTTAGTTCAGCCTTTTATTATTATTATTACAGGTGACCCCCGCTTAACGCTGATAGTTCGTTCCGGGAAAACAGAGCGCTAAGTGAATCCGCGCTAAGCGAGCGCCATATTCCCATAAGGTAACATATGTATTTGTGAGTTGCGGTCTATTCCATAGGATATTTTCTAATCAATAATAAATGGTAGTGAAAATATGCACCAATGTCGATTAAAAATATTTAATATTCAAAATTTTGTACATATAAAATATTCTACATTATATACACATATAATTATGAGGTAATTAACTAACGAAAATCATAAATTTATTAATTCGATGGCCCTGTGTTCTCGAGTTTTCGTATCTTTGGACTGAAAAATGTGTCGATTTTGGGTTGTGCTTTGTCCCTCTTCCTCTCATTGTACAACAACATGTAGGGATTCATTTCTTTCTTCAAATTTCTTATTACCTTGGCACTTCGTTCCATGTCAGGGTCGTTCTCCCGGAAATAATCACACATTTTTTCGAAGTGTTCAAAAGCTTCACTAAGTCCTTTTGCAGTCAGCGACTTCATCGGTTCTTCATCTATAGTATCTTGATCATCATCTCCCTCAATAGCAAGCTCTTGTTCTTTTATAATTTCCATTAGTTCTTCATTAGAGAGGCCATCCCGGTCGTTGTCGATCAGCTCTTGTACGATGTCTTCGTTAATTTCGTGTAATCCTGCTTCTTTTCCGAGCTCAACAATTTGTGTTTTAACATTTTCAACGGAATCATCAGGTTCCTGGGAATGCTTTATGCAATTTTTCCAAACTTTCCTCCACACTCCATTCATGGTTTTCTGAGTCACTTCATCCCAGGCACTTGAAATGTTGTAGATGGCGGTTTTAATGTTATAGGATTTCCAAAACTCCTTTAAACTCGGTACATTTTCAGTGTTGATGGCTTTAACAGCTTGGGAAAAGGTGTTCCTTATGTAGTACGCTTTAAATGTGGCAATTACTCCTTGGTCCATTGGTTGGATCAGAGACGTAGTGTTTGGATGCATGTAAAAAACTTTTATGTGATTGTTCAAGTCTTCTAAGCTCTCTTTGCTTGGGTGTCCTGGCGCATTGTCCATGATTAGAATAGCTTTATAACCAATGTTATTTTTTGCAAAATATTTTTCCACTGCAGGACAGAAGAACTCAGCATACCAATCAATGAAAAGTGGTCTGGTTACCCAAGCTTTTTTATTAGCCTTCCAGATGACAGGTAGGTTTGATTTAGCTAAACCTTTAAGAGCCCTTGGATTTTCGGAATGGTGAACTAAAGGGGTTTTAATTTAAAATCCCCCGCAGCGTTACCACCCAACAACAAAGTTAACCGATCCTTCGCCGCTTTGAAGCCTGGCATGTTTTTTTCTTCTTTCGATATGAAACTTCTTTTAGGCATTCGTTTCCAAAAAAGACCTGTTTCATCTATGTTAAAAACTTGTTGAGCAGTATAACATCCCTCTTCAATAATTTTAACAAATTCTTTTTTGAAAGTTTCGGCTCCTTGTTGATCTGCACTTGCAGCTTCTCCCTGTATTGCTACGTTGTGCAGGTTTGATATAGCGCTTTCTAAATCTATCAAACCAGCCCTTACTAGCGTTAAATGGTTCCACATTTTTTTCGGGCTGAGCTTCTTTTAAATCTTCATATAGGCTCTTCACTTTTTCTTTAATAATAATTGAACTTAACGGAATTCTACGTTGAATGTTGTCTTCAATAAAATTATGTAGAAGTTTCTCCATTTCAATCATAATAGCCGGCCTAGCCCTGGTCAATTTAGTTTCCTGCAGGGGAACAGCTGTTTTTCCAGCTGCTAAAATTGATTCTTTATGATTGTTCTTACAGTTGAACCTGCCAGTCCTAAATTATTGCACACATCCACTTGTCTTTGACCGGATCAATTCTCTTCAAAACGTCTAATTTAATTTTCAAACTCAATGTTTTTCTTACCTTTCCAATCTTTGCACCGCATCCAGACATTGTTGCTTTTTCATTGTTATCCACCATAACTCTCTGCAAATGTAACTGCGTTGCACTGATTGTGATATTAAATTAAATCTAGAATTCCTCTGGCAAGTGAGCTGAAGACGGTGACAAATGTTTTATTTATCTGAAAATTTCGATTTTACCGTGCAGTAAAATCAAATGGTTGTTTATTGCACGAAAATACTGTAATAAATTATGGTGTGAGTCATGGAGAATGTTTATGGAATTTACAAAACAGTAAAACAAACAAATTTTATGTACTTCGGGTTACCACAAGGTCAGAGGAGTTCAGAAGACAAGAGAATACTGTACTGTACAAGAAACAGCACTGCATTTAGCACTCATGGGATTGATTGTGTGAAAAACATTTCGCAAGTTATAGTTCCCACAGTAAAACAAAAGAAGAGATAGGGAGTAAATCTATTTTTAGTATCTTTCTATTACAGGTCAGAACAGAAAATGCAGACTTCATAACAGCATATGACACTGGATGGTAAATTTTTTCATCTTGTGTACTAAAAAAGAATTTCTCCCTTGAAACTATCCACACCAAGAAAATAGAGCATATTGAAAGTTTCAATTTTGTACATAGAGTAGAAATTCTAAAAATAATTACTGTAGTTAATTTCATGGTGGCTATTTTCTCCTTTTGCCAAAAAAAAAAAAAAGGCTCAGAACAGACTGGACTGAAGACGGATTTGCCAAAAATTCAATCTGTATGCTAGTAAAATAGCGTTATAGTGAGTTTTGACAGCGTTATAGTCAGATACGGGTTATAATATAAGAACAGTGTTATAGCGAATCAGCGTAAAGTGAACCGCGTTATAACGGGGGCCTGCTGTATTATTATTAGCCATATAGTGCAAGGAAGCCTGAGGCTTATGCTGCACAAGCCAAAAAAAAATTTCTGAATTACCCTGAGAGAGAGAGAGAGAGAGAATAAGAGTCAGAAGTAGAAAGGAAGGGAATCACCAAGAAAGAGAAGAATGATGATATCCAGCTCAGGACCCTGGGTGTGCCAAGCCCATACTCACCAGATGTGAGCCCCTGTCTTAAATTTATTTAAGCTATAAACTTTCACAACAACAGATGGAAGTCAGTTCCAGCACTCAACTACCCACTAGCAAAGGGAAAAATTCTGCACATCTATTCTACAACTGTCTTTTCTCAATTTGAATCTATGCCTCCTCAGGTTCTTAATCTGAGCAAGCAGAAGTATCCCATCGGCATTGAGCCTGCTCAAACCATTCAAGGCGTACACCTCAATCAGATAACCTCACAGTTGCCTAGTCTTCAGATGGTGCAATTTACAGAATTTAAGCCTCTCCTGGTAAGACAACCCTTCTGTTCCTCACACCAATCTTGTTGCCCTTCTCTGCACTTTTTCTAGCAACTCTAGATCATTCTTAAAATAAGGTCTCCAGACCTGTACACAGTACTCAAGGTGTGGCCTAACCATTGCCTTATACAAAGGTATAACCACCTCCTTGTCTCTGCTAGCATAATTCCTATAGATCAGCAGTTGAACCTTTTTTGACTCGAGAACCCCTTTCAACATAATATTTTTAAAGCGAACCACTAAGCCTATATTCTCTGAAATCATATAATATTTATGAATTTTTATTATAAAATATTTCCAGTAGTTTTTATAAATGACATAGCATAATAATAAAAATTATTATTAAGTAACATTTATACTTTGCAAAGCAGTTATTAATCAGTCCAAACTACATTGAACAGAAAACTTGCTTCTTGTTCAATGGTAACCGATCATTCTGGTCTCTTTCCAAAACTATTGGCTGCAATTTTTGCCCATCTTTTCCCAATTCAGTCAAAATCAGATGGTTCTGTTGCCACATCAGCCAAAGATAAAGCTGACCTGCTAGCATCCTATTTTTCTTCCAATTAATGTATTGATGATCTTGGTAAATCACCTCAAACCATTCCCAGTACACTCCATTCAATGCCTCTTGTGGTCTTCCGTCAAAAGGATATCAGAAGGATAGTATTTCTGCACTTGTTTTCAAAACCTGAGCTCCTGAACTTACTTCTGTTCTTTGCCGCTTTTTTCACTTCCTTATTCCAAAGGTATTTTTCCTTTTGCTTGGAAATTTGCTCATATCCAGACAGTTCCTAAAATGGGTGACAAATCCCTCCCATCCAACCATTGCAATTACTTCTACTTTTTCTAAAGTAATGGAGAAATCAATTAATCACCAACTCTTAAATTATCTAGACACATTCCGTCTGATCAATAATCGCCACTATGGGTTCCGTCAGTGTTGATCCACTGGTGATATTCTGGCTTTGTTACCCATCTAGGGACAAATTCAATTGAAGAGTTGGGTGAAACACAAGCAGTTGCTCTTGACATCTCAAAGGCTTTCGTTTGTGTTTGGCCTAAAGGTGTTCTAAATAAGCTTCCATCCTATAGTTTGGCAGCTGTTTTTTTGTAATTGGGTATCCAGTTTTCTCTCTGATCGCTCACTGAGGGTAATGGTAGATGGCTCTCTGTCTTCTAACTTTTCCACTAATGCTGGTGTTCCCCAAGATTCAGTTCTTTCTCCTACTCTTTTCCTCTTGTATATTAATGACCTTCTTCCTTTGACTGGAAATCCTATCCATAGTTTTGCTGATGACAGCACATTGCATTCCACCTTCCAGTTTGGGGAACCTTTCCCTGCTCAAACAGCTTCAACTTCTCGAATATCCACTACCATTTCCTTAAATGCTGCTCTCCAGGTAATTCTGCTCAAATATTTATCTTCAATGACGATCCGGGTTCTAGGCAAGACCTTGGGGATTATCCTGACTTCTAATCTCTCTTGGCATAGAGACCATTACAAATATTGCTTCCTATGCATCTAAAAATCTTGGTTTACTCATTTTCTCTTGGCGTTACTTTTCTTCCAAACTGTTGTTGATTCTGTAGAAATCGCAAATCCGGCTTACTACAGAATATTGTTCCCACATCTGGGGCAGTGCCCCCCAAAACCTCTCTATCTCTCTCAGGCTTCCAGATTCCATTCAGAAGAGGGCAGTTAGGTTAATTAATGTCTCATCTCTAACAAAAAAATTATGATATTAGAGTCACTCATAAATGATTACATCTACCCATATACAGTAAACCCTCGCTATTCGTGGGGGGTTACGTTCCTGAGAAATGTCGCGAATACCGAAAACGCGAATACTGAGTTATGGCTCCCATAGTAATAAAGGGGTTCCGTTCCAAAGTATGAAATATATAAGAAAAACTAGTCTAAAATTTTGTCTATGTATATATTATATGTACCTTCATAATATGACTGTACATGACAGTACATAGTGAAATGCAAGCATATGGCATCGAAATGAAAATAAGAAACAATTTAATATTAAATGTAATATTTATTAGAAATTTCAAACAAATCTTTCAAATCAGCGCCTTTGCTAGCAAAAAAAAAACATCCCGCCAGTGCTATCACCAGTTTCGCTAAAGTATTGATAAAGAAGTTTTGCCTTTTCACGAATGATGAGTGAACTTAACGGAATTTTATTTTGAATTCGGTCTTCTATCCACAGATTTAAAGCTTTTCCATTTTTTTTAAATTTAACATCACGAGTTACAGAGCAAATTTTTGAAGCAATTAGTGCGGTTTCACGGACACTACGGCAGATTTTTTCTTCCGATTTCTTGATTGATCGTACTGTTGACTCATTGATTTTATGTTTTGCCACTGAGGAGACACTTTCACCATTAGAAATTTCGTCTAATAACTCAATTTTATTCGCTAGTGTCATCACCTTCTTTGATATTTTCACATTTCTCTTTTTATTCGTAGCCATATTTTTGTAGGGGTTAGAAAGAACTTGACCACAATAAAGTCACTTTCTTCCGTTAACGCACTCGAAAAAGTCTGTTTTACACTGCAAAACAGTAGAGTTATCATTTTTGTAAGCATATCAATTTATAAATTGATAAATTTATTCAATTTATAAACATATAAATTAAAATCAAACGACGAAACCTTCCATGACTAACACATACTGAACAAGGATTAGCGAGAAACATCCACGCTCCCGATTTTTTCACCCCTCTCCCCCACCCACTGAGCGCTGTTTTGACCGGGAAAGATAATTTTAGCCACGCCCATGTTTATTATGGCGGAAAATATTCACGGCGTTTTAAAATTCACATTTTTTTAGGTTTCATTTTATATTAAATCGGCGATCGCGAATACGCGAAACCGCGAATACAGATACCGCGAATAGCGGGGGTTTACTGTATTTATTGTGTCTGAGACTAACTCAGCCATGGAGTGAAAAAAGCCCATTAAAATTCATCGCGTCATCGATGGGATTCAAACCCAGGTCTTTACCACCTGGTGTGGGGAGGATGGTGATGATACAACTGTGCTACCAGTGCAACAGTCTCATCTCTAACAGAGTCTTCCCACTCTCTGTCTTGTAGACCTTTCTATAGATACTTCCACGGGCAATGTTCTTCTGAATTGGCTTTTATAATTCCAGTTCTCTCTTTCAGAGCAATCCAAACTCGTACTGCAACCAGTCAACATCCTTTTACTGTCCAAGTTCAAACTCACAGAACAAACTTTTCTTCTTCCTCATTTATTCATTCAATTTCCGTTTTCTGGAACAACCCTCCTTCTTATGTATTTCCTGAAAATTACAATCAACAGAAGTTCAAGTCAAATGTCAACAAGTATCTTCTTTCAACATTTCAACCTTCAACCCATAAACGATACTAAATACTATACGTTTAAAAAAAAAAAAAAAAAGGTACCTGTACATAACAATATTCCTTGAGAATCAAAAAAAAATTTAGTATGGAAAACACATTTATTTAACATGATATACTGTAAGATAGTAAACTAATTATAAGGAAATGTGGGAGATGTAGTTTTTTATTTTTGCAAATCTTTACTTTTAATTTAATTTTAATTTACTTTATTGTTTATTATTAGTTATATTTTGTAGTTTAGAATAATATACCTATGTAAATTTAAGCAGACACCATTATAGAATTTTTAGTGCAAACCCCCCTGGAGCACTTTTGTGAACCCATAAGGGATTCGCCAACCACCAGCTGGGAACCGCTGCTATAGATCATTGACAAAACTCCATGACCTGCTCTAGCAGCCCATCTGCACTGCTCAGAGTTTCATATCCACAATTAACCACAGGTCTTTTTCATTCTCCACCTACCTGAGTGTAGTACCACACAGTTGGTATGTTTCTCTAGGGTTACTGCTACCCATATGCAGTACTTTGCATTTGTCAATATTAAATTTCAGTTGCCACTTCTCAGCCCATCCACTTAATTTTTCTAGATCCTGTTGCAATAGCATACCGTCTTTACTAACATTAACAACCCTGCCAATCTTTGTATCATGTGCAAACTTGGACATTAAGACTGATATACCTTCATTGATATGATTATTAAATACACAAAACAACAATGGGCCCAACACTGAACCCTGGGGGGCCTCCACTAATAACATTAGTCCACATAGAGCAGTGACCATTTATTACCACTCTCTGCCATCTACCACTCAACCATCCGTTTATTCATTGCAGCAACTTGCCATTAGGGAATAATTTCGACATTGTTTATTTAGATTTCAGCAAAGCTTTTGACTCAGTCCCACATGAGCGGTTGCTTTATAAGCTGGAACAGGTTGGAATCACTGGAAAAATCCTTAGATGGATAGAAGGATGGCTTCAGGGCAGGAGGCAGAGGGTTGTGATAAATGGCTATTCCTCAGATTGGGTTGATGTAAGAAGTGGGGTTCCCCAAGGATCAGTATTAGGACCACTGTTGTTTTTAATTTTCATAAACGACATTGATGAAGGGATAGAGGGCGTGATGTCTAAATTTGCAGATGATGTTAAAATTGGTAGAGTAGTTAATGATCACTGTCAAGCTGAGCTTCTTCAGAGAGACCTAGATAGACTTCAAGAATGGTCAGAAAAATGGCAGCTGTGCTTTAATCCAACAAAGTGTAAGGTATTACACCTGGGAAACAGTAATCCCAAAATAACTTATTCACTTGGTGGAGTTCAACTAAACCCAGTACTGGAGGAAAGGGACTTGGGTGTTACGATACGGTCAGACATGAAATTCTCTGAGCATTGTAAACAGGTTGCAAGGAAGGCCCATGGTGTCCTATCGATGATCTATCGAACTTTTGCAAGTAGAGATAGGGACGTGATAATCCCATTATATAAGGCCTATGTTAGACCACACTTGGAATACTGTGTTCAAGTATGGAGACCGCACCTAAAGAAAGACATCGAGCTTCTTGAAAGGGTGCAAAGAAGGGTAACTCGCCTGGTGAGATCGGCAAAAGGGCGTCCGTATGAAGAAAGACTTCGAATATGTGGGTTGCAGAGTTTGGAAACTAGACACCTTTGATTGAGGTGTTTAAGGCTCTGAGAGGCATCAGTAAAATGAATGAGGACAAAATTTTCAAGGTTATAAATGATGCTAGAACTAGGGGACATAAATTCAAGTTACGCGGGGAAATGTTTAGATTGGACTGTAGGAAGTTTTATTTTAGCCAGCGAGTTATAAATTACTGGAATAAGTTGCCTTCATGGGTGGTAGAGGCCGACAGTTTGGGGAAATTCAAAGGTCATCTGGATAGTACTTTCGGGTAAGGGAAGCGCATAGGATGATAGGATTAATTTCCTTTTTATTTAATTTTTAATTTCATTTTTATTTAATTTTTAATTTCATTTTATTATTTTTATTTATTTATTAATTATTATTATTTATTTATTTATTTAATTTTTGTTTTTATCATTGTTTTGTTCGGATTTTTTTTTTTTTTTTTTTTTTTTTTGGCTGGTGCAGCATAAGCCATAGGCTTTCCTGCACCATACGGCCGTTACTAATACTAATACTAATACTAATTAATACAACCATTCCAATTTGTACAGCAGTCTTCTATGTGCAGCAGTATCAAAAGCTTTCCTGAAATCCAAGTATATGATATCAAAATTATTTTTTGCATCCAGTTCCTTTGTGACCACATCGTAGTATCCAATCAAATTGGTCAGACAAAACTTCCCTTAAGAAACCCATGCTGTGCCTGAACTATTACTGCACCCTTGTCTATGTGATTTTGCATCATTTCTTTAACCAGTGACTCCACTGCTTTCCCTAGAATGAAAGTTAACCTAACTGGTCTATAATTATTTGTGTCACCCTTTAAATGTCCTTTGTGAATTCGGGATACATCTGCACACCTCCAGTCCATGGGGAACCTTCCCTGAGCCCAAGGAAGCTCTCATAATTATGGCTAAGGATTTGCTTACTTCCTTTGCTGCCTCCTTTAATATTACTGGATAGATCCCGTCCAACCCAGGTGCCTTTTTTATGTTTAACTTCAAGTTCTCCTCCACTTTGCTCTCAGTTATTACAAAATCACTTATCTCACTTCTGGCACTCCCCTCATTGAATAACTCCTCATTTGACAATGTAGATGCAAAATACTCATTCAGTTTATCAGCTACCTGAGCATAATCATCAATAGTTAACCCATCTATGTTAAGTAGTCCAATCTGATTTATCCCTTTCCTTCTAGAGTTTACATAAGTAAAGAACTCTTCGCTGTTTTTCTTTGCATCCTTTGTCAAAGATTTCTCATAATCTGCATTCGCCTGCCTCCTTTGTGACTTCATTACAGACTAGTTTATTTCTGCCTTAGGCTTCTGTGTCACCTGATACTTTATATGCATCCCATCCATTTTTCTTCTCTGCCACGAGCCTCATCAGTTCATCTGATATCCGTTTAGGTCTAAACCTTGAACAGTATTTCTTATTTGGAAGGAAAAGTCTAGTAGCTTTCAAAATAAGTCCCTTAAGGCTTCCTAAGGGCTTCATATCCACAATTACCCCAAGGTCTTTTTCATTCTCCACCTACCTGAGCCAACGTTGGCAAAGTCATCAGTTGATCCCACTGTACAGAATTTAAAAACTGTTTGAGACCCCTGTAGTCACCTTTACGAAAGCAATAGCCCTTCCCTTTAGCCTTGATGGTAGTTACATCTTTAAGTAATTCCCACGTCAGTACATTGTGATCACTGTCACCCAGTGGTTCTTTCATCTGCAAATTCTTAATCCATGAATAATCACTGCTGATAATCAGATCAAGAATATTACTCCCTCTGGTTGCTTCTCTAATATGTTGCTGTAGAAAACAGTCATCCAATAAATCCACAAAAGTCTTGCTAATGTGCGAGTGACTAACCCCTCAATTTCAGTCGATATCTGGATAGTTAATATCCCTCATTATAAGACATTCTGATTTACTGGTCACTATTTCTCTGCTGTTTGTTTGTTTGTTATTTGGTTTTTTAGGAGCATTAGCAACTAAGGCCACATTGCTCTGGGGATATGTGGTGATCATTCCCTGACCTTTCCGCATCCTCTGTATTTGGTGGTGATGGGCTCGAACCCCGGTCTAATCAAAAATTGTGTGCTACGCACAGCTGCTCCTTCCCACCTAGCTACGGAGACACTATTTCTCTGCACAACTGCTCATTATACTCATCAGGTTCATTAGGCCTATAACACACACCTACTCTCATTTTCCTTTCCCAGTGCTTATGTCACACCAAACAGGCTCAACATTGCAATTTCCACCAATGTCAATTGGACGCACCTCCTTAGATTTTATGTGTTTCTTAACTAACAGCATAACTCCTCCTCCCTTCCTGTCCTGTCTCTCCTTTCTGTTTGGGGAGTACACATTGTACTCCCCAAATTCCAATTCTGCACTGCTTATATCTGTGGAATTTGATTGTGAATTGTATATTTGTGAATTGGAATTTGGGGAGTACACATTGTACTCCCCAAATTCCAATTCTGCACTACTTATATCTGTGTGACACCACATCTCTGATATCCCAACAATATCTGCCTTTGATGTCTTGACTAGCACTTCATGCTCATCAAATTTATTAACTATACTCCTAGCATTGGTGTACATGCACCTGTTTCCACTCTTAGTTACCCCTACCACAGATCATGTATTTAATTGTTCCACTTATGACACCCAGCAGTCCTGGAAATCTCCATTGCCTTTCTTTCGAGGCTGCTGCTCATTCTAATAGAAACAGTGCAAGAAGGAAGTGCATGGAAGAGCTTGGAGTCTAAAAATTCTTTTATTTTGTGTTGGGGGGGTCCCCACAAACATGAATAGAAGCACTATGTCAATGATATATTCACCATTATAGAGGGAGCGAAAAGAATGAAGTTGTCAATTTTCCTACTGAATTTTCTTTTTTCATTTGGTTTACTCTAGAGAGGAGCAGGTAGAGGGCATTCTCCCTCTCCTTATGTGTTTGTTTATAAAGTTAGCAATTTATACACACAATACAGCACAAGCTACTACCCACAAAGATAGCACAAAGCCTTATTGGACAGGATTTTGTCTCACTACAGCACTTCATACGGTAGACTGGAAGAGTTTGGACATGTTACAGATCTGAAATTGTGACTTCCACCAAAGTATAAGTATGTTGGGGGGGAAGCAGGCAGAAATATTCACAACCTGGCCACTGCTATTATTTCTTACTAACTGAGCTTAAGACTTCAAACCTGTCAAATTTGATGTGTGCAGCTGCTGGGGCAGAAACTGCACATAGCTATCAATTTTTCGAGGGTAAAGTAACCTAGCAATTAAGAATACAAATGGAATGACATATGAGATCCAATGACTGGACTGTGGGGAGAAATCAGCACAAAGATTTAAAGTTGCATGGAGGAATATGTTACAGCACTAAACTTGATTATGGGAGATCTGCTGTGGCCAAGCACTTTTGGGAGGAGATTAACTAAATACTCCTATGCCGTTTCCCAGTATTCATCCATGTGTGAAAGATAATTCCCAAGATTCTTTGTAATAAGTACCTAACCATGATCCTTCTGTGTTTTTAAGGATTTACTGCCTTTGTAATTTTTACTGTTGGCAAAGGAAGCAGTTGCCTTTGAAAGTTTCAGTGCATTTTAGTACTATTTTATTTTATAATTTTTAACTCCATAATTTTATCACTTTTAACTTAATCATTTTATCAGTGAATTGCAATTTATTTCATATTATTTTAAATATACAGTAGTGACGAAAATCAGAAGTTCAATAATTTGAAACATCAACAATCCAAATGACCAGCATTTCTTTATTTTTTATGCTGGTGCAATAAAATAATTACAGAAGCAATGGTTACTGTGGTTACCTTGGCGAACTGAATTTTGATTCTATTAAACAGCAATTCTAATAAGCAAAAATCGGAGGAATATTATTTACAGACTATAAAAATGAAGATATAAAGCACAAATTTACACTTTTATTATCTTACCAATTAACAAAATTTAATGATATGTGAAAATCTACAAACAAACTGAATGCTGTCCAACTTAACTAATCTTGCTGAAAAGAGTGAGGAATCTTCCAGCAAAGAAACAAAGTTCGAAAATGGCGCAGCAAAAAATAAGTAATTATTTTCGTTAAACAACATTATGGAATTCAAAAGTACATCACCAAGGGCGTCAAGACTATTACTGAGGATTTCTAAGAGGTACAAGCTAAAGGTAATAATGATTTATGCACCAACATCGAGCCACGATGATGAAGAGGTTGAAGAAATGTACACCGAAATTGAGAATGTTCTGGATGAGCAGAAAACCTACTACACTATCATTATGGGGGGGGGGGGACTTCAATGCTAAGGTTGGAAAGAGGCAAAACAGTTCAGAAAGGGGAACTATAGGAATATTTGAAATTGGTGAAAGAAATGAAAGAGATGAAAGACTTGTGGAATTTGCAGAATCACGAGGATTGTCAGTAATGAACACTTTTTTTTCAAGAAAAAGGTGAACAGAAAGTGGACATGGAAGAGCCCAAATGGATTAACAACCAATGAAATCTGAATAAATAAATTTGTTTTATTTTTTGTTTTATTACTAAATAAATTTGATTAATTTCAGGTATCGCTCAAAGCATCAAAGGCAGATATTGTTGGGATATCAGAGACATGGTGTCACACAGATATAAGGAATGCAGAACTGGAATTTGGGGAGTACAACGTTTACAGAAGGGATAGACAAGATAAGAAGGGTTATCTATTAGTTAAGAAACACAAAATCCAAGGAAGTGAAGCCAATCGACATCACTGGACAGTGCAGTGTCGAGTCAGTTTGGTGTGACACAAGCATTGGGAGATCAAAATTGAGGGCAGGAGTGTACTATAGGCCTAATGACTCTGATGAGTATAATAAGAAACTGTACAGGGAAATAGAGTGTGGTAGTAAATCAGAGAGTCTTATAATGGGGGATTTTAATATCCCAGATATTAACTGGAATTTGTGGGTTGGTCACTCACACACTAGCAAGACTTGTGTGAATTTATTGGATGATAGTTTTCTACATCAGCATGTTTGGGAGGCAACTAGAGGGAGTAATACTCTTGATTTGATTATCAGTAGTAATTCTTCATGCATTAAGAATTTGCAGATAAAGGAACCACTAGGTGGAAGTGATCACATTGTGCTGAAGTGGGATTTACTCAAAGAGGTAACTACCATTAGAGGTAAAGGGAAGGGTTATTGCTTTCGTAAAGGCAACTACAATGGTCTGAGACAATATTTAAATTCTATACAGTGGGACCAACTGATGATGTTACCAACGGCAAATATAAAATGGGAAGCATTCAAAGAACTTATCTTGGAAGCTACTAGGCTTTACATACCAACTAAGAAATATATTTCAAGGTTTAGGCCTAAATGGATGTCAGATGAACTAATGAGACATATGGCAGAGAAGAAAAATGCATGGGATACATATAAATTAACACTTGACACAGAAGCCTACGATAGATATAAGCTGGTCTGTAACCAAGTCACAAAGGAGGTTAGGCAGGCAAAGGCAGATTACAAGATGTCTTTGGCAAGGGATGCAAAGAAAAACAGCAAAGAGTTCTTTACTTATGTAAACTCTAGAAGGAAGGAGATGAATCAGATTGGTCCACTTGATATCGATGGGTCAACTGTTGATGATCCTGCTCAGGTAGCTAACAAACTAAATGAATATTTTGCATCGACATTCACACATGAGGAGTTATTCAGCGAGGGGAATGCCAGAGGTGTATTCAACTCTGGCAGTAAGCTAGAGAATCTTGTAATCTCTGAGAGTAAAGTGGAGGAGAAATTGTTGAAGATAAACACAAGAAAGGCACCTGGGGTGGATGGGATCTATCCAGTTATATTAAAGGAGGCAGCAAAGGAAGTAAGCAAACCCTTAGCCATAATTATGAGAGCTTCCTTGGACTCAGGGAAGGAACCCATGGACTGGAGATGTGCGAATGTGACCCCAATTAACAAAGGAGGATCAAAGGCTGACACAAGTAATTATAGACCTGTGAGTTTAATTTCTGTTCCCGGAAAATTAATGGAGGCACTGGTTAAAGAAGCACTGCAGGATCATCTAGACAAGACTTCAGTTATAGCTTGGATACAGCATGGTTTTTTAAGGGATAGTCTTGTCTGACCAGTTTGATTGGATACTACGATGTGGTCACAAAGGAACTGGATGCAGGGAATAACTTTGATATTATATACTTGGATCTTAGAAAGGCTTTTGATACTGTTGCACATGGAAGACTGCTGCACAAATTGGAGCAGTGTGGCATTGGAGGCAAATTGCTGCTAGGGATAAAGGGGTGGTTGAGGGGGAGAAGACAGAGTGGTAATCAATGGACACTGCTCATCATGGACTAATGTTATTAGTGGAGTCCCTCAGGGTTCAGTATTGGGTCCATTATTGTTTTCTGTATTTATAAATGATATTAATGATGGTATATCAAGCTTAATGTCCAAGTTTGTAGACGATACGAAGGTTGGCAGGGTTGTTAAGGACACTACTGACACTATGGTGCTACAACAGGATCTGGAAAGGTTGAGCAGATGGGCTGAGAGGTGGGAAATGAAGTTTAACATTGACAAATGTAAAGTACTACATATGGGAAACAGCAACCCCAGAGCAACGTATCAACTCTGTGGTACTACACTGACAGTGGTAGAGAATGAAAAGGACTTGGGGGTGGTTGTGCAGGCAGATATGAAGTTCTCTGAGCAGTGCAGACGAGCTGCAAGAGTAGCTCATGGAGTATTGTCAATGATATACAGGAATTTTTCCAGCAGGGATAAGGAGGTGATTATTCCATTGTATAAGGCGATGGTCAGGTCACACCTAGAGTACTGTATACAGGTCTGGAGGCCTCATTTCAAGAAGGATGTAGAGCTGCTGGAACGAGTACAGAGAAGGGCAACAAGATTAGTGAATGGAACAAAGGGGTGCTCTTACGAAGAAAGGCTTAAGTTTTGCAAATTACAGTGTCTGGAGACTAGGCACCAGCGAGGTGATCTGATAGAGGTGTATAAAGCCTTGAATGGTTTAAGCATGCTCAATGCTGATGGGATTCTTCCTCTAGCTCAGAAAAATCACCTGAGAGGGCATAAGTTCAAATTGAGGAAAGAGAGATGTAGGATAGACGTGCGGAGATTTGCCTTTAGCCAGCGGGTGTTTAGTTGGTGGAATAGACTTCCATCCCTTATCGTGGAAGTTGATAGCCTAAATAAGTTTAAGACTCAGTTGGACAGGTATTTCGAACGAACAGAGGGGTGAAATGGAAGTGGTTATTTATTTTTTTTTTATTTATTTATTTTTTTTTTTTTTGGCTGACGCTGCATAATCTTGCTTTCTTGCATCAAATGCCTCTACTAATGCTAATTCTAATACGTGGGAAAAAAGTATTGATGAAGGCGGCTATTCAACGCAGCAAATTTGTAACGTCGACAAGACTGCTCTTGTATTGGAAAAAAATGCCAAATCGAACATACATTGCCAAAGAGGAAAATACAATACCAGGTTTCAAGGCATCAAAAGATAGTGCCACGCTCTTGCTTCGGGCTAATGCAGCAAAAGATTACAGATTAAAACCACTGCTTGTGCACCATTCTGGAAATCCTCATGCATTTAAGGGCATCATTAAAGCCATCCTACCCTTGCATTTCCAATCGAACCATAGAGCTGGATAATAATATCTCTCTTTGAGGATTGGTTTAAATGCTGCTTCATTCCCGAAGTTGAAAAATATCGTAAAGACAACGACGTTTCTTTCAAGATTTTGTTTCTATTAGATAATGCTCCTGGACATCCTGTGCATCTAGATTTCAATTCGAACATGAGATTCTTATTTCTACTTCCAAACACGACTTCACTCATCCAACTTATGGATCAGGGTGTTATTTCGAATTTAAAAGCATACTATTTACACAAAGTTGCTCAGGCATTGTCTGCCGTAGACGATGAGAAAAATTTTTGTTCACAGACTATTGTAAATCTTACAATATTTACCACACCATCTTAAACATTAATAAGGCCTTGGTAGAAATTACTAAAAGTTGTTTAAATGGTGTGTGGAAGAAAATATGCCCATGGCACGTAAAAGGCTTCAAAAGATTTGAAAAAGACAAATCATATGAAGAGGTTACAGATAAGATTGTAAAGGTTGCAGAGCCTACTTCAGTTGGAGGTTGATGCCAAAGACGTGGAGTTAATAGAGGAAGAAGAGAAGGAATTATCTAACGAAGAACTTATTGACTTGCAGGCAGCGATAGTGAAAGAAGAAAATGCTGACGAAGCTAAAGATGAACCAAAATTGAGCAAGAAGCTCATAACAAGAGAGATGGCAATGGTATTTCATGAAATTGCATCGGCAATCAATGGTGAAGTTTGTGAAGATGGATCCTGACAGCGAACGATTCTTAAAAGTTAACAGAGGAGTGAATAATATGCTTGCTTGCTACAAAGAAATCTATGATAAAAAGAAAAAAGCCACTGTCCAGTCATCCATTAATATGTTCTTTTGTAAGGTTGAGCGGCCGACTCCTCCTAAATCTAAACAGCGTCATACTTATCAGCTGAAGACGTCAATTCTGGCAACGATGCTCGACAGGTAAAACTTACTGACGTTATGCCTGTCTCCTCTCTTTTTTGTAATTTTATAATTTTGAAATATTTTTAAATTGCACGCTTTTGTAATTTTTCCTGCACACGACATAAAAAATTGAATAAATACAATAAATAATTATATTTACATGTTTGTCGAACATTTATTTTTTGATTCAATCAATTCAGTAAAACGGTTGCGAGTGCTGCACAAGAATGGGAGAAATTCCAACTTATGTAAAATCCGACTTATGTAGTGTTCCACGGAACACAACCCTTACATAAGTCGGGAATTCCTGTATTCAGAAATGCACTGCAGCAGTGGATGCTAAACCAGACGATGCAGAGGCATTTCAGTGGTACAGTACTTCAAAATTAAAAAAAGTGGAAAAACCAAAACAGAAGATGCACACTGAAACCTAGGTTACAAAAGTGTTGAATAAAGCAACATCAAACAAGCTTAAGGAAGATACTGATGTCACTGATTCCATATCATTCTTTTCAACAACGTCACATCATTCTTCTTCTTCATGTAGTTCACCACAAAGTTTCATACCAAGCAAGGAAATTTTCAATAATAAACTTGTCTAGTCCCTCAACCTCGAATGAAGTAATCTTAAATAATGATCAACCAGCAGGTCAAATCCAATAATATTTCAGTAATGTCACATTATCTGAATAATTTTCAGTTAAAGAAATTGTATTTTTTTTATGGCTTCATGCTTGAAATTGAAAACCAAATTAATTTTGTTTGTATTCATTAAGAATGAATATAGAAATGGATATAGGAATGAATATAGGAATGAATTATAGAAATACAATTTCTATAATTAATTTGGTATGAATTAAAAAATTAATTCATACCAAATTAATTTTGTTTGTATTTCTATAATTCATTAGGTAATTAATTTAATAACTTGTGCAATTAATGTAAAGCTATCTAATAAATAATCAATTTTATTTTTATTGCTGAATTTTCATTACCTTCATAAATTGTTCTGGACTTTTCTGGAATGATATGACTCAATGACTGTGCAGAAATTCCAGTGATGAACTTAAGACATTCATGACACCTTCCAGTGGCTAGAAACATAAAGTTGCAACAAGACAATCTTCAGATAGTATTCAATTTCTCGTTGTAGTGTCTTCTTTCAATTTTATTAGAGTGCACCTATCAATTTTATTAGAGTGCATCAAAAGAATCTGGATGCATTCTGAAGTAGTCAGCAAAATCTGTGGGCTGATTCAGTCTCAATCCTTGAAGAAGTTACATATTACTAAACCCCTCTCTCTCTCTCTCTCTCTCTCTCTCTCTCTCTCTCTCTCTCTCTCTCTCTCTCTCTCTCTCTCTGTCGAAGCTAATTATTAATCCAAATGCATATTTTCTTCTTCTTTTTGAATAGAAACTCACTGGCTATACAGCAATCTGCCTTTTGCAGTTTCCTAAGACAGCAATCTGCTTTTTCCAGTTAACTATGTTCCTCGTGTTCTAGGTTTAAAACTAACCACTAGATATATTAAAATTTAAAAACAATTTAAAGATAATTTACATATTCTTGAAGAAGTTGCATCTTTTCCTCTTCTTTTTGAATAAAACCTCACTGGTTATACCTAAGACAGTAATCTGCTTTTTTTTGGTTCATCATTAAGTTATTTAACAGTATTAGGGTTCCTGTTGTTCTAAGTTTAAACTAACCACTAAGTAATTTTTCTCAGAATTTAATAATAAACAGTGGAGAGTCTAAATCGTAATAATAATAACATACCAAAAATCATATAAGACACATGAGTTTATAATACCAGTGACTGGATTTCAATCTTGAAAGATAAAGTAAAATGATAAACTGAAGGAAAAACGCGAGGAATGCCAAACATTACTACCAAATTCAATTATGAATGGAAAAAATTAAGGGAAAAGTAAAATGTTAGTGTGCTTTGAAAGGATTATTTTCATTTCACTTAAAGAGAGGAAAGAATGTGGGGGATAATGTGTGAGAAAAGATGACGAAGAACTCCTTATGGGTAACAGTGGTTTTATAATCCCTTTGTCTTTTTGGAAGGAAAGAGGGAAAGGACAAAAATGACATGAAAGATAGTCTGTCTATGGGCTGTAATAGCAAATACAATACATAAAATCAGGCTATACTCAAAAAAATTTCTTAAATAATAAACAGATTTCACCCTCTCAAACAATAAACAAAAAAACCCTGCCTCAGTTTATGTCACAATATGTTTAATTTTTATACACTAAATTCTGTAATGTATTTTTTATCCATTACAGAATAATCCACAATGAACAACCATAAAGTAAACATACTTATTATTTGCTTTAAGTGACAACAAACACCCACTAAAATATTAACCCTCTACGAAATAATTTAAATAGAATAAATTACTTACTCCTTTCAAAACATGAATAAATATTTATATTTCTAACAGAAATGCATTACCTGGCTTAAAGGATATTAGGCAGGAACGGTTTGTGCAAGTGCCTTCAGGAAAAATTAATATCTGGTCCCAGTCTTCTTGTCCCATTGTTCTTGCCATTATCTCATGTACAGTATTCTGTCGAGACAGAGGATCACTCCTTTTAACATATATAGGTTGTGTATAATTAATGAGAGCTGTAAAAAAGATAACAAAACTTAAAAAAAGAGGTAAACATTTCTAAATACACAAAAACCAAAAAAAAATTAGTTGAATATAAACTTAATTTTTTTATAAATTAGATGATAAGAAGTTACACTTGGAATCTAAACAACACAGGATAAAGCAGCAATTCATTATAACAACAAAAAGTATGGACTGGAATGTTTTGATCCTACCCTATATGGTTCTGATCACAAACTATAAAAATATTGCACTAACTTATCCAGTACTTCATAGTACTATATAAATAGTGAAGGTGTAAAAAATGAAGGCTGTTTCCACATTGACTAAAAATAGTTATAAAACATTAAAAATCTCAAACAAGTAAAAAACAAAAGTAAAAAAATGCAGCTTATTTACAATATAAAAAGATACAACAGAAATTTATGAAATTATTCTAAGTTCAAAAGAAATGAAAAATAAAAAAAATAATAATAAATAAATAAAGCTAATTAATATAATTATTTGAAACGTAAATTTTAGCTCAACGTTATTAACAATACACATTTCAGAGCCATCTGGTTATAGCACTAAAATTTATGCCCACTCGTGTGTAGTTTCAGCAAGAGGAAGAACATAATTCGCATTCAGCCTACTCAATCCATTCAAGGCCTAAAACATCTCAATCTGATCAACCTGTGGGTGCCTAGTCTCCAGAAGATGCAATTTACAGAACTAAAGCCTTTCTAGATAAGAGTACCTTTTTATTCCCTTCACCAAGATGGCTACACTTCTCTCTACTCATTCCAGCAGCTCTACATCCTTCCTAAAATGAGGCCTCAGACCAATATGCAGTACTCAAGGTGTGGCCTGACCACTGCCTGATTCGTTCTAAGAAACTGAACATTGGAAATTAGGAAAAAAAAAAAAAAAAAAAAGTATTTAATCAACAGTGTAAGTGCTACAATGTATTTCCACAAGAAGACTAACCTTATTGGAGGAGTGCCTTGGTGAGAAACCTTTGCTTTTCTTTTGGGATTTACGCCAGATACTAGCGTTATTCTCTGTTTTCATTTGTTTGCGAGACTGTATGGTCACCATGCGGCTCGCGAAGGGAAAATAGAGAAGTGCTCCGGTATAACGCGGCTGCCGCGCTAGGATCTGGCCCTTGACTGGGGAAGGATCCCGATCCCCCAAATAGTGTGTACCCTGGGCTGAACGAGAGCCCCAACTTTCTTGCGACTGAGTTAACCTTTAATTACAAACTATGCGTTCAGTGACTGCCCTCCCCCCCCCTCTCTGCCATAAACTTTCATGGTGAAGTGGAACTTCTCTCTCGTGCATTTCCCAACTTTTTTGATCTTTTCATCTGACCATCATCTTTAGCGTCCTCAGAAACCGCTAAGGAAAAATTTCCCATCATCCTAGGGGAATTTCTACCCTCGGCTGTTTCCCCCCATGTGTTTCGGTGGGGGAAGGAAAAACACACACATAGTAGTATACTTCTCCAAATTAACGTACGGACTCGTGTGAGGCATCTTTCAGCGACTCCCGAAGAGACCTGTGTAGGAAAACAGCAGCACCTCGATAAACCAGAAAATTTCGATTATCTGGAAAACAAATAAAATGCATGAAAACGACATGGAAGTCATTGAGATTGGTACCCTCAGCCAAACTGAAGAGAAACAGGAAGAGGCCGAGGATCATAGACCAATTGCCAAAAGAAAAAACAAAAATGGAACAGTACCAAAATCTGACCGGAAAACCCGGAGCACCAGCCAAATAAAGGATCAGCATGACCACCCAGGAGGGACAGATGACCAACCCAAGCCTTCAGAAAATGCTAAACTCAATCCAACACTACCAAAGGGAACCATTCCAGAGCAAACATTACTGCTGCGAACGGCCTTAGAAAATCTGATGAAGGAAAACTGCAGCAAAATAACATCCGTATTACGAGCAGAAATCGTACACCAATGGAATAAACTTGAAGCCATCTTAATGAACACATTCGGCCAACTACAGAAGGCAGAGGCAATATTGGAAGCACGAAACATGGATGGAGACAAACAAATGCTACAGCGCGCTCAGTCGTATGCACAAGCGCTGAGGACACCAGCAAGTGACTCGATAGTGGCCGGCAAAGCACCCGAACTCGAAAGAAAGATCCTACCTAAACAACCACACTTAGTGGTCCTACGACCAACAAAACCCCACGACAACCAGTCCAGTGAACAACTCAAATCCTAAATAATGACTAACCTAAACGAAGAATTTAAAACAACAAGAATAAAGGCCGTAAGGAAAACAAGGAATGTCGGACTACTGATAGAAACGGAAACAAGAGAGGAAGCACAAAGAATAATAGAAAATCCGAAAATACCTGAACTAGGACTAACCGCTGCTGCGCCCAAAAACCGAGGCCCTTCAATCGTAATATATGACCTGGCCAAAGACCTTACCCCAGATCACCTATCAGAGGAGCTATTCCAAAGAAATCTACAGGCCATTTTTCCGGACAGGAATAAGGAAGACCTAGTGACGCCCAAGTACATAACCAAGTCAAGAGACGGAAGCCGCCAAAACTGGGTTGTCGAGCTCGCGCCCATGGCATGGAGGGCTTTAAGCACCCAGAACAGAATCTATGTTAACTGGGGCAGTCACCGCTTTCGGGAGCATGTGACTGTGCCCAAATGCTACAGGTGCTGCAAATTTGGGCATACAACCCACACATGCACCCAGACAATTCCCACGTGCGGGCATTGTTCGGCAAAAGGTCACACCTTCCGTGACTGCCCAAACAAAAACACCGACCCAACCTGTGCAAACTGCAAGAGTTTAAAGTTAGATAGCGCGCATTCAATCAGAGATGGTCAATGTCCTACATACCTGAAAGCAAAGAGTTTATTCCAATCAAGACTCAACTATGGGAACACATCCTAAAAAATATAACATCACAGAGGTTAAATTCATGCAGATAAATGCACATAGAGCCAAGGCGGTCGCCGACCAAATCCGCAAGAAGGCGGAAGAAGAAAACATTGATGTAGTAATATTACAAGAACCATATGTACATATGAAGGCTGTCAGGGGCTATCCCATAACATACAAAGTAGTCCAAACGGGGGATGACACCCCATGGGCAGCGATTTTGGTAAGAAACCCAGATATAACGGTGACCAAAATCACTCAGCTATGCACATCTTGGGCCGCATGTGCCCAACTCACTACGGCCTTGGGCGCGTTTTATGTCATAGCCCTTTACTGCCGTCCGGGTGAGGACATCGACTTCGCAGTAAGGTACCTAAGTCTGGCTAGTGATATGCTCCCAAATGCAAAAATCATCGTGGGAGCAGACGTTAACTGCCGGTCGCCAATGTGGCACAGCCATACTCCAGATAGACAGGGTACCAGAAACGGGACTAAGTTGGAAGAGTTCCTGGCAACCTCAACACTAACTGTACTAAACTTACCCAACAATCTGCCTACATTCTGCAACACATTATGGGAGGCCACTATAGACGTTACCATGGCAACGAGGAATGCTGCCAACAACATTTCCAAATGGACCGTCCGTGAGGCTTGGACAACGTCTGATCATCGCGCCATTACGTTCAGTCTAAACAAATCACTGGCCACAGTACCTGTGAACAGACAAACTGCCCATAGATATGCCATAGCAAAGGCAGACTGGGAACTCTTCCAGACCACCCTACGGAATAGCATACAACAACGACAGAGAGAACTCCAACGTATCGAGGACCCAAGAATCCTCCAAATTAAAACGACCGAAATCATAAAACAAGCCAGCGACACAGCCATCAGGAAGAAAAATCCAACACCAGGGAAAGTGCCCTGGTGGAATCAAAACCTCCAGCGACTCAGGAAGGAGGCACAGGAAAGAAGAAAGGCCTTCCAGCGAGCCAGACGCTCCTGGCCGATGGCGGAAATTGAAACCCTACGACAGAGCTACAAAGAGGCAAGAAACACCTATACAGCACAAATTAGAGAAAGCAAAAACCAATCCTGGGAGCGCCTGGTCTCCACCACTGGAAACAAGGACCCTTGGGGACTTGTATACAAGATCGTCACCAACAAACTTCCCAGAGGGGAAGTAGTTGAAGCCACTAAAACACCTGAAGGAAACTTGACTATCACTTGGGAACACACCATCAACAATATCCTTGACGCTGCCTTTCATCCAGAGATACAAACAATGACAACAGAACAGAGCTGAGTTTGCCAAGCCAACGAGACTCATCGAACGGCAACAAAAGAGCACCCTTTCACCATGGAAGAGATCAGCAATGCAGCAGACCTAATAAAGGGAAATAGATGCCCTGGACCGGACCTTCTGGAACCCGAAATTATCAAAAAAACGGTAGAGTACGCTCCGAACTTACTACTAAACCTATATAACCTCTGTCTCAGAGAAGGTATCTTCCCGAATTCCTGGAAGATGGCAAACGTTAAACTCATCCTAAAGAATCCAACAAAGCCACCACACCTTCCAGACTCCTATCGGCCCATTGCACTTTTGACAGTTATCAGTAAGCTATTTGAACGACTACTTTACACACGGATCCAACATTACTATGATGAGGCAGGCCTGGCCTCAGCAAACCAATTCGGCTTCAGACGGGGAACCTCCGCCGTGGATGCCTTAACTCACCTCCTGACCAAGGTAAACAGATGTAATACAAAGTACTTCCTAGTGATAGCCGTCGACTTCGCTGGGGCGTTGACTCACTTTGGTGGACGAGCGTCCTGGCGAGGTTGTGCGAAGCCAACATGCCGGAAAACCTCTACAACACCATCAAAAGTTACCTAAGCAACAGAACCATCAAAGTCACCGCCCCCTATGGCACACTCTCCAGGCATGTCCATCGGGGCTGCCCTCAAGGTTCGGTCCTTGGCCCACTACTGTGGAATATTGTCTTGGACACCTTTCTTAACATCGATCTCAATGAAGTACAATCTCAGGCATTTGCGGACGACCTCATTCTCACAATACAGGCAAACTCAAGAGCTGCGTTAGAGGTCCTCGCAAATCGGGCCCTGACCACTCTCCAAGAATGGGCAAACCGAAATCAACTCAAAATATCCTCCACAAAAACAAACTCCATCCTACTAAAGGGACGCCTTGATCTTAGGCGGCCTCCGCAAATAAAAATTGGGCAGGAAACAATCAAATTCTCTAACCAACTGAAATACCTAGGCGTGATATTGGACCAAAACCTGTCATTTCAGGACCATCTGAAATATCTCCGTAAAAAAATAAGACGCTACGCAGCCATGGTTGCCAGGGTCACGCGTAAAGAATGGGGCTTGAAAAAGCGAGTCCTCAAACTGTTCTACAAAGCTATCTTCACTCCGATCGTCACCTATGCATCCGGTGCATGGTTTCAAAAAACTACAACAGCAGTAAACAGACGTATCACGGACCAAATTCACAGATCCATCCTCCTAACTATCACTCGCGCTTGCCGCACGGTGAGCACCCACGCCCTGCAAGTGCTCGCAGGCACTCTCCCGCTGGACCTAGAAATCATACAACGCGGCCTACTATACTACCTAGACAAAGGCACCCCACAGACTTTTCTGGGGTTCACTATTGACCTAGCCAGCAACAGAAATGTGGAAAAGAAGAGGATACAAACTCACCTGCAGCAGGCATGGCAGGAAAGGTGGAGCAACTCTCAAAAGGGAGAGATCACAAAGAAATTTCTACCCAATATTGAACAAAACTACCCAACCTCACCCAACTGGTTCTCCCGAGGTCTACAAGCAACGTACCTCTTAACTGGACATGGAGCTATAAATGCCAAACTGTCTCTACTTGGGATTCAGGTTGATCCAACTTGCACTTGCGGGGGGCTGGAGAGCTGGTAGCACCTAATGTATGACTACAGGCTCTATGAAGACCTACGTGGTGTTTTCCTCACCAGAATCCACTACTTACCACAGGGACAAGAACATCACCTCCTAGACACGAAGGAGGAGTATCAAGCCTTCTCGGATTATGCACAGGCACTGTTCACGAGGAGGACGACGAGGAGAAACCAAATGGCCGCAGCCCACAACCCACTACCATTATAACCAAAGAACATCTGTTCTTCAGCTCACCGGGCTCCCTTGCCTGATGCCTTTCCACCCCCTCCCCTGCGCCGGTGGTGGGACGGTCCCCCCCCCGGCGCCCCCTACTTTCTCCTGGTGAGGCATGGGCATGCCTCACTGACTTCTGGGGTTGCCTACTCTATCATCCCCATATTTCTGCCTTAACCCCCCCAGCCTTCAGTCTCCCACCCACTCTATCTTTATGCTAGTGAATGTCCCACACACAAAAACATAATTATGTCAAAATTCCCATTCGCCCATTCTTTCGGCCTTTATTATGCAAGCATTATCCCCCTCACCTAACGATCATCAAACCGACGATGATGGATATATGTCTCTGTCTGTACATACGTGCATATAAAAGAGCGCGCGCGTTTTTTTTTTTTTTTTAGGTCCTAGCCTCTGAAATCTCAGGAAATTAGGTGGCAGGACCTGCCAGAGTGAAACTAAAACTACTGGGTTCCTTGTCTGCCTCCACGGGGCAAAGGTGGGGCAACGTTGGGCCTCAGCAGGGGTCCAGCGGCTAAACGACCAGATGAACAACGGTACACGACATCACACAGATACAAAGCCCACACACTTTTAAATCTCTGGCATTTCCCAGTGAACTGGTACACCCACAATGAAAGCAACACGGAGATGGGGGAAACCCCTGGTGCCGTCTGACACTAAATACACCTTACACCTGACCACTGCCTTATAACAAAAGGGTAATTACCCCCTACCAGCAAAATTTCTTATATCATTGACAAGACACACTAGCTACTCTGGCAGTCTATCTACACTACTCTGAAAACTTCATATCTGATTGAACAATTACTTCCAGATCTTTTTCATTCACCACTATCCTGAGTGTAGTACCGCACAATTGATGTGTTACTCTAGATATCTAGATATTAATAGGGTTACTGCAGTATTTTGAATTTGTCAATGTTAAACTTCAGTTGCCATCTCTCAGAACAAGTTTTCAAGACCCTTTTGCAGTAGCATGCTGTCATTAATAACCCTGCCAACTTTCATATTGTCTGCAAACTTGGACATTAAGACTGATATATTGGGGCAGAATTTTTCACAGCGTGGTCTGTGCTTGTTAACAGGAGAGATTGCTTCTACAGGGATTGGATACACTTAAATAGAAAGGGTGCAAGAATATTTGCTGATGCTATCAATGCAATGTTAGGTTGGTCAGAAACCTGCAAGCTTGGAGGGATTCACAGACTAATAGGTTAACAATAGCTGCAGGTAGAGGTGCAAGAATTATTTCTTGCACTGCTTCTATTGGAATGAGCAGCAGCCAGTTGCTGGGGGTCATGAAACAAGTAAATACATAGGTGTGTTACAGTAACTAAGAGTAAAAACAGGTGCATGTATACTTGCATGTACACCAATGCTAGGTGTATAGTAAATAAATTTGATGAATTTGAAGGTTTTTTTTTTTTTTTAGGAGCATTAGCAACTAAGGCCATATTGCTCTAGGATATGCGGTGGTCATTCCCTGACCTTTCCGCATCCTCCGTTTTTGGTGGTGACGGGCTTGAACCCTGGTCTAATCAAGAAGTGTGTGCTACACACTGCTGCTGCTGCTCCTTCCCACCTGGCTACGCCTGAATTTGAAGTGCTGGTTAAGACATCCAAGGCGGATATTGTTGGGATATCAGAGACGTGGTGCAACTCAGATATAAAGGATGCAGAAATGGAATTTGGGGAGTACAATGTGTACAGAAAGGATAGAGAGGATAGGAAGGGAGAGGTGTTATAATGTTAATTAAGGAACACAAAATTTAAAGAAGTGCATCCAGTTGACACAGATGTACAGTGCAATGTTGAATCAGTTTGGTGTGACATAAGCACTGGGAAAGCAAAAATAACAGTAGGAGTTTTTATATAGACCTAATGACTCTGATGAGTATAATGAACAATTATACAGAGAAATAGAGTGGGCCAGTAAATTAGAGGGTCTTATAATGGGGGATTTCAACTTCCCAGTTATAGACTAGAACTTGTAGGTTGGTCACTTGTACACTAGCAAGGCTTTTGTGGATTTATTGGATGATTGTTTTCTAGAGCAGCATGTTAGAGAGGCAACAAGACGGAGGGAGTAACACTCTTGATCTGATTATCAGGGGCTCACATCTAGTGAGTATGGGCTTGACACACCCAGTGTCCTAAGCTGGATATCATCACTCTCTTCTTTCTTGGTGATATTCCCTTCTACTTCTCGCTCTCTTTCTCTCTCTCTCTCAGTGTAATTCAGAATTTTTTTTTTTTTTTTTTTTCTTTTTGGCTGGTGCAGCATAAGCCTTGGGCTTCCTTGCACCATATATCTAATAATAATAATAATAAATCAGCAGTGATTATTCATGCATTAAGAATTTACTGATAAAGAAACCACAAGGTGGCAGTAATCACAGTGTACTGATGTGGGATTTACTTAAAAATGTAACTACCATCAGGTATGGGGGAAGGGTTTTTGCTTTCATAAAGGCGACTACAGTGGTGTCTTTGTAGGAACTATACAGTGGGACCAACTGATGATGTTACCAACAGCAAGTTCTAAATGAGAAGCATTCAAGGAAGAAATTTTGCTCAAGGTTCAGGCCCAAATGGATGTCAGATGAACTAATGAGACTCGTGTCAGAAAAGAAAATGCATGGGATGCACATAAATTGTCAAGTGACACAGAAGCCTATGGTAGATACAAGCTAGTCTGTACTCAAGTCACAAAGAAGGTTAGGCAAGTGAAGGCAGATTATTAAAAATCTTTGGCAAAGGTTGCAAAGAAAAACAGCAAAGGCTTCTTTACTTATATAAACTCAAAAAGGAAGCGAATGAATCAGACTGATCCACTTGATATCTGATGGTTCAACTCTTGATGATCCTGCTCAGGTAGCTAACAAACTAAATGAATATTTTGCATCTACATTCACACATGAGGAGTTATTCAAGGAGGAGAGGGCCAGATGTTTATCAAACTCTAACAGGGAGTTAAATGATTTTGTAATAACTGAGAGCAAAGTGGAGGAGAAATTGTTGAAGTTAAATATAAAAAAGGCACTTGGGGTCGTGGGATCTATCCAGTTATATTAAAGGAGGCAGCAAAGGAAGTAAGCAAACTCTTAGCCATAATTATGAGAGCATCCTTGGACTCACGGGAAATCCCCATGGACTGGAGATGTGCAAATGTATCTCCAATTCACACAGGGGGATCAAAGGTGATACGAGTAATTACAGACCTGTTAGGTTGACTTCTGTTCCAAGGAAAATAATGGAGTCACTGGTTAAAGAAGCATTGCAGGATCATTTACACAAAACACCAGTAATAATTCAGACACAGCATGAGTTTGTCAAGGGGAAGTCTTTTCTGACCAATTTGATTGTATACTATGATGTGGTCACAAAGGAACTGGATGCAAAAAATGATTTTGATATCGTATACTTGGATTTCAGGAAACCTTTTGATACTGCTGCACACTGAAGACTAGTGTACAAATTGGAGCACTATGGCATTAAGGGCAAGTTGTTACTATGGATAAAAGGATGGTTGAGTGGAAGAAGACAGAGAATAGTGATCAATGGATACTGCTCTACGTGGACTAATGTTATTAGTGGTGTCCCTCAGGGTTCGGTACTGGGCCTATTGTTGTTTTGTATATTTATCAATGATATTGATGAAGGTATACCAAGCTTAATGTCAAAGTTTGCAGATGATACAAAGGTTGGCAGGGTTGTTAATAACAGTGATGATAGTATGCTGCTGCAACAGGATCTGGAAGAGTTGGGTAGATTGGCTGAGAAGTGGCAACTGAAGTTGAGAAATGCAAAGTACTGCATATGGGTAGCAGTAACCCCAGAGAAATGTACCAAGCATGTGGTATTACACTCAGGGTAGTGGAGAATGAAATGGATCTAGAGGTAATTGTGCAGTCAGACATGAAGTTTTCAGAGTAGTGCAGACAGTCTGCAAGAGTAGCTCATGGTGTCTTGTCATTTATATACAGGAATTTTGCTAGCAGGGATAAGGAGGTGATTGTTCCCTTGTATAAGGCAGTGGTCAAGCCACACCTTGAGTACCGCATAAAGGTCTGGAGGCCTCATTTTAGGAAGGATGTAGTATTGCTAGAACGAGTACAGAGAAGGGCAACAAGACTAGTGAAGGGAACAAAGGGGTGCTCTTATGAAGAAAGGCTTAAGTTCTGCGAATTATAGCTTCTGGAGAGTAGTCATCTGCGAGGCAATCTGATTGAGGTGCATAAGGCCTTGAATGGATTGAGCAGGCTTAATGCTGATGGGATTCTTCCTCTTGCTCAGATTACAAACCTGAGGGAGTATAGATTCAAACTGAGGAAAGACAGTTGTAGAATAGATATGCAGATGTTTGCCTTTAGCCAGGGGAAGTTGATATCTTAAATAAATTGAAGGCAGAACAAGACGAACATTTGGAATGAATGGATCAGTGAAATGGGAAGGTTGATTTTTTTTTCTGGCTGATACTGTATAAGCTTGCTTTCTTGCATCATGTACCTCTACTAATGCTAATATACATTCATTAATATCATTAATAAATACTGAAAACAAAAATGGGCCTAACACGAAACCCTGGGGTGGGGGTTGTTGTTATTTGGTTTTTAGGAGCATTAGCAACTAAGGCCATATTGCTCCGGGGATATGCGGTGGTCAATCCCTGACCTTTCCGCATCCTCCGTATTTGGTGGCTCACGGGCTCGAACCCCGGTCTAATCAAGAAGCATGTGCTACGCACTGCTGCTCCTGCCCACCTGGCTACGGAGGCGCCTCCCTGGGGTGGGGGGGGAATACTAATAACATTAGTCCAAGAAGAACAGTGTCCTTTGATTACCACTTTCTGTCTTCTCCCGCTGAACCATCCTGTTACAGCAGCAACTTGTCCTTAATGCTCGCTCCAAATTGAACAGTCTTCCATGTGCAAAGTATCTCAAAAACTTTCCTGAAATCCAAATATATGATATCAAAATAAGTTTTTGCATCCAGTTCCTTTGTGACCACATCGCAGTATCCAATCACATTGATCAAACAAGACTTTCCCTTAAACTCATGCTGTGCCTGAACTATAACTGCAGTCTTGTTTAGGTAATCCTGAAATGCCTCTTTAACCAGTAACTCCACTATTTTCCCGGAACAGAAATTAAACTAACAGGTCTGTAATTACTCCTGTCACCCTACGATCCCCCCTTGGGTATTGGAAATACATTTGCACATCTTCAGTCCATGGGGCCACCTCTGAATCCAAAACTGCTCTCGTAATTATGGCTAAGGGTTTTTAGCCATAATTCCTTTGCTGCCACCTTTAATACAATTGGATAGATCCCTTCCACCTCATGTTCCTTCTTATGTTTAACTTCAACAATTTCTGCTTCACTTTTCTTTCAAGGCGCCTCTGTAGCCAGGTGAGCAGGAGTGGCAGTGCGTAGCACTCGCTTCTTGATTAGACCAGGGTTCGAGCCCGTCACCACCAAATATGGAGGATGCAGAAAGGTCAGGGAATGACCACTGCATATCCTCGGAGCAATATGACCTTAGTTGCTAATGCTCCTAAAAACCAAATAACAACAACAACAACAACTTTTCTTTCAGTTATTACAAAATTATTTAGCTTCCCTTTATGCTCCCCAGAAAATTTTACCAGCCGGGTGGCATTATGAAGTAGCCGGGCAGCATTAAGCCCGGCTACTTCATAATGCCTTCGCAATATTATAAAATTGTCTTTTATTCATAAATGTGACTTAAGCGATCCAGAGAAAAAATTAATTGCATAATTTAACATTATATGCTCCTGTCATATTGATCTCGATTGCATAAGGTAAAGGTAAACTTCAGCCATTATCAACCCAATGCAGGTTTGATAACCTCCTCAACAACTCATGCTGAGGGAAATGGACCATAATCTTCCACGCTGGTCCAGTGTGGGTTGGCAAATCGACCGTATTTAGCAGTCAGAGGCTGGAACCCCGGTCTACTCAAAGAGCGTGTGCTACCGCACTCCCGCTCATGACCACTCAGCTACGGGGCCTTGGTTGCACAGTATGTTCAAATTAATATTGATCGAAATCAGCGAGCAGTACCACATGGTACCTTGAGAATCGCTTATTAAGTTTTAGCCGGGCAGCCAGTTAAATTCACCGGGTGGTGCACCCATTCGATAGGTCCTGGGGAGATGAATGGTTCCCTGTCAAGAGTTTGATTAACTTCTGGCCTCCATTTCCCTACAGAATTCCTCGGGTGTGAATGTAGATGTTGTTGTTATTTGGTTTTTAGGAGCATTAGCAACTAAGGCCATACTGCTCCGGGGATATGCGGTGGTCATTTCCTGACCTTTCTGCATCCTCCGTATTTGGTGGTCACGGGCTCGAACCCCGGTATAATCAAGAAGCGTGTGCTACGCACTGCTGCTCCTGCCCACCTGGCTACGCAGGCACCTAAATGTAGATGTAAAATACTATTTAGTTTGTCAACTAACTTAGTAGGATTATCAACAGTCGAACCATCAATATGAAGAAGATCAAACTGATTCATCCCCTCCCTTCTCTAGAGCTTACATAAGTAAAGAAGTATTTGTTGTTTTTCTTTGCATCCTTTGTGAAATTTCTCGAAATCTGCCTTCGCTTACCTAAACTCCTTTGTGACTTGATTACAGACTAGTTTATATCTACCACAGGCATCTGTGTTGCCTGATATGCATCCCATGCATATTTCTTCACTGCCACGTGTCTCATCAGTTCACCTGACACCCATTTATGCCTATACCTTGAAGAGTATTTCTTAGTTGGTATAAAAAGCATAGTAGCTTCTATGATTAATTCCTTGAACGTTTCTCATTTAGAATTTGCTAATGGTAATATCATCAGTTGGTCCCACTGTATAGAATTTAAAAACTATCTGAGACCACTGTAGTCAACTACCTTGATGGTAGTTACATCCTTAAGTTAAGCCCAAATCAATACATTGTTATCACTGCCATCACCTATTGGTTCTTTTAGCTGCAGATTCTTAATGCATGTATAATCACTGCCGATAATCAGGTCAAGTGTATAACTCCCTCTTGTTGCCTAATATGCATGATGTAGAAAACAGTGATCCAATAAATCCACAAAAATCTTGCTAGTCTGAGGAACCAAACCACAAGTTTCAGTCAATATCTGTAAAGTTAAAATCTCACTTACTGTCCCACTTCATTTTTCTGTACAGTTGTTCTATAACAATGTTGAGTCCGTTTGGCATAATATAAGCACTGGGAAAGCAAAAATGAGAGGAGTGCTTATGTCACACCAAACTGATTCAACATGCCATCCATGTGAACTGGATGTTAAAGTTTATTGTTTCTTAACTAAGAGCATAACACCGGCACCTCTTTTCTATTCTGCGTCCTTTCTGTATAAGTTGTACTCCCCGTATTCAAATTCTGCATCCATTACATCTGAGTGACACTACAAAACGTCTCTGATATCCGAACAATGGTTGCATTTGATGTCTTGGCCAACACTTCAAAATCATCAAATTTATTTTCTATGCTCCTAGCATTTGTGTACATGCAAGTAAACATGCACCTGTTCTTACTGTTAACACAGCTCATGTATTTACTTGTTTCACAATGACTCCCAGAAGTCCTTGAAATTCTCACAGCACCTTGCTTTCAAGGCTACTGCTCATTCCAATAGAAGCAGTGCAATAATCACTTTCACCTTGACTTGTGGCTATTGGTAATCTATTAGTCTGTATATCCTGTCAATGCAGGCAGTTTTCAAATCACCTAACACTGCCTTGATAGCATCAGCAAATATTCCTGCACCCTTTCTATTTAAGTGCATCGAATCCCTGTACAAGCAGTATCTTCCATTAACAAGCACAAACCACGATGAGAAAAATTTCCACACATTTTCTCGGGCTGCAATGATCTGATGTAGAGTTAATCAACTTCTTTATAAACCATTGCCCAATTTTGTGGTACCACACCCTTACAATGCTCTCCTGCAGCTGAATCTTACTTGTTGGCTTTTTCAGAGCAATTTTAGATGAGATTATGTACCAGAAATTTTTAATAGGGTTCAAATCTTCACTGTTGCCGGGCCAGTCCAACACTGTAATCCAGCATTTTTGAGGTATGACTGCACCTTAAGGGAGAAAAATGAGGAAAAACATTGGTATAAGTAAGTTTTAAGCCTTGCGAGACAAGAAGACAAACTCATCATTAAATCTAAATAGCATAAAGCTTACCAAATTTGCTGTATGGCAAGGTGCTGAGCCCTGTTAAAAATAAAGTTTTGGACGTCTATGTGGTGATTCCTAATAACGAGTTTCAGGCACTCCTCCAAGATAGCAGTGTAGGTTTCTGCATTCACTGTTCCATTAATAAACTTAATTCACCCCACCTCTTTGCTTGTTATGCATCCCCAGACCATCTGATCTGACAGGCAGGGAACTTTACAGTCAGTATTATGCAGTCAGGTTGTTATGCCTCCAATTTTTGTCTTCTGATATATCGCTTCCCATCCGAGCCATGCTGGTTGAATTTCGATTTGTCAGAAAAGATGACAGTGTACCATTGCTCTTAATCCATGAAACATGCGTTTTAGCCCAAGCAAGTCGCTTCTTCCTCATTTGTTGGGTCAACAAAGGCTTCTTCTTCAGCCAATAGGCACACAGACTACATTCCGAAAGCTGTCTTTGGATAGTTTGTGCACTTGTTTCAACACCAGAGGCCACCCACCTCAAAGCCCAGTTTTAGATCAGGAGCACTAGCATGGTGATTAGGAAGGCATAGCCATTTCAAATATCGATCTTGGGAAAGCGTAGTCACTCTCTTACAGCCTGATCCAGGTCTTCTCTTCACATCACCGTTTTCATGCTTTAATTTCAGCACCTGGGATACTGTTGATTGGTTGCAGCTTATTTTATCAGCAATAGCACACGTAGAAAGCTCTTCCTGGGACAGAGCAACAGCTACACTTTTCTTTCTTGGTGTCAACTGAACATATGGAGCCATGCTTACACCTCTGCAAAACAGGATACTAATGAGAACATATACCTTCCAAATCCGCATTTATAGAAATGGCTGATGCAATACCTTACAATTACCGTCTGATACAACAGAAGCGTTATCTGATGAAATACCTTTGCTTAGCAGCAAACAAAATGTTACTTTTTTTTAAGGTGATACAGTTTTTTGTCAGCCACTGTATACATACACCTGTTGTTATTCTTAGTTACCTTAACATAGCTCGTGGAGTTACTTGTTCCCTGATGACTCACAGCAGGCCCTGAAATCTCCAGCAACTTGCTTTCGTTGATATGCTTTGTACTGTTTAAAGCTCATTTTACAAAGCCCATATTTTTATGGCATAAATTTGAACATAATTTTTTGTTTCATACAGTTTTGTAATTTATGATTAATATTTATAAGTGAAGGGCTCTATAAATCATTTGTTTAGGGTATCTTTTTTATTTGTAGCTGTCGAAGTATGCTCCTGTACTTATTCTATACAATTTTGAAACATCCTGTATACAGTATACTAGTGGTTCAAAGTTAACTTGGGTTTTTTTTTTTACAAAAATACACACACACACACACACACATATATATATATATATATATACTAGAATCACCAAACTTACTCTTTTTTGCTAAATAAAAGCACTAATACTAGTGCTTTAAATAGCAAATCCAATGCAATCCAATCAAGTGCAATCCAATTCACAATCATAGCAGTGCAATGCACGTTAACTCCCTCTCCCAAGCACTCCTTTACTGGCCCAAAAAAGTGAATCATTTGGGGGAGGGGATATCCAAACTATAAGGAGGAACTATAATTATCACTGTCAAATTTGTCACATGGATGTGCACTGTTGTGCAGCAGATTTCCTTTGAATGTTTCTTGGGTCTTTTATTGCAAACTGCTGTATGCACATCACTGAGAAGCAATTTTCCATAATAATGAACATTTAACTGTTCCACAAATTGGCAGAAATTTTATTTCACAAGAATTAACCCCTCCTGATCCCAAAAGACATGTCATAATCTTATCAACTAAAGGCTGTCTTGAATTTTTTGGTCGATGTTGATCTTTTGTGGCATCATCGTTCCACCCTCTCTGATTCTAAAGAGTTGATTTGATTTGATTTCATTGGCGCATTAGCAACTAGGGCTACAATGCGCCAAGACCAGGTAAAAATTTAACATCTCAGTGACCTAATTTAATTAGGCCACCATGTCCAGATCTAAAAATAAATATATAAAAAAGATAAATCAATAAAAGAGATAACAACATATAAATTTTAAATACGATTAAAAACCTTTATTGCTTTCAAAAAGCTAAAAATCGCAGACACATTGTCATTGTCGGATAAAATCTGACTGAGTGTATAAGGCTCAGTCAGATGATTAAAAGGGGTAAAACGGGTGCTGCTAAAATCTGGACAGTCAATTAAAAGGTGTCTGATCGTTAAAATTGTGCCACACGACTCACACATAGGAGGGTCATCAGCCCTCAGCAAAAACGAATGAGTTAAATGACTGTGTCCTATGCGGGTCCAGGCAAGAACAACTTCCTCCTTACGATTCCTGCGCAGACTAGACTGCCACGGTTCAATAACAGGCTTTATACGATATAATTTATTTGCAGTCTGTCTATTCCACGAATCCTGCCATTGGGAATATATCTTTTTGTGTATTATTTGCCTGTAGTCTGTATAGGGGACTGACAGGCAGCGGTTATTACTGGGAATTGCTGATTTGGCTGCGGCGTCAGCCAAATCATTTCCCCTAATCCCAATGTGGCTGGGAATCCAGCAGAAGCGGATATCATATTCACATCCGAGGAGGAAGTGAATCTTCTGCTGAATACTAGACAGAACTGGATGAGGATTATATCTTACAGATATTAAAGCCTGTAACACGCTGAGAGAATCGGAGTATAAAATGAACCGTTGGTATTGGCATTCACTAATGTGATCCAAGGCTAACTCTATAGCATGCAGCTCTGCAGTAAATATACTGCATTCAGAGGGAATCTGCTCCGATGTAGTGCTGTCTGTAAAGACAGCAGCAGATCCCACATATGATTCCGACTTCGAACCGTCTGTGTAAACTGGCGCGAAGTCAGAATGTTCAGCTCGGTGTGCTGAATAAAGCTGCAGGTAGACAGACGATGGAGTGTCCGACTTTCCCCAATTTCTGAGGGACAAGTCACATGTTGGAACACGAGCATGCCAGGGTGGAAGGGGTTGCTTCGGTGTTTGGGCAACCTTGTCTACCTTAATATTAAGTTCTTTGAGTAGCTCTTGGAGATGAATACCAAAAGGACGATTGGCAGTCTTACGGGTGTTGTACAAATTTTCCCATCTTGGTTCAAAAACGAATGGCCACGTAGGATGGTCTGGCAGGGATTTCAGTTTTAAGGTGTACTTTAGAGACAACTGCTTACGTCGAAGTGATAACGGTGGTTCGTTTGCTTCGACGTATAAGCTCTGGACGGGAGATGTTCGAAATGCTCCAATAGCGATACGGAGAGCCTGATGATGGACAGGATCCAGCCATCGAAGTACACTGTCTCTGGCCGAATTGTATACCAGGGACCCGTAATCCAGTCTGGATCGTACAAGTGCACGATAGATGCGTAGTAGGGTGCATCGATCCGCACCCCAAGATGTTGAGGAAAGAGAGCGCAGAATATTCAGCCCTCTTGTGCACTTTGTGCGGAGTTGACGGATGTGATCCAGAAAGGTCAGCTTTTTATCGAATACGAGTCCCAAGAATTTTGTGTCCGCTGCTACTGGAATTGCATTTTGTCTGAGCTTTAATTCAGGTTCAGGATGAAGATTATGCTTACGACAAAAGTGTACGCAAACGGTCTTCTCCGGCGAGAACCTGAAGCCATTAGCAAGAGCCCAGGAGTTGAGGCGATCAATAGCTTTCTGCAGTTGTCTTTCAATAACCCTCATGTTGCATGACCGACAAAATATGCTAAAGTCATCAACATAGAGGGCACAGTTTACAGTTGGAGGAAGTTGTTCTGTGATGGAATTGACTTTGATGGCAAAAAGCGCGACACTTAATACTGATCCTTGTGGTACTCCCTCCTCTTGGCTGAAGGAACGAGAGAGAGTGAGGATCCCACACGAACTTGGAAAGATCGATTGGCTAAAAAGTTTTTAATAAAAATGGGGAGTTGCCCCCTAAGGCCAAGGCTATGCAGATCTTTTAAGATGCCAACTCTCCAAGTTGTGTCATACGCTTTCTCCATGTCAAAGAACACCGACACCAAGTGTTCGCGTTTTAGGAAAGCATCCCGGATGGTTGCTTCCAATCTAATAAGATGGTCCAAAGTGGACCGGTTCCTTCGGAAGCTGCACTGGATGTTGGAGAGAAGGTCATTTGTTTCGAGATACCAAATTAAACGAGAATTAACCATTCTCTCCAGGATTTTGCACAAACAGCTAGTCAGAGCAATAGGACGATAATTGGTGGGGACTTTTGGATCCTTTCCTGGCTTAGGAAAGGCAAGAACGATTGCCTTTCGCCAGGAGTCCGGAAACTGCCCTTCAGTAAAGATTCTGTTATACAGAAGGAGCAGACAATCCATAGATTTTGGTGAAAGATATTTAATCATTTCATAATGGATGCCATCTGGTCCAACGGCATTTGCTTTGGAAAGAGCGAGGGCTCTTTTCAGTTCCTGAATAGTGAAATCCCCGTTGTAGGGATAAATGCTCTTAGATTTAAAGTTAAGTGCCTGTTTTTCGATTTTATATTTCAGGACCAGGAACTCTGGGGAATACGAAGATGTTGCAGAGATGTTAGAGAATGTTTCCCCAAGAGCATTGGCTATTGCAGTTGGATCTGCAATAGCGCATCCATTATAATCTAGGATTGAAGAAGGGTGGGATGTATATTTTCCCTTCATTTTCCGGATTTTATCCCAGACTACCTTAGAGTTGGTAGACTGGTTAACAGATGATGTAAAACGGATCCACGATTCCTTTTGAATCTGACGACGGATGTAGCGTGCTTTGGCTCGTGCACATTTGAAGGCTATAAGGTTGTTCGTGGTAGGATATCGGCGAAATATCCCCCACGCTTTGTTTTGAGCCTTTTTTGCTGCTGTGCATTGTGAATTCCACCAAGGTTTGGGAAATGGTGGAAACCGGGCAGATGTTTTTGGAACAGCATTCGCAGCTGCTTGGACAATATGTTCTGTGATGTACTTAACTGTATCATTGATAGGCTCTTGACTGACCGTGCTAAGATCAAAAATTGCCTGATGTTAGAAGGCAGTCCAGTCAGCCTGATCAATCTTCCACCGTGGTAACCTGAAGGGAAGACATGGTCTCCCACTGTGTAACGAGGTTATCACAGGGAAGTGATCACTTCCGTATGGATTCTCCTCCACTTCCCAAGTGAGTGAAGGGAGTAGAGAAGGGGAGCAGATAGAGAGATCAATGGCAGAAAAAGTACGGGTAGGCATGTGGAAGAAGGTGTTTGTTCCAGTATTTAGAAGGGAAAGGTCATTGTCATTGAGCATACGCTCTATGACTCGTCCCCTTCCATTGATGTTAGCACTACCCCACAGGGTGTTATGTCCTTTAAACTCCCCGAGAAGTAAGAAAGGGGGAGGCAGCTGCGTTAGAAGATCATCAAGGTCTGCCTGGGTGATGTCAGTCCCAGGTGGCAAATAAATGGAGCACACAGTTATTAAAAATCCCACTGAAAGGCGAATTGCAACAGCCTCTATGCTGGTTGTAATTAGCAAGGGCTGCACTGGGGTCTGGTTACCCACAAGGATAGCCACTCCCCCATGTACAGAGCCATCCGCAATTCTATCCTTTCGAAAAAATGTGATGTTGTGCATGGTTGGATCATCATTTGCCTTTAGATATGTCTCCTGGAAGCAAAAGCAAACTGGCTCGTGCTTTTGCAGGAGGGTCTTGATGTCATCAATATTTCGCCGGAATCCACGACAATTCCATTGTAGGAATTTAGCCATTATTTTGGTTTGGTGGGTCCATCAGGTGGCTTCCGAGGTGCTGAGGGCTTACTTTTATCAGTCTTGGATTTATCTTTTTTGGGGAAGAATGGACGCTGTCCCGTGTCCATTTCCTCCTCCGCAAAGAGTTCCAAGACTGAATCTTCGGGTACCTCCTTCTGCTCGACATCCATCTTTTCTTGGGTAATAGGGGGGACTTCCCCTTTCTTATTCTTTTCTTTCATAACTACCTTTGTTACTTGTGGAGCATTAGGAGGTACTGATATAGGAGTGACAGCTGAATGGTCCTTTTGTGCAGGTTTTTGAGAACTTAAGAGATACCGCGCGATGGGAGTGAAAGACTCCTTTGGAGGAATGGTCATGTCCGTCTGAGTTCCGATGGAACATCTCCCTGTTACCTTCTGGGCGTAGGTAGGTTTGTTGATATTCAGGGGTTTGACCGATTTCCTTGCCTCCTGGTATGATATATTTAGCTCTGCCTTCAGCCGTTGAATTTCTTTTTCTTCTTTCCACCTCTGGCATGCTCGTGAGTAGGCCGGGTGTTCGCCTTCACAGTTAATACAGGTGGGTTTTGCGACTGAACATGCTGTTGTTTCGTGGTCCTTTGCACCGCATCGAGCGCATGCAAGGACTCCACGGCAGGCCATTTGAGAATGTCCATACTTCTGGCATTTAAAACACCGTAAAGGGTTTGGAACGTATGGATGCACTGAACAGTTGATGTATCCAGCTTTAATCTCGTCAGGAGGTTTAGGAGAGTTAAAAGTCAGGATAACGTTCCTGGTTTTAACAATTTTTCCATCCCTTCGCGCAGTAATTCTCTTGACGGCAGTAACTCCCTGCGGTTTTAATTCGGAGCAGATTTCCTCCTCGGTTACGTCGAGAAGGTCCCACTCCGAAATGACACCTCTCGATAAATTGAGTGTTCTGTGTGGTGTCACTGTTATAGGGATTCCTCCGATTGATGTTACTCGGAGTAGATGTTCAGACTGCCTGTCATTTTTTGTTTCAATCAAGAGGTCCCCAGAACGGAGCCTCTTAACTGACTTGGGTGAACCTGCTAACCCATCCAACCCTTTTTGGATAAAAAAGGGTGACATTTTTCCAATCGGTTTTTCATTCGTGGAGTGCATAATTAAGAACCTTGGGACTGGCCCTGATGGTAGTTCGGTTCGCTGCCTCTTATTAGCAATAATGCTGTCTGGATCTTTGTCAATGGTTTCAGATAGGGACCGGGTTGGGGCCCCTGAAGAAGTTAGTTTATCAGGATTCATGGAGTTTATTAAATTGTTCAGTGCCCGGACTCCTCACCCACCACGGAGCCCAAAGGGACGCCCACTACCCGGCATGCAATAAATGCGCTCGGGAGTGGGACGCCAGGGCTACCCAGACACTATATCCGCACCGCCGCCAGCCTGAATCCTGTCCCTCGGACCATGAGGGTAGGGGCGTGGCATTGACACAGTTGACCCTCGCAGGCGAGCCTACTAGCCGATTGATCCTAGCCGGGCCTTCCAGGACCACCCGTCTTGTCGAAGCAGGAGCCAAAGTGGTGTATTGAAGCTGGGCCCCTCAACCACCAGGATCCCCCTTTCCGAATTTCCACGGGTCGCAGCGCACGGCAAACACGCCGGATTCCATTGATGTAAGCCTGGAACCTGGGCTGTGGGCGTTGGATCCCAGTGATGCTAGTCTGGAAGTCCAGCAGCGTCACTGGGAGGTCCCCTCACCACGTACAGGTGCCCACGTCGAGGGGATTCTAAAGAGAAACATACCAATGTCTCATCTTAAGTCACTATTACCAGCAGAAAAGTTCTTTAATTCTGGTTCAAACAAGTTCAGATTCGTGCAAACAGGACATTTGCTGGGTCTTCTGATCAAACAATATGACTGGGATCACCACGCATACACTTTCTTAAACAACAAGGGCAGTGTTGCCCTTGTTGTTTAAAAAATAACTGCCTCTAACAATTTCTACATTTATGGAAACTGATCAAACATCACACACTAAAATTCAACTGTTTTCCAAATGCACATACATAACAGCCATTGGTTTCATGGCCTTTGGAAAACTTGTTGCACATATCATACACACTTGCACATGATATAGGCTCTTCCCCAAATTGCACCCTTAACCTACAGAGAATTTCAGCTGATTTCACTTTTTCTTTTATCAGAAATTTGATGATAACCTCTGTTTTACACTATGAGTGAGAGTCAGATGCCACTTTATGCTGCTTTGAACATGTGAGCACATGCTATGTGTTAGTGGCTGAAAGCAGTATTATCACCATCTGTCATGACGAAATCAAATTTATTTTTTTTATCTCACACACTATTCAGAAAAAATCCATAGCATACCAAGTATTAGTGGGGGGAAGGGAGTACAAAAATCTAACAGGTCACTTAAGACCAACTAAGTGATTAGTTGTGTAAAAAGAATGTCCTTTTTTTGTAATGGAATGGTATAATTAAAACTGAAAGTGTCAAAAGCATTCCATTTAGCAAAGCAATTCTAAAAGCTGAGGTTCCATTTATATTTAAATAAGCCATAACCATTTCTCCATTCACCATTTCCTATAGAAATTGTTAAGATAAGTCAAATCGAATGTTAATGTTAAGCTACCAATCACCATATTTTAAAATCCAAAAAAAAATTCATATTATATTAAAATTAGTAATTAATAATTAGTAGAGCTTACTTCCAAAGAAAGGAGTTTTTTTAGCTTCTGATTTGGCCACTATTGAAGGAGCACCCAAAAATATAACAGCTAGTACATCAAATAAGCTGGAATGAGGAGCAAGGATAAGGATAGGAGCTTCTTTAGGAGAGGCCTGTTTGCCTTTTACTCTCACCCAATGCCATCCCCCAATTATAAACATCAGTCGCAGATTGAAGCAAATTAATGGTTTCAGGTAATGTCTGGATAAAAATTTTAAATTATTAATACAAATTATCTATCTATCTATATATATATATATATAAAATCAATATAAATTTTTTAATGCAAAGTAAAGAGAAACACTAAGTGTTCCTCCTTACTAATAGGTAAGGTATAAGTATACAATAGGTAAGGTAATGTAATAGGTAAGGAGGAACACTAAAGTAAAGTGTTCCTCCTTACCTATTACAATATTAACGTAAAGTTTAAGCATTAATAGGATATTATTATTATTATTAATAATACCCTATTAATGCTTAAACTTTACATTATTATTAATAATAATACCCTGTTAATATTTCAATACAGAACTCATTTTTATGTCATAAATTACAAAAAAAAAACCTTTCCTTTTTGTTTACTAAATTGAAGAGACTACACTACTATTACCTGGTGCACTATTATGACCTCAGTTGCTGAACACTTAAATCTCAATAACAATTATGACCTTCACATCATATACAATATTTGTAGCAAATGCAAATATTTTAAGCCAGTTAAGTGGGAAAAAAAGCCACAGCCATGGCATTCTAATACACATGACATTATTCTAAGAAATTCAAATTTGGGTAAGCAAAGAAACTTTGAACAAAGACATTCATACAGTATTTGACAAGCCCGTAATAAGCAAATATACAAGGCAATTTGAAAGGCACCGATTGCCTTAGGTCATGTGAGCAAAGGTTCACTGTACTTCACTTTTTATCAACACTATTTCACTGAAACGACACTGACAAAACCCTAATAAGACAAGTTGGCTGGGACCTAGAAATATTTTTGTTACATTAAAATTTTTTAAAACAGTATTCAATGTAATGGGATTTCACTATAGTAATATTTCTGGCACAGTTTCCAAGAGAGAAAAAGCTTCCAATCCTCACCCTAGACTAAATTCACCACTGTGAAAAAGTTTAAATAATCTTCCAGTCTACATGTGCCTTTTCCATGTGATTTAAGCAAACGGTAACTAAGTAGTAGTAGTGGCATGTGATGCAAGAAAGCATGTATATGAACTTATGCAGCATCAGCCAAAAAAAAAAAAAAAAAAAAAAAAAATTACAAAACAATCCCCTCTAAATGTTTGTCCAATTCCTTCTTAAATTTATTTAACCTATCAACTTCCACAATGACAGATGGAAGTTTATTCCCGCAATTAACCACCCGCTGGCTAAAGCCAAATTTCCGCACATCTATTCTACATCTGTTCTTCAATTTATGTCCCCTTAGGTTCGTAATCTGAACAAGTGGAAGAATCCTATCAGAATTCAGTGTGTTCAACCCATTCCAGGCCTTATACACCTCAATCAGATCACCTCGCAGGTGCCTAGTTTCCAGCTGCTGCAATTTGCAGAACCTAAGCCTCTCCTGGTAAGAGGATCCCTTCATTCCCCTCACCAATCTTGTTGCCCTTCTCTGTACACACTCAAGCAAATCTACATCCTTCCTAAAATGAGGCCTCCAGACCTGCACGCAGTACTCAAGGCATGGCCTGACCATTGCCTTATACAGAGGGACAATCACCTCCTTTTCCCTGCTAGCAAAATTCCTGTATATCATTGACAACACCCCATGATCTGCCCTGGCAGCCTGTCTGCATTGTTCAGAAAACTTGGTGCCTCCGTAGCCAGGTGGGAAGGAGCAGCAGTGCGTAGCACACGCTTCTTGATTAGACCGGGGTTCGAACCCATCACCACCAAATACGGAGGATGCGGAAAGGTCAGGGAATGACCACTGCATATCCCGGAGCAATATGGTCTTAGTTGCTAATGCTCCTAAAAAAACAAAACAAACAAACAAACAAACAAACAAACAATCAGAAAACTTCATATCTGACTACACAATTACTCCCAGGTCTTTTTCATTTTCTACCACCTTAAGTGTAGTACCACACAGTTGGTACATTTCTCTGGGGTTACTTCTACCCATATGCAGTACTTTGCATTTTTCAATGTTAAACTTCAGTTGCCACTTCTCAGCCCATCTGCCCAAATTTTCTAGATCCTGTTGCAGTAACACACCGCCATTACTGTCATTAACAACCCTGCCAACCTTTGTATCATCTGCAAACTTCGATACTAAGCCTGATATACCTTCATAAATATTATTGATAAATATACAAAACAACAGTGGATCCAACACCGAATCCTGTGGGACTCCACTAATAACATTAGTCCAAAAAGAGCAGCACCCCTTCTTCTCCCACTCAACAATCCTTTTATCCATTGTAGCAACTTACCCTTAATACCATTCTGCTCCAATTTGTACAGTAGTCTTCCATATGCAACAGTGTCAAAAGCTTTCCTGAAATCCAAGTATATGATATCAAAATTATTTTTTGCATCCAGTTCCTTTGTAACCACATCATAATAACCAATCAAATTTGTCAGACAAGACTTTCCCTTAACAAACTCATGCTGTGTCTGAATTATTGCTGCAGTCTTGTCTAGATAATCCTGCAATGCATCTTTAACCAGTGACTCCATTATTTTACCCGGAACAGAAGTTAAACTGACTGGTCTGTAATTACTTGTGTCACTCTTCAATCCCCCTTTGTGAATTGGGGAAACATTTGCACATCTCCAGTCCGTGGACTAAGTGACACCACATCTTTGCTATTCCTACATTGTCTGCATATGACGACTTAATCTTCAAAGTCATCAAATGCAGATTACTTCAAATTCATCAAATTTATTTACCGTACTTCTAACATTAGTGTACATGCAAGTATACATGCACATGTTCTTACTCTTAGTTTTATCGTCGGTTGTATTATCCTAATACAACCGACGTATTTACTTATTCTGTGATGAACCACAGCAAGAGGAAAGCAATACTCATGTGACTCCTCTTGTTGAGGAATGTATTTAAAGCTATATCTTTTATCATGGGTTAAGGGAAGGGATTTTGCTTTCAAAGTGACTACAAGAGATTCAGATATTTTTTAAATTCCTTTTAGTGGGACCAACTGATGCTACCAGCTGCAAATTCAAACAGCAAGCATCAGAGAAGTAATTAGTGTATTAATATTAGCCGCATAGTACAAAAAAGATCTGGGGTTTTGATGCACCATTAAAAAAAAAAATGGACTCCTTATGTAGTAAAAGCTACATAGTGCAAGAAAGGAGCCTCCATAGCCGAGTGGGCAGGAGCGGTGTGTGTGCAGTAGCACACGCTCTTTGAGTAGACCGGGGTTCAACCCCCTGACTGCTGAATACGGTCAATCTGCCAACCCGCACTGGACCAGCGTGGCAGATTATGGTCCATTTCCCTCAGCATGAATTGTTGAGGAGGAGGCTTCCATCCTGCAGTGGGTTGATAATGGCTGCACTTAACTTTTTTAGTGCAAGAAAGCCACAGGCTTTTAATGCACGGCCAGAAGAAACAAAAGAAAAAAAAAAAAACCCAAGTAGATAAGCAAATACAATTTATTTGCTTCCCTCCTCACATAGGTAACTATCCAGTAGACCTTTGGATTCATTCAAACTGTCAACCCCAACTACTTTTGAAAGCAACCTGTTCCAGAAATCAATGACTCCCTGGCTAAAAGAAAAGTTCCTACAATTTAGTCTAAATTTCTTATTCTGTAATTTGAATTTATGCCCCCTAGTTCTGGAATTCTCTATAACAGTGTGGAATTCTCTACCCACTAGAGCCTTATAAACTTCAATTAGGTCACCTCTAAGGTGCTTGGTTGCTAAGCTCTGAAACCAATACAGACACCATATATGGAGTCTTTCTCATATGGTCACTCTTTAGCAGATCTTACCATGTGAGTTCTCACCTTTGGTTTGGTTTGGTTTTTTTTTTTTATGAGCATTAGCCACTAAGGCCATATTGCTCCCAGGATATGCAGTGGTCATTCCCTGACCTTTCCACATCCTTTGTATTTGGTCACAGGCACGAACCCCGGTCTAATCAAAAAGCGTGTGCTACGCACTGCTGCTCCTGACCACCTGGCTACAGAGGCACCTCTCACCTTTGGACCCTTTTATGAAGCTCAATGTCTTTTTTTCGGATTAGGTCACCATACTTGAACCCAGTATTCCAAATGTGGTCTTGCAATTTCTTTATACAGTGGCACTATAACCTCCATATCTCTACAGGATGATGTTCAATAAATCATCAATAGGACATGATGGGCTTTCCTGGCTGCCGGTTTACACTGCTCGGAAAATTTAATATCTGCCCATATTATAACTCCTAGATCCCTTTCTTCCTCTACTGTTTTTAATTCAACCCCACCAAGTGTATAATTTATTTTGGGGTTGCTATTACCCAAGTGTAAGACCTTTTATTTTGCTGCATTAATACATAGCTGCCACATTTCTGACTTCTTGCAGCCTGTTCAAACCATTCTGAAGGAGCATCCTATGTAGTATCTATCTGGCTGAATTACCCAAAGCTGTCCACCTCAACCAAGAATGGAGGCAAATTATTACAATAATTAACAACTTACTGGCTTAAATAAAACCTCTTGCTATCTAATTTCCTGTAATTTCAATTTATGGCCCCTAGTTTGGGAATTATTTACCCCTCATTCTTTTTATTTTCACCTCACAGAGCCTGATATACTTCAATCAAATCTCCTCTAAAGTGTCTAGTTTCCAAGCTATGCAGCCCACATATTAGCATTAGCAGAGGCATATGATGCAAGAAAGCATGCTTATTCAGCATCAGCCAAAAAAAAAAAAAAAAAAACCACACAACACTCCCATTTCACCCCTCCGTTCGTTCGAAATACCTGTCCAGTTGAGCTTTAAATTTGTTTAGGCTATCAACTTCAACAGCAAGTGATGGAAGTCGGTTCCACCAACCAACCACCCGCTGGCCAAAGGCAAATTTCCGCACATCTATCCGACATCCGTCCTTCCTCAATTTGAATTTATGCCCTCTGAGCTGATTATTCTGAGCACGATGAAGAATCCCATTGGCATTGAGCATGCTCAAACCATTCAAAGCCTTATACACCTCTATCAGATCACCTCGCCGGTGCCTAGTCTCCAGACTCTGTAATTTGCAAAACTTAAGCCTTTCTTCGTAAGAGCAACCCTTTGTTCCATTCACTAATCTTGTTGCCCTTCTCTGTACCCGTTCCAGCAGCTCTACATCCTTCTTGAAATGAGGCCTCCAGACCTGTATACAGTACTCAAGATGTGGCCTAACCATTGCCTTATACAAGGGAATAATCACCTCCTTATCCCTGCTAGAAAAATTCCTGTATATCATTGACAAGACACCATGAGCTACTATTGCAGCTCGTCTGCACTGCTCAGAGAACTTCATATCTGCCTGCACAATTACCCCCAGGTCCTTTTCATTCTCCACCACTGTCAGTGTAGTACCGCAGAGTTGATACGTTGCTCTGGGGTTACTGTTTCCCATATGTAGTACTTTACATTTGTCAATGTTAAACTTCATTTGCCACCCCTCAGCCCATCTGTTCAACCTTTCCAGATCCTGTTGCAGCAGCATAGCGTCAGTAGTGTCCTTAACAACCCTGCCAACCTTTGTATTATTCTGCAAACTTGGACATTAAACTTGATATCCCATCATTAATATCATTCATAAACAGCGAAAACAAGAACGGACCCAACACTGAACCCTGAGGAACTCCACTAATAACATTAGTCCACGTTGAGCAGTGTCCATTGATTACCACTCTCTGTCTTCTGCCACTCAACCATCCCCTTATCCATAGCAGCAATTTGCCTCCAATGCCACACTGCTCCAATTTGTGCAGCAGTCTTCCATGTGAAACAGTATCAAAAGCCTTTCTAAGATCCAAATATATAATATCCAAGTTATTCCCTGCATACAGTTCTTTTGTGACTACATCATAGTATCCAATCAAATTGGTCAGGCAAGACCTGCCCTTAACAAAACCATGTTGCATCTGAGCTATAACTGAATTCTTGTCTAGATGATCCTGCAGTGCTTCTTTAACCAGTGCCTCCATTAATTTACCTGGAACAAAAGTTAAACTAACAGGTCTATAATTACTTGCGTCAGCCTTTGATCCTCCTTTGTGAATTGGGGTTACATTTGCACATCTCCAGTCTATGGGTACCTCCCCTGAGTCCAAAGAAGCTCTCATAATTATGGCTAGGGGTTTGCTTACTTCCTTTGCTGCCTCCTTTAATATAACTGGATAGATCCCATCCACCCCAGGTGCCTTTTTTATGTTTATCCTCAACAATCTCTCCTCCACTTTCCTCTCAGTTATTACAAAATCATCCAGCTCACTGCCAATGTTTACTTTACCTACATCATTCTCCTTCCTGAATAACTCCTCATGCGTGAATGTAGATGCAAAATACTCGTTCAGATTGTTAGCCACCTGAGCAGGATCCTTAACTGTTGAACCTTCAATATCCAGTGGACCAATCTGATTCATCCCTTTCCTTCTTGAGTTTAAATATGTAAAGAACTCTTTTCTGTTTTTCTTTGCATCCTTTGCCAAGGATTTTTCGTAGTCTGCCTTTGCCTGCCTAATCTCCTTTGTGACGCGGTTACAAACCAACTTATATCTATCATAGGCTTCCATGTCACCCATTTGTATGTATCCCATGCATTTTTCTTCTCTGCCACATGTCTCATTAGTTCATCTGACAACCATTTAGGCCTAAACCTTGAACAATATTTCTTAGTTGGTATATAAAGCCTGGTAGCCTCCAAGATTAGTTCCTTGAATGCTTCCCATTTTGAGTTTGCTGTTGGTAACATCATCAGTTGATCCCACTGTATAGAATTTAAATACTGTCTCAGACCATCATAGTCGCCTTTACGAAAACAAAAACCCTTCCCTTTACCTCTGATGGTAGTTACCTCCTTGAGTAAATCCCACTTCAGCACACTGTGATCACTGCCACCTAGTGGTTCATTTATCTGCAGATTCTTAATGCATGAAGAATCACTGCTGATAATCAGATCAAGAGTATTGCTCCCTCTTGTTGCCTCACGAACATGCTGATGTAGAAAACAATCATCCAATAAATCCGCAAAAGCCTTGCTAGTGTGCGAGTGACCAACCCACAAATTCCAGTCAATATCTGGGAAATTAAAATCTCCCATTATAAGATTCTCTGATTTACTGGCCCACTCTATTTCCCTGTACAATATCTTATTATACTCATCAGAGTCATTAGGCCTATAGCACACTCCTACTCTCAATTTTGATTTCCCTATGCTTATGTCACACCAAACTGACTCGACACTGCCCTGTCCATCGATGTCGACTGGCTTGGACTTTATGTGTTTCTTAACTAACAGCATAACCCCTCCTCCCCTCCTGTCCTGTCTATCCTTTCTATACACATTGTATTCCCCAAATTCCAGTTCCTCATTACTTATATCTGTGTGACACCACGTCTCTGATATCCCAACAATATCTGCCTTTGATGTTTTGAACAATACCTCAAATTCATCAAATTTATTTACCAAACTCCTAGCATTGGTCTACACGCAGGTATACATGCACCTGTTTCTATTCTTAGCTACCCTAACACAACCCATGTGTTTACTTGTACCGCAATGACTCCCAGCAGTCTCTGAAATATCCTGCATCTTGTTTTTCAGGCTTCTGCTCATTTCAATAGAAGCAGTGCAAGAATCACTTCCACCTCTGCCAGTGGCTACTGTTAATCTATTAGTCCTTGTATTCCCCCCCCTCCAACTAGCAGTTTTCCGACCCACCTAACACTGCCTCGACAGCATCAGCAAAAATTCTTGCACCCTTTCTATTTAAGTGTATCCCATCCCTGTAGAAGCAATCTCTCCTGTTAACAAGTACAATCCAGGCTGAAAAAAATTCTACCCCTTGAGCCTTGCACAATCCCTCCAGGGCCGAATTGATCGACAAGGCTCTCATCATATACTCCCTCCTATCGTGTCTGGGCAGAATTGCAGACACTTTCAAATTCAACCCTAATTCATGGCTTTTTTTCAACAGTGACCTGTACTTGCTAAGTAATTCCGCCGGTCTCCTACTCTTAATATCATTAGTGCCAAAGTGTACAACTATATCACCTTTTGTGCCCTTAAAAGATGATATCTGCTCTACAACGTCATCAACCTTTGCCCCTGGCAGACATACCTTGGTCCTATTCCACCTATCCTTTTTACAAAGCATGTTCCCCGTTTCCCTGACAATAGAGTCACCAACAACTACTAGTTCCTGTGGGACCAGTGCATTCTGCCTAGGGGGCTGCCTCTGTGTTGCCTGATGACCAAGTGCAAGCTCTGGCGTTGATGTGGGCAGCTGAGAGCTTGATGGGCCCCTCAATTTATTTCCTTCGAGGGCATCCACCCTGTCCTTCAAGCTCTCATAAAGGCCCATAACAACGCTGAGTTGTCGCCTGATTTCCTTGCACTCCTTACATCTTGCACACACAAAGACATCCCCCTTGGCAGTATCATGTCCCGTACCCGACAGCTCCGCAAACATCAAGCAAACAGTGCATTTTAAAAGACTGTGTTTCAGAGGGCAACTGCCCCCCTCAGTTCTCCCCGAACCACAGCACTCCCATTAGCTTGAGCCTTTTGCTTTGCTGCTCTGGTCAGAGTCATGATTCCGATTTAATTCAATAAAATTTCAAAACAAAAATTAAATCCTTAAGTTATATCCCAAAACAGTTATGTTATATATTTTTTTTTCGGTATCTAGTGTTTTCTACGAGTTCCCTTTATACAACTTCCGTATCACGTGTACCACTATAGTTATGTATTAATTATTTGTTACGATTAAGTTGTTATATACAAAGGGTACTAGGAAAGTTTTGCAATACAGCTTTGTTTATTTAATTTTTTCAAAGTAATTTCCTCTACATTCAATACACCTCTCCATCCTCCGAAACCAATCTTTAAACCAGTTCTGCCAAGTTTCACTAGGGAGTAAAGCACACTCGTTGTCCCAAGCCCGTAGAAGATCCTCATCACTGGAAAACCGCCTCCCTTTTAGCTTCATTTTCACATGCGGGAACAGTGCAAAGTCGCAGGGAGCAAGGTCTGGACCTAACACTGAAAACCTGGACCTAACACCCAGGGAGGGTGCTCGAGAAGTTTCAGTCCTGTCGTGGTCAAATATTCGGTGCAGGCTTTGGCGCGGTGAGCTGGAGCATTTTCGTCATGGAGGTACCAGGTGTCCATTCTTGACTTTGGCCGCAGGTTCTTCATAGATCGAATGACTTTAGGCAGGCATTGTTCAGTATACCACTTAGCTGTGACTGTCTTCTGCGTGTCCAAAACGACACGTTCCACAATTCCACTCGATTTGAAAAATACAGCTATCATTTTCTTCTTTACAGATCGGGATTTTCTGACAATTACGGGTGTGTCGTCATCATCAAAGACCCAAACTTTGTTTTGAGCCTTGGTCGGCAGATCGTAATAGTACAGCCAAGTCTCGTAACCTGTCACGATGTTGTTCACATACCGAGATTGTCCCTTATCAAACTTTTTTAACATCTCCCGGCACCAAGTCACACGTCGTGTCATCTGCTCTTCAGTCAGTTGATGCGGCACCCAAAGAGAACAAAGTTTCTTCACGTGCAAATGATCTTGCAGAATCGAACGAATTGCTGGTGCATTTAGGCCCAAAGTATCCTCTATCTGTTGGTAGGTCACTCGCCTGTTTCCGTCAAGCATTTTCCTCACAGCAGTAACGTTTTCCTCCGTAACTGACGTTCGTGGTCTTCCCGACCTCTCAGAATCCTCCAGAGTGAAATTTCCCCTTTGGAATTCTCTATACCACCTGAATATCGTTGTACGATGTGGACAATCATCATCTAGTCATTTCTTCTAAGCACTGGTCTATGGTTAAACCACGCACGAAATTACACCGCAAAACTGTCCTTATCTCATTTCGTGACCACGATGCCATCGCAAGCACTTTACAGACACTCTCACTACTAATGAATAACTGGGCCCATCGACTTGGCGGGCGGCTACTATGCACGTATGAACATGTCTCAACATGCAGCAACAAGCAGCTTCATTTCAATGAATCTGTGATTCATTGTTGCGTCATATTGCAAAACTTTCCTAGTACCCTTTGTATATATAGAGTTAAAAATACAATTTAATTGACAATAAAGTTTATCAAGATTAATAGATATACTGATTAATTGACAATATTATATTATGCACTATACTACACTAAGCTTATGCTATCGTGTAAAAATGGCGGGAATTCTCGAACGGTACTTCTACGGACTCGTAAGTATTGATTAGCTTCCAAATCTCGCTATTTCAATTTAGAATAAACTAAGGATCCTGACTAGGTCTGTAAACTACTTATAGAAGATAATTTGATATAACAATTGGTTAATAAATCGACTAAATTTGGTTAAAAAAAAAAGACCTCTCATTCAATTTGTAACACGTGGATTTGATACCGTTACCGATACTAAGTAATACCTACAAAATCTCTGTCTAAGTTAAACTTTAAACTAAGTATCGTAACTAGGAATATAAAGCTACTCTAGAAAATAAGTTAATATGACAATTTAAGCAGTTTATTACTATTACTTGGTTTCCACTTTCTGAGACTACACACATGAGTAAGCATAAATTCAAATTTCTAATAAATCAGAAAATAAATCAGGAAAAACTTCTCTCTTCCAAGAGCTTCAAGGAGCTTCATCCGCACAGACTAACCTCGCACCCAGACTGGTAGAAAGTAGGTGTGTGTTATATTCAAAGCCTTTCTTCATAGGCGCACCCTTTTCCTGATCTCCCAAGGTGCAATGCCTATCTTTGGATCCTTTCAAGAAGCTTGATGCCTTTTTAGGAGTGGTCTCCATAACTGGACACATTAAACAGTATACTGGACACATGAAACACTACACACTATATATAACGGAATACGTATTACTGCATTAGCTTAGCTTAGTATAGTATAGCATAGCATAACATAGCATTAGCATAGTCAAACATAGCATAGCATAGTCAAACATATATATATATATATATATATATATACTATAATATATTTCCCTTATTAATTTTCATTGTTATTATAACTACTTAGATTTTACAAATGTAACGTTATAATTTAAACTTGATAGGAGATACGAAATTTGTATAAGTTAACTCAGTAGGAGGTAAAACTCAATATGAACTAAATAGTATTAAGAAAATAAGTAACAGTAGAGGGTGGAGAGTAATTGTAGCAAAAAAGAAGATAACATTAATTATGGATCAGGGACGCTGCATAAGCAAACATACCATACAGCCATAATGTATATATATTTTTTGGTATGAAGAAAGTGTGAAGAAGATTTTTTTTGAAGAAACACAAAATCTAAGGAAGAGCATCCAATTGATGTTGGTGGAAAATGCAGTGGTTAGTCTGTTTGGTGTGAAATAAGCAGTGAGAAAGGAAAAATGAGAGTAGGTGTGTGTTATAGGCCTAATGAATCTGATGAGTATAATGAGCAATTGTGCAGAGAAATAGAGGGGGCCAGTAAATCAGAATGTCTTATATAATGGGGGATTTTAACTTTCCAGATACTGACTTGAACTTTTGGGTTGGTCAATCGCACACTAGCAAGACTTTTTGTGGATTTATTGGACGACTGTTTTCTACAGCAACATGATCAAGAGGCAACCAGAGGGAGTAATACTCTTGATCTGATTATCAGTAGTGATTATTCCTGCATTAAGATTTTGCAGATAAAGGAACCACTGAGTGACAATGATCACAATGTACTGATGTGGGAATTACTTAAAGATGTAACTACCATCAATGCTAAAGGGAAGGAGTTTTACTTTCTTAAAGGTGACTACAGAGGTCTCAGACAGTTTTTAAATTCTCTACAGTGGGATCAACATATACAAGGTAATTTACAACATATACAATGCATATCATATGTTACAAGCGATTTGCATTTGAGCAAAGCTGTGGTAACAGAGAAATATGTTTTACTAACATTTGTTGTTTTCTTTTCTTGATAGTTAACAAAAAGTAGTTGCACTGATTGATTTGTGTTATTATAATCTCATGGTTATCCCTTTTTTTTTTTTTTTTTTTTTTGTCAATCACTTTTTAAACTTAAAGCTAAGTAAACCTATCTTTATAGTATTATTATTGTTGTTATTATTAAATTAGTCATTTATTTTCATTCTCTATTAATTTGATTGTAATACCTTTGTAGCTCTTTTTTGATATTAATGTTTTCATTTAGGATATCAATGTTGGTTTCATTCAGCAATTTTGTAGTTCTGTTAAAGCAGTGGAATCTGAGTTGATCAGTTCTGAATGGCTCTTGTGCCAGCATATTTTGTCTTCTCAAGACTCTTGGAGGACAGCTGAAGTTCATGAGGTAGAGCAGGTTAGGCAGGCGAAAGCAGATTATGAGAAATCTTTGGCAAAGGATGCAAAGAGTTTTTACTTATGTAAACTCCAGAAGGAAAGCGATGAATCAGACTGGACCACTTAACATAGATGGGGTGACTATTGATGATCATGCTCAGGTAGCTGATAAACTGAATGAGTATTTTGCATCTACATTCACAAATGAGGAGTTATTCAATGAGGGGAGTGCCAGAAGTTTATCAAATGCTAACAGGGAGCTAAGTGATTTTGTAACAACCTGAGAGCAAAGTGGAGGAGAAATTGTTGAAGTAAAACATAAGGAAGGCACCAGGGGTGGACAGGATCTATCCAGTTATATTGGAGGCAGCAAAGGAAGTAAGCAAACCCTTAGCCATAATTATGAGAGCTTTCTTGGAGCTTTCTCAGGCAAGGTCCTTGGGGACCTTTCCTGAGTAAACAAATACTATTACTATTACTTGGTTTCCACTTTCTGAGACTACACACATGAGTAAGCATAAATTCAAATTGAGGAAGGATTTGTTGCAGAATAAATGAAATATGTGGAAGTTTGCCTTCAGCCAGCAAGTGGTTGATTGTTGGAACAAACTTCAGCTGGCAAGATTATGGGCACCATATTTTTGGATGAAGGTTGTGTCCCACATTTTTTGGGCAGAGGAGAATCTTTGTACTTCCATTGTATTGATTCTTCCTTAGTCCAGATGAAACTAAAGTTTAACACTGACAAATTTAAGTACTGCCTATTGGTAGCAGTAACCCCAGAGTAATGTATCAAATGTGTGGTGCTATACTCAAGGTGGTAGAGAATGAAAAAGACCTGGGGGTAATTGTGAATTCAGATATGAAGTTTTCTGAGCAGTGCAGACTGCCTGCAAGAGTAGCTCATGGTGTCTTGTCAATGATATACAAAAAGTTTTTTTTAGCAGGGATAAGGAGGTGATTATCCCCTTGTATAAGGTAATGGTCAGGCCACACCTTGAGTACACAGTTCTGGAAGTCTCATTTTAGAAAGGATGTAGAGTTGCTCGAACCAGTTCAGAGAAGGGCAATGAGATTGGTGAATGGAACAATGGGTTGCTCATACAAAGAAAGACTTAAGTTCTGCCAGTTGCAGCATCTGGAGACTAGGCACCTGCGAGGTGATTTGATTGAGGTGTATAAGGCTTTGAATGGTTTGAGCAGGCTCGATGTTGACGGGATTCTTCTGCTTGCTCAGATTACAAACCTGAAGGGGGCATAGATTCAAATTGAGGAAGGACAGTTGTAGAATAGATATGCAGAAATTTGCCTTTAGCCAGCAGGGGGTTGATTGCTGGAACAAACTTCCATGTGTCGTTGTAGTTGACAGCTGAAATAAATTCAAGGCAGAACAAGACAGTAATTTGAATTTAATGGATGGGTGAGAAGGGAAGGGTTTTTTTTTTTTTTTTTGACTAATGCTATATAAGCTTGCTTTCTTGCATCATATGGCTCTACTAATGCTAATGAAATAAATAGCAATTTGAGATTTAACATTGATAAATGGAAGTTACTGCATATGGGAAGTAGTAATCTCAGAACATATACCAATTAGGTGGTACCGTACTCAGAGCAGTGGAACAAAAGAGATCTAGGAATGATTGTACAGTCTGACTTGAAGTTTTCTGTACAGCCCAAACAAGCTGTTTGGACAGTTCGTGGAGTTTTGTCAATGATTATACAGGAATTTTTCCAGCAGGAGGTGATCATCCCATTTTATAAGGCAATGGTTAGGCTGCAAGATCATTTTAAGTAGGATGCATATCTGTTGGTACAGGTGCAGTGATAAGTTACCAAATTAGTCGGCGCCTCCGTAGCCAGGTGGGCAGGAGCAGCAGTGCGTAGCACATGCTTCTTGATTAGACCGGGGTTCGAGCCCGTGAGCCACCAAATACGGAGGATGCGGAAAGGTCAGGGAATGACCACCGCATATCCCCGGAGCAATATGGCCTTAGTTGCTAATGCTCCTAAAAACCAAACAACAACAACAACAACAACCAAATTAGTCAAAGACATATAAGGGCACTCTTACCACAAGAGACCAGTTCTGCAAATTGCAGTGTTTGGAAACTTTGCACCTGCAAGGAGACCTTATTGACGTATTTAAGGCTGTAAATAGATTGAGTAAACTGAATGATGGCATCCTTACTTTTTCTTGGACAAAAGACATGAGGACAAAAAAATTGAAAAGGGAGGTCTGCAGGATAGATGTGTAAAAATTTGCCTTCAGTTAGAGAGTAACTGTGTTGAAACATACATCTCACATTGTGAAAGTGGCTAGTTTGGGGCCATAGAGGGGGACAGACAGATGAGTTAAGATTGGTTCCTTGCATCATTTGCCACTACTATACTGTTATTTATTTAATGTGTTTACTGTCATTCATCATATCACATGTTGCAGATAATTCCTGGGTTGTTAGGTCATTAATAGTAACTAGTTTTCCATTAAGAAACTGCAAAAGGGACTGCAACCATGGTACAGGGAACAGCACTGATGCATGCACACTTTGAATAAACAGCAATGTACTTCTCCACTGGGGGTAATGCATTTTTATTTAAAAGGCATAGTACAATAAGAAGGCAACTTGTGAAGTGCCTCCATAATGAGTTCAATATTTAGCAGCAAATTTCAGAAAAGATTTATTTTAATAAATCTTTTCTGAAATATTTCAGATTGTCAGATAATAAACCATCCAAACCTGCAATAAATTTATAATTAATGTTCACAACAAAATACTTTTTTTTTATAGCAATATTTATAAAGGGAAGACCTACAAGAATAAATGTCATCTGAAACTAATAAAAAAAATTAACTAAATTTTAACATGTAATTTATTTTTTTAGGTATTAAATATATTAACTAGACCTACCGTCTCCAACCACACATTGGTTTTTGGCGTAATTGATTTTGAGATAGACCAAAAAGTCCTACCACAGCAAACAACCAAGCTACTGATAAGAATAACAGCATCATGACCAACCGAATAGGTAACACAGTTACAGTCATTACTATTACCTAAAGAATTAAAGGAAAAATTACTGATTACCTTAATAAATAACCAACCAACCAACCAACCAATCAATCAAGCTTAATATTCTGTGTGTATGCACAATAATGACATTGATAACTGATATTATATTACATATGAGGGGGGTCAGATGCAAAACTCACCAAAACCATTTCTTTTGTAATGGAGGACTTGACGAATTTTGAACCTCAACTAGTGTTGAACTTGTAGAGTTTAGCATCTAAAATGAAATTTTACATTAGATTTTATACTGGACTTAACTTTACCGAATGTTATTTACAGCTTTTTCAAGTAGCATTTCATAAATTTTAACCAAAGTTTCATGTAACACTCATAACTCAATTACAAAAGAAACGGACTTGGCAAGTTTTGCATCTAGACCCCACATATTATACTGATATTATATTATTGATAATTATTAATGATATCTAAGCTTGCAGATGATATGAAAGTTGCCAGGGTAATTAACAGCAGTAATCAGGGAATGCCGTTGCAACAAGATCTAGAAGTGCTGAGAAGTGAAAACTGAAATTTAACACTGACAAATCCAAAGTACTGCATATAAGTCTTGAGATTTAGATCAAATTTTTGAAAGTTTTCTTTTAGTCAGCGAGTTGATGATAGCTAGAACAAGTTGCCCTTGCAGGGTAGTTGAGGCTGACAGTTTGAATAAATTCAAAGGTTAATTGGATACTTACCTATGTGAGGAGGGAAGCATATAATTTCTGTTTTCTTATCTACCTGGTTGGGTTTTTTTTTTTTTTTTTTTTTTTGCCAATGAAGTAAAAACTTTCCCTATATGGCAAATACTATTACTATTACTTGGTTTCCTCTTTCTGAGACTACACACATGAGTAAGCATAAATTCAAATTGAGGAAGGATTTGTTACAGAATAAATATGTGGAAGTTTGCCTTCAGCCAGCAAGTGGTTGATTGTTGGAACAAACTTCCATCTGTTGTTGTGGAAGTGAATATCTCAAATAAATTCAAGGAAGAACTAGACAAACTATTAACAAACTTCTATCTGTTGTTGTGGAAGTGAATATCTCAAATAAATTCAAGGAAGAACTAGACAAACTATTGGAGACAATGGATGGGTAAAATGGGAAGTGTTTTTTTTTTTTTTTGGCTGATGCTTTATAAGCTGCTTTCTTGCATCATCTGCACTATTAATGCTAATTGATTAACAACAGCCACAGACAGAAGTGAAAGCGATCCTTGCACTGCTTCTACTGAAACATGCAATATAAAGGGATGGTTTAGTGAGAGACTCCAGAGTGGTCATCAATGAATCTTGTGCTCATCTTGGAATAATGTTGTTAGTGAAGTCCCACAGGTTTCTGTGATGGACCCATTATTGTTTGTTTTCTGTATTTATTAATTGTGTATATAAAGTAAGCTTCATAAAAAATGGGAAGTGTTTTTTCCTATGATTAAATTTTTTTTTTTTTTTTCTATGAATAAATTTTTCTATGATCACTCTTCCTATGATTAAAGATGGCCCCTTTCAAAATCGGCCATGTGGAATGAAATGGCATACCACCATATTATTTGATGTCACAGAGATTGCACAAAAAAAAAAAACAAAAAAAAACACCACCTCCAAAAACTGCTGTAAACAAAATCCCGGATGTCACTGTATGCCCTGAAAAATTTAATTCTTTAGGGAAGGGGATACCAGAAGTTTATCAAATTCTAACAATGAACTAAATGATTTTGTGATAACTGAGAGGAAAGTAAAAGAGAAATTCTTGAAGTTGAACATAAACAAGTAATATAAAAAAAAATTTTTTAAAGTCAATTCCTACTTAGGTCAACAACGAACTTTTGACTTTCGACTTCAAAAAATTTATCAAAAAATTATTGATTTTCGCAAGAATTGAACTCGCATTCTTCACCTTCACGTGAAAAATACTGAAATCCTTGCATTTTACCGATTGAGCTACTGCCTGTTGATTTCAATTTTATTCCTAAATTTATATCCTGCTAAATATCTTATATAAGAGAAATTTTTTTCTTCCATATAAAACTAAAATTAATTAATTAAATTTAATTAATGAATTAATATTTGAAAAAACTGTATTAACATCAAGTGTCATCCACTACAAGTTTAAAAAAATGTATTTGAACTTGAGTGGATGAATAAAAAGTATTTTATTAACGATTGAAAATTTGAACAAGATATATAAATATATATAGGGAGAGTGTGAACTAATAGTAGGAATTGAAAAAAAAAAAGGAACCTGGAGTGGATGGAATCTATCCAATCATCCTTTCCTTTAAGAAAGAAGGTGGTAAACATGGCCACATGGAATGTAAAAAGTTTAAAAGAAGGCAAGATGGAAATAGTCATCAATGATATGGACAAGTACAAAATTGACATTTTAGAAGCAACCAAAGTCACTGGTTGGACAAGGTCATTTCAACACTAGAAATGGGTCTTCAGTTGTTTTTCCTGGAAGTAACCTAGTAAAAGAACATGGCATCACTGTTATATTGAATAAGGAATGTTCAAGGTCTCTTCTTGGATACAATCCTATTAATAGTAGAATGATGACGGTTAGACTTCAGAGAGCCAACCAGAATATCCCACAGTTTTAGTTGCATATGCTGTTGTTATTTGGTTTTTAGAAGCATTAGCAACTAAGGCCACATTGCTCAGGGAAGATATGCGATGGTCATTCCCTGACCTTTCCGCATCCTCCGTATTTGGTGGGCACGGGCTTGAACCCTGGTCTAATCAAGAAGCGTGTGCAATGCACTGCTGCTCCTGCCCACCTGGCTACAGAGGCGCCGCATATGCACCAATATCCTCCCCGATGGTATTCTCCACCTTGTCGCGGTGGGTGGGACTTGCGTGTCCCTATGACCCAGAGAGTTAAGTCGGTGGTAGCTTAGCTACTGGTAGGGCCTCCCAAGCTGGACAGGTCAATGGGTAGGGGCCAGACTAAGAGAGATACCCTGGTCCCCCAGGTTGGGGATTGCTGCAACAGGCTAGCTTCTCGTTCAGCGTAAAAAATACACAAATGCTAAACAACTTACAAGTGAAAATGAAAACGGACTGCACTTTCGGGAATGACTCAGCAAATGGAAAAGGACAATGATTTTGGGATGCTGGAATATTCCAGGTCTTTCAACTAAAAGAAACTTTCTTCCAGATGAACTGCAAAAATTCAATTTAGACACTGTTGTGTTATCGGAGACAAAGAAAAAGGGATTTGGAGAGGAAATAATGGGAGAATACTACCATTTTTTGGAGTGGACTCGATAAGAGCGAAAGAGCAGCAGTTTCTATTGCTGTTAAAAAGAAATTAAGACATAACATCAAAAACTGGAAATTTATTAATGAAAGAATGATTTCATTGGAATTGCCAATGTATGGGAGAGAAATATGTATTTTGGGAATATATGCCCCGACTAATGACACGGCTGATACCTTGAAGGATGAATTTTGGGAAGATCTGAGAGAACTAATAGAAAAAATCCCTAAGAACAAAGATATTTTTAATGGGAGATTTCAATGCAAGAGTAAGAACTGAACAAAATAGCAAAGTTATTGGAAGATTTGGAGAGAAAGAGAGGCATGACAACAGAGATAGACTATTCAATCTTTGTGAACAGTTCGACTTGAGAATAAACATTTTTCCAACACAAGGATATCCATAAATATACTTGGTCAGAGGAGACAAGACAAATTAGATCAGTTATAGATTACATTATTTCAAAACATTCAGGGACATATGTATTGAAAGATGTCAGAGTTTATAAAGGAGCCAAATGTGGATCTGACCATTTTCTTGTTAAAACAACACTGAGGAAGACCTGGATTAAGAAAATAAGCATGGACAACCAACAATGCAGGGAAGAAGAAATGCTACAAGTAGATCAATTTAACGTTGAACTACTTTAGGACAACAGCATTGGAAACAACTTCACCCAGAGATTGGATGCTGCAATTAACATAGAGATAAAAATTAATACTGAAGAAATCTACGAATATTTAAAAAATATTGTAAAAAAAATAGCTCATGAAATCCTAGGCAAAAAAAAAAAGAGCCAAGGACCAAAAAAGACCTGAATTACAGAGAAAGTAAGAGCGGCTGTAGAGGAAAAGAAACTTGCATATCAGAAATGGCTGGGTGATAGGAATGATGCACATAGGAACATTTATGTTGAAAAGAAGAAAATAACCAATCGGTTGGTAGTAGAAGCGAAAAATGAAGAATGAGAAAGGAAATGTGTGAATATTAATAGCAAATTAGGCTTCAAACGATCAGCGGAATCGTGGGAGGTCCTTAAAGACTTGAGAAAACAGAATAAACACAATGCTGGTTTTCAATCAATACCTTTGAAAGACTGGATGAGGTACTATGAAGGACTTTTAAAAGAAGACAGGGAAGAGTTCAAGACAGTGGAGGATTTTCGTGTAGAAGACTCAGGCTTAAAAGTTTCTGTTAGGGAAGTGGAACTCTTGCTAAAGGAAGGAAGGAAGGGCAAATCACATGGACCTGGAGGAGTTTATATGGAACTTCTGAAATACGGAGGAAGAGGAGTGGCTGTTCGGATACAAAAACTGTTAAATGGTATACTGAGAGGAGAAGAAATACCGAAAGAAATGACAACAGGATATATTACATCAATTTATAAGAAGGGCGATCAGAAAAGCTGTTCAAATTATAGAGGAATATGCATCCTGAACCCGCTGTTAAAAATTCTTGGAAAATGGATCAGGAACCATTTAGAAGCATGAATCGAGGTATCAGAAGAACAAAGTGGTTTTTCAGCCGGGAGGTCATGTATAGACCATATCTCAACAGTACGACAGATCCTTGAAAAATGCCAATCGAAAGGAAAAGAAATCTTTATGATTTTCATTGACCTTGAAAAGGCATATGCCAGTGTTCCAAGAAAACTCTTATGTGAAGCACTGAAAGAGGCAAATATTGACGGACAACTGATTAACATTATTAAGACAATTTACAGGAATAATAGATGCAGGATTAAAATGAGATCAGCTTTGTTACCTGAATTACACACTTCAAAAGACTTATTACAAGGTTGTTGCACGTCACCAACACTTTTAAAAATTTATATTGACATCTGCCTAAGATCCTCGTCAAAAAAATGCAATAAAATGGGATTGCCGATTAATAAGAATACTTATATTCACAATTTACTTTTGGCAGACGATCAGGTGGTGATAGTACAAGACTTAGAAGGTGCAGACTATGCATGTCATCAATTGTTTGACAATGGGGTCTAAAAACAAATTTTAGCAAGATGGAAATGTTGTCTTCAGGATCAGGACACATTCTAAATATTGCAGGTTTTAAAATCAAACAAGTCAATAAATTCAAATATTTGGGATCAATGTTACAAAGTGATGAATCATCCCAAGCAGGAGATCGATAAGAGAATTGCAGATGGCAGAAAGGCTACTGGCATGTTAAATTCTGTTCTATGGAGCAGAAATATCCTGAATAAAACAAAGGAACTAATATTTCAAACGATTGTACAGTCTTCTATTGTATGGAGCAGAAACCTGGATGCTGAATAGGCGAGCGCAAAACAAATTGCATCTATTATTCCTGTAAATTGTCTTAATAATGTTAATCAGTTGTCCGTCAATATTTGCCTCTTTCAGTGCTTCACATAAGAGTTTTCTTGGAACACTGGCATATGCCTTTTCAAGGTCAATGAAAATCATAAAGATTTCTTTTCCTTTCGATTGGCATTTTTCAAGGATCTGTCGTACTGTTGAGATATGGTCTATACATGACCTCCCGGCTGAAAAACCACTTTGTTCTTCTGATACCTCGATTCATGCTTCTAAATGGTTCCTGATCCATTTTCCAAGAATTTTTAACAGCGGGTTCAGGATGCATATTCCTCTATAATTTGAACAGCTTTTCTGATCGCCCTTCTTATAAATTGATGTAATATATCCTGTTGTCATTTCTTTCGGTATTTCTTCTCCTCTCAGTATACCATTTAACAGTTTTTGTATCCGAACAGCCACTCCTCTTCCTCCGTATTTCAGAAGTGGATTTTTGGAGACGATCAGCAAGAACTAGAAGAGACAGAAAATGGAATGCAGACATTATTATTATTATTATTATTAGCCATATGGTGCAAGGAAGCCTGAGGCTTATGCTGCACCAGCCAAAAAAAAAAAAATTCCCAAGTTAAAAATTCCTGAGAGAGAGAGAGAGATTGACAGAAGTAGAAGGAATCACCAAGAAAGAGAAGAATGATGATATCCAGCTCAGGACCCTGGGTGTGCCAAGCCCATATTCCCCAGATGTGAGTTGCAACCCCCTTGGGGTTGCAATTCATTGAATATGTTAAATAAGAGAGAACATGGAAGAGTAAAAGAATATTATTGACACTGTTAAAGAAAAGCGTTTAACATGGTATGGACATGTATTTGCATTTTTTTTTTTTTTTTTTTTTTTGTATTAGTAAAGGCACATGATGCAAGAAAGCAAACCTATATAGCATCAACCAAACAAAAAAAAAAAAAAAAAAAAAACCCCTTCTCATTTCATATCCACTCGCTCCAGATGATTGTCTAGTTCTGCCTTGAATCTATTTAAGCTATCAACTTCTACAAAGACAGATGGAAGTTTGTTCCAGCAATCAACCACCTGCTGGCAAAAGGCAAACATCTGCAAATCTATCCTACAACCGTTTTTCCTCAATTTGAATTTATGCCCTCTCAGGTGATTATTCTGAGCAAAAGAAAGAATCCAATCAGCATTGAGCATGCTCAAACCATTCAAGGCTTTATACACCTCAATCATATCACCTCACAGGAGACTAGTCTCCAGACACTGTAATCTGCAAAACTTAAGCCTTTCTTCATTCCATTCACTAATCTTGTTGCCTTTCTCTGTACTCATTCCAGCAGCTCTACATCCTTCTTAAAATTAGGCTCCAGACCTATATACAGTACTCAAGGTGTGGCCTGACTATTGCCTGATAGTTTGTTCCAGCAATCAACCACCCGCTGGCAAAAGGCAAACATAGGCAAATCTATCCTACAACCGTTTTTCCTCAATTTGAATTTATGCCCTCTCAGGTGATTATTCTGAGCAAAAGAAAGAATCCAATCAACAGGGTTAATCACCTCCTTATCCCTGCTAGAAAAATTCCTGTATATCATTGACGAGACCATGAACTCTTGCAGACCATCTGAACTGATTAGAAAACTTCATATCTGCCTACATAATTACTCCCAGATCCTTTTCATTCTCTACCACTGTCAGTGTAGTACCACAGAGTTGATACGTTTATTCTGGGGTTACTGCTTACCATATGTAGTACTTCACATTTTTCAATGTTAAACTTCGGTTGCCACCTCGAAGCCCATCTGCTCAACTTTTCTAGATCCTGTTGCAGCAACATAGTGGCATTAACAACCCTGCCGACCCTCGTATCGTCTGCAAACTTGGACATTAAGCGTGATATATCATCATCAATATCATTAAATAAATGCAGAAAACAACGATGGACCCCAACACTTGAACCCTGGGGGACTCCACTAATAACATTAGTCCACAAAGAGCAGTGTCCATTGATTACTATTCTCTGTCTTTTCCCACTCAACCATCCCTTTATCCATAGCAAAAATTTGCCTCCAATGCCACACTGCTCCAATTTGTGCAGCAGTCTTCCCTGTGCAATAGTATCAAAAGCCTTTCTAAGATCCAAATATATGATATCAAAATTATTCCCTGCATCCAGTTCCTTTGTGACCACATAATAGTATCCAATCAAACTGGTCAGACAAGACTACCCCTTAACAAACCCATGCTGTATCCGAGCTATAACTGAAGTCTTGTCTAGATGATCCTGCAGTGCTACTTTAACCAGTGCCTCCATTAATTTTCCTGGAACAGAAGTTAAACTAACAGGTCTGTAATTACTTGTGTCGCCCTTGATCCTCCTTTGAGAATTGGGGTCACAATTGCACATCTCCAGTCCATGGGTACCTACCCTGAGTCCAAGGAAACTCTCATAATTATGGCTAAGGGTTTGCTTACTTCCTCTGCCGCCTCCTTTAATATAACCATATAGATCGAATCTACAACAGTTGCCTTTCTTATGTTTATCTTAAAAAATTCTCCTCCAGTTTGTTCTCAGTTATTTCAAAATAATCTAGCTCACTGCTACAGTTTAATTCACCTCTGGCATTTCCCTCCCTGAATAACTCCTCATGTGTAAATGTAGATGCAAAATACTCATTTAGTTTGTTAGCTACCTGAGTAGGATCATCAACAGTTGAAAAATCTGATTCATCCCCTTCCTTCTAGTCTACGTAAGTAAAGAAGTCTTCACTGTTTACATTATTTTAGTTTACAACATTATTTTGCTTCCTATGGTTTTAAGTCATATATGAAGTTCTCTGAGCAGTGCAGTTAGGCTGAAAGGCCAGTTCATGGGGTTTTGTCAATGATATACAGGAATTCTGCTAGCAGGGATAAGGAAGTGATTATCCCATTGTATAAGGCAATGGTCAGGACACATCTTGAGTACAGTTCAGAAGGGCTCATTTTAGGAAAGAAAGATTAGTAGAGAAGAAAAATACATGGAATGCATATAAATTAATAGGTGATACAGAAGCCTATGATACATATAAAACAGGCTGCAAGTCAAAAAGGAAGATAGGCAAACCAAGGCAGATTACAAGACGTTTCTGGCAAAAAATGCCAAGAAAAAGCATTAAAGAATTCTTTACTTATATTACCAGTACAAGGAATGATTTGAATTGCATTGGTCCACTTGAGGTCGATGGTTTAACTGATGATAATTCTGCTCAGGTTGCTGACAGGCTGAATAGGCATTTTGTATCTACATTCACACCTGAGGAATTCTTTAATGAGCATTAGTAGAGGCATATGAGGCAAGAAAGCAAGCTTACGCAGCATCAGCCAAAAGAAAAAAAAAAAAAAAAACACTTCCACTTCACCCCTCCGTTCGTTCGAAATACCTGTCCAGCTGAGCCTTAAATTTATTTAGGCTATCAACTACCACAACAAGGGATGGAAGTCTGTTCCACCAACCCACTACCCGCTGGCTAAAGGCAAATTTCCGCACACCTATCCTACATCTGTCTTTCCTCAATTTGAATTAGCATTAGCATTAGTAGAGGCATATGATGCAAGAAAGCAAGCTTATTCAGCATCAGCCAAAAAAAAAAAAAAAAAAAACACACACCACTCCCATTTCACCCCTCCGTTCGCTCGAAATACCTGTCCAGTTGAGCCTTAAATTTGTTTAGGCTATCAGCTTCAACAACAAGTGATGGAAATCGGTTCCACCAACCAACCAACCACCCGCTGGTCAAACGCAAATTTCCGCACATCTATCCGACATCCGTCCTTCCTCAATTTGAATTTATCCCCTCTGAGCTGATTATTCTGAGCAAGATGAAGAATCCCATTGGCATTGAGCATGCTCAAACCATTCAAAGCCTTAAACACCTCTATCAGATCACCTCGCCGGTGCTAGTCTCCAGACTCTGTAATTTGCAAAACTTAAGCCTTTCTTCGTAAGAGCAACCCTTTGTTCCATTCACTAATCTTGTTGCCCTTCTCTGTACCCGTTCCAGCAGCTCTACATCCTTCTTGAAATGAGGCCTCCAGACCTGTATACAGTACTCAAGATGTGGCCTAACCATTGCCTTATACAAGGGAATAACCACCTCCTTATCCCTGCTAGAAAAATTCCTGTATATCATTGACAAGACACCATGAGCTACTCTTGCAGCTCGTCTGCACTGCTCAGAGAACTTCATATCTGCCTGCACAATAACCCTCAGGTCCTTTTCATTCTCCACCACTGTCAGTGTAGTATCGCAGAGTTGATATGTTGCTCTGGGGTTACTGTTTCCCATATGTAGTACTTTACATTTGTCAATGTTAAACTTCATTTGCCACCTCTCAGCCCATCTGTTCAACCTTTCCAGAACCTGTTGCAGCAGCATAGCGTCAGTGGTGTCCTTAACAACCCTGCCAACCTTTGTATCATCTGCAAGTTTGGACATTAAACTTGATATCCCATCATCAATATCATTCATAAACGCCGAAAACAACAACGGACCCAACACTGAACCCTGAGGAACTCCACTAATAACATTAGTCCACGTTGAGCAGTGTCCATTGATTACCACTCTCTGTCTTCTGCCACTCAACCATCCCCTTATCCATAGCAGCAATTTGCCTCCAATGCCACACTGCTCCAATTTGTGCAGCAGTCTTCCATGTGCAACAGTATCAAAAGCCTTTCTAAGATCCAAATATATAATATCAAAGTTATTCCCTGCATCTAGTTCTTTTGTGACTACATCATAGTATCCAATCAAATTGGTCACGCAAGACCCGCCCTTAACAAAACCATGCTGCGTCTGAGCTATACCTGAATTCTTGTCTAGATGATCCTGCAGTGCTTCTTTAACCAGTGCCTCCATTAATTTTCCTGGAACAGAAGTTAAACTAACAGGTCTATAATTACTTGTGTCAACCTTTGATCCTCCTTTGTGAATTGGGGTTACATTTGCACATCTCCAGTCTATGGGTACCTCCCCTGAGTCCAAAGAAGCTCTCATAATTATGGCTAGGGGTTTGCTTACTCCCTTTGCTGCCTCCTTTAATATAACTGGATAGATCCCATCCACCCCAGGTGCCTTTTTTATGTTTATCCTCAACAATCTCTCCTCCACTTTCCTCTCAGTTATTACAAAATTATCCAGCTCACTGCCAATGTTTACTTTACCTACATCATTCTCCTTCCTGAATAACTCCTCATGCGTGAATGTAGATGCAAAATACTCGTTTATATTGTTAGCCACCTGAGCAGGATCCTCAACTGTTAAACCATCAATATCCAGTGGACCAATCTGATTCATCCCTTTCCTTCTTGAGTTTAAATAGGTAAAGAACTCTTTTCTGTTTTTCTTTGCATCCTTTGCCAAGGATTTTTCGTAGTCTGCCTTTCCTGCCTAATCTCCTTTGTGACTCGGTTACAGACCAACTTATATCTATCATAGGCTTCCATGTCACCCATTAATTTTTATGTATCCCATGCATTTTTCTTCTCTGCCACATGTCTCATTAGTTCATCTGACAACCATTTAGGCCTAAACCTTGAACAATATTTCTTAGTTGGTATGTAAAGCCTGGTAGCCTCCAAGATTAGTTCCTTGAATGCTTCCCATTTTGAGTTTGCTGTTGGTAACATCATCAGTTGGTCCCACTGTATAGAATTTAAATACTGTCTCAGACCATCATGGTCTCAGACCATGATGGTCTGAGACTATCTCTGATGGTAGTTACCTCCTTGAGTAAATCCCACTTCAACACACTGTGATCACTGCCACCTAGTGGTTCATTTATCTGCAGATTCTTAATGCATGAAGAATCACTACTGATAATCAGATCAAGAGTATTGCTCCCTCTTGTTGCCTCACGAACATGCTGATGTAGAAAACAATCATCCAATAAATCCACAAAAGCCTTGTTAGTGTGCGAGTGACCAACCCACAAATTCCAGTCAATATCTGGGAAATTAAAATCCCCCATTATAAGACTCTCTGAGTTATTGGCCCACTCTATTTCTCTGTACAATATCTTATTATACTCATCAGAGTCATTAGGCCTATAGCACACTCCTACTCTCAATTTTGATTTTCCTATGCTTATGTCACTCCAAACTGACTCGACACTGCCCTGTCCATCGATATCGACTGGCTTGGACTTTGTGTTTCTTAACTAATTGCATAACCCCTCCTCCCCTCCTGTCCTGTCTATCCTTTCTACACACATTGTATTCCCCAAATTCCAGTTCCGCATTTTATCTGTGTGACACCACGTCTCTGATATCCCAACAATATCTGCCTTTGATGTTTTGAGCAATACCTCAAATTCATCAAATTTATTTACCAAACTCCTAGCATTGGTGTACACGCAGGTATACATGCACCTGTTTCTATTCCTAGCTACCCTAACACAACCCATGTGTTTACTTGTACCGCAATGACTCCCAGCAGTGTCTGAAATATCCTGCATCTTGTTTTTCAGGCTTCTGCTCATTTCAATAGAAGCAGTGCAAGAATCACTTCCACCTCTGCCAGTGGTTACTGTTAATCTATTAGTCCTTGTATTCCCCCCCCTCCAACTAGCAGTTTTCCGACCCACCTAACACTGCCTCGACAGCATCAGCAAAAATTCTTGCACCCTTTCTATTTAAGTGTATCCCATCCCTGTAGAAGCAATCTCTCCTGTTAACAAGTACAGTCCAGGCTGAAAAAAATTCTACCCCTTGAGCCTTGCACAATCCCTCCAGGGCCGAATTGATCGACAAGGCTCTCATCATATGAGAATTTATGCCCTCTCAGGCAATTATTCTGAGCAAGAGGAAGAATCCCATCAGCATTGAGCATGCTCAAACTATTCAACGCTTTATACACCTCTATCAGATCACCTCGCCGGTGCCTAGTCTCCACACACTGTAATTTGCAAAACTTAAGCCTTTCTTCGTAAGAGCAACCCTTTGTTCCATTCACTAATCTTGTTGCCCTTCTCTGTACTCATTCCATCAGCTCTACATCCTTCTTGAAAGGATGTAGCTAATACATGCAGCAGAGGTAGATACCAGAAGTTTATCAAACTCTGACAGGGAGCTGAATCAATTTATGAAACTGAGAGGGAAGTGGAAAAGAAATTGAAGTTAAACATAAAAAATGCATCTGGGTTGGATGGGATCTATCCAGTTATATTAAAGGAAACAGATAAGGAAGTAAGCAAACCATGAGCCATAATTATATAGCATCTTCAGATTCGAGGGAGGTCCCTGTGAACTGGGGATATTTGATGTATCCCAAATTTACAAAGGGGATAAAATGGTCACATGAGTAATTACAAACCTGTCAGCTTAACTTCTGTTACAGGGAAAATAATAGTGTCACTGGTTAAAAAGTAACGCAAGGCTAACTAGACAATAATAGTGTCACTGGTTAAAAAGTAATGCAAGACTAACTAGACAAGAGGGTAGTTATACTTCAGTCACAGCATGAGTTTGTTAATGGAAGATTTTGTCTCATCAATTTGATTGAATACTATGATGCAGTGGTGGCTTGTGAATCTGATGTATAGGGGGTGCTGCTTCTTAAAGTTACATTAAATTGCCTTAGTTGTAAGACATGCAGACATAGATGGTAATAATAATAGGCAAGGTAAAAATACTACAAAACATTAACTGGACACTTACCATTAACAGACTTGGGTAATCTCGAAATTCTATTTAAAAATAAAATCCATGCTTTGGTTTTTATTTGTCGAAAATAGATTAATACCATTTTCATTCAAGTTTGGTGCACTGTTCAAATCGGTATTGCTCGCTCCGCAGTTCCTTTGACTCGTTTTACACCTGTAAAAAATGAGTATTGGCAACCTGCCAATAGGCATTCACTGAACCACTGGAACCAAAATGTGGAACTGTGTAGCACGCAATCCCACCTACTGCTAAACTTCAAAGTTGAAAATGATTTCATGTTTTTATTTGTTTATTATTGAAATTATTATTGGAAATAGAGGATGAGTATACTATATGCAGGACCTGTTAATAAAAATATTCAAGGCATTGCATTCTTCTTCACACAATTTCATATAACTGCGTTGACTGTATATTTAGATTTAAAAAGCTGGGTGGTGCTGCAATTTTGCAGTGCCTATCAATGACTCGCTTCTGTTATGATGCAGTCACAAAGGACCTGTATGAAAAAAATAATTTTGATATCATATACAGGCATACCTCGGTTAACGTTACCTCTGATAACGAAGCCTCGATATAACAAAGTCGGCAATTTCAAGCCCCATTTAACATAAAAAAATATTCCAATTTAAGACCAACGCCCGACAATCATTCGATTGGTGACTGACGGCGACTCGTTACGTATTCCCGAGTGCTCCCGAGCTGCGGGCGTGTCTGTTATAACAGTTTTGCGCGTCAGTCGCATAATTTAGTTGTTGTTTACATGATTGACGTTGTTTCAGTGTGGCGCATTGCAATAATCGACGTAGGTTCTTTGTAGCATTACATAACGTAGATTTTGTAAATTTTAATAGAAATATTTTTGTTTTAGTTAATTAAAATGTCAGAATCAAAGAAAAGAAAAGCAATTTCTTTGGAAACTAAACTAAATATCGTACGACGTGTTGAAAGCGGCGAAAGAAAATCCGATGTGGCACATTCTTTAGGATTAGCGCAATCAACTTTAACAACCATACTAAGTCAATCAGAAAAAATAAAACAGTCTGCTCAGAATTGTACAGATGTTACAGCGGCAAAATTAACTCGCTTAAGGAATCCAATTTTAGAAAAAAATGGAGAAAATGTTAAGTTTGTGGACAGATGATATGTCACAATGTCATATGCCTTTAAGTCAAATGGTGATTCAAGAAAAAGCATTATTTTTGTTTAATCACCTGAAATCTAAACAAACTGAAGAAATTACGGAAACCTTTAGGGCTTCTCGTGGTTGGTTCGAGAAATTTAAAAAAACGGGCCAGGATTCATAGTGTAAAATTAACAGGAGAAGCTGCAAATAAGTTTCCAGAAAAACTAAAGGAAATAATTGAATGTGAAAATTTTCCACCAAATTTGGTGTTCAATGTTGACGAAAGCAGTTTGTTCTGGAAACGACTACCAACAAAAAGCTTCATTTCTATTGAAGAAAAATCAGCTGCTGGGTTCAAAGCAGCCAAAGACCGTTTAACGTTACTCTTTGGATCAAATGCCTCTGGCGATTATAAATTAAAATTGTTATTAGTTTACCATTCAGAAAATCCGAGGGCGTTAAAAGGTAACATAAAAATGAATTTACCTGTAATATGGAAAGCAAATAGAAAAGCGTGGGTTACCAAGGAGTTATTTACTGATTGGTTTGTTAACCACTTTTGTCCTGGAGTAAAACGGTATTGTCAAAAAAAACAACTTTGAAGAAAAAGCTCTTTTGTTGTTAGACAATGCTCCGGGACATCCTACTGATCTTAACACGTTGGACACATGCATTCCTGTCAAAGTTGTGTTTCTTCCAGCAAACACAACTTTCCTGATTCAACCATTGGATCAAGGAGTAATAGCATCATTTAAAGCTTATTATCTGCGTCGAATTTTAAGCAATTTACCTGAACTAGAGGATAAAGAGGAAATGACAGTTAAAACTTTTTGGAAAAACTACACCATTAAAAACGCAATTGAAAACATTGATAGTTCTTGGAAAGAAGTCACTAAGAAATGCTTAAATGGAGTTTGGCGCAAAATATGGCCAGAAGTTGTACTAGAAGAAGAAAATAACATCCAAGAAATTAGAAATGAAGTTATCCAGATGGATCAATCAATAGGTTTCGAAAATGTCGATGAAGAGGATGTTATAAATTTATTGAATGCAGAAGATGATGGTTTTTCAGTGGAAGATTTAGAAAACCTTGTTAGCAACGAAGACAAAGATAATGAAGGCGAAGTTAAAGAAGTTCCTGCCGAAAAAGTGTTAACAACCAAAGATTTAAAAAGGTGCTTAAATGACATTGAAAACGTTTTAAATTTTTTTAGTGAAAATGATCCTGATTTAGGAAGAAGTGTTATAGTTAAGCGATCAGTGTTAAATGCAATAACTCAGTATAGGCAATTGTTAAATGAAAGAGAAAAAAAAGCATAAACAATCAACTTTAACCTCATATTTTAAAATGTGATTTCACTTTGTATGTAAGTTGACTGTTTATTTAATAAAACTTTTCTTTGTTCGAGAAAAAGCTTTTCATTTTCTTTACGTAGGAACGTATCCCTATTCTGGCCATAGTATTTTTACCTCTGAAAACGAAGTTTCGCTTAACGAAGTAATTTCGTGGAACGCATCCTATTTGTTAATCGAGGTATGCCTTTACTTGTATTTCAGGAAAGTTTCACATAAAAGACTGGTATACAAATTGGAGCAGTGTGGCATTAAGGGAAAGTTACTGCTATAGATAAAGGGATGGTTGAGAAGGAGAATACACAGAGTGGTTATCAATGGACACTGCTCTTCAGATATTAGTGGTGTCCCACAGGGTTAAGTGCTGTGTCCATTGTTGTTTTCTATATTTATTAATGGTACTGATGAGGGTATATCAGACTTAATGTCTAAAAATGATAAAAAGGTTGGAATGGTGGGTAAAGGGCAGTAATCACAGTATGCTGCTGTCAATAAGATCTGGAAAATTAAAACAGCTGGGCTGAAAAATGGGAATTGAAGTTTAACATTGACAAATGCAATGTACTGCATATGGACAGCAGTAACCCAGAAAAATGTACCAACTGTGTGGTACTACACTCAGGGTAGTAGAGAAAGGAAACAACTCAGGGGTAATTGTGTTACCCCTGAGTTACCCAGTCTAATATGAAGTTTTCTGGACAGTGCAGACAAGTGCCAGGGCAGCTCATGGGGTTTTGTCAATGATAATACAGGAATTTTGTTATCAGGAAATATGAGGTGATTATCCCTTTGTATAAAACAGTGGCCAGGCCACATCTTGACAGGTCTGGAGACCTCATTTTAGGAGGAATCTAGAGCCACTGGAAAGGTACAGAGAAGGGCAACAATGTTGGTGAGGGGAACAAAAGGGTGCTCTTACCAAGAAAGGCTTCTGTTCTGCAAACTGCGAAATCTGGAGACTGGCATGAGCAAGGTGATCTGATTAAGGTGTTTAAGGCTTGAGATACTCAGTCCTGGTGGGATTCTTCCTTTTTCTGAGCCTATGCACATGAAGGAACACAATTTCAAACCGAGGAAGGATGGTTGCCAAATATATATTCAGAAGTTTGCCTCAGCCAACAGGTAGGTGATTTCTGGAACAAGCTACCATCCATTGTTGTGGAAGTGGATAAATTCAGGAAATTTGAATAAATTTTTTGAATAAATTCAAGAAAGAAGTAAACAAACTATTGGAGAGGATGGATAGGTGAAATGGGATTTTTTTTTTTTTTTTTTGGCTGATGCTGTATAACCTTGCTTTTGTGCCTCATTTGCCACTCTTAATATTAGCAGTGGCATATGATGCAAGAAAGCAAGCTTATACAACATCAGCCAAAAAATAACTTCCCGTTTCACCTATCCATTTTGCTCCAAAAGTTTTTCCAGTTCTTCCTTTAATTTATTTAAGTTATCAACTTCCACAACAGAAGTTTGTCCAGCAATCAACCACCAGCTAAAGGAAAATTTCTGCATATCTATTCTGCAACTATTGTTCCTCAATTTGAATTTATGCTCCCTCAAGTGCATAATCTGAGCAAAAAGAGGGAGAATCCCATTAGCAGTGAGCTTGCTCAATGGCATTCAAAGCTTTATACATATTAATCAGATCACCTTGCAGGTGCCTAGTCTCCAGATGCTGAAATTTGCAGAGCACCCCCTTTGCTCCCCTTACCAATCTTGTTGCCCTTCTCTGTACTCATTCCAGCAGCTCTGCATCCTTCTAAAAATGAAGCCTCCAGAACTGTATGCAGTACTCAAGGTGTGGCCTGACCACTGCCTTATACAAAGGGATAATCACCTCCTTATAGAAGAAATTGGCAAAAATTCCTGTATATCATTGACAAGACCCCATGAGCTACTCTGGCAGCCTGCCTGCACTGCTCAGAAAACTTCATTATCTGACTGCACAATTACCCCCAGGCCTTTTTCATTCTCAACTACCTTGAGTGTAGCACCACACAGTTGGTACATTTTTCTGGGGTTACTGCTATTCATATGCAGTATGTTGTATTTGTCAATGTTAAACTTGTTATATTAATACTAAATAGCTGGGTTTTTTTTTTTAATATTTTTTTCTTTACTTTTCACTTACACAGCAATTACATTCAACAACATTCATGTTACGTTGTTCAATCTCTGCACATATTTACTTTCACGAACGTTCTGGCTAATTGCTTTCCTACAAACCAATAGCATTTTAAATTCTTCTATATTTTTAATTCTAAATTGACCAGTAATTTTTCAGCTTTCTGGTTCTCGAAGATATTTCTCCACACACAGACATAAACACAATGTATCTACGTTCCCACATTACATAAGTGTATGTTGTAACAAGTTATTCCTCGCGTTGTAAAGCAGCTGCCTGTACTCTACAGTCAGTTGAGTTTTTTGAATCGAACAATGAACATATAAGTTAAAAAATATTTTAAGACATTTTATTTTTACCCACCAATGTCACAAAAACAGAAAGACTTAACTCTAAGAGAACAAGTCGCTGTTATCAAGGACTTGGCCAGTAAGCTGTCACAAAACGAAATACCAAAATAGGGAATATCACAGTGCTGCAAATCAAAAAAAAAAAAAAAATCAAGTAATGATGGATCAATTTATAGAGAATTCTAGTCTGAGCAAGAAAGGATAAAGAGAATCAGCCACAGAAGAAATTGGCAAAGCCCTATTTTATTAGTACAGTGGTGCCTCGCAATTCGACTGAAATCTGTTGCCGAATTAGAGTTGAATTGTGAATTTGTCGAATTGCGGGTCAATATTTTCCATATAAGTTTATGGCAAATTGATTAATTCGTTGTCGGAGAGAAATACACAATATTATTGACTTTATTATATTCTACCATATAACAAACGAAATTACAAAATACATAACGAATACATACATTTCATTGAGCCTTATATGTTGGAAGGATGTTTTATTTATCTTGTTCTACCCCCTTCTCTTCTCCTTGAATGGGGATGAGGAATTGATCAAGGGTGGACTGTCTCTCCCTCATTTTCAAGATAGCCTTGAAGTGATGCATAGTAGTGTTGTTAAACAAGTCTGTCATTCTAGTTACAACAGCAGTGTTGGGGTGCCATTTTAAACAAGCAGACTGCACCTTCTCCCAATGGAATAAAATTTCTTTAATGGCAGCTGTTGGCACCGGCCCTTTTTCCCTGTCTTCTTTTTCACATGAAATTTCCTTTTCTCTCTCTTTTGCTTCCTGTTCACTGAGTGTTTTGAGTTCTTACACGGTTGGTTCGTCATTGTGATCCTCCACAAGCTCTTCCACATCAGCCTCATCAACTTCTCCTATGTCGAGGTTCTCCGCCGTCGAAATGATTTCTCGCATGGCCGCAGCTGCTTCTAATTCTTCAGCGGCTTGGATTGCACTGTTGTCATCCCGAAAAAAGGAAGAAACGAGTTTCTTCCATGATGCACGAAGGGTCCTCTGTGTCACTCCCTCCCAGGCAGTTTTAATAAAGGAAATGGCGTGAAGAATGTTGAACTCAGTCTTCCAGAACTCCTTCGGTGTGTTATCAGAATGAGTCATGTCAAAAAGCTGTGAAAACAAAGCCTTGGTGTAAAGTTTTTTAAAACAGGCAATTACTTCTTGATCCATGGGTTGGATCAGTGATGTGGTGTTTGGAGGCAAAAACTGGACTTTGATGAAATCAAAGTAAATTTCAAGAATGTTCGCCAAGTCTTGGGGATGGACACTAGCATTGTCAAGAATCAGCAGTGCTTTCAAAGGTAAATTGTTGTCAGTGAGGAATTTTTTTACGCTCGTGGCAAACTCCTCAAAAATCCAATCTTTGAAGACTTTCTGGTCTACCCAGGCTTTTGCATTGGATATCCACATCACTGGCAGTTTGGACTTGATGATTTTCTTCCCAAAGCACCGAGGATTTTTAGAGTGGTAAACGAGAAGTGGCTTTACTTTAAAGTCTCCGCTTGCATTTGCTGCCAATAACAAGGTAAGCCTATCTTTCATAGGCTTATGTCCTGGGAACGTCACTTCTTCTTGCGTGATGTATGTTCGATTTGGTAAGCGCTTCCAAAATAACCCAGTTTCGTCCCCGTTAAAAATTTGCTGCAGCAAGTAGCCTTCCTTTATGATTAAATCTTCAAATTTTTTCATAAACTCTTCTGGAGCCTTTTTATCTGCACTAGCTGCTTTCCCATGTCTGAGAATACTACAGATACCTGTTCTACCTTTGAATCTGTGAAACCACCGACTTGCTTGAATTCATCAGTTTGATCTGAGATACATCCTGGAATTTTCTTCTGCAATTCTTCAAAAATTAACCTAGCCTTCTCATAGATCATTGCCTGAGTTATGATCTATGAGAAGATGAAAGGAGATCCTGAGTTACTGGATCTCCTTTCATCTGTCTTTCTCTAATCCAGGTAAGAAGCAGCTTTTCCATTTCTTCATTGATTAAAGGTCTGTTTCTATCAGAAATTTTCATTGCTCCAGCGAACACCCTAGCACCTATAATCTTGTCTCTTTGTTACCAAAAACTTGCCACGGTTGACCTAGGGATGCCATACTCTTGAGCTACATCTGTAATTGTTCTACCTTTCTGCACTTTATAATTTCTTTCTTCTCTTCTATGCTCAACCAAGTGTGTTTCTTTCCTGAATTATTCCACTATTCACTTCTCTTTGGACCCATTATCAAATTTCACTCAAAAAATAACTGCCAAAGCACAAAATTTTTTACTTTATGAGAAATGTAGAATTATAAATTAGCACAAACAACTCGAGCAAATATGAACTGAGACTGTGATTATTAACGAGATAATGTTATCTCATAACTGAGGAACAACTGACGGCATACCTGTAGCTATCTTTGAGGGCAGCTAACGTAGCTGAACGATTGTAGGATCTATTCCCGCTTTATCTATCATTGGTTAAATGTTACTCCCACTCTTTAATACCACTGGTTAAAATGTATGAAGCAACCGTCACTATTTAGCGCTATTTAGTAACGTTAAATGCTGCTACGTAGTCCAGCAAAGAATTCTATCATGCAATATCATGTAGTGTTTGTGCCGGCCCGCGAAATCTGACTGTCGAATTGAGGTATGTTGAATTGCGAGGCACCACTGTATACCCAAACCCGTGCTCTCTGTATCCTTTTCCGGGCCACTCCTCAAAACAGCTACAGTTTAATTGACAATGGATTCTTCAATGGTGTCGACACCAAGTGATTAAATTTAAAAAAAGCATATTATGAAAAGCAAAGTCATGACAAGAAGGCAGCAGACATTGGCTATGCAATGTTTGGCCTGACAACTACACCCACTACAAAGCAGAGGACATCTATAATTGGGATGAAACAGGGATTCTGTTACCATGCCCTCCCCAGACATTGGTCTTGTGTTTGCAAATGAAAAACCATCTAGAGTCAAAGTGAGCAAAGAAAGAATAAACAGTTCTCTTTGCATGCAACTGGACAGGTATAGATAAGAGAAAGCTGCTAATCATTAGTAAATCAGCCAACCCAGTATGTCTGCATGGTGTGCAGCCAACACCAGTGAAATATGCATCTAACTGCAGCACCTGGAAGATCTCTTCTATATATTTAAAGAGTGGCTCACAGAATTCACAGACAAAGACATCGCTAGGTGAAAGTGTAAGGTGGTACAAGTTCATTATGGTGAAATTAGATATTAGACATATGTCTTCTGCTAGATAATTGCACATCCCAAAAAACTGATGTTAAGATCCAAGTGATGCAAATTATTTTTCCTCCCCCCAAACACAACCAGCTTCATACAGCTATTAGACAAAGGAATGATTAAAAATTTAAAATACTATCACCATAGTAGTATGCTGAAAGAGATTACTGCCAGATTGACAGGGGGAGATATGATAGTGTGCCAAAACTTGCAAGGCCATTCATTCCACTGCTTGATTCCATTCACCTCCTGCCCAATGTGTTGACTCTAGGTGAATCTGCAACAATCCAGAACTGTTTTAAGTCCAGCCTCACCAATGATGTGTCCAAAGTTTAAAGGATTTTCAAGGGAGGAAGTGCCCAAAAACATAGATGAAGAAGTGTAAAGAAAATATATAGAGGTCAATAGCAATGCACCAACAGAAGGGGAATTCACGGATAAGGAATTAATTATTGGTTTTGGAAACAAGGTAAATGAAGCAAAAGAGGAAGAAGAGAAGGAAGAAGCTGTTGCTGATCCATCAAATATAGCTGTAATGGAAGCAGTAGACACTCTTAGGAATCACATCTATGTTAGAGGACTGCTGCAATTGGGAAATTCTTTGACCACTTTAAAAAAAACAGCATAAAAGCAGAAATATATAAAACCACTAAGTAAAACACTTTATTTGTGTTTGTGTTTTTTAAAGTACATAAAAGAGACCATCTATTTTTGTACTGAGAATGTTTTTATTTCAACATGGTACAAGTTCATTACAGTGAAATTAGATATTAATTTAAAAACTTATTGGATGTCATTTGGCTACTTTGTAGACAATGTATTATTGTTCACATTACTAGCTGTTTTGGTGGGTTTACTTATAATTACTGTAAAGTATTTGTCTTTTTAATTCAATAAATAGAAAGACATGAAAAATTTATTCATGCTATAATTTTATTAATACAGTAGACCTCCACTTTACGATATTAATCTGTTCCAGAGACAATATCGTATTGTGAATATATCGTAATGTGAACCCAATAACACATTGTTTTTTAGCATTAGTAGAGGCATTTGATGCAAGAAAGCAAGCTTATGCAGCATCAGCCAAAAATAAATAAAAAATAAAAATAAATAAAAAATAACCACTTCACCCCTCTGTTCGTTCGAAATACCTGTCCAGCTGAGCCTTAAACTTGTTTAGGCTATCAACTTCCACGACAAGGGATGGAAGTCTGTTCCACCAACCAACCACCCGTTTGCTAAAGACAAATTTCCGCACATCTATCCTACATCTGCCTTTCCTCAATTTGAATTTATGCCCTCTCAGGTGATTATTCTGAGCAAGAGGCAGAATCCCATCAGCACTGAGCATGCTCAAACCATTCAAGGCCTTATACACCTCTATCAGATCACCTCGCCGGTGCCTAGTCTCCAGACACTGTAATTTGCAAAAACTTAAGCCTTTCTTCGTAAGAGCACCCCTTTGTTCCATTCACTAATCTTGTTGCCATTCTCTGTACTCGTTCCAGCAGCTCTACATCCTTTTTGAAATGAGGCCTCTAGGCCTGTATTCAGTACTCAAAGTGTGGCCTGACCATTGCCTTATACAAGGGAATAATCACCTCCTTATCCCTGCTAGAAAAATTCCTATATATCATCGACAATACACCATGAGCTACTCTTGCAGCCCATCTGCACTGCTCACAAAACTTCATATCTACCTGCACAACCACCAACAGGTCCCTTTCATTCTCTACCACTGTCAGTGTAGTACCACAGAGTTGATATGTTGCTCTGGGATTGCTGTTTCCCATATGTAGTACTTTACATTTGTCAATTTTAAACTTCATTTGCCACCTCTCAGCCCATCTGCTCAACCTTTCCAGATCCTGTTGCAGTAGCATAGTGTCAGTAGTGTCCTTGACAACCCTGCCAACCTTTGTACGTCTGAAAACTTGGACATTAAGCTTGATATACCATCATCAATATCATTTATAAATACAGAAAACAATAATGGACCCAATACTGAACCCTGAGTGACTCCACTAATAACATCAGTCCACGATGAGCAGTTTCCATTACCACTCTGTCTTCTCCCCCTCAACCACCCCTTTATCCATAGCAGCAATTTGCCTCCAATGTCACACTGCTCCAATTTGTGAGGAAGTCTTCCATGTGCAACAGTATCAAAACCTTTCTACGATCCAAGTATATAATGTCAAAGTTATTCCCTGCCTCCAGTTCTTTTGTGACTGCATCATAGTATCCAATCAAATTGGTCAGGCAAGACTTGCTCTTAACAAAACCATGCTGTGTCCGAGCTATAACTGAAGTCTTGTCTAGATGATCCTGCAGTGCTTCTTTAACCAGTGCCTGCATTAATTTTCCAGTAACAGAAGTTAAACTCACTGGTCTATAATTACTTGTGTCAGCCTTTGATCCTCCTTTGAGGATTGGGGTCACATTTGCACATCTCCAGTCCATGGGTACCTCCCCTGAGTCCAAGGAAGCTCTCATAATTATGGCTAAGGGTTTGATTACTTCCTTTGCTGCCTCCTTTAATATAAATGGATAGATCCCTCCACCCCGGGTGCCTTTCTTGTGTTTATCTTCAACAATTTCTCCTCCACTTTACTCTCAGTTATTACAAGATTCTCTAGCTTACTGCCAGAGTTGAATACACCTCTGGCATTCCCCTTGCTGAATAACTCCTCACGTGTGAATGTCGATGCAAAATATTCATTTAGTTTATTAGCTACCTGAGCAGGATCATTAACAGTTGACTCACCGATATCAAGTGGACCAATCTGATTCATCCCCTTCCTTCTAGAGTTTACGTAAGTAAAGAACTCTTTGCTGTTTTTCTTTGCATCTCTTGCCAAAGATTTCTCGTAATCTGCCTTCGCCTGCCTAACCTCCTTTGTAACTTGGTTACAGATCAACTTGTATCTATCATAGGCTTCTGTGTCACGTGTTAATTTGAATGTATCCCATGCATTTTTCTTCTCTGCCATATGTCTCATTAGTTCATCTGACATCCATTTAGGCCTAAACCTTGAACAATATTTCTTAGTTGGTATGTAAAGGCTAGTAGCTTCCAAGATAAGTTCTTTGAATGCTTCCCATTTTGAATTTGCTGTTGGTAACATCATCAGTTGGTCCCACTGTATAGAATTTAAATACTGTCTCAGTCCATCGTAGTCGCCTTTACAAAAGCAATAACCCTTCCCTTTACCCCTAATGGTAGTTACCTCTTTGAGGAAATCCCATTTCAGCACACTGTGATCACTGCCACCTAGTGGTTCATTTATCTGCAGATATTTATCTGCAGAGGTCGTTCCATGACCTCTGAAGTTAAAATTTTCAATCTCTCTAAAAGGTGATTTTTATAATGGAAATTGTACATATTGATTAAAAAATTGATTAAAACTAATATATTAATTAAAATACAACACAAAAAATCGTTTCAACTAAAGTATGCAAAAACAAAACAAGCAGCCAACACATTTACAAATGCTCCATTGGCTAAGAGGAATCTCCAACCAGACCACGTGGTCTGGTTGGAGATTGTAAGCCTATCCCATCATGAAGTGAAATAAGTAGGCGCCAGTTAACATGATCACCGGTTAGTGGAATCAGCTGCTTTAATTTCAAAAAAACCAATTCAAATCATTAAAATGACTACACTTTCATTGTTATCGTACATTCGGTTATAAGAATCAATTTTGAATGCCTTTGTGATATTTTTCTAAAGCACATTTCTGGAGGTCACTACCACAAAACAATAAAAACAATTTGCAGTTTCTGGTTTATTGGGCTTTTCTGCTAGTTATCCTGTGGATAATATGCCTCTTATTTTTGCTTATCAGAATTGTCACTTAATAGAATTAAAGTTCAATTCGTCAACGTGATCACAATGACCAGCACTTACCACATATCATACAGTGAACGGTATTTTATTATGGAGAGCCTATCGTAAAATGATTTGATCATATAGTGAACAATCGTAAAGCAGGGGTCCACTGTATATCATTATATAAAAAATCACTATGTACATGCGTATGGAAGATATTCATACTGCTAACACATGCATCTCTGGAGCCATGGCAACTCTCAGCTCATAATCCTGTAAGGGCTGTCCCAATAATTGCATATTTCACTTTGAAAAAAATCGCTATGCAATTAAACATTACATTTTAAAATTACACACTCAACCTTTTTTTTTCTGCACTGGAAAATGTGCAAGTGACTATTAATTTCTGTTTATATTTTATGACTGTAACACTTTTTCTTTTGCTTTAGTGGAGTCAATTTTTTTGCGTTTTAAAAATAATATGGTAAAGCAAGCTTTTTTTTAATATTTAAATTTTTTATTAAAAAATAAAAAGTTGGATAAAATAAGTATGGATATCTATTAAGATAATATACTTATAAACAGGTAAATGCAAAACTGGTAAATGCAAACAGAATTCAAAAAATTCAAAAACTTTTTCAATAAATAAAAAACAAAGTTGTTGACCTGTCCGATGCCCATGGTTTCCCCCCCACTTAGAACAAACTGGGGTACAACTAGAACTGGATTAAATTTGCTTTATAATTTAATAAGGAAGATTTACTGTGGTGGCATAACAAACACTTGTGAGGTCCATGATTAATTTTATCTGCTTGATTATAAGAATGTTGGGCATTTAGGGCCCAACATCTGGCTGTGGGGGGGGCCTGATACACTGCATAAGTTTGCTGGTTGTTTCTGATTTCTTGGTTTGAATTATTATGTGATTTTTATTGTGTATACTATCTTCGTATGAGAGAGAGAGAGTGTTTTTATAAATAGTTTTGTATTATACAAAGATTCTATTAAAAAAATACAGTAGAGCATCACTTATCTGGAATAATTAATGCCAGACCTCTTCCAGATAGCCAAATTTTCCGGAAAATCGAATGTAAGGTAAGATTAAATAAATTCTATTATAATGTATTAAGGTAAAAGAAAAAGACTTTAAATATCATGGGGAAAAAAAAATTTATTCAATTAAAAAAATAATAACTTATAAATAAAAATTTGCACATTTACATATGTATATTCAGATAGGTATTTCACTACAAATTCTATGTGGAAAAAAATTTAAAGTAATTTTTTAAAATAAAGTTCGATCATTTTTTTTTTGTAGCTCAAGTTCCTTAACGATATCAATTTGATTACATTGCATTCTGTTTCTCTTCATTGACATTTTACTGTAAAAAACTGAGAAAAATAATAAATTGCACAGTTTCGGGTCGATATTATTCCTACCAAATCTGGAGCTAAACTAAACATAATATGAAATGAAGAGAAAAAAATATGCCATGGAAAATTGGGTTCATGGAAGCGAATGACTAAAGTCTATCACTCATGGTTTCCTAATCCAACATTTCACCAGATATAATAGACAAATACTCTCGTAACATAATAAACATCTTTCTCAAATAATACTATTAATAAAAAAAGAAGAAAAATTAGCCTTTCAAATTATTCTGGATAACAGACGTTCCAGATAACTGACATTCAGAATAACAGACATTCTACTGTAACTAAAATAACCAGTTATTCTAGTATTATTTATTAAAATAATACCTTAATTTTATCATAGGCTTTCAGCTCTAGATGATGAATAAAAGGATTTGCTATTTCTGCAGGAATTGACTGACTCGAATGAACTTTGGTAGGCATCTCTATCACTTCATCTGGATTGTAACAAATACAACCTGGACAAGAATTACACTTAATATAGTAAAACTCACATAAGAGCTTTGAAACTCTATGCATAAAGAAAATATACTCAAACAATTTATAATTATGGAATGTGAGAGTTGTTTTTAAAACATCAAATTTCAAAATAACTCTACTGAAAAGCAATTATTGCATCAAAATGGCAGATTTATAATACACTGTAAAGTGTAATTCAAAATCATTTTCCCAATTTTAAATATTAATTGTGACTAAACCAATAAAGTTATACTGAAAAGCAAGTTACATGTTAAGAGACAGACAAACAAACATTTTTTCAAGTTAAGAACATTAGATATTTCCTCCATTTGTTCTCTGCAGATTTAGTATCAAGATGGTTATTCAATTTTTTGCCTTATATTTTGTGACAGATACTGAACTTTTGAAAGAGCTCGTGTATTCTTTTCTTTAACTCATCAGTATGCGCACATATATACACATTTTTTCATGTGAGGGGACAAAAGTATGAAGGTGCAAGAGTAAGTCAGTAAGTTTTCAGAGATATTACAACTCCCATTATAACATGTCTACTTATGGTTATGGCAACCATAAGTAGGCATGTTATACTACTTCTAATGCTTTTTTCACCATTTTCTTCTGACACCATGGTCAATCTTATGAAGTGCCATACATATTTTAATATCTAAAGTACTCCAACTTAAAACATTTTTCCTGCTTATGTTTTTTTAAGGTCCACAAAGGAATAAACCTAGTATAACCTTCCTCTTGATTTTAGTTTTTGGAAAGAGACTAAATTCTAAGGGATGACAGGGACTAAATTCTAGAAATCATTTATGGTGCAGGTGATGTTTGTTTATTTCATAGAGAATTTACTTAGAGAGTTTATTTCATAGAGAATTTATAGCTTTGAAGGCACAAATGCCAGCTTTTAAAACTCACTGTCCAATCATTTATCATTACATTTCCATGCTCTGCAAAGCCTTTTTTAATCTCAATGTTGTTCATTTGCTTTCCTTACTGGCAGAGTAATCAGTCTTTTTTAGGCATATTAGCATATATATACATAAAGCACTAAAGTGTCTATTATCTTCACCATATCTATCCATCTGTCCATCCATATGTAATAACCTGGCTGCATGTAATAACTCTTCCCCAAGTAGAATGGGTTTTCACGAAATTTTGTTTGTCACTTTTAAAAAGATTAGCCAAGCCAACCCAAATTTCATTAAAATTAGATCAACAGAAATCCAGCAAAATTACTATATATTTTTTTTTTTTCATACATATCACATAGGCCATTCATACTCTGTATATTGTAGCTGAAGCACTGGATGTTACACTGTTGCCGTTGTGATGACTGGAGAAATGAATGAGCAATATGATGGATACACAGAAATGAAATGATCTTGGTTTGCGCATAAAAGTTATTGTTTTTTGCTTGTTTTTCTTTTATTAGTTTACTAAACTGCTAAGTGGATTTTCTTATTTATTGATTTGAAATTATTGTTTTTCTAAAACTTTTGATTTAAATTTACTAGTATAGCATTATTTTGTGATTTTCTGATTAATCTGGTGTATTTATTCTTTACTCGGCCTTGTAATTGCATAAAATTATTGGTAAGGGTATCAATTGCAAGAATATTTACAGATGATATCGAGGCAGTGTTAGGTGGATCGGAAAACTGCTAGCTTGGGGGGAGACAAAGACTAATAGATTAACAGTAGCCACTGGCAGAGGTGAAAGAGATGCTTGCACTGCTTCTATTGGAATGAGCAGAAGCCTGAAAAACAAGATGCAGGATATTTCAGAGACTGCTGGGAGTCATTGCGGTACAAGTAAACACATGGGTTGTGTTAGGGTAGCTAAGAATAGAAACAGGTGCAAGTATACTTACGTGTACACCAATGCTAGGAGTTTAGTAAAAAAATGTGATGAATTTGAGGTATTGCTAAAAACATCAAAAGCAGATATTGTTGGGATATCAGAGACATGGTGTCACAGATATAAGGAATGTAGAATTGGAATTTGGGGAGTACAACGTCTACAGAAAGGACAGACAGGATAGGAAGGGAGGAGGGGTTATGCTATTAGTTAAGAAACACATAAAATCCAAGGAAGTGAAGCCAGTCGACATCACTGGACAGTGCAGTGTCGAGTCAGTTTGGTGTGACATAAGCATTGGGAGTGTGCTATATGACTCTGATGAGTATAATAAGAAACTGTACAGGGAAACAGAGTGGGCCAGTAAATCAGAGAGTCTTATAATGGTGGATTTTAATTTCCCAGATATTGACTGGAATTTGGGGGCTGGTCACTCACACACTAGCAAGGCTATTGTGGATTTATCGGATGACTGTTTTCTACATCAGCATGTTCGGGAGGCAACTAGAGGGAGTAATACTCTTGATTTGATTATCAGTAGTGATTCTTCATGCATTAAGAATCTGCAGATAGAGGAACCACTAGGTGGCAGTGATCACAGTGTGCTGAAGTGGGATTTACTCAAAGAGGTAACTACCATTAGGGGTAAAGGGAAGGGATATTGCTTTCGTAAAGACGACTACGATGGACTGAGACAGCATTTAAATTCTATACAGTGGGCCCAACTGATGATGTTACCAACAGCAAATTCAAAATGGGAAGCATTCAAAGAACTTATCTTGGAAGCTACTAGGCTTTACATACCAACTAAGAAATATTGTTCAAGGTTTAGGCCTAAATGGATGTCAGATGAACTAATGAGACATATGGCAGAGAAGAAAAATGCTTGGGATACATATAAATTAACATGTGACACAGAAGCCCATGATAGATATAATCTGATCTGTAACCAAGTTACAAAGGAGGTTAGGCAGGCGAAGGCAGATTACAAGAAATCTTTGGCAAGGGATGCAAAGAAAAACAGCAAAGTGTTCTTTACTTATGTAAACTCTAGAAGGAAGGGAATGAATCAGATTGGTCCACTTGATATTGATGGTTCAACTGTTGATGATCCTGCTCAGGTAGCTAACAAACTAAATGAATATTTTGCATCGACATTCACACATGAGGAGTTATTCAGCAAGGGGAATGCCAGAGGTGTATTCAACAGTGGCAGTAAGCTAGATAATCTTGTTATAACTGAGTGTGGAGTGGAGGAGAAATTGTTGAAGATAAACACAAGAAAGGCACCTGGGGTGGATGGGATCTATACAGTTATATTAAAGGAGGCAACAAAGGAAGTAAGCAAACCCTTAGCCATAATTATGAGAGCTTCCTTGGACTCATGGGAGGTACTCATAAACTGGAGATGTGCAAATGTGACCCCAATTCACAAAGGAGGATCAAAGGCTAACACAAGTAATTATAGACCTCTGAGTTTAATGTCTGTTCCAGGAAAATTAATGGAGTCACTGGTTAAAGAAGCACTGGAGGATCATCTAGACAAGACTTCAGTTATAGATCGGACACAGCATGGTTTTGTTAAAGTGAAGTCTTGCCTGACCAATTTGACTGGATAATATGATGCAGTCCACAAAAAAACTGGATGCAGGGAATAACTTTGACATTATATACTTGGATCTTACAAAGGCTTTTGATACTGTTGCACATGGAAGACCTGCACAAATTGGAGCAGTGTGGCATTGGAGGAAATTGCTGCTATGGATAAAGGGGTTTTTGAGGGGGAGAAGACAGAGAGTGGTAATCAATGGACAATGCTCATCGTGGACTAATGTTATCAGTGGAGCCCCTCAGGGTTCAGTGTTGGGTCCATTATTGTTTTCTGTATTTATAAATAATATTGATGATGGTATATCAAGCTTAATGTCCAAGTTTACAGATGATACAAAAGTTGGCAGGGTTGTTAACGACACTACTGACGCTATGCTGCTGCAACAGGATCTGGAAAGGTTGAGCAGATGGGCTGAGAGGTGGCAAATGAAGTTTAACATTGACAAATGTAGAGGTGGCAAATGAAGTTTAACATTGACAAATGTAAAGTACTACATATGGGAAACAGCAACCCCAGAGCAACATGTCAACTCTGTGGTACTATACTGAAAGTGGTAGAGAATGAAAAGAACCTGGGAGTAATTGTGCAGGCAGATATGACGTTCTCTGAGCAGTGCAGACGGGCTGCAAGAGTAGCTCATGGTGTCTTATCAATGATATACAGGAATTTTTCTATCAAGGACAAGGAGGTGATTATTCCCTTGTATAAGGCAATGGTCAGGCCACACCTAGAGTACTGTATACAGGTCTGGAGGCCTCATTTCAAGAAGGATGTAGAGCTGCTGGAACGAGTACAGAGAAGGGCAACAAGGCTAGTGAATGGAACAAAGGGTTGCTCTTACGAAGAAAGGCTTAAATTACAGTTTTGCAAATTACAGTGTCTGGAGACTAGGCACCGGCGAGGTGATCTGATAGAGGTGTATAAAGCCTTGAATGGTTTGAGTATGCTCAATGCTGATGGGATTCTGCCTCTTGCTCAGAATAATCACCTGAGAGAGCATAAATTCAAATTGAGGAAAGGCAGATGTAGGATAGATGTCCGGAAATTTGCCTTTAGCCAGCAGGTAGTTGGTTGGTGAAACAGACTTCCATCCCTTGTTGTGGAAATTGATAGCCTAAATAAATGGAGGGGTGAAGTGAAAGGGGTTTTTTTTTTTTTTTTTTTTGGCTGATGCTGCAGAAGCTTGCTTTCTTGCATCATATGCCTCTACTAATGCTAATGAGATGGCAAGACATAATAAAGACCGATGTCATTAAGAGAGGAGGAAACTGGAGTGAAATCAACGATGGAGAGAAGTACACGGAGAGGGCATAGTGGCGAGGCTTCATACGTCCACCTGTAGAATAGCAGAACGATGCCAGATGACGATGAAGGCAAAAATTAATATAGAATATAAATATACAAAAAGATAAAAAGAAAAAGTTCAAATACTTCTAATGTTAGAAACATAGTAGTGGGAAATAAATTTAATAAATGTAAAGTAAATGAAAGTCCCCAAAGTTTCCATGTTATAAATATTTTTTTATATTATATTTAGTACTTATAACAGTTATATATTCATTTTAACAGCAAGTTAGGAGTATTTCCCTTCAGTTTTTTTTTTTCCCCTGGCATTTTTTTGCATACATAGAAAAAAAATTGGAACTGTGATTCACTTTATAATGGTATTATAAGGAAATAAACATTTCCTTATCATAGGATGATAAGGAAATGTTTATTTCATGCTTTGTCAGGCATTCTATACAATGCCTAGATTATATACTTTGCTGGTAACATATACTTCTTTGCCACTATTATTACTACTAATAATAATCTTGCAGCACTATAGGCTAAAAAAAATGGTGCAAGAATATACCACAATGCATACTGATTATAGACCTGGCAGTGCTGATGTAAGCAGTTTCTAAATGGCAGATGATATTAAAGCCACAAGCATAAATTTATTTTATATATTCAACTCAGTTGATAAAGGCTGATTACAGCAGCCAAAAGCTCCTACATATTTCAATTTATCATGCATATTTTTAAGTGGTTTTATGACCTCTTAATTACAGTTATCTTATAAGATTTTATTTTATAATAAATATTTTCTTCCAAAATGTATGTATGCAAGAAATCATATATCGTATTCCTGACTTCAAAGATTCTTGAATCAGTTAATTATACAGTAACCCCAATTAATCCGATTTAATGGATTAATTGGGGGAAGGGGTGTCCGCTATTTCCGAAAGTCTGTTAAATCAAATTTATTTTAAAAACATATATTAATAACCAACTTACAATGTACAGGATGTATTAAAATGTTATTATAATGTATAAGTATAAATAAAATATTATTATAATGTACATTAAGTAATTTATAGACACCACTAAAACATTTGTCAAAAATATAAAAATAAATTTACGACAGGAACCATTTTTTTTTTTTTTTTTAATTAAACCTGTCAAAAAATATACAATGTAACTAATGGAGTGTTTCCACCACTTTTTTTTTCTTAAAGGTCACGCAAAGTCATTTTCAATGTGAAAATTATTTTTTCATTTAAATCCATTTTAAGGAGAAAAAATACTTTAAAATTCTTCAACTCCATTGAATAAAAAACATACAAAAAAACGTTAAAAAAGATACATAATATTCAATATTAATATTAACTTAATTGAAAGAATCACAATTTTCAAAGTCAGAAACAACTGTCATATGGAGGGAGAGGTGTTAATTCCTTGCTGGTAGAGGGTTCTGGTGAAACAGGTCCAGTTGATGAAGTGGTCTTGAAGAAATTATCAAGCTTCAGTTGCCTTACACCTTGGTGCTGCTTCCTTATTACTATAGATCGAAATTCTCTAAAATGTTCATAATAAGGAAGCACATCAGAGTCTGATGATGATTCAATATAATGTATGATGTCATCCATATGGTGTCTTATAACAGACAATTTAGGATGAAGTGCAAATGATCCTTCATCTTTGTCATCATCGACCTCTTGTTCTCCATGAACAACATTTTCCGCAATCTCTACCTCAGAAAAAATTTGATAGCCCGGATCACCTTCTTCATTTTTGAGCCACTGTTCCACATCATTCTCAGTTGCATTTTTGTTGCCAGCCCTCAGAAGTGTCCTGAAAATTAGACGTCTCAACTCCTTCAAAGTCCATTTCAGGTCCTGCATCACACAACAACTTCTTCCAAGTATCTGATGTTGTATGCATGTAAATTTTGCAGTGTCCTGGTGCCTCTTGTATCTTCTTCTACATCTTCTGTTTCTTCCAAAACAACCATCATCTCTTCCAAAACAACCATCATCTCTTCCAAGAACTTCTTATACAACCTCTTACATGCAACAATTACACCCTGATCCATCAGCTATATCAGTGAAGTAGTGTTAGGAGGCAGAGAAACACATTTAATTCTCCCATCTCTGCTAATTTCTCAGCATTAGGGTGAGCAGGTGCATTATTTAGCACTAAAACAGCCTTCATTTTGTGAGAAGGAATTTTCAGCACATCTGTTTGATAGTGGTGCACATCAGACAGATGTGCTGTCTGATGTGCGATGCTATCAGATATAAATAGGTTCTAAATTTTTCCTTTAGGACAGAAATTTTTTGTCTGTTAAATCCAAAGTCTGTTAAATCGGGGTCCGTTAAATAGAGGGCCTACTGTACTTTTGCTTGCTTCTCTTTCATCTCTTTCTCTGTTTAATTAAACAGAGAAAGATAAAAAAAATTCAGTTAATTAAAGAAATAAATATCTAATGTGCCTGAATTGCAATGCATTGCATGTATTAATTAACCTGTTTTGTTTGTGTGAATGTGTCTGTCTGGTTCTTGACGTTGCAGACATTCTCTCGGGTATAACACGCTAGACTTCTGCCTGGGAGTCTAAAACACTGATGGAACTGATATATTCAAATGAGCACTTGAGTCATGTAGACTGAATTTCAGAAAAATGTCATTTTGTGACAAACAAATCCTCTGCTTGCACCTTCAATGGAGGGACTGTTAGTAAGCCTGGGTACAATCCCCATGCAAGTCCCAAAATATGGCATCTAGTATACTGTAGGTGACCACACAGGCGTGAACCAACATAAGAGGGAGTCAAGGTGTGGCATCCACACCACAACACAACACAGAGGAATGACCCCCCTCTGTGTTACCAGGCAATCCTAGGTGGTACATGACCATCATCAACTGGTACAATACCACAACTTTGCTTATTGAGGCTTGATGTAATGAAACCCATGTTTAGCTCCAGCAGCCCCCATCTCTTCCATCATAAAGGTGATTGATGTTTTTTGGAGTTATGATTCAATGGTGAGATTCAATCTTCTATACATTGAGGGTACAGCCCTAAAAGAGGTGTTCATAGAGCAGCCACTAGACAGTCCAACAGACCGAACCTATTAGTAATTCTCCAGGAGACATCCAGATTAGCTAGCGTATAATCTTGCTGCCTCTAATCTGCCAGATAGTGACTGGACAGAGTGTGATTAGTGTTTATGTGGGGAAGAGACATTGATGAAGTCCCATTATTTCAAGGAGCTGAGTATATTCTTGCCATGTCTATACCATATCCAAAAATTTCATTATTTCATACATGTCCTCCCCACCTTTTCTTACTCCTGACAATTCGTGAATACATCATGAATTGTCAAACTAATAAAACAAACTTATCTGCAAAAAGATCTAAACCTCCCAAATATTTCATCATTCATTTCACAAATATAAGAAATATACGTGGTCTCAGTTCAGATCTCAATGATGTTCATTTCCATTTACAGTCTGTCAAGCTACACATACTTTATCTGATAGAATCCAAATTATCAGTTTATTCAACAACAGCTCATTTCATGCTGTACAATTATTTGCTGTACGATCCTTTTGCTTCAAAGTGGATATTTGTGCATATGGCTGCTCTAATATTACCTTTCATACACTTAGTAATTTGGAATCTCCTCATTTCGATCTTTTCTGGTTTAAAATATCTCGAGCCCACTCTGTCAAATTCATCTGTTGCCTCTAGCATTGTCCCAACTCCACTATTCAGTAAGAAATCTGACTTCCCTTCTTTGAAGCTTGACTTTCTCCAGTCCAACACTGGAGAAAGTAATTTTCCTTGGTGATTTTAATGTCCACAACTCCAGCTGGCTTCCATTTTCTAGTCACACAGACCAACTGGTCAAGAAGCTGATACTTTTGCAACTGCTAATGACCTCGCACAGATTGTTAATTTATCTACCAGAATACCAGACACAGCCAACACTCGATCGATCTTTTTCTCACAAACCATCCTTCCAAGTACACAGATGGGGTGAGTGGTCCTCCATGTACCACAGATCACAACTTGGTGATTGTCTCTTCTCCAATGGAGCCTTTCTCTTGTGGCCATCCTGTTGTCTTGAATTATAAGAATGTTAAATGCGATGATACGTGAGATTTCTTTTTTCTTCTTTTCCTTGGTTCGATTAATGTTTTAAATCTTCTAATATTCATGTTTACTCATATAGTCAGTGAAATTATTCTTGTAGAGGTGAAATCCTTTATTCCACTCAACTTTAAAATAATCTCGTCCTTTATCTAAACCTTGGTTTTCTGATAAACGTGCCAAGGCTGTTCAGGATGTTGCATACCAAAACTGTCTTAAATCCAAATCTCCATATTCATTTTCAGCCTACACCCAAGCTCACAACAATTGTAAAGCAGTTATTAATCAGTCCAAACTAGATTTTGAACAGGCTAAGAGTAGAAAACGTCCTTACTGTCCAAATGATAGTTAAGCATTCTACTCTTATGCCAAAGCTATTGGCCACAACTTCAGTCATCTCTACACCCACTAAGTGGTAGATGACTTTCATCAACCAGTGAAATATCACCACTTTGCTTATTGGAGGCTTGAAGTGGTGAAACCCATGTTTAGTCTCTAGAGCAAAGTTTCCGGCATCCCTCCCTCCCATACTTCTCCTTCAACCCATGCACGGTACTAAGTACTATAGGTTTTGATACCTTTCGTGTTTGGGGTTTTCATAAAAAAAAAAACCTCTGTTAAAACTAGATGGCTCCATTGCCACCTCAACTAAAAATAAAGCTGACCTGCTAGCATCCTACTTTTCTGCTAACTCTTATACTGATGACTCTGGTAAACCATCTCCTACCATTCTTAGTATACTCCATTCAATGCCTCCTGTGGGCTTCCATCAAAAGGATATCAGAATTTCAAACAGTTTTGATGCCAAGAAAGCACCAAGCCCTGATAGTATTTTTCCACTTTTTATCAAAACCCGTGTTCACTTCTGTTCTGTGTCACCATTTTTACACTTTCTTATTCCACTGGTGTTTTTGCATCTGTTTGGAAATTTGCTCATATCCAGCCAGTTCCTAAAAAGGGTGACAAATCCCTCTCATCCAATTCTATTCTTTCTAAAGAAATGGGAAATACATTAACTGTCAGTACGTATTCTGTCAGTTTCAATCCACTGGGAATATACTAGCTTATGTTACCCATCTATGGACAAATTCAATGGAAAAGTTTACTATTAACATTTCAACGTCTTTTAATGGTGTTTGGTATAAAGGCCTATAAACTTCATCTTATGGTTTGCCTACTGTTTTTTTTCAGTAATTGGATATACAGTTTTCTTTCTGACCACTCATTGCTGGTGATGGTAGACGGCTTTTGGTCATCTAACTTCTCCACTAATGCTGCTGTTCCCCAAAGTTCAGTTCTTTCTCCCACTCTTTTCCTCTTGTATATTAATGACCTTTGACTGTAAATCCTATTCATAGCTTTACTGATGAGAGCATCATCAGCAAAACTATTTGAATTCCACCATCCCATTTGAGAAACCTTGTCATACACAAAGAGCTTCAACTTCTCAAATATCCACTACAATTACTTATATGATCTTCAGGTAATTCTCCAGTGGGGCAAAGATAACTTAGTTAATTTCAGTCCATCTAAAACTCAGTCCTGTTTGTTTGTTTGTTTGTTATTTGGTTTTTAGGAGCATTAGCAACTAAGGCCATATTGCTCTGGGGATATGCGGTGGTCATTCCACGACCTTTCTGCATCCTCCGTATTTGGTGGGCATGGGCTCGAACCCCGGTCTAATCAAGAAGCATGTGCTACACACTGCTGCTCCTGCACACTGCTGGCTATGGAGGCACCCTCGGTCCTGTCTTATATCTCACAAAAAGGATTCTTCTGCTGCTATTCTTATCTTTGATTACACTCAGATTTCTAGGCAAGATCACATATCTCTATTATGGATTACCCTGACTTCTAACCTCTCTCTCTCTCTTGGAATAAGCACATCACAAATACTGCTTATTCTTCATCTAAAAAACTGGATTTTCTCTTTTGTTCTCAGCATTACATATATCTGCCATAAGCTTCTGTGTCGCCTGATAATTTATACGCATCCCATACATTTTTCTTCTCTGCCACGAGCCTCATTAATTCATCTGACATCCATTTCTTCTAAACAGCTACTCACTCTTCACAAAACAGAAATACACCATACCATGGAATACTGTGTCCACATATGGGGCATTGCCCCTTAACCTCTCTCAGGCTTCTAAACTCCATTCAATAGAGGGCCTTCATTAATGATCCATCTCTTACAAAGTCTCTCCACACTCTCTCTCTCTCTCTCTCTCTCTCTCTCTCTCATAGATGTTCTGTTTCTGCTGTTCTGTTTCTGCCTTTTCTATAGATACTTTCATGAGCACTATTTTTCTAATTTGGCTTCTGTAATTCCCTCTCTTTCTTCGAAACATGTGCCGCAACCAGCCAGCATCCTTTTACTGTCCATCTTCAACCTCACAGAACCAACTTTTCGTCTTCCTCATTTATTCCTTCAACTTCCATTTTCTGGAATAAACTTCCTTCACACATTTCCTGAAATTTACAGTCTACAGAAATTCAAGTCTAATATATCAACAAGTAACTTCTTTCATCTTCTCAACCTTCAACTCAGGCACAGTACTAAGTACTATAGGTTCTAACATGTTCTTGTTTTTGTTGTTTCAAAAACAACAAACCACTGTCATCAATAAAAAATATTCTGAAGTCATTATGACTTCAGCTTTATGACAGCATTAAGTTAATACTAAATTTATCACATTTATAAAAGCCAAGATATGTTTAATTTGATACACATTTTTAAATTTTCATTACTTTTAGTAGCAAGCAAAAAAAAAAAGTTTTAAGATGCCAAAACGGGCAAGCATACTATATTAGGACTCAAGAAAAAAGGAAACCCTAAACTATTACAAATTCAGCAAATTCCTGCTATCTTTACTTGATACAGTTTCAACTTCTGGATTCAAATTTCAGAACATTTCTTCAAATTTTGCATGTAAATGTCAATATCATATCAAAATCTCATGAAAATGCAAGCTGGCTCAAGGTACAATTTGAAATTACTGTAAAGGACAGCAGGAATTTGCTGTATTTCTACCATGATTTAGATTTTATTATTATTATTTTTAAAGTCTTAGCATTAGTAAGGCATACGATACAAAAAAGGAAGCTTATGCAGCATCAGCGAAAAAAAAAAAACTCCCATTTCACCCCTCCATTGATTCCAAAGCATCGTCCAGCTCAGCCTTAAATTTATTTAGGCTATCGACTTCCTCAACAAAAGATGCTTGTTCCACCAATTAACCACCCGCTGGCTAATGGCAAATTTCCACACATCTATTCTACAACTGTCTTTCCTCAATTTGAATCTATGCCCACTCAGGTTCTTAATCTGAGCAAGAGGAAGAATCCCATTAGCATTCAGCTTACTCAACCCAATCAAGGCCTTATAGACCTAAATAGATTTCAGCAAAGCTTTTGACTCAGTCCCACATGAGCGGTTGCTTTATAAGCTGGAACAGGTTAGAATCACTGGGAAAATCCTTAGATGGATAGCAGGATGGCTTCAGGGCAGGAGGCAGAGGGGTTGTGATAAATGGCTATTCCTCAGATTGGGTTGATGTAAGAAGTGGGGTTCCCCAAGGATCAATATTAGGACCACCGTTGTTTTTAATTTTCATAAACGACATCGATGAAGGGATAGAGGGCGTGACGTCTAAATTTGCAGTTGATGTTAAAATTGGTAGAGTAGTTAATGATCACTGTCAAGCTGAGCTTCTTCAGAGAGACCTAGATAGACTTCAGGAATGGTCAGAAAAATGGCAGCTATGCTTTAATCCAACAAAGTGTAAGGTATTACACCTGGGAAACAGTAATCCCAAAATAATTTATTCACTTGGTGGAATTCAGCTAAACCCAGTACTGGAGGAAAGGGACTTGGGTGTTACGATATGGTCAGACATGAAATTCTCTGAGCATTGTAAACAGGTTGCAAGGAAAGCCCATGGTGTCCTATCGATGATCTATCGAACTTTTGCAAATAGAGATAGGGACGTGATAATCCATTATATAAGGCGTTTGTTAGACCACACTTGGAATACTGTGTTCAAGTATGGAGACTGCACCTAAAGAAAGACATCGAGCTTCTTGAAAGGATGCAAAGAAGGGGAACTCACCTGGTGAGATCAGCAAAAGGGTCCTTATGAGGAAAGACTTCGAATATATGGGTTGTAGAGTTTGGAAACTAGACACCTTAGAGGAGATTTGATTGAGGTGTTTAAGGCTCTGAGAGACATCAGTAAAATGAATGAGTACAAAATTTTCAAGATTATAAATGATGCTAGGACTAGGGGACATAAATTCAAGTTATGGGGGGAAATGTTTAGATTGGACTGCAGGAAGTTTTATTTTAGCCAGCGAGTTATAAATTACTGGAATAAGTTGCCTACATGAGTGGTAGAGGCCGACAGTTTGGAGAAATTCAAAGGTCATCTGGATAGTACCTTCGGGTCAGGGAAGCACATAGGATGATCGGTTTAATTTCCTTTTCTTTTATTAATTATTATTATTCATTTATTTATTTTATTATTTTTTTTTTATCACTGTTTTATTCGGGGTTTTTTTTTTTTTTTTTTTTTGGCTGGTGCAGCATAAGCCATAGGCTTTCTTGCACCATGTGGCCATTACTAATACTAAATCAGATCATTTGCAGGTACTCTCCAGGTGCTGCAATTTGCAGAACGTAAGCCTTTCTTGGTAAGATCACCCCTTTATTTCCCCTCACCAATCTTGTTGCCCTTCTTTGTACTCGTTCTAGCAACTCTACATCCTTCTATTTGAGGCCTCCAGACCTGTACACGATACTCTAGGTGTGGCCTGACCTTGTACACCAAGATCACTTCCCTGTCCCTGCTAGCACAATTCCTATATATCAACCTTTGTATCATCTGCGAACTTGGACATTAATCCCGATATACCTTCATCAATATCATTGATGAATACACAAAACAACAATGGGCCCAGCTGTTTGTATGTTATTTGGTTTTTAGGAGCATTAACAACTAAGGATATATTGCTCCAGGGATATGCAGTGGTCATTCCCTAACCTTTCTGCATCCTCCGTATTTGGTGGTCACAGGCTCGAACCCCAGTGTAATCAAGAAGCATGTGCAACGCACTGCTGCTCCGGCCCACCTGGCTACAGAGACGAATGGGCCCAGCACCGAACACTGAGGAACTCCATTAATAACATTTGTCCACAAAGAGCAGTGTCCACTGATTACCACTCTCTGTCGTCTCCCACTCAACCATCCCTTTATCCATTGTAGCAACTTACCCTTAATGCCATTCCTCTCCAATTTGAACAGCAGACTTCCATGTACAACGGTATCAAAAATTTCCTAAAATTCAAGTATATGATATCAAAATTATTTTTGACATTCAGTTCCTTTGTGACCACATCATAGTATCCAATCAAATTGGTCAGACAAGACCTCACTTTCACAAACCCATGCTGTGTCTTAACTATTACCGCAGTCTTGCCTAGATGATCCTGCAATACTAGTGACTCCATCATTTTCCCCATAACACAAGCTAAACTAACAGGTCTATAGTTACTTGTATCACCTTTTGAAACCCCTTTGTGCATTGGTGATACATTTGCACACCTCCAGTCCATGGGGACCTCCCCTGAGTGCAAGGAAGTTCTTATAATTATAGCTAAGGGTTTGCTTACTTCTTTGCCACCTCTATTAATATAACTGGATAGATCCCATCTACCCCAACTTCTCCTCCACTTTGGTCTCAGTTATTACAAAATCACTTAGCTCCCTGTTAGAGTTTGATAAACTTCTGGCATTCTCCTCATTGAATAATTCCTCATGTGTGAATGTAGATGAAAAATACAGTATACCCCCGCTATTCACGGGGGTTATGTTCCTGAGAAATGTCGCGAATACCGAAAACGCGAATACTGAGTTATGGCTCCCATAGTAATAAAGAGGTTCCGTTCCAAAGTATGAAATATATAAGAAAAACTAGTCTAAAATATTTTCTATGTATGTATTATATGTACCTTCATAATGACTATGTACATGGATAGTACATAGTGATATGCAAGCATAAGGCATCGAAATGAAAATAAGAAACAATTTAATATTAAATGTAATATTTATTAGAAATTTCAAACAAATCTGTCAATCCAGCGCCTTTGCTATAGCTAAAAAACTTAACCCACCAGTGCTTTCACCAGTTTCGCTAAAGTGTTGATAAAGGTGTTTTGCCTTTTCACGAATGATGAGTAAACTTAATGGAATTTTATTATGAGTTCCGTCTTCTATCCACAGATTTAAAGCTTTTTCTATTTTTTCTAATTTAACATTACGAGTTACAGAGCAAATTTTTGAAGCAATTAGCACGTTTTCACGGACACTATGGCGGATTTTTTCTTCCGATTTTTTGATTGATCGTACCGTTGACTCATTGATTTTATAATGTTTTGCCACTGAGAAGACACTTTCAGCATTAGAAATTTTGTCTAATAACTAAATTTTATTCGCTAATGTCAACACCTTCTTTGATCTTTTCACATTTCTCTTGTTATTCATAGCCATATTTTTGTACGGGTTAGAAAGAATTGTCCACAATAAAGTCACTTTCTTCCATTAACAAGCTCGAAAAATACCATTTGGAAATGTAAAACAGACGATTTATCACTTTTGTAAGCATATCAATTTATAAATTGATAAATTTATTCAATTTATAAGCATATAAATTACAAGCAAACGACGAAAACTTCCTTGACAAGCGCATAGCACATACTGAACAAGGATTAGCGAGAAACATCCACACTCGCGATTTTGTCACTCCTCTCCCCCCACTCACTGAGTGCTGTTTTAACCGGGAAAGGTGATTTTAACAACGCCATGTTTTTTTTATGGCGGAAAATTTTCACAGCGCTTTAAAATTTACAATTTTTTAGGTTTCATTTTATATTAAATCAGCCACCGCGAATAGCGGGGGTTTACTGCTCATTCATCATGGTGTCAAGACTAATAGTCAAGATTTCTAAGAGGTAAAAGCTAAAGATTATAATGATTTATGCACCAACATTGGGCCATGATGATGAAGAGGTTGAAGAAATGTACACCGAAACTGAGTCTTCTAGATGAGCAGAAAACCCACTACACTATTATTATGGGGGGACTTCAATGCTAAGGTTGGAAAAAAGCAAAACAGTGCAGAAAGAGAAACTATAGGAAATTTTGGAATTGGTGAAAGAAATAAAAGAGGTGATAGACTTGTGGAATTTGCAGAATCTCAAGGACTGTCAGCAATGAACACTTTTTTCAAGAAAAGGGTGAACAGAAAGTGGACATGGAAGAGTCCAAATGGATTAACAACTAATGAAATCGACTTCATCCTCACTAACAGAAGATATATTGTGAATGATGTTACCGTCCTGAATAAGGTAAATGCTGGAAGTGATCAAAGAATGGTAAGATGTACACTTGATATAGATGTAGGAAAGGAAAGGAAAAAAACTGACTCGAGTAAATAATACAAAGGTCTTTAAGATAACAGAGGAGGAGAAAAAGCAGTATGTACTGGAACTTAAGAACAAGTTTGAGCTTCTGCAGATTGCTCAGGACCAAGATATCGACGAGGAATATTACAACTTTCTGAAATTAGTCAAGAAACACTTGTCATGATGAACCGAAGACGACAAATGAAGAGCAAGAAAAACACTGACAGGGAGAAAATTGAGTATACTGAGTTATGCAAAGCCATTAGAAAGAGACTCAGAGAGGACATAAGAAGATTTAACACAGAAAAGTAGAACAAGCATTAAGGGAAAACAAAGGATTTAAATCAGCAGCCATGAACAGTAATACAGAAAGACAAATGATACTGAAACTGAAGAATAGCGATGGTGTACTTATAAACAGCAGAGAAGGCATAATTCAAATAGCAGAAGACTACTATAGAGAATTATACAAGGAGCGAGGGAATGATACCAGGAGTGGGGAAGATGGATTGCAAAGTAGCAACACATACGACATACCCGATATTCTTCCTGATGAGGTAGAACATGCATTGAAGAAAATGAAGAATCGGAAAGCCCCGGGAAAAGATGAAGTACACTTGCGTGTACACCAATGCTAGGAGTTTAGTAAATAAATTTGATGAATTTGAGGTATTGCTCAAAACATCGAAGGCATATATTGTTGGGATATCAGAGACGTGGTGTCACACAGATATAAGGGATGCAGAACTGCAATTTGGGGAGTACAACGTCTACAGAAAGGATAGACAGGATAGGAAGGGGGGAGGTGTTATGCTATTAGTTAAGAAACACATAAAAACCAAGGAAGTGAAGCCAGTCGACATCGCTGGACAGTGCAGTGTGGAGTCGGTTTGGTGTGACATAAACATTGGGAGATCAAAATTGAGAGTAGGAGTGTGCTATAGGCCTAATGACTCTGAGGAGTATAATAAGGAACTGTACAGGGAAATAGAGTGGGCCAGTAAATCAGAGTGTCTTATAATGGGAGATTTTAATTTCCCAGATATTGACTGGATTTTGGGGGCTGGTTACTCACACACTAGCAGGGCTTTTGTGGATTTATTGGATGATTGTTTTCTACATCAGCATGTTCGGGAGGCAACTAGAGGGAGTAATACTCTTGATTTGATTATCAGCAGTGATTCTTCATGCATTAAGAATCTGCAGATAAATGAACCACTAGGTGGCAGTGATCACAGTGTGCTGAAGTGGGATTTACTCAAAGAGGTAACTACCATTAGGGGTAAAGGGAAGGGTTATTGCTTCCGTAAAGGCGACTACGATGGACTGAGACAGTATTTAAATTCTATACAGTGGGACCAACTGATGATGTTACCAACAGCAAATTCAAAATGGGAAGCATTCAAAGAACTTATCTTGGAAGCTACTAGGCTTTACATACCAACTAAGAAATATTGTTCAAGGTTTAGGCCAAAATGGATGTCAGATGAACTAATGAGGCATATGGCAGAGAAGAAAAATGCTTGGGATACATACAAATTAACACATGACACAGAAGCCTATGATAGATACAAGTTGATATGCAACCAAGTTACAAAGGAGGTTAGGCAGGCGAAGGCAAATTACGAGAAATCCTTGGCAAGGGATGCAAAGAAAAACAGCAAAGAGTTCTTTACTTATGTAAACTCTAGAAGGAAGGGGATGAATCAGATTGGTCCACTTGATATTGATGGGTCAAGTGTTGATGATCCTGCTCAGGTAGCTAACAAACTAAATGAATATTTTGCATCGACATTCACACATGAGGAGTTATTCAGCGAGGAGAATGCCAGAGGTGTATTCAACTCTAGCAGTAAGCTACAGAATCTTGAAATAACTGGGAGTAAAGTGGAGGAGAAACTGTTGAAGATAAACACAAGAAAGGCACCCGGGGTGGATGGGATCTATCCAGTTATATTAAAGGAGGCAGCAAAGGAAGTAAGCAAACCCTTAGCCATAATTATGAGAGCTTCCTTAGACTCAGGGAAGGTACCCATAGACTGGAAATGTGCAAATGTGACCCCAATTCACAAAGGAGGATCAAAGGCTGACACAAGTAATTATAGACCTGTGAGCTTAACTTCTGTTCCAGGAAAATTAATGGAGGCACTGGTTAAAGAAGCACTGCAGGATCATTTAGACAAGACTTCAGTTATAGCTCAGACACAGCATGGTTTTGTTAAGGGGAAGTCTTGCCTGACCAACTTGATTGGATACTATGATGCAGTCACAAAAGAACTGGATGCAGGGAATAACTTTGATATTATATACTTGGATCTTAGAAAGGCTTTTGATACTGTTGCACATGGAAGACTGCTACACAAATTGGAGCAGTGTGACATTGGAGGCAAATTGCTGCTATGGATAAAGGGGTGGTTGAGGGGGGAGAAGACAGAGAGTGGTAATCAATGGACACTGCTCATCGTGGACTGATGTTATTAGTGGAGTCCCTCAGGGCTCAGTGTTGGGTCCATTATTGTTTTCTGTATTTATAAATGATATTGATGATGGTATATCGGGCTTAATGTCCAAGTTTGCAGACGATACAAAGGTTGCAGGGTTGTCAAGGACACTACTGACACTATGCTGCTGCAACAGGATCTGTAAAGGTTGAACAGATGGGCTGAGAGGTGGCAAATGAAGTTTAACATTGACAAATGTAAAGTACTACACATGGGAAACAGCAACCCCAGAGCAACGTATCAACTCTGTGGTACAACACTGACAGTGGTAGAGAATGAAAGGGACTTGGGGGTGGTTGTGCAGGCAGATATGAAGTTCTCTGAGCAGTGCAGATGGGCTGCAAGAGTAGCTCATGGAGTATGGTCAATGATAAACAGGAATTTTTCCAGCAGGGATAAGGAGGTGATTATTCCATTGTATAAAGCGATGGTCAGGCCACACCTAGAGTACTGTATACAGGTCTGGAGGCCTCATTTCAAGAAGGATGTAGATCTGCTGGAACGAGTACAGAGAAGGGCAACAAGATTAGTGAATGGAACAGAGGGGTGCTCTTACGAAGAAAGGCTTAAGTTTTGCAAATTACAGTGTCTGGAGACTAGGCACCAGCGAGGTGATCTGATAGAGGTGTATAAAGCCTTGAATGGTTTAAGCATGCTCAATGCTGATGGGATTCTTCCTCTAGCTCAGAAAAATCACCTGAGAGGGCATAAATTCAAATTGAGGAAAGACAGATGTAGGATAGACGTGCAGAAATTTGCCTTTAGCCAGCGGGTGGTTGGTTGGTGGAACAGACTTCCATCCCTTGTGGTGGAGGTTGATAGCCTAAATAAGTTTAAGGCTCAGCTGGACAGGTATTTTGAACGAACAGAGGGGTGAAGTGGAAGTGGTTTTTTTTTTTTTTTTTTTTTTGGCTGATGCTGCATAAGCTTGCTTTCTTGCATCAAATGCCTCTACAAATGCAAAAAAATGCTAAATGCTAAAGTTACTGTAGAGTTGTTAAAATTGGGAGGAAGAGACATAACACAAAAACTGGCAAGGCTCTTCACAAAGTGCATTAGAAAAGGTGTGATGCCTATGCAGTGGAATAATGCAATCATAGTTTTGCTGCATAAGAAAGGAGATAAATCAGAAATTTGAGATTATAGACCAATGAGCTTGTTATCCCACATCTACAAGTTATTCACAAGGGTCATTACTAACAGATTAGAAAGAATACTTGATGAGAATCAACCGAAACAGCAAGCTGGCTTTAGGACAGGATTCTCAACTATGGATCACCTTCACGTAATATCACTGCTAATGGAGAAAGTAAATGAATATAAAACACCATTATGCCTGGTATTTGTGGATTATGAAAAGGCATTTGACTCCATACAACATAAGGCAATGTTTCGGGCACTGGAAAGACACGGTATAGATACCCCATATATTATGATTTTGAAGAAAATATATGAGAGTGCTACCTCCTTTATTAGACTAGACAAAGACAGTAGCAAATTTAAAATCGAGAAAGGAGTTCGACAAGGAGACACAATATCTCCGAAGCTGTTTACTGCTGCCCTTGAGGAAGCTTTCAGAAGATTAGACTGGTCGCAGAAAGGAGTCAATGTGAACGGAGAGTACCTAAACCATTTACGATTTGCAGATGACATTGTGGTCATAAGCCACGATCCCAAAGAATTAGAGGAAAATCTTAATCAGTTATGCACAGTTAGTAAGGAATTTGGACTAAAGATGAATATGGCTAAAACAAAAGTAATGATTAACAAGTATGCCACGGAAAGGGAAATAATGATTGAAGGAGCAGTAATTGAAAAGGTGGAGTCATATATATTTATCTGGGACAAGTTATTAGCTGTAATAATGATAAATGGCTGCAAGTCATTCAGGAAATATAGCATTCAGGAAATATAGTCACATACTGAAGAGCAATATCCCAGTTTGTCTGAAACGTAAAATAATGAATCTATGTATACTCCCCACCATGACTTATGGAAGTGAAACTCGAGCACTCACCAAAAGAATGGAAGAGAAGCTGAGAACTACACAGCGAAGAATGGAACGAATTATACTGGGAATCAGACTGTTAGATAAGAAAAGAAACACATGGATTAGGCAGCAAACTCAAGAAAAGGACATTCTTATCAAAACTAAATAATTAAAATGGTCTTGGGCAGGACACATAGCTCGAAGACATGATGACAGATGGACTAAGAAAATAACAGAATGGTACCCAAGAGGAGCTAGAAGAAAACCTGCAAGACAAAGGCGGAGATGGATAAATGAAATTCATGAATTTTTGGGTAGTAAATGGATGGCCAGTGCTCACAACAAAAGGAACTGGAAAGTTGCTGGAGAAGCCTTCATCCTGCAGTGGATTGAAAATGGCTGATGATGATGATGATGATTCATCAGCTACCTGAGCATGTCAACCCATTGTCAACCCATCTATATTAAGTGGTTCAATCTGATTCATCCCTTTCCTTCTAGAGTTTACATAAGTAAAAAACTCTTTGCTGTTTTTCTTTGCCAAAGATTTCTCGTAATCTGCCTTCACCTGCCTAGCCTCTTTTGTGACTTGATTACACACAAGCTTATATCTGCCATAGGCTTCTGTGTCGCCTGATAATTTATACGCATCCCATACATTTTTCTTCTATGCGACGAGCCACATTAATTCATCTGACATCCATTTAGGCCTGAACCTTGAACAGTATTTCTTAGTTGGAATGAAAAGCCTAGTAGCTGCCAAGATTAAGTCCCTGAAGGCTTCCCATTTAGAATCCAACATTGGTAACATCATCAGTTGATCCCACTGTACAGAATTTAAAAACTGTGAGACCTCTGAAGTCATCTTTACGAAAGCAAAAGGCCTTCCCTTTAGCCTTGATGGTAGTTACATCTTGAAGTAATTCCCATATCACTACATTGTGATCACTGTCACTCCTTGGTTCCTTTATCTGAAAATTTTTAATGCATGAATAATCGCTGCTGATAATCAGATCAACGGTATTACTCCATCTGGTTGCCTCTCGAACATGCTGCTGTAGAAAATAGTCATCTAATAAATCCAAAAAAGTCTAGCTAGTGTTTGAGTGACCAACCCATAAGTTCCAGTCAATATCTGGAAATTTAAAATCCCCATTATAAGACAATCTAATTTACTGTCTCACTCTATTTCTCTGCACAACTGCTCATTATACTCATCAGATTCATTAGGCCTATTACCCACACCTACTCTCATTTTTCCTTTCCCAGTGCTTATGTCACACCAAACAGACCCAAAATTGCATTGTCCACCCTTGTAAACAGGATGCACTTCTTTAGATTTTAACTGTTTCTTAACTAACATCATAACCCATCCTCAATTCCTGTACACACTGTACTCCCGAAATTCCAATTCTGCACTGCTTATATCTGTGTGACACCACATCTCTGATATCCCAACAATATCTGCCTTTGATGTCTTGACAACACATCAAACTCATCAAATTTATTAACTATACTCCTAGCATTGGTGTACATGCAAGTATACATGAACCTGTTTCTACTCTTAGTCACCCTAACACAGCTCATGTATTTATTTGTTCCACTATGACTCCCAGCAGTCCTGGAAATCTCCATTGCCTTGCTTTCCATTCTGATGCTCATTCCCTTAGAAGCAGTAAAAGAATCACTTTAGCCTCTGCCTGCGGCCACTGTTAACCTTTTAGTCTGTGTATCTATACAAGCTAGCAGTTTTCCAACCCACCTAACACTGCCTCGATGGTATCAGAAAATATTCTTGCACCCTTTCTATTTAAGTGTGCCCCATACCTGTAGAAGTATCTCTCATGTCAACAAGAACGGACCAGACTGAAAAAAATTCCATCCCTTGAGCCTTGCATAATCTCTCCAGGGCCAAATTGATCAAACAAGGCTCTCATCATATATTCCCTCCTATCGTGTCTGGGCAGAATTGCAGACACTTTCACATTCAGCCCTAACTCGCGACTTTTTTTCAACACTGACCTGTACTTGTTGAGTAAATCTGCAAATCTCTTACTCTTAATGTCATTAGTTCCAACGTGTACAACAATATCACATTTTGTGCCCTTAAAATATGATATCTGCTCTACAACGTCATCAACTTTTGCCTCTGGCAAATATACTCTGGTCCTGTTCCACCTATCCTTCTTGCATAGTATATTCCCCGTCTCCCTGACAATAGAGTCACCAACAAACTAGTATTATTACCACGTCGATTTGGAGATTTTAAACTTACCTATAAATAATTGCTTCACAAACACTGAAATGTTATCTACCAAAATATTGATTAAATATGCAAAATAGCCCAAAAATGTGGGGTCCTATTTTTAATGCTTTAACGCTTGTACTGATTTTTTGGGCTAATCCACCCTCCCCCCCCTCATCCACCCACAGAAAGTGCTATAACAGGAGTTCACTGCATATATTTGAAGGTTCCTTCAATGCAGAATCAACAAATTACATACATCCGTATATATACAGATTTGCTTGAAATTTCAAGACACATATGATAAATGAGTGAGAACAAAAAGTAGGTAGGTAGGTAAACAAATGAAAGCATTTTTGGATTTCAGCAAAGTCCCTAAAGAATGAAGGTATGCAACATAAAAGAAACAGTAACCATTTTTATATTTACAAAAGTTTCAAAATGTGGACATAAGACATCTTTTCAACAACATTCAAGATGATGTGAGATTTGTTGGAACAAGGAGTGTGGGAATAAACTACCACCTAGTCATAAATTTTTTAGGTTTTTTTTTTTATCCTTGAGCGATGAGAGTGTATTCTGCTTTGTTCATAGTCATTAGCATTAGCCAAGGCACATGATGCAAGAAAGCAAGCTTATATAACATCAACCAAAAAAAAAAAAAAAAAAAAAAAAAAAACCTTCTCATTTCACCGATCCACGCGCTCCAAATATTTGTCTAGTTCTACCTTGAATCTATTTATTTAAGCTATCAACTTCTACGACAGATGGAAGTTCATTCCAGCAATCAACTACCCGCTGGCTAAAGGCAAACATCTAACCACACATCTAACCTACAACTGTCTTTCCTCAATTTGAATTTATGCCCTCTCAGGCGATTATTCTGAGTTCATTCCAGCAATCAACTACCCGCTGGCTAAAGGCAAACTTCCACACATCTATCCTACAACTCCTTAATTGGAATTTATGCCCTCTCAGGTGATTATTCTGAGCAAGAGGAAGAATCCCATCAGCATTGAGCATGCTCCAACCATTCAAGGCCTTATACACCTCAATCAGATCACCTTGCAGGCGCCTAGTCTCCAGACACTGTAATTTGAAAAATGTAAGCCTTTCTTTTGTAAGAGCAACCCTTTGTTCCATTCACTAATCTTGTTGTCCTTCTCTGTACTCGTTCCAGCAGCTCTACATCCTTCTTAAAATGAGGCCTCCAGACCTGTATACAGTACTCAAGGTGTGACCTGATCATTGCCTTATACAAGGGGATAATCACCACCTTATCCCCACTAGAAAAATTCCTGTATAGGGATTTCATACTCCCCATCTGCTACAGATTCTGTAACCAAACAAACTGTACAATTATCAAAAGTTGTGCAACTATTATACAGATTACAAGCTATTTGACTAAAAGAAAAACACTTGACTACAACTGAGAAGCAGATAATAGAAAAATTACCACCATCCATCAGGAAAAGAAAGCAAACATCACACTCTCAGAACTCATGAAATGTATTCCCAACTGGAAGACTTGTTGATTAAACTCAGGACTTCTCAAACATTCATCAAAAACAGCTAGCTAGATCAAATGGCAAAAAAGAAAAAAAAAAAAAAAAAAAAAAATCCAAAAATAATGGAATATCCAAATCAAAACCTACAATTCTAACCAGATTAGCCCAAAATAACCATCTAAATTTGTAGTGATGCCATATATCAGAAAAATCACAAGATCATTTTCTAGTCAATCATTAGAACACACCATAGGTCCAATGAATATTACAATTAACTGTATTTTATGGTCATGTGAATTCAAGTCAGGGCCAACTCAAATGTGCATAATGCTGTAGTTCCAGGCTAGTTGCTCACTATAAGTAATTGCAAAAATCATTTAAAAGAATCAAAGAACTCAAAACTGAAATAAAATTTACTAGGACCACCAGGTCTGATGCTGTTTCCCAGTGAATCCTCTAGGGCCATCTATTTCCAATAACACAAGGTTCTGGCAAAAATCAACACAAGAGATTTAAAAAGACATGCCTAATTCAATTTACTAGCAATAATTTCAACAGACATAAAGCCTTTGCATAAATAATGAATGGATCAATATCTTAAAAATCAAGTACTTAGGAAATTCCTTTTACAAGCTTATACAATTTTTTGTTCTAAATCCAGCACAATCTCCACAAAATCACAAAGATCAAAGCTAACCACTTCTTTCAGCCTCACCATGCCTCCACGATCTGCTGCTTCCAATCTACTAGCCAATAATCTAAACATTGGCAACCTACAATGAAATCTCAGTTGAAATTCAAGACTTGTAACTGGAAAATTATTGCACATAGATATACCACCACAGGCACTGATCAAATATTTATAACAATAATATGTGATAAATATTTCCACTTTCAACAACAAAAATTTTGTCCAAGTAGGGAAACAACCAGTATACGTGTCCCAAAACCTTTTATAGTAATGCAAAATGCAAATTTTAACCCACTATTAAATACACATTTTCTTCATATTACCTAGCACAGTCTTATTATTATTATTATTATAATTAGCCATATGATGCAAGGAAGCCTGAGGCTTTTGCTGCACCATCCAAAAAAAAAAATTGATTTACCCTGTGACCCAGAGAGAGAAGTAGAGGGAAATCACCAAGAAAGAGAAGAATAATGATATCCAACTCAGGACTGTGGTTGTGCTAAGCCCATACTCACTAGATCTGAGCCCCTGGGGTTACATTCTGTGGAACCCTAGGGTTCCATGGAATGTAGTTTAAAAAAGTTAAATTAAATCTAATTAAACTATTTAATAATATTTTGTTATATTGTATGTTTCTGTTACATTTCTATCACATTTACTGTGGAGACGATTCAACTGCGATTCCATAAATTATTACACAAAAATCATAAAGTTCACTTTTAGTTTTTTTTTGTAAAAGCCAATGTTTCCATTTGTTTTCATATTTTGTCTGTCCTAATTTTTTGAAGAAAATTTTTACAGGAATTCCCATGTTAAAAAAAAAATATATATATATATACAGCAACTCCCCAACTTGCATAATACTCAACTTTAAGTAAGTTTTTCCCAGCCCGTGCAAACTTAAAAAAATCATAGAAACGTATTTCGCTTCCTGTAGGAATAAATGGAGGTATCGTGAAAATATCATAATGTGAACCCAATAACACACTGTTTTTTTTTTTTTTGTAATTCGTTCCAAGTCGTTGGAAGTTGAAAATTTCGCTATAATACTAAACTATTTATCTCTCAAAAAGGTCATATTTATAATGGAAATTGCACTACCCTTTCATCGTTATCATATGTTCCCGTTATAAGAATCGTTTTTGAACACCTTTGTGATATTTTTCTAAAGCATGTTTCTGGAGGTCATGACCATAAAACAATTTGCACTTTCCGGTTAATTAGGCTTTTCTGTTAGTGCATCTAATTAAAAACAGGTAGTAAATTCGATCTCATTGCATTTGCGATAATACCGATAACTGCAATTGTGTGGGTTTTTACACTATTATGGTGAAATGTGTTCCCCTTCACTGATATCTTCAATCATATAAAATACAAATTTTCAGAAACTTCTCTTCATTCCTATTTACTTATTACAATGATGAAGGGAAAGCGACCAACGAAAAGTGCAAGTAGTTGTAGTGCCAGAAAACGAAACAAAATTGATTTAGAAATGAAGATGAAAATGATTCAGGAGTACGAAGCAGGACAAAGTTTGTCATCTATTGCAAGGGAATCAAGTCTTGCTGCTTCAAGAGTGAATACTATTTTAAAGGACAGTGGACGTATAAAGGAACACGTCAAAGGATCAATGCACTTAAGATCAACAGTGTTCAGGTGCTATATCGAAGATGGAACAGCTGTTAATAATATTGATGGAAAATCAGATTCAAAAGCAAGTGCCCCTGAGTCTAATGTCCATTCAAGCAAAAGCAACAGTATTTATAAAGATATTAAGGATAAGTACAGCGAATCCCAACCCAAGTTCGTGGCACGCAACAGGTGCTTTAATAGATTCAAGCATCACGCTGATTTCCACAACATTATAGTACACAGTGAAGTTGCCAGTGCCGATTCTGCAGCTGCAGAGAAATTTTGTGATGCATGGGAAAAAATTATTGATGAAGGCGGCTATTCAACACAGCAAATTTTAAACGTTGACGAGACTGCTCTGTATTGGAAAAAAATGCCGGATCGAACATACACTGCCAAAGAGGAAAATACAATGCCAGGTTTTAAGGCTTCAAAAGATAGGGCCACGCTCTTGCTTGGGGCTAATGCAGCGGGATATTACGGTTTAAAACAACTGCTTGTGTACCATTCTGGAAATCCTCGTGCATTTCCGATCGAAACAGAGAGCATGGATAACAATATCTCTCTCTTTGAGGTTTGGTTTAAATGCTGCTTCATGCCCAAGGTTGAAATATATTCTAAAGACAATGACCTCCCTTTCAAGATTTTGCTTCTATTAGATAATGCTCCTTGACATCCTGCGCATATAGATGATTTCAATTCGAACGTGAGAGTCATATTTCTACCACCAAACATGACTTCACTCATCCAACCTATGGATCAGGGTGTTATTTCAAATTTAAAAGCATACTATTTACGCACAACATTTCCTCAGGCATTGTATGCAGTAGACGGTGAGAAAAATTTTACGTTAAGAGACTTTTTGGAAATCTTACAATATTTACTACACCATCTTAAACATTAATAAGGCCTGGGCAGAAATTACTAAAAGTTGTTTAAATGGCACATGGAAGAAAAAAAACATTCACACATCAGTAGTTATTCAGCGAGGGGAATGGCAAAGGTGTATTCAACTCTAGCAGTAAGCTACAGAATCTTGAAATAACTGGGAGTAAAGTGGAGGAGAAACTGTTCAAGATAAACACAAGAAAGGCACCCGAGGTGGATGGGATCTATCCAGTTATATTAAAGGAGGCAGCAAAGGAAGTAAGCAAACCCTTAGCCATAATTATGAGAGCTTCCTTGGACTCAGGAGAGGTACCCATAGACTGGAAACGTGCAAATGTGACACCAATTCACAAAGGAGGATCAAAGGATGACACAAGTAATTATAGACCTGTGAGTTTAACTTCTGTTCCAGGAAAATTAATGGAGGCACTGGTTAAAGAAGCACTGCAGGATCATTTAGACAAGACTTCAGTTATAGCTCGGACACAGCATGGTTTTGTTAAGGGGAAGTCTTGCCTGACCAATTTGATTGGATATTATGATGCAGTCACAAAAGAACTGGATGCAAGGAATAGCTTTGATATTATATACTTAGATCTTAGAAAGGCTTTTGATACTGTTGCACATGGAAGACTGCTACACAAATTGGAGCAGTGTGACATTGGAGGCAAATTGCTGCTATGGATAAAGGGGTGGTTGTGGGGGGGGGAGAAGACAGAGAGTGGTAATCAATGGACACTGCTCATCGTGGACTAATGTTATTTGTGGAGTCCCTCAGGGAAAACAATAATGGACCCAATACTGAAGTATTGGGTCCATTATTGTTTTCTGTATTTATAAATGATATTGATGATGGTATATCAAGCTTAATGTCCAAGTTTGCAGAAGATACGAAGGTTGGCAGGGTTGTCAAGGACACTACTGACACTATGCTGCTGCAACAGGATCTGGAAAGGTTGAGCAGATGGGCTGAGAGGTGGCAAATGAAGTTTAACATTGACAAATGTAAAGTACTACACATGGGAAACAGCAACCCCAGAGCAACGTATCAACTCTGTGGTACTACACTGACAGTGGTAGAGAATGAAAGGGACTTGGGGGTGGTTGTGCAGGCAGATATGAAGTTCTCTGAGCAGTGCAGACGGGCTGCAAGAGTAGCTCATGGAGTATTGTCAATGATATATAGGAATTTTTCCAGCAGGGATAAGGAGGTGATTATTCCCTTGTATAAGGCAATGGTCAGGCCACACCTAGAGTACTGTATACAGGTCTGGAGGCCTCATTTCAAGAAGGATGTAGAGCTGCTAGAACGAGTACAGAGAAGGGCAACAAGATTAGTGAATGGAACAAAGGGGTGCTCTTACGAAGAAAGGCTTAAGTTTTGCAAATTACAGTGTCTGGAGACTAGGCACCAGCGAGGTGATCTGATAGAGGTGTATAAAGCCTTGAATGGTTTGAGCATGCTCAATGCTGATGGGATTCTTCCTCTAGCTCAGAAAAATCACCTGAGGGGGCATAAATTCAAATTGAGGAAAGACAGATATAGGATAGACGTGTGGAAATTTGCCTTTAGCCAGCGGGTGGTTGGTTGGTTGGTTGGTTGGTGGAACAGACTTCCATCCCTTGTAGTGGAGGTTGATAGCCTAAATAAGTTTAAGGCTCAGCTGGACAGGTATTTTGAACGAACAGAGGGGTGAAGTGGAAGTGGGTTTTTTTTTTTTTTTTTTGGCTGATGCTGCATAAGCTTGCTTTCTTGCATCAAATGCCTCTACTAATGCTAATGCTAATGCTAATATGTTTCTTCGTAAGGTTGTGCGGCCTCTAAATCTCCTCAGCGGCGTACTTATCAGCTGAAGATGTCGATTCTGGCAATGATGCTCAAGAGGTAAAACTTACTGACATTATGCCTGTATCCTCTCTTTCTGTGTAATTTTATAATTTTGAAATTTTTTTAAATTGCACACTTTTGTAATTTTTTCTGCGCACGAGATAAAAAATTGAATAAATACAATAAATAATTCTATTTACATGTTTGTCGAACATTTCTTTTTTTGATTCAATCAAACACATGTGGGTGATGACATAATACTGCATCAGGTGCTACTACTACTAGCTGTTACTTTCAGCTATATAAGCACACTTTGTAAGTGTTGCAGTCATTCTTTGCTTGTCTCAGGATGGCGAGTTACGTGCAGTTGACACCACAAAAAAAGTGCTATTCTTCCCGTCATATTGCTTATAGAGTATCTTGCAATCAGTCGACAATGAGTAGATTTCTTTCCAAACTCAAGAATACTGGTTCTGCTGATAGGAAAAAATTAACCGGATGCAAACAAGTCTCTACACCAAAAGAGGATCACGTTTTGAAGCACTTATGGCCTCCGTAGCCGAGTGGGCAGGAGCGGGAGTGCAGTAGCACACGCTCTTTGAGTAGACCAGGGTTCAAGCCCCTGACTGCTGAATACGGTCGATCTGCCAACCCGCACTGGACCAGCGTGGCAGATTATGGTCCATTTCCCTCAGCATGAATTGTTGAGGAGGCTTCCACCCTGCAGTGGGTTGATAATGGCTGCACTTTACTTTTTTTTTTATGCCTTAAAAACTGTAAAGCTTCTTCGTCTGAGCTGAAAAGAGAATGAGAAGAACATACAGGAGTGGTAGCAAGTGCAGTAACAGTCAGAAGACACCTCTTCAAAAATGGACTTATAGCCCGTTATCCTCCTCTCACAAAAAATGAAAAAATCCCGATTAATTTGGTGTAAAGAGCATGTCTCCTTGTCATCGGGCAAAAAGTGTAAGTAGGCACTTCTGTAGTTACTTTAGCTTCATTTCTGCATTAGAGGTTCAACAGTAATGTGTTTACATTTGTTACAGGTGAAAAAATGGTTGGAAGAACGGTCCGTTACAACCGTTAGCTAGCCAGGAAACAGCCCGGACCTGAATCCTATAGAGAACCATTGGCATCACGTGGAATCTGCACTTGCCAGAAAGAAACCAAAGACCCTTCGTGAACTTCAAGAAGCCATAATTCGTGTTTGGAACCATGAACTATCAGTTGATTACCTTGAGAAAGTGATCTTGTCAATGCCTCGACGGTGTGCTGCTGTCATCAGGGCCAGAGGCGGTTCGACTAAATATTAGTTTGCAGCCGGTGAACTTTTCATTTTGTTTTCCATTTAAAATGATAAACTGAAGCAAATTGAGGGCTTCTGATAACATTTCAGCCATAACTGTCGTGTTTACCAACTGTTGTATAAAGGTTGCAAATGCTCATTTTGGAATATTTTGAGAGCACCTGTCAAATATTACTTAGCTTTGCCTTAACTATTAATAAATATCTTTAGTTTATATTTCTATTTGTGATGCTAGCATTAATATAACATGCCATTGCAAAAAAGGGTTACAAATGTGAAATTCCTATCTGATGCACTTTCTTTGAACAGTGTGTAATATATATATATATATATATTTTTTTTTTTTTTAATTTTATTTGTTATTCCATGATCTCAAAAAATTTAAGAAACATTAATCTAGAGGAACTATTTATTCAGAGTAAGAGATGACAAAATAATACAAGTTTGTTAACAGAAGAATTTCAGACAAAACTTAAAATTCATGAAATTTATAATTTAATGGGATGAAAACTGGAAGAAACAATCTACAGACACTTTGGGTTACAGCTTCAATCATATTTACTATGAACATGATTCAACTGTGAGTCCATAAATTTTTATGCAAATATTATAAAGTTGGCTTTTGGAGGTTTTTTTTGTAAAAGCTAATATAAACATTGTTTTAGTATTTATATTTTAATAATATTTTTTAAATTACATCGTCCAGAAAAGTATTAGTTCCTGGCAGTGGTTATAAGATTGTAAATCATCTGGCACTTTCTTTCTTTGCTGTTATTTTTTTAATTTTTATAATTTCTTAAAAAATACAAAAAATTAGCAAAAATGTTAAAAATGTCTTCATAGAAATTTCTAATATAAAGAGAGCTCTAGAATGCATCATACACAGAACATCAATAATAATACTCTAGGCCAGTACTGTTAACTGCTCATTACATGAAGTACAGGCAGCTTCTGCTTCCCTTCTGTCTAAAGCCATCTCTGATGACAGATTTCATAAGAAACTATGCACCACACACCAATGATATGGTCATGAATATGTTAATCCATCATAACAGTAAAGGGTGCTGGATTATACAGGGTGGGCCATATCAGTTTATTAAGAAGAGATGCAAATATGGGCTTCTCTGCCCTAGAAGAAAATTACAGAAAATGAAACATAAATGAATTTTATTCATTTATGTTTCATTTTCAGATGATGATGATGAAAATTCATTTCATCATCATCATCTGTCATCGTTCTACACGGGTTGATGTATGAAGCCTCGCCACAATGCCCTCTCCGTGTACTTCTCTCCGTCATTGATTTCACTCCAGTTTCCTCCTCTCTTAATGACATCGGTCTTTATCATGTCCTGCCATCTCATTCTTGATCTTTGGTCTCCCCCTTGGTTTTTTGTCCCTTAATTGTAAATCAAATATTCTTCTTGGCAAATGCCTCTCATTCATCCTCTTGACATGTCCAAACCATTTCCAACAGGACCTTTCAATCCTATTCTGGAGTTTTTCAACTTGAATTCTCTCCTTAATCACATCATTTCTGATTTTGTTGCGCCTTGTCTTTCTGGTTACGCTCCTCACAAATCTCATTTCTGGCCCCTGAATTCTGCTTTCATCCTTTTTCCTCATAGTCCAAGTTTCAGAATTGGTACATAATAGGCCTGATATACAGCGTTCTTACACTTCAGTGGTATATTCCTGTTCCAGATCAGATCTCTTGTCTGCCTATAGAAATTTCCGGCCGCTTGTATCCTTCTACTTATTTCTTCATCTATCACTCCAGTCTTTGTAATGGTGCTTCCTAGATACTAGAAGTTGTTAACCATTTTTAGCTCTTTTCCTTCCATTGTAATGGATCTATCAAGCTCACCACTCCTCTTTAGAACCATTAGTTCACCCTTCTCCTGACTGAAAACCAGTCCAAATTCATTGGCCATACTAGCCCATATATCAACTTGCCATTGCCCTTGTTCCCTGCTCTCTCCCCATAGGTAGAAGCCATCTATGAAGAGCATGACTTTCATCTGGTCTTGTCCAAGTTGTTCCACCACTCTACATTGCACATCATTCATGACAGCTATGAATAGTAGTGGTGACAGGATGCCTCCTTGCCTCAAACCTGATGTTATTTCAAAGCTCTATATCGACCCCATCAGTGTTCTTACTTTGCTCACTTATCGGTGCACATATTCTCAATTCTTTCCACAAGATGTTCCTCTATCCCCAAGTTTCTCAAAACCTCCCACACTTTCTCTCTCTTTACGGCATCAAATGCTTTCTTTATATCCAAAAATGCCATCCATAATTCTTTATTGTGTTCATAACACTTTTCCATCAGTTGCCTGATGCAGAAAATTAGATCCACCGTCGATCTGCCAGGCCTAAAGCCATACTGTTCCACGGTCATCCTATTTTCAATAGTTCCTCTTATCCTCCACTCTAACACTCTATCATAAAGCTTACTCATATGTGATGTCAGTGTGATGCCTCTATAACTGGAACACTTTTTCCTGTTCCCCTTCTTGAACAACAGGATGATCAAACCTTTTCAGTCCTTCGGCACCTGTCTCTCATCCCAGATCTTATGGAACAGTCTGTATATCCATGCTATCCCTGCCTAGCCTGTAGCCTTCAGCATCTCTCCATTATCTCATTCATACCAGCAGACTTACCTGTTGATGTAATTCCATGCCTGCACTACATCATTCCATGTCAAGTCTGTCTGCTCTCTCTCCATATCTTCTCTTCCATCCTCTTCTATGACCAACTTGCCTTTGTCCCTTTTGCTGGCTGTCCTGCCAAGTTCAACAGATTTTCAAACTACTTCTTCCATATTTCACTTATCTCTTCATCTTTAGTTATTAGGTTCTCGTTCTCATCTGTCAAGTATTTGCTCTGTTCACAATCTCTTCTTCTATTCCTCACCATACCATACAGCGTCTTTTTATTACAGTTGCTGTCTTAGAGTTTCACTCCATTCTTCCAACCACAGTCGTCTCTCCGTTAACTATCCACTTAGCCTCTCTTCACGGTTTCACATCTCTCTCTCTCTCTTTATTCTCATCATTTCTGTTCTGAAAGTAGGTCCTAAATGCATTATTCTTGATTTTCACAGCCTCTCTTGTCCTATCATTCCACCATGGGGTTTCTTTCCATCTCCTTTTATGCTTGTCCTTCCACAAAGCTGCTCTGTCAGTCCTACTATACAGTCTTTGAATGCTTTCCATTCTGATTCCACACTGTTCACCACTGTTTTAGGTACAACCTTCCCTTTTTCCTCCTCTTTCAACTTCCACACCCTTAGTTTTCACTCTCTTGTTATTTTGATCCTCTTCAATTTAGGGAATCTTAAAACTCCAACAACTAACCTGTGATCACTACCCAAGGAGACACTAGGAATGACCTTGACATCCACTAGTCTTTTGTGCCACTCTTTATCCACGAGTATATACTCAAGGAAGGATTCCCGTTGACCATCCCAACCGTATCTTGTCACTTTGTGACTCTTTCTCTTTTTTTTTTTTTTTTTTTGATTTGGTAGTTGTTGGCGCATCGGCTTCTGTGGCCATATTGCACCTCCAAAGGTTTTTGCAGTACAGTGATCCAAGCCCGAGGCGGGAATCGAACCCGCGACCTTTGGGTTGCCGGGCAGGTACTTTACCCACTCGGCTAGCCCGGTCGGCTGACTCTTTCTCTTCTTGAACCAAGTGTTTCCTAAGACCAGGCTGTTCCACAAACAGAAATCCAACAGCATGTCACCATCATCATTCCTAGGTCCCCAACCATGCGGACCCATAACGTATTCTAGTCCTTGTCTCTCCACTCCGACTTTTGCGTTCAGGTCACCCATGATAACTATATCTCCACCTGTGATGTTCACTTCGAGCTTGCCTTCAAACTCCAGCTTCTCCATTTCTTCATAACCGGTTTGCAGTGCGTAACATTGTACTACCTTCAATGTTTCACTGTCATTCATTTGGAATTTAATTGACATGAGTCTGTCGCTGATATTATTCACCTCCAGTTTTTTAGGTTTTTTTTTAAGGAGCATTAGCAACTAAGGCCATATTGCTCCGGGGATATGCGATGGTCATTCCCTGACCTTTCCGCATCCTCCATATTTGGTGGTCATGGGCTCGAACCCCGGTCTAATCAAGAAGTGTGTGCTACGCACTACTGCTCCTGCCCACCTGGCTACGGAGGTGCCAATTCACCTCCAGTAGAGTTTCCTTAATCCTGTGGTCTATAATGATGGCTACACCCTTCCTCGTTACATCACCCCCAGACCAATATAGGTAATAGTCTCCTCGTATTATGACATATAAAATTCATTTATATGTCATAAATAAATCATATTTATAATTATATTTATTAAATAAATATAATATTAATAACGTAATATGGGCATGAAGTGACTTCACCATTTAAATTGTATAAATTATTTCTTGATAAAATAATACATGGCGCAACCCCATATTTCAATGTAGGCCTTGAAATAATTTGAAACTATACAGTTCTGCATTCAATTTCCATCTTTGAAGATAATTTGGTCTCTCCTATTGTGCTGATTTACTACTAAGTAGTATAAGAAAAGGCAGAACAGTATTAAGGGTTAAGGGTAGGCATAATTTTATTATGTTTAATTGTAAGTTTTTCTTCTGCTCATTGCACGTATACTCACTCACTTTCACAAATTAACACAGTTAATAATTCAGGCCAGCTTTGATGACAGACTAGTAGTTTTGAAAGAGCTATCAACGGCCCTTTATTTATAAAAAAAAACACTGTGAATTAAATCTTTTGTTTTTTTTTATTATGCTTTAATAGATATCAACTATTAGGTGAATCGATAGTCCTGTCTATAATATGAGCATAAGCAATCTTTGACAACTGACATCACTGGAGGAAAGATAAAAACTTATGCAGATACAAATACATTTTTCAAATTTCTTCTTCTTCTATTTAAAATTAAAAAATATGCATGAAGACAAGCCTGAAATTTTAATGGCATAAGAAAATCATGATACTAACAAATATTTTTAAGCCAAATAGCACACAAATTTTGTCTGAATGTAGCTGTCAAATGACATTATAATAATTATGGTAATTTTTAAAAAATTAAAACAATTAAAATACAATGAAACCAAAACCTCATTTTTTAGAATTTAATCCCATAAATCATTAAATCATACCTTTAAATTTTGCAGAACATCAGACTGCAGCTATGTTCTGTAATGATGAAAAGTGAATATATGGATTTGTCATTATGGAACTTTCCATTTGTGACCTAATAAAAAACAAATGCAATATAATGTTAAGCACTTTTCTAAAATTAGTTAGGTAATCTCCCTAGTGAATAGTAATGCTTTCTATAAAAGTCACATTGCTGTAATGATATTATTTGAGTCATATATTCTCAAGAGCAAAAATAAAGTAGAAGTATTCAATTATAGTATAAGTACTTAAGTATTTTTATTTAGACAAGGGATCTGCAACCTTTTAGGGCTGGTGTGTTGGGTTTTCCAAGGAGTCTTCATTTGATCATAGATGCCAGGCTTTGACAGAAAGCTGGCCCTCTGAGAGACTGAACTAGAAGTAAACGTGAACCCTTCATGATGAAACACACACACAAAAATATAACTGGCTGGAAAATTAGCTTTTGAGAAATCTGCAACATTTCATTTATTTATTGAAAAGTACTAAATTGCAATATTATAATTTGTATTGGTGTGGGGTGGTCAAAAATTTTTAAATATACATAAAGTGCCAGAGAACAATGATTCCATAAGTATAATGTCCACTATTTTTACACTTAATTTAGAAATGAAAATCCAATTTCGTCCAAACCAATTTTAAGCAACTATATATTTTCTTTCATTATTTACGACCCATTTAGAAAAATTAGCAGATGGGCTGAGAAATGGCAAATGAAGTTTAACATTGACAAATGTAAGGTACTGCATATAAATAAATAAATAAATCAATTTTCTGTTTATACCCCAGCACGACAACCAAGTCAGTAGAGTTTACAATGAATCGTCAATACAAATATTTATCGTATTCAGTAGTCACGGGCTTGAACTCCGGTCCACTCAAGGAACGCGTGCTATGCACTCTCGCTCATGACCACTCGGCTACGTCAGGCCTATGGACAGCACTAATTCCAGACTAGTGTATTTACTGTGTGGTCTACACTCAGGGTAGCACAAAATGAGGACCTCAGGATAATTGTGCAGTTTGATATGAAGTTCTCTGAGCATTGCAGACAGTCTGCCAGGATAGCTCAAGGGGTTGTGTCAATGATATCCAATAATTTGGCTAGCATACATAAGGAAGTGATTATCCCGTTGTATAAGGCAATGGTGGACACATCTTGAGTACTGCATACAGGTCTTGAGGCCTCATTTTAGAAGAGATCTAGAGCTGCAGGAAAAGGTACAGAGGTAGGCAATGAGATTGGTGAAGGAAACAAAGGGTGCTCTTACCAAGAAAAGCTTTAGTTCTGCAAATTGCAGCATCTGGAAACTAGGCACCTAAGGGGTGATCTAATTGAAGTGTTTAAGGCTTTGAATGGCTTGAGCAAACTCAACGCTGATGGGATTTTTCCTCTTGCTCAGACTATTTTTTTTTTTTAGCATTTAGCATTAGTAGAGGCATTTGATGCAAGAAAGCAAGCTTATTGCAGCATCAGCCAAAAAAAAAAAAAAAAAAAAACCCACTTCCACTTCACCCCTCTGTTCGTTCAAAATACCTGTCCAGCTGAGCCTTAAACTTATTTAGGCTATCAACCTCCACCACAAGGGATGGCAGTCTGTTCCACCAACCAACCACCCGCTGGCTAAAGGCAAATTTCCGCACGTCTATCCTACATCTGTCTTTCCTCAATTTGAATTTATGCCCTCTCAGGTGATTTTTCTGAGCTAGAGGAAGAATCCCATCAGCATTGAGCATGCTTAAACCATTCAAGGCTTTATACACCTCTATCAGATCACCTCGCTGGTGCCTAGTCTCCAGACACTGTAATTTGCAAAACTTAAGCCTTTCTTCGTAAGAGCACCCCTTTGTTCCATTCACTAATCTTGTTGCCCTTCTCTGTACTCGTTCCAGCAGCTCTACATCCTTCTTGAAATGAGGCCTCCAGACCTGTATACAGTACTCTAGGTGTGGCCTGACCATTGCCTTATACAATGGAACAATCACCTCCTTATCCCTGCTGGAAAAATTCCTGTATATCATTGACAATACTCCATGAGCTACTCTTGCAGCCCGTCTGCACTGCTCAGAGAACTTCATATCTGCCTGCACAACCACCCCCAAGTCCCTTTCATTCTCTACCACTATACCAGGGGCATATATTCAAATAGAAGAAGGATGGTTGCAGAATAGACGTGTGAAAGTTTGCCTGCAGCCAATGGGTGGTTGATTGCTGGAAGAAGCTTCCATCCATTGTTGCGGAAATGGATAGTTTGAATAAATTCAAAGAAACCAGATAAACTATTGGAGGAGATGGATAGGTGAAATGGCTTCTTTTTTTTTTTATGTGAAAACATTTTGGCAGCACCTACTAAATTTCGGCCTGAAGTAAAACCAATTTGTCACTATTTTGCAACAAGGAAATTATGTCTTTTGGTATAATTTCTGGTTTGTCGATTCGACCAACAAACCGGAAATGATGATTTTGCAACACAAAAATAACATGTCACAAAATCATAACAGAATAGTAAATTCCAAGGGGATGAAAGAGATGTCGACGACGGAAATAATGTCATTTCATCGATTTGTTCGACAAAGCAAAAATCATGATTTTGCATGGAAATAATGTCATTTGATAATACCAGTTTGTTGATTTAACCGACGCATAATTTCTGTCGCAAAATCATGCGTCGACACATCTGTCATTTATCCAGAGTTACTTTCTTGTAATACGTGAATGTATGTTTGTGAGTTTGAAGCATGGTGCTCGCTAGCAGATACTAACTTGGCAATCATTGTGATGCCATCTTCTCTGTTCTTGCCCAAAGGATCTTTGGGTACTTTATCAATGGTGCATCTTTAGCAGTTGGTTTCTTTGTGTCGTTTTCGAACCATAGACTATCACAAATGTAGCATACAGAACAAAAATCATTTTTCATAAATATACTTTTAGACTCTCGATGCATGTTCTTATGTAAAGAATAGTCAGTGTGAAGAAAAGGAGTTTGATCATTTAAACTCATCTGCTCCGCAATTGGAGAAATGTTCCATTGTACGTCGAGAAAAGCTACAAAGACTATCGAGGTTGCGTAAAAGACAAACAGAAAATCAAGCATTGGAAATTTAGCAGTGCCTTCAACAAGAAATGCCACTCCACCTAACAATAATGCACGCGAAGTGAGTGGCATTGCTGGTTGAAGGCACTGCTAAATCCGATGCTTGATTTTCTGTTTGTCTTTTATGCAAAAAGGTTATGTTGCGCAAATTTTGTTAGGTTAGCTCGCTCGATACTCTCGATAACACTGCATTTCACTTTGGCATCGTTGAACACAAAGGCTATAACAGTGTGGAATTCAGTCCCTTTACTTCCTTAGAAAATTACTGATGTGAAAACATTTATAGTGGCACATAACAATGGAATGTAACAAAAATGCAGATTGCAACAATGTAAATACTTGTATTGTTGCAATCATGCTATTCAACAAATGGCTACAATCTTCTTCTTCTTCTTCTTCCGTCACAGATTAGGCGATCCGCCTGTTCCGATCTCAAAGAGGCTACCCATCTTTTCTTCGGTCTTCCTCTGTCTCTTTTTCCTTTTGCTCTATATTTAAGCTAATTTAGGGAGTCTATTATCTTCCATTCTTTCTACATAGAAAGAATGGAAGGGTAGCTAATACTAGGGTAGCTAATAATAAAGAATGGAAGGGTAGCTAATACTAATACAAGGCTGAAGGGAATACTAGGGTAGCTAAGAATAGGAACAGGTGCATGTATACTTGTGTATACACCAATGCTACGAGTTTGGTAAATAAATTTAATGAATTTGAAGTATTGCTCAAAACATCAAAGGCAGATATTGTTGAGATATCAGAGACGTGGTGTCACACAGATATAAGGAAAGCAGAACTGGAATTTGGGAAGTACAATGTGTACTGGAAGGATAGACAAGATAGCAAAGGAGGAGAGGTTATGGCCATTAGTTAAGAAACACAAAATCCAAGGAAGTGCAGCCAGTCGACATCACTGGACAGTGCAGTGTCGAGTCAGTTTGGTGTGACATAAGCATTGGGAGATCAAAAATGAGAGTAGGAGTGTGTTATAGGCCTAATGACTCTGATGAGTATAATAAACAACTGTACGGGGAAAATAGAGTGGGCCGGTAAATCAGAGTCTTAGAATGGGGGATTTTAATTTCCCGTATATTGACTGGAATTTGTGGGTTGGTCACTCACACACTAGCATGGCTTTTGTGGATTTACTGGATGATTGTTTTCTATATCAGCATGTTCGGAAGGCAGCTAGAGGGAGTAATACTCTTGATCTGATTATCAATAGTGATTCTTCATGCATTAAGAATCCAAAGATAAAGGAACCATTAGGTAGCAGTGATCACAGTGTGCTGAAGTGGGATTTACTCAAAGAGGTAACAACCATCAGGGGTAAAGGGAAGGGTTTTTGCTTTCGTAAAGGCGACTACGGTGGTCTGAGACAGTATTTAAATTCTATACGGTGGGACCAACTGATGATGGTAACATCATCAGTAGGTGGGACCAACAAATTCAGCAAATTCAAAATGGGAAGCATTCACAAATACAGCAAATTCAAAATGGGAAGCATTCACAAATACAGCAAATTCAAAATGGGAAGCATTCACAAATACAGCAAATTCAAAATGGGAAGCATTCAAACAATTTCTCTTGGAAGATATTAGGCTTTACATACCAACTAAGAAATATCATTGTTCAAGGCCTAAATGGATGTCAGACGAACTAATGAGACGTATGGCAGAGAAGAAAAATGCATGGGATACATATAAATGCATTAGCATTAGTAGAGGCATTTGATGCAAGAAAGCAAGCTTATGCAGCATCAGCCACAAAAAAAAAAAAAAAACCCACTACCACTTCACCCCTCATGTTCATTCAAAATGCCTGTCCAGCTGAGCCTTAAACTTATTTAGGCTATCAACCTCCACTACAAGGGATGGAAGTCTGTTCCACCAACCAACCACCCACTGGCTAAAGGCAAATTTCCGCACGTCTATCCTACATCTGTCTTTCCTCAATTTGAATTTATACCCTCTCAGGTGATTATTCTGAGCTAGAGGAAGAATCCCATTAGCATTGAGCATGCTCAAACCATGCAAGGCTTTATACACCTCTATCAGATCACCTCGCTGGTGCCTAGTCTCCAGACACTGTAATTTGCAAAACTTAAGCCTTTCTTCATAAGAGCACCCCTTTGTTCCATTCACTAATCTTGTTGCCCTTCTCTGTACTCATTGCAGCAGCTCTACATCCTTCTTGAAATGAGGCCTCCAGACCTGTATACAGTACTCTAGGTGTGGCCTGACCATTGCCTTATACAAGGGAGTAATCACCTCCTTATCCCTGCTGGAAAAATTCCTGTATATCATTGACAATACTCCATGAGCTACTCTTGCAGCCCGTCTGCACTGCTCAGAGAACTTCATATCTGCCTGCACAACCACCCCCAAGTCCCTTTCATTCTCTACCACTGTCAGTGTAGTACCACAGAGTTGATACGTTGCTCTGGGGTTGCTGTTTCCCATGTGTAGTACTTTACATTTGTCAATGTTAAACTTCATTTGCCACCTCTCAGCCCATCTGCTAAACCTTTCCAGATCCTGTTGCAGCAGCATAGTGTCAGTAGTGTCCTTGACAACCCTGGCAACCTTTGTATCGTCTGCAAACTTGGACATTAAGCTTGATATACCATCAACAATATCATTTATAAATACAGAAAACAATAATGGGCCCAACACTGAGCCCTGAAGGACTCCACTAATAACATTAGTCCACGATGAGCAGTGTCCATTGATTACCACTCTCTGACTTCTCCCCCTCAACCACCCCTTTATCCATAGCAGCAATTTGCCTCCAATGTCACGCTGCTCCAAATTGTGTAGCAGTCTTCCATGTGCAACAGTATCAAAAGCCTTTCTAAGATCCAAGTATATAATATCAAAGCTATTCCCTGCATCCAGTTCTTTTGTGACTGCATCATAGTATCCAATCAAGTTGGTCAGGCAAGACTTCCCCTTAACAAAACCATGCTGTGTCTGAGCTATAACTGAAGGCTTGTCTAAATAATCCTGCAGTGCTTCTTTAACCAGTGCCTCCATTAATTTTCCTGGAACAGAAGTTAAGCTCACAGGTCTATAATTACTTGTGTCAGCCTTTGATCCTCCTTTGTGAATTGGGGTCACATTTGCACATTTCCAGTCTATGCGTACCTCTCCTGAGTCCAAGGAAGCTCTCATAATTATGGCCAAGGGTTTGCTTACTTCCTTTGCTGCCTCCTTTAATATAACTGGATAGATCCAATCCACCCCGGGTGCCTTTCTTGTGTTTATCTTCAACAGTTTCTCCTCCACTTTACTCCCAGTTATTTCAAGATTCTGTAGTTTACTGCTAGAGTTGAATACACCTCTGGCATTCCCCTCGCTGAATAACTCCTCATGTGTGAATGTCGATGCAAAATATTCATTTAGTTTGGTAGCTACCTGAGCATGATCATCAACAGTTGACCCATCAATATCAAGTGGACCAATCTGATTCATCCCCTTCCTTCTAGAGTTTACATAAGTAAAGAACTCTTTGCTGTTTTTCTTTGCATCCCTTGCCAAGGATTTCTCGTAATCTGCCTTCGCCTGTCTAACCTCCTTTGCAACTTGGTTGCATATCAACTTGTATCTATCGTAGGCTTCTGTGTCATGTGTTAATTTGTAAGTATCCCATGCATTTTTCTTCTCTGCCATATGCCTCATTAGTTCATCTGACATCCATTTTGGCCTAAACCTTGAACAATATTTCTTAGTTGGTATGTAAAGCCTAGTAGCTTCCAAGATTAATTCTTTGAATGCTTCCCATTTTGAATTTGCTGTTGGTAACATCATCAGTTGGTCCCACTGTATAGAATTTAAATACTGTCTCAGTCCATCGTAGTCACCTTTACGAAAGCATTAACCCTTCCCTTTACCCTAATGGTAGTTACCTCTTTGAGTAAATCCCGCTTCAGCACACTGTGATCACTGCCACCTAGTGGTTCATTTATCTGCAGATTCTTAATGCATGAAGAATCACTGCTGATAATCAAATCAAGAGTATTACTCCCTCTAGTTGCCTCCCGAACATGCTGATGTAGAAAAAAATCATCCAATAAATCCACAAAAGCCCTGCTAGTGTGTGAGTGACCAGCCCCCAAATTCCAGTCAATATCTGGGAAATTAAAATCTCCCATTATAAGGCTCTCTGATTTACTGGTCCACTCTATTTCCCTGTACAGTTTCTTATTATACTCATCAGAGTCATTAGGCCTATAGCACACTCCTACTCTCAATTTTGATCGCCCAATGCTTATGTCACACCAAACTGACTCGACACTGCACTGTCCAGCGATGTTGACTGGCTTCACTTCCTTGGTTTTTATGTGTTTCTTAACTAATAGCATAACCCCTCCCCCCTTCCTATCCTGTCTATCCTTTCTGTAGACGTTGTACTCCCCAAATTCCAGTTCTGCATCCCTTATATCTGTGTGACACCACGTCTCTGATATCCCAACAATATCTGCCTTTGATGTTTTGAGCAATAACTCAAATTCATCAAATTTATTTACTAAACTCCTAGCATTGGTCTACACGCAGGTATACATGCACCTGTTTCTATTCTTAGCTACCCTAACACAACCCATGTGTTTACTTGTACCGCAATTGCTCCCAGCAGTCTCTGAAATATCATGCATCTTGTTTTTCAGGCTCCTGCTCATTCTAATAGAAGCAGTGCAAGAATCTCTTTCACCTCTGCCAGTGGCTACTGTCAATCTATTGGTCTTTGTCTCCCCCCAAGCTAGCAGTTTTCCGACCCACCTAACACTGCCTCGATAGCATCAGCAAATATTCTTGCACCCTTTCTATTTAAGTGTATCCCATCCCTGTAGAAGCAAACTCTCCTGTTAACGAGTACAGTCCAGGCTGAAAAAAATTTTACCCCTTGAGCCTTGCACAATCTTTCCAGGGCCGAATTGATCGACAAGGCTGTCATCATATACTCTATATACTCTCATCATATACATCATATACTTAATAGGTGACATGGAGGCCTATGATAGATATAGGCTGGTCTGTAACGAAGTCACAAAGGAGATTAGGCAGGCAAAGGCAGATTATGAGAAATCCTTGGCAAAGGATGCAAAGAAAAAACAAAGAGTTCTTTACTCATGTAAACTCTAGAAGGAAAGGGATGAATCAGATTGGTCCACTGGATATTGATGGTTCAACTGTTGATGATTCTGCTCAGCTAGCTAACAAACTAAATGAGTAATTTGCACGTAAATTCACACATGAGGAGTTGTTCAGGGAGGAGAATGCCAGACGTGAATTAAACTCTGGCAGTGAGCTAGATAATTTTGTAATAACTGAAAGGAAATTGGAGGAGAAATTGTTGAAGATAAACATAAAAAAGGCACCCGGAATGGACGGGATCTATCCAGTTATATTAAAGGAGGCAACAAAGGAAGTAAGCAAACCCTTAGCCATAATTATGAGAGATTCTTTGGATTCAGGGGAGGTACCCATGGACTGGAGATGTGCAAATGTGATTCCAATTCACAAAGGAGAATCAAAGGGCAACACAAGTAATTATAGATCTGTTAGTTTAACTTCGGTTCCAGGAAAATTAATGGAGGCACTGGTTAAAGAAGCACTGCAGGATCATCTAGACAAGACTTCAGTTATAGCTCGGACACAGCATGGTTTTGTTAAGGGAAAGTCTTGGCTGACCAATTTGATTTGATACTATGATGTGGTAACAAAGGAATTGGATGCAGGGAATAACTTTGATATCATATATTTGGATCTTAGAAAGGCTTTTGATTCTGTTGCACACGGAAGACTGTGCAACAGAACACAAATTGGAGCAGTGTGGCATTGGAGGCAAATTGCTGCTATGGATAAAGGGATGATTGAGTGGGAGAAGACAGAGAGTGGTAATCAATGGACACTGCTCATCGTGAACTAATGTTATTAGTGGAGTCCCTCAGGGTTCAGTATTGGGTCCATGTTGTTTTCTGTATTTATAAATGATATTGATGATATCTGTATTCATAAATGATACAAAGGTTGGCAGGGTTGTTAAGGACACTGATGACAGTGTGCTGCTGCAACAGGATCTAGAAAAGTTGAGCAGATGGGCTGAGAGGTGGCAAATGAAGTTTAACATTGACATTAAAGTACTACATATGGGAAGCAGCAACCCTAGAGTGACGTATCAACTCTGTGGTACTACAATGACAGTGGTAGAGAACAAAAAGGACCTGGGGGTAATTGTGGGCAGATATGAAGTTTTCTAAGCAGTGCAGATGGTCTGCAAGGGTAGCTCATAGTGTCTTGTCAATGATATACAGGAATTTTTCTAGCAGGGATAAGGAGGTGATTATCCCCTTATATAAGGCAATGGTCAGGCCACACCTTGAGTACTGTATACAGGTCAGGAGGCCTCATTTCAAGAAGGATGTAGAGCTGTTGGAACAAGTACAGAGAAGGGCAACAAGATTAGTGAATGGAACAAAGGGTTGCTCTTACAAAGAAAGGCTTAAATTTTGCAAATTACAGTGTCTGGAGACTAGGCACCTGCGAGGTAATCTGATTGAGGTGTATAAAGTCTTGAATGGTTTGACATGCTCAATGCTGATGGATTTCTTCCTCTTGCTTAGAATAATCATTTGAGAGGGCATAAATTCAAATTGAGGAAAGACAGATGTAGGATAGATGTGCGGAAGTTTGCCTTCAGCCAGCGGGTGGTTGGTTGGTGGAACAGACTTCCATTCTTTGTTGTGGAAGCTGATAGCCTAAATAAATTTAAGGCTGAGCTGGACAGGTACTTGTAACGAACGGAGGGGTGAAATGGGACCGTTTTTTTTTTTTTGGCCGATGTTGCATAAGCTTGCTTTCTTACATCATATGCCTCTACTAATGCTAATGCTCATTCTCAATCTATATCTGAATCCATCAATACTAAGTCTTATTTACAGCATCGGCATCAAAGGAGGATCTACCCCCCCCCCCCCACATCAGGGGTAACTGTCCCCAAGTTCACATCTGCTAGAATAACTGACAAACAGCCTACACACAGAAATATACTGCCTCTAACATATCCTTAGCATAAACCTGAACATATCAGCTTTGACAAAGGCATCTCTCACTCATATTAATGAACAGCAAACTGTCCCTTTCGATGACCATTCCAAATGTACAGTAATCTTTAGCTGATAGCAAATGTCATCATACCGATGTTAAGATGCAATTCCACAATTCATGAATAATATAAGCAATTTTATAATTTTCTCATTAATTTTACATGAAGTCATCATCATCACAGCCATTTTCAATCCACTGCAGGATGAAGGCCTCTCCAGAAACTTTCCAGTTCCTTCTGTTTTGTGCAATGGCCATCCATTTACTACCTACAAACTCATGAATTTCATCTGTCCATCTCCGTTGTTGTCTTCCAGATTTTCTCTTAGCTCCTCTTGAATACCATTCTGTTATTTTCTTAGTCCATCTGTCATCATGTCTTCGAGCTATGTGTCCTGCCCAAGACCATTTTAGTTCTTTAGTTTTGATAAGAATGTTCTTTACTTGAGTTTGCTGCATAATCCATATGTTTTTCTTCTTATCTAACAGTCTGATTCCCAATATAATTTGTTCCATTCTTCACTGTTTAGTTCTAAGCTTCTCTTCCATTCTGTTGGTGAGTGCCCAAGTTTCGCTTCCATAAGTCATCATGGGCAGTATAGTATACATTGGTTCATTATTTTTCATTTCAGACAAATTGGGATATTCCTCTTCAGTATGTGACTATATTTCCTGAATGCTATCCATCCAAAATTTATTCTTCTCTTGACTTGCAGCCATTTATCATTATTACAGCTGATGACTTGTCCCTTGTATATGACTCCACCTTTTCAATTACTGCTCCTTCAATCATTCTAACCCTTTCTATGGCATACTTGTTCATCATTACTTTTGTTTTATCCATATTCATCTTTAGTCCAAAATCCTTACTAACTGTGCATAACTGATTAAGATTTTCCTCTAATTCTTTGGGATCGTGGCTTATGACCACAATGTCAACTGCAAATCGTAAATGGTTTAGGTACTCTCCATTCACATTGACTCCTTTCCACGACCAGTCTAATCCTCTGAAAGCTTCCTCAAGGTCAGCAGTAAACAACTTCGGAGATATTGTCTCCTCGTCGAACTCCTTTCTCAATTTTAAATTTATTACTGTCTTTGTCTAGTCTAATAAAGGAGGTAGCATTGTCATATATTTTCTTCAAAATCATAATATATGGAGTATCTATGCCTTGTCTTTCCAGTGCCCGAAACATTGCTTTTACTGTATGGAGTCAAATGCCTTTTCATAATCCACAAATGCCAGGCAAAATGGTGTTTTATATTCATTTGCTTTCTCCATTAGCTGTGACATTATGTGAAGGTGATCCATAGTTGAGAATCCTGTCCTAAAGCCAGCTTGCTCTTTCGGTTGATTCTCATCAAGTATTCTTTCTAATCTGTTAGTAATGACCCTTGTGAACAACTTGTAGATGTGGGATAATAAGCTAATTGGTCTATAATTTCCAAATTCTAATTTATCTCCTTTTATGCAGCAAAACTATGATTGCATTATTTCACTCCTTAGTCATCACACCTTTTCTAATGCATTTTGTGAATAACCTGGCCAGTTTTTGTGTCATGTCTCTTCCTCCCAATTTTAACAAATCTACAGTAACTTCATCTTCCTCCGGAGCTTTCTGATTCTTCATTTTCTGCAACGCATGTTCTACCTCATCAGGAGAATATCAGGTACGTTGTATGTGTTACTAATTTGCGATCCATCTTCCCCACTGCTGGCATCATTCCCTCGCTCCTTGTATAACTCTTTATAGTAGTCTTCTGCTATTTGAATTATGCCTTCTCTGCTATTCATAAGTACACCATTCTTCAGTTTCAGTTGTCTTTCTGTATTACTGCTTATGACTGTTGATTTAAATCCTTTGTTTTCCCTTAATGCTTGTTCTACTTTTCTTATGTCCTCTCTGAGTCTCTTTCTAATGGCTTTGAGTAACTCGGTATACTCAATTTTCTCCCTGTCAGTGTTTATCTTGCTCTTCATTTGTTGTCTTAAGTTCATCATGACAAGTGTTTCTTGACTGACTTTTTTTTCTTTGGATTTCTTTTTACCTATAGGTTTCTTGGGCTTTTTCACTTTCAGATAGTTGTAATATTCCTCGTAGATATCTTGATCCTGAACAGTCTGCAGAAGCTCAAACTTGTTCTTAAGTTCCAGTACATACTGCTTTTTCTCCACTTCTGTTATCTCAAAATACCCTTGTATTATTTACTCGAGTCAGTTTTTTCCTTTCTTTTCTAACGTCTATATCAAGTGTGCATCTTACCATTCTGTGATCACTTCCAAAATATACCTTGTTCAGGACGGTAACATCATTCACGATATATCTTCTGTTAGTGAGGATGAAGTCGATTTCATTAGTTGTTAATCCATTTGTTGGCTCTTCCATGTCCACTTTCTGTTCACCCTTTTCCTGAAAAAAGTGTTCATTACTGACATTCCTCTAGATTCTGCAAATTCCACAAGTGTTTCACCTCTTTCATTTCTTTCACCAATTCCAAAATTTCCTATAGTTCCCCTTTCTGCACTGTTTTGTCTCTTTCCAACCTTAGCATTGAAGTCCCCCATAATGATAGTGTAGTGAGTTTTCTGTTCATCTAGAAGACTCTCAATTACATGAAGTAATATAATACAATGTAAGGTTAGGCTTAAGAAAGAGGCTCTTACCCATGAATCTTTGCGACACCAAGTGATAGACAGGTCTGGCTCTGCCCGCTGCTTCGAACTGATTGGAAGATGCAGTCCTATGAAAAATTTATTGTATATCATTAATTTATATTAGAATCCATTTTATAGGTTATTAATTAATTATAAAAGTGTAGTTTTTAGTACACTTTCATTTTGAACTATTTAAAAAAGCTTAGGTGGCTAAGGTAAAGAAAGCCAACACGAAAACCACGGGAAACGTCAGAAAACCTTTACCGGTCAAAAGTGTTTCCCAGTACCGCAGCTTCTCCGTGCATTTTCGGTAAATAGATGGTGTGTATTATCGGTAGTGGCAGTAGAAGTCGATAACAATGTATTGATTAGTTTTTTCTTATTAAAAGCAGATTATTGGACTGCATGAGTGGGCTGAAATTTACTCATGGGTACATCCTCCAGATTGCCTCAGTCTTGGGGTGTTTATCCCCACTTCTCACTGTTTTAACCCGATATGAAAACAACTTCTACAGACGGTGCATGTTATCGGTAGTTGCAGTAGAAGTCGTTTTCCAATCGTGTTAAAACAGCAGGAAGGGGGATAAACACCCTGCGACGAGTGTACGCATAAGTAAATTTCAGCCCACTCATGCACTCCGATAATCTGTTTGCTTTTAATAATAAGAAAAAACTAATCAATACATCGTTATCGACTTCTACTGCCACTACCGATAACACACGGCATCTGTTTACCGAGAATGCAGGGAGAAGCTGTGGTACCAGAAAACACATTCGACTGCTAAAAATTTCCCGGTTTCCCGTGGTTCTTGTGTTGGCTTTCTTTACCTTCGCCAGTTAGGTTAGTTTACACCACCAATTCTGGATGGATTCAAGCAAAAAATGGTGTGTTCATAACCTTGTATACTATAGATTATGAAAACATTTTATGTTTTCATAATATATGCACAAATATATTTCATAATATATGCACAAATCCAACCCGAACTGGTGGCGCAAACTAACCTTTTTTAACTAGTACAAATGTTAAGTTTCCAGGCTTGCACATCATATTCTTTCCAACTGTACTCACTTCAAAACTGGCATTCACTCCAATGCAAAATTGTGGTAATAAGCAACCAATCACTGTGAAGCAGTGGGCAGTGCTAGACCTGCCTATCACTCACTGTTGCAAAGATCCATGGGTACGAGCTTTGTACTGAAGACTAACCCAATGTAACAGCATATATAATTTTAATTGCACACATTGACAAAGAAGTTCCCACGATATGTGGTACATAATGTATCCTATAAATATTTCAATTTTCTTGTACAGAAAAACCATTCAATGTTTTGCATGTATGCAGCAAAGTGCCCTGTATTCCATTTGTCAACAAGCATATAAGTACAACCTTTGCTGATCATATTAACATCAAATTCTAAATGGGAACCATTCAGTGATTGTACAGAGTGATTCAAGTCTCCATACATAGGGAATAATGTTTCTTTTTTTTCTGTTTTTAGATACTCTTCTCAAATGCCTTTGTCTAAAGAAGAGTATAAAATTCATTCTCATGGCCAGATCAGGAAGCTGTCGCAAGATTGCAGAGGAATTTAACAGGAAACATGGCCAGCGCATCACACACAACACTGTTGCAAAACTTATTGAGAATTTCGGAAAGACTGGAAGTGTTTCTAAACTTCTCACTGGAAGAAATGCCAAAATGTACCTAAACATGCTGCAAGACCCAATCATGCTGTCCCTGCTAAACAAGAATGGAGAATTTCCGGCATATTTTCAGCAAGACCATGCAACACCCCATTACAGTATCTGTGAATGTTGAATCAGGAGTTTCCGGGTTCCTGGATTGGTCCCTGTGATCCTGTGGAGTGGCCTCCAAGGTTCCCATACCTCAGCCCACTCCATTTTTACTTGTGGGGCACTTGAAGGCCATGGTGTACTGGGAAAAGATCCGAAACATGAATCACCTAAAGAAATGGCGCATAACACGAAATGTGTTAACGCAACTTCAACACGAGTGGGAAAAACACATTTGCATGTGTTTTCAAAGGAAGGCAACCATGTAGAGCAAATTCTGTGAATAAAGTGACATTTGTTAAAAAAGTGACCATTTTCCCAATGTATGGAGACTTTTGAATCACCCTGTAGAAGTTACTCAGCTTTTTATACTAAATTAGAGATACTGTTCAAGGCAGACCTAAATGTATGTCAGATGAACTGATGAGACTCATGCCAGAAAAGAAAAATACATGGGTTGCATATAAATTATCAGCTGATACAGATGTCTACAATGGATATAAACTAGTCTGCAACTGCTGCTATGGCACATTATGAGAATGTCTGGCAAAGTAGTAAAGACTAATTGGAATTTTTCTATATTGTATAGTTATTATTATTATTATAAGCCATATGGTGCAATGAAGCCTAAGGCTCATGCTGCACCAGCCAAAAAAAAAAAAAAAAATCCCGAGTTACCCTGTGTGTGTGTGTGTGTGTGTGCGCGCGAGAGAGAGAGAGAGAGAGAGAGAGAGAGAGAGAGAGAGAGAGAGAGAGAGAAAGAGAGTCAGAAGTAGAAAGGAATCACCAAGAAAGAGAAGAATGATGATATCCAGCTCAGGACGACCCTGGGTATGCCAAGCCCATACTCACCAGATGTGAGCCCCTGGGTTAAATTACAGTATATACAATATCCCATCCCAGCTGTTTAACTAGGGATTTTACAAATATGTTCCACATGCATTACTATGAACACAACATTGACAATTATTATGGATACCTTATAACACAAAATAATCAAAATGTTCAGAAACTATATACAATTAAAGTGAACATGAGCGAGAGAAGGTGAAGAACTGAAAGCCATTTAGTACAGTAAACAGTACTGACAAGCAATTGTTGTTATGGTTGATAATCACTACATACTTATGCTGAGTGGAAACAAATTTCAATTCATATTACAGAAAGATGTGGACTGCAGCCAGATGAGGGTGCAGTTTTGTTTTTTTTTTGATTTGGTAGTTGTTGGCGCATCGGCTTCTGTGGCCATATTGCACCTCCCAAGGTTTTTGCAGTACTTTGATCCAAGCCCGAGGCGGGAATCGAACCCGCGACCTTTGGGTTGCCAGGCAGGTACTTTTACCCACTCGGCTAGCCCGGTCGGCGAGGGTGCAGTAACAGTTAAACAATTTCCTAATTATTTTTAATGCAGGTTGTGCTTGTTTTTTATTATTTTTTTTTCACACCTTGAATTCATGCACATAACCAGAGACCACAATCAACTTTGAATTTGATTCCTCATAGCAGAAACTGTAAGATCAAAAAAGTAAAGAAGCTATCCCAAACTATTTTTACTCCTCTTGCTGTGTGAGTTGGACACTGGTAGTGAGTGCATGGTGTTAACTTTAAAACTCTAATTTTGTACATCATCCAGCAACAATTAAATCGATGATAAAATATGCTCGCCACACAGGGCCCATCTATTCTTATTCTATCCTTGGATATGAATGCCTCTTAAATGACATTTCTCTTTTAAGTTGTTCTGTCTATTCTATGAAAAATGGATGGAAGTCTCATTAATTTAAATGAAATAAATTATTTTTTTATGCAGAGGACTAAAAATTACATTATGGCAAGAGTTAACATGTGGGCTACCACCTACAAACTTAGTTCCTCTGCATAAAAAACTTGCTACCCCAGAGAGGGCTTAAAAAAGTAATTCTCCTTCAAATACGTGATTCAAACATCGAGAATTGTCGTTTACACATGAATCCAGCGATGGAGTCAAAAGTTAAAAGGCGGAGAAGTTACACCGTGTTGCATTAAAAAATTGGGATAGTGAATATACTGTGCGCTACCATGTGCTGCAATGTAATTATTTACGAGAATACAATACTTTTCATAACTCCAAGTATAATGTAAGAAACAGAAATATACTGATCGCAAAATTTCTACCTCACAAAAAAATCGAAACCTCTGTTGCTGTCAAAATAAACTTAAACTACATTTGTGCAAAAACTGTATGGCGATCACAGTGCAAGAGGCAATAAGGGAGGGTGAACAATTATAAACAATACACACAACAATCTACAACTATCAAAAACTGGAAATATTCAACCTGCTCTAAGATGTATGAATGACAACAAACGCCGCAAAGAAATATGTTAGCATGGGTAAATTACGTTTGGATACGAAGGTGTGCAACTTGTGTACAGTACAATAGAGGGCATTTTAGATATCACGTTCTGAGATCACAACCGGTATTTCAATGAAACAAAAAAATAAATAAAATAAATATTGTCGTATTGTTGTATTAGGGTTTTGGGAGCATCAGCTACTTAGGCCATAGTGCTTCTTGTATATTGTCTGTAAAGTGCGTGTGTTCTGAGGGGATTTTCTGTTTTTATGGACGTAAAAACTCTTTCCGGGAGAAAAAACCATGCTGCAGTCATCTGAAGTCAAGTATATCAACCATATTGTTGAAAGGGCCCATAAAAATTCCTCCCTTAATTAACGGGACCCGAATTCGGACCTTTAGCACTCGATGTGGGAAAGACGGCGATCCCAGTAACTGTGCTACCCACGAGTCCCGCATAATCAGTACGAGGTGCTGCTAATATTTAGTAACTTCTGTCATCCTATGGATACTAAAGACAAGTTACGGTTTATATACAGTGGCGGATTTAGCACTTGAGAGGCCCCAGACGCAATTCAATTTTGAGGCCCACCCCCGTCTAAATATTTTCGGTACCACTACAGTGTGCATTCTACGCGCAGGTTTTTACTATAGCACATGCGCTCTAGATTTGGTGTTGCGGTTTTAATCATTTTGGTTGCGCAATTTTTTCGTACATATTTTAACTAATGTTTAAATGAAAAAATGACACAACTAACAACCCTCCCAAATCTAACATTAATACATAAAATTAATACATGAAATCTAGCATAAATGATAATATGTATTCTACTTCAGATTCACTTAGTTCGCTCAGATATTTCATATATGTGGGGATATTCGCATAAGAGTTTACTAACTTCTCATATTAAATTATAGTTTTATTCAGTAACGGTAATAAAGATGCGTGTAAAAATTTTAAATGAAACAATTTTATTTTTTTTTTAGACCTGAGATTTGAGGCCACCCCTCAATTTAAGAGGCCCCAGGCGCGCGCCTCATGCGCCTGTGCGGAAATCCGCCACTGTTTACATACCATATCAATAAACTCTATATATAGGAAAAAAATATTCATGCGCAATATCCAGAGATTTTGAGGGATGAGGAATGAGACTTCCCTTATAATAAACGACAATGCAACGCTCGTCGGACGGCTAATCCCATAACTGCAATAAGACAACCTATTGAGTGAGAAAAAACAAAATTATATTGAGTATGTGAGTGTGAGAGTATGAGTCTGTGATTCAGAAATAAATGGCTGACTTTTTCCTTGGGCGTGGATCTTATCGGTTTCAAGTACTGTATACAATAGCTGGATTTCAAATTACATGAAAAACATGCAAAAATGTGAGAGAGAGAGAGAGAGAGAGAGAGAGAGAGAGAGAGAGAGAGAGAGAGAGAGAGAGATTGACACCTGCATTTCACAGTGGGTCAGGCCCGTAGCCTTTGGTGTTGTCAGTCCAGTTGTAATGTCCAGATCAGTGGTTCTCGATTTCAGCAGGTTTGTCTAGAGGGGTCAAGAATTGTCCTTCTAACAATTCTGTCCTTACAAATGTTCTGTTTTACTAATGGCAATCTTGGTTCGGTAGATATATCTTTCACTATTGTGGATCATCTTTTTCAAGTCTCCCTTTGTTGTGCCAGGAGGGTTCTTCGTCTTGTGAAGAGATCCTTTGCAAAGCAAGAGAAGGCACTTTATTCATCCTGCGTATATCTCCTCTAGGATATACGCAGACCTCCCCAGATAAAAATAAGCAATACAACCATCCGATTCAGCAAAGAACTCAAATATCTGGGAGTCATACTCAACACACAACTTTCGTTCAAACCACACTTCAGCCACCTGAGATGAAACATACGCTTCTGTACTGCCCTGGTTAAAAGAATCGCCCGGCGAGACTGGGGATTAAACCTACACACAATGAAGCTGTGCTACAAGACAGAACTTCTTCCAATAGCAACATATGCAGCGGGTGCATGTTCGGTGCATGGTATAAAAAAAAGTCTGCGCGCGTAGCAGAGTGGTATCGTTACAGTCCTCCCCACACCGGTTCGAAAAGGCCCGGGTTCGAATCCGGTCGATGAGGCGAGGAACTTTAATGGGCTTTTTTCATTCCGTTTTCATTCAGGCATAGATAGCAAGGTTTTCCCCCAGAAACTGAAGTTTTTCGTCCAGCAAACAGACAAATCCACCATAGCACACATGCAATTAACAAACATAAGACAGCAAAGAAGATGAACTTAATTATTTGTGTGGCCAAAATATAATAGTTTAGTTTGGTATAAAAAAGCCGCACTGCTGTCAATTTAAGGATCCTAGATTCCACCCACAGAACTATGCTATTGCCCGCAATCCGCGCTGCAGCATGGTGAGCACACACACACACTACAGGTTGTGGCAGAAGCCCTCCCCCTTGATTTTGAGGTGGTCAAAAGAAGAATGCTCTTACTGCCCTGATTAGCTTGCGCACTTGCACACAACAGGTTGTGCACACCAGGATTAATGTGCAAACCCGAAAACAACCACGTTGCAGAAAAAGAAAGCTCCAGGCTCACCTGCTGCAGGTGTGGCAGGCACGCTGCGATGCCTCCACAAAAGGACAATTCATCAAAAAATTCCTCCCCAAAGTTAGCATTAGCATTAGCATTAGCATTAGTAGAGGCATTTGATGCAAGAAAGCAAGCTTATGCAGCATCAGCCAAAAAAAAAAAAAAAAAAAAAAAAAAAGTAACATAAATAAATAAAAATAACCACTTCCACTTCACCCCTCTGTTCGTTCGAAATACCTGTCCAGCTGAGCCTTAAACTTATTTAGGCTATCAACTTCCACGACAAGGGATGGAAGTCTGTTCCACCCACCAACCACCCGCTGGCTAAAGGCAAATTTCCGCACATCTATCCCACATCTGTCTTTCCTCAATTTGAATTTATGCCCTCTCAGGTGATTTTTCTGAGCTAGAGGAAGAATCCCATCAGCATTGAGCATGCTCAAACCATTCAAGGCTTTGTACACCTCTATCAGATCACCCCGCTGGTGCCTAGTTTCCAGACACTGTAATTTGCAAAACTTAAGCCTTTGTTCCACAGGCTTTTCCGTCATATTATGCTCTTGCCTATCAATATACTCGTGAATCACTCGCTACAGCAAGAAGCACAATATCATGTGAATTCCAGAAAACCCTGGGTTTTGAATGATCTGTCTAGCGGTTCAAGTTAGGACAAATATATCTAGCGTTCTACATTTACTCTGAGAAGTAAAGAGCAAATGGCAACAACTAGACACGTTGTGTTTTTCATCCCGAGACACCTCTTAATCAAGGGCTACTCGAAATGCCGCCATTATTGATTCTTTAAAAAAATGATTGTTAGTGATTTGCATGTATTGAAAAAGAATGATCACGACATAATTTTAACAAACAAAACAGGTTTATTTAACATATATGTATACAAATGAGTACAATATAACTGGTAAATAAGTTAGATTAATTGGTATTTAATTGTTAGACAAATTAATTGAATGCAAGCATTATCTTGCTGTTAGCTATATTACAATGTTGTAATATTCTTCATATGGTTTTTCCACTAATTCCTTAGCAAGTACAAAATAATTAGTGTTTGTCATAACATATCACTGTTCAAAATATGAAACAGGTAATTATATTATCTTAATAGTGTAATTAGTAATTGACAATTAAATTAATAAGTCGCATTATTATTAAAGTTGAATACTAAGAAAATAATACAGTTGTCGGGGTATATTTATGTGAGGAAAGGTGTCTTATAAAGGCATTAAAACGTATGCAGGTAATAGGTTGGCTTTTGGGTGATTTAATACAGTTTGTTATTAAACAATAAGGGTTGTCTTACCCGAAAATATTCTGCAACGCCTCGGGGGAGGGGGAATCTGTTCCAGACATCAATATAGTTCTTTTCTCATCTTTTCCCTCGTAATTATTAATTTACATCTTCTTTACACAATGACAAAAATCTGCCAACCGTATCACTACTCTTTCTTCAGTCATGTCTTGCACAAAGATCACTGTCTGTGTGCCTCTGTTCCCCCTTTCTTTTTCCCCTTCAAATATATATATCTCTGCATCGCCTCGGGGGAGGGGGGTGAGAAATAAATTGATACTGTACCATGCACGGCCTCGTAGTGACAATTAATATCTTTATAAAGGTCTTGTTATGCAAGACCTGCTGTGTCTTGTTCTGGTAATTTCTACTCATATGACAATTCACCGTTCTTCGGACCTTTGCGTTCGATCAACATTCTTGTCCGCTCAGGAGAACGGGTGACGTCACTGTGGTGTCCCCTTACGGCGACCGCATCCCTGGGGTGATTTGAAAGCGAAAGTAAAAGCTTAGCTGAAGTGATGCTATCGTATATAATTTAGTTGTACAGGCCGTGAAAAATATATCAGGCATTATTAGGCCAAATACCTCTTGAAAATAAGTGAAAGGGCTGAAAATGAAAATATTTTTCACACACCTTCCCCCTACGGATAAGAAATTCTGAGCGCCGAGAATTTCACAAGCTCAAAATTTCTCAAGTTTCTCTTTTTTTTTTTTTTTTTTTAAAAAAAAAAGTGTAACATGAATTCTACCGGTGTAAAAAAAAATGAAGTGACAGACATCTTTCCTCTTAGAGAATTCGGATTGTTCTCCAATATGATAAATGGTACCCCAAACAAAAAGAAATAATGTGTCTACATACACTTTTCAAAATCTTCTGAGTCCTCTAATCCTACCTTGGATGAGCCAACAACTTGGTCTGCAGACCTTAAACAAAATCCCATATTAGCAAGTAAATTTTCACAAGAGGTGTTTATCATATATGCAATGTCTATATTGTAGCAATGTTTATTTTTGTATTAACACAAATTGTTGTAGTATGTTGCACTGAATGTTCTCTACACAAACGTCTGAACTGGACAATTGAAGCACTGGAATACTGATAGGATTGTTCATTGTTGGTCAGGGAAAAATACTGAAACTTCTTCTCAAAGAATTCTTTGGTCACATTTCCTTTATAACAGCATTGACTCCGCACAATAGTATTACATGCAACAAAAAAAATCAAAGAATCTGTATCTATTCTTTTTAACATAATTAGTATAATATGACACTAGATATACTATTCATTATGACAGTTAGCAACTGAGACAACACAAATGTTCAATACATATGACATCCTTTTATAATAAATGTATTTAAAAATATATCAAGTAAACAGCAAAAAAAATATTCTTCTAACAGGTGAACATTTATTTTACTTATTCTATCTTATTTATTTATTTATTTACCCCCTTTTTTTTTTTTTTTTTAAAAAAGAAAAACATAGCAGACATCAAACATTAAATGATTATATGATATAAATCCTCAAATATAATTAAATTCCTGCAACTAATATACAGAATTTGCAAAAAGAACAAAAAATCAAAGAATACATTGAATAAATATGGCTACAAGTACTAACTTATTCTTGCAAAGTTATAAGACTACAAACTGAACTGTAAAAATTTAGGCAGTTATATCAACTGACCAATTGTATAGTTTTAACTGTTCAGCACCTTCTGATGGTGCAACCATCATCTGTGGAGAATATCTCACTAACTCTCGAGACATAGAGAGAGTTCTTGGGTCCACAAATCCTTAAAGTTTAAGGCCACTGAATACACTTGTCAACTGTGAAGACAGCATAATATTCCTTGAGTGATTTCATTGAGATAATACTTCACTATTAACTGGAACACCATGTCAGAGCATGAGAAAGACTAAATGTTCACTACAGTTCTGAATGGGAGAACTTTTTGCATGCCTTCAGAGGAAGGACAACCATCATGCACATAAAACTGAGACATCCTAAAAAAAATCCTCTAAGCAACTGAGCAAGAAGATAGTAAAATGTTAAGTGGATCTCATTTTCTCTTTTTGTCTTTCTTTTTTTTTTTTTTTCTGGACAATTTGTTCAACTGATAGGTTCACAAACTTTATTCATCTTTTCAGATTTGTTTTGACTTGTAGGAGAGGGGGTGAGGTCTCATGCCATTTACCCTTCATCTATACCTTTCCACTCACTTTTCTTGTACTTAATCACATTCCAAAACTGTCACCTCCTTATTTCCTTTCATTTCTTTTCAAAAAATGGATTTTTCTCTTCATTTTCTAAACGGAAACACACAAGTCACTCATGACAGATAAACAAGATTCCCATAAAAGGAATTGGTAACCAATCTCTAAACTTGAAAAAAAAATGAGCTCTGATCTTCTCAATCAGTGCACTATTTTAATCATCAGCTATCTGGATTATCAAAGGCAAGAGCACAAGATTGATACTTCAACAGTTTGCTTTCTGTTCCCTTTTCATTGTAGTTGATATTGACCAAGTATGAGTACTATTCAAACTCTCTTTACATTAATACAATATCATTAACCTTTCTAATGTCATGCATGATAAAGTTCCAATTGGTGGATAAATTTCTTTCCAAAAAAAAAAATATTTGTGGAACTAGAACTCTGATTTATATGGTATCAAAACTTTAACTCAGGATGAGGCTGAGTATTCTTTTTCAAAATGGTACAAGGAAAGATTCTCTTATCTTCATCTAGAAACACAGGTGTTACTATTTATTACACTCTACTCTTCTCTTCGGAGGAACGACAAAACAAGCAGTAACTGGGCGGAACCAGCCGTCCTCAGGCCACTTATTTCATCCGATCTTCAAAAGAAAAAGCCTAAATATATATATAGACATATTTATATTTTTTTCCAGAATCTTTTCTCTTGTAGTGAAATTTTAGTCAGCAATGAGAGAGAGAGAAAACAAAAGAAACTAGGGGGTGCACCCAAAAGGCCCTAGTATCCACTGCAACCTTCCTCTCAAAATTGGCCTATACAATTGCAACATGTTTTGTGGAATGAGGGTGATAATATAGGTTCCATAAGAAAATATTTTCCTCAATGGTCAAATTTGAATAAGAGTTCTAGTATTTATCTTCTTTTACCTTCTCTTTTTTTTTTTTTGGCGTGAAACAACTCCTGAAAATAACTCTTGTTTTTATTTGAATTCCAGATTCTCTTTCCATGTTCTCTACCTGTATCCTTTAATTCTCTGTGCTCACTACATCATCCCTAACATAACTGCTGATAAACACAATGATAGAGTTTGATGAGAACTAACCTTTCTGTTCCCTTTATAAGTAAAAACTTCATGGGTCTGATACTCTAATTAATCAGAAACTTCATTTAATGTATCTCTTAGCTTATAATCAAATCATCTTCAACCGAATGCAATATTCATCTCATGACACTATGCATCAATTTAGCATGATACTGGAATCATTATTCTTATATAACTTTCCCTCTCCAAGAACTGACTTCTTTTCTTTAAAGATGGAGGAAACACAATAACAAACTTTTCCTCATACTGTTTTCTCTTTCTCACAAATTTCAATTTTGCTTCTTTTTAGTTTTAATCTCTCCACGCATCTCTTATAAGACCTGCCAAATCAAGGCCTCTGTCATCATTTGGTGTATTTAACCTCGCGGTAAGTGGACTTCCCAACATCCACTGAATAGTCCTATCTAATCCACTGGGTTGATCAGCGTGATCTGCACTTCCATGTTCTTCTGTATTTTGATCTGAAGGTTCGCCCCTCTGCATCTCTGTTTCATGAGAGGAGCTTCCATGTTCTGTTCCTACTCTACTGTCAGAAGCTGATTCGGGAATTCTCACTTCATTTTGTGACGGTGGATTGAGGGTTACCACATATGGTGTGTGAGTTACACGACTACGACTGCGCAAATTATAGTCATGTGTCTGTACTGGCCTATGGGTAGATTCAACTGTCTCCTCAGACTGTTTTCTCACTGATGGCCTATTTTGGTTCTCTTTTGGAGACATCATCATAGGTTCTGAAATAGGTGCAGTTCTGGTTGGCTGCAAATACACAGGTTGGGGGTCTATGGGTGGGATTAAATCACATTCTTCTATTATGGGGTCATCAAAGATCCATGTTTCTTTTGGCACTTTTGGCACCGTCTCTGTACCAGATTGATCTTGTATTTCACCATCTTCTGATTCTTCTGACTCTTCTACTCTAAGTTCAGGAAACACTTTTCTATTTACCACCTTTGTGAATCTGTCAACATGCACTAACTGCTTGTCCTTAGGTTTATTTATATTCTGTATTTCAAAATTGACTGGAGAGGTCTGATTGATCACACGGTAAGGTCCTGTACTCAATCGAGCCAGTTTCTTCGTGGTACCGGCTTTCACCTTAGGAGTGAAAAGGTAAACAAGACTTCCTACTCGAATATTCTTATCCACAGCCACTGCTGCTCTACGTTGTTCTTGTTTCTGCACTGCTTCCTCCAAATGTTCAGAGACCATTTCATAAGCTCTACGGAGTCGTGCACACATTTCTTCTGAATAGTTCTCTAAGGATGCGTAACTTGGCCTTAATTTTGCATGCCATAAATCTGAAGGTAACACTAAATCTCTGCCATAGATTAAAAAGTTGGGTGTTTCTTGAGTAGAACTGTGAGTTGCAGCATGATATACAGCCACAGCCAATGGAATCATTTCGTCCCAGTCAGTCTGAGTCTGATTTATGACATGGGATAATATGTTCGCTAAGGTACGGTTTAACCGTTCCACCTTGGCATTGCACTGCGCATGAAACGGAGAGGTATGAATTTGGTGAATGTTCAATTTTTCACATACTTGTCGCAATAATGAGGACATGAAATTTGTACCTTGATCGGTATGTATTTAGGAATTCCATGTCTCGCTATCACATTGTTTATAAATGCGGTGGCTACTTCATCTGCCTTCTGAGTTTTGAGTGGAACTGCTTCAACATAACGCGTGAAATTATCCACTGCTAACAATAAATATTTGTGTCCTCTCAAGGACATAGGAAGTGGTCCTAGGATATCTAATGATACTCGCACCCAAGGTGAACTTTCACTGGGAACTCTCATCAGAGCTGCTTTAGCTTTCGGATTGTACCCTTTTCGTTCCAAACACGATGGACATGACTCAATATAATTCTTAATGTCGCTGTAAATCCCAATCCAGAAAAAATTCTTTTTTACCTTCTCTAATGTCTTCTGTAGAGACCAATGGCCTCCGTTGTCGTGGCATGCTTTCAATACCTCTGTCTTTAGGCCAACGGGGGCCACTAATTGTTCTGTTGGCTCTTCTCTTGTCGCTCCAGGGTCAGATAAAGAGTAATGATATAGTATTCCCTCTTTAGATAAATAGAAGGAATCTGGGATTTTTGCTGATGCCTGGGGTATTCCTTCCAATTGTTCAATTAAGTTTTGCAAAATTGGATCTTCTCTTTGCAGGGTTTTAATTAAATTTCTGGTTTGTTGCTGGGGCATCACCAATGATTCCATGGTTAAATCAGCTGATATGGGAGCTACTAACTCAGTTGTTTTAGCCTTTCTTAGCCCTTTTTTCTTTTCATCCTCTTCTAACACTGGCCTTGAAAGAAAGTCTGCGTTTGAATGTACTTTACCAGGACGGTACTGAATTTGGAAGTCGTATTCCTGTAAAAGCATACTCCATCTCGCTAAGCGGGGGGAAGGATTCTTCAGATTGAGCAAATAACTCAAGGGTTGGTGATCTGTTATCAGGGTGAAATGATTGGACACTAAAAAAGGTCTGAACTTTGTTACTGCGAAAACAATAGCCAAAGCTTCTTTCTCTGTTGTACTATAATTCAATTCTGACTCCTTTAATAGCCTAGAAGCATAGGCAACTGGCTGTCTTGTATCTTCATCCATCTGAAGCTCGAGACAGGCCCCTACACAGTACGCTGAGGCATCAGTAGATAAGAGAAATGGTTTTGTAAAGTCAGGAAAAACCAACAGAGGTTCAGTTGTCAAGGCAGTTTTCAGTTGATCGAAAGCGTGCTGCGTGGAACAGTCCCAAACAAAAGGTTTTTCTTTTTTTGTTAGCGAAGTGAGAGGTCTTGCTATCTCTGCATAATTGGGAATAAATTTCCTATAGAAACCTGCCATTCCAAGAAATGATCGGACTTGTTTTACGGACCGGGGGGGGCGTGCGTCTCGAACGGCGACTAAGTTTTCTCGATCCGGACGGATGCCTTCAGAACTAACTAAATGCCCAACATATTTAAACTGTTCTTTCAGGAACTCACATTTCTTAGGTTTTAGCTTAAGGACGTATTCTCTCAGACGCTGGAAAACCTTTCGCAACCTCAAGAGATGCTCATTAAGGTTGGGCGATGCAATAATTATATGATCAAGGTAAGCGAAAATCGATTCTTCACCGAGACCATGAAGCACTAATGATAAGGCTTTCAAGAATGACGAAAATCCATTCTTTAATCCATGTGGCATTCGAGAAAACTCAAATAAGGCTTCTCCAGTAGTGAAGGCGGTTTTGTGACGATCAGCTGGGTGCACCTCAATTTGATGGAATCCACTTCGCAAATCAAGTGAAGAGAAGTAGCGCGCTTTCCCTAAAAGTTGGAGAATTTCATTTAAATCTGGGACAGGATATGCATCTGAAACCGTTTTCGCATTCAATCTCCGAAAATCAATACAAAGCCTATATGATTGGTCCTTTTTGCGCACCAAAACAATTGGCGCTGAATATGGGGAGTGGCTTGGTTGTATGATGTTGGATTCCAAAAGTTCATTTACCTGCCTTCGAACTTCATCTTAAAACAAGAAAGGAACTCTATAAGCTGTCTGCTTAACCGGTATGCTGTCCGTCAATTTAATTCTATGTTTATATACCTTTGAATTTCCTAGCTGAGCTGGACACTTGGCAAAAATGTCTCTATATTCATACAACAAGTCTGATAGTTTACGTTTCTGATCACCAGTCAAATGATCAAGATTAAAATCATTTAAAGTCACAGGAGATGTCTTATTGTCTTCTACTTCCTTACCTGCAAAAGTAACTGGATTAATTTCAACCCTTTCCAAACTAGCAATACCCATCCCCTTTGGAAGATATAAAGGCTCAGTTGACAAATTTGCCACCAGGACTGATACTAATCCATCGGCCTGTGCTTTGTCCACTGAACAACGGACAGCTAAGTCCTCATGACCAAGGTTATAATTAGGCTCTGTTAACACCAGTTGTTCTGTGGAAACAGCAAGCTGGTTACAATAGGCTGTCAAAACCCTTTCGGACGATCCTGGTAGTACATGTTTACATGTGAGTCTTGCTACCACGGGTTTAGAACTCATAATTCGTTCCCTAACACCTACTTCTCTTAAACAAATATTCAATGGGATTGAGCGAACCATTTTTTTACCTAAGTCAATTATGAACGAAAAACGTCTCAAAACATTCAATCCTAATATAACATTATATTGTCCGGTGAAATTTCCATTAGCTACCAAAACATTATCTTGAAAACTTGCATTATCCAGTTTAATGTTTACTGTAATTTCAGTATGGATCGGTACTACATAACCAGATACACCCGTTACCGTCAAGTTTGGAGTTCTTGGATTTAGAGACTTATCATGTTTAATTTTATTAAATAAGTCTGTATTAATTAAAGTTACGCTAGCGCCTGAGTCTACCAAAAATTTAACCTCAACATTTTGAACTGACCCCATGATCAACGGCAATTGAGAATCGTTATCTAAGATATAAACTCCATGTTGCACATTTTTGTGGTTGGCATACGATTTAGCTCCTCTATAATAATTTTGACCTGGTAACACATTTCTATGACGCAGATAGTCCCTTCTATTTCCTTCAGACATCCGTTTATGTCAGAAATACCTATCTCTACCTTGTCTGTAACTTACATTATCTACCTGGTTAATTTGCCTACCAAAAATCGCTTTAGGGTGAGTTTGCCCCTGATTAAACTTATTTCTAGGTATTTCTTTTGTTGCACCCGTGTAAGAGTTCATATCTGTCCTATTTCGATTATTATAATACATTTGGATTGCATTTTTCACCCCATTTCCATTAAAATTGCAACTTTGTGTATTAACATAAGGCGTCCGATATTTTGGTAACGCAGTGTATTCACGCGCTCCGCGACTCGGGCACGGACGGTTAGAATAAGTTGGCGTCGGTCGGGAGCTGCTCGGACGACGGCAAGCGGCATAGCGTATTACTGCCTGTCTTGCTTCGTATGTAGGGTTACAGTATACATGCTTCCCAGCATAGCACGGAGCAGGAACGCGTCTCTCACTTTGGGCGAGTTCATTGCTACTGACACCTGAGGGCATAGCGTCTCTTCGTTCGTCACACTGCGAATACGTAAAACTACTGGGCGCTCTGTTATTGTAGGAAGGAAAAAATGGATAAGCTGCAGTATCAAAATTTTGACATCGTTCTGTTTCGTAAATTGGCGTTTGTAAATTATTACAAGTCGCGTTACTTACAGCTAATGCTTTAAGTGATTGTTTTAAGTCCAGTATTTCATTTTGTAAAGGTTTAATAAATTTTTCGAAATAATTTTCCTGCTGGCTACCGACTACTTCATTATTAGATTGACAATATATGGCATTGACTGGTCTGTGCTTTGTTTCTGTAATAAGTTCGTTGGTTTCCTCTCGTTTCGAGATGATCATTGCCTGATGGAAAGTGAGGGGGTTTTGTGACAAGACTATCCTTTTAATTTTATTTGAAACACCCCTAAGAAACTGGGCTAACATTGCCTGATCTAAAATTGAATTTGCTTCGGGAGTTTCATTTTGTATTTTAAACGCCTTTCTTGCCAGGTTTTGAATTCGGGCTCCAAAGCTGGCGACATTTTCGTTAGGTTTTTGCACAGTATTAGCTAATTCGCTTAAACAAGTGACTATGGGTTCCGTTTTTTCAAAGTGAGCTAAGAAAGCATTTTTGAACACGTTATAATTTTCTTCCTTACGCAATTCAGTGGATTGTGCTAGAAATTCGGCTGCTAAAGAACGAAATTTAGATCTTGAAATAGCGATCATTTCTGAGCTTTCCCAAGCCGCTAATTTCCCTACGCTTTCTAAAGTTTCAAAAAAATATTGGACCGATGGGCCTTCGTCTGTACCAAAAAAAGTAGGCACCAAACTTAGGTAACCTGCGATATTAGCCACACGCAGCCTGCCTGTTTCGGGCGGGGCTTGCGTTTGTTGCGTATCAAACAATGCAGCAGAAAGGTAGGTTGAAGTTTGTGGGATTTGTTCTTCCATGTTGGATTTATAAGTGTCTATGTTAAATTAGATGACACTATTAATATTTGAGTAAAATTTGAGGTGGGAAGGTCCCTCCAAAACAATGTACTTACCTTTACGTAGCTGAAACAGAACTAAACTGTTAGTACTGAGCAATGCTAAAATCAAAATGAGTTTCTAACACATAGTAACTAGAATTTTTTTTTTGTAATTTATTATTATTATTTGTTTTGACAAATCAATTAACTACTTCTAGTTGCTTCTAGTTGTATGTATTACTACTGTGTATGTACTTGAGGACTATGTTATTTGTATTGCTGAAAAAGAAAAAAAATAATAATAAAATGTCTCTAACCATTCTCTGTATACACACAAAATCACTAGTGTTAGACGTTTCCCTTTTATTCGATTACCACATTAATCCCTTTATTTGTCTTCTATTCACTAGTTACTCTTGTTGTGCTTTGCTCTTCAGTTTACAGTAATCCTCATAACTCACAAGCTTTCATATAAAAAAAAGAGGTTTTTCATCCCGCAATAACCCAGGTTCGAATCCTGGTCACGGCACCCAGTGTTCCACAGGCTTTTCCGTCATATTATGCTCTTGCCTATCAATATACTCGTGAATCACTCGCTACAGCAAGAAGCACAATATCATGTGAATTCCAGAAAACCCTGGGTTTTGAATGATCTGTCTAGCGGTTCAAGTTAGGACAAATATATCTAGCGTTCTACATTTACTCTGAGAAGTAAAGAGCAAATGGCAACAACTAGACGCGTTGTGTTTTTCATCCCGAGACACCTCTTAATCAAGGGCTACTCGAAATGCCGCCATTATTGATTCTTTAAAAAAATGATTGTTAGTGATTTGCATGTATTGAAAAAGAATGATCACGACATAATTTTAACAAACAAAACAGGTTTATTTAACATATATGTATACAAATGAGTACAATATAACTGGTAAATAAGTTAGATTAATTGGTATTTAATTGTTAGACAAATTAATTGAATGCAAGCATTATCTTGCTGTTAGCTATATTACAATGTTGTAATATTCTTCATATGGTTTTTCCACTAATTCCTTAGCAAGTACAAAATAATTAGTGTTTGTCATAACATATCACTGTTCAAAATATGAAACAGGTAATTATATTATCTTAATAGTGTAATTAGTAATTGACAATTAAATTAATAAGTCGCATTATTATTAAAGTTGAATACTAAGAAAATAATACAGTTGTCGGGGTATATTTATGTGAGGAAAGGTGTCTTATAAAGGCATTAAAACGTATGCAGGTAATAGGTTGGCTTTTGGGTGATTTAATACAGTTTGTTATTAAACAATAAGGGTTGTCTTACCCGAAAATATTCTGCAACGCCTCGGGGGAGGGGGAATCTGTTCCAGACATCAATATAGTTCTTTTCTCATCTTTTCCCTCGTAATTATTAATTTACATCTTCTTTACACAATGACAAAAATCCGCCAACCGTATCACTACTCTTTCTTCAGTCATGTCTTGCACAAAGATCACTGTCTGTGTGCCTCTGTTCCCCCTTTCTTTTTCCCCTTCAAATATATATATCTCTGCATCGCCTCGGGGGAGGGGGGTGAGAAATAAATTGATACTGTACCATGCACGGCCTCGTAGTGACAATTAATATCTTTATAAAGGTCTTGTTATGCAAGACCTGCTGTGTCTTGTTCTGGTAATTTCTACTCATATGACAATTCACCGTTCTTCGGACCTTTGCGTTCGATCAACATTCTTGTCCGCTCAGGAGAATGGGTGACGTCACTGTGGTGTCCCCTTACGGCGACCGCATCCCTGGGGTGATTTGAAAGCGAAAGTAAAAGCTTAGCTGAAGTGATGCTATCGTATATAATTTAGTTGTACAGGCCGTGAAAAATATATCAGGCATTATTAGGCCAAATACCTCTTGAAAATAAGTGAAAGGGCTGAAAATGAAAATATTTTTCACACCTTTCTTCGTAAGAGAACCCCTTTGTCCCATTCACCAATCTAGTTGCCCTTCTCTGTACTCGTTCCAGCAGCTCTACATCCTTCCTGAAATGAGGCCTCCAGACCTGTATACAGTACTCTAGGTGTGGCCTGACCATTGCCTTATACAAGGGAATAATCACCTCCTTATCCCTGCTAGAAAAATTCCTATATATCATTGACAATACACCATGAGCTACTCTTGCAGCTCGTCTGCACTGCTCAGAGAATTTCACATCTGCCTGCACCACCACCCCCAGGTCCCTTTCATTCTCTACCACTGTCAGTGTAGTACCACAGAGTTGATACGTTGCTCTGGGGTTGCTGTTTCCCATATGTAGTACTTTACATTTGTCAATGTTAAACTTCATTTGCCACCTCGAAGCCCATCTGCTCAACCTTTCCAAATCCTGTTGCAGCAGCATAGTGTCAGTAGTGTCCTTGACAACCCTGCCAACCTTCGTATCGTCTGCAAACTTGGACATTAAGCCTGATATACCATCATCAATATCATTTATAAATACAGAAAACAATAAAGGCCCCAATACTGAACCCTGAGGGACTCCACTAATAACATTAGTCCACGATGAGCAGTGTCCATTGATTACCACACTCTGTCTTCTCCCCCTCAACCACCCCTTTATCCATAGCAGCAACTTGCCTCCAATGCCACACTGCTCCAATTTGTGCAGCAGTCTTCCATGTGCAACAGTATCAAAAGCCTTTCTAAGATCCAAGTATATAATATCAAAGTTATTCCCTGCATCCAGTTCTTTTGTGACTGCATCATAGTATCCAATCAAATTGGTCAGGCAAGACTTCCCCTTAACAAAACCATGCTGTGTCTGAGCTATAACTGAAGTCTTGTCTAGATGATCCTGCAGTGCTTCTTTCACCAGTGCCTCCATTAATTTTCCGGGAACAGAAGTTAAACTCACAGGTCTATAATTACTTGTGTCAGCCTTTGATCCCCCTTTGTGAATTGGGGTCACATTTGCACATCTCCAGTCAATGGGTACCTCCCCTGAGTCCAAGGAAGCTCTCATAATTATGGTTAAGGGTTTGCTTACCTCCTTTGCTGCCTCCTTTAATATAACTGGATAGATCCCATCCACCCCAGGTGCCTTTCTTGTGTTTATCTTCAACAATTTCTCCTCCACTTTGCTCTCAGTTATTACAAGATTCTCTAGCTTACTGCTAGAGTTGAATACACCTCTGGCATTCCTCTCGCTGAATAACTCCTCATGTGTGAATGTCGATGGAAAATATTCATTTAGTTTGTTAGCTACCCGAGCAGGGTCATCAACAGTTGACCCATCGATCTCAAGTGGACCAATCTGATTCATCCCCTTCCTTCTAGAGTTTACATAAGTAAAGAACTCTTTGCTGTTTTTCTTCGCATCCCTTGCCAAGGATCTCTCGTAATCTGCCTTCGCCTGCCTAACCTCCTTTGTAACTTGGTTACAGATCAACTTGTATCTATCATAGGCGTCCGTGTCACGTGTTAATTTGTATGTATCCCATGCATTTTTCTTCTCTGCCATATGCCTCATTAGTTCATCTGACAACCATTTAGGCCTAAACCTTGAACAATATTTCTTAGTTGGTATGTAAAGCCTAGTAGCTTCCACGATAAGTTCTTTGAATGCTTCCCATTTTGAATTTGCTGTTGGCAATATCATCAGTTGATCCCACTGTATAGAATTTAAATACTGTCTCAGTCCATTGTAGTCGCCTTTACGAAAGCAATACCCCTTCCCTTTACCCCTAATGGTAGTTACCTCTTTGAGTAACTCCCACTTCAGCACACTGTGATCATTGCCACCAAGTGGTTCATTTATCTGCAGATTCTTAATGCATGAAGAATCACTACTGATAATCAAATCAAGAGTATTACTGCCTCTAGTTGCCTCCCGAACATGCTGATGTAGAAAACAATCATCCAATAAATCCACAAAAGCCTTGCTACTGTGTGAGTGACCAGCCCCCAAATTCCAGTCAATATCTGGGAAATTAAAATCCCCCATTATAAGACTCTCTGATTTACTGGCCCACTCTATTTCTCCGAACAGTTTCTTATTATACTCATCAGAGTCATTAGGCCTATAGCACACTCCTACTCTCAATTTTGATCTCCCAATGCTTATGTCACACCAAACTGACTCGACACTGCACTGTCCAGCGATGTCGACTGGCTTCACTTCCTTGGATTTTATGTGTTTTTTAACTAATAGCATAACCCCTCCTCCCTTCCTATCCTGTCTATCCTTTCTGTAGACATTGTACTCCCCAAATTCCAGTTCTGCATTTCTTATATCTGTGTGACACCACGTCTCTGAAATCCCCACAATATCTGCCTTTGATGTTTTGAGCAATACCTCAAATTCATCAAATTTATTTACTAAACTCCTAGCATTGGTGTACACACAAGTATACATGCACCTGTTCTTTTTCTTAGCTACCCTAACACAACCCATGTGTTTACTTGTACCCCAATGATTCCCAGCAGTCTCTGAAATATCCTGCATCTTATTTTCCAGGCTGCGGCTCATTCCAATAGAAGCAGTGCAAGAATCACTTTCACCTCTGCCAGTGGCTACTGTTAATCTATTAGTCCTTGTATCCCCCCAATCTAGCAGTTTTCCGACCCACCTAACATTGCCTCGATAGCATCAGCAAACATTCTTGCACCCTTTCTATTTAAGTGTATCCCATCCCTGTAGAAGCAGTCTCTCCTGTTAACAAGTACAGACCAGGCTGAAAAAAATTCTACCCCTTGAGCCCTGCACAATCTTTCCAGGGCCGAATTGATTGACAGGGCTCTCATCATATACTCCCTCCTATCGTGTCTGGGCAGAATTGCAGACACTTTCAATTTCAACCCTAATTCACGGCTTTTTTTCATCAGTGACCTGTACTTGTCAAGTAATTCCGCCGGTCTCCTACTCTTAATGTCATTATTGCCAACGTGTACAACTATATCACCTTTTGTGCCCTTAAAAGATGATATCCGCTCTACAACGTCATCAACTTTTGCCCCTGGCAGACATACCCTGGTCCTATTCCACCTATCCTTTTTACAAAGTATGTTTCCCGTTTCCCTGACAATAGAGTCACCAACAACTACTAGTTCCTTTGGGACCAGCGCATTCTGCCTTGGGGGTTGTCGCTGTGTTCCGCAATGACCAAGTGCAAGCTCTGGCATTGGTGTGGGCAGCTGAGAGCTTGATGGGCCCCTCACTTGTAATCCTTCGAGGGCATCCACCCTATCCTTCAAGCTCTCATATAGGCCCATAACAACGCTGAGTTGTCGCCTTATCTCCTTACACTCCTTGCATCGCACACACACAAAGACATCCCCCATGGCAGTATCATGTCCCATACTTGACTGCTCCGCAAACATCAAGCAAATAGTGCATCTTACAAGGCTGTGATTCAGAGGACAACTGCCCCCCTCAGTTCTCCCCTGGGCCACAGCATTCCCATTAGCTTGAGCCCTTTGCTTTGCTGCTCTGGTTTGAGTCATGATTTAGATTTACTTTCAATAAAATTTCAATTTCTGTACAAAATTAAATCCTAAACTTGTATCCAAACACAGTTATAACGCTATATTTATGTTTCAGTAACGAGTGTTATCTACGGAATATTTACGTTTCAGTAACGAGTGTTATCTACGAAATATTTACGTTTCAGTAACGAGTGTTATCTGCGAAATCCCTTTATATAACTTTCGTATCAAGTTATGTATTAATTATTTGTTTTTACTAATTATTTATGTTACGTAACCTAAGTGGTTATATGTATAATTAATTATGTTAAATAAAATTAATTATATTATGTTTGTAATCTAAGTCGTTATATGTATTTATTTAAAGTACAATTTAACTGCTAACGAAGTTCAACTAACGCTATCTAGTACGGTATATCGTATCACAAAGGCGGGAAAATTACGAACGGTTAGCGGAGTTGAAACACGTGGAAACCTTTACCGATACTTTTATGCAATTACAAGGCCGAGTAAAGAATAAATACATCAAATTAATCAGAAAATCACAAAATAATGTTATACTACTAAATTTAAATCAAAAGTTTTAGAAAAACAATAATTTCAAATCAATAAATAAGAAAAATCCACTTAGCGGCTTTGAAAACGACCGTCTCTAGTAGCCTCGTCAGCAGACTCCCAAGTTGACAGATTTCAGCCCAAGACGCCGACCTGGTATTCACCAGGTTTATTCATGACCTACATATTAACAGGACATGGTGCCATCAAGGCCAAGTTGACCTCACTCGGAAATACAGATGATCCCAACTGTATCTGCGGCGAGCAAGAAATCTAGCAGAACCTTATGTATGACTGTCACCAATATGATGTAGTCATGTGTGTGTGTGTGTGTAGTATCTTCGGTATAGCGGCTCCAGGAACATAAGTTCATCTCCACCCTCTTACTCTGTGATGATACAAAACTCTGTAGAGCGGCCAGAAAGGTGCAATGTTTGTGTAGTTTAGTTGTTTCTGGCCTCTTTGCCACCAGGCAGGCGACCTCCTGAAAAGGTGCCCAGTGCCCGACAGCACCACGAGGAGGTGGGCCACAACTAGATATGTTCTTAGCCAAATGGAGTTAGGCCACTACAATCTTTGTCTGCCCTGAAGAGGGCAAAGTCCCACACCCACTGAAGATAGTGCTATACCAGTGGGTGTCAGCAAATTCCCTATACCCACAGCTCCGTAGCCGAGTGGTGAGGAGCGGGTGCAGTAGCACACGCTCTTTGAGTAGACCGGGGTTCAAGCCCCTGACTGCTGAATACGGTCGATCTGCCAACCCGCACTAGACCAGCGTGGCAGATTATGGTCCGTTTCCCTCAGCAGGAATTGTTGAGGAGGCTTCCATCCTGCAGTGGGTTGATAATGGCTGCACTTTACTTTTTTTTTTTTTACCCACAGTTACCCAAACTTAGGGTACCAGCATAGAGAAAAAATTAATAAATAAAATCATAATTTTAAAAAATAATAATAAATAAAACAAAAAAAGAAAAAAAAAAAAATATATATATATATATATATAATTATGAATAAAAAATTAAAATTAAGTAAAGAAAGAAAATGGATTTGAATTTGAATAGAGATAAAATGAAATATCGATAATAAGAATTATGGATCAGGGACACTGCAAGAGCAAAGGTACCCTACAACCATAATGTATATAGAAAATTATTTTTAATGTTATTAATGAAAATACCGTGTACCCTGGGAGCGATGTATGTTGAATAAAGGAAAAGAAAGTGTAACGTTATAAACAAAGTGCGAATTTTGAAAAAATGCAAAATTTGAAAAAATGTAAAATTTGAAATTTGAAAAGAACGACCAAGGTAGAAATAGCAGATTTTTGAAAAGAACGACCAAAGTAGAAATAGCATTGCAGTATCTTTCATAATTTCTGTGTCTTCTTCAGAGGTCATCCACCTAAATTATGAAAAAGAACAGCAATACTCTTACTTCTGTTTCTGACATGTTCTGTATGTCAAAAAACACGTGTACGCGGACACGTGGTAAAAAATTTAGAATATAAATTTTGAATAAATAAAAAAAATACAAGTTAAGCAAAAATATATAAGTTAAGCAAAAATATTATGCCAAAGTATAACATACAGAATACATACAGAATACATACTTTGGCATAATATTTTTGCTTAACTTGTATTTTATTTATTTATTCAAAATTTATATTCTAAATTTTTTACCACGTGTCCGCGTACACGTGTTTTTTGACATACAGAACATGTCAGAAACAGAAGTAAGAGTATTGCTGTTCTTTTTCATAATTTAGGTGGATGACCTCTGAAGAAGACACAGAAATTATGAAAGATACTGCAATGCTATTTCTACTTTGGTCGTTCTTTTCAAAAATCTGCTATTTCTACCTTGGTCGTTCTTTTCAAATTTCAAATTTTACATTTTTTTAAATTTTGCATTTTTTCAAAATTCGCACTTTGTTTATAACGTTACACTTTCTTTTCCTTTATTCAACATACATCGCTCCCAGGGTACACGGTATTTTCATTAATAACATTAAAAATAATTTTCTATATATATATATATATACATACAAAGTAAAAAAAAGGAAATTGCTAATAAAATAAATAAATAAATAAAATGAATCATCAAAGTTTCTTGCGACGACCGACTAACTGGATAAAATAAATTTATTAAAATAAAAATATAATATATACATAAGATAAAACATAAATTAAAATAAAAGCGTTAAAATACAATAAGATAAAAGCGTTAAAATACAATAAGATAAAAGCGTTAAAATACAATATATATATAATAAAAGCGTTAAAATACATAGCAGCTTTCGAAGTGTCTCTTCATCAGCTAATAAAAGTGAATGGTGTACTTCAGTATATATTGATGGTACTGGGCATGATCATGAATCACGAGTCTGGTGTCGGTAAAGCAGAATTACGTACATGTGATGATCGCCAGCCTCATCGCACTACAATACAGTACATTCTATAATAGGGTGTAAGTGTACTGTCCTCGTCCACTTCATAGTACTATTATTGGTGCTATATGTAGTGCTTGAAGCCATGAGCGCTGGCGGTAATCACGTGAATAGTCGACAATTTCAATATCCCGTTGGGATCAAGATTGTGCTGCTCAACCCAATAATGTTCGGCGACTGCGGAGCTTTCAAAATTAGCGGTTCGCGGAGCCACATCATGCTCAGAAACCCGATCTTTTAACCTTCTTTTCTCTTTCTCTCTTCTTTTTTTTAAATTTTATTTTTACTTTTGCGTTATTTTTTTTTTCTTTTCTTCTATTTTTTTTTAGTTGTACCGGCTAGAGAAAATAGAAGAAAGTCTGGGCAACTGTTTTTTTTATTTATTTATCTTATTTTATTTTATATAATTTTACTTCATGATCATTTTATTTATTTTATTAGCAATTTTCTTTTTTTTTATCTATATATATATTTTTCTTTATTTTATTTTGCTTTTTTTTGTTTTGTTTTTTTAATACTGTTTTATTTTATTTTCATTTTTTTAATTTTATTTTCATTTTTTTTATTTACTTTTTTCTTTTTTTTATTTCTTTTTTCCCTACTCTTCTCTATAAATTTTTATCTTAGTTTATTTTATTTTAATTTTTTGGTTATTTTAACTAACTTTTTTTTTATTTTTTTTTATTATGATTTTATTTATTAATTTTTGCCTCTATGCTGGTACGCTAAATTTGAGTTGCTGTGGGTACGGGATTTTCTGGCACCCACTGGTATAGCACAATCTCCAGTGGGTGTGGGACTTTGCCCTCTTCAGGGCAGACATAGATTGTAATGGTTTATCTCCACCTGGCTAAGGACATATCTAGTTGTGGCCCACCTCCTCGTGGTGTAGACGGGCATCGGGCAGGTTTTCCAGGAGATTGCCTGCCCGGTGGCAAACAGGCCAGAAACAAATAAACGACACAAAATATACACAAAAATAACACTACACGTTTCTAGCCGCTCTACAGAGTTTTGTATCATCACAGAGTAATAGAGCAGAGATGAACTAATGTTCCTGGAGCAGCTACAGAAGATACTATACATATCTACATACATATCTATATAACCCCACTACCGATGCCCAGCAAAACATTGTCAATGCTGCCACAACAACAGTTCGGAAATACTTCCTCGTCATTGCAATCGACTTCGCCGGGGCGTTTGACACCTCCTGGTGGCCAAGTGTCCTCACAAACTCCTCGAGGCCAACTTCCAATGAACCTATTTAAGCGCATAAGTACATATCTATCCAACAGATCTGTCAAAGTCATTGCTCCATACTGCACACTAACAAGACCAATTTAATCAATGTAAAGTACTACATATGGGAAACAGCAACCCCAAAGCAACGTATCAACTCTGTGGTACTACACTGACAGTGGTAGAGAATGAAAGGGACCTGGGGGTGGTTGTGCAGGCAGATATGAAGTTTTCTGAGCAGTGCAGACGGGCTGAAAGAGTAGCTCATGGTGTATTGTCGATGATTAGCATTAGCATTAGTAGAGGCATTTGAAGCAAGAAAGCAAGCTTATGCAGCATCAGCCAAAAAAAAAAAAAAAAAAAAACCCACTTCCACTTCAACCCTCTGTTCGTTCAAAATACCTGTCCAGCTGAGCCTTAAACTTATTTAGGCTATCAACCTCCACCACAAGGGATGGAAGTCTGTTCCACCAACCAATCACCCGCTGGCTAAAGGCAAATTTCCGCACGTCTATCCTACATCTGTCTTTCCTCAATTTGAATTTATGCCCTCTCAGGTGATTTTTCTGAGCTAGAGGAAGAATCCCATCAGCATTGAGCATGCTTAAACCATTCAAGGCTTTATACACCTCTATCAGATCACCTCGCTGGTGCCTAGTCTCCAGACACTGTAATTTGCAAAACTTAAGCCTTTCTTCGTAAGAGCACCCCTTTGTTCCATTCACTAATCTTGTTGCCCTTCTCTGTACTCGTTCCAGCAGCTCTACATCCTTCTTGAAATGAGGCCTCCAGACCTGTATACAATACTCTAGGTGTGGCCTGACCATTGCCTTATACAATGGAATAATCACCTCCTTATCCCTGCTGGAAAAATTCCTGTATATCATTGACAATACTCCATGAGCTACTCTTGCAGCCCATCTGCACTGCTCAGAGAACTTCATATCTGCCTGTGTGGGGGGGGTTTGTTGGGATGATTATTCTGGGGGGATAATATTTTTTCTTTTATTATTTATTATTTATTTATTTCTGTAATCATAAATCTCGTTATCTCACGTTATCCTTCCAGACCCACCTCTTTTAACTTTGTATTTCTCAATTAAATTTCCCCCTTAATTTACCTCCCCTCCACGTTAACACCTGACTTGTATACTGCACAGAAGATCCCAGATTCTGGGGGAATAATAGTTCGTGTATGTCTCCTCTGGACTGGCTGAGTATTCAGAATGACTCAATACTACACATGATAACCATATACAAATTTGTTTATTTCACAGTATATACATTAAAGAATTGTATCATACAACATCAATTGGTATAATGTTAATAACTGGCATTATATGTGTGTTAAGATGTAAAATTAATAGCAAATGATATAATATGTCTCTTCGTGTCTTTCTGCTTTTTCTCCTTCTGGTTTAGGTTACATCTCATAACATTATTTTTACTTTCTAACAGTTAAACTTCCCAACTGGAATTACCTCAGTGGGCTTAACACCTCTATGGATATTGTCCTAGATTTATAAATCCCCGCTATAATCTTTCATTAATTTATCCCTTCCAAAATAATTCAATCTTAATATCTTGTAACGTTTCTAGTACATAGAACACCTTTACATCTTAACTTAGAACATACCAGTCTCAAGTACATGTATCTAATTCTTCCTTGCTTTAACTTATCCTTGAGATGAAGTACATACATCTATGAACCCTTTTCTTCCTTTTATACTAATCAATACCAAATCTACTATCAACTAAATAAACATTTTTCTAAAGTCCTTCTCTTCAAATCTACTATCAACTAAATAAACATTTTTCTAAAGTCCTTCTCTTCAAATCTAGTTTAAAATTATTATCTCGTACTTACATATTAACTTAGGGAATCACTCCTTACACTACCTTTTCTCAGTTCAGGGGCGACTCATCATCGACAGCATAGGCCATCATCAGGCTCCAACTGGAAGTATTCATCGGCAAAGGAACTGCTGCTCTTCTACAGGGATTCTCCTACGTTCAGGAACTCGCTCTTCTTTCCATACGGCTATTAAATAAGTTGCTCCGGCCTGCTTTTTGGGCGTCTGATCAGTTCGACGAAACTGGGAAGCATAATAGGATTATCAGGACTCTTCTTACTGCTTTATTAAGAAGCCTGGCTATGTAGCTCTTCCTTATCGTTCTATGGTGAGGCTTTTCGATCCTTTTTTACTCAGCTCCAGCATAGGTGTTTCCATCTTTCAAGGATTATCTCCTTCCTATTTCAACAACTCTTAAACAGCATCTCCCACAACTCATTACTCTGGCGATTCTCCCGGCACTTCTCGGGATTTCTTTCCAGCCGCACATCACTCAGGCATCTCCACGGGAACTCTCCAAACTTCCACACTGCCAAAACTCACAACTCTCCCACAAACTCCTAACTCTCCCAATAAAACTCCTCACTTCCCTCTTGCATCTGCCTTTTGTTTCAGCCGCTCATTCTACAGTATTTTGATCCAATCGTCGTTCGTTCTCCATCATCTCATTATTCTCATTCGCTCTCTCCCACTTCTTCCGTTTTTCTTGGCCCTTCCCTCTCCTGCGGTAACTTCCTGTTTACGAAATTTTCATCAACTTCGATGAACTACAGGGCGTCTAGCAATTTCTAGATATTTCCTTGTGATCATTCCCGATTCACTTACCGCCATTAGTCCACTCTGTTTCTTCTCTACCGCTCCTTGAAATTAGTAAGTGCTCAAGGAGTCGGTCTGTTTCAAATAGCGGCAGCCATTTCTACATAGTGTATATCGCATCCAGGGTTTTCTTCACCCTCCTAGTTCTTAAAATCTTCCTCTCCACAAGGGGGAGTCGGTTCCCTTGTTCTTTCCTTCCAAAGAGCTGCTCACTTTCTGTTTATGCGACCATGAACTGGCCTTGCGGTGCCCCCTTTGTACTAGTGTTCCAGTGCTCCCATTGTCTTGTGTACCGTCCTGCTACCTCCCGTTGTTACGTTAATCCTCCCCTACTTGACTGTATGGTACGGAGCGATCGCAATCTAAGCTTAAAATCATCCTATGTAAATAATATTATTTACTATTTACATCTTTTTTTTCTTGTTATGTTATAATATTTATAACATAACATTCGCTAGGATAAGTGTAAGAATTTTGTTCTTACATTCCTTCCGCCTCCCTCTAAAATTTATATCCCCATTATAAATTTTTTACAGGTTCCCTGCTTGTGCGTCTACTTCCATGGCCTACTTATTAACAACAACTCTATATTCCCTTTTGATCTGTCTTTAAGCAAGTACATGCCAACACCTTTAATTGCCCTTCTAGATTATCCTAAATACTATAATATACATGTACACTACTTAAGTGTATATTTTGGGCTTCACTAAAACTATTCCCATCCCATGTTCTCATTAAATGCTGCTCCTAGACACATTTGTTGTAGCCTGTTTGTCTCTTTCAACTTGAGGGCCCTTTTCCCATAGGAAGTTTCAGTTATGTGGTTCCATGGCCATTCGATTCTTTTCTGCTCTGTTGATTCATTTACCAAGTTGTCATTCTTTTCACCTCCACTTTCTTCCACTTTATTTAACATTTCGCTATCTTCATGTTTCTCTTTATCTTTCTCCTTTACTTCTAATGTTCCTACGTGTAGTGTTTTGGTTCTATTCCGCCGTCTGGGTCCCTTCTTTCGCCCTTTCACATCAATTTTTTCAGTCTCTTTCCACTTCTTTTCTTTCTTTTCAATTTCCGAGCTTGATCTCTTATCGTTTCTCTCACCTACCGGACTTCCATAATTCATCTCTCTCATTTCTGGCCTATCCTTGCACTCTATTGGACCAAATATGAAGTTTCTTGAGCGCCAAGGATAAAATCGACCTGTCTTGATCTTCCATGACTTTCTGGGATCAGTATTCCCATACTTGACTCCCTGATCCACCATCTGAGTCCAGCAGAATCTGGCTATATGCCCATATCTGCTACACCTATAACACTTCACTTGCCTTGGATGATTCCATTTATGTTCTAGGGTGGCCAAAACTATTGGTTCTTTATTCATAAACTTACTTCTAAGTGTGTGTGGCATCGTCCTTGTGCTGCCTGATTTATTCCCCCCTTTTCCACAGGAATTATTTTTCCAGCGTCTAAGATGCAGAGCATTCATGCTTATATGCTGCCCTTGATTTGTGCCCCTGTCTTGGCAGTGTTTATTTCTGTCCCCGTGATATCTATCCCTGTACCAGCAGTTCTTAGTCCAGTGATTGCTTCGCCCGCATATATAGCATTTCTTTCCATATCTTTCTCGCCTAACTTCTTTGACTTCTCCTATACACCCCCTGCTGTATCCACCTCTTGTGATCTGCCCCGTTTGAGTGTTTTCGCCCCACTGTCTATTATCTTGATCTTGAGCGTTCTTTTTTGTGTTCAATTCTCCTAATAATCTATTTAATTTAACTTCCATCCCAGCTATCTGTCTCTCTAGTCCCTCTAGCTTATTTTCGCCCCCTTTTTCTTTAGTACTGCTTGGTTTTGTCTCTTCTCCCGTTGATACTATATTTATGTCCCTTCTAATTGCCCCCCGACTTTGGAAATCTAATTTTTGCTCCTCTACGGCTAGTTCCAGGGCCTCTGCTAATGAATTTGGTTTTCTCCTCAAAATTTCTTTTTTGTATTTATCCCTGACCCCCATCAAAAACTGCCCCATCAGGATTTTGTCAAAAGCGCTACTTTCTTTTTCCGATACTTCTGTATTTAATTTTACATTTATAAATCTTTTATGATACTCTTCTACTGTTTCCCGACTTGTTTGAGAGTAGCTATTTAATATACCTATTCCTTCTAGAAAAGAGTTTTTCGGGGAAAATAGCTTTCTTAATATCTTTTCAAATTCATCTAGGGTTTCCACCTCCATCGCTTGGGTCTCCTCTAAATATTTAGTCTGGGCCCTGCCCTCCAGCTTGAATTCCGCCATCATGACTATTTCCAGTTCAGACAGGCCTTCCTTTTCTTTAATCAGTTTTAGTCTCCGTAGAAAATAGTCTATGCTTTCTGATGGCTCGCCCCTAAATGTTTTTAAAAACTTACTTAGTTTGAGTGTCCCCCTATTATCGTTCCCTACACTGGAAATAATAGTTTCTACTGATGTCTCCCGTCCATTATTATTTTCCATTTCTCTATCCCTACTGCTGTTCGCTCTCCTGGTAGCCATGACTTATCTTTGGGGGTTTAACTTAACTAACAATCTAATTCCTCTTTAATTCCAAAATTATATATATCTTAATCAATTCACAACTATATGCACATTACCTCAAATTAATCAACCTATTATACTTACTATTCTTTTTTCTGGCTCGCCAGCTGAATTTTTTCCTAAGTTTCAGCAACTGAATTACTTTTTAATCTGTCGTTCTGAACACCAGCCTTCCGTCGTGAGGATATATCCTGGCTGGCTCGCCAATTGTGGGGGGGGTTTGTTGGGATGATTATTCTGGGGGGATAATATTTTTTCTTTTATTATTTATTATTTATTTATTTCTGTAATCATAAATCTCGTTATCTCACGTTATCCTTCCAGACCCACCTCTTTTAACTTTGTATTTCTCAATTAAATTTCCCCCTTAATTTACCTCCCCTCCACGTTAACACCTGACTTGTATACTGCACAGAAGATCCCAGATTCTGGGGGAATAATAGTTCGTGTATGTCTCCTCTGGACTGGCTGAGTATTCAGAATGACTCAATACTACACATGATAACCATATACAAATTTGTTTATTTCACAGTATATACATTAAAGAATTGTATCATACAACATCAATTGGTATAATGTTAATAACTGGCATTATATGTGTGTTAAGATGTAAAATTAATAGCAAATGATATAATATGTCTCTTCGTGTCTTTCTGCTTTTTCTCCTTCTGGTTTAGGTTACATCTCATAACATTATTTTTACTTTCTAACAGTTAAACTTCCCAACTGGAATTACCTCAGTGGGCTTAACACCTCTATGGATATTGTCCTAGATTTATAAATCCCCGCTATAATCTTTCATTAATTTATCCCTTCCAAAATAATTCAATCTTAATATCTTGTAACGTTTCTAGTACATAGAACACCTTTACATCTTAACTTAGAACATACCAGTCTCAAGTACATGTATCTAATTCTTCCTTGCTTTAACTTATCCTTGAGATGAAGTACATACATCTATGAACCCTTTTCTTCCTTTTATACTAATCAATACCAAATCTACTATCAACTAAATAAACATTTTTCTAAAGTCCTTCTCTTCAAATCTACTATCAACTAAATAAACATTTTTCTAAAGTCCTTCTCTTCAAATCTAGTTTAAAATTATTATCTCGTACTTACATATTAACTTAGGGAATCACTCCTTACACTACCTTTTCTCAGTTCAGGGGCGACTCATCATCGACAGCATAGGCCATCATCAGGCTCCAACTGGAAGTATTCATCGGCAAAGGAACTGCTGCTCTTCTACAGGGATTCTCCTACGTTCAGGAACTCGCTCTTCTTTCCATACGGCTATTAAATAAGTTGCTCCGGCCTGCTTTTTGGGCGTCTGATCAGTTCGACGAAACTGGGAAGCATAATAGGATTATCAGGACTCTTCTTACTGCTTTATTAAGAAGCCTGGCTATGTAGCTCTTCCTTATCGTTCTATGGTGAGGCTTTTCGATCCTTTTTTACTCAGCTCCAGCATAGGTGTTTCCATCTTTCAAGGATTATCTCCTTCCTATTTCAACAACTCTTAAACAGCATCTCCCACAACTCATTACTCTGGCGATTCTCCCGGCACTTCTCGGGATTTCTTTCCAGCCGCACATCACTCAGGCATCTCCACGGGAACTCTCCAAACTTCCACACTGCCAAAACTCACAACTCTCCCACAAACTCCTAACTCTCCCAATAAAACTCCTCACTTCCCTCTTGCATCTGCCTTTTGTTTCAGCCGCTCATTCTACAGTATTTTGATCCAATCGTCGTTCGTTCTCCATCATCTCATTATTCTCATTCGCTCTCTCCCACTTCTTCCGTTTTTCTTGGCCCTTCCCTCTCCTGCGGTAACTTCCTGTTTACGAAATTTTCATCAACTTCGATGAACTACAGGGCGTCTAGCAATTTCTAGATATTTCCTTGTGATCATTCCCGATTCACTTACCGCCATTAGTCCACTCTGTTTCTTCTCTACCGCTCCTTGAAATTAGTAAGTGCTCAAGGAGTCGGTCTGTTTCAAATAGCGGCAGCCATTTCTACATAGTGTATATCGCATCCAGGGTTTTCTTCACCCTCCTAGTTCTTAAAATCTTCCTCTCCACAAGGGGGAGTCGGTTCCCTTGTTCTTTCCTTCCAAAGAGCTGCTCACTTTCTGTTTATGCGACCATGAACTGGCCTTGCGGTGCCCCCTTTGTACTAGTGTTCCAGTGCTCCCATTGTCTTGTGTACCGTCCTGCTACCTCCCGTTGTTACGTTAATCCTCCCCTACTTGACTGTATGGTACGGAGCGATCGCAATCTAAGCTTAAAATCATCCTATGTAAATAATATTATTTACTATTTACATCTTTTTTTTCTTGTTATGTTATAATATTTATAACATAACATTCGCTAGGATAAGTGTAAGAATTTTGTTCTTACATTCCTTCCGCCTCCCTCTAAAATTTATATCCCCATTATAAATTTTTTACAGGTTCCCTGCTTGTGCGTCTACTTCCATGGCCTACTTATTTACAACAACTCTATATTCCCTTTTGATCTGTCTTTAAGCAAGTACATGCCAACACCTTTAATTGCCCTTCTAGATTATCCTAAATACTATAATATACATGTACACTACTTAAGTGTATATTTTGGGCTTCACTAAAACTATTCCCATCCCATGTTCTCATTAAATGCTGCTCCTAGACACATTTGTTGTAGCCTGTTTGTCTCTTTCAACTTGAGGGCCCTTTTCCCATAGGAAGTTTCAGTTATGTGGTTCCATGGCCATTCGATTCTTTTCTGCTCTGTTGATTCATTTACCAAGTTGTCATTCTTTTCACCTCCACTTTCTTCCACTTTATTTAACATTTCGCTATCTTCATGTTTCTCTTTATCTTTCTCCTTTACTTCTAATGTTCCTACGTGTAGTGTTTTGGTTCTATTCCGCCGTCTGGGTCCCTTCTTTCGCCCTTTCACATCAATTTTTTCAGTCTCTTTCCACTTCTTTTCTTTCTTTTCAATTTCCGAGCTTGATCTCTTATCGTTTCTCTCACCTACCGGACTTCCATAATTCATCTCTCTCATTTCTGGCCTATCCTTGCACTCTATTGGACCAAATATGAAGTTTCTTGAGCGCCAAGGATAAAATCGACCTGTCTTGATCTTCCATGACTTTCTGGGATCAGTATTCCCATACTTGACTCCCTGATCCACCATCTGAGTCCAGCAGAATCTGGCTATATGCCCATATCTGCTACACCTATAACACTTCACTTGCCTTGGATGATTCCATTTATGTTCTAGGGTGGCCAAAACTATTGGTTCTTTATTCATAAACTTACTTCTAAGTGTGTGTGGCATCGTCCTTGTGCTGCCTGATTTATTCCCCCCTTTTCCACAGGAATTATTTTTCCAGCGTCTAAGATGCAGAGCATTCATGCTTATATGCTGCCCTTGATTTGTGCCCCTGTCTTGGCAGTGTTTATTTCTGTCCCCGTGATATCTATCCCTGTACCAGCAGTTCTTAGTCCAGTGATTGCTTCGCCCGCATATATAGCATTTCTTTCCATATCTTTCTCGCCTAACTTCTTTGACTTCTCCTATACACCCCCTGCTGTATCCACCTCTTGTGATCTGCCCCGTTTGAGTGTTTTCGCCCCACTGTCTATTATCTTGATCTTGAGCGTTCTTTTTTGTGTTCAATTCTCCTAATAATCTATTTAATTTAACTTCCATCCCAGCTATCTGTCTCTCTAGTCCCTCTAGCTTATTTTCGCCCCCTTTTTCTTTAGTACTGCTTGGTTTTGTCTCTTCTCCCGTTGATACTATATTTATGTCCCTTCTAATTGCCCCCCGACTTTGGAAATCTAATTTTTGCTCCTCTACGGCTAGTTCCAGGGCCTCTGCTAATGAATTTGGTTTTCTCCTCAAAATTTCTTTTTTGTATTTATCCCTGACCCCCATCAAAAACTGCCCCATCAGGATTTTGTCAAAAGCGCTACTTTCTTTTTCCGATACTTCTGTATTTAATTTTACATTTATAAATCTTTTATGATACTCTTCTACTGTTTCCCGACTTGTTTGAGAGTAGCTATTTAATATACCTATTCCTTCTAGAAAAGAGTTTTTCGGGGAAAATAGCTTTCTTAATATCTTTTCAAATTCATCTAGGGTTTCCACCTCCATCGCTTGGGTCTCCTCTAAATATTTAGTCTGGGCCCTGCCCTCCAGCTTGAATTCCGCCATCATGACTATTTCCAGTTCAGACAGGCCTTCCTTTTCTTTAATCAGTTTTAGTCTCCGTAGAAAATAGTCTATGCTTTCTGATGGCTCGCCCCTAAATGTTTTTAAAAACTTACTTAGTTTGAGTGTCCCCCTATTATCGTTCCCTACACTGGAAATAATAGTTTCTACTGATGTCTCCCGTCCATTATTATTTTCCATTTCTCTATCCCTACTGCTGTTCGCTCTCCTGGTAGCCATGACTTATCTTTGGGGGTTTAACTTAACTAACAATCTAATTCCTCTTTAATTCCAAAATTATATATATCTTAATCAATTCACAACTATATGCACATTACCTCAAATTAATCAACCTATTATACTTACTATTCTTTTTTCTGGCTCGCCAGCTGAATTTTTTCCTAAGTTTCAGCAACTGAATTACTTTTTAATCTGTCGTTCTGAACACCAGCCTTCCGTCGTGAGGATATATCCTGGCTGGCTCGCCAATTGTGGGGGGGGTTTGTTGGGATGATTATTCTGGGGGGATAATATTTTTTCTTTTATTATTTATTATTTATTTATTTCTGTAATCATAAATCTCGTTATCTCACGTTATCCTTCCAGACCCACCTCTTTTAACTTTGTATTTCTCAATTAAATTTCCCCCTTAATTTACCTCCCCTCCACGTTAACACCTGACTTGTATACTGCACAGAAGATCCCAGATTCTGGGGGAATAATAGTTCGTGTATGTCTCCTCTGGACTGGCTGAGTATTCAGAATGACTCAATACTACACATGATAACCATATACAAATTTGTTTATTTCACAGTATATACATTAAAGAATTGTATCATACAACATCAATTGGTATAATGTTAATAACTGGCATTATATGTGTGTTAAGATGTAAAATTAATAGCAAATGATATAATATGTCTCTTCGTGTCTTTCTGCTTTTTCTCCTTCTGGTTTAGGTTACATCTCATAACATTATTTTTACTTTCTAACAGTTAAACTTCCCAACTGGAATTACCTCAGTGGGCTTAACACCTCTATGGATATTGTCCTAGATTTATAAATCCCCGCTATAATCTTTCATTAATTTATCCCTTCCAAAATAATTCAATCTTAATATCTTGTAACGTTTCTAGTACATAGAACACCTTTACATCTTAACTTAGAACATACCAGTCTCAAGTACATGTATCTAATTCTTCCTTGCTTTAACTTATCCTTGAGATGAAGTACATACATCTATGAACCCTTTTCTTCCTTTTATACTAATCAATACCAAATCTACTATCAACTAAATAAACATTTTTCTAAAGTCCTTCTCTTCAAATCTACTATCAACTAAATAAACATTTTTCTAAAGTCCTTCTCTTCAAATCTAGTTTAAAATTATTATCTCGTACTTACATATTAACTTAGGGAATCACTCCTTACACTACCTTTTCTCAGTTCAGGGGCGACTCATCATCGACAGCATAGGCCATCATCAGGCTCCAACTGGAAGTATTCATCGGCAAAGGAACTGCTGCTCTTCTACAGGGATTCTCCTACGTTCAGGATCTCGCTCTTCTTTCCATACGGCTATTAAATAAGTTGCTCCGGCCTGCTTTTTGGGCGTCTGATCAGTTCGACGAAACTGGGAAGCATAATAGGATTATCAGGACTCTTCTTACTGCTTTATTAAGAAGCCTGGCTATGTAGCTCTTCCTTATCGTTCTATGGTGAGGCTTTTCGATCCTTTTTTACTCAGCTCCAGCATAGGTGTTTCCATCTTTCAAGGATTATCTCCTTCCTATTTCAACAACTCTTAAACAGCATCTCCCACAACTCATTACTCTGGCGATTCTCCCGGCACTTCTCGGGATTTCTTTCCAGCCGCACATCACTCAGGCATCTCCACGGGAACTCTCCAAACTTCCACACTGCCAAAACTCACAACTCTCCCACAAACTCCTAACTCTCCCAATAAAACTCCTCACTTCCCTCTTGCATCTGCCTTTTGTTTCTACTACTAGTTTGTACTAGTGTTCCAGTGCTCCCATTGTCTTGTGTACCGTCCTGCTACCTCCCGTTGTTACGTTAATCCTCCCCTACTTGACTGTATGGTACGGAGCGATCGCAATCTAAGCTTAAAATCATCCTATGTAAATAATATTATTTACTATTTACATCTTTTTTTTCTTGTTATGTTATAATATTTATAACATAACATTCGCTAGGATAAGTGTAAGAATTTTGTTCTTACACCTGCACAACCACCCCCAACTCCCTTTCATTCTCTACCACTGTCAGTGTAGTACCACAGAGTTGATAAGTTGCTCTGGGGTTGCTGTTTCCCATGTGTAGTACTTTACATTTGTCAATGTTAAACGTCATTTGCCACCTCTCAGCCCATCTGCTCAACCTTTCCAGATCCTGTTGCAGCAGCACAGTGTCAGTAGTGTCCTTGACAACCCTGCCAACCTTTGTATCATCTGCAAACTTGGACATTAAGCTTGATATACCATCATCAATATCATTTATAAATACAGAAAACAATAATGGACCCAACACTGAGCCCTGAGGGATTCCACTAATAACATTAGTCCACGATGAGCAGTGTCCATTGATTACCACTCTCTGTCTTCTCCCCAACCACCCTCAAGGGACTTGGGGGTGGTTGTGCAGGCAGATATGAAGTTCTCTGAGCAGTGCAGACGGGCTGCAAGAGTAGCTCATGGAGTATTGTCAATGATATACAGGAATTTTTCCAGCAGGGATAAGGAGGTGATTATTCCCTTGTATAAGGCAATGGTCAGGCCACACCTAGAGTACTGTATGCAGGTCTGGAGGCCTCATTTCAAGAAGGATGTAGAGCTGCTGGAACGAGTACAGAGACGGGCAACAAGATTAGTGAATGGAACAAAGGGGTGCTCTTACGAAGAAAGGCTTAAGTTTTGCAAATTACTGTGTCTGGAGACTAGGCACCAGCGAGGTGATCTGATAGAGGTGTATAAAGCCTTGAATGGTTTAAGCATGCTCAATGCTGATGGGATTCTTCCTCTAGCTCAGAAAAATCACCTGAGAGGGCATAAATTCAAATTGAGGAAAGACAGATGTAGGATAGACGTGCGGAAATTTGCCTTTAGCAAGCGGGTGGTTGGTTGGTGGAACAGACTTCCATCCCTTGTGGGTGAGGTTGATAGCCTAAATAAGTTTAAGGCTCAGCTGGACAGGTATTTTGAACGAACAGAGGGGTGAAGTGGAAGTGGGTTTTTTTTTTTTTTTTTTTTTGGCTGATGCTGCATAAGCTTGCTTTCTTGCATCAAATGCCTCTACTAATGCTAATGCAAATGCTAACAAACTTCATGCTGAGGGTCAAGAGATGATGTTGCTCCTTAGATAATTGTTTGCTGGTCGTGTTCAAAACAAACTGCGAGTTAACTCTCATATGTGTGTTCTTAGCAATATAAGCAATATAAAGCGTTAAATTTATTCTGCTGACGTACACGATACGCTTCAGTCACACGCTTGGCTTAGGAAGAAAAACATGAACTACTGTAGAAGATCTAGGAGAAGGGACCAAACCTCTTAATTCTTGCATGAGCCTGGTTTTGTTCATGATTATCCTTTTCAATTCTTGATGAACACTGCCAATCCAGATTCCCAACGTTTTCAAACCAAAGCCAAAGCAGGCATGCCTCATACGTTCACAGGAGAACGGTTCCTTGAATCTAAAACCCCTGGGAATAATACGATGAGCTTTACACCAATGTGCAAAGCGTAAATGTTGTCTATTACGGGCTTCAGACATAAACAATTTCTGCAAACTGACAGTAACACCATACATGTGTGGGTCATACCTTAACCGTACATTAGAAAACAGGCCTTGTGCATCGTGAGCACAAGGCCTGTTTTCTAATGCAGTCGCCAAACATGATTACCGCCAGCGCTCATGGCTTGAAGCACTACACAAAGCTACCAATTATCCTCAGGGGCTCACATCTGGTGAGTATGGGCTTAGCATACCTAGGGTCCTGAGCTGGATATCATCATTCTTCTCTTTCTTGGTGATTTCCTTCTACTTCTCTCTCTCTCTCTCTCTCTCTCGCTCTCTCTCTCTCTCTCAAGGTAAACCGGGAATTTTTTTTGGTTGGTGCCGCATAAGACTCAGGCTTCCTAGCACTATATAGCTAATAATAATAATATGAATCGGACGAGGGGAGTACACTTTTCACCCTATTATAGAATGTACTGTATTGCAGTGCGATGAGCGCTGGCGATTATCACATGTACGTAATTCTGCTTTTCCGACACCACACTCGTGATTCATGATCATGCCCTGCTGACTTGTGAAATCATAAATGTATACTGAAGTACACTATTCACAGACTAGCTGATGAAGAGGTACTTCGCTTCGAAAGCTACAATATATTTTAACGCTTTTATTATATATATTTTAACTCTTTTTATCTTTTTGTATTTTAACGCTTTTATCTTATTTTATTTCTGTTTTATCTTATGCATATATATCATTTTTTATTTTAATAAATTTATTTTAACCAGTTATGCGGTAGTCGCAAGAAACTTCAATGATATAATGCAACCCGACGCACAAGACCTGTTTTCTAAAGAAAAAGAAGGTGAAGTAAAATTATATAAAATTAAATAAGATAAATAAATAAAAAAACCCAGTTGCCTAGACTTTCTTCTATTTTCTCTATCCGGTATTGCTAAAGTAAATAGAAGAGAGAAAAAATTAGGCAAAAGTAAATAAATAAAATACAGTATATTAAAAAAATAAATAAATAAATAAAGAGAAAAAAAGAAAAGAGAAAAAAATATATATATAAATAAATTTTTAAAAAAATTTAGATAAAAAAATAAAAGTGATTTGTTTTTAAAAGATTGGACAAATCCCGCACCCACTGGAGGCAGTGGAAAATCCATTGGTGCCGGCAATCCTCGGGTTGCCCAGGCCAGAGGGAATAAAAGTAAAAAAAAAAAAAAAAAAAAAATTGGATCTATGTGATCTTCTAAGAGCTATTCAAGGTGAAAATATTTTATCTTTGCAAGACACCGGTCACTGTTGAGGCTGACATTGAAGATGCTGGAGGCACTGTAGGATGGGAAGCTGAAGCAGGATTGGCCAACAGAAGTTTTCTTCTAGCAAATAAATCAGAAGCAAATTGTTGTAGAATTCCAAAGTGTGAGGCAGATTCTACTAGATGTATTTCGTTTCCAGGTGAGAAGGTGTTTATACAGTCTTGTAGGGATTTCCATAGGTCAGCATAAAGAGGGCAGTGATAGAGCAGGTGGTTCTAGTCTTCCAGTTGGAGAGAAAGGCAAGAATCGGCATTGTTTGTTCTGAACTGAAAGAGTTGGGAGTGTCCAGTTATGATAAAGGATGTGTAGATGTAGTTCTGCCTTTAGGGGTTGTATTCCAAAGATCTTGCCAAATTTTTATTAAAGCAGAACAAATCCGGGTTTTTTCAGTTTTAGTGTCTACAAGGACATCATTCAGTGTTCCACAGAATTCCATGGAGGTCTGATGTTTTTGAAAGTAGCAGAAGGCACGATGTAAAATGTGCAAGTCCAGAGGTAATACTCCAGCTATGACCTGCAGGGCATCAGTTGAGACAGTTCTGCAGAAACGGAGCATTGTAAGAATCACGGATATTTGCAAGGAGAGTAGTTTTGATTTCAAGTTGACGTTCTTAATTTTGTTATACCAAATCGGAGCAGCAAAGGTTGTAATAAGTATGAATACTGACTTGTAATATAAGAGAAGAACTCTGCGTCCAGCCCCCAGTCGGTTCTTGTAATCCGAACAATAGCCATAGTAAATTTCTTGATTTTATCTATTAGATGGTTTACGTGGAAAGTAAAATTGAACCTATCATCAATGATCACACCAAGATGTTTTAAGTGCTTGACATATGGTATTTGCTTGTTAGCTATTTTCAAGATACGAAGACGGTGGATATTATTTGACCTTTAAAGATCATGAGCTGGGTTTTGGATGGAGATATATTAAGTTTGTTGAGAGTTGCTCATTTAATGAGATCCTTTAAGACCGGAGAAGCTCTTTCTTGAATTTGTTGCCTGGAGTTGCCTGAGAAGATAATATCAAGGTCATCAGCATATGCGAATGGAGTAGCAAAATCAAAATGTCTGGTTAGCCACGTATTTAGTGTAATGTTCCAGAGGAGCGACCCCAGAACAGAGCTCTGAAAACATCCCCTATTGACAGCTCGTGTTATGCTGCAGGTTTTTGAAATAACTTGTATAGATCTGTGATCAAAGTAGGCTCGGATAACTTGGTACAACTGACAGGAGCATGAGATGTTCCGAAGGCTTGAGACGGCACTCTTCCACCAGAGGGAGTCAAAACCACTTTAAAAGTCTATGAAGATGGCTATTTCATATTTTGATGTGGAATTCAGGATGTAATTTTTTAACGCAAGAAGTGCATCTTCACAAGGCTTGCCCTTAACGAATCCTTATTGGTGAGGTGAAAAGATGTGTTGAGCTGGGAAAAGATCATAGATTCTTGGGGCGAGTAGCCATTCGTAGAGTTCCCAAATTTAGTACTAATCCATAATGGAGACTTGGCATTGAAGTCTGTAGCTATAATGATTGGTGATGGGCATAGTTTTTCAATCTAGATAGTTCAAGAAGATTTGGATATCTTCAGATGGAGGACAGTATAATGATACCAAATAGAAAGTATGAGAAAGTGACGAGATTTGTACACATGTAGCATTTAGTCTATGATTTTTTCTGGCAGATCCTGCCGCCTACTTCCCTGAGATTTCAGCGGCTAGGACCTAAAAAAAAATATATATATATATATCGATTGCGTTGGGGTGTCGCTTGAAATGAATAGGCCGAGATTGGGCGAAACTGTAAATTTGGACGAAATTAGATTTGATGTGTGGGTTGTTATCTTATGTGCAGATAGAGTGCGGGAGGGGAGGCGGAAGACAGGAGGGTAAAGGCAGAAGAATGGGGATGATTGAAAAGATGTCCCCAGATGATCAGTAGCTATAATGATTGGTGATGGGCATAGTTTTTCAACGACAGAATCTAGATAGTTCCAGAAGATTTGGATAACTTCAGATGGAGGACAGTATAATGATACCAAATAGAAAGTATGAGAAAGTGACGAGATTTGTACACATGTAGCATTTAGTCTATGATGACCTCCGCTGCCAAATGGTCATTAGAACACAATATTCCCAAAGACCAAGAACAACATCTTTTAGAAGGCAAGGAGACATACATCGCCTTTTCTGAATATTCACAGGCACTATTCGCGAGACTCCGACCCTGCTATCTCAACAAGCGAACCAAACAACCTAACCGAGAGGAACAGGAGAAACCCAACACGGAGATCTGGACAACAACATATCTGAGAGAAGGAATAACCAAAAACAAAAGCCTCAATTGACCTAACTACCAAAAACGGCTGGTGGACTAAGACCCACTCGTCTAGAGAACAGAATCCCAGCCACAACAAGAGAATCACTAATTGGACACTCTAAAATGACGCATAACTCTATACCTAACTTAAGAGAACACGGACGTGGAACCATGCCACTTGAATGACCATAATCCTCCGACCTGCCTAGTCCGGACTGCTACACACCAAGTCCGGACTAGGCAGTTTGCTGCCAACAGCCTTATTGGCGACCTGAATCGAGCACTCTAGCCCGTTTCACCACACTCCCCAGAAGGGGAGGGGGGGCAGGCAGCCTCCAGGCTCTCCTTCGCCCGCCGATACTTTCTTCTCCTGGTGCGGCATAGGCATGCCCCACTGATCATCTGGGGACATCTTTTCAATCGTCCCCATTCTTCTGCCTTTACCCTCCTGTCTTCCGCCTCCCCTCCCGCACTCTATCTCTCTATCTGCACCAAGATAACACCACACACATCAAATCTAATTTCGTCCAAATTTACAGTTTCGCCCAATCTCGGCCTATTCATTTCAAGCGACACCCCGACGCAATCGATATATATATATATATTTTTTTTTTAGGTCTAGCCGCTGAAATCTCAGGGAAGTAGGCGGCAGGATCTGCCAGAGTAGTTAATTCAAATACTGGTGTACCTGGTCTGCCTCCAGGGGCGAAGTGCGGCCAACGTTGGGCCTCAGTAGGGGTCCAGCGGCTAAATGGCCAGAGGAACAACGGTACATGACATTACAGATTAACAATATCCAATATATTTTTTAAATCTCTAGCCTTCCCAGTGAACTGATTCACCTACAACGAAAGCAACGCAGCACTAGGGGGGAACCCCTAGTGCCGTTTGATATCAACATACTTTACACTTTACATCGTAAAGTGTAAAGTATGTTAATGTGGATCATCTTGTTCATGTTCTGGCTTTGTTGTGGCAGGAGGGTTCTTCGTCTTTTTAAGAGGTCCTTTGCAAAGCAAGAGAAGACACTGTATTCAACCTGGCTGTCTAATAGGCGAGATTTTTGATCCTTTGGAATATAAAGATACAATGAAGGTCCTCATATAGCTGACAGTGGTAGACAAGGTGATGTGAGCTCTCAAGTCCCCTGCAGGTACACGTTGGGTCCTCTGTGATGCCAAGAGCGGTGAGTTAAGTATTAGTATTAGTAACGGCCGCATGGTGCAAGAAAGCCTATGGCTTATGCTGCACCAGCAAAAAAAAAAAAAAAAAAAAAAAAACCTTTAAAAAAAAAAAGCATCTTTTAAGCATTTATGGAGCCGTGACCAGTAGGTAAAAACGTTGTGTATAGGCCTGCGAAAACCATGGTTGGGGCCTGGGGAAGGTTCTGTTAACATCTGGTAGGAATTTTCTGATGATCTCTCCCTTGGTCGAGTTTGACCACCTGGTTTTTCCCGTGGGAACGATTCTCTCGTCCCCACCTTCATTTCTACTCTGGTGGAGCATGGGCATGCACCACTGAAACTTGGGGCTGTCTTCCCTATTGGCCCCTTATTTCTGTCTTTTTCCCCACAGCCTTCAGCTCCCCCCTCTCTATCTTCATGCTAGCGAAGCCGCACACCTAAATTTAGACACATCCAAAATATCTTCGCTCACGTCCCTGGCCTATCAACTCAAGCGAATCAACCCCCACAATTGACGCTGGTATGTGTATGCATGTGTGTATATATATGTTTTTGTGTGTATATGTATGTGTGTGTGTGTAGGCTCAAGCTAATGGAAGTACTGTGGCTCAGAGCAGAACTGAGGGGGGCAGTTGTCCTCTGACTCACAGCCTTATAAAATGCACTGTTTGCTTGAAGTTTGCAGAGCAATCGGGTACGGGACATGATACTGCCAAGGGGGATGTCTTTGTGTGTGCGCGATGCAAGGAGTGTATCGATATCAGGCAACAACTCGGCGTTCTTGTGGGCCTATATGAGAGCCTGAAGGACAGGGTGGATGCCCTCAAAGAAACTAAATTGAGGGGCCCATAAAGCTCTCAGCTGCCCACATCAACGCCAGAGCTTGCACTTGGGCATCGCGTGACACAGAGACAACCCCCAAGGCAGAATGCGCTGGTCCCGAAGGAACTAGTAGTTGTTGGTGACTCTATTGTCAGGGAAACGGGGAACATGCTTTGTAAAAAAGATAGGTGGAACAGGACCAGGGTATGTCTTCCAGGGGCAAAGGTTGATGACGTTATAGAGCGAATATCATCTTTTAAGGGCACAAAAGGTGATATAGTTGTACACGTTGGCAATAATAATAGTAAGAGTAGGAGACCGGAAGAATTACTTAACAAGTACAGGTCATTGTTGAACAAAAGCCGAGAATTAGGGTTGAATTTGAAAGTGTCTGCAATTCTGCCCAGACACGATAGGAGGGAGTATATCATGAGAGCCTTGTCGATCAATTCGGCCCTAGAAAGATTGTGCAAGCTCAAGGGGTAGAATTTTTTTCAGCCTGGACTGTACTTGTTAACAGGAGAGATTGCTTCTACAGGGAAGGGATACACTTAAATAGAAAGGGTGCAAGAATATTTGCTGATGCTATCGAGGCAGTGTTAGGTGGGACGGAAAACTGCTAGCTTGGTGGGAGACAAAGACCAATAGATTGACAGTAGTCACTGGCAGAGGTGAAAGAGATTCTTGCACTGCTTCTATTAGAATGAGCAGAAGCCTGAAAAACAAGATGCATGGTATTTCAGAGACTGCTGGGAGCCATTGCGGTACAAGTAAACACATGGATTGTGTTAGGGTAGCTAATAATAGAAACAGGTGCAGGTATACTTGCGTGTACACCAATGCTAGGAGTTTAGTAAATAAATTTGATGAATTTGAGGTATTGCTCAAAACATCAAAGGCAGATATTGTTGGGATATCAGAGACGTGGTGTCACACAGATATAAGGGATGCGGAACTGCAATTTGGGGAGTATTAGCATTAGCATTAGCATTAGTATTAGTATTAGTATTAGTATTAGTAACGGCCGCATGGTGCAAGAAAGCCTATGGCTTATGCTGCACCAGCCAAAAAAAAAAAAAAAAAAATCCGAACAAAACAATGATAAAAACAAAAACAAAAAAAAATAAATAACTAAATAATAATAATTAATAAATAAAAAAAATAATAATAAAATAAAAAATAAATAAAAAGGAAATTAAACCTATCATCCTATGCGCTTCCCTTACCCGAAAGTACTATCCAGATGACCTTTGAATTTCCCCAAACTGTCGGCCTCTACCACCCATGAAGGCAACTTATTCCAGTAATTTATAAAAGAGGCATTTGATGCAAGAAAGCAAGCTTATGCAGCATCAGCCAAAAAAAAAAAAAAAAAAAAAAACCCACTTCCACTTCACCCCTCTGTTCGTTCAAAATACCTGTCCAGCTGAGCCTTAAACTTATTTAGGCTATCAACCTCCACCACAAGGGATGGCAGTCTGTTTCACCAACCAACCACCCGCTGGCTAAAGGCAAATTTCCGCACGTCTATCCTACATCTGTCTTTCCTCAATTTGAATTTATGCCCTCTCAGGTGATTTTTCTGAGCTAGAGGAAGAATCCCATCAGCATTGAGCATGCTTAAACCATTCAAGGCTTTATACACCTCTATCAGATCACCTCGCTGGTGCCTAGTCTCCTGACACTGCAATTTGCAAAACTTAAGCCTTTCTTCGTAAGAGCACCCCTTTGTTCCATTCACTAATCTTGTTGCCCTTCTCTGTACTCGTTCCAGCAGCTCTACATCCTTCTTGAAATGAGGCCTCCAGACCTGTATACAGTACTCTAGGTGTGGCCTGACCATTGCCTTATACAATGGAATAATCACCGCCTTATCTCTGCTGGAAAAATTCCTGTATATCATTGACAATACTCCATGAGCTACTCTTGCAGCCCGTCTGCACTGCTCAGAGAACTTCATATCTGCCTGCACAATCACCCCCAAGTCCCTTTCATTCTCTACCACTGTCAGTGTAGTACCACTGAGTTGATACGTTGCTCTGGGGTTGCTGTTTCCTATGTGTAGTACTTTACATTTGTCAATGTTAAACTTCATTTGCCACCTCTCAGCCCATCTCCTCAAATTTTCTAGATCCTGTTGCAGCAGCGCACTGTCATTAGTGTCCTTAACAAGCCTGCCAACCTTTGTATCATCTGCAAACTTGGACATTAAGCTTGATATACCATCATCAATATCATTTATAAATACAGAAAACAATAATGGACCCAACACTGAGCCCTGAGGGACTCCACTAATAACATTAGTCCACGATGAGCAGTGTCCATTGATTACCACTCTCTGTCTTCTCCCACAGTACAACGTCTACAGAAAGGATAGACAGGATAGGAAGGGGGAGAGGGGTTATGCTATTAGTTAAGAAACACATAAAAACCAAGGAAGTGAAGCCAGTCGACATCGCTGGACAGTGCAGTGTTAAGTCAGTTTGGTGTGACATAAGCATTGGGAGATCAAAATTGAGAGTAGGAGTGTGCTATAGGCCTAATGACTCTGATGAGTATAATAAGAAACTGAACAGGGAAATAGAGTGGGCCAGTAAATCAGAGAGTCTTATAATGGGAGATTTTAATTTCCCAGATATTGACTGGAATTTGGGGGCTGCTCACTCACACACTAGCAGGGCTTTTGTGGATTTATTGGATGATTGTTTTCTACATCAGCATGTTCGGGAGGCAACTAGAGGGAGTAATACTCTTGATTTGATTATCAGCAGTGATCCTTCATGCATTAAGAATCTGCAGATAAATGAACCACTAGGTGGCAGTGATCACAGTGTGCTGAAGTGGGATTTACTCAAAGAGGTAACTACCATTAGGGGTTAAGGGAAGAGGTTATTGATTCCGTAAAGGCGACTACAATGGACTGAGACAGTATTTAAATTCTATACAGTGGGACCAACTGATGATGTTACCAACAGCAAATTCAAAATGGGAAGCATTCAAAGAATTAATCTTGGAAGCTACTAGGCTTTACATACCAACTAAGAAATATTGTTCAAGGTTTAGGCCAAAATGGATGTCAGATGAACTAATGAGGCATATGGCAGAGAAGAAAAATGCATGGGATACTTACAAATTAACACATGACACAGAAGCCTATGATAGATACAAGTTGATATGCAACCAAGTTACAAAGGAGGTTAGGCAGGCGAAGGCAGATTACGAGAAATCCTTGGCAAGGGATGCAAAGAAAAACAGCAAAGAATTCTTTACTTATGTAAACTCTAGAAGGAAGGGGATGAATCAGATTGGTCCACTTGATATTGATGGGTCAACTGTTGATGATCCTGCTCAGGTAGCTATCAAACTAAATGAATATTTTGCATCGACATTCACACATGAGGAGTTATTCAGCAAGGGGAATGCCAGAGGTGTATTCAACTCTAGCAGTAAGCTACAGAATCTTGAAATAACTGGGAGTAAAGTGGAGGAGAAACTGTTGAAGATAAACACAAGAAAGGTACCCGGGGTGGATGGGATCTATCCAGTTATATTAAAGGAGGCAGCAAAGGAAGTAAACAAACCCTTACCATAATTATGAGAGCTTCCTTGGACTCAGGGGAGGTACCCATAGACTGGAAATGTGCAAATGTGACCCCAATTCACAAAGGATGATCAAAGGCTCACACAAGTAATTATAGACCTGTGAGCTTAACTTCTGTTCCAGGAAAATTAATGGAGGCACTGGTTAAAGAAGCACTGCAGGATCATTTAGACAAGACTTCAGTTATAGCTCAGACACAGCATGGTTTTGTTAAGGGGAAGTCTTGCCTGACCAACTTGATTGGATACTATGATGTAGTCACAAAAGAACTGGATGCAGGGAATAACTTTGATATTATATACTTGGATCTTAGGAAGGCTTTGGATACTGTGACACATGGAAGACTGCTACACAAATTTGAGCAGAGTTACATTGGAGGCAAATTGCTGCTATGGATAAAGGGGTGGTTGAGGGGGAGAAGACAGAGAGTGGTAATCAATGGACACTGCTCATCGTGGACTAATGTTATTAGTGGAGTCCCTCAGGGCTCAGTGTTGGGTCCATTATTGTTTTCTGTATTTATAAATGATATTGATTATGGTATATCAAGCTTAATGTCCAAGTTTGCAGACGATACAAAGGTTGGCAGGGTTGTCAAGGACACTACTGACAATATGCTGCTGCAACAGGATCTGGAAAGGTTGAGCAGATGGGCTGAGAGGTGGCAAATAAAGTTTAACATTGACAAATGTAAAGTACTACACATGGGAAACAGCAACCCCAGAGCAACGTATGAACTCTGTGGTACAACACTGACAGTGGTAGAGAATGAAAGGGACTTGTGGGTGGTTGTGCAGGCAGATATGAAGTTCTCTGAGCAGTGCAGACGGGCTGCAAGAGTAGCTCATGGAGTATTGGCAATGATATACAGGAATTTTTCCAGCAGGGATAAGGAGGTGATTATTCCCTTGTATAAGGCAATGGTCAGGCCACACCTAGAGTACTGTATACAGATCTGGAGGCCTCATTTCAAGAAGGATGTAGAGCTGCTGGAACGAGTACAGAGAAGGGCAACAAGATTAGTGAATGGAACAAAGGTGTGCTCTTACGAAGAAAGGCTTAAGTTTTGCAAATTACTGGGTCTGGAGACTAGGCACCAGCGAGGTGATCTGACAGAGGTGTATAAAGCCTTGAGTGGTTTAAGCATGCTCAATACTGATGGGATTCTTCCTCTAGCTCAGAAAAATCACCTGAGAGGGCATAAATTCAAATTGAGGAAAGACAGATGTAGGATAGACGTGCGAAAATTTGCCTTTGGCCAGCGGGTGGTTGGTTGGTGGAACAGACTTCCATCCCTTGTCGTGGAGGTTGATAGCCTAAATAAGTTTAAGGCTCAGCTGGACAGGTATTTTGAACGAACAGAGGGGTGAAGTGGAAGTGGGTTTTTTTTTTTTTTTTTTTTTTTTTTGGCTGATGCTGCATAAGCTTGCTTTCTTGCATGAAATGCCTCTACTAATGCTAATGCTAATGCTATTGCTAGTGTGTGTATATATATGTTGTATATGTGTATTTTTATGAACACATATGTATATCCTTTTTGTCCTAAATTCTCCTCCGTGTATTTCTTCTGGTTCGGATCATTTCGGGGAATTTTAACCTGACCTTTTTGTAGGTCTAAGCAAATCCTCCTTCTAGGAATTTTGTCTTGCCCTTAAACATTTTCCTAACGACTACTTTGCCTTTAAACATTTTCCTTGCCCTTAAACATTTTCCTATTCTTAATCCTCTTTTAATTGATCGTTGCGTGTATAATTAATTGTTCACCGAATCAGTCTAATTTTTAAGAATATTCCGATGTTAAATGCATACAAATATATTATAATTATTATTACTTTATTTTTATTTATTTATTTATTAATTATTTTCTTTTATTTTTTTGGTAAGCCAAAGCTTACATACTGCAGTCACAGCATGGATATGTTAAGGGGAGATTTTTTCTATCCAATCTCATTCAATACTATGATGCCGTAAAAAAAGGAACTGGCTGGAAAATCAAGTTTTTTAATTATTTACGTGATTTATTTAAAGTTTTGATATTGTTGTTCATAAAATCTCCTGTAACCCCCCCCCCCCCCTTGTTTTTATAGGGCGTTAGGAGCATCAGCAATTAAGGCCACATTGCTCCATTGCTCCGAATATCATCGGTTTGGCAGAAACAAGAAGAAGAAAGGAACCACTTATAAGTTTATCAAGTGGAAATCTGCTGTACACCAATGGAAACAGTGAAAGGAGTGAAAGTGCAGTTGGGTTTCTGGTCCATAAAGATTTTAAAAACAACATTTTGGAATTCAAAAGCACATCACAAAGGTGTCAAGACTAATACTCAAGATTTCTAAGAGGTACAAGATAAAGATTATAATGATTTATGCACCAACATCGAGCCATGATGATGAAAAGGTTGAAGAAATGTACACCGAAATTTCTGATTTATCTCCGAAAGGAGATAAATCAGAAATTTCTCAGGGCCGAATCTGTTACTATTTTCAATATTTTTTATTATTATTGATGAAGGCCTGTCATGTTTAGTGTTTAAGTTTGCAGGTGGAGAAAGGTTGCCAGGGTGATTACTTTTAATAATCCTGCTACACTCTTATGCACAATCTGTCAAAATTGCACAAATGGTTTGAGAAGTGGTAAATGAAGTTTCGCAATGTATTATTAATAGCAAGTTACTGCTATGGGCTAAGGGATTGTGGCGTGGAAGAACACCGATAGCGTTCATCAATAGACTCTGCTCTCCGTGGTCTTTCGTTACTAGTGAAATGTCCCATTGATCTTGATGGGTCCGTTATTGTTTTTCCTATTTAAGAATGATATTGGTGTAGTTTTTTTTTTTTTTTTCTGTAGGGTTTTAAACGCATCAGCAACTCAGGGCATTTTTTGTCCTTATATAATATGTCTGTAAATTGCATGTTCTCTGGTAAAATTTCTATAAAAATTCCTGCTACTATTCCTAGTAACTCTCTGGTGAGTACACCAACCGTTCTATCCACGAGGGACAGTAAATTGCATACGTTATTCTATTCGATTTGCCAGTTTTTTTTTAAAAAAATCCAAGTTTCCTGTAAAATAAATTTGCAATTATCAGCTGAGACCGTCTAATGCAGGTGCTGTGCGAAAAGCCCATGAAATATCCTCGTGTAATTGACGATAGAAGAACAACTCGAGCCTTTTTTAAAAGATCTAATTTGAGGAAGATAGCGATTATGATCACTTCAATATAATTTGCTGTATAATCAGAACTAATGCCAATTGGATGGGAGCACAGGGCAGTGTAAAATGAACAAGAGATGTAATTGTAGAGGGAAGGTGAATTTTTGTGATCCGATGTGACGAGCTTGTAGGACAAGAGGTTTTGTTTTTTTGAACGAAATACAGTACTAGGATTTTGCTAGTAATTTGTAATTATCCCTTTTATAATGAGTTGATACACTCTTGCACTAGTTTAACGAAACCGTTCCTTAAATACTGCACATCGCTTGGAAAACCTCATTTCAGAGAAGATTAATAAGATTAATGTCTTTTGGATCAGATGCAGAGGAGCCCAACAGGATTAATCGCGGGCTAGAGAGACTATGTTTACCGAGGAAGTGTTCAGCTCTTTTGGCTTCCTGTAACTCACGCGTGCGAGGTAACCTGATTGAAGTGTTTATCTCTTTGAATGTATTTCGGAAACTAAAAGCTGATATAATTCTTATTCGATTTACATACATAACGGAACACAATTTTAAATTGAAATAGTTTATTTGAAATGTAGATGTGTGAAAATTTAATTTTAGATCAGTTGTTATTACAACTTCCATCTGGTATTTTGGAAGTGGTTAGTTTGCATAGATTTACAGAGAAGTGTAGGTTAGGCTAGCAAAATGCTTTGCTATACTAGACATTTCCTTAAATTTATTAGGGAAATTATTAGAGAGGACGAAAAAAATGTCTTTTTTTGGGCTTATGCTGTATGAACTTGTCTCCCTGCGTTATTTGTGACTACTAATACTTTCATTATTATTATTACTATTAATAACCATATGGCGCAAGGAAGCCTGAGGCTTACGCTGCACCAGGGGAAAAAAAAGTTCCCGAGTTATCCTGAGAGAGAGAGAGAGAGAGAGAGAGAGAGAGAGAGAGAGAGAGAGAGAGAGAGAGAGAGAGAAAAGTAGAATGGAATCACCAAGAAAGGGAAGAATGATGATATCCAGCTCAGGGCCCTGGGTGTGCAAAGCCCATACTCACCAAATGTGAGCCACCCAGGGTTACGAGGGAGTATTAGAAAGTTCGTAACCTAACCTAGATAAAACATCAGTACGTAGATGCTATTTTTAATATAAGCTGTCTACATATTCAATAACTAATATGTGAAATTGCATTTCCGTAGTTGATCGTACACCAGAGGTGGAGCCAAGAATCTGAGGAAGGACGCTATGGTTCATTAAATGGAAAATGGAATATTGAGCAGTAATCAAGTTCCTGCATTTGCAGGTAAGAAAGTTCAGGAAATTGATAAAGAAATGAAATCTGTGCATGGGCAGATTTTTCCATCCTACGAAACTGTAAAAAATGGAAACTGGAGTTCCAGTGCTCTCCTACAAGTAGTAGTAGTAGTAGTATTATTATTATTAGTAGTAGTAGTAGTAGTATTAGTAGTAGTATTAGTAGTAGTATTAGTAGTAGTAGTAGTAGTAGTAGTAGTAGTATTAGTAGTAGCAGTAGAAGTGGCATGTGATGCAAGAAAGCAAGTGTATGAGCTTATGCAGCATCAGCCAAAAAATGTTTGTCCTGTTCCTCCATAAATACATTTAACCTATCAACTTCCCCAACAACAGATGGAAGTTTATTTCAGCAATTAACCACCCGCTGGCTAAAGGCAAATTTCCGCACATCTATTCTACATCTGTCTTTCCTTAATTTGAATTTATGCCCCTTAGGTTCGTAATCTGAACAAGTGGAAGAATCCCATCAGAATTCAGCGTGCTCAACCCATTCAAGGCCTTATACACCTCAATTAGGTCACCTCGCAGGTGCCTAGTCTACAGCCACTGCAATTTGCAGAACTTAAGCCTCTCTTGGTAAGAGGATCCCTTCATTCCCCTCACCAATCTTGTTGCCCTCCTTTGTACATGCTCAAATAACTCTACATCCTTCCTAAAATGAGGCCTCCAGACCTGTACGCAGTACCCAAGTGGTGGCCTGACAAGATGGCCCATCACCTTCTGTTTCCTGCTAACAAAATTCCTATATATCATTGACAAAACTCGAAGACCTTCCCTGGCAGCCTGTCTGCATTGTACAGAAAACTTCATATCTGATTGCACAATTACTCCCAGGTCTTTTTCATTTTGTACCACCTTAAGTGTAGTACCACACAGTTGGTACGTTTCTCTGGGGTTACTTCTACCCATATGCAGTACAGTACTTTGCATTTGTCAAGGTTAAACTTCAGTTGCCACTTCTCAGCCCATCTGCCCAAATTTTCTAGATCTTGTTGCAGTAGCACACTGCCATTATTGTCATTAACAGTCCTGCCAACCTTTGTATCATCTGCAAACTTCGACACTAAGCCTGATATACCTTCATCAATATCATTGGTAAATATGCAAAACAACAGTGGACCCAACACTAAACCGTGTAGGACTCCACTAATAACATTAGTCCACGAAGAGCAGCACCCATGGATTACCACCCTCTGTCTTCTCCCAATCAACCATCCTTTTATCCATTGTAGTAACTTACCCTTAATACCATTCTGCTCCAATTTGTACAGTAGTCTTCCATGTACAACAGTGTGAAAGGCTTACCTGAAATCCAAGTATATGATTTCAAAATTATATTTTGCATCCAGTTCCTTTGTAATCACATCATAATAACCAATCGAATTTGTCAGACAAGTCTTTCCCTTAGCAAACCCATGCTGTGTCTGAATTATTTCTGCAGTCTTGTCTAGCTGCTGCTGCAATGTATCTTTAACCAGTGACTCCATTATTTTACCCGGAACAGTAGTTAAACTAACTGGTCTGTAATTACTCGTGTCACTCTTCGATCCCCCTTGGCTCGTTAAAGACACTTTGATGAGCCAAGGGGAGGAAGACCGTCAACATCCACAGGCAGTGAGATGGTTGCAAAGGTTGAAGAGCTTGTGCTGAGTGACAGACGTGTGACAGTTCATTTCATTGCAAATGCAGTAAGAATTACTTATGGTTCTGCCCACAGAATTTTAAATGATCAAAAATGAAACTATTATTTTTTGGCCACCGGAATAATTAAATTAATCTGCTGTGCATTGAGTAATATGTCCGTAAATTGCGTGTATTGTATCGTCGATTTGCATGTTTGCTGGAGGAAAAACCCGAGTTTCCTGAGGAAAAAACTTCCTATCTACGCCTGAGCCCGACTAACTCAGCCAGGGAATGAAAGCCTACTAAAGTTCCTCGCGTCATCGACGGGATTCGAACCCAGCCTTTTCCACCTGGCGTGGAGAGGACGGTGACGATATAACTGTGCTACCCGTGCAGACGCATTTTACATGACAAAAAAAAAAAAAAAAACAAAGCAAAAAAACTAATATTTTTAGGCTACCCGAATAATTAAATTCATCTGCAGTGCTATGTGTCTTTTGTCTGTTACTTGATTGTGTTCTATGGATGGTCGATTTGTCTGTTTTTCTGGACGAAAAATTCCAGTGTCTGGTATAAAAACCTTGCTCTCTGCACCTGAGATCGATTAACTCAGCCACGGAGTGAAAAAAGCAGATTAAATTTCCATGCGTCATCGACGGGATTCGAACACGGGCCTTTTCCGCCCTGTGTGAGGAGGAAGGTGACGATACCACTGTGCTACCTGCGCAGACATTTTACATGATTATCTGAACATGTCTAATGTCTTCGCACGATGGGTTCCAAGACTGCTGATGGATCGTTATTATCCTTTTCTGTACACGCTCTGCTTGAGCGTGTACAGAGAAGGGCAACAAGATTGGTGAGGGGAATGAAGGGATCCTCTTACCAAGAGAGGCTTAAGTTCTGCAAATTGCAGCGGCTGGAGACTAGGCACCTGCGAGGTGATCTAATTGAGGTGTATAAGGCCTTGAATGGGTTGAGCACGCTGAATTCTGATGGGATTCTTCCACTTGTTCAGATTACGAACCTAAGGGGCATAAATTCAAATTAAGGAAAGACAGATGTAGAATAGATGTGCGGAAATTTGCCTTTAGCCAGGGGGTGGTTAATTGCTGAAATAAACTTCCATCTGTTGTTGGGGAAGTTGATAGGTTAAATGAATTTAAGGAAGAACTGGACAGGCGTTTGGAAGGAATGGTGTGATTTTTTTTTTTTTTTTTTTTTTTGGCTGATGATACATAAGCTCATACGCTTGCTTTCTTTCCTCACATTCCACTACTACTAATATCTGCCTGAATACAATTTACTTCTTCTTCAATCAATTTGAACGTTTCAGACCAACGTTTACCAACCAACTATGTTTCTTGATTTGTCCTTTCTGTACGTATACAGAAAGGATAGACAGAACAGGAAGGGAGGAGGAATTATGCTATTAGTTAAGAAACACATAAATTCTAAGGAAGGCCATCCAATTGATGGTGGACAATGACATCAGCAGTGATTATTTATGCATTAAGTATTTGCAGATAAACGAACCACTGGGTTATAGTGATGACAATGTACTGATCTGGGAATTATTTCAGGATATAACTACCATTAATGATAAAGGTAAGGGGTTTTGCTTTCATAAAGGTGACTACAGGGGTCTCAGATAGTTTTAAATTCTTTACAGTGTGGATCAACTGATGGTGTTACCAACGTTGAATTCTAAATGGAAGCCTTCGGGAACTTAATTTTGGAAGCTACTAGACTTTTTATTCAAACTAAGAAATACTGTTCAAGGTTTAGGTCTAAATGGATGTCAGATGAACTAATGAGGCTCATGGGAGAGAAGAAAAATGTATGGGATGCAAGTAAGATTTCAAGTGACACAGAAGTCTATGGCCGATATAAACTTCTCTGAATCAAGTCACAAAGTATGTTAGGCAGGCGAAGGCAAGTTACGAGAAATATTTGGCAAAGGATACAAAGAAAAGAGCAAAGAGTTGTTTATTGTATGTAAACTCCAGAAGAAGAAGATGGGTGAATCTGATTGGACCACTTAACATAGATGTGTTGATTATTGATGAACATGCTTAGGTATCTGATAAACTGAATGAGTATTTAGCATCTACATTCAAACATGAGGAGCTATTAAATGAGGAGAATGCAGAGGTTTATCAAACTCTAACTGGGAGCTAAGTGATTATGCAGTAACTGAGAGCAAAGTGGAGGAGAAATCGTCGAAGTTAAACATAAGGAAGGCACCTGGTGTGTACGGGGTATATCCAGTTATAATAAAGGAGGAAGCAAAGGAAGTAAGCAAACCCTTAGCCATAATTATTAGTTTCATTGGAGTCACAGGAAGTCCCCATGGATTGCAGGTGTCAAATGTATCACCAATTTACAAAGGGGGTTCAGAAGGTGGCACAAGTAACTAGAGAACTGTTAGTTCAACGTGTTCCTGGGAAAAAAATGAAGTCAGTGGTTAAAGAAGCATTGCACGATCATCCAAACAAGACTGGAGTAATAGTTAAGACACAGCATGGGTTTGTTAAAGTGAGATCTTGTCAGACCAATTTTATTGGATACTATGATGTGGTCACAAAGGAACTGAATGTCAAAAATAATTTTGATAACATATAATTCGATTTCAGGAAAGCTTTTGATACTGTTGCACATGGAAGACTGCTGTGCAAATTGGAGAGGTATAGCGTTAAGGGTAAGTTGCTGCAATGGATAAAGGTATGGTTGATTGGAGGACGACAGAGAGTGGTAATCAATGGACACTGCTCTTCGTGGAAAAATGTTATTAGTGGAGTTCCTCAGTGTTCGGTGCTCGGCCCATTGTTGTTTTTTGTATTCATCAATGATATTGACGAAGTTATATCAGGATTAATGTCAAAGTTTGCAGATGATACAAAGGTTGGCAGCATTGTTAACGACAGTAAAGACAGTATGCTACTACAACTGGATCTTGATAATTTGGGGAAATCCGCTGAGAAGTGGCAACTGAAGTTTAACATTGACAATTGCAAAGTACTTCATATGGGTAACAACAACCCAAGAGCAACATACCAGCTATGTGGTACTACACTCAGGGTAGTGAAAAGTGAAAAAGATCTGTGTAATTGTGTAGTCAAATATGAAGTTATCTGAGCAGCGCAGTTGGACTTCCAGGGCAGGTCATGGAGTCTTGTAAATGATTTTTCGAAATATTGCTATCACGGACAGGGAGGTGATTATTCCGTTGTCGAAGGTAATGGTCAGGCCACAACTAGAGTACTGTGTACTGGTCTGGATGCCTCATTTTAGGAACGATGTAGAGTTTCTAAAACGAGTACAAAGAAGGGCAGCATGATTGGTAAACAAAGAGGTGCTCTTATCAAGAAAGGCTTAAATTCTGCAAATTGTAGCGCGTGGAGTGTAGGTACCTGCGCGGTGATCTGATTGAGTTGTCTAAAGCCTTGAATGGGTCTTGCTCAGAATTTGAATCTATACGGGGTATAGATTCAAATTGTATAGATGTGCAGAAATTTGCCTTTAGCCAGCGGGTGGTTTGATCGTTGGCACAGACTTTCATATTTTGTTGCAGAAGTTGATATCCTAAGTAAATTTAAGGCTGTGCTGGACAGGCATTTGGAACGAATGGATGGGTGAAATGGGATTTTTTTTTTTTTTTTGTTTGATGCTGCATAAGCTTGTTTTCTTTCATTGTATGCCTCTGCTAATGCTAATAGTTATTGGGTCGTCAGACCCCCTGTCCATTCTTTGATGTTATCAACACACTTTTTTTCTTTCTGTTCCTTTTGGGCATCGCTTTTTTCACGCCCTCCTCGATAGCACAGTCGATAGAATTTCCGTCCTCCCACGCCGTGTGGAAAATAACTGCGTTCCAATGCCATCAACGACGCGAGCAATTTTTAGGGGTTTTATTATTTTTTCGCAAAATTGCTGAAATAGAGAGTTCCAAGCTAGTTGCATGGTTTGAACCTGGAAACTCAGATTATTTGTTGAGCCAACTGAAAATCGATCACAAAACGCACGTAATTTTTATGACATATAATTTTTGTGTCGCAATACAGCCCGAATTTGCTAATTTGGCTCACACTCAATAACAACAATTCATTCTCCTTCCGTAAATTTTTACCAAATGGGATATTCTGAATTTTGTAATACTGTGTTGCGATCCGAATTTAGAATAAGAAGAAGGTGAAGAAGTCAAGAAATTTAGTTAGCCGAGTTTCCCTGCTGTTTTGTTGTTCATGGCACTGTTAACACCTTATTCTTACTAGTCAAAATAGAGGAAATTTAATGTCTCACCAATTTATGTTTTTCTTTTTAGCCCTCTGGCGTTCGTCACGTGTGAAAATATAAAGTGAAGGGGTGTTTAATAGTGTCTCGTATGTGTATTTGGTGGTTTCTAATATTTGTTTCTGGGGTATTTTGTTCTGAGGTTTGAAAATGGCATGAGGGAAATAGAGAGATGGTGTTATAATTAAATTCTACTCGTAATTGGAATATTTAAGGAATATATATATATACACACACATAACAAACATATACTACTCAGTCTTATGAGTATTTTCTCCTGTAGTGGTACCACCGCCTAAATATAGAAAAAATGGTAAGATTTTGTTTTGTTTATTAGAAGAAAAGTTACAAGAAAACGGCATACTTTGTTCTGTTTGGAATATATATATATATATATATATATAATGAAATTATGAATGTACAATGCGCAAAACTATATTAATGAACCAAAAGGATCTTTCAGTATATTGAACGTTATTGACATAAGCATCAGACAGTTTATCTCAAGTCACATCTTTTTGAATTTAACCCCCACATTTGATGGATTTTATGATAGCAGATTCATCAGTCATAGCAAATGTTGCAGTTATTGTTTTGCAGTTATTGTGTTATTGTTTAAGAAAAAATCGTATAGTATATACCTGTGAATAATCAAATAGGAAGGATTAATTGACTGTTGGTTGCATAACCTTGGCAAATAGAGTATTTCCCCCCCCCCATGCTACCCCTTGTTCACTAAGTGTCGTTATGATGAGATCAGTAATCTTCTCAAGTGTCTAGTCAGTTTCAGATCCAGCAACTGCCTCTCCAGATATATGTATTATTTGAACCTCCTCTTTTTGCCACCTCTGATATCTTTTTATTCTTTTGTACTGCATCATATATATTTTTTTAATGTTTAATAAAGTTGTTAAGATACACCAAACTCTTAATATATTCACTCTTTCTGAAATTTCAATGCCTGCATTGCAAACTGCAACAATGATTAGCCAGCTTTCCTGAAATTTGAATGTTTCTTTTAATTTGGTAATAAAATTGTATCTTCACATACACCTTTTCTCACCAGTTTTTTGATCTGAAAACATCTATGGGGGGCACTAGAGTAAAATCAGTTGGTGACGAAATTTTCTTGTAACGGAAATGATGCAACTGATTGGTAATGACTGACCGTTTTGATTTTAAATTATGCAAATATGGTACTTCCTAAATGGCACTAACGATTCTAACTTAGTCACTAATGTTGATTCAGTAGAGTAAGTTCATACTAAGATAGGGAAGTGACGTCACTTCCGAAAGGCCACGAACTCAGTCACTAATGTTGATTTGGTAGAGTAAGAAGCAGGTAGTAATATTATGCAAGAATAAAAGCTTTGAAGCCACCGAAGAAGCATCTCGTGTCAAAAAGGAATGAGTTCAAAAACATGGAGAACGAAAAAAAATGCAGACTAATAAAATCTGCAGATTTTATTAAAGAATTTTCTTTCGCACAAGACCATTCCATTGCTTAAAATTTCAATGGCTTTGATTCAAGAATGCCTAAAACAAATGGGCTGAGAAGTGACAACTGAAGTTTAACATTGACAAATGCAAAGTACTGCATATGGGTAGCAGTAACCCAAGTGAAACATGCCAACTGTGTGGGACTACACTCAGGGAGGTGGAGAATGAAAAAGACCTGGGGGTAATTGTGCAGTCAGGTGTGAAGTTCATTGAGCAGTGCAGGCGGGCTGCCAGAGCAGGTTATGGAGTTTTGTCAATGATATATATATATAGAAATTTTGCTAGCAGAGACAGGGAGGTGATTATCTCCTTGTAAAAGGTAATGGTCAGGCCATACCTTGAGTATTGCATACAGGTGAAGAAATATTGTTCAAGGTTTAGGCCTAAATGGTTATCAAATGAACTAATGAGACTCGTGACAGAGAAGAAATATGCATGGGATGCATATAAATTATCAGGCGACGCAGAAGCCTGTAGCAGATATAAGCTAGTCTGTAATCAGGTCACAAAGGAGGTTCGGCAGGCAAAGGCGGATTACGAGAAATCTTTGGCAAAAGATGCTAAGAAAAACAGCAAGGATTTCTTTACTTATATAAACTCTAAAAGGAAGGGGCTGAATATGATTGGTCCACTTGACATCGATGGTTCGACTGTTGATGATCCTGCTCAGATAGCAAACAAACTGAATGAGTATTTTGCATCTACATTCACACGTGAGGAATCATTACAGTTTGAAAATGGAAGAAGGTTATCAAATTGTAGCAGTGTGCTTAATGATTTTGTAATAACTGAGAGCAAAGTGGAGGAGAAATTGTTGAAGTTAAACATAAGAAAGGCACCTGGGGCGGATGGGATCTATCCAGTTATATTAAAGGAGGCGGCAAAGCAACTAAGCAAACCCTTAGCCATAATTATGAGAGCATCCTTGGATTCAGGGGAGGTTCCCACGGACTGGAGATGTGCAAATGTATCCCCAATTCACAAAGGAGGTTTGAAGGGTGACACGAATAATTACAGACCAGTTAGTTTAACTTCTGTTCCGGGTAAAATAATGGAGTCACTGGTTAAAGATGCATTGCAGGATCATCTAGACAAGACTGCAGCAATAATTCAGACACAGCATGGGTTTGTTAAGGGAAAGTCTTGTCTGACAAATTTGATTGGTTATTATGATGTGGTCACAAAGGAACTGGATGCAAAAAATAATTTTGATATCATATACTTGGATTTCAGGAAAGCTTTTGACACTGTTGCGCATGGAAGACTACTGTACAAATTGGAGCAGAATGGTATTAAGGGTAAGTTGCTACAATGGATAAAAGGATGGTTAAGTGGGAGAAGACAGAGGGTGGTAATCAATGGGTGCTGCTCTTCGTGGACTAATGTTATTAGTGGAGTCCCACAGGGTTCGGTGTTGGGTCCACTGTTGTTTTGTATATTTATCAATGATATTGATGAAGGTATATCAGGCTTAATGTCGAAGTTTGCAGATGACACGAAGGTTGGCAGGGTTGTTAATGACAGTAATGGCAGTGTGCTACTGCAACAGGATCTAGATAATTTGGGCAGATGGGCTAAGAAGTGGCAACTGAAGTTTAACCTTGACAAGTTTAACCTTGACAAATGCAAAGTACTGCATATGGGTAGAAGTAACCCCAGAGAAACGTACCAACTGTGTGGTACTACACTTAAGGTGGTAGAAAATGAAAAAGATTTGGGAGTAATTGTGCAGTCAGATATGAAGTTTTCTGAGCAATGTAGACAGGCTGCTAGGGCAGGTCATGGGGTTTTGTCAATGATATATAGGAATTTTGCTAGCAGGGAAAAGGAGGTGATTGTCCCTCTGTATAAGGCAATGGTCAGGCCACGCCTTGAGTACTGCGTACAGGTCTGGAGGCCTCATTTTAGGAAGGATGTAGATTTGCTTGAGCGTGTACAGAGAAGAGCAACACGATTGGTGAGGGGAATGAAGGGATCCTCTTACCAAGAGAGGCTTAAGTTCTGCAAATTGCAGTGGCTGGAGACTAGGCACCTGCGCGGTGATCTGATTGAGGTCTATAAGGCCTTGAATGGGTTGAGCACGCTGAATTCTGATGGGATCCTCCCACTTGTTCAGAATACGAACCTACGGGGACATAAGTTCAAATTAAGAAAGGATAGATGTAGAATAGATGTGCGGAAATTTGCCTTTAGCCAGCGGGTGGTTAATTGCTGGAACAAACTTCCATCTGTCGTTGTGGAAGTTGATAGGTTAAATAAATTTAAGGAGGAACTGGACAGGCAATTGGAGGGTATGGTGTGATTTTTTTTTTTTTTTTTTTTTTTTGGCTGATGCTGCATAAGCTCCTACACTTGCTTTCTTGCATCAAGTGCCACTACTACTACTACTACTACTAGGTCTGGAGGCATCATTTTAGGAAGGATATAGTTTTGCTAGAGCGAGTACAGAGAAGGGCAACAAGATTGGTGAGAGGAACAAAGAGGTGCGCTTACGAAGAAAGGTTTAAGTTCTGAAAGTTGCAGCATCTGGAGTCTAGGCACCTGCAAGGTGATCTGATTGAGGTGTATAAGGCCTTGAATGGTTTGAGCAGGCTCAGTGCTGACAGGATACTTCTGCTTGCTTAGACTAAGAATCTGAGGGGGCATAGATTCAAATTGAGGAGACAGTTGTAGAATAATATGCAGAAGTTTGCCTTTAGCCAGCAAGTAGTTGATTGCTGGGACACTCTTCCATCTGTTGCTGTGGAAGTTGATAGCTTAAATAAATTTAAGGCTGAACTAGACAAACATTTGGAGGGACTGGATGGGAAAAATGGGAAGATTATTTATTTTCTTTTTTGTTTTTTTGGCTGATGCTGTATAAGCTTGCTTTCTTGCATCATATGCCTCAACTAATGCTAAAACAATCACTTCAACAAACAAACAACTTCTTGCAGTAGTTTTTAGTTATGACGTCATACTAGTCTACAAATGGATTTCGCTAACTATTGAATTATAAAAATACCTATAAAAGTATTTCGAAGATAGCTAAAACTCCAGCTGACGGAAATTGAGAGAAGTATTCAAGAATAAAAGCTTGAAAGCCACCAAAGAAGCTTCCCATGTCAACAAAAGAACAAGTTCAAAAACAGAGAACAAAAAAAAATGTGGAGTTTAATAAAATCTGCTTCTCAAGATTTTGATCAATCATTTTCTACACTGACTTTTTATCAAGAAACTGGACCATTGACATCACGAAATTACATTCAAGAACTTCCTGAAGATTTTGATCCAGAAGATTTGAGTTCAAATGAATTGCCTGAGGATTTTAAATCATTTCTTTCTTCAGTTTTCTAAAGCTAGAGAAATCGATTTAGAAGCCGCACCGATTGCAAGAAGAAGTACGAGCGTTTTGTTGAATAACAACAGAATAATCTCGGCTAAATGAAATCATTTTCCACTAATACTGGCTTGTGCTTCAAGCTGAAATGACAAGGTTGATGAGTAATCCTATATTTACGAAGCAAGTTACTTTATGCGAGTTCATCAGTAAATATTAAGATCTTTGAATTCTGATGTTAATGTCAAAGTTTGCATGCTCACAGTGATGATCACACTGATGCAGTTATACAACAATTGAATTTACTTCTACTTTTTGAAACATGGTTGAATAATAAAGAAGTAGGCATACCTAACTTTAATTGTCATTCAATTCAAACGAGAAGATCAACAAGATGGTGGTGTAGCAGTTTATCATGAGAGAGAAAATTATACTCATGTTGTTCTTCTCATATGGAAATGATTTATCGACAAACTTTGGCAAATCCGTGAGTGTTAGACCTGTTAGAGACATTGTGCAGCAGGATGCCTTCTTCCTGATGGTCAAACGATATCGGTAGTCATTTACATTTCACCTAACCAAAAGATTGAACACATCATTGAATTCATCCATATCGTTTTAGTTCCTTACACGATTGAAGGAGCTGCATTGCTACAACAATTTTCTCATAACCCAGGGGCTCACATCTGGTGAGTATGGGTTTGGCAAACCTAGGGCTCAATATCATCATTCTTCTCTTTCTTTCTTTCTTTCTTTCTTGGAAATTCCCTTCTACTTCCGACTCTCTCTCTCTCTCAGGATAACAAGGGAATTTTTTTTTTTTTTTGTTTGGTGCAGCATAAGCCTCAGACTTCCTTTCACCATATGGCTAATAATAATAATAAAAAATGCAACCAAATACCAATGATACTTATTAGAGATTTCAACGTTAATTTTGCAGATACTCAGTACAAACCTTTGACTGATTTCTTAGAAAATAAATAATTTGGACTAATGCTAAGTACTTCTAGATCTGTATTGATTACTAATCATGGAACTATAATTGATGCTGTGTTTCAAAGACATTTGCACTCTTTACAATCTTATCCCAGGAATTCACATCTTGTATGGGCTTGGCACACCCAGGGTCCTGAGCTGGATATCATCATTCTTCTATTTCTTGGTGATTCCCTTCTATTTCTGATTCTTGTTTTCTCTCTCTCTCTCTCTCTCAGGGTAATTCAGAATTTTTTTTGGCTGGTGCAGCATAAGCCTCAGGCTTCCTTGCACCATATGCTAATAATAATAATCTCAGGTGTACGTATCATATTTTAGCAATCACAAACCCATTGTAAGTAAATTACCTATTGAACATGTATTGCAACCTCAAATTCATGAAACTGTTGAAAAAAAAATAAATGCTTTATAATATTAAGTGTTTGGATTCTTTTCATACTAAACCCCTTTAACTTCGTTCAAGCCAAGGATGTTTTTACATAAAATAAAATGCCTTTCGTGTGTACAGGGTACACATGGTGTTTTTTTTTTTCTTCTGAATGGTGATAGTAGTTTCTGTTTTCCTTTTGATTTACTAAAGTTATGAGTTTTAATTGTTTGGAATGTAGTAGATGAATATATTAAAAACTGCTTTATCATTAGCAGATGCATATAAAACATGACCTATGACACTATTGCTAAATGTTTGTGTAAATTTGAGTTTTTGAGTAAAACAGTCGTTGATTTTAATTTAAAAAATGATAAAATGTAAATTAAAGCTTTCAACCAGTGAAGATGATTTTAAAATATATTGACAAATCACTTTCTTTATAGATAGTTCAGCCCTTGATGTTATTGACAGTAGCAAACAGTGATTTTCTTTAAATCACAATAAATGTAAAATAATTTCATTCATTAATTTAAAAAAAAAAATTACAAATTAAGATTGACAGTCAGCCTTTTGGTTTTCACAGTACAAGAACTATAATATTTGAGAGTTATGCTAGGTAGCTCTGGTAATTATAGTGGTAATTGTATTATTGTGTATAGTTATACATTTTAATTATAAAGAAGTTAGAAGATTGGTAATTGTATTATTGTGTATCGTTATAGTGGTAATTGTATTGTGTATCATTATAGTGGTAATTATATAATTATAATGGTAATTGTATTATTGTGTATAGTTATACATTTTAATTATAAACAAGTTAGAAGATTGCCTGGACTGCTAAATGAGGTTTGTAATTTCATTGATACAGTGTTTCATATGAGAGAATATAAGGCTACAGTTCTTCCAGTCCTAGAAAATTGTGTCCCTGTTTGCAGTGTTCCTAATAAAAGTAATTTTCTAATGAAATAAATACAGCATAATGTTACAGGATTTATTTAATAAAAAAAAAAAAAAAAAAATGATTTCAGTTTAATAACTTATGAGGACAGTTGCAAAACTCTTGGTTCTGAGGTAGGCGGACTATTCAAAGAAAATCTTGATTTCAGGAAGTTTTATGAAATCATCAACACATTGTTGAATTTTATTAAACTTTAAATTAAATTAAATTTTATTAAATTCAGCTGCCCAACTTAATTGATGTGGGGGCACTGGGCTGCTTAGCTAAGAGCTGAGTGTTTACAGCTCTAAATAAAATTAAAAACAAAGTGATATTAATCTGCATAAAGGCGAAACGCGGTGGATTATGTTGAGGAGAAATGGGTGACTTGCAAGGTAGGAATTTTTGCTATTGTTTATTTCAAGAATATGAAGGATGTAAAATTTCTTCATCTGGTTTGTGTTTACTGCATGGGCCTATGATGGATATCTATGTAATGGAGCTATAAGCAAAAATTCAAAGTCAAAACAGTTAACTAAGAAATAATAATTAATAAGCAGATTAGATTATTATTAACAGAGAAGGGTGTCTAGATGAAAGAAAATTGGAACCAGGAGGTTGAAATTTTCAGAAATATTAACTGATTATATATATAATTTTTTTTTTTTTTTTTCTATAGTTTTAAAGGTAATTATGGATTCCATTACAGAAGCCATGATGTCCTTCCTCATATTCAAACAATAACCAGTAGCACTATCTCAGTGGAAGTATAAATAAACGGATGCTTAGCGATTGATAAATGTTATTTCATAATATTGGTTGTGGAACCCTGTTCACTCAACACCATTAAGTATCTGTATGAGGGCCAGGACACTGGGTAGAAAATCTCCTGTATCTTAAGAAATCAGATTGGGGGTATTTGAATTATATCACACTATAATTCAAACAGATATTAAGAGTAGGAGACCGGCAGAATTACTTAACAAGTACAGGTCACTGTTGAACAAAAGCCGAGAATTAGGGTTGAATTTGAAAGTGTCTGCAATTCTGCCCAGACACGATAGGAGGGAGTATATGATGAGAGCCTTGTCGATCAATTTGGCCCTGGAAAGATTGTGCAAGGCTCAAGGGGTAGAATTTTTTCAGCCTGGACTGTACTTGTTAACAGGAGAGATTGCTTCTACAGGGATGGGATACACTTAAATAGAAAGGGTGCAAGAATATTTGCTGATTCTATCGAGGCAGTGTTAGGTGGGTCGGAAAACTGCTAGCTTGGGGGGAGACAAAGACCAATAGATTGACAGTAGCCACTGGCAGAGGTGAAAAAGATTCTTGCACTGCTTCTATTAGAATGAGCAGAAGCCTGAAAAACAAGGTGCATGATATTTCAGAGACTGCTGGGAGCCATTGCGGTACAAGTAAACACGTGGGTTGTGTTAGGGTAGCTAAGAATAGAAACAGGTGCAGGTATACTTGCGTTTACAAATAAATTTACAAGTAAATTTATTTGTAAACGCAAGTAAATAAATTTGATGAATTAATTTACAAGTAAATAAATTTGATGAATTTGAGGTATTGCTCAAAACATCAAAGCCAGATATTGTTGGGATATCAGAGACATGGTGTCACACAGATATAAGGGATGCAGAACTGGAATTTGGGGAGTACAACGTCTACAGAAAGGATAGACAGGATAGGAAGGGGGGAGGTGTTATGCTATTAGTTAAGAAACACATAAAAACCAAGGAAGTGAAGCCAGTCGACAACGCTGGACAGTGCAATGTTGAGTCAGTTTGGTGTGACATAAGCATTCGGAGATCAAAATTGAGAGTAGGAGTGTGCTATAGGCCTAATGACTCTGAGTATAATAAGAAACTGTACAGAGAAATAGTGGGCCAGTAAATCAGAGAGTCTTATAATGGGAGATTTTAATTTCCCAGATATTGACTGGAATTTGGGGGCTGGTCACTCACACACTAGCAGGGCTTTTGTGGATTTATTGGATGATTGTTTTCTACATCAGCATGTTCATGAGGCAACTAGAGGGAGTAATACTCTTGATTTGATTATCAGCAGTGATTCTTCATGCATTAAGAATCTGCAGATAAATGAACCACTAGGTGGCAGTGATCACAGTGTGCTGAAGTGGGATTTACTCAAAGAGGTAACTACCATTAGGGATAAAGGGAAGGGTTATTGCTTTCGTAAAGGCGACTACGATGGACTGAGACAGTATTTAAATTCTATACAGTGGGACCAACTGATGATGTTACCAACAGCAAATTCAAAATGGGAAGCATTCAAAGAATTAATCTTGGCAGCTACTAGGCTTTACATACCAACTAAGAAATATTATTCTTCTTTTTAGAGAAGATATACCAGGTTTCATTATATAAATTGAGTAGTGGGTGGTGAAGAATAGTATACTCAATGGGATTTTAGAGATCACTCCATTTCATGCGACACTGTTAGTAGTAGTTGTAGCAGTGGCATGTGATGCAAGAAAGCAGGTATATGAGCTTATGCAGCATCAGCCAAAAAAAAAAAAAAAAATCGCACCATTCCCTCCAAATGCCTGTCCAGTTCCTCCTTAAATTTATTCAACCTATCAACTTCCACAACGACAGATGGAAGTTTGTTCCAGCAATTAACCACCTGCTGGCTAAAGGCAAATTTCTGCACATCTATTCTACATCTGTCCTTTCTTAATTTGAATTTATGCCCCCTTAGGTTCGTAATCTGAATAAATGGAAGGATCCCCATCAGAATTCAGCATGCTCAACCTATTCAAGGCCTTATACACCTCAATCAGATCACTGCGCAGGTGCCTAATCTTCAGCCACTGAAATTTGCAGAACTTAAGCCTCTCTTGTGTAAGAGGATCCCTTCATTCCCCTCACCAATCTTGTTGCCCTCCTTTGTACATGCTCAAGTAACTCTACATCCTTCCTAAAATGAGGCCTCCAGACCTGTACACAGAACTCAAGGCATGGCCTGACCATTGCCTTATACAGAGGGACAACACCTCCTTTTCCCTGCTAGCAAAATTCCTATATATCATTGACAAAACCCCATGATCTTCCCTGGCAGCCTGTCTGCATTGCTCAGAAAAGTTCATACCTGACTGCACAATTACTCTCAAGTCTTTTTCATTTTCTACCACTTCAGTGTAGTACCACACAGTTGGTACATTTCTCTGGGGTACTTCTACCCATATGCAGTACTTTGCATTTGTCAAGGCGTGGCCTGACCATTTTGGCAACTGACCTTCAGTTGCCACTTCTTAGCCCATCTGCCCAAATTATCTAGATCTTGTTGCAGTAGCACACTGCCATTACTGTCATTAACAACCCTTTGTATCATCTGCAAACTTCGACACTTAGCCTGATATACCTTCATCAATATCATTGATAAATATACAAAACAGTGGACCCAACACTGAACCCTGCCGGACTCCACTAATAACATTAGTCCACAAAGAGCAGCACCCATTGATTACCACCCTCTGTCTTCTTCCACGTAACCATCCTTTTATCCATTGTAGCAACTTACCCTTAATACCATTCTGCTCCAATTTGTACAATAGTCTTCCATGCACAACAGCGTCAAAAGCTTTCCTGAAATCCAAATATATGATATCAGAATTATTTTTTGCATCCAGTTCCTTTGTAACCACATCATAATATCCTATCAAATTTGTCAGACAAGACTTTCCCTTAACAAACCCATGCCGTGTCTGAATTATTGCTGCAGTCTTGTCTAGATGATCCTGCAATGCATCTTTAACCAGTGACTCCATTATTTTACTCGGAACAGAAGTTAAACTAACTGGTCTGTAATTACTCGTGTCACCCTTAAAGCATCATCCTCTAAAATCCCCTTTGTGAATTGGGGATACATTTGTACATCTCCAGTCCGTGGTAACCTCCCCTGAGTCTCATTAGTTCATTTGATAACCATTTAGGCCTAAACCTTGAACAATATTTCTTAATAGGTATGAAACTTTTAGTAGCATCCACGATTAATTCCTTGAATGCTTCCCACTTAGAATTTACTGTTGGTAACATCGTCAGTTGATCCCACTGTACAGAATTTAAAAACTTTCTGAGAGCACTGTATTCACCTTTACGGAAGCAAAAACCCTTTCCTTTACCTCTGATGGTAATTAAATCTTTAAGTAAATCCCACATCAGTACACTGTGATCACTGCCACCTAGTGGTTCATTTATCTGCAAATTCTTAATACACGAATGATCACTGCTGATAACCAGATCAAGAGTATTTCTCTCTCTGGTTGCCTCTCAAACATGCTGCTGCTGCAAAACACAATCATCCAATAAATCCACAAAAGTGATTAGTGTGTGAGTGACCAACCCACAAGTTCCAGTCAATATCTGGGAAGTTAAAATCCCCCATTATAAGACATTCTGATTTACTAGACCACTCTATTTCTCTGTACAATTGTTCATTGTACTTATTCGAGTCATTAGGCCTATAACACACTTTAGGCCTATGTCAAACCAAACTGACTCAAGAGTGCACTGCTTTTGATTTTATGTTTTTCTTAATTACACATTTTTTTTTTTTTTTTTTTTTGTGTAGTTATTGGCGCATAGGCTTCTGTGGCCATAATGCGCCTCCCAAGATTTTTGTAGTACTTTGATCCAAGCCTGAGGCGGGAATCGAACCCACGACCTTTGGGTTGCCGGGCAGGCACTTTACCCACCCGGCTAGCCCGGCCGGCTGTACACATTGTACTCTCCAAATTCCAGTTCTGCATTTCTTATATCTGTGTGACACCACGTCTCTACTATCCCAACAATATCTGCCTTTGATGTCTTAACCAACACTTCAAATTCACCAAATTTATTTACTATACTTCTAGCATTGGTATACTAAAACTATTTCACCTGTCTGGTGAGATAGTATTAGTAATGGCAAATGATGTAAGGAAGAATGCTTAAAGCATCAGCCAAAAAAAAAAAAGAGCGTCCCACATCATCTCTCCCATGTTTTAAATAAATTTATTAGTTCCCTCTTGAATTTATTCAAACTGTCCACCTCCACGACAACAAATGGAAGTTTTTTCCGACTATCGACCACTCACTGGCTGAAGGCGAAGTTCCACACATCTATTCTGTAACAATCGTTCCTCAATTCGAATTATGTCCCCCCTTCCTTACACGTATAGTTTGAGCAAGAGGAAGAATGCCGTCAGCATTGAGCTTTCCTAATCCATTCAAAGCCATAAACACCTAGAGCAGATCATTACAGGTGCCATCTCCAGATGCTGAAGTTTCCAGAACTGAAGCCTTTCTTGGCTTGAAGGGTAATTCTTCAGATATCTAAGAGAAAATCTTCTTTTTTTAAAGAAATAGCCTTAGTAGCTGTTATTAACCAAGCAGGCTGATAAATCTCTCATTAAGTTGATATGTAATGGTTCCAGAAATAACGTTAGGGAGGCCAAGAATGAGTATGAAAAAGTACTGGCAAAGACAGCAAAGAATGGGGACAAGAGTTTTTCATATATGTAGAAACAAAGAAGACGAGTTTTTACAGCTGAGACTGTGAGCTTGTGGTTTTTGCACTGCTGTGAGAGATCCTCTAGAACGTTGTTGGCCGCTTCTTCCAGTTGTTGCCTGGAATCTCCTTGTAGTACTATGGCCAAATTATCAGCTTAGGTTACCTTTGTGATGTTAGGGTGGAGTTTTGAAATCCAGGTGTAGAACACTGCGTTCCATGCAAGGGGTTCCAGTATGCCCCCCCCCCCCCCCCCCGGTCATTGGTCTGGTAACTTCCCTGGTAAGTGTTTTGACCACAAGATAGTGGTTGTTCAGGTAATTGGACACTAGTCAATACATTGGTACAGACACTGGATAATTACGCTGGATGGTCAACTGGATAGTTATCAACACGACGAAGAAAGCTCAATTTATATATATATATATATATATATATATCCGATTATTCAAAATAAAACAACATAAAACATAAGCCAGTAGTATGGCAAAAAATGTAGAGCGAAAAATTAACATAAAATAACGTGAAAATAAACAAACAGGGAGGGGGAAGTAAAGGTAAGATATAAACAGTAGCCGATAGTCCCCTGTATAATTTAGCACTCTAATTCCAATTAATAAAACTGCTATTTTAATACTATTATTTAAATATATATATATATATAATTTTTTTTTTTTTTTTTTAAATTCTGGTTCAGCCAGAGTCTGTCTTCCTTTGCATTATATGGCTAACACTGATACAAACGAAATAATTAATTTTATTTATGCAAGGGGGTTGCACAAATTCATATCACTCGAATTCACTTATCATTTTTTTAGAGTTCCGGTATCTTGAAGTTTGACAACCCCAGGTTGATGTTTTTTATGATTTGTGTGGATGTGCTACTGCCTGTTAAGCACCCAGGTGTTATTTCTTAAAATGTAATGTCCTGCTTGATTTCTTTGTGGAAGCTTAGTTGGCATGATGATGTAATTACATCTGTCATTCAGATGGAGAGGTCTAGATGTAAATATTTCCAGGAAACTATGATACATTTATGATCAGACCTCTCCAAATGATTTATTCTGGTTTTTCATCGTGTATGGAGATGAAAAACCCAGAACGAACACACACACAGAGAGAGAGAGAGAGAGAGAGAGAGAGAGAGAGAGAGAGAGAGAGAGAGATACTCATCACCGAACCAGATCTCAAGTATATGTGGTCCTGTCTCAATGGCTGTGCTGCAAGTTATTTTGTTTCTGGATCTTCAAATTATTAACCGGGACCTTATATCAAATCAGGAAAAATATTCAGTTTGTTGTCATCATGACCAATACGGCATTTAAAATGGAAAAATTTAGGTTATTGAAGAAACATGTCAACCTGTAGCACTCCATATGGGATAACAACTTGAAGGGTAGAGTCATCACCAAATGATATACAGTTTGCTGGGATGACTAGTGTGACTTTACCTGAGCTTATATACCATCATATATAAACTGACTATATAAATGCCGCTCACTGGCAGTAGTAGTAGTAGTAGTAGTGGCACTTGATGCAAGAAAGCAAGTGTAGGAGCTTATGCAGCATCAGCCAAAAAAAAAAAAAAAAAAAATCACACCATACCCTCCAATTGCCTGTCCAGTTCCTCCTTAAATTTATTTAACCTATCAACTTCCACAACGACAGATGGAAGTTTGTTCCAGCAATTAACCACCCGCTGGCTAAAGGCAAATTTCCGCACATCTATTCTACATCTGTCCTTTCTTAATTTGAACTTATGTCCCCGTAGGTTCATATTCTGAACAAGTGGGAGGATCCCATCAGAATTCAGCGTGCTCAACCCATTCAAGGCCTTATAGACCTCAATCAGATCACCGCGCAGGTGCCTAGTCTCCAGCCACTGCAATTTGCAGAACTTAAGCCTCTCTTGGTAAGAGGATCCCTTCATTCCCCTCACCAATCGTGTTGCTCTTCTCTGTACACGCTCAAGCAAATCTACATCCTTCCTAAAATGAGGCCTCCAGACCTGTACGCAGTACTCAAGGCGTGGCCTGACCATTGCCTTATACAGAGGGACAATCACCTCCTTTTCCCTGCTAGCAAAATTCCTATATATCATTGACAAAACCCCATGACCTGCCCTGGCAGCCTGTCTGCATTGCTCAGAAAACTTCATATCTGACTGCACAATTACTCCCAGGTCTTTTTCATTTTCTACCACCTTAAGTGTAGTACCACACAGTTGGTACGTTTCTCTGGGGTTACTTCTACCCATATGCAGTACTTTGCATTTGTCAAGGTTAAACTTCAGTTGCCACTTCTTAGCCCATCTGCCCAAATTATCTAGATCCTGTTGCAGTAGCACACTGCCATTACTGTCATTAACAACCCTGCCAACCTTCGTGTCATCTGCAAACTTCGACATTAAGCCTGATATACCTTCATCAATATCATTGATAAATATACAAAACAACAGTGGACCCAACACTGAACCCTGTGGGACTCCACTAATAACATTAGTCCACGAAGAGCAGCACCCATTGATTACCACCCTCTGTCTTCTCCCACTTAACCATCCTTTTATCCATTGTAGCAACTTACCCTTAATACCATTCTGCTCCAATTTGTACAGTAGTCTTCCATGCGCAACAGTGTCAAAAGCTTTCCTGAAATCCAAGTATATGATATCAAAATTATTTTTTGCATCCAGTTCCTTTGTGACCACATCATAATAACCAATCAAATTTGTCAGACAAGACTTTCCCTTAACAAACCCATGCTGTGTCTGAATTATTGCTGCAGTCTTGTCTAGATGATCCTGCAATGCATCTTTAACCAGTGACTCCATTATTTTACCCGGAACAGAAGTTAAACTAACTGGTCTGTAATTATTCGTGTCACCCTTCGATCCCCCTTTGTGAATTGGGGATACATTTGCACATCTCCAGTCCGTGGGAACCTCCCCTGAATCCAAGGATGCTCTCATAATTATGGCTAAGGGTTTGCTTAGTTGCTTTGCCGCCTCCTTTAATATAACTGGATAGATCCCATCCGCCCCAGGTGCCTTTCTTATGTTTAACTTCAACAATTTCTCCTCCACTTTGCTCTCAGTTATTACAAAATCATTAAGCACACTGCTACAATTTGATAACCTTCTTCCATTTTCAAACTGTAATGATTCCTCACGTGTGAATGTAGATGCAAAATACTCATTCAGTTTGTTTGCTATTTGAGCAGGATCATCAACAGTCGAACCATCGATGTCAAGTGGACCAATCATATTCAGCCCCTTCCTTTTAGAGTTTATATAAGTAAAGAAATCCTTGCTGTTTTTCTTAGCATCTTTTGCCAAAGATTTCTCGTAATCCGCCTTTGCCTGCCGAACTCCTTTGTGACCTGATTACAGACTAGCTTATATCTGCTACAGGCTTCTGCGTCGCCTGATAATTTATATGCATCCCATGCATTTTTCTTCTCTGTCACGAGTCTCATTAGTTCATTTGATAACCATTTAGGCCTAAACCTTGAACAATATTTCTTCATCGGTATGAAAAGTCTAGTAGCTTCCACGATTAATTCCTTGAATGCTTCCCACTTTGAATTTACTGTTTGTAACATCGTCAGTCGATCCCACTGTACAGAATTTAAAAACTGTCTGAGACCACTGTACTCCCCTTTACGGAAGCAAAAACCCTTTCCTTTACCCCTGACGGTAGTTACCTCTTTGAGTAAATCCCACTTCAGCACACTGTGATCACTGCCACCTAGTGGTTCCTTTATCTGCAAATTCTTAATACATGAATGATCACTGCTGATAACCAGATCAAGAGTGTTACTTTCTCTGGTTGCCTCTCGAACATGCTGCTGCAGAAAACAATCATCCAATAAATCCACAAAAGTCTGACTAGTGTGTGAGTGACCAACCCACAAGTTCCAGTCAATATCTGGGAAGTTAAAATCCCCCATTATAAGACATTCCGATTTACTAGCCCACTCTGTTTCTCTGTACAATTGTTTATTGTACTCATTCAAGTCATTAGGCCTATAACACACTCCTACTCTAATTTTTGCTTTCGCAGTGCTTATGTCACACCAAACTGACTCAACAGTGCACTGTTCATCTATATCAACTGGATGCACTTCTTTTGATTTTATGTTTTTCTTTATTAACAGCATAACACCTCCTCCCTTCCTATCCTGTCTATCCTTTTTGTACCATTGTACTCCCCAAATTCCAGTTCGGCATTCCTTATATCTGTGTGACCCCACGTCTGATATCCCAACAATATCCGCCTTTGATGTCTTGACCAACACTTCAAATTCATCAAATTTATTTACTATACTTCTAGCATTGGTATACATGCAAGCATACATGCTCCTATGCCTATTCCTTGTTACCCTAACACATCCCATATACCCAACTATTCCAGGATGACTGCCATCCGTCCCTGAAACCCCCAACACCCCTCGCTCCAGGTCGCTTCTTATTCTAATAGAAGTTGTTCTTTAAACTTTGTGATTCTTTAAACAGTGATTCTTTAAACTTTGTATTGCAGAGTCTGGTAATTATTATCAGCTCTTGTAGAACTGAGTTCATTGTATAGAAAGAACTAGGATAGCAGGACCTGCCCTTCAAGACTGAAAATTCACAGAACCTCCTGGGAAGTGGGTTACTCTACATTTTCCTTTCTGTTCAGGGAGTCCTTGTGGCCACCTTTCTTTTTATGACATTCTTTCCATTTTCCTTTTCTCTTTGGGTTTTTCAATTTCTCTTCTTTCTTTTAGGGTTTCTTTTCTCCACTCTCCTTCAATTTTCTCACCTTGTTCACTCAAGCCACTGGCTTCTTTCTTGACCTCTTCATTAGAAAATCATATTAGGGTACTGTCTTCATTCTATGCCAGAGTGTTCGTTGTATAGAAAGAACTAGGATAGCGGGACCTGCCCTTCAGTGAGTCACATAAGTTGATTTGTCCCTGTAGTGTAATTAATTTATTTAGACTATCAACTTCAACAAAAGATGAAAGTCTGTTCCACCAATCAACCACCTGCTGGCTAAAGGCAAACTTCCGTACATCTATCGTACAACTGTCTTTCCTCAATTTGAATTCATGCCCTCTCAGGCAGTTATTCTGAGCAACAGGAAGAATCCCATTAGCACTGAGCATGCTCAAACCATTCAAAGCTTTATACACCTCAGTCACATTACCTCTCAGGTGCCTAGTCTCCAGACACTTTAACTTGAAAAACTTAAGCCTTTCTTTGTAAGAGCAACCCTTTGTTCCATTCACTAATCTTGTTGCCCTTCTCTGTACTCATTCGAACAGCTCTACATCCTTAGAATGAGGCCTCCAGTCCTGTATACAGTACAGTACAGTACTCAAGGTGTGGCCTGACCATTGTCTTATACAAGAGGATAATCACCTCTTTATACCTGCTAGAAAAATTCCTGTATATCATTGACAAGACACCGTGAGCTACTCTTGCAGACTGTCTGCACTGCTCAGAAAACTTGATATCTGCCTGCACAATTACCCCCTAGGTCTGTTTCACTCTCTACCACTGTGAGTTTAGTACCACACAGTTGATACGTTGCTCTGGGGTTACTGCTTCCCATATGCAGTACTTTACATTTGTCAATGTTAAACTTCAGTTGCTGCCTCTCAGCCCAACTACTCAACTTTTCTAGATCCTGTTGCAGCAGTGTACTGTCATTAGTGTCATTAACATCCCTGGTGACCTTTGTATCGTCTGCAATTTTGCATGTTAAGCCTGATATAACATCATTAATAAATACAGAAAAAACAATGGACCCAACACTGAACCCTGGAGGAGTCCACTAATAACATTAGTTCATGAAGAGCAATGTCCATTGATTACCACTCTGTCTTCTCACACTCAACCATCCCTTTATCCATAGTAGCAATTTGCCTCCAATGCCACACTGCCCCAATTTGTGCAGTAATCTTCCATATGCAGCAGTATCAAAAGCCTTTCTAAGATCCAAATACATTAGACTCTTGATTTTCTGGGATAGATGGTAAAAAAATATTCCCGGATAATCGATTTCCCGGTTAATCCAAAAATACAGTATGTCCCCGACACACGTAAGAGATACGTTCCAGGGCTTCTTATGTAAGTAGAGATTTGCATAACTCGGGAATGACTAATAAAATATTGCTGCTATATCCTTGATATTCCAACATTAGAAAAACCACATAATATCCTCAGAAGAGGGAAGTAAAATAATTATATATTTTTAATTAATTCAATTAAAAACTTTATTTGGGAACAGCGGTGAAGTAGCCGGAGTGGCACATAAGAAAAGAAAATATAAAAGGGAAAAAAAAACACGTTATTGAACTGTAAAAACTGATATGTATTTTGTAGCCTTGGTTATTATTATAGTTGAACTTCATTGGTGTCGACAGTTTCTTGTATTCTGTCTTTCTCCTTTATTGTGTTCACCATTGACAAATTCCGTGCGATACTCGTTGATGTTTGGCCATTTTCATACATCCTTATTAGTTTAATTTTCTGATACAACTCTATTGCTTTCCTTTACTTGGTAGATTTAGCATTAGCATTAGCATTAGTAGAGGCATACGATGCAAGAAAGCAAGCTTATTCAGCATCAGCCCAAAAAAAAAAAAAAAAAAAACCCTCTCCCATTTCACCCCTCCGTTCGTTTGAAATACCTGTCCAGTTGAGCTTTAAATTTGTTTAGGCTATCAACTTCAACAACAAGTGATGGAAGTCGGTTCCACCAACCAACCACCCGCTGGCCAAAGGCAAATTTCCGCACATCTATCCGACATCCGTCCTTCCTCAATTTGAATTTATGCCCTCTGAGGTGATTATTCTGAGAAAGATGAAGAATCCCATTGGCATTGAGCATGCTCAAACCATTCAAGGCCTTATACACCTCTATCAGATCACCTCGCCGGTGCCTAGTCTCCAGACTCTGTAATTTGCAAAACTTAAGCCTTTCTTCGTAAGAGCAACCCTTTGTTCCATTTACTAATCTTGTTGCCCTTCTCTGTACCCGTTCCAGCAGCTCTACATCCTTCTTGAAATGAGGCCTCCAGACCTGTATACAGTACTCAAGATGTGGCCTAACCATTGCCTTATACAAGGGAATAATCACCTCCTTATCCCTGCTAGAAAAATTCCTGTATATCATTGACAAGACACCATGAGCTACTCTTGCAGCTCGTCTGCACTGCTCAGAGAACTTCATATCTCCCTGCACAATTACCCCCAGGTCCTTTTCATTCTCCACCACTGTCAGTGTGGTACCGCAGAGTTGATACGTTGCTCTGGGGTTACTGTTTCCCATATGCAGTACTTTACATTTGTCAATGTTAAACTTCATTTGCCACCTCTCAGCCCATCTGTTCAACCTTTCCAGATCCTGTTGCAGCAGCATAGCGTCAGTAGTGTCCTTAACAACCCTGCCAACCTTTGTATCATCTGCAAACTTGGACATTAAACTTGATATCCCATCATCAATATCATTCATAAACACCGAAAACAACAGCGGACCCAACACTGAACCCTGAGGAACTCCACTAATAACATTAGTCCATGTTGAGCAGTGTCCATTGATTACCACTCTCTGTCTTCTGCCACTCAACCATCCCCTTATCCATAGCAGCAATTTGCCTCCAATGCCACACTGCTCCAATTTGTGCAGCAGTCTTCCATGTGCAACAGTATCAAAAGCCTTTCTAAGATCCAAATATATAATATCAAAGTTATTCCCTGCATCCAGTTCTTTTGTGACTACATCATAGTATCCAATCAAATTGGTCAGGCAAGACCTGCCCTTAACAAAACCATGCTGCGTCTGAGCTATAACTGAATTCTTGTCTAGATGATCCTGCAGTGCTTCTTTAACCAGTGCCTCCATTAATTTACCTGGAACAGAAGTTAAACTAACAGGTCTATAATTACTTGTGTCAGCCTTTGATCCTCCTTTGTGAATTGGGGTTACATTTGCACATCTCCAGTCTATGGGTACCTCCCCTGAGTCCAAAGAAGCTCTCATAATTATGGCTAGGGGTTTGCATACTTCCTTTGCTGCCTCCTTTAATATAACTGGATAGATCCCATCCACCCCAGGTGCCTTTTTTATGTTTATCCTCAACAATCTCTCCTCCACTTTCCTCTCAGTTATTACAAAATCATCCAGCTCACTGCCAATGTTTACTTTACCTACATCATTCTCCTTCCTGAATAACTCCTCATGCGTGAATGTAGATGCAAAATACTCGTTTAGATTGTTAGCCACCTGAGCAGGATCCTCAACTGTTGAACCATCAATATCCAGTGGACCAATCTGATTCATCCCTTTCCTTCTCGAGTTCAAGTATGTAAAGAACTCTTTTCTGTTTTTCTTTGCATCCTTTGCCAAGGATTTTTCGTAGTCTGCCTTTGCCTGCCTAATCTCCTTTGTGACTTGGTTACAGACCAACTTATATCTATCATAGGCTTCCATGTCACCCATTAATTTATATGTATCCCATGCATTTTTCTTCTCTGCCACATGTCTCATTAGTTCATCTGACAACCATTTAGGCCTAAACCTTGAACAATATTTCTTAGTTGGTATGTAAAGCCTGGTAGCCTCCAAGATTAGTTCCTTGAATGCTTCCCATTTTGAGTTTGCTGTTGGTAACATCATCAGTTGGTCCCACTGTATAGAATTTAAATACTGTCTCAGACCATCATAGTCGCCTTTACGAAAACAAAAACCCTTCCCTTTACCTCTGATGGTAGTTACCTCCTTGAGTAAATCCCACTTCAACACACTGTGATCACTGCCACCTAGTGGTTCATTTATCTGCAGGTTCTTAATGCATGAAGAGTCACTACTGATAATCAGATCAAGAGTATTGCTCCCTCTTGTTGCCTCACGAACATGCTGGTGTAGAAAACAATCATCCAATAAATTCACAAAAGCCTTGCTAGTGTGCGAGGGACCAACCCACAAATTCCAGTCAATATCTGGGAAATTAAAATCCCCCATTATAAGACTCTCTGATTTACTGGCCCACTCTATTTCCCTGTACAATATCTTATTATACTCATCAGAGTCATTAGGCCTATAGCACACTCCTACTCTCAATTTTGATTTCCCTATGCTTATGTCACACCAAACTGATTCGGCACTGCCCTGTCCATCGATGTCGACTGGCTTCACTTCCTTGGACTTTATGTGTTTCTTAATTAATAGCATAACCCCTCCTCCCCTCCTGTCCTGTCTATCCTTTCTATACACATTGTATTCCCCAAATTCCAGTTCCTCATTACTTATATCTGTGTGACACCACGTCTCTGATATCCCAACAATATCTGCCTTTGATGTTTTGAGCAATACCTCAAATTCATCAAATTTATTTACCAAACTCCTAGCATTGGTGTACACGCAGGTATACAGTTATACGCAGGTATACAGGTATACGCAGATTTGCTAGTACTGCTGTCACTTATTCTCTTAGTCAGCACCATGATAACGGTCAAAATGAAATTTTCTGAAAAGAACTTCATAGGGTTAAGTTGAAAACTCACTATTATCACTCCCCGCAAGTTCACATTTTACTGAAGCAAATAACTGGAGGTCACTGACATAAAACTATAAAACAATTTGCAGTTTCCGGGTTATTGGGCTTTTCTGTTAGTGCAATTAATTATAAATGGGTAGTAAACTCAACCTTAATGCATTTGCGATAATACCAATATCCGGAATTCTATGAGTTGTTACATTATGGTGAAATGTGTATGTCCCTTCACTTGATATCTTCAGTCATATAAAAAAATTATAAATAATGTAATGTAAGTACGAATCTATGTAAGTCGGAAACTTCCTTATTGAAAAATGCTGAACATTTTTCAATAAGGAAAAATTCAGCAAAATGTTCGTATTGGACACTACTTGCGTGTCCAATACGATGCTTCCCTTTATTTTTTCAATGTCGATTTTAAATCTGATAGCTTCCCTTTATTTTTTACGATGTCGAGTATGGTTTAGTCACCAACATTATAATGATTCTTTAGAGATTTAATGGTTGCACTGTTTTCAAACTTTTGAATAATTAAGTTTTTGTTTAATTGAAAGCACAACTCTTGCCATCATTTTCGCAATTTCTAAACAAAAAAAAAAATTCCGATATCCCTGACATGCGTAACGAAACAAAATTTGTCCTTTTGCGGTGTGATGGAACACAACAATCGACGTGATGCACTAAAACAAGCTAAATATTTGGTTTTTTTTTTTTTTGACTGGGTGGTGAAGACAACAGGGGTTGCAAGATAATAGGCACACTAATCTCCTAATGATGACTTATAATGCTGCTTCCTGTCGCTTATTTACGACTTGCAAAACATCTGTTTGTACCTATTCTGGTTATTACTTGAATTTTATGATTTCTGGTTGATTTTTTTAAGTGTCCCGGTTAATCCAATCCCAGTAAATCGAGAGTCTCCTGTATATGATATCAACATTTTTCTTTGTATCCAGTTCTGTTGTGACCACATCATCGTATCCAATCAAATAGGTCAAACAAGACTTCCCCTTAACAAACCTATGCTGTGTCCGAGCTATAACCGAAGTCTTGTCTAGATGATCCTGCAGTGCTTCTTTAACCAGTACCACCATTAATTTCCCTGGAACAGAAGTTAAACTAACAGGTCTCTAATTATCTGTGTCTTCCTTTTATCCTACTTTGTGGATTGGTGTTACATTTGCACATCTCCAGTCCATAAGTACCTCCCCTGAGTCCAAGGAAGCTCTCATAATTATGGCTAAGTGTTTGCTTGCTTCCTTTACTGCCTCCTTTAATGTAACTGGATAGATTCCATTCGCCCTAGGTTCTTATATTTATCTTCAACAATTTATCTTCAACAACAACAACTGGATAGATTCCATTCACCCTAGGTTCTTATATTTATCTTCAACAATTTCTCCTCCACTTTACTCTCAGTTATTACAAGATTATCTAGCTTACTGCCAGAGTTTAATACACCTCCGGCATTCCCCTCCCTGAATAACTCCTCATGTGTGAATGTAGATGCAAAATATTCATTTAGTCTGTTAGCTGAGCAGGATCAACACCAGTTGAACCATTGATATCAAGTGGACCAATCTGATTCAACAACTTCGGGACATATTTCCTCTAGGTGGGCTATAAAACTTATGTCTTCCAGCCCTGGAGGTAACGCCATCAATAGCACACGATACTACATCATTTTCTAGTGGTACTTGTTTTTTATCAAACCATGTTTTTACAGCAGCAAAAAATGGATGCTCCAGTACAGTCAATTTCTATAGATTTTACAAACATCTCTTCTTGCAGTTTACAATCATCAAAATAACGAATGTATGTCATTAAAAGGGCCTTATTGGCAGTAACCGTGGATTCATCAATCTGAATAGAAACTTTCTCGTTTTTAGTTTGTCAGTTAGCTGCTCTTCAATGTTAACGGACATCTCGTCGATTTGTCTTTGAATTGAATTGTTGCTCAATGGCAATGCTTTTAAATTGCTGGAAGGATTTTGTTGCATCACTACAGTGAAACTACAGTCTCTAATGTGGGTTTTATAACAGTCTCAGCAACTCTATGAGCACTACCAGTTTTTGCGATGATTTCTGAAATTTTATAAGATGTTATCATTCCATTGTCATTTGTTTGTGTGTTCTTCTCAAATAAGGAAGTGTTACGTTGCTCAAAATTGTGTTTTAAAATTTTAAAATATACGATAGGTTTACCAACTTTATCAGGATGTTTCCTTTAAGTGATCTAAAAATCTTGGTGTTTTCATAGCCTCATTTGAAAAAAAAAAAAAAACTATTACACATAAGACACATAGGCTGTGTTGAGTCGAATGGGCTTTCAATAAAACCATAAGCTAGATATTCATCCAGATACTGTCGATACGTTCTTTTCAGCACTTGAGATGATTGATGATGGATTGAATAACTACAAAGAATTAAATAATAAAATGTAAACTATTTTTGTTCAACTCGCAAAGCACATTTTGTGTCACTCACAAAAGCACTGTGGATCAAAAATAAAATACTTCCACAAGGAAACAATAAATCAGTACTAATTGTCAACAGTATCCATCCCATAGTGACCAATAAAACAAAAGAATAAATAAATAAACAATGCCCACCACACCGCCACCAAGGTCGCACTGTCGGAAAAGTACAAACGGCAAGGATTGTGGAGACATTACCTCTGAAAGCACTTAGGAATTTAATGCCTATGAAAAGCAAAGATGGTTGAATTAAATCACAACCACTGTTTTCCTTTTATCAAAATTTCACACTCACTCCTAATATAATGTACCTGTATTTTAAAAATCAGATCTCTCAGGGGAAAAGAAAACCCAATGTGAGAAATTAAATATTAAGGAATAAGATGTCGTCAGGTAGGGTTGAACTTTTGGAGGGATACAAGCCATTGTAATACCCATGATTTTTGCACCCCCCAAAACCCCAATTTTTGCCCCCTTTGGGGTGATATTGCCCCCATTGAGAATCGCTGGTGTAAGGTATTACACCTGGGGAACAGTAACCAAAATAACTTACACACTTGATGGAGTTGAATCAGAGCAAGTAGTGGAGGAAAGGGACTTGGGTGTTACGATATGGTCAGACATGAAGTTCTTTGAGCATTGTAGACACATCGCAAGGAAGGTTCGTGGTGTCCTATTGATGATTTATTGAACAGTTTCTAATAGAGATAAGGACGTCATCCCATTAAATAAGAACGTTAGACCAAACTTGGAATACTCTGTTCAAGTATGGAGACCACACCTAAAGAAAGAAATTGTACTTCTTGAAAGGTTCCAAATATGGGTAACTGGCCTGGTGAGATCGACAGAAGGGTGTCCATATGAGAAAAGACTTCAAATATGTGGATTGCATAGATTGGAAACTAGCCACCTTAGAGGAGACTTGATTGAGGTTTTTAACACTGACAACATAAGTAAAATGAATGAGGACGACATTTTCATGGTTATAAATGATTCTAGAAATAGGGGCCATATTTCGTTACGTGCAGAGATAGGCAGTTTTAGGTGTGTCGGAAAACTGCTAACTTGGTGGGGGGATACACATGCTAAAAGATTTACAGTGGCCGCAGGCAGAGGCGAAAGTGATTCTTGCACTTCTTCTATTGGAATGAGCAGCATCCTGGAAAGCAAGTTGCTGGGATTACAAGGGCTGCTGGTGTCATAGAGAAACAAGTAAATACATGGGCTATGTTAGGGTAACTAAGAGTACAAACAAGTGTATGCATAATTGCATGTACATAGGCGTATAGTAAATAAATTTGAAGTGCTGGTCACGACAGCAAAAGCAGATATTGTTGGAATATCAGAAATGTGGTGCCACATGGATATAAGCAGTGCATAATTGAAATTTGGTGAGTACAATGTGTACAGAAAGGATGGACGGGGGGGAGGAGGAGTTTAACTAACACTGCTGTTAGTTAAAAAACACAGAATCTAAGGAAGTGTATCCAATTGACATTGGTGGACAATGCAATGTTGAGTCAGTGTGGTGCAACATAAGCACTGGTAAAGGGAAAATGAGAGTAGGTGTGTGTTGTAGGCCTAATGAATCTGATGAGTATAATGAGCAATTGTGCAGAGAAATATTGGGCCAGTAAATCAAAATGTCTTTTATAATGGGGGATTTTAATTTCCCAGAGATTGACTGGAATTTGTGGGTTGGTCACTCACACTAGCAAGGCTTTTGTGGATTTATTGGATAATTGTTTTCTACAGCAGCATGTTCAGGAGGCAACAAGAGGGAGCAATACCTCTTGATCTGATTATCAGTAGGGATTCTTCATGTAGTGGCAGTGATCAGTGTATTGATGTGGGATTTACTTAAAGATGTAACTACCATCAAGAGTAAAGGAAGGGGTCTATAGGTGGACTCAGAGTTTTTAAATTCTATATAGTGGGATCAACTGAGGATGTTACCAATGGTGAATTCTAAATGGAAAGCCTTCAGGGACTTAATCTTGGATGGTGGTAGTAGTAGTAGTAGTAGCAGCAATAGTCAAACCATAACATATATGGTTTGACTATTGATGATTGTGCTCAGGTAGCTGATAAACTGAATGATTATTTTGCTTCTACATTAACACATGTGGAGTTATTCAAGGAGGGGTATTCCAGAAGTTTTTCAAACTCTAACAGGGAGCTATGTGATTTTGTAATAACTGAGAATAAAGTGGAGGAGAAATTGTTGAAATTAAACATAAAGAAGGCACCTTGGGTAGCATTAGCATTAGTAGAGGCATATGATGCAAGAAAGCAAGCTTATTCAGCATCAGCCAAAAAAAAAAAAAAAAAAAAAACCACTACTCCCATTTCACCCCTCGTTCGAAATACCTGTCCAGCTGAGCCTTAAATTTGTTTAGGCTATCAACTTCCACAACAAGCGATGGAAGTCTGTTCCACCAACCAACTACCCCATGGACTGGAAGTGTGCAAATGTATCCCCAATTCACAAAGGAGGTTCAAAAGCTGACACAAGGAATATAGACCTGTTAGTTTCACTTGTATTCCAGGGAAAAAAATGGTGTTGCTGGTTAAAAAAGCAGTGCAGGATCATCTAGACAAGACTGCAGTAATAGTTAAGGCATTAGTAGAGGCATATGATGCAAGCTTATGCAGCATCAGTTAAAAAAAAAAAAAAAAAAAAAACTTCCACTTCACCCCTCCGTTCGTTCGAAATACCTGTCCATCTGATCCTTAAATTTATTTAGGCTATCAACTTCCACGACAAGGGATGGAAGTCTGTTCCACCAACCAACTACCCGCTGGCTAAAGGCAAATTTCCGTACGTCTATCCTACATCTGTCTTTCCTCAATTTGAATTTATGCCCACTCAGGTGATTATTCTGAGCAATAGGCAGAATCCCATCAGCATTGAGCATGCTCAAACTATTCAAGGCTTTATACACCTCTATCAGATCACCTTGCCAGTGCCGACTGGGCTAGCCGGGTGGGTAAAGTGCCTGCCTGGCAACCCAAAGGTCGTGGGTTCTAATCCCGCCTCGGGCTTGGATCAAAGTACTGCAAAAACCTTGGGAGGAGCACCATGGCTACAGAAGCTGATGCGCCAACAACTACAAAAAAAAAAAAAAAAAAAACCTTGCTGATACCTAGTCTCCAGACTCTAATTTGCAAAACTTAAGCCGTTCTTCATAAGAGCAACCCTTTGTTCCATTCACTAATCTTGTTGCTCTTCTCTGTATTTGTTCCAGCAGCTCTACATCCTTCTTGAAATGAGGCCTCCAGAGCTGTATATAGTACTCAAGGTGTGGCCTGACCATTGCCTCATACAAGGGAATAATCACCTTATCCCTGCTAGAAAAATTCCTGTATATCATTGATAAGACACCATGAGCTACTCTTGCTGCCTGTCTGCACTGCTCGGAGAATTTCATATCTGCCTGCACAATTACCCCCAGGTCCTTTTCATTCTCTACCACTGTCAGTGTAGTACCACAGAGTTGATACGTTGCTCTGGGGTTGCTGTTTCCCATATGTAGTACTTTACATTTGTCAGTGATAAGCTTCATTTGCCATCTCTCACCCCATCTGCTCAACGTTTCCAGATCCTGTTGCAGCAGCATAGCGTCAGTAGTGTCCTTAACAACCCTGCCAACGTTTGTATCGTCTGCAAAATTGGGCATTAAGCTTGATATATACCATCATCAATATTATTTATAAATACATAAAACAATAATGGACCCAACACATCCCTGAGGGACTCCACTAATAACAGTAGTCCACGATGAGCAGTATCCATTGATTACCACTCTCTGTCTTTTCCCCCTCAACCACCCCTTTATCCATAGCATCAATTTGCTCCCAATGCCCCACTGCTCCAATTTGTGCAGCAGTCTTCCATGTGCAACAGTATCAAAAGCCTTTCTAAGATCCAAGTATATATAATATCACAGTTATTTCCTGCATCCAGTTCTTTTGTGACTGCATTAGATTGGTCAGGCAAGACTTCCTCTTAACAAAACCATGCTGTGTCCAAGCTAAAACTGAAGTCTTGTCTAGATGAACCTGCAGTTTTTCTGTAACCAGTGCCTCCATTAATTTTCCTGGAACAGAAGTTAAACTCACAGGTCTATAATTACTTGTGTCAGCCTTTGATCCTCCTTTGTGAATTGAGGTCACATTTTCACATTTCCAGTCAATGGGTACCTCCCCTGAGTCCAATGACGAGTGGTTGGTTGGTGGAACAGACTTCCATCCCTTGTCGTGGAAGTTGATAGCCTAAATAAGTTTAAGGCTCAGCTGGACAGGTATTTTGAATGAACAGAGGGGTGAAGTGGGAGTGGGTTTTTTTTTTTTTTTTTTTGGCTGATGCTGCATAAGCTTGCTTTCTTGCATCAAATGCCTCTACATTGCTAATGCTAAAGCTAATGCTTAAGATCTCATAATTATGGCTAAGGGTTTGCTTACTTCCTTTGCTGCCTACTTTAATATAACTGGATAGATTCCATACACCCCAGGTGCCTTTCTTGTGTTTGTCTTCAACAATTTCCCCTCCACTTTACTCTCAGTTATTACAAGATTATCTAGCTTATTGCCAGAGTTGAAAACACCTCTGGCATTCCCCTCACTGAATAACTCCTCATGTGTGAATGTAGATGCAAAATAGTCGTTTAGTTTGTTAGCTACCTGAGCAGGATCGTCAACAGTTGAACCATCGATATCAAGTGGACCAATCTGATTCATCCCCTTCCTTCTAGAGTTTACTTAAGGAAAGAACTCTTTGCTGTTTTTCTTTGCATCCCTTGCCAAAGATTTCTCGTAATCTGCCTTTGCCTGCCTAACCTCCTTTGTAACTTGGTTACAGACCAACTTATATCTGTCATAACTTTCTGTGTCACGTGTTAATTTATATGTATCCCATGCATTTTTCGTCTCTGCCATATGTCTCATTAGTTCATCTGACATCCATTTAGGCCTAAACCTTGAACAATATTTCTTAGTTGGTGTGTAAAGCCTAGTAGCTTCCAAGATAAGTTCTTTGAATGATTCCCATTTTAAATTTGCTGTTGGTAGCATCATCAGTTGGTCCCACTGTATAGAATTTAAATACTGTCTCAGACCAGTATTACTCCCTCTAGTTGCCTCCCGAACATGCTGATGTAGAAAACAGTCATCCGATAAATCCACAATAGCCTTGCTAGTTGTGTGAGTGACCAGCCCCCAAATTCCAGTCAATATCTGGGAAATTAAAATCCACCATTATAAGACTCTCTGATTTACTGGCCCACTCTGTTTCCCTGTACAGTTTCTTATTATACTCATCAGATTAATATAGCACACTCCCAATGCTTATGTCACACCAAACTGACTCGACACTGCACTGTCCAGTGATGTCGACTGGCTTCACTTCCTTGCTTTTTATGTGTTTCTTAACTAAAAGCATAACCCCTCCTCCCTTCCTATCCTGTCTGTCCTCAGATATAAGGAATGCAGAACTGGAATTTGTACTCCCCAAATTCCAGTTCTGATGAGTATAATGAACTCATCATTATACTCATCAGTATAATGATGAGTATAATGATCATCATTATGATCATTATACTCATCAGTATAATGAGTACAAATTCCATTTCTGCATTCCTTATATCTGTGTGACACCACGTCTCTGATATCCCAACAATATCTGCCTTTGATGCTTTGAGCAATGCCTCAAATTCATCAAATTTATTTACCAAATTCCTAGAATTGGTATACACCAAGTATTAACCGGTTTTGATCTGTGAATATTTTAACAATGGGCTTGCACTTTTGCCGACCTTTTGATGTGAAATATCCTTTTGGAAGGGGGGGGGGGATATCAACCGAGTAAATCTGATCGGTCACTTCCGTGACCGATCAGATTTACTCGGTTGATAACCCCTCCCCCTCCAAAAGGATGTTTCACATAAAACCATCTACCTCTCGTGCTCGGCAATCACTATACTTTTTTATTCTTTTTTTTACAACTAGGGAAATATAATGGATACATTTTTTTTCATCATAAAATTTTAATATTGCGAATAAAAAATAACAAAAATATTTCCCCTATTACAAATAACGAATTAACATAAAACGTTCTAGAATATAAAAACAAATATTACATAAAAAACAAACTGTTCTAGAAAAGGTACACAAAAATCACAGATTACATGAAAAAAATATTGCACAAATATTCAAGAAAATTTTCTTTTAAAAATTGCCATATGAAATTTACTTCTTTATTAATATATACATAACGATCCGGATCAAATTGAAGCAATGGTTTTCCATATAGATGTATGGTCATCGTAATCTTCAACGTGTTTAATTTTCAACATTATTCATTATTTATTCATTCATTCTCACAATATTATTTGTTACGCTGAAAGCTCGCTCAGTTTAAGCACTGCTAATCACAATGGTTTCAAAGATATTTCTGACTTTCTTAATTGTAAAGGGAATTTCACTCGATTTTATAGATAAACTGTTTTCGATAAAATCTCTAAAATCATTCATTTTTATTTCATATTTTATCAGAAAACAAATTTCTTATTCAGTTTTCATAGTCTTGCCACTGAGACGAAAGTTCTTCCACGATTTCTGGTAGAATATGTTTAAAATTTCTTTCAATGGTATGATTATTTTCTTTATTTAATTTAAAATCACCCTGTTGCATTAATAACTTATCCTGGATAAAACAATGCATTTAATAACTTTTCACGAGGTAATTTTACTGTTCTTACTTTCGATTCCTTCAAATTCTTTCCCCTTCAACATGCTCTCAATTTTAGCTTCATATTTTCCTTCAGAATTTTTCAAATTAGCAATAGCATTGATAGTTCGAATAATTAATTTATCTGCTTTTGCCATAGTGAATCTGTAAAGCTTCTGAAATGTAAGAGGCGCCTCCGTAGCCAGGTGGGAAGGAGCAGCAGTGCGTAGCACACGCTTCTTGATTAGACCGGGGTTCGAGCCCGTCACCACCAAATACGGAGGATGCGGAAAGGTCATTCAGGGAATGACCACCACATATCCCGGAGCAATATGGCCTTAGTTGCTAATGCTCCTAAAAACCAAATAACAACAACAATAACAACAACTGAAATGTAAGAGAGAGCTCCTGCAGGATATCGATCATTAGTGCTAAATGGTTAAGAAATTCCAGATTTAAAAGTCGCTTTAACAATCCCAAATAAAAATAAATTTTCTTTTTATACTCTAGGGCGACCACATGGTCAGAGGAGTTCACAAGGTAGAGATAATACAAGAAACAGCACCGTATTCAGCAGTCATGGTGCTTGAACCCAGGTCACTCAAGGCACGTATATTTATGCAGTCGCACGCCTGACCACTGGGCTACGGCGGCCTCTGATTCAAAATGTTTGCACAATGCAGGATAATTCCCTTAACTCGCAATTACCATTCGCAAGCTACAAGCTGCTCTTTGTAGCCCGAACACACGACCGATCTTTGTAGTTTCCACATTAAGTTCTTTAACAATCATCCTTAATTCACGCTAGTTTTCTGGAGATTGGTAATACATTTTTTTTTTTTTTTTTTTTAATTATTGCCTGTATGCCATTATATTTTAGAACATTTTCTACGCAGTGAAAGGCTCGACAAAGTTTCAAAATCTGTCAACATTTCATCTTCATAAAGTTTATATAATATCTTAGTTTCCTCAATCCCTCGCCCCCCCCCCATACGTTGCTACTGTCACTAGTTGTTTGAATACTGCAAAATATCGGAATCACTCACTTCTCTGAAAAAAATATACCCTTTTGTCGGAGTAAAGGTGAACCACAACACAGGTTGACCAGAGGCTATTATCCCTGTCGGGAATCTTCTTAATCCTCTGACTGGCTATGGAAAGCATATTGACTAGCACGACTTCTCGGGATGTGGCTGCATAATTTTTATGGACGCCACTAATGTTGTGGAATGGTAATCCCTTTCACCCTTAATTCGCTCTTTCTAATTACCTAAAGGCCAGAGGTGAGAACAATGCATACAAAGTTGTCTCTTCTAATCTGTTCGTTACATGCAAATAATTTTAGTTCTATGGAAACTACTGTATTTTAAATGTAATTACCAAGGGGAATTTAAAAAAATTCGGTATAAAGAAGTTGGCTAAACAGAGGTCCAACAGTAATTAAATCAAAAATGAAGCAATTTTAAAATACATAACAGATCGATTGCGCCATTAAAATGCTGGGAATGGGTCCCCGTTCGCCACGCCGTTTCGGCTCTGGATACTCAATAATTGTGCATTTAGGATAAAATAAATGATCGTCTGAACAATGGGCTTGCAAATTTTCAAAAAAAAATAACAATGGGCTCTCGTGAGCCCATGCAAGCCCACTATAGCTCACCACTGGTACCTAACACAACCCATGTGTTTACTTGTACCGCAAAGACTCCCAGCAGTCTCTGAAATATCCTGCATCTTGTTTTCCAGGCTTCTGCTCATTCCAATAGAAGCAGTGCAAGAATCACTTTCACCTCTGCCAGTGGCCACTGTTAATCTATTAGTCCTTGTATCCCCCCCCCCAGGCTAGCAGTTTTCCGACCCACCTAACACTGCCTCGATAGCATCAGCAAATATTCTTGCACCCTTTCTATTTAAGTGTATCCCCTCCCTGTAGAAGCAGTCCCTTCTGTTAACAAGTACAGACCAGGCTGAAAAAAATTCTACCTTTTAGCCTTGCAGAATCTTTCCAGGGCCGAATTGATCGACAAGGCTCTCATCATATACTCCCTCCTATCGTGTCTGGACAGAATTGCAGACACTTTCAAATTCAACCCTAATTCACGGCTTTTTTTCAACAGTGACCTGTACTTGTTAAGTAATTCTGCTGGTCTCCTACTCTTAATATCATTAGTGTACAACTATATCAACAAAGCATGGGTTTTTTAAAGTGAGGTCTTGTCTGGCCTGTTTGATTGGATACTACGATGTGGCCACAAAGGAACTGGATGCAGAAAATAATTGATATCATATACTTGGATTTCGGGAAAGCTTTTGATACTGTGGCACATGGAAGACTGCTGTACAAATTGGAGCAGTATGGCTACATTGAATAAAATGATGGTTGAATTGGAGAAGACAGAGAGTGGTTATCAGTGGACACTGCTCTTCATGGACTAATGTTATTAGTGGAGTCCCCCGGGGTTCGTTGTTGGGCATATTGTTGTTTTCGATATTGATGAAAGTAATCAGGGTTAATGTCTAAGTTTGCAGACTATATATGAAAGTTGGCAGGGTTGTTAATGGTATTAATGATAGTATTCTACTGCAACAGGATGTGGAAAAGTTGAACAGATTGGGCTGAGTGGTGGCAGATGGTTTAAAATTGACAAATGTAAAGTACTGCATATGGGTAGCAGTAACCCCAGAGTAACATATGAACTGGGTGGGAGTACACTCAGGGTAGTCGAGAATGTAAAGGACCTGGTGATAATTATGTAGTCAGATATGAAGTTTTCTGAACAGTGTAATAAGGCTGCAAACATAGCTCATGGTGTCTTGTCATTGATATACAGGGAATTTTGCTAGCAGGGATAAGGGTATGAATGTCCCCTTGTATAAGGCAATGGTCAGGTCACACCTCGAGTACTGTATACAGGTCTGGAGGCCTCATTTTAGGAAAGATATAGAGCTGCTGGAATGAGTACAGAGAAGAGCAACGAGATTGGTGAGATAAACAAATAGTTGGTATTAACCAAGACATGATTAAGTTCTGCAGATTGCAGCTCCTGGAGACTAGGCACCTGTGAGGTGATCTAATTGAGGTGTATAAGGCCTTGAGTGGATTGAGCAGGCTCAATGCTAATGAGATTCTTCCTCTTGATCAGATCACTCACCTGAGGGGGCATAGATTCAAATTGAGGAGACAGTTGTAGAATAGATGTGCAGAAATTTGCCTTTAGCCATCAGGTGGTTGATAGTTGGAACAAACTTCCATCTGCTGTAGTGGAGGTCAGTAATTTAAATAATTTCAAAGCAGACCTAGACAAACATTTGGAGTGAACGGATCAGTGAAATTGGAAGGGTGTTTTTTTTGGCTGATGCTATATAAGCTTGCTTTCTTGCATCATATGTCCTACTAATGCTAATGCTCTGGGTTCCTTTTTTCTCTCTCCTTTTTCCTTCCCATATATCTAGCAGAGAAGGGAAAAGTGAAGGAAGCAATAGAAAGATATACTTTGACCATATTTTTCTGTTGTAACGGAAAGTGTGCTTTTCTTGTCACAACTTTGATTCATCTTGTTAACCATTTGTCAACTATTTTGTTGTGTTTTTTTTTTTTTTTTTTTTAATTTAGTTTTTTAGCATCTGTTGTAATAATTGCTATTGTTCTGCTAGATTGACAAAGAATACTAGTTGTGTTTTTAAATGTTTTTTGCTTTGTGCTTTGTGCTTTTAAATGTTTTTAATGTGTTTCTTACAGCTTATGTATGTATATGTTTATTCTTTAATTCTTGTATATCAGTTGTAGTCAATAGAAAAAGAAATTTGTCAAAGCTTGCTATGGCATGAAATCTTTCATATACATTGGCAGACAAAAAAACTGCATCACTTGTGAATCTTGCAAATAATGTGTTTTGCGCTGCTTTGTGGGTTGCAGAAATGTTCGAAATGCATTTATTAGATAAGATATATATATCTGTGAATGACATCCAATAAAAAGACTCCACCTGATATACCTGTTGCCATAAATATCTTCCCAAATGGTAAAATGCATAATTAATAGAAATATGAGAAATTGTGCACATGGCAATCATGACAACCAAATGTACATTTTATTGCATCTATGTGTACAAACTGAAATGACAAGTTAATTTAATAGGATTATATACTGTAAATCAGCAAAATATTTTGTTGTTTCTCCTCGAGCAGCAATTACAGCCTTGCAACAATCTGGCATTGATAAATTAACTTCTGGATATACGATTGCACAATTTTGTGGTACCACACCCTTACAGTGCTCTCCTGCAGCTGAATCTTACTTGTTGGCTTCTTCTGAGCAATTTTAGATGACATTATGTACCAGCAATTTTCAATATGGTTCAAATCTTCACTGTTGACAGCTAGTCCAACACTAATGCCAGAATTTCTGCTGTATGACCGCACCTTAAGGGAGAAAAATGGTGGAAGACATTGGTGTATGTGTGTTTTAAGCCTTGTGAGACAAGAAGACAAACTCATCGTGAAATCTAAATAGCATAAAACTTACCAATTTTGCTGTGTGGCAAGGTGCTGAGTCCTGTTGAAAACAGGACTCCAAGATAGCAGTGTAGGTTTCTGCATTCACCGTTCTGTTAATAAACTTAATTTGCCCCACCCCTTTGCTTGTTATACATCCCCAGACCATCTTACCTGACAGGCGGGGGACTTTTATAATCGGTGTTTTGCAGCGAGGATGGTATGCCTCCGATTTTTGTCTTCTGACCTATCGCTTCCCATCCAAGCCATACAGGTTGAATTTCGATTTGTCAGAAAAGATGAGAAACTTGTTTTAGCCCGAGCAAGTTGCTTCTTCCTCATTTGTTGGGCCAACAAAGGCTTCTTCTTCGGCTGATAGGCATACAGACCACATTCCGAAAGCCGTTTTCGGATTTTAATTAGTGTCGTGCTCTTCTTTCAACACCCGAGGCCACTCATCTCAAAGTCCAGTTTTAGATCAGGAGCACTAGTACGGTGATTATGAAGGCATAGCCATTTCAAATATTGATCTTAGGAAGGTGTAGTCACTCTCTTATGGATTGATCCAGGTCTACTTTTCACATCACCGGTTTCACCTTTAATTTCAGGACCCATTATACTGTTGAATGGTGGCAGCCTATTTTATCAGCAATAGCACGTGTAGAAAGCCCTTTCTGAGACAGAGCAACAGCTACACTTTTTTTCTTGGTGTCAACTGAACATATGGTGCCATGCCTACACATCTGCAAAACAAGATACTAATGAGTGTGTATACCTCTTCAACGCCATATTTATAGGAATGGTTGATGCCAGTAAATTGCAATTACTGTCTGTTGCAATACCCTTGCTTTGTGACAAACAAAATGACTGTAATCAAACACTATCTTATACGGTTCGCTACAAATGTTACTTTTTTAATGATGCAGTTTTTTTTGTGCGCCACTGCAGTTTAATTAAATATTGCACTATTTTTTGATCAGTCTGAATTAGAGTAATTCTCTGAATTCAGTGATACAGATTTTGTTTTTTTTTTTAATGAAAAAAAATTTGTTTTCTTTAATTTTGAACTTTAATCACTGGAGTTGTATTTCAGTTTGATATATAATATACAAATAATTAAAAAATCTTATATTATTCAGCCTCAAACACCACAGTTGTCTCCCCAAGAGGAACAGGAAAAGCTGCTGGATGAAGCTCTTGGTGTTGTGAAAGCCCAAGCTTTTCAAATGAAAAGGTGTCTGGATAAAGGAAAACTTATGGAAGCCCTGAAACATGCTTCTAATATGTTGGGAGAATTACGTACATCTCTTTTAAGTCCAAAGAGTTATTATGAACTTTGTATCCTTCTTGTACTTTAACAGTTAAGAAGTAAAACACTTTTTTTTTAAAAACTAAAAGGAAATAATCAATGGATCAAACATTTGTTTATTTATGTGTTGTAATCAATTAAGTATTAAATAAAATGTGAAATATTTTACAAGTATTTCATGTTTTAATTAATACCTGAAATACATGACAAGGTCATTTTCTTAATTGTAAAAACTATAAGTAATATAGTTTTTATAATTAAACACTTACAATAAAACACTTTCTAGTCCATTTCACAGATATACGTGGTCTCAGTTATAATCTCAGTGATGCCCATTTCCACTTGCAGTCTGCCAAACCCCACGTACTTTTTCTGACAGAATCTCAGTTATCGGTTGATTCAAGCACTGCTCATCTCAGTTGCCCAAATTATTCGCTGTATGATTCCTTTCGCCTCAAAGGTGATACTTATGCATATGTCCTTTCCAATATTCCCTGTCAGAGACTTGGCAATTTGGAATCTACTCTTTTTGATCTTCTCTGTCTTAAAATCTTTCTACCTCATTATGTCAAATTCATCTGTTGTCTGTACCATACTCCCAACTCCACTAATCACTTGGAGTTCCTCTCTTTGCAACTTCACTTTCTCCAGTCCAACTTTCTTAAGAGTGAGGTAATTTTCCTTGATTATTTTAATGTTCACAACTGTAGCTGGCTTCCGTTTTTTAGTCACACAGACCCAGCTGGTCAAGAGGTTTTTGCAATTACTAATGACCTCGCACAGATTGTTCATTTACCTGCCAGAATAGCGGACAATCCTAACCATACAGCCAACACACTTGATCTTTTTCTCGCAAACAACCCATCTAAGTATGTGGTTGAAGTGAGTGGTCCTTTAGGCACCTCAGATCAAGTAGGTGATTGTCTCTTCTCCACTGGAGCCTTTATCTCATGGCTATTCCCAACCTCTTATTGTTTGGCATTATAAGAATGCAAAATGGGATGACCTGCGAGATATCTTTTCTTCTTTTCCTTGATCGGATTACTGTTTCAAAACTTCTGTGTCAATGTTTGCTCAGATTGTGTCGGTGAAATTATTCTTGTAAGAATGGAATCCTTTATTCCACACTCCACTTTAAAATCTCGTCCTTTATCTAAACCTTGTTTTTCCAATAAATGCACTAAGGCTGTTCAAGAGAAGAATGTTGCATATTGTAATTGGCTTGTTTCATTTCTTCAGTTTCATTTTCTGCCTGCACCAAAGCTTTCAACAATTGTAAAGCAGTTATTAATCAGTCCAAACTAGATTTTGAACAGGCTAAGAGTAGAAACCTTGCTTCTTGCCCTAATGGTAGCCGAGAATTCTGGTCTCTTGCCAAAGCTATTGGCCGCAACTTTTGCCCATCTCTGCTCCCACCTCTGTCCAAACCAGATGGTTCTGTTGTCACTTCAGCCAAGGATAAAGCTGACCTGCTAGCATCCCATTTTTCTTCCAACTCAGGTATTAACCAGTTCCTAAAAAGGGTGACAAATCCCTCCCATCCAATTATCGTCCCATTGCAATTACTTCTACTCTTTCTAAATTAGTGGAGAAATCAATTAACTGCCAACTTTTAAACTACCTAGAAACCTGCCGTTATCAACTCCGCTTTAAAATCTCATCATTTATGGACAAATTCAATTGAGAAGTTCAGTGAAACACAAGCAGTTGCTCCTGACATCTCAAAGGCTTTCAATTGTGTTTGGCATAAAAGTTTTCTAAACAAGCTTCCATCTTATGGTTTACCAACTGTTTTTTGTAATTGGTTATCCAGTTTTCTCTCTGATCGCTCTGAGTCTCTTTCTAAAGGCTTTGCATAACTCAGTATACTCATTTTATCCTTGTCAGTGTTTACCTTGCTCTTCATTTGTCATCTTTGGTTCATCATGACAAGTGTTTCTTGACTGATTTTTTTTCTTCTTTGGATTTCTTTTTACCTATAGGTTTCTTGGGCTTTATCACTTTCAGAAAGTTGTATTATTCCTCATCAATATCTTGGTCCTGAACAGTTCTGCAGAAGCTCAAACTTGCTTTTAAGTTCCTTACATACTGCTTTTTTGGTTTTTTGGTTAAATGTATTATGTAATCTTAATTACTTGTACACCATGAGGCACCTCTCATATTGTGAACTTATAGTTTGCAACTAGGTTGTCATCATTGCAACACCTGGGTACCTGCCCACCCACCGATGAGGAGCCAACAAGCTCTGAAACAGTGCCATCTGGGTTACGGTATCTGCCAAGAATAAGTACAGGAGTCTTCTCCATGGGTGAAGCATTACTTATTTGAGATAGTGCGATATCATGGTAACTCATTGTCAAGGTATTCACAATATGAGATATACAGTGGATTCCGGTTATTTGGGCCACCGGTTAATCGGGGCAGCCGTTTATTTGGGGCAAATCTTAAAAAACAGAACCCAGTCGAGAAAATAGCCAGGATTTACTTCGCTTAATTGGGACAAAATGCCATTTGATCAGGGCAGAAGACCGCAGCACTGAAGATTACCCTACGATTGTCCCCAACTGTACCACGTAGTTCGGTCGAATTTCTGGAGGTCATAACCATAAAACAATAAAACAATTAGTAGTCACCTGTTTATTGGGCTATTGTGTTAGTGAAATCTATCATAAACTGATAGTAAACTCGATCTTATTGAATTTGCGATAATACTGACAGCTGGAATTCTGTGGGTTATTATGGTGAAATGTGTTTACACTTCTATGGAATCTTCAATCATATAAAAATAAATAATTTTCAGGCCCTTCTCTTCATTCCTATTTTTAAAGCTTCGTAATTTGTTACTCCGTTCTCACTTGTGCATATCGTGTTACTTGCAATTTTTGTGTGCAGTGTTCTTTGTTATTGATTGCTTCTCTTTTTACTGTTTTAAATATTAACCCCCACCCACAAATGACATTGAACAGAAATGTCAACTAGTTTAGTTAGTATGTACATATTACAGTACGTATTAATTATTCCGATTATCACGTGTATTCTTCCGAATTTCACGTATCATTTAATTTTTTAATTGGTAAGGTAATAAAGGGTAAATTTGTACTTAATATATTTTTACTTTTATAGCCTATGGATAATATTCCTCCTATTTTCGTTAATTAGAATCGCTGTTTAATAGAATTAAAATTCAATTCACAAACGTGATCACAATGACTGGCGCTTATTACACATCGTATAGTGAACGGTACTTTACAATGGTGACTCCATTGTAACGTGATTTGATTGAACAGTGAACCAATTGTAAAGGGGGGGGAGTACATTGTCTTTTTAACTATTTACGTGAAACTTCGGATAATTAGGGCAGTCGCTTAATCGGGCCAAAATGCACTAGTCCTGATGTGTCCCAAATAACCGGAATCGACTGTACTTAAATAAATCCATTTCTTAACTACTTAGTAGTTTGCTTCATGTAGACATGATGCTCTAGCTTTAACTTATACATCAGGTAACTTCTGCATAACCTGAGGCTATTGCCATAAATGTATTATGTAATCTTTATTACTTGTACACCATTAGGCATCTCTCATATTGTGAAGTTATAGTTCGCAACTGGATTGTCATCATTGCAGCACCTGGGTACCTGCCCACCCACCGATGAGGAGCCAACAAGCTCTGAAACGGTGCCATCTGGGTGATGGTATGTGCCGAGAATAAGTAACAGTAGTCTTCTCCATTGGTGAAGCATTATTTATTCGAGTTAGTGCAATATCATGGTAATTCATTGTGAAGGTATTCACAATATGAGATATACTTAAATGATAACATTTCTAATATACTTAGTAGTTGGCTACATATAGACACAATGCTCTAGCACTAACTTATACGTTATTTCATGGGTACTTGTATCTTTGAGATTCTGTTAACAACTCAGAGAGAGAGAGAGAGAGAGAGAGAGAGAGAGAGAGAGAGAGAGAGAGAGAGAGAGAGAGAGAAAACAAACTTATTTTGTAGATTAGAAAACTGATCCTGAAGTGGGTTCAGAAATGTCATTAGCAAATAGTAAGTTTATCTGGCATATTGAATATGGTGTGGATGTGGGAAACTGCTCAGTAATTAATTATTTCATATTCTTCTTCTTCTTTGTCCTTGCCTTCTTCCCACGTTCATATGGAGTCGGCATTCCCTTCCTTAATTCTCTTCCTCCATTTCTTTCTAACCAGGGCTTCCTCTCTCTCCTACATCTTCTCTCTTTCAAATCCTCTGCCACCTTGTCCTTCCATCTCAGCTTAGGTCTCCCCCTCTTCCCTATCACCTCCAGCTTTTCACACCTCTTCCCTACATACTCCTCACTTCTTCGTTCCACATAACCAAACCACCTCAACCTAGATTCCTGTATTTTTTTTTACTCCAAGGCCCCACCTTAACCGTACCTCTAATGTAGTCATTTCTTAACCAGTCATTTCATCACACCACACATCCATCTTAGCATCCTTATCTCCGCCACTTCCACCTTCTTCTCCTGGGCCCTTGTAATCACCCATGTCTCAGCACTGTACATCAGTGCGGGTCTAACCACAGTTTTATACACTCTTCCCTTCATTCTACAATTAACTTTCTTATCACACAGCACCCCACTCATCTTTCTCCGGGCGTCTCCGTAGCCAGGTGGGAAGGAGCAGCAGTGCGTAGAACACGCTTCTTGATTAGACCAGGGTTCGAGCCCGTCACCAGCAAATACTGAGGTTGCAGAAAGGTCAGGAAATGACCACCACATATTCCCGGAGCAATATGGCCCTAGTTGCCAATGCTCCTAATAAAAAAAAAACCAAACCAAACCAAAAATATCATCTTTCTCCAGTTTAGCCATCCACATTGCACTCTGTGCTGTATTTCTGCACTTAATCCTCCATCCCTCTCAACATTCGATCCCAGATACATAAATTTCGAAACAGATGGTAGCTTTTCCTCCTGCAGTTTTATAGAACTCTCAACTTCTCCATTCAATACCATATATTCTGTCTTTGTTCTATTTATCCTCATGCCTCTATCTTCCAACGCTTTCCTCCATTCCTCCAATTTCTTCTCTGCCTTTCCTTGGGATGATTCGCACAGTACAATATCATCCACGAACAGCATACTCCATGGTGCTCTACTCTTCACTTCTGTCACCAACACATTCATTACCAGATCAAACAGATATGGGCTGAGAGCTGATCCCTGGTGCAGTCCAACTTCTACAGAGAAACCCTCAGTCATACCTACATTGCTCTTAACCTGAGTCACTGCTCCCTTGTACATATCCTTCACAAGCCTTACATACTTTTCCTATGTACCCTTCTCCTTCATACATCTCCATACCTCTTGTCAGGGCACTTTTTCATATGCTTTTTCCAGGTCTATAAACACCATGTGCAACTCTACTTGCATCTCCCTGTATCTTTCCATCACCTGCCTTAAAGCAAAGACCGCATCTGTTGCTGCTTCTCTTCCCGGCATGAAACCAAACTGTTCCTCTCCTATTTCCATCTCCTGTCTTAACCTTCCTTCCACAATTCTTTCCCAGATCTTCACTGAATGAGACATTAACTTTATTTCCCTATAGTTCCCACAATCCTGCACATCACCCTTTCCTTTATAGATTGGCACAAGTATACTTTCCCTCCATTCATCTGGTATCCTCTCCTGCTGCCACAGTTTTTCCATAAAGTCCCATAGGATATCGATCCCTTCTTCTTCCAGACTACTCCATACCTCTACTGGTATCTGATCAGTACCTACTGCTTTCCCTCTCTTCATTTTTCTGAGTGCGCTTTCCACTTCTTTCCTGCTTATGCTTTCCACTACTCTCACATTTATCTCTCCATCCTCGCATAGTGCTCTTGGGTTTTTCTCATTTAATAGCTTCTTAAAATAGTCTTTCCACCTTTCCATAATCTTCTCCGGGTCCTGTATAACCACTCCCCTCTCATCTTTTATCTGTTTTATTGATGAGAAGTCCTTCGATGCCTTATCTCTCGCTTTGGCTATTCTCATCAGTTGCCTATCTCCCTCTTTCCTTTCCAGTTCCCATAGGCCTCGTCCACTGCCCTTTTTTGCTATTGCCACAGCCCTTTTTGCCTCCTTATTTGCTATGGTATATGCTTCTTTATCTTCCTGGCTACCTGTTACATCCCATCTTTTGGGACCGTAAGTGGCTCGAGAGCCTACGAATTAGTTCTATTGAGAATAATATAAATAGAGACAGGGTACACGCATTCATCCCCTCTTTGAGGCGGTAATCCTTGGAGGGGATGAACGTTTTCGCCTGGAACGCTCCCGAGCCGCTTCCAACATGTACGGGAACAGTACATGTTTACGTGAGACGCACTGTGAACCTGCTGGTATTTAATGAGGCACTGCAGAATAGAAGTGCGCTGTTGAGGAAGAAGGCAGAAGCCTTTGAAAGCTTCAGTTATTTTAGCGCTTTTAATCTAGTATATTTTATTGCATTTTAATTCAGTATTTTATTATCATTTTATTTAGATAGTATGAATCAGAGCTGTAATACTCAATATGTTCTACGTTGATAATAATATTAGTAAATTAATAAGAGGAGTTTACCTCAATATAGTACGTGGAACACTTCCGTATGATACCCTCCAGAAATTAAAACGGAAAAAACGAAAAAATCGACAACTTACCGGTACATTAAAGTAAAATATAAATAATTAAAGTAAAATATAAATAATTAAATAATCAATTTAACACAATTCAAAATCAATTCAAAACAATTAAAATTCAAATTAACGCAATTAAAAGAATCTAACGAAAATATTCAAAACGATTTTCCTTCCTGAAGCTGACAATGCTTTTCGACCGACTGTCGTGATCACAGGAATGAAAATTACCGAATCAGGTTAAACCTGCAACTTAAATAGTGATTATGTGTCTTCGCGCATGCGCGTAAAGGTCCACGCATCGGAGATCAAATATGGCCGCCGAACATTAACAGAATTCTCGTGTAATTTAATTTCAACGGTTTCTGCAATTAATAGTCGTGTATAATTACGTTGAACGTTAAGTATTTTGGCCTCGTTAAATAAAAAAGTATGTTTTTCGTTAATGGCATGAAAGGCTAATTCTGACGCTGCTGAACGAGAAGCACGAACAGAGGCTTCGTGTTGATTTACACGGATATTAAGAGAAAACCGCGTGGAACCCTGATAAGACGAGTCGCAATCACCGCAAGAAATGTTGTATACTAGATCATTAATTTGTGTTGCGAACGCCGAAAGAACCGAGCGATTGTTCAGTATAGTGTGTAACTTCCGTATAGGCCTAGCTATAATTTTAAATTCGGTATCTTTAAAGAATCTGTTAAGCTGTTTGTGCCACTGTTCAACATATGGGACAGAAATAAAGTATTTTTTGATATTACTATTGTTGATTGGTGCAGTATTTTGTATCCTATCCTTAGCTTGTACCCTAATTCGATTTATTGTGTTAATGGGATAACCCCTGTTCAAGAATCTGCTAGTTAATATTTGTATTTCTGAGTCTAAAGCAGAATCCGTCGTTGAATATTTATAGGCATTTAGAAATTGATTAAAGATAATCGATCTTTTGTAGGTGAACGGGTGGTAGCTATTATAATGTAGAAGCATACCGGTGTTTGTGGGTTTTCGATAGATGCTAAATTGTATTTTGTTCGAGTCCCGGGTAAGCGTGAAATTTAGAAAGTTTAATGACTTAGTATCCGTATCTTCCCTTTCCAGTGTAAATTTGAGTCTAGAATGAATATTGTTAAACGAATGTAAAATATCTTGGATAGTACTACTATCGGTAATAACTAGAACATCGTCTAAATACCTCCCATAGTATGTGATACGGGGACGAAAAGGTGTCAAATGTATCTGCTCAATCGTTGAGAGATAGATCTCTGACATTAAGCCACTCAGGCTCAAACCCATTGGTAATCCAAAAATTTGTTTGTACACCTTGTCTCGAAAGGTGATGTAGTTAGCCTCAACTAATAGTTTAATTAAGTGAAAAATCTCCTTTATAGGCAGCTTCGTATAATTAATCGGTGTCGAGTTTTTATTTAACATATCCCAAATAATATCTAATGTGTATTCAACGTTTACATTCGTATATAATGATGTAACATCTAATGAGAATAAATTGTCATTGTCGCCGAGTCTACAGTCTTTAAGATTATTAAATAATGTATCGTAATTCTTAATCCCAAATTGTATAACCTGTCTAAAAGGTTTTATAATGTTATATACATGTGTGGCTAAGGCTGAAAATGCCGAGTTCCTGTAGGAAACAATAGGTCGAATCGGAAATCCAGGTTTGTGTAATTTTACCTGACCAAAAAGTGCAGGAATATTGTATGTTCTGGACTTCAATTCCTTCAACTGAACCATAGTAATGTAGTCGTTTTTACGATATGTGGTTAACGTTTTATTGTATTGATTTACCAAATTGGTAAACAGTGTCGGGTCCACTTCACAATAAGTGGAGCTATCAGATACAACTGAATCTAACTTATTAATATAATCATGTTTATCTAGTATTACCACTGTATCTCCTTTATCTGCCCTCTGTATAATAATGTCCTTATTTTCTCGAAGTTCTCGTAAAGCTGAACTGTCATGTGTATTCAATTTAGGAAGTCGTGTTTCTTTTATGTTATTCACTACTTGGTTAACTTGTTGAATAAATACATCTTTTTGTGGAACACTACGAAGTCCAAATTCAAAATCAATTACGCATTGTTTTTTTGGCAGCTTTCGAGGTGGTAAATTATAATTTAATCCTTTGGATAAAAGTGAAATCTGGTCCTGCGATAGTGTACACGAGGAAAGATTTGTAACCTGTTGATATGTCGGTTCGTTGGATACTGGGTGAGGGGGTGTTCGTGAACTAGCCGACATATTCTGTGGTAGTGCGTTATGTGTCTGTGGGGGGGATGTCACCCAACTCGTGTGAACTTGGTCGCAAGCTCGCGACAATGTGTTAGAATTCGCATGAACGTGTCTTGAACTATTCGATAATGTTTGCAACTTATTAACGTGTCTGTTTTTTATTTCTGAGGCTTGTGCTTCCCGTCGCAAATCTATGGAGGTCTTCAATACAGACCAATCGTTCGGATGTAGATAATTTTTTAATTTATCGCGAAGCTTCCTAACCTGGGAAAGGTATTTTTGTTTATCCGAATATCGAGATTTTAAGGCAAGCTTAACAATATTACGTGATGTCGCCAGTGATAGTTGTTTTATGCCTGAAATTTTTTGATTTAAATTTACCCTGGCAAACTTCGGAACGATGTTGTTTTGAAGGCAATATTTTAGGAAAGAAATATGGTAACTTTGGGCCGAGTACCTTAGTGTAGATTTAATGTAATTTTGTACCAAGCCATTCAAAAAATCTCCCATAATTGTGTGTATCGATTGTATACTACTGGAGAGACAGGAAGTGAATGAAATAGTCAATAAGAGTTTGAAAATTAATTAGATAGTATGAATCAGAGCTGTAATACTCAATATGTTCTACGTTGATAATAATATTAGTAAATTAATAAGAGGAGTTTACCTCAATATAGTACGTGGAACACTTCCGTATGATACCCTCCAGAAATTAAAACGGAAAAAACGAAAAAATCGACAACTTACCGGTACATTAAAGTAAAATATAAATAATTAAAGTAAAATATAAATAATTAAATAATCAATTTAACACAATTCAAAATCAATTCAAAACAATTAAAATTCAAATTAACGCAATTAAAAGAATCTAACGAAAATATTCAAAACGATTTTCCTTCCTGAAGCTGACAATGCTTTTCGACCGACTGTCGTGATCACAGGAATGAAAATTACCGAATCAGGCTAAACCTGCAACTTAAATAGTGATTATGTGTCTTCGCGCATGCGCGTAATTTTATTTTCGTTAGATTCTTTTAATTGCGTTAATTTGAATTTTAATTGTTTTGAATTGATTTTGAATTGTGTTAAATTGATTATTTAATTATTTATATTTTACTTTAATTATTTATATTTTACTTTAATGTACCGGTAAGTTGTCGATTTTTTCGTTTTTTCCGTTTTAATTTCTGGAGGGTATCATACGGAAGTGTTCCACGTACTATATTGAGGTAAACTCCTCTTATTAATTTACTAATATCATTTTATTTGTACATTCACTGTAAACTACATTTGTTTTATCCTATCTTAATTCAGTATTTTATCATCAGTAACATTTTATTTGTATAATCACACTTATTTTGTTTTGTTTGATCTACTGTAAATTTATTATAAATTTAAATGTAAAGCTTTTTAAGATTTTGGTTTTTGTTTTTACTTCAGTGGTTGGTGAGAAATGCTAAAAATCATAGTATGAATATACCCAACCCCAGAGGCCTATTTGAAGAACCATCTTTTCTTCATTTCCTTCTTTTGTTTTATCACCGATTGCACTTCCTCATTCCACCACTAAGCCTCCTTGCCCTCCGATGTCCCCTTTCCTGATGTTTTCCCCAACAACTCTTCACCAACTTTCCTTAAGAAACAACTTTATTTTCCATCACTCTTGCACGTCTTCCGGTAACTTTATTCCTTTTAGCACCTTTTCCCTGAACTCCTTCCTCAAAGCCTCCTCTTTCAATCTCCACCACTTTATCCTTTTCTCCCTCTGTCCTGAATATTTCCTACTTTTGTGCACTGCAACCTCCCAATTGGCCACAAGCAATCTATGTTGTGCAGACACACTTTTTCCGTTTATCATCTCGCTGTTCCTCATTTCCTTTAGATGCCCCCTACAGCACATGATATAGTCAATCTGGCTTGTCCTTTCCCCACTCCTGTATGTATCTTTCTTTTCGAAGTAGGTGTTAACTATCGCCAAGTTGAATGCCACTGTGTGTTCTACCATCCTCTCCCCTTCTCTGTTTCTTTCCCCAATACTCCACCATTCATACTCTTCCTTCCTCTCTTGCCTCTTCCTAAATTACCATTTAGATCGCCCCCAACGATCATCCTCTCATTCTCAGGTATTGCCATGACCACTTGATCCATTTCTATCCAAAAACTGTCCTTTTCTTCTTCCCCGCATCCTACTTGTGGGGCATACGCACATACTTTCGTGGTCAAGTGTCCACCCACTTCCAGCTTGATGCTCATAATCCTATTGCTCCACCTGTTAACCTCACACACACTCCATCTTTTAACTCCTTATCAACTACGATACCTACTCCATTTCTTCCTCCCTCATCTGCTCCTCTAAAGAACAACTTATACCCTTCATCGAGCTCTTTTGCTTTATTTCCCCTCCACCTAGTCTCTTGTAGGCATAGGATCTTCACTCTTCTTCTTTGCATCAAATCCACAATCTCTCTGCTCTTTCCATTCATCGTCCCAATATTCAATGTTCCTATTCTAACACTTATCAACTCCTTCTTCATTTCTAGCTGAATTAACTTCTTTAACTGGACCTGTCCTTTGTTTGGTAGTCCTGACACATCTACTTTCCATCAATCACCTTTTGTTTTGGCATACTTTTTATGACCGAATGCCCTTCCTGACGTCAACCCTCACCATTTATCCGGGCAAGGGATTTAAGCTGCCGATCTGCCAAGCCTAACACAGCTATATAGAAGTGGTATAAAAGTGCTATATAGAAGTGAAATAATTAATTATTTCATATTGAGTAGAGCATTTCCCATATAAATTTGGAATTAACCTATGTGATGTGCTTCACTCAATACATTCTCCTTTTTTTGAGTCCGACAATTTCTTCTACAAAAACAGTGAGTTGGAGTGCGAGAGTGCGAAATTCAGATTGTGGGATATACCTGAGTTTCTACTGTATGTTTAGAAAATTAACTTGCATTATATATTTAAGGTTTGCTTTTCATTACTTCCTAAATTTCTATATCAGATATGGCTGTGTGTGATGAACTGAGGCATCTGGAACTTTATCTCTTAGATGAATTTCAAAAGGGGCGTCGTGTAGCAGATCTATATGAATTGGTACAGTATGCTGGAAACATTATTCCCAGACTGTAAGTTTTTTTATTTTAGCATGCATATCAGTTATGAGTTGTTTTTTGTACTTGAACTAAACAATATAATTCTTGTTTTATTGGTTTTGAAAAAAGGTTAACAACAGTGCTGCATTCTTGGCTGGGTTATTTTCATTACACTTGAAAATAATTTGAAATAAAGTAACCAGTTATTTGTATGTTTTCAGGCTCCCTTCTTTGTTGGCAGAAATAATTATTTAAATGTGATAAGACAAAGATAACAAAACTGCAGCCTTGTTTTTGAACAGAACAGTCTGCCGAACACTGTCTTTTGTTAATATTAGTAAAGGAAACCAGGCTTTTGCCACACAGCCAAAAGAAAAAAAATAATAATAAAACTGTTTATGCAACTTGTATCCATTCATCATATGCTCCCTATCACCACTGGGGTATCAATCCAGCTGCCCCTTAATGTCATCAGTATCAACTCTCAGCTGCCCACATCAACGCCAGAGCTTGCACTTGGTCATCACACAACACAGCGGCAACCCCCAAGGCAGAATGCACTGGTCCCACAGGAACTAGTAGTTGTTGGTGACTCTATTGTCAGGGAAACGGGGAACATGCTTTGTAAAAAGGATAGGTGGAACAGGACCGGGGTATGTCTGCCAGAGACAAAGGCTGAGAACATTGTAGAGCGGATATCATCTTTTAAGGGCACAAAAGGTGATATAGTTGTACACGTTGGCACTAATGATATTAAGAGTAGGAGACTGGCAGAATTACTTAACAAGTACAGGTCACTGTTGAAAAAAAGCCGCGAATTAGGATTCAATTTGAAAGTGTCTGCAATTCTGCCCAGACATGATAGGAAGGAATATATGATGAGAGCCTTGTCGATCAATTTGACCCTGGAGAGATTATGCAAGGCTCAAGGGGTAAAATTTTTTTCAGCCTGGTCTGTACTTGTTAACAGAAGAGACTGCTTCTACAGGGATGGGATACACTTAAATAGAAAGGGTGCAAGAATATTTGCTGATGCTATGGAGGCAGTGTTAGGTGGGTCGGAAAACTGCTAGTTTGGGGAGGGATACAAGGATTATAGATTAACAGTAGCCACTGGCAGAGGTGAAAGTGATTCTTGCACTGCTTCTATTGGAACGAGCAGCAGCCTGGAAAACGAGATGCAGGATATTTCAGAGACTGCTGGGAGTCATTGCGGTATAACACATGGGTTGTGTAAGGGTAGTTAAGAATAGTAACAGGTGCATGTATACTTGCGTGTACACCAATGCTAGGAGTTTGGTAAATAAATTTGATGAATTTGAGGTATTGCTCAAAACATCAAAGGTAGATAATTTTGGGATATCAGAGATGTGGTGTCACACAGATATAAGGAATGCAGAACTGGAATTTGGGGAGTACAATGTTTACAGAAAGGATAGACAGGATAGGAAGGGAGGGGGGGTTATGCTATTAGTTAAGAAACACATAAAATCCAAGGAAGTGAAACCAGTTGACATCGTTGAACAGTGCAGTCTTGAGTCAGTTTGGGTTGACATAAGCATTGGGAGATCAAAATTGAGAGTAGGAGTGTGCTACAGGCCTTAATGACTCTGATGAGTATAATAAGAAACTACAGGGAAATACAGTGGGCCAGGAAATCGGAGAGTCTTATAATGGGGGATTTTAACTTCCAGATATTGACTGGAATTTGTGGGTTGGTCACTCACACACTAGCAAGGCTTTTGTGGATTTATTGGATGATTGTTTTCTACATCAGCATGTTTGGGAGGCAACTATTATTTTTAGGGAGTAATACTCTTGATCTGTTTATCAGTAGTGATTCTTCATGCATTAATAATCTGCAGATAAAGGAACCACTAGGTGACAGTGATCACAGTGTGCTGAAGTGGGATATACTTAAAGAGGTAACTAGCATCAAGGGTAAAGGGAAGGGTTATTGCTTTCATAAAGGCGACTACGATGGTCTGAGACAGTATTTAAATTCTATACAGTGGGACCAACTGATGATGTTACCAACAGCAAATTCAAAATGGGAAGCATTCAAAGAACTTATCTTGGAAGCTACTAGGCTTTACATACCAACTAAGAAATATTGTTCAAGGTTTAGGCCTAAATGGATGTGAGATGAACTAATGAGACATATGGCAGAGAAGAAAAATGCATGGGATACATATAAATTAATGATAGATATAAGCTGGTCTGTAACCAAGTTACAAAGGAGGTTAGGCAGGCGAAGCCAGATTACGAGAAATCTTTGGCAAAGGATGCAAAGAAAAACAGCAAAGAGTTCTTTACTTATGTAAACTCTAGAAGGAAGGAGATGAATCAGATTGGTCCACTTGATATCGAGATTTCAACTGTTGATGATCCTGCACAGGTAGCTAACAAACTAAATGAATATTTTGCATCGACATTCACACATGAGGAGTTATTCAGCGAGGGGAATGCCAGAGATGTATTCAACTCTGTCAGTAAGCTAGATAATTTTGTAATAACTGAGAGTAAAGTGGAAGAGAAATTGTTGAAGATAAACACAAGAAAGGCACCTGGGGTGGATGGGATCTATCCAGTTATATTAAAGGAGGCAGCAAAGGAAGTAAACAAACCCTTAGCCATAATTATGAGAGCTTCCTTGGACTCAGGGCAGGTACCCATAGACTGGAGATGTGCAAATGTGACCCCAATTCACAAAGTAGGATCAAAGGCTGACACAAGTAATTATAGACCTGTGAGTTTAACTTCTGTTCCAGGAAAATTAATGGAGGCACTGATTAAAGAAGCACTGAAGGATCATCTAGACAAGACTTCAGTTATAGCTTGGACACAGCATGGTTTTGTTAAGGGGAAGTCTTGCCTGACCAACTTGATTGGATACTATGATGCAGTCACAAAAGAACTGGATGCAGGGAATAACTTTGACATTATATATTTGGATCTTAGAAAGGCTTTTGATACTGTTGCACATGGAAGACTGCTACACAAATTGGATCAGTGTGACATTGGAGGCAAATTGCTGCTATGGATAAAGGGATGGTTGAGGGGGGAAAGACAGAGTGGTAATCAATGGACACTGCTCATTGTGGATTAATGTTATTGGGTCCCTCAGGGTTCAGTGTTGGGTCCATTATTGTTTTCTGTATTTATAAATGATATTGATGATGTTATATCAAGCTTAATGTTCAAGTTTGCAGATGATACAAAGTTTGGCAGGGTTGTTAAGGACATTACTGATGCAATGCTGCTGCAACAGGATATGGAAAGGTTGAGCAGATGGGCTGAGAGGAGGAAAATGAAGTTTAACATTGACAAATGTAAAGTTCTACATATGGGAAACAGCAACCCCAGAGCAGCATATCAACTCTGTGGTACTACACTGACAGTGGTAGAGAATGTAAAGGGGTAATTGTGCAGGCAGATATGAAGTTCTGTGAGCAGTGTAGACGGGCTGCAAGAGTAGCTCATGGTGTCATGTCAGTGATATACAGGAATTTTTCTAGCAGGGATAAGAAGGTGATTATTCCTTTGTATAAGGCAATGGTCAGGCCACACCTTGAGTAATGTATACAGGTCTGGAGGCCTCATTTCAAGAAGGATGTAGAGCTGCTGGAACGAGTACAGAGAAGGGCAACAAGATTAGTGAATGTAACAAAGGATTGCTTTTACGAAGAAAAGCTTAAATTTTGCAAATTACGGCGTCTGGAGACTAGGCACCGGCGAGGTAATCTGATAGAGGTGTATAAAGCCTTGAATGGTTTGAGCATGCTCAGTGCCAATGGGATTCTTCCTCTTGTTCAAAATAATCAACTGAGAGGGCATAAATTCAGATTGAGGAAAGACAGATGTAGGATAGATGTGCGGAAATTTGCCTTTAGCCAGCAGGTAGTGGGTTGGCGGAACAGACTTCCATCCCGTGTTGTGGAAGTTGATAGCCTAAATAAATTTAAGACTCAGCTGGACAAGTATTTTGAATGAACAGAGGGATGAAATGGAAGTTTTTTTGGTTTTTTTTTTTTGACTGATGCTGAATAAGCTTGCTTTCTTGCATCATATGCCTCTACTAATGCTAACTTCAACCACTCAGGGTGGCAGTTTATTCCATTTATTCACAACATGCCACTCAAAGAGACTTCCAGACTTGCCAGTCTGTTTTTTCCCAATGTGCCATTTCAGTATGAAATTTTCAAACATTTACTTTGCTGAAAGAAAATTAAATGTAAAGACTGCTGAGGCGACCCTAAAACAAATTTGCGGCATCTGTTCTTCCACCTGTTCTTGTCATCAGGAGGTATTACAAAGTGCAATAAAGCAAATGAAAATACTCTCCTATCAGATTTATAAATTCCTTCCCATGCAATAGAATGCTTAAAAGTAAGCATTTTTAACTATTTGATAGCATCACTTGTTCAGAGCAAATGCTTATTTTTGTGACCAGAAAGAATTTTAAATTTCTGTAAATTAGTGTTCAGTGGTTTGCTGATAACACTTCAGATGCATTTCAGCCATGTTTGACTAAATAAATACCATACATTTGTGTAAAATATCATAATGTGATATCAACTGTATTTACTTTATTGCTGAACAAAACCCAAGACAGTGCAGCTGGTTACTCCAAGCAATCAAAAATCTGAAACTCGGCCTTTCAGTGTTATCTCTTTGGGACAGATTTTGAGGTAGCATCTTTTAATGCATTAATTGATAACCAGTTCTCAGTTCCACACAAACTAATAGGGTTTTGGTTATCCATGTAGATATTAAATGCTGATGAACTAATGGCTTGAAATGTATTCATTTGAAACATGCTGAAAAAATGTGTTGGGCAAAATGTAATTGTTTGCACTTCTGTCTAGTCATGATAGCAGGGATTTTATGATGTGAACCTTTTGATTAACTGGAAGCTTGAGGAATTTTGCAAGGTTTGGGGAAGACTTATCAGTTTGACTTTCTCTATTTGGTAGAAAGAATTTTTGCAGAAATGGAATATATGTGAACAAAGAAGGTGCAGCGGTTCTTGATTATGAAGGCTCTTTAAGGATTCAGGGAAACTGCTAGTGGGGAGAAACTGAAAACATGCAATTGGTCTAGTTTTTACTTGAATTTATTCAAACTACCCACTTCCTACAACAACAGAGGTAAATTTGTTCCAACAGTGAAACACTTTACGGCTGACGGCAAACCTCCATCCATTCTCAGTTTCAATTTATGCTCCCTCGTGTGTAGTCTGAGAAAAAGGAAGAATGCTGTTAGCATTGAGCTTCCCAGTCCGTTCAAAGCCTTGAATACCTCAATCAGATCACCGTTCGGGGGGGGGGGGGGCTTTCTTGGCTTTCTTGATAAGACCCAAGGCTTTCTTGATAAGATCACCCTTTTTGTTCTCTTCGCCAATCTCTTGCCCTTCTCTGCACCCATTCTAGCAGATCTACATTCTTCCTAATGTGAGGCCTTCACAGCTGTATGCAGTACCCAAGATGCAGCCTAATCATTGCCTTGTAGAATGGGATAATCACTCCCTTATTTCCTCTATATCAGGGGTAGCCAACTTAATTTCCTATGCGATCTACTTTTTTTCCCCAAAATGTGCCGCGATCTACCATTTCAAGAATTTCATTGTACATGGCTCAGCCACCTCACATCTGTGTGTAATCTCACACACACAGAACCTCAGATCTGGTTCATTTTCATCGAGTTGCATTTCGAAAAGACTCCTTTGAAGAGATTATCCTCTGATGGCATTCACAATTTTGAAAGCTATGTCCATAACACTTAATATTTAATATTTTGCCAGCTTTTGGTGGATGATACAGTGGTAACTCAAAAAATCTGGGAATTCTTCATCCTTTTGGCACAATGCAATGAATCCTTTAAGATACCCCGTCATTGCTTTGGCTCCATCTGTTGTTATTGATACGAGCTTAAATAGTTGTCATTTAATTTTTTCAGTAAAATTTTTGATTGTGTTAGTATATCGTAGATGACTTTCACAACCGGCGAAATACCACAACTTTGCTTATTGGAGGCTTGAAGTGGTGAAACCCATGTTTAGTCTCTAGAGCAAAGTTTCCGGCATCCCCCTCCCCCCATACTTCTCCTTCAACCCATGCACGGTACTAAGTACTATAGGTTTTGATACCTTTCGTGTTTGGGGTTTTCATAAAAAAAAAAAAAAAAAAAAAAAAAAGAGACCTAGTTTTTAATGAAACCATCCCCACCAGTTCTCTAGTGGCAGAATCATCGAAAACCATAAGAAAACCTAAGCATGGAATTGTTTGCTCACATTTTTACTAGTTTTTTTGATGTGTCACATCACAGTATTTCGAGATAATTGCTGATCTTGAAGAGCACTTTTAATTTTGTTTTTCTTCTTAAAATTTTCAAAAAGAAAATCTATTTCTAAAAATGCGTCTTGGATGAAGTGACCATCAGGAAATGGTTTGCATTTTTTTGCAAGAAGACTCACTTTAAATGATGCTACAGTTAATTCTTTAGATTTTAAATTAGGTGTCATGAAGAAATTTTGTTGCGCGAATAATCTGGATTTAAGTTCTCTCCGATGAAGAGATTTTAGAAGCAGGGAATCAATTGAAAGGGAGCCCCCGACTTTGATGAAATATCTCCGTCTCTGCTGAAAAAGGTCCTTAGCTCAATTCTTATGCCACTGAAGTATATATTCAATCTGGTAAATTCCCTTCTCAATTCAAAAAAGCAATAATCATCCCTGTTCCAAAGGGAAACCGTTGTAACTCCATCAACAACTTTCGCCCAATAGCTCTGCTCTCAGTTTTTGTAAAATTATTCGAAAAAATTCTTCATAGCAGACTCATGGGTTTTCTTGAAGAAAATCAGCTCATCCATCAACAACAGTATGTTTATTGCTCTAAAAGATTCACTGATCTTGCAATTGTTGACTTCTGCTCAAGGATCATTGATAGTCTTGAAAAGGGTCACTATTTCTTGCACTGTTTCTTGACTTATCTAAAGCTTTTGATTGCATAAACCATACTATTATAATTAACAAACTCAATAACCTTGGCATGAGAGGGAAAATTAACCTTCTCCCTGAAGACTACCTTACCGATCGCCCGTTTGTCGTAAGAACAAATCAATCATACTCCGACATCTGTTATTTCTCCAGGGGAGTACCTCAAGGCTCACTTCTTGGACCTATCCTATTTGTTCTTTACATCGATGAATTTCTCTCTCCTCTTCCATCTTTTCACCTAGTAGCGTATGCCAATGATATTTCCATCCTAATCACAGATAAAGACCCTAATGAGCTTCAACTCAAAATCTCTGCCTTGCTTTCTGTGATCCATAATTGGCTTCAAAAGAATCAGCTTATACTGAATCCAGAAAAATCAAAATATATGGTGTTTAGAACAAAAAACAAACCACTAAATATTGATTTAGACGTATCATACAAAGAAAAACAACTTGAAAGGGTGAATGAAACCAAGTTTCTCGGAATCTGGTTGGACGATAAGCTAAGTTGGGCAAAACAAATGATAACCTTACAAAAGAAAACTTCGTCACTAGCGGGAATACTCGCCAGGGCCTCTGCCTGGGTGTCTCCTTTTCTTCTCAGACAAGTATTCCTTTCTTTAATTCAGCCGCACCTCACCTATGGAATCGTCTCATGGGGTACCACCAGCCAAGAAAACCTTGCGAGAATCAACTCCATTCTCAATCGATGCGTTCGTTCAATTTTGGGCTTTCCCTTGAACGCATCGGTGAGTTCGAGATACAAGGAAGTAAGACTCCTAAGCATCTACCAGCTATTGCAGAAAGCCGAGGTGATCCTTGTTTACAATGCTATGAAGACAGCAGACTTTCCCCCTCTTTTTGGATCCTTTTTCATAACCACAGACGAAGAAGAAATATCATACAATCTAAGAAATGAAGCGAACTTGAAGATTCCGCTTTTCAGAAAAGCCGTAGATCAAAAAAGTATAAAATACAGAGGTGCTAAAACCTGGAACAAACTTCCTGCAAAAATCAAAAATGTCACTTCACTAAATAGGTGCCTCCATAGCTAGGTGGGAAGGGGCAGCAGTGTGCAGCTCATGCTTCTTGATTAGACCGGGGTTCGAGCCCGTCACCACCAAATACGGAGGATGCAGAAAGGTCAGGGAATGACCACCACATATTCCTGGAGCAATATGGCCTTAGTTGCTAATGCTCCTAAAAACCAAATAACAAACAAACTTCACTAAATCAATTCAAGAAACTACTAATTGAACACATCACCAGGGATGTCTGATTTAAATTACCTTCCACTCAACTCCTGGATTTTAAAAACACCAATATGTAAATAATGTACAAATGTTAAAGGAAGCAGTTGGCAAATAGTTTGTAAATTTCTGTGCATGTATCTCATAATTTTTCTTTTCTCTCATTTAATTGTAAAAATATTCACAATGATGTTATAAGTAGTGATGCTTTTTGAAGTCTTCTGTAAAGAAATGTATAAACTCCAATTTATTTATGTCTTTCCTGTTGAACATTACCTATACAATTTCAGAACTGTACATTTTTCAATTGTATATTTGTATATTCATAATTTTTTAAGGGAACACCCCCTAAAAGTCATTGGCTTTTGTGTTCTCCCTCCCTTTTTGCTGTTATCTCTCAAAAAAGTGTAACATAAAATAGGGATAAATAAATTATTATTATTATTTGTTATTTTTTCTAAGATCACTATTAGGCAAAAAATCCAATTGGTATTTACCAAGTAGTGCATTGTGAAGTGCCTTTCTAAATTTCCCTTTTTGAGTATAGCCACGGAAGCATTGCAAATCAAACAATGTTTTTCTTTTATCATTACAAAAAAGTATTCTAGTTCCCACTCTTGATGAAAACGATAAGTTTTACCCTTTTTCGTAGTATTCATTTTAAATCAAAGGATATTAAATTAACGTATAAGTACTGTTCAGTTATTAATATTAAGTAAGTTAAATAAGAATTTGACACATACACTATGCTCTCCACACTGTAATTGCGTGAATTTTCAGTCGACAAACCTAGCGGCTGCGCAGCGACAAAAGTAGTCACATGGTTCAACGGATTTGTAATTAGCATATGCAGTGTGGGTCATAATAATAATAACATTAAGATTTTGACTAATCTACTTTTTATATATATTTAAAATTTGTCGCGATCGACTGGTAGATCGCAATCAACCTGTTTGCCATCCCTGCTCTATATTATTGACAAAACCTAATGAGCTGGCCTGATAGCCTGTATGTATTGCTCAGAGAACTGCATATCTGACTGCACATTAACCCCCCAGGTCTTTTTCATTTTCCGCTTCAGAGTGTAGTACCACTCAGGTATGTTAATCTGGGATTAAATAAATAATAAATCTGCAGCCATTATCAGTCCACTGCAGGATGGAGACCTCCGCAGCAAGTCACGTTGAGGGAATGGACCATAGGCACCTGCGAGGTGATCTGATCGAGGTATATAAGGCCTTGAATGGTTTGAGCAGGCTCAATGCTGATGGGATTCTTCCGCTTGCGCAGATTAAGAACCTGAGGGGGCATAGATTCAAAGTGAGGAAAGACAGTTGTAGAATAAATGTGTGGAAATTTGCTTTTAGCCAGTCGGTAGTTGATTGCTGGAACAGACTTTCATCTGTTGTTGTGGAAGTTGATAGCTTAAATAAATTTAAGGCTGAACTAGACAAACATTTTCAGTGACCAGATGGATGAAATGGAAAGGTTTTTTTTTTTTTTTTTTTTTCCCTTTGGCTAATGCTGTATAAGTTTGGTTTCTTGCATCATATGCCTCAACTAATGGTAATGCTAATCTGCCATGTTGGTCCAGTGTTGGTTGGCAGATCGACCGTATTTAGCAGTCGGGGGCTTGAACTCTGATCTACTCAAAGAGTATGTGTTATTGCATTCCTGATCCTGATGTTAGTATCTTGCATTTGCCAATGTTAAACTCCAATTGCCATTTCTTAACCCATTTGCCTATTTGCATAATTTTTTTAGATCTTGTTGCAATATCTTTCCCTTATTGCTGTCTTTAACCCCCCCCTGCAAATCTTTTTATCATTTGCAAACTTAGACCTTGTTGCAATATCTTTCCCTTATTACTGTCTTTAACCACCCTGCAAACCTTTGTATCATTTGCAAACTTAGACATAGGATCTGATTCATCAATAATTTTTAATAAATATTGAAAACAACAATGGGCCTAGCACTTGACCCCATAGGGACTCCACTAATAACATTAGTCTACGAAGAGCAGTTTCTGTTAATAACTACTCTATTTTCTCCAACTCAACCATCCCTCCATTCTTTTATCCAGAGCAGTAACTTGTCCTTAATGCCTCACTCCTTCGTTTGTGCAGTAGTATTTTATCTACAAAAGTATCAAAGGCTTTTCTGAAATCTAAGTACAGTCAAAGCTCTACATAATGACCCCTCCCACCCAGCGGAATGAGAAAAATGGTTGTAGTATCGGAAGGATGTTATATCAATTGTTCTAAAATCACCAACAAAACAAGTAAAAGCTTAAACAGTTAATGTAATTCTGCTAATACAATATAGTATAATCTTATTTATAATATGTACTACAGTATTAAACAAGAAAATTATGATTGTAAATTTTGCATTGATTGTAGAGTGCATTTATAATTTGTAAATTTCAAATTATAAATTATTTATGAATTATTTTCATATTAATAATTTACAAATTGTAAATTTCACTATATCACACCGACCCAGCAGGTCGAGATGCTGAGGCTTTTGCAATTAATAATGACCTAACAGATTGTTCATCTACCTACAAGAATACCGGACAATCCTAATCATACAGCCAATACGCTTGATCTTTTTCTCACAAACAGCCCTTCTAAGTACACGGTCGAAGTGAGAGGTCCTTTAGGCACTTCAGATCACAACTTGGTGATTGTCTCTTCTCCAATGGAACCTTTATCTCATGGCTATTCCCAACCTTGTGTTGTTTGGCATTACAAGAATGCAAAATGGGATGACCTGCGAGACTTCTTTTCCTTGGTCGGATTACTGTTTCAAAACTTCTGATGTCAACGTTTGCTCAGATCGTGTCAGTGAAATTATTCCTTGATAAAGGAATGGAATCCTTTATCCCACACTCCACTCTAAAATCTCGTCCTTTAGATAAACCTTGGTTTTTCAATAAATGTGCTAAGGCTGTCCAAGAGAAGAATGTTGCATATCGTAATTGGCTTGTTTCTAATTCTCCAGTTTCATTTTCTGCTTACACCAAAGCTCGCAACAGTTGTAAAGCAGTTATTAATCAGTCCAAACTAGAGTTTGAACATGCTAAGAGTAGAAAACTTGCTTCTTGCCCTAATGGTAGCCGAGCATTCTGGTCTCTTGCCAAAGCTATTGGCCGCAACTTTTGCCCATCTCTGCTCCCACCTCTGTCCGAACCAGATGGTTCTGTTGACACTTCAGCCAAGGATAAAGCTGACCTGCTAGCATCCCATTTTTCTTCCAGCTCATGTATTAATGATCTTGGTAAAACACCTCCCACCATTCCCAACACACTCCATTCAATGCCTCCTGTGGTCTTCCGTCAAAAGGATATCAGACAGATTTTGATGAATCTTGATGCTAAGAAAGCTCCAGGTCCTGATGGTATTTCTCCACTTGTTCTCAAAACCTGTGCTCCTGAACTTATTCCTATTCTTTGCCGCCTTTTTTCACTTTCTTATTCCAAAGATGTTTTTCGTTCTGCTTGGAAATTTGCTCATATCCAGCCAGTTCCTAAAAAGGTGACAAATCCCTCCCATCCAATTATCGTCCCATTGCAATTACTTCTGCTCTTTCTAAAGTAATGGAGAAATCAATTAACCGCCAACTCTTAAACTACCTAGAAACCTTCCGTCTGATCAACGATCACCAGTATGGATTCTGTCAGTGTCGATCCACTGGTGATATTCTGGCTTATGTTACCCATTTATGGACTAATTCAATGGAAAGGTTTGGTGAAACACAAGTAGTTGCTCTTGACATCTCAAAGGCTTTTGATCGTGTTTGGCATAAAGGTCTTCTAAACAAACTTCCATCTTATGGTTTGCCAACTGTTTTTAGTAATTGGTTATCCAGTTTTCTCTGTGATTGCTCACTGAGGGTGATGGTAGATGGCTCTCTGTCTTCTAACTTCTCCACTAATGCCGGTGTCCCCCAAGGTTCAGTTCTTTCCCCCACTCTTTTCCTCTTGTATATCAATGACCTTATTCCATTGACTGGAATTTCTATCCATAGTTTTGCCGATGACAGCACATTGCATTCAACTTTCCATTTTGAGAAACCTTGTCCTGCTCAATCAGCTTTAATTTCTCGAAAATCTGGTACCAATTCCTTAAATGCCGATTTTCAGGTATTTCTCCTGTGGGACAAAGACAACTTAGTTGATTTCAACCCTTCTAAAACTCAGTCTTGTCTTATATCTCGCAAAAAGGATTCTTCTGCTCCTATGCTTATCTTTAGTGACACTTCGATTTCTAGGCAAAATGATATATCTCTTTTGGGGATTACCCTGACTTCTAATCTCTCTTGGCACAAGCACAGTACAAATATTGCTTCCTCTGCATCTAAAAAACTTGGTTTTCTCTTTCGCTCTCGGCGTTACTTTTCTTCCAAACAGCTGCTCACTCTGTATAAATCGCAAATCCGCCCTGCCATGGAATATTGTTCCCACATCTGGGGTGGTTCCCCCAAAACCTCTCTCAGGCTTCTTGATTCCATTCAGAAGAGGGCAGTTAGGTTAATTAATGATTCATCTCTAACAGAGTCTCTCCACTCGTTTTCTCATAGACGCACTGTTTCTGCTGCATGCCTCTTCTACAGATACTTCCATGGGCACTGTTCTTCTGAATTGGCTTCTATAAATCCCGCTCTCTCTTTCAAAACAGTCCGAACACGTGCCGCCACCAGCCAACATCCATTTACTGTCCAACTTCAAACCCACAGAACCAACTTTTCATCTTCCTCATTTATTCATTCAACTGCCGTTTTCATGAACAACCTTCCTTCATACGTATTTCCTGAAAATTACAATCTACAGAAGTTCAAGTCCAACGTCAACAAATATCTTCTTTCGTCTTCTCAACCTCCAACCCTAGCACGGTACTAAGTACTATAGGTTCTAATACTTCTCGTGTTTGGGGTTCACATAAAAAAACATAGGCTACATACCTATCAAGACCTAACAAGAGACTTGTTTCATTCTTTAAAATAATCTGTATATCAATGGTAGAGCATGTTTTAAAATGAGAATTGAATTGTGCGTGAAAGCATTTAGGCTGATTTCCAATCCTTTATGAGCATCTTTCACTGAAATTTCTTGTTCAACCCCAGTGGGTTCCTCATAATCATCATCACTACAAATTCAGAAGATTCCATTACATCTGCAGTCAGTTCCTATTCATTCGTGCATATCCTGAAACATTCAATGTCCGCATCCACTTCTGCATAATATTTGAAGCTTAAGTTTTCCTCTAAGTTTAGGTGATAATGCACATGCTTGAATATTTATTCCCTATTATGAGACTGTTCTTTGCAATTAATAGAGAAAGAAACATGCGAAACTTTACACATTGCATCATTCAAGGTGGTAAATCCAGCATGTTTTTAAAGCAGTTGGCAATCACTTTTTCATCAACTTCATCATCCCATGCTGAAATGCATAAATACATTACCTGCAGGATGTCGATTTTGCATTGAATTTTGCTTTCAAGACAGCACAATTTTGTTTATTCATATGTTCTGACATCATGAATGTGTTCTTACTTCTGCTTTGAAGTGACATATTTTGGGTTGAATTCAAAAAAGTATTCTACAGGAAATAATATATAGTTACAAGTGTTCTACAGTCAGTGTATAAGCAGTAATGTTATACAGGCAATAACATATCAAATAGACATTTGATTTTTATATGTAATGTATAGAGAAATATGTGCAGCAGTTAAGAAATATGTTTATTCCTATTCCATGTCGCCTTTGCACATTATTATTCCCACTGGTATGTTGCCTTCTGTGTGGAAATTTCTCACATCCAGTCAGTTCCTAAGAAGGGTGACAGATTCCTCCTTTACAATTATTGCCTCATTGCACTTATTTCTGCCGTTTTCAATTTTCATATTTTAAAATATGAAATTATTAATATAATTTCTCAATTGAGAAATAGAAAAATAGAGAAATCTGCAAACTTGCATACTCAAACTATCTCAGCTTTCATCTGATCAGTAACCTACATGGATTCCATCAATGTCAATCCACTGATATATGGCTTATTTGTATATTTCACACATGTGTGGTGTGAAATAGTTGGAAACAAAGGTATGATACGAGTGGAAGTAATGTACAGGAGAGGTGATTTTGAAGATTATGATGAGAGCCTCTACATGCAAATGGAATGGGCAACTAAGCGTGAATGCCTTATTATGGTGATTTTCAATTTGCCTCTAATTGATTGGAACAAATGGGAAGGAAACTACACATGGTGACAAAATTTTTAAATCAACTAGATGACTGTTATTTGCATCAACATGTCAGGGAAAGTACTAGGGAAAAGAATATTCTAGACCTCATCACCCATGAACCACATGACATAATAGGGCTGACAGTGCAGGAACCAGTAGCAGGAAGTGATCACTGAGTTCTACAGTGGACGATGAAGAGAGAGAGGTACCAGTAGTTAAAGGCAAAGGAATGGGTTATAATTTCAGAAAAGGAAATTACAATACCTTAAGGTGCTACATGGCCTCTGTTAACTGGGTAGATATCTCACAGAGAGTGAATACATTTGAATTATGGTATACCTTTAAAATATTAATCACAGAAGTTTTGAATGTGTATATACCAATAAAAACATCCTCCATAAGCAGGATTCCAAGTTGGATGAATAATGAAGTTGCCAAATTACTTGAGCAGAAAAAGATGGCATGGAAAAGTTACAGAGCAGTAAAAAGTACTGAAGCCTATAACAGCTACAAATTGATCTGTAATAATGCCACTGAAAAGCTTAGGCTGGCAGAGGCAGATTATGAGAAATTAGCATTAGTAGAGGCATATGATGCAAGAAAGCAAGCTTATGCAGGATCAGCCAAAAAAAAAAAAAAAAAAAAAAAAACTTCCACTTCACCCCTCCGTTCGTTCAAAATACCTATCCAGCTGAGCCTTGAATTTATTTAGGCTATCAACTTCCACAACAAGGGATGGAAGTCTGTTCCACCAACCAACTACCTGCTGGCTAAAGGCAAATTTCTGCACATCTATCCTACCTCTGCTTTCCTCAATTTGAATTTATGCCCTCTCAGGTGATTATTCTGAACAAGAGGAAGAATCCCAAGAGCATTGAGCATGCTCAAACCATTCAAGGCTTTATACACCTATCTCAGATCACCTCACCAGTGCCTAGTCTCCAGACACTGTAATTTGCAAAACTTAAACCTTTCTTCCTAAGAGCAACCCTTTGTTCCATTCACTAATCTTGTTGCCCTTCTCTGTACTCGTTCCAGCAGCTCTACATCCTTCTTGAAATGAGGCTTTCAGACCTGTATACAGTACTCAAGGTGTGGCCTGACCATTGCCTTATACAAGGAGATAATCACCTCCTTATCCCTGCTAGAAAAATTCCTGTATATCATTGACAAAACACCATGAGCTACTCTTGCAGCCCGTCTGCACTGCTCAGAGAACGTCATATCTGCCTGCACAGTTACCCCCAGGTCCTTTTCATTCTCTACCACTGTCAGTGTAGTACCACAGAGTTGATACGTTGCTCTGGGGTTGCTGTTTCCCATTTACATTTGTCAATGTTAAACTTCATTTGCCACCTCTCAGCCCATCTGCTCAACTTTTCTAGATCCTGTTGCAGCAGTGTGCTGTCATTAGTGTCATTAACAACCCTGCCAACCTTCTGCAGACTTGGACATTAAACCTGATATACCATCATCAATATCATTTATAAATACAGAAAACAACAATGGACTGAATACTGAGGGACTCCACTAATAACATTATATGTATCCCATGCATTTTTTTTCTCTGTCACATGTCTAATTAGTTCATCTGACATTCATTTAGGCCTAAATCTTGAAAAATATTTCTTTGTTGGTATGAAAAGCCTAGTGACTTCCAAGATTAATTCTTTGAATGCTTCCTATTTTGAATTTGCTGTTGGTAACATCATCAGTTGGTTCCACCGTAGTCACCTTTGCGAAAGCAAATACCCTTCCCTTTACCCTTGATGGTAGTTACCTCTTTGAGTAAATCCCACTTCAGCACACTGTGATCACTGCCACCTAGTAGTTCCTTTATCTGCAGATTTTTGATGCATGAAGAATCACTACTGATAATCAGATCAAGAGAATTACTCCCCCTAGTTGCCTCCTGAACATGCTGCTGTAGAAAACAATCATCCAATAAATCCACAAAAGCCTTGCTAGTGTGTGAGTGACCAACCCACAAATTCCAGTCAATATCCGGGAAATTAAAATCCCCGATTATAAGACACTCTAATTTACTGGCCGACTATATTTCTCTGCACAATTGCTTATTATACTCATCAGATTGATTATGCCTATAACACACACCTACTCTAATTTTTCCTTTCCCAGTGCTTATGTCACACCAAACAGACTCAACATTGCATTGTCCACCAACATCAATTGGATGCACCTCCTTAGATTTTATGTGTTTCTTGACTAACAGCATAACCCCCTCCTCCCTTCCTGTCTTGTCAATCCTTTCTGTACATATTGTACTCCCCAAATTCCAGTTCTGCACTTCTTATGTATGTGTGACGCCATGTCTTTGATATCCCAACAATATCTGCCTTTGATGTCTTGACTAGCACTTCAAGCTCATCGAATTTATTAACTATACTCCTAGCATTGGTGTACATGCAAGTATACATGCACCTGTTTCTACTCTTAGTTACCCTAACACAGCCCATGTATTTACTTGTTCCACTATAACTCCCAGCAATCCTGGAAAATCCCATTGCCTTGCTTTCCAGGCTGCTGCCCAATTGTATTTCAGTAGAAGTAGTGCAAGAATCACTTTTACCTCTTCCAGTGGCTACTGTTAATCTATTAGTCCGTGTATCTCCCCCAAGCAAGCAGTTTTCCAACCCACCTAACTTTGCCTCGATAGCATCGTGTATCCCATCCCTGTAGAAGCAATCTCTCCTGTTAACAAGCACAGACCAGGCTGCGAAAAATTCTACCCCTTGAGCCTTGCACAATCTCTCCAGGGTTGAATTGGTTGACATGGCTCTCATCATATACTCCCCCTATCGTGTCTGGGCAGAATTGCAGACACTTTGAAATTCAACCCTAACTCACGGCTTTTTTTTTTTTTTCAGCATTGTCTTGTACTTGTTAAGTAATTCTGCTGGTCTCCTACTCTTAATATCGTTAGTGCCAAGGTGTACAACAATATCACCCTTTGTGCCCTTAAAGGATGATCCCACAACTTTATCAACCTTTGCCCCTGGCAGACATACCCTGGTCCTGTTCCATCTATCCTTTTTGCACAATATGTTCCCTGTTTCCCTGACAATAGAGTCACCTACAACAACTAGTTCCTTTGTGACCAGTGCATTCTGCCTTGGGAGTTGCTGCTGTGTTGCTGTGTTCAAATGCAAGCTCTGGCATTGATGTGTGGCAGCTGAGACCTTAATGGGCCCCTCAATTTAAATCCTTCGAGGGCATCCACCCTGTCCTTCAGGCTCTCATATGAGCCCATAAAAATGCCGATTTGGCACCTGATTTCCTTGCAATCCTTACATCGCTCCCACACAAAGACAGTCCCCTTGGCAATATCATGTCCCATTCCTGATTGCTACACAAACATCAAACAAGCAGTGCATTTCAATAGACTGTGATTCAGAGGACAACTGCCCTTCTCAGTTCTCCCCTGAGCCACTGCACTTCCACTAGTTTGAGTCTTTTGCTTAGCTGCTCTGGTCTGAATTATGATTTCTATTCAAGTTCAATAAAATTCCAATACAAAATATAACCCTAAACCTATATCCCAATGCAGTTATAACACTATATATATGTATTTCGGTATTGAATATTATCTCCGAGTTACATTATATGACTTTCTTATCCCCTGTCAATTTATATGTATTAATTTATGATGTTACGTTTGTAATAACTAGGTTGCTATATTTATTTAGTTAAAGTACAATTCAATTGACAGTGAAATTTAATAAGATTAATAAATTTTACTGATTAATTGATACTTCTATACTCTCTATCTAGTTTTCCGTTGAGCCTTACGCTATCTAGTTTTCCGTTAAACCTTACACTAGCACATGTTGTATCTTATAACAATGGTTAATCCTAGGACACGAGGTGGTTAATCCAAGGACACGAGGTATTACTTTCCAAATCGCGCTATCTAAATTCAAATTAAATCATGGAGCTTGACTAGGTTTGTAAGCTACTTATAGAAAATAATTTAATCTAACAATTAAGTCAATAAAGCGACTAAGCCTTGTGGATCTCTTGGGATGGGACACTTGATCAGTTCTGCCTACTATGTGTAGATGCCAAAGAAACTGAAGTAATGAATTGTAAGAGGGAGGCCAGAGAAATTTTTCTGGCATCCCTCAAAGAAATTCAAGGAAAATTTCTTCATCAGCACAAGGATGGCAGATACCATACCATCATTCTGACAATGGAGACCATTGTGGAATTAGGTAGGAATATTCTGCTACATCCCTTATACAGTCCCAGTATAGTGCCCTGTCATACTTCACCTGTTTGGCCCTATAAAAGATAGTCTTCATGGGATCTTTGCCAGCGATGGTGCTGTTATTGTGGCCATCAATAAGTGGCTCCTGGAGGCTGACAGCAACTTTTACTGGAGAGAAGCAGGCTCTGATTCAGCAGTGGAGATGGTGTATACTAAGTGGTGGTGATTATGTGGAAAAATAAATGTAAGTATTTAAAGACTTGAAGTATATAACACTTTAAATTGGCATACTCAAAGTTGTACCAAAAAAAAAAAAAAGAGGTATTTGTTTCCCTTTTTTTTAGGGTATTCAAAATTTGATTTTCTGAAGTAGTGGGTACTAGTGCAGATATACCACTATTACCAGTGGTATTCCTGAACTAGTACCCATTACTACATTACTTCATTGACTTTCTTCTCAGGACCACGTCACAGGATGCTAGAACCTGTCCATCACTGCCATGGATCCATTACTCAAGTGTTCAAACCTTTCTTTAGTCATAATTCTGCTGCTTTTTTTTTTTTTTAATCTTTCACATCTTTGTTTATTATGTTTTGTTATTCCTTTTATGTAAACCCTTGGCTTGTTGCCGTGAAGGGAGTTGTGTACAACAATGTGCTTTCTGTATACAATAAAGAGTTCTTCAGCTTCTTCAATTTATGCATCTTAATGATGTTTAACTCTATACTAAGAGAATTTTTTGTGTTAAATGCTTCGTTAGTGATATAAAATTTTCAGCTACTATCAGTGTACGAATGTACCAAAGTAAAATGTTTGCAGCATATTACTCTGGTACTGATAATTGCTGAAACATTTTTAAATTCATGTTTTCAGTATTTGAGTATAATACATTTCATGTCTTTAGCTTTTGTGTATAAACCTGTATATTTTCTCTCCTTTTTTTTTATTAGGTATTTATTGATAACTGTCGGACTAGTATACATGAAAACTAATGAACATTCTAAACGGGACATTTTAAAAGACCTTGTTGAAATGTGTAGAGGAGTACAACACCCACTTAGAGGTCTGTTCCTTAGAAACTATTTGTTGCAGTGTACAAGAAATATTTTGCCCGATGTAGATGAAAGTAATCCGTACGTATCAGTTTGAAATTAGAAATCTGAATTTTTATTATTAATTTTTCATAATTAAAAAAAAAAAAAAAAAAAACAGTGGTTAAAAATATGATCCATTTTTATGTTTAGAGATGCAGATACCATTGGAACAGTAAAGGATTCTGTGGACTTCATTTTAATGAATTTTGCAGAAATGAATAAATTGTGGGTTCGGATGCAGCATCAGGGTCATTCCAGAGATAAAGACAAACGAGAACGTGAGCGACAAGAACTACGACTTTTAGTTGGAACTAACTTAGTTCGGCTGTCACAGTTGGAATGTGTAGATATGGAACGATATAAAAAGGTATTGTTTTTTATAATAATTTATAATTTCTATTTCTTAATTGGAAGGGTAAATGAAATGAAAATAACTGTTTTGTTATAACTATTTTTTTTTTTCTGCATTAGAAGTAGATCTTGCATTATTTCTCAATGTACTTATCTCCTTTCTTGATGATTTCTAATGATACACACCAATGGAATGATTTCATTTTGAAAAAAATTTAGTAAAAAAGGCCTACGTCCGAAAAATTTTACTAAATTTTTTCGAAAAAAATTTAGTAAAATTTTTTACTAAAAATTAAACATAATTAATTATGTTTTGCACCACATATACCCCATAATATAGAAACTGGAGTGTTACTTCAAGAGGCCAAACAGGTTATAATCGTGTGTGTGTGGTTTGTTGATTGTGAAGAATGTGGGATAACTTGATCCTACACAAGAGCTCCTTGATTGTTGATACTCTGCAGTGAATAGTTTACTATTTAAAACAGTAAACTATTCACTGTGGAGCCTTTCAGTTTGAGTTCTGCCACTATGATTTCATTTGTGTTCCTGAAAATAGTATAACTTGATGAGTTGATGATATTGTTTGAAACCTTGTGGGTTTCAGCTGTGAAGAATGATCACTCCTTTATAGCTTGTTTGGTTTCAGGCTGTATGTGACGAATGCTTTGTAGAAGGTGTGACTACATTCCATCTGTATATTGATTTTTTTTATTATTTTTTGCAACTGTTACATAGTAGTAACACTTGTTTAAGTTTCATTAATGCTTACTGTTAAAGCATTTCTGTTGGGAGAAACCCAAACAGTATACATATGATAGATTGTTATTACATTGTCATTTTCATATGTTATAACATATGGAAATATTGAACTATAATGAAAAGGAGTCTTGTTATTTCCAGTTTCAGGTCTTTTGTTCTAGGGAAAAAATTCCCGTAAGGGGTAAACTTTTTCAGCATAAAGTGTTAGGATTAATCTTATTTAAATTTGGTTCAGTCCCAAATTGCATATTTTAGGTTTCACTAAAATTGAAATTTCATTAATTCCTGAATAAATAATTTTGAATATTAAAAATCAATAAGTTACCTAGTGCTGTATATTTCTGAACATGCTTTTACTATACACCTTGAGAACAAAATTGAATATTAGTAGTATGACAAAATGCAAGCTTATACAGCATTAGGGGAAAAAAAAAAAAAAAAAAACATCCAATTCATATGCCCATCTCCTCTAGTAATTTGCCTAATTTTTTCTTAAATTTATTCAAACTATCCACCTCCACAACACGAGATAGTAGTTTGTTCCAGCAATCAATTACTCTCTGGCTGAAAGCAATTTTTTGAACAACTATTCTTTGCCCATTCTTTTTCAATTTAAGTTTATTTGCTCTTATGTGTGTGTGTTGTCCAAGAAAGCGTAAGGATGCCATCAGTATTTAGTTTACTCAAACCATTTAAAGCCTTAAACATTTCAATCAGATCTTCTCACAGATTCCTAGTTTCCAAGTGTGTAATTAGCAGAACTGAAAATTTTTATAGTAAGACCAATTTCTTGTATCTTGACTACTTTGGTTGATCTTCTTTTCACTCACTCCTTACTTCTTGAAATGAGTCTAACTATTGCATTATACAATGGGATGATCACCTTGTCCCTCTGGATAAATTTTGTTTCACTGATAGATCCCCATGAACTGTCCTAGCAGCCTGTCTGCATTCTTCAGAAAATATTGTCAAAGTACAATTACCTCTAGGGTCCCCCTTTCGTTCTCCACCACCTTGACTGTGGTACTGTCGAACCCCCTTTTAGTCACAACCTAAGAGTCGCGTGATGTTTGGTGGTCATTTGGTATTAATAATGTTAGACACAATTATAATGCTTTGAACAAATGTCTGATTGTGCATATAAAAACTCATAACTAAACTGGAGGATCAGCAATGTGTTTTTGAAGAATAGAGTTCAAACTACTTGTACACAAGTTCTAAACCAGGGGTTCTTAACCTTTTGCTTTAAGAGAGCAAAATTTTGCAGCTTTCAATGCATGCTAACACCATGCATTGAAACATCCATAACATTCATATGTTAAAATATAAATTTTCTCGCTTAAAAATTAAAAATGCATTTTTTAATTTATTTTTTAGCTGTATTACGCATACAAGAATTATATTTCTCAATTAAAATTTTTGGGCACTAATATTTATTACCTTATGAGTGTGAATTTGGAAGACTTTGAAGAGATGATGCCAAACATTTGAAATCAATTTCTCCATTATGAAGAGATAATCGCAAATTTTCTTCCAGAAGATCAACAATCTTGTCTTTTTTTGTTTTTGATATTGTTCATTAATGAAAAAGCACTTTCACACGTGTATAGTTGATCCAAACGTAGAAAGTACTTTGAACGCTTCTCTTTGTAATAAAGGAAATTTTTTGCACTCGAGAACCCCAGAATTTTAAAATAGTTTTCTATTAGAAAAGACATTTAAGAGCTAAAGATGACTAAAGACGATTTAAAATTTGTTCCAAGTTACTGATTTAAAATTTTCTGTAATTTTTCTTTAAAGTTTGGGAGATGCTCTTTCAAGTATTCAAATCTTTCTTGGAATTGGTCACTATGGTCTTTGATTACATTGATTACAAACGTAATCAATTCCTCCAGACATTTTTTAAGACATTTTTTAAAACGTCATTCCTCCAGACATTTTTTAAGACTAGGAAAATGAAGCAAATTTCCTTTTAAAACTTGATTCTGAAATACTTGAAGTGTTTTTTTCTCAAATGCAATAATCTCCTCATATAAAACCCACAAATTTATGTTTTCCCTGTAGCCTCATTCTTTGTCTGAGTCACTGGCAAATTTTGGGATTAAGTTTGCCCTTAAACAATGTTTAAGAAACCTAATAAGAAAATTTTGTGCCTTATATTTTAAAATGATATAAATATATTCCTGAATCAAATCGTGTAGATGCATGTTCATATTTTTTATATTTATAACTTAAACATAGTGAAATATACAAGTGTATGAGAGTGATTATAAAATAATGAATCAAAGTGTACGAATTAACGGCCTACAAAATGTATACATGATTTTATGAACATGCAAAAATGGGAACGTGATTATCATGAATGTGCTAAAATTAAAAATAAAGCGAAATTGAATCGGTGAGATAAAAGCGGAATTTATAAAAGAAACTATTTACAAAATTAAAAAATGGAATAAGACGGAGTATCACATGAATTTAAGTAGAGATAAAACCCAAAATCATGAAATTAGATGAATTACTCATACATAACGACGGTGTATAAAACAAAACAAATGATAGGAAAATTCACCAGATGTTTTCCTAATAATGCGTGAACCAGATTAACTCAATAATCTACTTACTTCAAATATAATATCAATTCAAATTGAGATTGAGATAAATTTAAAATGGAAAAATGAGTGGATTGTGAGCAAATTGTCAAGTTTAAAAGCAAAAGTGTGAGGAGGCGAAGTTTGTGATAAGTCAAATAGATAATTATCAATTTAGATTTCAAAATATATAAGAGGAATTTAGTTCAATCCTTCCTACTTTGATAATACTTAAAAATATGAGATTTAACTCGTACCTTTTTTATAAGAAGTTCTTCGGCCTGACACATCAAATTAATCCAATTAAAATATTATATGAAACTAAGTTTATGACACGATATTATGTTTTAAAATTGTGCGTCTGAACTTTCCTTTCATGCCATCTATGAGAACCGTATGTTTATTTTTAATGTGGGAAGAATAATTAATACACAATATGAATATACAAAACTGTTAATAGCCGAAACACTTGAAATGAAGTTAAACCCCTAACGCTATAAAGGTATATAGACCATACACAATTTCGGACTCATGGACCTTTACGCGCATGTGTAAATAGCATAATTTACATTGGTTAATAAAAATAATCTCGTTCACGGTACACCAAATTGAACCTTATTATTAGTATAAAAGAGAGTGGAGATTAAGTGTCACTTTACTTCTTGTGAGCACTGACCATCCCGAAATAACTTTGTCCCTTATTAAGAAGTTTAGTTTAAAAATATTTTAGTAAATTTGACAATGGTCTTCAATTTCCTATCCATTATTGCTGGGTGGTTTAGTTTTTAGTGGGTTGATGTAAATTGACTTCGCTTTGCTCTTCCTTTTGGCAGTGAGTAGATTATGGACATTGAATATAGGATTATTTTTAAGAAACCCGTATATATTAACACTTTTAAACCATAATATCGTGTCATAAACTTAGTTTGATATAATGTATTAATTGGATTAATTTGATGTGAGTGTCAGGCCGAAGAACTTCCTATAAAAAGGTACTAGTTAAATCTCTTATATTTTTAAATATTATCAAAGTAGGAAGGATTGAGCTAAATTGCGCTTATATATTTTGAAATCTGAATTTATTTATGTATATATTTATTTTAATAAAGTTTAACTTAAACCATTCCTTTGGTTGTTACTAGAAATTATAGTGAAGCACTTAATGCACTTGATTTCTTGAGAAATTGCACACAGTATCCAATATAATGAATAAAAACATGTGCCAGAAGTAACTTGTACTTATTTCACCTTGTAATAATAGTGCTAAAACTTCAAGATAAAGAACACAGAGAATGAAACTTTGCTTCTTTTCCAGGGAAAAGTTATGAAGGATATTTCAGAATTTAATTCTTTGTGTAATATTAATATGTTAATATTAATATTACACAAATGGAGTACGAGATGGCTGCATTTCGTGATGTTACAACAGATGCTCGAAGGTTCCACCATGCGACGCGATACATGTGTGACACTGACGCAGCATGGATTGGTGGACACGGTCGAACACACACACACTTGGAGTTTCTTTGACAGTAGCAGCAGCGCAGACGAGTCTCGCCACGAGATCCATTTGTTTCCACAGGCAATTCATACACGATAGATTTGAGGGTCCCCCCACAGAAAGAAATCAAGGCTCGATAAATCAGCTGAGTGTGGGGGCCAGGCAACGGGTCCACCACGGCCAATCCATCAACGCCCAAAATGCCTGTTCAAATGGTCACCAACACACCTTCCCAAATGGGCAGGCGCCCCGTCATGTTGAAACCAAATGTTGCATCTCACATTTTCTGGAACGTCGTAAAGTAACCCTGGTAGAACTTGTTCAAGAAAGATCCGATATTTAGCGGAGTTCATTCGGGATGGTAACAGGTATGGGCCAACTAATCAGTCACCGACCATACCTGCCCACACATTAATTGCAAAGCGATGTTGTGCCGCATGGGGGTGCAGACCGTGTGGGTTGTCGTGAGCCCACACATGAGCATTGTGCTGATTGAATAAGCCTTCCCAAGTGAAATAAGCCTCCATCCGTGAACCAAACATAGGCTGGAAAATTCCAAGTCTTGGACACTTTCTTGGAGAAACTACTGTGCAAAAGCCACACATGCAGGATGATCTTGGTGGAGCAGTAACCCTTTGGAGATGAAAGGGGTGTAAGGAATCGTCATGCCAGACACGCTGTACACTGCAACGAGACACTCCTAAGGCAGAGGCAACGGCACATGTGCTGGTAGTAGGATTATTCTGGACGGCATTCAACACACTTTCTTCCATGGCGGGATTTCGCGTCGAACATGGTCTGCCCGCACTACTCCTGTTACCTCTAAATGACCCATAATCGCACAAATTTTGATGCACATGTGCAAACGAACGGTGGCCCGGTACATGTCTGGGAAGCGTTCTCCATAAATTCGTTGAGCGGCTCGTCCATTGCCCTCTGCTAATCCATACACTAGGTGCATGTCTGCCAGCTCACAGTTCATATATCGATGCATGCTCTTTGTGCGGCGACTATTGCCTGAATGAGTAAACCAGAAATTTTCCCTCTTGCGAACTGATGAACACCGCTGTGTTACCGACTTATGGTGACGTTTCCAATTATGGGTTCCTATGCAATTTACATTCCTTTAGATGTTACCTACCTCCCCTAAACGTTTGTACCAATATTTTTGAGACACCCTGTATAACTGGCTTTGCATATGTCAAAATTAGTCACATTGAAATTAGTATTGCATTATTCTGGGCAATTCCCGTGGTACATTGGAATAAATTACAGGTAGTAAACTTTTATTAGCTAAAATACCAAGCCTAATGAATAATAATTGTTTATTGTTTTTAGTACAATAATTTGATGATATTCATTAGAATGAAATTCATTCATTTCAGTACGATAAAACATTTCATGTTTTTGTGAGTTCATTGTAATGAAGTTTTACTGTATTGTTAAATGATTGTACCTGTATTGAAGTAATGGCAAGAAATGAATTCTGTAATTTTGATGATCTAACACAATATAATTTATCATTCTGAAGGTGGTCCTACCAGGTATATTAGAACAAGTCGTGAGCTGTCGTGATCCCATTGCACAAGAATATCTAATGGAATGTATCATCCAGGTATTTCCTGATGAATTTCACCTTCAGACTCTGCACAACTTTCTTAAAGCTTGTGCAGAACTTCATCAAAATGTGAATGTAAAGAACATCATTATATCTTTAATTGACAGGTATGTGCTTTTTTTCAAACACTACTAATATTACAGATGGGCTGGTATTGTTTAAGGAGCTTTTAATGTGAGAATTTATAATCCTTCTGTTGCATTGTTATTGCAGAGACAGAATCATTGGTGGCTTAAGTGAAAGCATGCACATCAGCTTCAGAAAATGGAAATGTTAGAATTATGAGTGAATGGTTTATAGTCCAGAAAGATTGATTTGTGCTATCCTAGTGACCTGTATACCTCTCTGGTATAACTGATTTGGACGACAAGTTAGACAGTGATAAAGGATATTACAGAAGAGATGCCATGTAAAACAACATGAAATGGCAGATGGAACAGACTTCCATCTGTTGTTGTGGAAGTTGATAGCTTATTTTACCTCGCCCCTCAGTACTCTTCTAGCATTCGGGGGCTCTAGGGTGTGGCCGCAAAGATATAGCCAGACTAGGTGTAACTCATACTTTTTGTTCTTAGTGTAGTTAGGATATTTTGTTTTCTGTTTGGTTATCTTATTTTTAACTTAACATATTCGCCTATTGGTATTGTCTGGTATCACCTTCCACTCTTCTGTTTTTGTCTAGTGATTTTTTTTTATAGGACAAAGTCTCGTATACCTCTCAGAATAAAGAGGGAGAAGTTTACTTCCCCTCTCCATTCTGCAGTTTGGACTTTCGCATTGTGATTAACATTGAGTAATTATGTAGATAATCAACTCGACGGCGCAGTTAACTTCTAACCATACTTTAACGCTTAGCTCTACTATTTTTATGGTTGAATGAGAGGTTTTGGCAGAGAAAAAGAAACCTTTATAACACAAAACATAACAGGGTTTATTACAAGAAAGAACTTACATACTTCACTCTTTCCATTAATATAGTCATAATATGACACTTCATGTTTGTCAAAAATATTCAAACAATTAATAGACAAACTTTTACGTTTTACATTTAAGACACACAAGTTATATGAACTAGAAAGAAACCATTTTCATCATCATGCTTACTAACGTTTTCATACTTATATCATTTCGACTTACCAGCTCAAAATACCACCCTGGCTCGATCAGCTAACAGTCCTTGACTCTTAGTTACTTCGGGCGGCTCTGGGCGTTGTCTCAACAGAAAGACTGCTTCTTCCTGAGCTTTGGCTCTCTGGTGTTTTTCTTCCATGATATTGAGGTCTCAGCTCCTACTAATGGCCGACTCTCCAATTGTCACTCCAACTCCCACTCCCTATGCCCTACAGGGGATCCGCTTTTATGTTCCAAGCTCTCCCACATTGTTTATTCAATACTTTTCTCTTATTGAGGAGATCCCATTCTGAAGGCACTCGGTCAGCATGTGATGGAAAAACTTAGTCAAAAAAGGGGTAACTAATCATCCACTCATTACGCCATGTAACGAATATTCCGGCAACACTTGTAGCCACTCTTCCATATCTCCTTTTTAGGTAATGGTAAAGCTGTTGCTCACATCTATGCAGAGTATACGTGGGCTGAGAGGTATCTTAGATGTCTGTTCACACGAGTATCACTGTTACTTACCCCCTCATTTACATTCGGACTGAGCGAATCTTTCTGGTGTTTATAGAAATCTGTCCCTTTGAACTTGTGAGTGGCGAACCAAAATAGCTGTTGCTAGCTAACAACTGCAGGCTCTTAACACATCTCCATCGCACAGTTATAGCGACTAATTTCACCATTTTCTTTAGAAAAACATGCGCTCTTGCTTAATGATATTTAATCTGCTTTATACTCTTCATTTGGAACTCAAAATTATTGTTAAACCAAAGTTTTGGAAGATATCTAGGTAGGAACGGGTATGATAAATTAAGTCATTACTTTACCGTAATTATAAAACAAAGGAAAGGGCGGAATTAGTGCTATAACACTTAAATAAATTTAAGGCTGAACTAGACAAACATTTGGAGTGACTGGACGTGCGAAATGGGAATTTTTTTTTGGCTGATGCTGTATAACTTGCTTTCTTGCATCATATACCTCAGCTAATGCTAAACAGTTTTGGGTATTGGTGCCTTTTGTTTCTGACAGGATGGGGCTGAAGATGAAGAAATCCTTTATTCTATCATATTTTTTTAAAATTTTATTCGAGTCATTTATCTTTCAAGTTGCTGGACTTGTGAACTAAAATGCAAAGTTCACAAATCAAGCAGCTCCAACTGAGACATTTTTGTCTGCAGAGGAGACAAGGTTGTCTCAGAAATTTATTTTTATTTCAATGCAACAGTGTGTTATGAGTTGATTGTATGTCCTGCATATTTGTGCCCTTCACTAACACACTTTTGAAATATATTCATATAGAACATGTTCCTTGGTTTCTAATGAATTTCAACTTCAGACACTGCACAACTTTCTTAACTGTTATGTGGACCAGTGTTTTTTAAGCCTAATTTGAAAGTTGCCCTTGTGATAGAAACCAATTATTTTTAACATTTCTACTCAATCTACAAAATTGAAACTCTCAATATACATACACAGAATGTTTTTTTTTTTTCTCTTTGATTTCCTACCTTTAAAGTTCAGCAAAAACTATTAACTTGAAAACAGCAAAAATGTACGATCATATATGCATTTTAATTATGCCAGCAAAAAACAAGGGACCAGCCGCTTGTTTTTTGCCAGCAAAAAACAAGCGGCTGGTCCCTTTGATTATATAATGCATCACTCCATATATTTGAATTTCCCGAATGATCGTGGCGTTGCTGGCTAGAACAAATCAAAATGTGAAATGTGAATGTAAGAACATCATTATATCTTTAATTGACAGGTATGTGCGTTTTTTTTTCAAACACTACTAATATTACCGTGTCTGAAGGTGAAATTCACCAGGAAATTTAAAAAAAAAAATAGCGGGTCTCGACTACACAAGTTGTCTGCCCAACATGTTCCTTGGCTGTGTTCAGGTTATGCAATAATTGTAGTAGCTGCAGCTCCTACATTCTCTAAATCATAAAAAAAAATTGGGTCTTTGTCAATAATTCGTTTGTTCTGACACCTATGAATCCAAGCAAATAATAAAATCGTGTAGATTAAATGTAGAGCATTAATAAAAAAGAGGAAATTATTCTCTTCCAGGCATGCATTGGTCACATATGCTTAGCTCATCTCTCATGATGTTCACATTGCCTTCTCCATTTGCATTAAAATATATCTTGTAAGACTGTACTCATCTGTAAACTGAATTCATACACAACCTTCAAGTTCCTGTCACTTCTTCAATTCTTCTTCACTTCTTTAACACTGCAACATATAATAGGAGATGCTAATCTGGTAAATTCTTTATTTTTGAAGCAAATCATTGTCTGTACCTGTTCAAAACTAAGGATCATAAATTTACCTACTGTATTTGTTGGCTTATAAAATGCTGCGACGTGGAAGATGCATCCTAATTTTGGAATGGTAAATTTAAGAAAAAAAACTTCAAAAATTTATTGTTAATACAATTAAAAAAAAAAAAAAAAAAATTGTCTCCTTGCCAATAATTCATTGAAGCCGTTCTGGTACCTATGAATCCAAGCAAATAATAAAATTCTGTTATTTAAAATTCAATTTAAATAAATTTAAAATTCAATAAAAATAAAACTCAAAAGCCAGTAAAGAAAGGTATAAAATTATTACTTTTATTATTTTAATATTCTTCAGATTCATTACTGATTTGATCATCATTATCCTCAACATAATAATCATCGTTATCATCATCTTCACTAGTATCACTGTCATTCTCATACAATAAATGATCTTCAGTGCCATCCATTGCTTTACTTATCCAATAATTCATATCCAATAATTACTGAAAAGTGTACTAATGTATAGAGTAGTTAACTATCCATTAACTACTATACGTTAACTCTTGGTTTTGTGCATGTGCTGTATTGCCACTTTCAGCTTCTAAGATACAGTGATTTTTTTTTTAAGGTATTTATAAGGAAAAAAAGTGTGCATCTTGTAAGGTGACAAATACAGTAATTCAAACAAAAAGTTTTAAAATTTTTGTTGAACTCAAATGATAATATTGCCAGAAACATTGAAGGACTTGTATGGCCATAGTAGCTCTTGTGCCACTTGAGTAGCTCTTGATAAAAAGATACACCGAAACAAGAACAACATGCTACCACAGGAAAGTTTCAAGAGATGAGTAAAACATTATAATTACAATTTTATTTTTTTATTATTATTTTTTTTTTGGTAGTTGTTGGCGCATAGGCTTCTGTGGCCATAATGCACCTCCCAAGGTTTTTGCAGTACTTTGATCCAAGCCCGAGGCGGGAATCGAACCCGCGACCTTTGAGTTGCCAGGCAGGCACTTTACCCACCCGGCTAGCCTGGTCGGCCATAATTACAATCCAACAATTAAGAATTGTATATGCAATTAAAGTAAAAAAGTGATTTCTAGCATTACATTGCAATATTAAGTGAAACAAAAAACACTGCTTGCTTTTCAAGTTTGCGACATACAGTTTGCAATAACAGTAGTTGTATATATATATTCATCATGGTATTTGACTGACATCAGAAAACATGTTACTTTGGAGTAATTATGAGTAATTTTTGGAGTATTGTTTTTTATTTGTGAAATTTTCAAAAAAAAAAAACCCGATTTTGGAGAATTATACATTTTGAATGCTGTGTGTATGAATTTTATTGCATTTATGCTCTGTAACATTTATGCTGTGTATGTGATACCTCTCCATGAATATTGGGTACGTCCTGGAAACACTATCACATCATTATAAATCTTGGGAGTTTGCTTGTACAGCAGTAGCAGAAGTATGTTAAAGCCAATGTAGATCATGGATGAGTGCTTCTTTCGGTGTAGGATAATTTGATGCCATATCAGTCAACATTCTGTGAATGTCTGAACATCCAAAAACCAATAAGTAGGGGGATTAAAAAGATAAAAAAATCTGTCGTAGTAGTAGTAGAGGCATGTGATGCAAAAAAGCAAGCGTATAAGCTTATGTAGCATCAGCCAAAAATTTCACACATCCATTCCCTCTAAATGTTTGTACAGTTCCTTCTTGAATTTATTTAAGCTGTCAACTTCCAAAATGACAGAGGGAAGTTTATTCCAGCAATCACCTACCCACTTGCTAAAGGCAAATTTCCGCACATCTATTCTACAACTGTCTTTCCTCAATTTGAATTTATGCTCCCTCAGGTTTGTAATCTGAGCAGGCAGAAGAATCCCATCAGAATTGAGCATGCTCAACCCATTCAAGGCCTTATACACCTCGTTCAGATCACCTCGCAAGTGCCTAGTGTCCAGCTGCTGCAGTTTTCAGAACTTAAGCTTTTCTTGGTAAGAGGACCCCTTAGTTCCCTTCCAGTCTTGTTGCCCTTCTCTGTATTCACTCAAGCAACTCTAAATCCTAAAATGAGGCATCCAGACCTGTACACAGTACTCAAGGCATAGCCTTATACAAAGGGATAATCACCTTTTCCCTACTACAAAGGAACTGGATGCAAAAAATAATTTTGATATCGTATATTTGAATCTCAGGAAAGCTTTTGACACTGTTGCGCATGGAAGACTATTGTACAAATTGGAGCAGAATAGTATTAAGGGTAAGTTGCTACAATGGATAAAAGGATGGTTAAGTGGGTGAAGACAGAGGGTGGTAATCAATGGGTGCTGCTCTTCTTGGACTAATGTTATTAGTGGAGTCCCACAGGATTCGGTGTTAGGTCCACTGTTTTGTATATTTATCAAAGATATTGATGAAGGTATATCAGGCTTAATGTCGAAGTTTGCAGATGATACAAAGGTTGGCAGGGTTGTTAATGACAGTAATGGCAGTGTGCTACTGCAACAGGATCTAGATAATTTGGGCAGATGGGCTAAGAAGTAGCAACTGAAGTTTAACCTTGACAAATGCAAAGTACTGCATATGGGTAGAAGTAACCCCAGAGAAACGTACCAACTGTGTGGTACTACACTTAAGGTGGTAGAAAATGAAAAAGACCTGGGAGTAATTGTGCAGTCAGATATGAAGTTTTCTGAGCAATGCAGACAGGCTGCCAGGGCAGGTCATGGGGTTTTGTCAATGATATATAGGAATTTTGCTAGCAGGGAAAAGGAAGTGATTATCCCTCTGTATAAGGCAATGGTCAGGCCACACCTTGAGTACTGCGTACAGGTCTGGAGGCCTCATTTAGGAAGGATGTAGATTTACTTGAGCGTGTACGGAGAAGGGCAACAAGATTGGTGAGGGGAATGAAGGGATCCTCTTACCAAGAGAGGCTTAAGTTCTGCAAATAGCAGTGGCTGGAGACTAGGCACCTGCGCGGTGATCTGATTGAGGTATATAAGGCCTTGAATGGGTTGACCACGCTGAATTCTGATGGGATCCTTCCACTTGTTCAGATTACGAACCTAAAGGGGCATAAATTCAAATTAAGAAAAGACAGATGTAGATTATATGTGCAGAAATTTGCCTTTAGCCAGCGGGTGGTTAATTGCTGGAACAAACTTCCATCTGTCGTTGTGGAAGTTGATAGGTTGAATAAATTTAAGAAGGAACTGGACAGGCATTTGGAGGGAATGGCGTGATTTTTTTTTTTTTTTTTTTTTTGGCTGATGCTGCATAAGCTCATACACTTGCTTTCTTGCATCAAATGCCACTGCTACTACTATTACTACTACTACTTGCAAAATTCCTGTATATCATATATCATTGACAATACCCCCATTACCTGCTCTGGCAGCCTGTCTGCATTGCTCAGAAAACTTGATATCTAACTGCTCAATTACTCCAGGTCTTTCATTTTTACTACCGTAAGTGTAGTACTACACAGTTGGTACTACACTTAGGTTTCTCTGGAGTTACTTTTACCTATATGCAGTACTTTACATTTGTTAATGCTAAAACTTCTAACATTCAGTAACCATTTCTCAGCCCATCTGCCCATCTTTGCTAGATGCTGTTGCAGTAGCACACTGCCATTACTGTCATTAACAACCCTGCCAACCTTTGTATCATCTGCATACTTGGACATTAAGCCTGATATATACCTTCATCAGTATCATTGATTAATATACAAAACAACAGTGGGCCCAACACCGAACCTCGGTGGACTACACTAATAATATTAGTCCACGAAGAGCATTGTCCATTAATTATCACTCAGTCATCTCCCACTCAACCACTGTTTTATCCATTATAGCAATTTGCCCTTAACACCATACTGCTTCAATTTGTACAGTAGTCTTCCATGTGCATCAGCGTCAAAAGCTTTCCTGAAATCCAAGTATATGATATCAAAATTATTTTTTGGATCCAGTTCCTTTGTAATCACATCACAGTATCCAATCAAATTGGTGAGACAAAGACTTTCCAGTAACAAACCCATGCTGTGTCTGAATTATTACTGCAGTCTTGTCAGGCTGACTGGTAGCATTAGCATTAGAGACATACGATGCATAAAATGAAAAGAAACAAAAAATTAAAAAGTATGCATTTCACTCCTCTTGGGAATATGATTATTTGGTAACAGATAATTAGCATCAGTATTAGTATAGGCTTACGATGCAAGAAAGCATGTTTATGCAGCATCAGCCAAAAAAAAAAAAAAAACCTCCCAATTCACCCCTCCATTTGTTCCCAAATGCCTGTCTAGCTCAGCCTTAAATTTATTTATGCTATCAACTTCCACAACAAAAGATGGAAGTCTGTTCCACCAACCAACTACCTGCTGTCTAAAGGCAAATGTGTGCATATCTATTCTACAACTGTCTTTTGTCAGTTTGAATCTGTCCCCCTTCAGGTTTTTAATCTGAGCAAGAGGAAGAATCCCATCAGCATTCAGCTTGCTCAACCCATTCAAGGCCTTATACACCTCAATCAGATCGCTTCGCAGGTGCCTAGTCCCTGGTGCTGCAATGTACAGAAATTAAGCCTCTCTCTGTTTTGTTCCTCTCACTAAACTTCTTGCCCTTCTTCGTACTCATCCTAGCAACTCTACATCCTTCCTAAAATGAGGCCTCCAGACCAGTACTCCAGGTTTGGCCTGACCATTGCCTTATATAATGGGATAATCACCTTGTCTCTGCTAGCAAAATTCTTATACAGCACTACCTTGCTTAGCAATGCTTGGCGATACAGCAAATTTTACAAGACGGAATTTGATGCTACAAACACTCGTACACTGAGAAAAAGAAGAGACTACTTCACCAGACTTCATTATTAAAATACCTAAATAAAGAAAGCTTTTCCTCCCCCCCCCCTCATCTCATGATGTTACCTTTCCATTAATTAAATTTTTGCAATATTGTTTATTTCAAATTCTTTTAATTGGCTATCAAGTGCAAAATGTTTATAATTTATTATGATTTGTGTATAGACTATTTCTCTGGTACATATTCAGTTAAAACCCATTATAACTCAATCAACACAGTTTCACATAACACGGAACAGTTTCGGTACCAATTATCAGTGCTATGCAGGGTATTGCTGTATATCATTGACAAGACTCCATGACCTACCCTGGCAGCCCATCTACACTCCTCAGCAAACTTCATATCTGACTGAACACAATTACCCCCAGGTCTTTTTCCTTCTCTATTTCCCTGAGTGTAGGACTACACAGTTGGTACATTTCCCTTGGCCACATTTCATTTGCCACTTCTCAACCCATTTGCCCAACTTTTCTAGATCCTGTTGCAGTAGCATAGTCTTTACTGTCGTTAACAACCCTGCCAACCTTTGTATCATCTGCAAACTTATTAAGTGCGATATACCTTCATCAATATCATTGGTGAATACACAAAACAATGGACCCCAGCACCAAACTCCGGGGAACTCCACTAATAACATTAGTTTTTCCACGAAGAGCAGTGTCCATTGATTACCACTCTCCATTGTCTCCCATTCAACCATTCCTTTATCCATTGTAGCAAATTGCCCTTAATGCCATACTGCTCCAATTTGTACAGCAGTTTTCCATGTGCAACAGTATCAAAAGATTTCCTGAAATCCAAGTATATGATATCAAAATTATTTTTTTCATCCAGTTCCTTTGCGACCACATCATAGTATCCAATCAGATTGGTCAGACAAGACCTCCCCTTAACAAACCCACGCTGTGTCCGAATATTACTGCAGTCTTGTCTAGCTGATCCTGCAATGCTTCTTTAACCAGTGATTCCATTATTTTCCCCAGAACAGAAATTAAACTAACAGGGCTATAGTTACTTGTATCACCTTTTGGAACCCCCCTTGTGAATTGGGGATACATTTGCAGATCTCCCATGAGTTCAGGGAAGCTCTCATAATTATGGCTAAGAGTTTGCTTACTTCCTTTGCTGCCTCCTTTAATAGAAATGGATAGATTCTGTCCACCCCAGGTGCCTTCCTTATATTTAACTTCAACATTTTCTCCTCCACTTTGCTCTCAGTTATTACAAAATCACTTAGCTCCCTCTTAGTGTCATAAACATCTGGCATTCCCCTCCTTGAATATTAGCTGATATGGGAATGTAGATGCAAAATACTCATTCAGTTTATCAGCTACCTGAGCATGTTTATCAATAGTCAACCCATCTAGGTTAAGTGGTCCAATTTGATTCATCCCTTTTCTTCTGGAGTTTACATAAGTAAAGAAATCTTTGCTGTTTTTCTTTGCATTTCTTGCCAAATATTTCTTGTAATCTGCCTTTGCCCGTCTAACCTCTGTGACTTGATTACAGACTAGCTTATATCTGCCGTAGGCTTCTGTGTCAGCTGATAATTTATATGCATCCAATGCATTTTTATTCTCTGTCATGAGCCTTATTAATTTATCTGACATCCATTTAGGCCTAAATATTGAATAGTATTTCTTAATTGGTATGAAAAGCCTCATAGCCACCAAGATGGTCCCTGAAGGCTTCCTATTTAGAATTCACCATTGGTAACATCATCAGTTGATCCCACTGTATAGAATTTAAAAACTGTCTGTTACCACTGTAGTCACCTTTATGAAAGCAAAAGCCCTTCCCTTTAGCCTTGATAGTAGTTGCATCTTTAAGTAAATCCCACATCAGCACTGTGATCACTGTCACCCAGTGGTTCCTTTATCTGCAAATTGTTAATGCATGAATAATCACAGCTGGTAATCAGATCAGAGCATTACTTCCTCTGGTTTCCTCTTGAACATGCTGCTGTAGAAAACAGTCCTCCAATAAATTGACAAAAGTCTTGTTGGTGTGCGAGTGACCAATTCACAAGTTCCAGTCAATATCTCTAAAGTTAAATCCCCATTACAAGACATTCTGATTTACTGGCCCACTCTATTTCTCTGCACAATTATTCATTATACTCATCAGAGTCATTAGATCTATAACACACATCTACTCTAATTTTCCCTTTCCCAGTAATTATGTCACACCACACTGACTCAACATTGCATTGTCTGCCAATGTCAATTGGATGCACTTCCTTAAAATTTATGTATAACCCCTTCTCCCTTCCTGTCCTGTCCCATAGGAATCAGTTAGCATGTCAAATTTTCATAGGAAACTGCATAGCTTTGGGTTCAATGATAGGGCAGCTGCACATAAGCCCAGTATTAACTGTAATGGTCACCAGTGTTAAACAGTGAGGATTTGTTCCTAGCATTCATTGATTCTAGAACAGTGGTTCTAGAATCAATGAATAATCACTATAATATTATTATAATACTGTATGGTATACTGGTAACAGAATACCATACAGGATTACAAGATTAATGTTGTCTGTCTAATCAAATGTCAGGATGGATGCAATGAAAAATACTAGGAAGCATATTAACCTAGCATGGCCATTCGCAACTTTCTATGCAGTATTATCACTGTCTGAAATGTAATTAGAGCTAGACTGAAGTTTCAGTTTGCTACTCCATGAACAACACACTTAAAAAAATATATGAAGGTGTTGTACTTAAATTTCTATCCATTTACATGGCTTGGTCATTTAGCATTAGCAGAGGCATAAGATGCAAGAAAGCAAGCCGTAGGTTATATACCGTACTAGATAGCGTTAGTTGAACTTCGTTAGCAGTTAAATTGTACGTTTAAATAAATACATATAACGACTTAGATTACAAACGTAATATAATTAATAATATAACATAATTAATTAATAAATTAATAGAATCATGACTCAGACTAGAGCAGCAAAGCAAAAGGCTCAAGCTAATGGAAGTGCTGTGGCTCAGAGCAGAACTGAGGGGGCCAGTTGTCCTCTGACTCACAGCCTTATAAAATGCACTGTTTGCTTGATGTTTGCAGAGCAATTGGGTACGGGACATGATACTGCCAAGGGGGATGTCTTTGTGTGTGCGCGATGCAAGGAGTGTATCGATATCAGGCAACAACTCGGCGTTCTTTTGGGCCTATATGAGAGCTTGAAGGACAGGGTGGATGCCCTCGAAGAAACTAAAATGAGGGGCCCATCAAGCTCTCAGCTGCCCACATCAACGCCAGAGCTTGCACTTGGGCATCGCGTGACACAGAGACAACCCCCAAGGCAGAATGCGCTGGTCTCGAAGGAACTAGTAGTTGTTGGTGACTCTATTGTCAGGGAAACGGGGAACATGCTTTGTAAAAAAGATAGGTGGAATAGGACCAGGGTATGTCTGCCAGGGGCAAAGGTTGATGACGTTGTAGAGCGAATATCATCTTTTAAGGGCACAAAAGGTGATATAGTTGTACACGTTGGCATTAATAATATTAAGAGTAGGAGACCGGCAGAATTACTTAACAAGTACAGGTCACTGTTTAACAAAAGCCGAGAATTAGGGTTGAATTTGAAAGTGTCTGCAATTCTGCCCAGACACGATAGGAGGGAGTATATGATGAGAGCCTTGTCGATCAATTCGGCCCTGGAAAGATTGTGCAAGGCTCAAGGGGTAGAATTTTTTTCAGCCTGGACTGTACTTGTTAACAGGAGAGATTGCTTCTACAGGGATGGGATACACTTAAATAGAAAGGGTGCAAGAATATTTGCTGATGCTATCGAGGCAGTGTTAGGTGGGTCGGAAAACTGCTAGCTTGGGGGGAGACAAAGAATAATAGATTGACAGTAGCCACTGGCAGAGGTGAAAGAGATTCTTGCACTGCTTCTATTAGAATGAGCAGAAGCCTGAAAAACAAGATGCATGGTATTTCAGAGACTGCTGGGAGCCATTGTGGTACAAGTAAACACATGGGTTGTGTTAGGGTAGCTAAGAATAGAAACAGGTGCAGGTATACTTGCGTGTACACCAATGCTAGGAGTTTAGTAAATAAATTTGATGAATTTGAGGTATTGCTCAAAACATCAAAGGCAGATATTGTTGGGATATCACAGACGTGGTGTCACACAGATATAAGGGATGCGGAACTGCAATTTGGGGAGTACAACGTCTACAGAAAGGATAGACAGGATAGGAAGGGGGGAGGTGTTATGCTATTAGTTAAGAAACACATAAAAACCAAGGAAGTGAAGCCAGTCGACATCGCTGGACAGTGCAGTGTGGAGTCAGTTTGGTGTGACATAAACATTGGGAGATCAAAATTGAGAGTAGGAGTGTGCTATAGGCCTAATGACTCTGATGAGTATAATAAGGAACTGTACAGGGAAATAGAATGGGCCAGTAAATCAGAGTGTCTTATAATGGGAGATTTTAATTTCCCAGATATTGACTGGAATTTGGGGGCTGGATACTCACACACTAGCAGGGCTTTTGTGGATTTATTGGATGATTGTTTTCTACATCAGCATGTTCGGGAGGCAACTAGAGGGAGCAATACTCTTGATTTGATTATCAGCAGTGATTCTTCATGCATTAAGAATCTGCAGATAAATGAACTACAGTGTGCTGAAGTGGGATTTACTCAAAGAGGTAACTACCATTAGGGGTAAAGGGAAGGGTGATTGCTTCCGTAAAGGCGACTACGATGGACTGAGACAGTATTTAAATTCTATACAGTGGGACCAACTGATGATGTTACCAACAGCAAATTCAAAATGGGAAGCATTCAAAGAACTTATCTTGGAAGCTACTAGGCTTTACATACCAACTAAGAAATATTGTTCAAGGTTTAGGCCAAAATGGATGTCAGATGAACTAATGAGGCATATGGCAGAGAAGAAAAATGCATGGGATACTTACAAATTAACACATGACACAGAAGCCTATGATAGATACAAGTTGATATGCAACCAAGTTACAAAGGAGGTTAGGCAGGCGAAGGCAGATTACGAGAAATCCTTGGCAAGGGATGCAAAGAAAAACAGCAAAGAGTTCTTTACTTATGTAAACTCTAGAAGGAAAGGGATGAATCAGATTGGTCCTCTTGATGTTGATGATCCTGCTCAGGTAGCTAACAAACTAAATGAATATTTTGCATCGACATTCACACATGAGGAGTTATTCAGCGAGGGGAATGCCAGAGGTGTATTCAACTCTAGCAGTAAGTTACAGAATCTTGAAATAACTGGGAGTAAAGTGGAGGAGAAACTGTTGAAGATAAACACAAGAAAGGCACCCGGGGTGGATGGGATCTATCCAGTTATATTAAAGGAGGCAGCAAAGGAAGTAAGCAAACCCTTAGCCATAATTATGAGAGCTTCCTTGGACTCAGGGGAGGTACCCATAGACTGGAAATGTGCAAATGTGACCCCAATTCACAAAGGAGGATCAAAGGCTGACACAAGTAATTATAGACCTGTGAGCTTAACTTCTGTTCCAGGAAAATTAATGGAGGCACTGGTTAAAGAAGCACTGCAGGATCATTTAGACAAGACTTCAGTTATAGCTCAGACACAGCATGGTTTTGTTAAGGGGAAGTCTTGCCTGACCAACTTGATTGGATACTATGATGCAGTCACAAAAGAACTGGATGCAGGGAATAACTTTGATATTATATACTTGGATCTTAGAAAGGCTTTTGATACTGTTGCACAGGAAGACTGCTACACAAATTGGAGCAGTGTGATATTGGAGGCAAATTACTGCTATGGATAAAGGGGTGGTTGAGGGGGAGAAGACAGAGAGTGGTAATCAATGGACACTGCTCATCGTGGACTGATGTTATTAGTGGAGTCCCTCAGGGCTCAGTGTTAGGTCCATTATTGTTTTCTGTATTTATAAATGATATTGATGATGGTATATCGGGATTAATGTCCAAGTTTGCAGACGATACAAAGGTTGGCAGGGTTGTCAAGGACACTACTGACACTATGCCGCTGCAACAGGATCTGGAAAGGTTGAGCAGATGGGCTGAGAGGTGGCAAATGAAGTTTAACATTGACAAATGTAAAGTACTACACATGGGAAACAGCAACCCCAGAGCAACGTATCAACTCTGTGGTACAACACTGACAGTGGTAGAGAATGAAAGGGACTTGGGGGTGGTTGTGCAGGCAGATATGAAGTTCTCTGAGCAGTGCAGACGGGCTGCAAGAGTAGCTCATGGAGTATTGTCAATGATATACAGGAATTTTTCCAGCATGGATATGGAGGTGATTATTCCATTGTATAAGGCGATGGTCAGGCCACACCTAGAGTACTGTATACAGGTCTGGAGGCCTCATTTCAAGAAGGATGTAGAGCTGCTGGAACGAGTACAGAGAAGGGCAACAAGATTAGTGAATGGAACAAAGGGGTGCTCTTACGAAGAACGGCTTAAGTTTTGCAAATTACAGTGTCTGGAGACTAGGCACCAGCGAGGTGATCTGATAGAGGTGTATAAAGCCTTGAATGGTTTAAGCATGCTCAATGCTGATGGGATTCTTCCTCTAGCTCAGAATAATCACCTGAGAGGGCATAAATTCAAATTGAGGAAAGACAGATGTAGGATAGACGTGCGGAAATTTGCCTTTAGCCAGCGGGTGGTTGGTTGGTGGAACAGACTTCCATCCCTTGTGGTGGAGGTTGATAGCCTAAATAAGTTTAAGGCTCAGCTGGACAGGTATTTTGAACGAACGGAGGGGTGAAGTGGAAGTGGTTTTTTTTTTTTTTTTTTTTGGCTGATGCTGCATAAGCTTGCTTTCTTGCATCAAATGCCTCTACTAATGCTAATGCTAAAGCCAATACAGCATCATCCAAAAAAAAAGCCCGCTCCCATTTCACCCCTCCATTCGTTCTAAATACCTGTCAAGCTCAGCCTTAAATTTATTTAGGCTATACTTCGACAACAAAAGATGGAAGTCTCTTCCACCAAATTCACTAATTTTGATACCCTTCTCTGTACTCGTTCCAACAGTTCTAAATCCTTCTTAAAATGAGGCCTCCAGACCTGTATACAGTACTCAAGGTGGGGCCTGATCATTGCCTTATACAAGGGGATAATCACCTCCATATCCCTGCTAGAAAAATTCCTGTATATCATTGACAAGACACCATGAGCTACTCTTGAAGACTGTCTGCACTGCTCAGAAAACTTCATATCTGCCTGCACAAATACCTCCAAGTCCTTTTCATTCTCTACCACCCTGAGTGCAGTACCACACAGTTTATACGTTACACTGGGTTTACTGCTTCCCATATGTAGTACTTTACATTTGTCAATATTAAACTTCATTTGTCACCTCTCAGCCCATCTGCTCAACTTTTCTAGATCCTGTTGCAGCAGCATACAATGGACCCAACACTGAACCCTGAGGGACTCCACTAATAACATTAGTCCATGAAGAGAAGTGTCCATTGATTTGATAACCACTCTTTCTCTTCTACTCAACCATCCCTTTATCCATAGCAGCAATATGCCTCCAATGCCACACTGCTCCAATTTGTGCAGCAGTCTTCCATGTGTGCAACAGTATCAAAAGCATTTCTAAGATCCAAATATATGATATCAAAGTTATTCCCTGCATCCAGTTCCTTTGTGACTATATAATAATACCCAATCAAACAAGACTACATAATAATACCCAATCAATTAATCTGGTCAGACAAGACTTCCTCTTAACAAAACCATGCTATAACCATGCTGTGTCCAAGCTATAACTGAAGTCTTGTCTAGATGATCCTGCAATGCTTCTTTAACCAGTGCCTCCATTAATTTCCTTGGAACAGAAGTTAAACTAACAGGTCTATAATTACTTGAGTCGCCCTTTGATCCTCCTTAGTGAATAGGGGTCACATCTCTAGTCCATGGGTACCTCCCCTGAGTCATAATTATGGCTAAGGGTTTGCTTACTTCCTTTGCTGCCTCCTTTAATATAACTGGATAGATCCCATCTACCCCGGGCGCCTTTTTTATGTTTATCTTCAACAATTACTCCTCCACTTTCCTCTCAGTTATTACAAAATCATCTAGCTCACTGCCAGAGTTCAATTCATCTCTGGCATTCCCCTTCCTAAATAACTCCTCGTGTGTGAATGTAGATGCAAAATACACATTTAGTTTGTTAGCCACCTGAGCAGGATCCTCAACTGTTGAACCATCAATATCCAGTGAACCAATCTGATTCATTCCTTTTCTTCTAGTGTTTACATAGGTAAAGAACTCTTTTTTTTTTTTTTTGCATCTTTTGCCAAAGATTTCTCATCTGCCTTTGCCTGCCTAATCTCCTTTGTGACTTGGTTACAGACCAGCTTATATCTATCATAAGCTTCCATGTCACCCATTAATTTATACGTATCCCATGCATTTTTCTTTTCTGCCATATGTCTCATTAGTCTGACATCCATTTAGGCCTAAACCTTGAACAATATTTCTTAGTTAGTATGTAAAGCCTAGTAGCATTCCAAGATTAATTCTTTGAATGCTTCCCATTTTGAATTTGCTGTTGGTAACATCATCAGTTAGTCCCACCATATAGAATTTAAATGCTGTCTCAGGCCACCGTAGTCGCCTTTTCGAAACCAAGAATCCTTCCCTTTACTCCTGATGGTAGTTATCTCTTTGAGTAAATCCCACTTCAGCACACTGTGATCACTGTCACCTAGTGGTTCCTTTATCTGCAGATTCTTAATGCATGAAGTACCACTACTGATAATCAGATCAAGAATATTACTCCCTCTAGTTTGCCTCCCGAACATGCTGATGTAGAAAACAGTCATCCAATAAATCCACAAAAGCCTTGCTAGTGTTGAGTGACCAACCCACAAATTCCAGTCAACATCTGGGAAATTAAAATCCCCAATTATAAGACTCTCTGATTTACTGGCCCATTCTATTTCCCTGTACAGTTTCTTATTATACTCATCAGAGTCATTAGGCCTATAGCACACTCCTCTCAATTTTGATCTCCCAATGCTTATGTCACACCAAACTGACTGGACACTGCGATGTCAACTGGTTTCACTTCCTTGGATTTTATGTTTCTTAACTGATAGCATAACCCCTCCTCCCTTCCTATCCTGTCTAGCCTTCCTGTACACATTGTACTCCCCGAATTCCAGTTCTGCATTCCTTATATCTGTGTGACACCATGTCTCTGATATCGCAACAATATCTGCCTTTGATGTTTTGAGCAATACCTCAAATTCATCAAATTTATTTACCAAACTCCTAGCATTGGCGTACACGCAAGTATACATGCACCTGTTCCTATTCTTAACTACCCTAACACAACCCATGTGTTTACTTGTACCGCAATAATTCCCAGCAGTCTCCGAAATACCCTGCATCTTGTTTTCCAGTCTGCTGTTCATTCCAATAGAAGCAGTGCAAGAATCACTTTCACCTCTGCTAGTGGCTACTGTTAATCTATTAGTACTTATATCCTCAAAAGGTAGCAGTTTTCCAACCCACCTAATAATGCCTCGATAGCATCAGCAAATATTCTTGCACTCTTTCTATTTAAGTGTATCCCTTCCCTGTAGAAGCAGTCTCTGCTGTTAACAAGTGCAGACCTGGCTGAAAAAAAATCTATCTCTTGAGCCGTGCACAGTCCTTCCAGGGCCGAATTGATCGACAAGGCTCTCATCATATACTCCCTCCTATCGTGTCTGGGCAGAATTGCAGACACTTTCAAATTCAACCCTAATTCACAGCTTTTTTTCAACTGTGATCTGTACTTGTTAAGTAATTCTGCCGGTCTCCTCTCTTAATATCATTAATGCCAACGTTTATACAACAATATCACCTTTTGTGCCCTTAAAAGATGATATCCACTCTACAACGTCATCAACCTTTGCCCCTGGCAGATATATCCACCTATCCTTTTTACAGGATAGGTGGTACAGCACCATGTTCCCCGTTTCCCTGACAATAGAGCAACCAACATCTACTAGTTCCTGTGGGAAAAGATTACGCCTGGGTTGGGAGTTGGGAGAACGATAGAAACAAAAGAATTTTACAAAACGTGGTAGAGAGATTTTAAGGAAGAGAATTTTGAAAAGAGGAGATTCCAAATTACTGTCTCTGGCAGGGAATACCAGAGTAGACATATGCACAAATTCTACCATTGAAGTGAAAGGACTCATGCAGCAAATAATTAGGACAACTGAGATGAGCAGTGGTTGAATCAATTGATGATTGAGATTCTGTCAGAAAAATTACTTGGGGCTTGGCAGACTGCAACTGGAAATGGATATCCTTGAGATTGGAACTGAGACCACAAATTTTAGTTAAATGGATGAAATGTTTCTGAGGCTTAGATTTTTTTGTGAATAACTTTGTTCTATTAGTTTGGCAATTCAGTAGTAAAGGACATGTTTGAAGTAATGAAATTTTTGGATATGGTGTACACACAGCAAGAATATATCTAGTTCCTTGACAGGTGGCCGTGAAAAACTCCCCCCCCCCCACATATACATGAATCAGACCCCCTCCAGTCACTGTCTGGCAGAGCAGGGGCAATGAGAATATACACTAGCTGATCCAGAAGCCTCCTAGTGTTACCAGTAGGTTCGGTCTAGTGGACTATCTAGCAGCCAGCCTGTGAACACCATTTTAGAGCTGTACTCTCAAAATGTAAGGAAGATAGATCTTGCCATGCTGCCAATCATAACCTCAAAAGACATTAATTATACTGCGTGATGGAAGAGATGGGTTGGTGGGGGTTTGCCTGAGCTTTGCTCTGGAGACTAAGCATGGGTTCCACCACTTCAAGCCTCCAATAAGTAAAGGGCACCAGTTAGCATTAGCATTGGTAGAGGCATTTGATGCAAGAAAGCAAGCTTATGCAGCATCAGCCAAAAAAAAAAATAAAGTAAAAAAATTAAATAAAAAATAACCACTTCCACTTCACCCCTCTATTCGTTCGAAATACCTGTCCAGCTGAGCCTTAAACTTATTTAGGCTATCAACTTCCACGACAAGGGATGGAAGTCTGTTCCACCTACCAACCACCTGCTGGCTAAAGGAAAATTTCCGCACATCTTTCCTCAATTTGAACTTATGCCCCTCTCAGGTGATTATTCTGAGCAAGAGGAAGAATCCCATCGACATTGAGCATGCTCAAACCATTCAAGGCTTTGTACACCTCTATCAGATCACCTCGCTGGTGCATAGTCTCCAGACACTGTAATTCGCCAAACTTAAGCCTTTCTTCGTAAGAGCACCCCTTTGTTCCATTCACTAATCTTGTTGCTCTTCTCTGTACTCGTTCCAGCAGCTCTACATCCTTCTTGAATGAGGCCTCCAGGCCTGTATACAGTACTCTAGGTGTGGCCTGACCATTGCCTTATACAAGGGAATAATCACCTCCTTATCCCTGCTAGAAAATTTCCTATATATCATTGACAATACACCATGAGCTACTCTTGCAGCCCGTCTGCACTGCTCAGAGAACTTCATATCTGCCTGCACAACCACCCCCAGGTCCCTTTCATTCTCTACCACTGTCAGTGTAGTATCACAGAGTTGATACGTTGCTCTGGGGTTGCTGTTTCCCATATGTAGTACTTTACATTTGTCAATGTTAAACTTCATTTGCCACCTCTCAGCCCATCTGCTCAACCTTTCCAGATCCTGTTGCAGCAGCATAGTGTCAGTAGTGTCCTTGACAACCCTGCCAACCTTCGTATCGTCTGCAAACTTGGACATTAAGCTTAATGTACCATCGTCAATATCATTTATAAATACAGAGAACAATGAAGGACCCAATACTGAACCCTGAGGGACTCCACTAATAACATTAGTCCACGATGAGCAGTGTCCATTGATTACCACTCTCTGTCTTCTCCGCAGGGCCAGATGAAATTCAGTATGGGATGATAAAACATCTCTCATCTCACTCTCTAGAGCTGTTGCTACATCTCTACAACCGAATTTATTTGGAGGATCAATTTCCCGTTTCTTGGCGTAGGGCAACTGTCCTCGCTTTCCCAAAGCCAGGAAAAGATCCCAAAATTCCTAGCAACTATCGTCCAATTGCTCTGACCAGTTGCTTATGTAAGATTTTAAAAAAAATGTTGAATGCCCGCCTTATATATTACCTTGAGGCAAACGACCTTTTGAACAAAATTCAGTGCGGCTTCCGAAGGAATCACTCCACTTTGGACCATTTAATCCGACTGGAAACAGCGATTCGCAATGCGTTTTTAAAGCATGAGCACTTGGTATCAGTCTTCATTGACATGGAAAAAGCTTATGACACAACCTGGAGGTATGGTGTTTTAAAAGACCTCTATTCTTTTGGTCTCAGAGGCCACCTCCCTATTTTTATCAGAAATTTTTTATCTAAACGACTCTTCCAGGTTTGTGTTAAATCCAGTGTGTCTCGCCTTTTTTGTCAAGAGGAAGGAGTTCCCCAAGGCTCTGTCCTCAGTGTTACGCTGTTTGCAGTCAAAGTTAACTCCATTACAAAACAGCTTCCTCCTTCAGTAAATAGTGCCTTGTACGTTGATGATTTTAGTATTTTCTGTCACTCCTGTAGCATGAGAGTTATTGAACGACAATTGCAACAAGCACTCAATTACCTTAGTTCCTGGGCTTTAACCAATGGGTTTACGTTTTCTGCGCAAAAGACCGTTTGCATACACTTCTGCCGCAAACGGAATCTATATCCTGACCCGGAACGTAGACTTGGACAAAATCCAATTCCTGTGGTAGCAGAAACAAAATTTTTGGGACTTATCTTTCATAAAAAACTGACATTCCTACACCATATCCGTCAGCTTAGAGCAAAATGCATGAGGGGTTTGAACATGCTCAGTGCTATCTCCTCCAACTTTTGGGGAGCAGATAGAAGCACATTATTGCGTCTATACCGAGCACTTGTTTGCTCTAAACTTGACTACGGCTCCCAAGCTTACTCTTCTGCTAGAATTTCTGTACTCCGATGGCTTGACCCAATCCACCATAAAGCCATTCGGATTGCCACAGGGGCTTTCCGTACTTCGCCTGTCCAAAGTCTATACGTTGAAGCCAATGAACCACCATTGATGCTTCGACGTCAGCAATTGTCGTTACAATATGCTATAAAAATAAAATCCCTGCCTGACCACCCTACGTGGACATCTATTTTTATGCCACGGTGGGAAAATCTATATAATATGCGTAAAACTGCCAGTTGGTCTTTTGGTATCAGGATCCAAGAGCTGGTTCATGATATTAGCTTCACGTTGGATAATATATCAACATCAGTCAAGTATGTTCTTCCCCCTTGGAATATACGATCTCTGTCTTGTGACTTCAGTCTTAGGAGTTGGCTGAAAGCTAACACATCGCCATGTATATATCGGCAACTCTTTGCAGCACACCTTGCCGAATACTCTGAATTCTTGCCGGTTTATACAGATGGCTCGAAATCTGAAGAGTTTGTGGGATCTGCTTGTGTCTTTCCAAATAAAACAATCTGTAGTCGTATTCCAAGTGAATGTAGCATATACACTGCAGAGCTACACGCAGTAGAACTGGCCTTGGATCATATAAAAACCCACCACTACCAAAAGTGCATGCTATATATGGACTCTCTAAGCGTATTACAGGCCTTATCCAATGTGAGAAGCACTCACCCAGTGTTATGTCGGGTGCAGCAAATATTACACTCCCTCTTAGAGATAAATTTTGATATTTGCTTTTGCTGGATCCCTAGCCATGTTGGTATCAGAGGCAATGACTTAGCTGATGCAGCAGCAAAATCAGCAATGCCACAAAGTCGCATCCGTTTGTCAGTCCCCTATACAGACTGCAAGCAACTTATCTACAAAAAATTATGCGCGCGTTGGCAAGAAGCTTGGAGTGGATGCCCTACCAACAAACTGAATGAAATTAAGCCTGAAATAATGCTTTGGCATTCTAGTCAGCGCAGAGTCCGACGGGAGGAAGTAATTCTTGCTCGGCTACGCATAGGACATTCTCACCTGACGCATTCGTATTTGCTGAGGGCTGATGATTGTCCTGTGTGTAGACATTGTAAAGCAATTTTAAGTATCCGTCATATTTTAGTTGAATGTACATATTTTAATAATGAACGCCGTTCATGTTTTAACCCTCTGTCTGAGCCTTATACACTCAGGCAGATTTTATCCGACGATGACAATGTGTCAGATGTATTCAGGTTTTTAGAACTGATTAATCTACATAGTTTTATTTAGACTGCCCTCATGTTTAACATATTGTAAATGGTTTATGCCATATTTTTGTGTATAATATATTAACTAGATATGCTATTTTATATTTTATTACCCTAGACTTGGCACACTATAGCCTTAGTTGCTGATGCGCCATTAAACTTCCAAAAACCAACCAACCAATCTGTCTTCTCCCCTTCAACCACCCCTTTATCCATAGCAGCAATTTGCCTCCAATGCCACACTGCTCCAATTTGTGCAGCAGTCTTCCATGTGCAACAGTATCAAAAGCCTTTCTAAGATACAAGTATATAATATCAAAGTTATTCCCTGCATCCAGTTCTTTTGTGACTGCATCATCATCATCATCAGCCATTTTCAATCCACTGCAGGATGAAGGCCTCTCCAGCAACTTTCCAGTTCCTTCTGTTTTGAGCACTGGCCATCCATTTACTACTCAAAAACTCATGAATTTCATCTATCCATCTCCGCCTTTGTCTTCCAGGTTTTCTTCTAGCTCCTCTTGGGTACCATTCTGTTATTTTCTTAGTCCATCTGTCATCATGTCTTCGAGCTATGTGTCCTGCCCAAGACCATTTTAGTTCTTTATTTTTGATAAGAATGTCCTTTACTTGAGTTTGCTGCCTAATCCATGTGTTTCTCTTCTTATCTAACAGTCTGATTCCCAATATAATTCGTTCCATTCTTCGCTGTGTAGTTCTTAGCTTCTCTTCCATTCTTTTGGTGAGTGCCCAAGTTTCACTTCCATAAGTCATGGTGGGGAGTATACATTGATTCATTATTTTACGTTTCAGACAAACTGGGATATTGCTCTTCAGTATGTGACTATATTTCCTGAATGCTATCCATCCAAAATTTATTCTTCTCTTGACTTCCATCCATTTATCATTATTACAGCTAATAACTTGTCCCAGATAAGTATGACTCCACCTTTTCAATTACTGCTCCTTCAATCATTATTTCCCTTTCCGTGGCATACTTGTTCATCATTACTTTTGTTTTAGCCATATTCATCTTTAGTCCAAAATCCTTACTAACTGTGCATAACTGATTAAGATTTTCCTCTAATTCTTTGGGATCGTGGCTTATGACCACAATGTCATCTGCAAATCGTAAATGGTTTAGGTACTCTCCGTTCACATTGACTCCTTTCTGCGACCAGTCTAATCTTCTGAAAGCTTCCTCAAGGGCAGCAGTAAACAGCTTAGGAGATATTGTGTCTCCTTGTCGAACTCCTTTCTCAATTTTAAATTTCCTACTGTCTTTGTCTAGTCTAATAAAGGATGTAGCACTCTCATATATTTTCTTCAAAATCATAATATATGGAGCTTGTCTTTCCAGTGCCCGAAACATTGCCTTATGCTGTATGGAATCAAATGCCTTTTCATAATCCACAAATGCCAGGCATAATGGTGTTTTATATTCATTTGCTTTCTCCATTAGCTGTGATATTACGTGAAGGTGATCCATAGTTGAGAATCCTGTCCTAAAGCCAGCTTGCTCTTTCGGTTGATTCTCATCAAGTATTCTTTCTAATCTGTTAGTAATGACCCTTGTGAACAACTTGTAGATATGGGATAACAAGCTAATTGGTCTATAATTTCCAATTTCTGATTTATCTCCTTTCTTATGCAGCAAAACTATGATTGCATTATTCCACTGCTTAGGCATCACACCTTTTCTAATGCACTTTGTGAAGAGCCTTGCCAATTTTTGTGTTATGTCTCTTTCTCCCAATTTTAACAACTCTACAGTAACTTCATCTTCCCCCGTGGCTTTCTGATTCTTCATTTTCTTCAATGCATGTTCTACCTCATCAGGAAGAATATCGGGTATGTCGTATGTGTTGCTACTTTGCAATCCATCTTCCCCACTGCTGGTATCATTCCCTCGCTGCTTGTATAATTCCCTATAGTAGTCTTCTGCTATTTGAATTATGCCTTCTCTGCTGTTTATAATTACACCATCGCTATTCTTCAGTTTCAGTATCATTTGTCTTTCTGTATTACTGCTCATGGCTGCTGATTTAAATCCTTTGTTTTCCCTTAATGCTTGTTCTACTTTTCTTGTGCAGTGTATGACTGCATCATAGTATCCAATTAAATTGGTCAGGCAAGACTTCCCCTTAACAAAACCATGCTGTGTCCGAGCTATAACTGAAGTCTTGTCTAGATGATCCTGCAGTGCGTCTTTAACCAGTGCCTCCATTAATTTTCCGGGAACAGAAGTTAAACTCACAGGTCTATAATTACTTTGTCAGCCTTTGATCCTCCCTTGTGAATTGGGGTCACATTTGCACATCTCCAGTCCATGGGTACTTCCCCTGAGTCCAAGGAAGCTCTCATAATTATGGCTAAGGGTTTGCTTACTTCCTTTGCTGCCTCCTTTAATATAACTGGATAGATCCCATCCACCCCAGGTGCCTTTCTTGTGTTTATCTTCAACAATTTCTCCTCCACTTTACTCTGTTATTACAAGATTCTCTAGCTTACTGCTAGAGTTTGAATACACCTCTGGCATTCCCCTCGCTGAATAACTCCTCATGTGTGAATGTCGATTGCAAAATATTCATTTAGTTTGTTAGCTACCTGAGCAGGGTCATCAACAGTTGACCCATCGATATCAAGTGGACCAATCTGATTCATCCCCTTCCTTCTAGAGTTTACATAAGTAAAGAACTCTTTGCTGTTTTTTCTTCACATCCCTTGCCAAGGATCTCTCGTAATCTGCCTTTGCCTGCCTAAATTCCTTTGTAACTTGGTTACAGATCAACTTGTATCTATCATAGGCTTCTGTGTCACGTGTTAATTTGTATGTATCCCATGCATTTTTCTTCTCTGCCATATGCCTCATTAGTTCATCTGACATCCATTTAGGCCTAAACCTTGAACAATATTTCTTATTTGGTATGTAAAGCCTAGTAGCTTGCAAGATAAGTTCTTTGAATGCCTTCCCATTTTGGATTTGCTGTTGGCAACATCATCAGTTGATCCCACTGTATAGAATTTAAATACTGTCTCAGTCCATCGTAGTCACCTTTTATGAAAGCAATACCCTTCCCTTTTATCCCTAATGGTAGTTACCTCTTTGAGTAACTCCCACTTCAGAACACTGTGATCACTGCCACCTAGTGGTTCATTTATCTGCAGATTCTTAATGCATGAAGAATCACTACTGATAATCAAATCAAGAGTATTACTCCCTCTAGTTGCCTCTCGAACATGCTTGATGTAGAAAACAATCATCCAATAAATCCACAAAAGCCTTGCTAGTGTTTGAGTGACCAGCCCCATAATTCCAGGTCCAATATCTGGGAAATTAAAATTCCCCATTATAAGACTCTCTGATTTACTGGTCCACCTCTATTTCTCTGTACAGTTTCTTATTATACTCATCAGAGTCATTAGGCCTATAGCACACTCCTACTCTCATTTTGATCTCCCCAATGCCTTATGTCACACCAAACTGACTCGACACTGCACTGTCCAGACGATGTCGACTGGCTTCACTTCCTTGGATTTTATGTGTTTCTTAACTAATAGCATAAACCCCTCCTCCCTTCCTATCCTGTCTATCCTTATTGTAGACATTGTACTCCCTAAATTCCAGTTCTGCATTCCTTATATCTGTGTGACACCACGTCTCTGAAATCCCAACAATATCTGCCTTTGATGTTTTGAGCAATAACTCAAATTCATCAAATTTTTTTACTAAACTCCTAGCATTGGTGTACACGCAAGTATACCTGCACCTGTTTCTATTCTTAGCTACCCTATAACACAACCCATGTGTTTACTTGTACCCCCACGATTCCCAGCAGTCTCTGTAAAAGCCTGCATCTTATTTTTCCAGGCTGCTGCTCATTCCAATAGAAGCAGTGCAAGAATCACTTTCTCCTCTGCCAGTGGCACCTGTTAATCTATTAGTCCTTGTATTCCCCCAATCTAGCAGTTTTCCGACCCACCTAACACTGCCTCGATAGCATCAGCAAACATTCTTACACCCTTTCTATTTAAGTGTATCCCATCCCTGTAGAAGCAGTCTCTCCTGTTAACAAGTACACACAGGCTGAAAAAAATTCTAACCCTTGAGCCCTGCACAATCTTTCCAGGGCTGAATTGATCGACAGGGCTCTCATCATATACTCCCTCCTATCATGTCTGGGCAGAATTGCAGACACTTTCAAATTCAACCCTAATTCACGGCTTTTTTTCATCAGTGACCTGTACTTGTTAAGTAATTCCGCCGGTCTCCTACTGTTAATATCATTAGTGCCAACAAGTACAACTATATCACCTTTTGTGCCCTTAAAAGATGATATCCTCTCTACAACGTCATCAACCTTTGCCCCTGGCAAACATACCCTGGTTCTGTTCCACCTATCCTTTTTACAAAGCATGTTTCCCTGACAATAGAGTCACCAACAACTACTAGTTCCTTTGGGACCAACGCATTCTGCCTTGGGGGTTGCCGCTGTGTTGCGCGATAACCAAGTGCAAGCTCTGGCATTGGTGTGGGCAGCTGAGAGCTTGATGGGCCCCCTCACTTGTAATCCTTCGAGGGCATTCACCCTGTCCTTCAAGCTCTCATATAGGCCCATAACAACGCTGAGTTGTCGCCTGATTTCCCTACACTCCTTGCATCGCACACATACAAAGACATCCCCCATGGCAGTATCATGTCCATACCTGACTGCTCTGCAAACGTCAAGCAAATAGTGCATCTTAAAAGGCTGTGATTCAGAGGTCAACTGTCCCCCCTCAGTTCTCCCCTAAGCCACAGCATTCCCATTAGCTTGAGCCTTTTGCTTTGCTGCTCTGGTTTGAGTCATGATTTCGATTTACTTTCAATAAAATTTCAATTTCAGTATAAAATTAAATCCTAAACTTGTATCCCAACACAGTTATAACGCTATATTTATATTTCAGTAACGAGTGTTATCTACGAAATATTTCTGTTTCAGTAACGAGTGTTATCTACGAAATATTTCTGTTTCAGTAACGAGTGTTATCTACGAAATATTTCTGTTTCAGTAACGAGTGTTATCTAAGAAATATTTATGTTTCAGTAACGAGTGTTATCTACGAAATCCCTTTATATAACTTCCGTATCAAGTTATGTATTAATTATTTATTTTTACTAATTATTTATGTTACATAACCTAAGTGGTTATATGTATAGTTAAAAGTACAGTTTAATTGCCAATGAAGTTGGACAAGATTAATAGATTTTACTGATTAATTTTCCCGTAACAATGGCGGCTATTTACGAACGGTAAACACGTGGATTTGATACCCTTTCCGATACTAAGTAATACCTACAAAATCTCTATCTAAGTTACTTTAAACTTAAGTACCGTAAATAGGAATATAAAGCTACTCTAGAAAATAAGTTAATATGTCAATTTAAACTAATAAAGCAGAAAATAAATCAGAAAAAACTTCTCTGTTCCAAGAGTGGCAGAAAGGCACGTCCGCACCGGCAACTCTCGTCCTCAGACTCCGTTGATGAAGTCATCTATCACCTAGTCTTGTTTGTTAACAGAGAGGGGTGGCATTCTTGTATGTGGTGTGGGTGCCACACCTTGATCCCTGCTTACATTTGTTTGCACCTGGCTGGTCACCTCCAGTATACTAGGTGCTGTATTTCAGGACTTGCAAATGGGAGTTATACCCAGGGTTACTAACAATTCCACAATCATGGAGGAGCAAGCAGAGGATTTGGCTGTCACAGATTGACTGGACTTTGACAAAATTTGGGTCACTCGAATTGAGTTTTACCTGAATATCGGTTCCATCAGCGCTTTAGAACCAGTTAGCAAGCCCAGCTTGACATACCTGAGAGAATGTCTGTGACGTCCTCAAGGACCAGTTTATTAACAAAATAAAAGATTTCAGAGAAACCCATGTTCAGCCAATACTATAAGCAGCTAAGTAAGAGTTTGAAAATCAACCACTTAGTTCATAACAAGTGGTTTCTCATTTTTTTTAAGTAACTATTTCCATTAAGAAATAGGTATTTAAAATAGAGTATTTATGTAATTATTTAATGCAGAAAAAAAATCAGTAAGAAATATTCATAAAGGACTATACTAAACTCTTTAAGCATCAAAGAAGGCTCCATCTGATACTGACCACCTTATCCTTCTCAGTGCAGTTAAAGCTTACATAACTGATAGCAATTGGTAGCAAATTTTATTAAATCCTAAATCAGTTGACTGCATTTAATTTGGTTAACCATAACACATTTCATGATTTGCCTTATCAGTGACAGTGAAAACATGTATTTGTTCATACTCGTATACTTGAAAATATATATTTTGGAAATTTGTAAATGAAATTTTAGTATCACAACTTTAAACACAAAATTTAATTATTAAGAGATACTTGTGCTAATCCCTAAATTGCATATTGTCCAGACTCCACTTTATACCTTTTAACAGTTAATTAATTTTATTCAGTTTAAAAGTATATCTTTTATACTTTACATAATTGATAGGTTGGCTGTGTTTGCTACAAGGGAAGATGGCACTGGTATACCTCAGGAGATAAGATTATTTGATATCTTCTCAGAACAAGTTTCTCAAATTATACAGGCAAGTTAGCTCTATATTTATAGACATTTAATTTGTAAGTCACCTTTCAATAGTTGTTGGAAGTAATTTAAAGAAGCCTTTTTTTTTTTTTTTTTTGTTATACATTTGTTATTAATAATTTCATGACTGTGTTCTCTACCTTGAAAAGTATGTCATTACTTTAGTTAACCGGAGTGCAAGTTTTTTTAAAATGTAGAGTATAAATTAGTTGGATTTAATAATTAAATTTTTTAATTAAAACTACTAGACAACAGTAATGATAATAGGATAATATAAGTGGAGGAATGCTGACCACATCAGATGTATTAGCAATGGAAAAATTAAATAGTTACCTGTAAAATAATAAAAATAAAAGTAAAAAAAGTAATAAAATTAAAATTAAATAAAAATACATATAGTACTTAATGCTATAGATCCAATGATTTTAACTACGTCATCAAGGGTCAGCAATCAAAACCAATGGAAATATAGCAAGAAGCAAGGCATGAAATATAATAGCAAGCTGATGTAATTTCATAGCTGACCCCACAGAGACTGACAAGAAAAGGAATAAAAAGCAGATCAAATAAAAAATAAAAGTAAAAATTAAGATAAGATTAAATAAAAAGAAATAAAATAAGCAAGCCACCCAAGAGGAATTTAAGAACAAAAATAATGTAAAATGCCGACGAGAGGATATAGACAAAGCAGACAACTTACTGCAGTGCCAAGCAGGAGCCGATGAAAGACAAAGAGACAAAACAAAAACACAATACCCCCATCTACTGATGGGGGTATTTTAAAAGTTTGTGTTTTTGTTTTGTCCTGTTTTGTTTAGTTTTATCTACTTTATTTTTATTTCTATTTTCCTTCTTGTTACTTTTCTTCAATAACAATACCAATACTGACTTAAACACATGAGGCATTTGTCTAGTCATCCATCCAGGGACCGACTGTAGTACGGGTTTTGCAACATCAGACAGCCCGAGCACAGCTATATTTCCCTCCCTTCCAATTACTTTCTACTGTCCTTAATTACACAACTTATTTCTTGTGTGCGATTAGGCTGGCCGAAAGCAATATCGAGATGCTATTGCTCTACTATTGCTACTTTTTTCTTCTTAAACAAAGTTTAGTGTCTTTTCCACATTATTTTGTTAATTTTTGTTTCTCCCTATGCTGGCACTTTGCCTCGTTTGTTTAATAGCTTACTTCCCTGTCACACAGTATGGGGCCCCGGGTGCCAAGCGTTATTGTGATCGAGCGATTCTCTGAGCTATTTACAAAGCAGTTTTCTTACTGCGACAGTTCTTGTTAATTTGGAAAGCTTTTCTTACGTTTAAAGCTATTTATTGTTAACTTACTCTTACGAATTGTAAGTAAGTTACAGAAAGGAAAACCACCTTTCTTTTTTCTTTCCTTAAACTAACAAACTAACTTACACCGCTCGGTCACTCTAGCGGCACTGCTCCTGCCTCCCCGTGGCGGGGCCGGTAACCTTGGCAGAAAAGGCTCTCTGCCAGGGGCTAAAAGGAGCTGACATGGATCTCAAAGATAGTTATCCATCTGTTGAGCCTCGTGCCTCAACCTGTTCAAGGACAGACCAAACTGATTTTGACACCTCCCATCCTAAGAGACAAAGAACAGAAGTTTCCAAAAAGGAATCGCCTCCATTTCTTATAATACATTCCCAAACAAGTCAACCAATAAGTGCACTTTCTCCATTTCTTATCCAGAAATGGCTCGAGAATGCTGCCAGACCACCTAAAATGGTGAAAAGACTCCGTTCCGGAGATCTACTTATAGAGACTATGAATAGTAGACACTCTGAAGCCCTACTAAGAATCCCAAAATTTGCAAATATTCCGTCACAGTAACTCCACATGCCACCCTAAATTCATCCAAAGGAGTGCTCTCTGAGTGGGACTTATTAAATGTTACTGAAGAGGAATTAGTCCAAGAGCTACAAGACCAAAAAGTTATACAGGCAAAGCGAATTAAAATCAAGAAAGATGGTGAACTGGTTCTGACACGCAGTGTTATACTGACCTTTTCAACACCAATTCTTCCAGCTACAGTCAAGGCTGGATATCTGAACTGTCATATCCGACCTTATATCCCTAATCCGCTCAGGTGCTTCAAGTGCCAAAAATTTGGCCATGCCCAAACAGTGTGTAGAGGGGTTTCAGTGTGCCCCAACTGTGAATCCAAGGAACACACTCAGACAGACTGCCCAGCACAAACACCAGTATGTCCAAACTGTAACGGTAGCCATCCAGCTTACTCAAAAGTTTGTGAAACCTGGAAAACAGGAAAGAAGATACAGAAATACAAAATAGAAAACAAAGTGACTTATCAAGAAGCAAGGAAACAAGTTTTACTCACAGTACCGAAACTCTCATATGCAGCTGCAACACAAAAATACAAATCAGAAGGAACCCAAACTGAAGTGTCCATACCACCAGCTACATCCATCTCCGGCTGGGCTCGGGCTGTTCTAGTGAATCCGCAGGAGTCTCCTAAAGAACAAGTAAAAGACCAAGCAAATAATACCCTAGTCACCGTACCACCAACTATTACTCCATCACGTTCAGATACTGAGAGTCTGAGAAATCTTAAACTGCAAAATACTTTAACCGCAGATATGGAAACCGATAACACCACCAACAATGATGAAACCGTCTTAGAAATACATGCTGAGGAAGACATGGATACTGCACGACCTACTTTCCCGAGAAAAGATAAAATAAAACTGGATCGCCATAAACAGATTGGCTCTAAAAAACAGTCAGAAATATTTCCTACTTCAAAAGCTAAATAATGAATCAGTTGATTCAATGAAATTGTAGAGGCCTCCATAGCAACATAGACGATATTCACGACTTGATAAATCAGCATCATCCAGTAGGCATCTGTCTACAAGAAACGAATCTCTCTCTCCACAAGTGACACTCTCATTTAAAAACTATACCTTGTTCAGGCAAGACAGGATCTCTGCCCGTGGGTCACATGGTGGTATAGCGATAATGATTGACAGTAAAATCCTGTCCAGACGCATTCCTGTACAAACCACTTTAGAAGTAGTTGCAGTACGCCTCGCTCTTGGCAAAACGCTTACTCTTGTATCCATATATATCTCACCAAATTAGAACTGCTCGATAGCTGATCTAGATGATCTTATCTTACAACTACCTTCTCCTTTCTGCATATTGGGCGATTTTAATGCGCATCACCAGTTATGGGGATCTTTACATGCAGACAACCGGAGATGCACGATAGAGGCTTTTCTTGTAAAGCATAACATCACACTGCTGAACACAGGCTCCGACACCTATGCCCATTTTCCAACAGGCTCAACTTCTGCTATAGATCTGTCATTATGCTCACCAATGTTATTTCCAGACTTCGATTGGAGAGTTTCAGAAAATCCATTAAACAGTGACCATTTTCCTATAATCTGTAAGCTCTGCACAAGAAGAAACTTACCAGTAAGTGGTCGAACTAAGTGGAAATTCTCAAAAGCTGACTGGAATAAATATGCATCAAGCGTTACACTAGATGATGATATTATCCATCATCACTCTATAGATGACGCCGTTAAACACATCAAAGAACAAATGTTGGCGGCAGCTGCTACTACCATTCCTAAAACTACAATTAAAGGATCCAAACACAAAAATTACTGGTGGAATTCGGCATGTAACACAGCTAAGAGGGAAAAGAACAAGGCATGGAATCAGTTCCGAAAAAATCCAACCACTGCCAATCTCATTATCTACAAGAAACTTCAAGCCCAGGCCCGATACATCCGGCGAAAAGCTAAAAAAGAGTCTTGGATTCGTTTTGCTTCATCTGTCACTAAAGGCTCAAGTGCAGGACTGATCTGGCGGAAAATAAGATGCCTTACCGGAAAGTCTCCATCAATTCCTTCCTCAATCATCGTTTATAAAGGACAAGAGGTAACCCTTCCCGAGAATATTGCAAACATCCTCGCGGAATCTTTTGCTCACCATTCTGCATCAACCTCATATGATCCAACTTTCCTAAAAGCCAAATCAGTAGCTGAAAAATATAAAATAAAATTCAGAACGAAGTCAGCCCTCTCTTATAATGAACCATTTACCATATATGAATTAGAAGAATCTTTAAAAAAAATCAGCCAATAGTGCACCTGTTCCAGACGGCATATACTACTTAATGTTAAAAAATCTAAATGAGAGAACTCGTTACTCTCTCCTAAAACTTTTCAACCGAATATTTGTCGCAAATTACTTTCCCCTATCCTGGCGCCATTCTGTAGTTCTACCCATTCCAAAACCAGGAAAAGACCAATCAGACCCGCACAATTATAGACCAATTTCACTTACTAGTTGCTTAGGTAAGACTCTGGAAAAAATGGTACATCGTCGCCTTACCTGGTATCTGGAAACTCAGACTACTGTGAACAACGATCAGTTTGGTTTTCGTAAAAACAGATCTACCTTAGACCTTATGATAAAGGCTGAGGCAAATGTGCGAAATACATTCATAAAAAACGAACATTTGGTTATGGTGAGCTTAGATATAGAGAAAGCCTTTGAAACTACGTGGCGTCATGGCATCTTTCGTGACCTGCATGCCCTAGGATTAAAAGGACATTTACCAGCATTAATTCAGAGCTTTCTCGAATATCGAACTCTCCGGGTCTGTTATCGAGGTACTCTCTCCAATCTACAAACAGGAGGAAGGAGTCCCACAAGGGTCAGTCCTTAGTGCCACACTCTTAGCAGTTAGAATACACACTAACAACAACCATACCGAATTCAGTAGAAACTTATCTTTATGCCGATGACCTCACTATATCCAGTCACTCACAAAATATGTACTCTATTGAAAGGAAACTCCAACTATCAATAAATAAAATACAAACGTGGATGTCACAAAATGGTTACAGACTGTCAGCAGAGAAAACTGTCGCTATACACTTCTGCAAGAAGCGAAAACTGCACCCTGATCCTGAATTGCGACTGGGAAATCATGCTATTCCAGTCAATGACAATATTAAATTCCTAGGTTTAATATTGGACAAGAAATTAAACTTCCTGAAACATATCAGCATGTACGAACTATTTGTTTGAAGAAAATTAATATTCTTTGAGTGCTTTCTGCGATGTCATGGGGAGCTGATCGACTCTCTCTTCTTCACCTGTATAAAACTATAATCCGATCCAGACTAGACTATGGTGCACCTATATATGACTCAGCTAGAAAATCAGCATTACAGTCCCTAAATACCATTCAACATAATGCACTTAGAATAGCTCTAGGTGCCTTCCGAACGTCGCCAGTCCAGAGTCTTTATATTGATGCACATGAACCTCCATTATCGTTTCAGAGGCAGATGCTGCTGCTTACGTATGCTGCCAAACTTCGGAGTATGCCCTCACATCCCATCTGGCCTTCCATGTTTACTCCGTCTTTCCAAAATTTATACAGAAATAAACCAAATGAAAATAAACCTGTGGAATCAGATTGAAGGATGTTAAACAGAATTGGAGTGTCCCACTAGACAATATCCACCCAGACACCGGAGAAATTGACCCTCCATGGTCCACTTTCAAACCTTTATTCGATGAATTCTTTCAAAAGTGGGGAAAACAGGCGTTGGACCATCAAAATATACAGTAGTTACATTCAACTCATGCATCAGCAAACACTCACTGTCTTCAAATATATACTGATGGATCCAAATCTGATACAGATGTAGGTGCTGCAGTAGTCCTTCCCACTTGTGTAATCTCCGAAAAACTTTTCCCAAGTTGCATTATTTACACCGCTGAACTCTGCAATACAAATGGCTATGAAACACGTCAACAACAGGTCTAACGAAGAAATTATAATCTATACCGATTCCTTGAGTGCAGTAACTTCTATACAACGTAAATGTCCGAACTCTCATCCTATTCTGAAAGAATCAATCTCGCAAAATATAACACAGAGGTAAGGTTCTGCTGGATTCCTGGGCATGCTGGAATCCAGGGAAATGAGAAAGCAGATCAAGCAGCAAAAAATCCAGTCAACCCCGTATCTTCACTTGCCTCGATTCCTTATATGGACTGTAAACTTATCATAAAACAGTTATGTATTGACCAATGGACATCAGTATGGCAGCAACAGACACAAAATAAACTTTTCCAAATAAAGAAAAAGCCACAGTACTGGAAATCTAGTTCACAATTAAACAGACGAGAAGAAGTTGTCCTTGCAAGGACACGCATTGGTCATTCCTATCTCACCCACCTCCATTTGTTGACAGGGGATGAACCTCCTCACTGTCGTCATTGTTCCGCCCTACTTACAGTGAAGCACATTCTCCTCGAGTGTCCTTACAATCATGCTGACCGATTAACAAATTTTAAATCAGTTTTAACCCAAAACAATTCATTAGAGATGAACCATATTCTCAGTGATGACGCAAATCTATCCAATTTATTTAGTTTTTTAAAACAAATTCATTTATATGAACTTATCTGACATATGACTGGGAAAAAAAAAAAAAATCATTTGCACGATTACTGTGACAGGCACAATTTGGCCTCAGTTGCCCTTGTGCCAATAAACTTCCATTTAAACCAACCAACCACACAGTATGGGTCACTTTGATTTCACACTCTTATCTCCCCCCCCCATCACTCAGGGTTACTTCAACTGACATAAATACACCATGCAGCGAACTTCGTTTTATTCTTCGGTCTCCGATGGCACTAAGCTAATTCAACGTTTTCCTGTCCGTGCGCACAGTAAGTGTTCTTATTTTGCCTTCTTTTGGATTTCATTCATTTTTTTTTTTTTTTTTTTTTTTTTCACAGGATTCTGCTAGCGTTATTTTAGCTTTTTAGCTTTACTTTATTTTTATTTTTTATATATTCTTTAATTTTAATCCTTCCTTTTGGTCTCTGTCGAGTTGGCTATGATGTATATGTACACATACTTCTTAACATGTACATCATAACAGAAACAGAGACCCGGCTTATTGTGGTGGCTCCTACAATTTTTGCTCCTGACCCCACTGATGAAGTAGCTAAAGTCCTAGGACCCACAGCTTTAGGTACTATCATTTATTTTTATGTTATACCTTAATTTAATTTTATTTCAGGTAATCTGTTTTTACCATGCATGTGTTCTCAATTTTTCCATGGTAATTACACCTGACAGTTCAGCACCTCCACCTAATACACTGATAATATATTTGTCTATATTTCATTATGGTTGCTGGATTTTTCTGCTGTAACTAGTAGTACCCCAGGATCCATAACCCTGTTTAATAATTTTTAATTTTAATTTCTTAATACGTTTTCTTGTTTGCTAACACTTTCAGTAATTTCATTATATTTTTATCAATATTATATATATAAAATAGAGATAAAGGGTGAGAGGAAAAGAGATGAGCGAGCGAGAGAGGATGTGTGAGTGAAAAAAAGGGAAAGGAGAGAAAGAAATAAGAGATGAAGAGAGAAAGATTTAAAAAAAAAAAAAAAAAAAAAAGCATATAAATTATTCAGAAGGAATGTTGCTGTACAACTCACAACCCTTGCATCTTCAATAGGTGTCAACCACTGAAATTTCCAGAAATAGCAACTTCATGTGTCTATTTCTGATGTTAAAATTCATGCCAGTAAAGGGTAAAAGCAAATTATAATAATTATTATTAGCCATATGGTGCAGCATAAGCCTGAGGCTTATGCTGCACCCAGCCAAAAAAAAAAAAAAAATTCCTGCATTACCCTGAGAGAGAGAGAGAGACACTTAGAAGGGAATCGCCAAAAAAGCAAGAAAGAGAAGAATGATGATATCCAGCTCAGGACCCTGGGTTTGCCAAGCCCATACTCACCAGATGTGAGCCCCTGGGGATAAGTATAACAGTAAATTTTAAATTAAAATTGATAGAAAGAATAGAAACCAAAATAATAGCCAAAAGAAGGGGGGAACATTTTTTATATGGCATATATTTTGATAGTTGACCCAAAACAGACAAATATAGATTTGAAATATATATATTAAAAAAAAAATTATAGTTGTAAATGTGAAAAATTTATAGATTTATAAAGATGAATATAGAACCTAAATTATATTAAGATATAGGTATAAAGCTGTTTATTTTTTGAAGAAGAAAGTGGCTTTCTTTGATATTTTAAAATTTATAGAAAGAATAGAAACAAAAATTTTATATTTAAAATTGATAAAAAGAATAGAAACCAAAATAATAGCCATGAGAAGGGAAATTTTTTTTTTTTTTTTATATGGCATGTATTTGACAGTTAACACAATAGAGACAAAATATAATCTGAAATATATATATAACTAGTTGTACCCAGCGTAACATACGCCATCTTTCTGATTATGGCATAAATAGTTTAATCTAGATCCTTCAGTCTTCACCATTCTTGTTTAGTGGTGATATAATTCTACAGCAGTCACCTGTGGGATATATGCATATGTCTCCATTTGCAGGTGGTTCCCCATCTTCTTCAACAAATATTGCAGCAACCTCTGTTTTGGGTGTAAGTGCATTATATCATCTCTTATCTAAGTCTAGGTCTTCTATAAAACCATCCGCATATTCATTGTTGAATTGGCCTGGGTTATTTCATGCATTTGTTTATATGACCGAGCAAATGGGTCATATAAACAAATGCATAAGACAAAAATGCAGCATCTCATCCAATTGTTGCATTACTTCGGCCATACACCATTGTTTTGATTGTTTTGCAAGCCGTTTTGTTGTTGCTTCAGCAGAATCGAAAATATAAAGTTTTCCATATCTTATTTGCCTCATTTTGATATAGCGATGAGACCAAATGGTGGATCTGGCCATGTATTCTAAAACAGTATGGACCATTTTCAGGCGGTGATTTAATCTCTGCACCCATTGATGTGAATGCCCATTGCTGGATTGTACTCTCATATATGTTCTCTGTAGTTATTTGCTTCATGTGTATCCCCTGTAAGCATTTGTAATAGTGTAGGTGTCTCAGACAGTGGGTCAAGTGAAACCTTTCCATCATGACAGCATTTAGTGTATTTATTCAATGTGTGTAACTCATGTCCCCAATATCTTGCATTGCAATACTCAGTTGTAACACATATTTCCTATGTCATGCTCTTCCACATTAATTACAGCTTGTTGATTATTTGCATCCGGTAGTTCTATTTGATTAGTCCTATGGTGTCTTCTCATTTGCAATTTTGCTTCTTTTTCTTCAATGTTTTATGTCCGTCTTCGTAGTCGTAGAGTCTCGTTTCGGTGTCTTAGTCTATTAGATCTCTTCTCTAATGTTTCATTAGCATTTTTTCTACCTTTTCTCAAAGTTCTTACACACTGTTCAGCCATTTTTACACTTCTTAAAACTTAGAAAGGTTTATTAAAATTGAAGCCAGAATAAATAAACATACATCGATAGCTTTCAGGCATAGGTTGCTTTTCTTCAGTCGAAAAACATTAGTGCAAAAATTAATAAGGAATGCCTGGTATGGTGGTCATGTGAGGTGAACTGGATGAATGGGTGCTGGCAAATATTAGCAGTTCGAAAATTTGGGCAGCATACCTAAGCGTTTTATATATATATATATATATATATATATATATATATATATATATATATATATATATTGCAATAAATAATTTTAATTGTAAACATCTAAAAGATATACAGATTTATAAAAGATGAATATAGAACCGAAATTATATTAAGGTCTAAATTAATAAATTGAGAATGAAAACCACTTTCTTCTTTTACACTTTATTGATTTAGACCTATACCGTAAAGTTTGGACCTATACCTTAATATAATTTCGGTTCTGTATTCACCTTTATAAATCTATATATCTTCGACATGTTTACAACGTCATTTTTTTTTTTTTTTTTAAATACATGTATATATTTTTTAGATCTGTATGTATTTGCTTCTGTTGTGTCAACTGTCAAAATGCATGCGTTATCAAAAAACTTTTCCCCCTTCTCTTTGCTATTATTTGAGGTCCTTGAGGTTGTCACAGACATTCTCTCAGATATGCCAGACAAGCTGTTCTTGCTACCTGGGAGTCTAAAACGCTGATGGAACTGATATTCGGGTGTCACTCAAGTCAAAGTGGACCCAATTTCGGCGAAGTCCGGACGGTCTATGACAGCCAAATCCTCTGCTTGCACCTTCACGATGGTGGGACTGTTAGTAATCCTGGGTATAACCTTCATGCACAAGTACATGGTGGGTGACCACCCAGGTGCGAACCAACGTAAGCAGGGGTCGAGGTGTGGCGCCCACACCACATGGAGGAACGCCGCCCCTCTATGTTACCAGGCAGTACTAGGTGGTAGATGACTCTCATCAACCGGTGAAATACCACCACTTTGCTTATTGGAGGCTTGAAGTGGTGGAACCCATGTTTAGTCTCTAGAGCTAAGTTCCGGTCAACCCTTCCCTATCTCTTCCATCATGCAGTATGATTGATGATTTTTGAGGTTATGATGAATGTCGTGGCGAGATCCAATATTCCTTACATTTCGAGGGTACAGCTCTAAAACGGTGTTCGCAGGCCGGCCGCTAGTTAGTACACCGGACTGAACCTATTGGTAACTCTCTAGGAAGCTTCCGGATCAGCTAGTGTATAATCTTGCTACCTCTACTCTGCCAGATAGTGACTGGAGGGAGTCCGAGTAGTGTGTATGCGGGGAGCATTGTCGAGGCCACGTTATGTCAAGGATCTGGGTATATTCTTACCACATGTACGCCATATCCAAAAATTTCATTACTTCATACAGCATGTCCCACCCACTTTTTCTTACTATTGAATACACCATGAATTGTCAAAATAATAGAGCAAGCTTATCTGCGAAAAGATCTAAACCTCCCAAGGACTTCCTAATTCATTTCACAAATATACGTGGTCTCAATTCTAATCTCAACGATGTCCATTTCCACTTGCAGTCTTCCAAACCCCATGTACTTTTTCTGACTGAATCTCAGTTATCAGTTGATTCAACTACTGCTCATCTCAGATATCCAAATTATTTGCTGTATGATTCCTTTCGCCTCAAAGGTGGTACTTGTGCATATGTCCGTTCTGATATTCCCTGTCAGAGACTTGGCAATTTGGAATCTCCTCTCTTTGATCTTCTCTGGCTTAAAATCTCTCTACCTCATTGTGTAAAATTCATCTGTTGTCTCTACCGTTCTCCCAACTCCACTAATCACTTGGAGCTCTTTGACTTCCTCTCTTTGCAACTTGACTTTCTCCAGTCCAACTTTCCTAACAGTGAGGTAATTTTCCTTGGTGATTTTAACGTTCACAACTCCAGCTGGCTTCCGTTTTCTAGTCACACCGACCCAGCAGGTCGAGATGCTGAGGCTTTTGCAATTACTAATGACCTAGCACAGATTGTTCATTTACCTACAAGAATACCGGACAATCCTAATCATACAGCCAATACGCTTGATCTTTTTCTCACAAACAACCCTTCTAAGTACAAGGTTGAAGTGAGAGGTCCTTTAGGCACTTCAGATCACAACTTGGTGATTGTCTCTTCTCCAATGGAACCTTTATCTCATGCCTATTCCCAACCTCGTATTGTTTGGCATTACAAGAATGCAAAATGGGATGACCTGCGATACTTCTTTTCTTCTTTTCCTTGGTCTGATTACTGTTTCAAAACTTCTGATGTCAGCGTTTGCTCAGATCGTGTCAGTGAAATTATTCTTGCAGGAATGGAATCCTTTATCCCACACTCCACTTTAAAATCTCGTCCTTTATCTAAACCTTGGTTTTCCAATAAATGTGCTAAGGCTGTCCAAGAGAAGAACGTTGCATATCGTAATTGGCTTGTTTCTAATTCTTCAGTTTCATTTTCTGCCTACACCAAAGCTCGCAACAATTGTAAAGCAGTTATTAATCAGTCCAAACTAGAGTTTGAACAGGCTAAGAGTAGAAAACTTGCTTCTTGCCCTAATGGTAGCCGAGTATTCTGGTCTCTTGCCAAAGCTATTGGCCGCAACTTTTGCCCATCTCTGCTCCCACCTCTGTCCAAACCAGATGGTTCTGTTGTCACTTCAGCCAAGGATAAAGCTGACCTGCTAGCATCCCATTTTTCTTCGAGCTCATGTATTAATGATCTTGGTAAAACACCTCCCACCATTCCTAACACGCTCCATTCAATGCCTCCTGTGGTCTTCCGTCAAAAGGATATCAGAAGGATTTTGATGAATCTTGATGCTAAGAAAGCTCCAGGTCCTGATGGTATTTCTCCACTTGTTCTCAAAACCTGTGCTCCTGAACTTACTCCTATTCTTTGCCGCCTTTTTTCACTTTCTTATTCCAAAGGTGTTTTTCCTTCTGCTTGGAAATTTGCTCATATCCAGCCAGTTCCTAAAAAGGGTGACAAATCCCTCCCATCCAATTATCGTCCCATTGCAATTACTTCTACTCTTTCTAAAGTAATGGAGAAATCAATTAACCGCCAACTCTTAAACTACCTAGAAACCTTCCGTCTGATCAACGATCGCCAGTATGGATTCCGTCAGTGTCGATCCACTGGTGATATTCTGGCTTATGTTACCCATTTATGGACTAATTCAATGGAAAGGTTCGGTGAAACACAAGTAGTTGCTCTTGACATCTCAAAGGCTTTTGATCGTGTTTGGCATAAAGGTCTTCTAAACAAGCTTCCATCTTATGGTTTGCCAACTGTTTTTAGTAATTGGTTATCCAGTTTTCTCTCTGATCGCTCACTGAGGGTGATGGTAGATGGCTCTCTGTCTTCTAACTTCTCCACTAATGCCGGTGTCCCCCAAGGTTCAGTTCTTTCCCCCACTCTTTTCCTCTTGTATATCAATGACCTTCTTCCATTGACTGGAAATCCTATCCATAGTTTTGCCGATGATAGCACATTGCATTCAACTTTCCATTTTGAGAAACTTTGTCCAGCTCAATCAGCTTCAAGTTCTCGAAAATCTGCTGCCAATTCCTTAAATGCCGATCTTCAGGTAATTCTCCAGTGGGGCAAAGACAACTTAGTTGATTTCAACCCTTCTAAAACTCAATCTTGTCTTATATCTCGCAAAAAGGATTCTTCTGCTCCTATGCTTATCTTTAGTGACACTCCGATTTCTAGGCAAAATGATATATCTCTTTTGGGGATTACCCTGACTTCTAATCTCTCTTGGCACAAGCACATTACAAATATTGCTTCCTCTGCATCTAAAAAACTTGGTTTTCTCTTTGGCTCTCGGCGTTACTTTTCTCCCAAACAGCTGCTCACTCTGTATAAATCGCAAATCCGCCCTGTCATGGAATATTGTTCCCACATCTGGGGTGGTGCCCCCAAAACCTCTCTCAGGCTTCTTGATTCCATTCAGAAGAGGGCAGTTAAGTTAGTTAATGATTCATCTCTAACAGAGTCTCTCCACTCGCTTTCTCATAGACGCACTGTTTCTGCTGCATGCCTCTTCTACAGATACTTCCATGGGCACTGTTCTTCTGAATTGGCTTCTATAATTCCCGCTCTCTCTTTCAAAACAGTCCGAACACGTGCCGCCACCAGCCAACATCCATTTACTGTCCAACTTCAAACCCACAGAACCAACTTTTCATCTTCCTCATTTATTCATTCAACTGCCGTTTTCTGGAACAACCTTCCTTCATACGTATTTCCTGAAAATTACAATCTACAGAAGTTCAAGTCCAATATCAACAAATATCTCCTTTCGTCTTCTCAACCTCCAACCCAAGCACGGTACTAAGTACTATAGGTTATAATACCTCTCGTGTTTGGGGTTCTCATAAAAAAAAAAAAAAAAAAAAAAAAAATTGATTTAGATTCTTTCTATCAGTTCTAATCTAAAATTTATTTTTATACTTAACTTGTTTTTAGCTTTATTGGCATGAATTTTATACATAGCGATATGATGTAGCTGTTATTTTTTGCAGTTTCAGCAGTTTACGCCTGATGAAGAGCTGGGGTTGTGATTTGTACATCAACTTCCCTTCTTACCCTTCCTCTTTTGTACCCTTATCTCTCTCATCTTATTTATTTTTATTATCCCTGTATTGTTAGGTGCCTCCATAGCCAGTTGGGCAGGAGTGGCAGTGCGTAGCACACGCTTCTTGATTAGACCGGGGTTCGAGCCCGTGACCACCAAATATGGAGGATGCAGAAAGGTCAGGGAATGACCACCGCATATCCCCGGAGCAATATGACCTTAGTTGCCAATGCTCCTAAAACCCAAATAACAAACAATCCTGTATTGTTAAAGTTTAGCCTTTGCTACCCCAGACTGCATTAGCTTACTTTCTTTCTTATTTTCTTACTTTTTCTTCCTTTATTCATTTTCTTATTTATATATAGTTTTTTTTATTATATTTTATTTTTTTTAATTTTTTATTTGGTGAAGAGTAGTGAAAAAAGGAACACATACCTAGATAAATCTGTGGGAACATGTAGGCAAAAAAATGTTAGATTGTTGAAGAATATTGTTAAAGAATATGAATTCCTATGATAATATACAAAAAAAAACTTGTATATCTACAATATGGGTGATTTCAGTTAACTATGTAATACATGGGGTTACCACTTTCTAAGCTTTCAATTCTCCCTAGAGGTCAACACTTTACTCCTATCTCTTTTTTGGTTACATTAAGGTCTGCTTTATTTGTCATGGACATGGTAAGTCTGCTTGTATCTCTTAATTTAGATTTTAGTTTTATTTCTTTCATTCTCTGTCAGCTCAATGATCAGTGTGCACTATGCATACATTTTATAATTTTTTAAATCTATTATTATGCTGTTATACTATTTTATATAATCCTAAAACCCTATTAAAATTGGTATTGCATATTGATCTTGACAGAAACAGAGAATCCCTTACTGTTTTTTCCTTTCAGTTTGGGTGGTTGATCCCAGTTGAAATCACCCAAATGTAGATATACAGTGATAAGTTGTTTGTATATTAACATATATATATTTGTATTCTTTAACAATCTAATATTTTTTGCCTATGTATTCTTCAGAGATTTATCTAGTTATCTTTACTACTCCTTGCCAAATATTAATATGTATATTAATATTTGACAAAGAGTCTAACAAATAATACTATATATTATATTATGATCGTAGTGTATATATTCCCATGGCAGTGATGTCAGCCTATATACTGATATTAATAATTAACACTATACTATGTACCTCATATAATATTTATGAGGGACAAGGTTCAAAAAAAGATTTGATTCACCCAGAAGTAGTTGTGATAGAAAGAATATTTTGTTTTGTTTGATACCTTATCTGTTGATCTGACTTTTTTTTCTTTTCTTTTTTTTGCAGTGCTGAATGAAGTGAAGTGTCATAGAGGATAAAGTAGGATACAGATCAGTGAATTGCCTCCTCTTTCTGTAAGGGAATACACCCAAAACATTCCACCAAGAAATGCATGGGTATAATCAAATTCAGATGTGGAAGAACCTTAGCATGACGATGAAATCCCAGGATGGTCAACAGCTGCTGGAACAGAAGAGTGCTGCAAAAATTGAGGCATTAATTCCTGGATTATAACCTTTTTACCTTCAAAGCTGCAGAACTCAAAAATTAGTGTAGTCTGGAGAACATCATCCATCAACAGTTGCATGTGAGTAAAGTGTCTGCCAGATGGGTCCCTTGAATTCTGACCCCAAAGCAGAAGAAGAAAAGGGCACAATGTGCCAGGAAAAACTAAGCTTGCTTTCTTTCATCATTTGCCACTGCTAGTGCTAAAGTTCTTTCTTTGTGGAAAACACTTTGCTGTTGATGAGGTGATTCCCCTGCCTAGTTATGGTTTGAAGGACAGTTCAGAGGGCTCCTACAAAACTGGCCTGTAGAAGTGTATTGAGAGGTAGCAAAATGTGTGATTTTTGTCAGGTGACTATGTTGAAAAAGTACATGGTGTTTGTTTCAACCTCTGTCACAAGTACTCCTGGGTGAAAACATTCTTTTTTTGAATCCCTCCCCCCTTGTATACAGGGTGATTCACTACCAGTGCGACAAACTTGCAGGAGGTGTAGGGGGCACAAAGACGAATCGGAATCATATAGCATTGCAGGGTCCGAAATGCCTTCGTCATGCGGTAGAGGATGTTGAATGGGAGGTCGCGTGAACAGCGATCCCACGGGAAGTCAGCATTTGCAAACCGTTTCTGTTGAAGAAACCAAGTAGCAAAAGTCCTCCAGAGTGGATAATCCGCAGGCTCCAATGATTGGACGCATCGCAGATGGTATGAACTCATTTGGTTTGTTGACAGTATCCTCCATACAGTGGATTAGGAAATACCCAATCGTTGGCCTATCGCTCGAGTACTCGTACTCGGATTGCCTTCTGCAAGACGTAGGACATTCTCCTCGTTGTCTGGCGTCCTCGTCATTCGCTCTCGATTCATGGTACCTCTCGTGAAACAACCAGTCTCACGTAACCTTCTGTGCTCACGTGTGAAAATCGTATGATGTGGAGCACGCCTGTGCGGGAAACGTTCCTGGTACAAGCGCAGAGCGGAGCGCCAGTTACAGTCCGCAGCTCCATACGTGAAGTGCACGTTGGCCAGTTCAACGTTTGAATACTCGTCCATCCTACTGCCCCGGGAACTGGTTTGCAAATGCTGACTTCCAGCGGGATCGCTGTTCACGCGACCTCCCGTTCAACATCCTCTATCGCATGACGAAGGCATTTCGGACCCTGCAATGCTATGTGATTCCCATTCGTTTTTGTGCCCCCTACACCTCCTGCAAGTTTGTCGCACTGGTAGTGAATCACCCTGTATATGTGATAATGTATATAATGTATATGCCCATCTTCTCACACAGTATTCATCAAAGATAAGACTAGATAGAATAGTGCATTTCTTGCATCACTGTAAGAAGGTAATTATCCCCTTGTATAAGGCAATGGTCAGGCCACACTTTGATTACTGCATACAGGTCTGGGGGTCTCATTTTAGGAAGGATGTAGAATTGCTTGAACAAGTACAAAGAAGGGAAACAAGATTGGTACGAGGAACAAAGGGATACTCTTACCCAGAAAGGATTAACTTCTGCAAATTGCAGCATCTGGAGATTAGGCACCTACAAGGTGTTCTGATTGAGGTGTATAAGGCCTTGAATGGTTTGAGCAGGCTCAATGCTGATGGTATACTTCTGCTTGCTCAGATTAAGAACCTGATGGGGCATAGATTCAAATTGAGGAAAGACAGTTGTAGAATAGATGTGTGGAAGTTTCCCTTTAGCCAGCAGGCAGTTGATTTCTGGAACAGACTTCCATCTGTTGTTGCGAAGTTGATAGCTTAAATAAATTTAAGGTGGAACTAGGCAAACTTTTGGAGTGTCTGGATAGGCGAAATGGGAAGGTTTTTTTTTTCTTCCCCCCCTTTCTTTTTGGCTGATGCTGTATACAGCATCAGCCAAAAAGAAACAAAATATGATGCAAGAAAGCAAGCATTTGGCTGATGCTGTATACAGCATCAGCTAAATGCTTGCTTTCTTGCATCATATTCCTCAACTAATGCTAATGTTGAGCTGCATGACTATTATGGCAGCAAAAACTAAACTTGGCAATCTTTGTTATGTGTAAGAAATTGAAGTGTTCATTTTCTTTTCTAAATCCTCCATTTGAGAAGATTTATTATCATTTTTTTCAAATTGAGCACTTACATTCAGATACTTCAAGATGCACAGCACTTGTGTTGGGAAATCTCATGTTTTATATAACTTGGGATCAGTGTCTTCCCTCACCAATTGTTTAAACAAATCTGATTGCATGTGCACCACAATCTCTCCCTTTGATTATCATAACATGAATTCTCCATATTGCATGCAGCTTTTAGGGAAGTGTTGTTGTTATTATTTGTTTTTTTTTAGGAGCATAAGCAATGCTCCGGGAATATGCAGTGGTCATTCCCTGAACTTTCCATATCCTTCGTATTTGGTGGTGACGGGCTCGAACCCCGGTCTAATCAAGAAGCGTGTGCTATGCACTGCTGCTCCTTACGTAACACTTGGGTATGGAAGTGCCTTTAGGGAAGTGACTAGAAATATAAAATTTAAATGTGCTGTATACTATATAACAGTAGTAAATTTTGCAAGATGCTAGCAAATTTTCATTATAACAATGTTTGCCTGTAGGGTTTTGTCAGTCTTTCTTTTTGAATTATACAAGCTATTCAGAAGTTGGCAGACCCAATTCAGACTTCAAATTTCATTGTAAAAGTATTTCGAATAATCCATACTGAATTGTATATAAAACCCTGTTATCATTTGTTGGGAATGATAGCAACTTTGAAATACATTTATTTTGAATAATCCATTATTCAATTAATGAGGATTTGCTGTTAAGAAAACCACTGTGTACATTTAAGTTCAATTATTTCTGATTTTTTTTTTTTAGTTTGCATTGCAACATTTTATTGTGCTGACACTGTGACAGCACAGTAATGAAATTGGTAAGTATATACAGCACTCCCTAATGTAGAAAGTAACAAACCAAAACCCACATACGTAGTAGTGGCATGTGATGCAAGAAAGCAAGTGTATGAGCTTATGCAGCATCAGCCAAAAAAAAAAAAAAAAAAAAAATACAAAACAATTCCCTCTAAATGTTTGTCCAGTTCCTCCTTAAATTTATTTAACCTATCAACTTCCATAATGTCAGATGGTAGTTTGTTCCAGCAATTTCCCACCAGCTGGCTAAAGGCAAACTGAGACATTCCTTGTTGCCTGTTTAGCTCTATTGCAAATTGTTTTCTCTGTAAACAATTGCTCAATTTGAGTATAATTCATCTTTATGTGATGTGAACAGGCAAAGTTTTTACGGCTCCAGCAAATAGAGAAGGTTTTGCTTTTTTATTGACTTAAATTGGCATATTAATTTATTTTTTAGAGTTGCTTTATATTCCTAGTAACAATACTTTAGTTTAAATTGAATTTAGATAGAGATTTTGTAGGTTATTACTTAGTATCGGTAAGGGTGGTAGACGACTCTCATCAACCGATGAAATACCACCACTTTGCTTATTAGAGGCTTGAAGTGGTGGAACCCATGTTTAGTCTCTAGAGCAGTGATGGCGAACCTTTTTGAAGAGTGGGTCATTTTTATTTCTTTTTTAAATACTAGCTCGTGAGTCATAAGTTAGTGGCTTCAATTATAAAGGGGGGAGTAAAAAGGGTGCCAATTATTTGGAAACATCAAACATTTTCTCTCTATCTCTTAACATTTTGTTAAGAGATAAAGTTGACAGTTGAATCTTCTTGGTTCTCACTTTTGAAATAATCCAAAAAAAAGGTTTTAGTTTCCTTTTTGATTTATAACTTTAACTTTTGCAAGTGAAGAGCTAAAAAAAAAGTAAATATCGAAGCTTGATTTGATACCTTGTACCGCACCAGGTGACATCATGACCAGTATTGCCTCTGCACAAAGTATTTGAATGAGCAAGGAATAAAAGAAAACACTTTTATTTTGAAATATTCTTCATTAATAATTAACATAATTACAGATACAGTATGTGTAATAAAGTTGATAAAAGTATATTTAATGCGAAATTTGTTGTTGCTTACTTTCAGACAGTTTCTTAATATTAGGTACATACTTCGTGTTCATTACTTTAATACATTTTGCAGTCAATTCATTTCCAAGTTTATTCCTGTTGGAAGATTTAACAAAATTCATTGAGGAAAACAATTTTTCACATGAATATGTGGACCCGAACATTGTGAGAAGAGCATTAGCCAGTTTCCTCATACATATAAAATTATTCGGTAAAGAATACCATGCGTTTAATGTAATATTTTCAAATTTTAGTGTGGGATCTTCATTAGGCCTATCTGCATTACTTTCTGAAATTTTTCCTTCTACTTCGAAAATCAAGTTTTCAAATTTATTTTTCCACACTATGTTGCTTTGGAATTCAATTAATTCCATTTCTAAGTTAGTGATACCTACCTAGCCACATACAATTGTTTAGCTGCATTGTATCATACTCTGCTTTATGTAGACATAAAATAAAGCGAAATGTATTTTCCAAACTTTTAAATTGATTATATCTCTCATGAGGCGCCTCCGTAGCCAGATGGGAAAGAACAGCAGTGCGTAGCACACGCTTCTTGATTAGACCAGGGTTCGAGCCCGTCACCACCAAATACGGAGGATGCGGAAAGGTCAGGGAATGACCACTGCATATCCCGGAGCAATATGACCTTAGTTGCTAATGCTCCTAAAAACCAAATAACAAACAACAACAACATATCTCTCATGGAAAGCTTGTTTTATTTCTTGCAAAATGGTTAAATATTTTTTAATTGCATTTTCTTGAATGTCAAGAATATTTTCAATATCTTTAGTGTTTTGAAAATGTTTTTGTAATTGAGGAAAATATTTCATGGTGCTCATTTCCAAATCTTTAGTAAAGATGTCAAGTTTTTTCATAAATATTTTTATATTTTCAAACATCATTAATGCAATTTGTCCATGTCCCTGAAGTTTTTTATTCAGTTCATTGGAATGCTGAGTGATATCACATAAGAACATTAAATCATTTAGCCAATCTATATTTGAAAATTCGTCAGAACTATTGTTTTTTTCATTCAAAAAGAGCTTTATTTCGTCTAATAAAATGACAAACCAATTAAGAACTTGGCCGCAACTGAGCCATCGAACATTGTTGTATGTCAAAATCCCAGAATATTGGCACTCGATTTCCTCTAATAATTGTGCAAATTCTTGCTTATTAAGACCTCTTGCGTTTATAAAGTTAATAACTTTAATTACAACTGGTATTACATTAGAAAATGTTTTTAAACCTTGCTTCGCACATGGAACTTGCTGGTGTATTATACAATGAAATTCTATCAGAGAATGTCTAATATTTTGCTTAAGCTGCTGAATAAAACCAATGTTTTTTCCCACCATATTGGGAGCACTGTCTGTTGTTACAGAAACAATTTTTTGTAGGTCAATTTCCATTTTTTTAAATGCATTATCAAATTCTTTAAAAATATCAAGACCAGTACACCTTCCTTTCAGTGTTATTAGTTTTATTAACTCTTCTTTCATTATATTGCCTACATTATATCGAGCAAAAACTGCTAGTTGTGTATAACCATTTACATCAGTACTCTCATCTAAAGCAATCGAATACATTTCTACAGACTTTAAGTCGTTATGTATTTGAGAAGAAATATTTCTTTCTAATTCTATTACTTGATCTTTAATAGTATTGCGACTTATTGGTAACTCATTTATATGCTTTATAATCAAGTCTTTTTCTTTAAAATCTGAAAACAGAGTAGCACTACATTCTAAAAATGCTTGTTTTACAAACTCTCCTTCTGAAAGAGGTTTCCCATGGCGAGCAATGCAATGGGCTACTTGAAAACTAGCAGCTGTAATGTTATTTTTTGGAGTCAAAAAAGTTTTTAAAACACTTGTTTGTAAATCATTGTTTTTTCTTTTGTAAAAAATATTCTCTCCTTTCTTCGTCTGTTGGGAAGCTTTTTACATTGAATGTACGAGAGGTGACTTTTTCGTTACAAATAACACACAGAGTTGTTTTATTCTTTTCAATCACACCATATTTATCAAACCATTCTGTTTGATATAGTCTGGAGCTTGTACCGTTCGTTTTCATTTTTTTAACCACAGACATAGTTCAGGGCTACACCTGCAAAAAATATATATAATATATATATTTTTATAACCTACATATATATTATATATGTAGGATGCAATAATTTTAGATGAACTTTTATAAACATAGGCCCACTTAATATACTTACATCGGTTATGTAGATGAGAAAATTTGACAATAGAAAAATTAAGTTATAATCAATTTATTATTAACACTTCTAGATGCGTACATCAAGTCTGCCTCTTTTTCCAACACTGCGAGAGTGCAAGCTAGTAACTTTGTACTAGCCCGATACATCTCCGTTCTTCAATGCAACGACAAATCGTGCCAAGTTTATGTCACAATGTAATGAGTCACCCACACGCGTAGTTTAATACAATAGAACACTGCTTGTGGATGCGCGACGTCCACATTCCACTTGGATTTTTGTTATCTTTTATTTATATATTTTATTTTTATTTATTTTTTTCTTATAAATCTGACATTACATATTTATATTTTATAATTGTTTAATATTTTCGATTATCTTTTCTCTCTATTATAATTAAAAAAAGTAGGCCAATATTACAACGTGTGCGTGGGTTACTTACAAAGCCTTCGTGGGTCAGTCTCTGACCCACGTGTCATAGGTTCGCCACCACGGCTCTAGAGCTAAGTCCCGGTCAACCCTTCCCTATCTCTTCCATCATGCAGTATGATTGATGACTTTTGAGGTTATGATGAACGTCGTGGCGAGATCCAATATTCCTTACATTTCGAGGGTACAGCTCTAAAACGGTGTTCACAGGCCGGCTGCTAGTTAGTACACCGGACCGAACCTAGCCAAGGATAAAGCTGACCTGCTAGCATCCCATTTTTCTTCCAGCTCATGTATTAATGATCTTGGTAAAACACCTCCCACCATTCCCAACACACTCCATTCAATGCCTCCTGTGGTCTTCCTTCAAAAGGATATCAGAAGGATTTTGATGAATCTTGATGCTAAGAAAGCTCCGGGTGCTGATGGTATTTCTCCAATTGTTCTCAAAACCTGTGCTCCTGAACTTACTCCTATTCTTTGCCACCTTTTTTCATTTTCTTATTCCAAAGGTGTTTTTCCTTCTGCTTGGAAATTTGCTCATATCCAGCCAGTTCCTAAAAAGGGTGACAAATCCCTCGCATCCAATTATCGTCCCATTGCAATTATTTCTACTCTTTCTAAAGTAATGGAGAAATCAATTAACCGCCAAATCTTAAACTACCTAGAAACTTTCCGTCTGATCAACGAACGCCAGTATGGATTCCATCAGTGTCGATCCACTGGTGATATTCTGGCTTATGTTACCCATTTATGGACTAATTCAATGGAAAGGTTCGGTGAAACACAAGTAGTTGCTCTTGACACCTCAAAGGCTTTTGATTGTGTTTGGCATAAAGGTCTTCTAAACTAGCTTCCGTTTTATGGTTTGCCAACTGTTTTTAGTAATTGGTTATCCAGTTTTCTCTCTGATCGCTCACTGAGGGTGATGGTAGATGGCTCTCTGTCTTCTAACTTCTCCACTATTGCCAGTGTCCCCCCTAAGGTTCAGTTCTTTCCCCCACTCTTTTCCTCTTGTATATTAATGACCTTCTTCCATTGACTGGAAATCCTATCCATAGTTTTGCCGATGATAGCACATTGCATTCAACTTTCCATTTTGAGAAACCTTGTCCTGCTCAATCAGCTTTAACTTCTCGAAAATCTGCTACCAATTCCTTAAATGCCGATCTTCAGGTAATTCTCCTGTGGGGCAAAGACAACTTAGTTGATTTCAACCCTTCTAAAACTCTTGTCTTATATCTTGCAAAAAGGATTCTTCTGCTCCTATCCTTAGTGACACTCCGATTTCTAGGCAAAATGATATATCTCTTTTGGGGATTACCCTGACTTCTAATCTCTCTTGGCACAACACATTACAAATATTGCTTCCTCTGCATCTAAAAAACTTGGTTTTCTCTTTCGCTCTCGGCGTTACTTTTCTTCCAAACAACTGCTCACTCTGTATAAATCGCAAATCCGCCCTGCCATGGAATATTGTTCCCACATCTGGAGGTGCCCGCAAAACTTCTCTCAGTCTTCTTGGTTCCATTCAGAAGAGGGCAGTTAGGTTAATTAATAACTCCTCTCTAACAGAGTCTCTCCACTCTCTCTCTCATAGGTGTACTGTTTCTGCTGCATGCCTCTTCTACAGATACTTCCATGGGCACTGTTCTTCTGAATTGGCTTCTATAATTCCCGCTCTCTCTTTCAAAACAGTCCAAACACTTGCCGCCACCAGCCAACATCCATTTACTGTCCAACTTCAGACCCACAGAACCAACTTTTCATCTTCCTTATTTATTCATTCAACTGCCATTTTCTGGAACAACCTTCCTTCATACGTATTTCCTGAAAATTACAATCTACAGAATTTCAAGTCAACAAATATCTTCTTTCGTCTTCTCAACCTCTAACCACAAGCACATTAGAACCTATAGTACTAAGTACTATAGGTTCTAATACCTCATGTTTGGGGTTCACATAAAAAAAAAAAAAAAAGGGTATCAAATCCACATGTGGACAGGTTTTGCAGCTCCCGCGAATGAAAGTTTTTAATTATACTTAGCAGCTTTATTGACTTAATTGTTAGATTAAATTATTTTCTATAAGTAGCTTATAGACCTAGTCAAGCTGCATGGCTTAATTTGAATTTAGATAGTGCGATTTGGAAAGTAAATACCTCGTGTCCATAGATTAACTATTTGTAACTTGCCACTATTGTTATAAGATATAACATGTGCTAGCATAAAGTTTAACTGAAAACTAGATAGCATAAGATTTAACGGAAAACTAAATAGAGAGTATAGTAGTATCAATTAATCAGTAAAATTTATTAATCTTAATAAATTTCACTGTCAATAGAATTGTACTTTTTTAACTAAATAAATATAGCGACCTAGTTATTAGAAACGTAACATCATAAATTAATACATATAAGTTGACAAGGGATAAGAAAGTCATATAATGTAACTCGGAGATAATATTCGATACCGAAATACATATATATATATAGTGTTATAACTGCATTGGGATATAGGTTTAGGGTTATATTTTGTATTGGAATTTTATTGAACTTGAATAGAAATCATAATTCAGACCAGAGCAGCTAAGCAAAAGACTCAAACTAGTGGAAGTGCAGTGGCTCAGGGGAGAACTGAGAAGGGCAGTTGTCCTCTGAATCACAGTCTATTGAAATGCACTGTTTGTTTGATGTTTGTGTAGCAATCAGGAATGGGACATGATATTGCCAAGGGGACTGTCTTTGTGTGTGTGTGTGTGCGATGTAAGGAGTGTGAGGAAATCAGGCGCCAACTCAGCATTGTTATGGGCTTATATGAGAGCTTGAAGGAAAGGGTGGATGCCCTCGAAGGATTTAAATTGAGGGGGCCCATCAAGCTCTCAGCTGCCCACATCAATGCCAGAGCTTGCATTTGAACATCGTGCAACACAACGGCAACCCCCAAGGCAGAATGCACTGGTCCTGAAGGAACTAGTTGCTGTAGGTGACTATTGTCAGTGAAACGGGGAACATATTGTGAAAAAAGGATAGATAGAACAGGACCAGGGTACGTCTGCCAGGGGCAAAGGTTGATGACGTTGTAGGGCAGATATCATCCTTTAATGGTACAAAGGGTGATATTGTTGTACACGGCACTAATGATATTAAGAGTAGGAGACCGGCAGAATTACTTAACAAGTACAAGGCAATGCTGAAAAAAAGCCGTCCCGAGTTAGGGTTGAATTTGAAAGTGTCTGCAATTCTGCCCAGACATGATAGGAGGGAGTATATGATGAGAGCCTTGTTGATCATTTTGGCCCTGGAGAGATTGTGCAAGACTCAAGGGGTAGAATTTTTCTCAGTCTGGTCTGTGCTTGTTAACAGGAGATGCTGCTTCTACAGGGATGGCATACACTTAATTAGAAAGGGTGCAAGAATATTTGCTGATGCTATCGAGGCAGAGTTAGATGGGTCAGAAAACTGCTAGCTTGGGGAGGGGGAATACACGGACTAATAGATTAACAGTAGCCGCTGGCAGGGGTAAAAGTGATTATTGCACTACTTTTATTAAAATGCAATTGAGCAGCAGCCTGGAAAGCAAGGCAATGGGAATTTGCAGGACTGCTGGGAGCCACAAGTAAAAGTGGCACAAGTAAATACATGGGCTGTGTTAGGGTAACTAAGAGTAGAAAGAAGTGCATGTATACTTGCATATACAGCTAGGCCTTGCGTAATGCGAGTTCGATTAATGCGATATTCAGTTAACGCTATTTGAAAAATGATATCACTTTACACGATGCAAATTTCCAGTTAACACGATTTTTTTTTTTTTTTTTTTATGCGATAGTTGAAAAAGATTTGAATCGCACGTTAAGCTTGCCGCGAGTCGTACGGTCAATAAACAAATGTTTGCCTGCTGCCCGCCTCGGTGTATTCCATCAACTATCGGAAGAAGACGTGTTTGTCTCCTGCTGATAAAGTCAATGCAGCTTTGCATTTAAAAATTCGAATTTTTGAATGAGCCAGATGAAAATGTTACCACAAAGGAGATAACGGTAAAAGAATTAGATGAAATCTTTCGTATTGCATAGAACCTCAAACAAAAGGTTTGATGTTCTCTGCAATGTTTATTTTGCCAGGGTCCAGAGAAGATTGTTGTCGGCTATCGGAAATTGATTGATGAAAAGAGAAAGTCAACACTGTTCAAATATTTCCGCAACAGTAATTTCTTCATTGTGTATTTTATGTCAGAGGTTCCCAAAATTTCTCTGTTCACGGTGCCGTTAATGTCTCAGTAATTTTTTCAAGGTGCACCCAGACCAAAAGAAATACCTAACAGTTTCGTTTAGTAGTTAGATCCAAACAACTTAATAAGAAATGCTGAAACTGCGAACTATCTTGAGCTAGTAGTTCGCGCGGTGTCCGACGGATGTCGAGTATTGCTGTGTTTCCCTCGAAAATTTAAAATATTCCGCAGCACACAGTTTAAGAACCGCTGTTTTATGCAATAAACATTTAATTCCATAATTATTTTCATTATCTTTTACATTATATACAGTTAAAAAGTTATTTAAAAGGTATTTTTAAAATTCTTTATGGACATTCCAGAAGGTCAAGGACCAATTATAATTTTTCCTATTGGTTATTATATTTGATTAATGCGTTTCCGTTTTGCACGATGCGCTCGTGGGATGAATTAATCGCGTTAATCGAGGCCCGCCTGTACACCAATGCTAGGAGTATAGTTAATAAATTCGATGAGCTTGAAGTGCTAGTCAAGACATCAAAGGCAGATATTGTTGGGATATCAGAGACATGGTGTCACACAGACACAAGCAGTGCAGAACCGGAATTTGGGGAGTACAATATGTACAGAAAGGAAGGAGGGGTTATACTGTTAGTTAAGAAACACACAAAATCTAAGGAAGTGCATCCAATTGATGTGGGAGGACAATGCAATGTTGAGTCTGTTTGGTGAAATAAGCACTGGGAAAGGAAAAAAATGAGAGTAGGTGTGTGTGTGTGTTATAGGTCTGATGAGTATAATGGACAATTGTGCAGAGAAATAGTGGGCCAGTAAATTAGTGTCTTATAATGGGGGATTTTAATTTCCTGGATATTGACAGGAATTCCATGAATGGTTTGAGCATGCTCAATGCAGATGGAATTCTTCCTGTTGCTCAGAATAATTACCTGAGAGAGCATAAATTCAAATTGAGGAAAGACAGTTGTAGGAAAGATGTGTGGAAGTTTGCCTTTAGCCAGCGGGTGGTTGATTGGTGGAACAAACTTCCATCTGTCGTTATAGAAGTTGATAGCTTAAATAGATTCAAGGCAGAACTTGACAAACATTTGGAGCGAGTGGATGGGTGAAATAAGGGTTTTTTTTTTTTTTTGGCTGATGCTATATAAGCTTGCTTTCTTGCATCATGTGCCTATGCTAATGTATTCATGAACTTTTTCTGGTGATGTGTGTATAAAAATATATATCCAGTAAATTATACATATGTTAGTATTAATTGATGTCTATCTAATTCAAAAAATACATCTATAATTCACGTTTAGGATTTTGTACTTCTACCATTGAAATCAACTTAAATTTTAGATGATTTTTTTAGTACTTCAAAGGCTAACTTATTCACTAGAATATATGGTGTGCATGTGTTTTAATTTATTGTATCTCTAGTTGCGGCAAAATTGGGGAAGAAATTTTTGAATCTGCTGTAACATAATAATTGATTGGAGTTCTACTGTGCCATTATCTATCTACACAGATTGAACAAGTTGATTAGACTAGCTCTAGTGAAGATGTTGGTTAGAATGTGTCTGGAATTGCATTTCTATAACTGTGAAGGAAATACTGGACCTTTGAAACTATAAATACATTTGTAAAACATCAAAACAATGTAAGCACATTGTTTTCATCCTATAAACAAACTGATCATGTAACTGTATATATTGTATGATCATGTGATATATACAATTACAGGTTACCCCCGCTTAACACTGATAATTCATTCCGGAAAAACAGAGTGCTGAGTGAATCTGCGCTAAGCGAGCTCTGCATTCCCATAAGGTAACATATCTATTTGTAAGTTGCGGTCGGTGCCATAGGATATTTCCTAATCAATAATAAACGGTAGTGAAAAGATGCACAAATGTCGGTCAAAATATTTAATATTCAAATATTTGAGCATATAAAATATTCTGCATTACATACGTTTATAATTATGTGGTAACTACTTACGTATCAAAATTAAACTTAAAATTCCAATTAAAATCATGAATTTAATTGATGAATTTAATCATGAAAAATATGTCGATTTTGGGTTGAACTTTGGCCCTCTTCTAAATAAACTAAAAGGGGTATTAATTTTAAATCCCCCGCAGCGTTACCACCCAACAATAAAGTCACCCGATCCTTCACTGCTTTGAAACCTGGCATGTTTTTTTCTTCTTTCAATATGAAATTTCTTTTAGGCATTCGTTTCCACAAAAGTCCTGCTTCATCTATATTATAAACTTGTTGAGAAGCATAACACACAATACCCCTCTTCAATAATTTTAACTAGTTCTTTTTTGAAAGTTTCGGCTCCTTGATCTGCACTTGCGGCTTCTAGCTAGATTTTAAATCTATTCAACCAGCCCTTACCAGTTTTAAATGGTTCCACATTTTTTTTTTTTTTAAGTGAGTTTTCTTCAGGTCATCATATTGGCTAATCTCTCTCTCTCTCCCTCTTTTTTTTTTTTTTTTTTTTATAATATTTAACTTAACTGATTTCTGCATTGGACATTATCTTCAATAAAATTAAGTCTTTTCCATTTCAAACCTAATAGCCGGCCTAGCCCTAGTTGCTTTCAGTGGAACAGCTATCTTTCCTGCTGCTAAAATTAATTCTTTATTTTTTTATAGTTGTTCTTACAGTTAAACTTGCAAGTCCTAAATTATGGCACACGTCCGCTTGTCACTGACAGGAATCGATTCACTTCAAAACGTCTAATTTAATTTTCAAATTCAGTCTTTTTCTTACATTTATAGTCTTCGTACTGCGCTCAGACGTTGTTGCTTTTCATTCTTATCGGCCATTATTAACTCTTCGAAAATATAACTGCATTGATTGCATTAATTACGAAACAATGTTCAAGTAAACTGTTTCACACAATGTCTAATACTGTACTGAGTGATGACTAGACTTCGGATAAATGCAAATAACGCAAATATTACGAGCAATATACTTGATAATTTTTTAAAATGTTGATCTGGGAACTACATACCAAGTGACTGTACTGCAATTAAATTAGCGTGCGAGAAAATTTCACTGAGCATGGGAAACATTTTAATGCTGTTTTGCTATTCATTTTCAAGCTATCAACTCCATCAAATGAAACGATTTTGTTAAATATACTAAAAATGCAATCTGTAAAAGAGTGATAGTGATTTGTGACAGCATTATAGTCAGATACGGGTTATAATATAAGAACAGCGCTGTAGTGAATCAGCATAAAGCGAACCGTGTTATAATGGAGGCCTGCTATACATACACAATATACTAATGCCACACAGTCTTAATAGTCTCTGCATAAATTCTAATTAAACAAACTCAGCTCCCATTAAATAAATATGTGTATAAGAAGAAAATGAATAAAGTAAGAAAATAAGGAAATATACTAATGCAAAATCTTATTGCAAGGATAGTTAAAATAAATAAGAGAGGTAAAGGGTGCAAAAGAGAAAGGGAGAGAGAGAGAAAAAGATGAAAGAGGGAGACGGACACAAAAAAAATTATATTTATGTAGTAATGTAAACTAATAATGATCATAATGGATAAGGAAGTGATAAAGGAAGAGGGAAGTGAGTAGATAAGAAAATGGAAGAAAGGCGACAATAGTGAACAGTTACAGGTCAATACAACAACAAAAAAATAATAATATATAAATAAAAATAAATGAGAGTGAGTGAGCGAGTTGGAAAGGGGGGGAACATAAATTAATCAGGTCAGGAGTGGATGTTGCTATACAACTCACAATCCTGGCATCTCCATCAGGTGTGAACCACCAGAATTTCAAGACATAACAGCATAATCGTGTCTCTACGTTATCTTGGATAATTCTTCATCGTTTTTCAACATCATATCTTTACATCAGAAGTAGAGACGTGATGTTGCTGTTATTTCTTGCAATTCCGGCAGTTGACACTTGATGAAGCCATTGGTGTTGAGTTGCACAGCAACATGTCTTCCTGATTAATTTGTTCCTCACTCTCTTATATGTTCCTCTCCTTTGCCTTTTTTCACTCTTTATTTGTCTTTGTCTCTTATCACTTTCCCTTTTTTTAATTTTTTATTTCTTTTTTTCTTTTGCACCCTTTATATATATATATATATAAATAATGTACAGTAAACCCCTGCTATTTGCGGGGGTTACGTTCCTGAGAAATTCCGCAAATACCGAAAACGCGATATAAAAAAAACTAGTCTAAAATTGTGTTTATGTATGTATTATATGTACCTTCATAATATGACTATGTACATAGACAGTATATAGTGAAATGCAAGCGTATGGCATCGAAATGAAAATAAGAAACAATTTAATATGAAATGTAATATTTATTAGAAATTTCAAACAAATCTTTCAAACCAGTGCCTTTGCTAGCTAAAAAAACTTATCCCACCAGTTTAGCTAAAGTGTTGATAAAGATGTTTTGCCTTTTCACGAATGATGAGTGAATTTAACGGAATTTTATTTTGAGTTCGGTCTTCTATCCACAGATTTAAAGCTTTTTCGTTTTTTCTAATTTAACATCACAAGTTACAGAGAAAATTTTTCAAGCAATTTTTCACGGACACCACAGCGGATTTTTTCTTCTGATTTCTTGATTGATCGTACCGTTGACTCATTGATTTTATGTTTTGCCACCAAGGAGACACTTTCACGATTAGAAATTTTGTCTAATAACTCAATTTTATTCGCTAATGTCATCGCCGCCTTTGATCTTTTCACATTTCCCTCGTTATTTGTAGCCATATTTTTGTACGGGTTAGAAAGAACTTGTCCACAATAAAGTCACTTTCTTCCATTAACACACACGAAAAACTCTGTTTTATACTGCAAAATGGTAGATTTATCACTTTTGTAAGCATATAAATTTATTCAGTTTATAAACGTATAAATTAAAAGCAAATGACGAAACCTTCCATGACAAGCACATAACACATACTGAACAAGGATTAGCAAGAAACATCCACACTCGCGATTTTGTCACCCCTCTCCCCCACCCACCCACTGAGTGCTGTTTTGACCGGGAAAGATAATTTTAGCCACGCCCATGATTTTTTATGGGGAAAATGTTCACGGCGCTTTAAAATTCAAATTTTTTTTGGTTTCATTTTATATTAAATCAGCAACCGCGAATACAGATACCACGAATAGTGGGGGTTTACTATATATATATATATACGGTTTCCGGAAAGGACGCTACACGATTGATGCACTGGAAACAATCATTGAAGCTGCTACCAACTGCAACTCCAAATACTTTCTACTAATCTCCTTTGACTTTGCTGGTGCCTTCGATTCCCTCTGGTGGCCCAGCGTCCTGGGCAGGCTCCGAAGAGCGCATGTCCCAGAAAACTTATATAGATGCATCAAGACCTATCTCCAGGACCGGCGAGTTGTCGTGTCTGCTCCCCACTGCAGTGTCTCCAGACCAGTCTTCAGGGGATGCCCTCAGGGATCTGTCCTGGGGCCTCTCCTCTGGAATCTGGTGCTGGATGATTTCCTGAACACCAAACTCAACAATGTACAAACCCAGGCCTATGCAGATGACCTGGTCATGCTCTTTTCTGCCAATAACAGAACCCAACTAGAAGCAACTGCCAACCAGGCCATCTCCACCCTTCAAGCTTGGGCAGAGCATAACAACCTAAAGATCTCCCCAGAGAAAACCAATTCGATCCTACTAAAAGGCACCCTTGATTTGAGAAGACCACCCCAAATCAAGGTCAATGGTGTTACAGTAAAACTAAAAACAGAGCTTAAATATCTAGGTTTGATCTTAGACAAAAACCTTTCCTTCACTCCTCATCTAGACCAACTCAGGATTAAGATCAGGAAGTATGCTGCCCAAGTCTCAAGAGTTGCCCGGAAGGACTGGGGCTTAAAGAAGAGAACGCTGTCACTCTTCTATAAGGCAGTTTTCATCCCGGTTATCACCTATGCTTCTGGAGTCTGGTACAAGAAGGCCAATACCGTAGTAAACAGATCGTGCCTAGGAACTATCCAGCGCTCTCTTCTCCTTCTGTCCTCGCGTGCCTGTCGCACTGTCAGCACCCATGCGCTCCAGGTCCTCACTGGATCTCTTCCACTGGACCTGGAGATTGTTTGTCATGGGTTGCTCTACCAAATAGCCAAAGGAAGAGCAGTTACTTGTGCAGGTTTCACCACTGACCCAGCAAATAATAGAAATGCTGAAAAGAAGAGACTTAATGAACATCTAACAGACACCTGGCAAGAAAGATGGCAGGCATCAACTAAAGGCGCTGTCACCAAAAGATTCCTCCCTGATGTCAGGGCCTCCTATCCCCTCACACCTGTCTGGTTTTCACCAGGACTCTATGCTACCTACCTCCTCACTGGACATGGCTCCTTCCAGAAAAAACTACATGACTTCAGAATTTCAGACTCACCCCGCTGCCACTGTGGAGAGGATCAGATGTGGGAGCACCTTGCCCACAGCTGTGAAATCTACGAGGACTTCAGGAGGATCCTAATAACAAAACTACGCTTCAACTACCAAAATCAAGAACACCTCACCCTACAGAATGAAGAAACTTACCGAGCTCTGACTCAATTTGCAATGGACTTATTTACCAGGCAGAAAGCGCTACCACCACCTTAGTATCCGAATCAATAGGTCATAACAACCATGACTGCCAATTGTTGCTACGCATCATTGAGCCATGGATGCTAACGCCTTGGACCAACTTGCACAAGACTTGACCAGCAGTGCAATAAAAGACAGGGTCCGCACATACCTTGACAAATTCCTCATCATTGATTTCTGGACAAACTTCTCTCGACCAGATGTGACACATCTCATCAAGAAGAGGCCTAGCATCGATCCCTGGACTTGACCATCAATCTTGGACTCCCGGTTTTGACCACCCCCCACTGTTCGTTCTGATGGACTACTGGACCAGCCTTCAGTCTGGATGCGACACAGACTCACCAAATGGAGTCCCAATGACGGCACCTGAACTAGACCTTACTGAACATGACCCATCCACCTTAGCAGCACTCACACTGCTGGATTTCCAGCAAGTTGTCGGCTCCAACTGACTGGCCGTGCTAGCTGTACCTACCCTGAACTTGCGGAGTATATCTCTCTCTCATTTTTTTTTTTTTTTTTTTTTTTTCGGTTTCTTTCTTCTGTTTCCTGCCATCCGTTCTTTTACTCCCCCCCCCCTATTTTTCTCTTACAGAATGATTTTTTTTTTTTTTTTTTTTTGTGGGGTGGTGGTTTTCGTCCACCCGCCACCCCACTCCTCTCTCTGGTGAGGCACTGGGCATGCCACACTGTCATCAGGGGCCATCTTCCCTATTGGCCCCTTTCTTCTGTTTCCTACCCTCCAGTCTTCTGCCTTCCTCCCTTACTTTTCTCTTGCACAACGTTTTTTTTATTTTTTTTATTTAGTTTATATATATATGTGTGCGTGTGTGTGTATATACATATATTTATATATACACACACACGCATTCCCCACAGGTCTAAATTTAAAACATCAAAATTACTGCCCGACCTATTTGGCCCTAGAACAAGTTATCAGCGAACAACCCTACGCTCTGTTAAAATTACAACCGTTGCTCAAGAAACAGCGATCATCTCATTCTCAAATCTGGTCCTAGCCACTGAAATCCCAGGAAAGTAGGTGGCAGGACCCGCCAGAGTACTCTAGCTACAGTGGTACACCCGGTCAGCCTCCCCATGGCATGGCATGGTGTGGTAACGTCGGGTCCCACTAGGGGCTCGGCGGCTAATAGACCGGAGGAACAAAGGGCACAACACAATATACAGCACATGACCCCCATACACTTCAAATCTCTGGCCCCGATACAATGTACACCCGCAGAGATGGGAGAAATCCCAGGAGCCGTTAGACACTAACATACCTTATACCTTATATATATATATATATATATATATATATATATATCCATTATTTTAAATTAAAACATAAGCCAGTAGTATGGCAAAAACTGTAGAGCGAAAATTAACATAAAAATAACCCAAATAAACAATCGAACGAAAAGAAAGAATAGATATAAATAGTAGCCCAGAAACCCTAATATAATTTCGATCTTTAAATCCAATTAACAAAAACTATACAAATTTTAGGATAATGCCAATTAGTTATTAATTTAGCGGTACCCCCCCCCGAGAGGTACCAGTTCCGAAAGACGTGAAATATCACCCAAAGAGGGTTAAAGGAACTACCAAACAATAACAAAATCAAAATAAACTAAAATAAAATAGAATAGACTGACCATCATGCCCCATATCGACAGAGGACCACGAGGCCAATAATGGTCATGGAATCGCTGCATTTCAATCGTCATACAAAACATCGCAAAGGCGGAAATATCGAAGAACCAAACCACCCCTCCATTCTCCGATAGATCAACCAATGCAGAGGATTTGCATGGCGGTGGTCCTTATGCAGCGAAAATAAACTATAGAACAGACAGCACTCTAAAGCAGAGCCACACTACTGACATACTGTAAGCTGAATCAGCTTATATTGAAGAAAAAAAGAAAATAGATGGCGGCACAGGCATTGCTAAATTAGCATATCGACCCATTACTATTGAATTATATTAAATGTTGACGAAAATTAAATTATAATAAAAAATTAAAATGATTAAGCATTCATTAGAGGCAGCAACTTGCAATTCCTCCATATGAAGCCGAAATATATACTATCATTGAATTATATTAAATAAAGTTAAATTATAATAAAATGAATAAATAATTAAGCATTCATTAGAGGCAGCGACATGCAATTCCTCCATATGAAGCTGAAATACATCCATTATTTTAAATTAAAACATAAGCCAGTAGTATGGCAAAAACTGTAGAGCGAAAATTAACATAAAAATAACCCAAATAAACAATCGAACGAAAAGAAAGAATAGATATAAATAGTAGCCCAGAAACCCTAATATAATTTCGATCTTTAAATCCAATTAACAAAAACTATACAAATTTTAGGATAATGCCAATTAGTTATTAATTTAGCGGTACCCCCCCCCGAGAGGTACCAGTTCCGAAAGACGTGAAATATCACCCAAAGAGGGTTAAAGAAACTACCAAACAATAACAAAATCAAAATAAACTAAAATAAAATAGAATAGACTGACCATCATGCCCCATAAATTAATAACTAATTGGCATTATCCTAAAATTTGTATAGTTTTTGTTAATTGGATTTAAAGATCGAAATTATATTAGGGTTTCTGGGCTACTATTTATATCTATTCTTTCTTTTCGTTCGATTGTTTATTTGGGTTATTTTTATGTTAATTTTCGCTCTACAGTTTTTGCCATACTACTGGCTTATGTTTTAATTTAAAATAATGGATGTATTTCAGCTTCATATGGAGGAATTGCATGTCGCTGCCTCTAATGAATGCTTAATTATTTATTCATTTTATTATAATTTAACTTTATTTAATATAATTCAATGATAGTATATATATATATATATATATATATATATATACATATAAAATATTAAGGATATTAAGGATAAAATATTAAGGATCAATCAAATAATAATACTATCAGGGACTTAAGAAAACACAAAAAAAAAAAAAAAATTTATTATAGCTTTTTACCGACAATCTAGATGACTTCGACTGGGGCCAACCACCCAGACTGAAGGCAAAAAACGACAAGAGGTTCTCTGTTTCTGTAATGATCAATATATGCTAAGTAATTTAAATCTAAACCAAATATAAATCAGTATAGGCCAAATATAAATCAAATGTAAATAAATTTTAGAATTATTAGAATCAAATGTAAGAAATATAAGTAAAATATAAATGTAAGCATATTAATCATTGTTGACTCGACAGAGAACATAATTTAATGATTAAAATAAGAGAACATAATTTAATGATTAAAATAAGATTAAATATATAATACACACTACATATTTACCGTATCTAGGACATAATGTAATAGTCGTCAAAATAATGTGGTGCCCCCTATGTGATGGATACAGTAAAAATAAATATAAATAAATAATTAAATTTAAGTTAACGCAAAGAGAAACATGCAAATAGTAAGAAGAAAAACTAAAGGAGTAGGAATAATAGAACCTGAACTCCACAAAGGTGAATAATAATCTTTTTTTTTTTTTCTTTTTTTTTTTGCATTTTCTTAAGTCTCTGATAGTATTATTATTTGATTGATCCTTAATATTTTATCCTTAATATTTTATAGACATTATGGGTGTATTGCATGATTGCTTGCAACTGCATTGACCCATAAATATTAGTTACAGTTACTGTCGTTTTAAATTTCTTTTCTTTTTTATCACTAATATAATTATAAATATATACATACATACATATATATATATATATATATAATTTTTTCCTCATTGGATTCACCTGCAACTGTGCACTATTCCCCACCCCACCACCCATCATTTTCTGCTCTGTTCACTTCCTTACCAATTAAGATCATTATTATTTTACATTACCATATAAATTTTTGTTTCTGTCTTGCAGAGATAAAATAAACAAAGTGGTAATGAAAAAAAGTGACTAACTTCCTAACTGCAAATTAATTGAGACAATAGCCACAGGATGACTATAACTGAATGAGCCTGAATGACTTATGACTAACAAGGCAGGCATATGTGAGGGCTATTTAAAAAGTAGAGTAACACGTTTTTTGGGAGAAACTTTAGTTTTCGCATTAGCGAAATATTGCGTGAATAAAGGCATACATGCAATGTTTCTTTTGGCTTTGTTACAGGATGCTACACACTTTGTTGCCATAAGCTTCCTTATATCTACCCTATTTGAACCATGTACAAATGAAGAAGTGTTTGGGTGCAGTCATTCAATTTTTCAGCATATCAGAAACAAATTAGCAGAAATCTATGAATGTCAATATTTGTGCTGTTCAACAGACATGTCTAAAGAACACATCTCATTTCAGTGCAGTGTCATTTCAAACATAATGATCAGATAAAACTAAGGATTGGACTTCCTTCAAGCACAGTTGTAAATGCATTTGACTTTTAAATGTGACTTTTAAATGTGTCAAATGCATCTAAAAGATAATTACTGGTGACAGTTGAGTCAAGTTCCAATTCATTTTAGAGGAGAAGAATATGTCTATACAAACTGTTCATTACATTTTTCACAGCATACTTGACTCTGACATTTTAGGTGTGATGGTTTCCTAAACAAAGAAGGAATTTAAAGAAAGACATTCACCCTCCAGCAATTGCAGTTTTGTAGTTAAGAGGGTGACAAGTTTCTAAACAGAATTGTCATAGGTGATGATGGATACACCAAATGACCCTTGCAGCAAAGCAGGACTCCATTACATAGAAAATAGGTCAAAAAGTTTGACTGCTTTCTGTGCCAGAAGATCATAGCAATTGTATTTTAGGATTGGAATGATGTGCTCTTTATTGACTTCATAGGGTTAAACTTTGCACAAGTTATGGATGGCCATTTGCAGAAAGTACAAGAGGCTTTCTTTGAGGATGTTTGTTTCAGTTGCATGGCATCTCCCCCTTCACTGCTTCTATAGGTGCAGTGAAACACAACAGCACTATGGATGGAGGTTGTTTGCCCATATATCACAGTCCTGAACTTATTCTTTCTGATTTTTTACCTGTTTTGTTCTGATCTTTCAAAGAACATCTGGCCAGAAACATAGGTCTAGTGATAATGTTGAAATCAAATGGTGCATTGAATCTTAGTTGAATTGAATGTCCCAGTTTTACACAGAGGAATGAGGTGCTGCATTCATGATATAGTGGTATAAGTATGTGAGTAGGTGACAGTATTGAAAATAATGTACTAATGTTCATTCATTCATGTTTTGTTTTGTGATTAAATATCTTTTCACAAAAGCATCTGTTATCTTAGTTTTCATTTGGTTTCTTCTTCTTTTTTTTTTTTTTTTTTTTTTTTTTTTTTTTGAGTGGTGGGTGTGAAGACAGCGGGGGTTGCAAGATAATAAGCACACTAAAATCCTAATGACAACTTATAACACTGCTTCTTGTCACTTATTTACGAATCGCAAAACATCTTTTTATACCTGTTCTAATTATTACTTGAATTTTATGATTTTTTATTTATTTATTTATTATTTTTTTTTTATTCGGAGTCTTGAAGTGTCCTGGTTAATCCGATCCCAGTAAATCGAGAGTCTGCTGTATATGATATCAAAATTATTTTTTGCATCCAGTTCCTTTGTGACCGCATCATAGAATCCAATCAAATTGGTCAGACAAGACTTCCCCTTAACAAACCCATGCTGTGTCTGAGCTATAACTGAACTCTTGTCTAGATGATTCTGTAGTGCTTCTTTAACTAGTGCCTCCATTAATTTCCCTGGAACAGAAGTTAAACTAACAGGTCTGTAATTACTTGTGTTGCCCTTTGAATCCCCTTTGTGAATTGAGGATACATCTGCACACTCCAGTCCATGGGGACCTCCCCTGAGTCCAAGGAAGCTGTCATAATTATGGCTAAGGGTTTGCTTACCTCCTTTGCTGCCTCCTTTAATATAACTGGATAGATCCCATCCACCCCAGGTGCCTTTCTTGTGTTTATCTTCAACAATTTCTCCTCCACTTTACTCTCAGTTATTACAAGATTATCTAGGTTACTGCCAGAGTTGAATACACCTCTGGCATTCCCCTCCCTGAATAACTCCTCATGTGTGAATGTAGATGCAAAATACTCATTAAGTTGTTAGCTACCTAAGCGGCATCATCAACAGTTGAAACATCGATATATGAAGTGGGCCAATCTGATTCATCCCCTTCCTTCTAGAGTTTACATAAGTAAAGAACTCTTTCTGTTTTTCTTTGATCCTTTGCAAAGATTTCTCGTAATCTGCCTTTGTCTGCCTAATCTCCTTTGTGACTTGGTTACAGACCAGCTTATATCTATCATAGGCTTCTGTGTCACCTGTTAATTTATATTATCCCATGCATTTTTCTTCTCTGCCACATGTCTCATTAGTTCATCTGACATTCATTTAGGCCTAAACCTCGAACAGTATTTCAATATTGCACATTACAATGAACACCACCATTGACATTTCTATTCTGCAATGTAGTCTATAACAACACACCTAATGGCCAATTTGTTTACAAATATAAGCAGAAATTTGCAAAAAAAAAAAAAGGAAAAAAAAAACGTCCTCGTATGCAAAAAGATGCAGAAACTTTTTATCACCAGTTGTATTATGATGTCATGGAGAAGGATCAGACGGAGTAAAAAAAATATGGATTCTCCAGTGCAAATCAAGAATTGGCAGCTATGTGTCTCTTAGTATCAAAACCTAAATCTCATCCCGAACCACCTTTATTTCCAAGTCACCTTCAGTCTGTAAGTCACCTCCAGATTTCTTTTTCTCCCAAATCTTTACGTTTATCAGGATTAAACTTCAATTGCCATCTTTCAATCCAATAGCTGGGTCCTGATTTATACCATTCTAACTACTTTTAAATCATGGTTTTGTTTTAGTGCATCGTGTCGATTGCTGTGTTCCGTCGCACCACAAAAATACAAATTTTGTTTCGTTATTTATGTCAGGGATGTCAGAATTTTTTTTTATAGTAATTATTTTTTTTTCTTTTTGTTTAGAAATCGCAAAAATGATGGGCAAACGCAAGAGTCATGCTTTTAATTAAACAAAAACCTGAAATTATTCAAAAGTTTGAAAACGGTGCATCCATTAAATCTCTAATGAACTATTATGATATTAGTGATCCAAAACATATGCGACATCATAAAAAATAAAGGGAAGCTATTAGATTTAAAATCGACATCGTAGAAAATAAATGTGTTCAATACGCACTACCCGTGTATTGGATATGTGAGTAGTGCATGGCTTCAGACTTACGTTACATTATTTATATATTTTTTTATATGGCTGAAAGTTTCAGTGAAGAGGGCACACATTTCACCATAATAACGTAAAAACCCATAGAATTCCAGCTATTGGTATTATTGCAAATGCGATAAGATCGAGTTTACAGCCCATTTATAATGAATTGCACTAACAGAAAAGTCCAATCAACAGGAAAGTGCAAATTGTTTTTTTTTTATTGTTTTATGGCAGTGACCTCCAGAAATGTGCTTTAATAAAATGTGAGATTGGTGGGGTGATAATAGTGAGTTTTTGCCTTAACCCTGTAAAGTTCTTTTCAGAAAATTTTATTTTGACTGTTATCATGGTGCCAACTAAGAGAATAAGTGACAGTGGTACTAGTAAATCTATCAAGAAAAGGAAAGCGATAGAATTGGATCAGAAAATTAAAATAATAAGGATGTATGAAAATGGCCATACATTAACAAGTATCTTGCGGAATTTAGATTTATCAGTGGCAACGGCGAACACAATAAAGGACAAAGACAGAATACGAGAAGCAGTGAAGCGATCAGCACCAATGAGGTCAACTATAATAACCAAGGCTGCGAAATACAAATCAGTTTTTACAATACAATAACACACATTTTTTCTTCCTTTTATGTTTTCTTTTCTTACGTGCCACTCTGACTACTTCACCGTTGTCCCCAGATAAAGTTTTTAATTGAACTAATTAAAATTATATAACTATTTTTCTTCATTCTTGTGAGGCTAGTATGTGGTTTTTTTAATTTTAGCATATCAGGGATATAGTAGCAATATTTTATTAGTCATTCCCGAGTTACATAAAACTCGACTTACGTAAGAAGTCCTGGAACGTATATCTTACATGTGTTGGGGACTTGCTGTATTTTTGGATTAACTAGGAAATCAATTATCCAGGGTTTTTTTTTTTTACTCTCTATCCCGGAAAATCTTGGATCTTTGAAAGGCTTTTGATACTGTTGCACATGGAAGACTGCTACACAGATTGGAGCAGTCTGGCATTGAAGGCAGATTGCTGGTATGGATAAAGGGATGGTTGAGTGGGAGAAGACAGAGTGGTAATCAATGGACACTGCTCTTCGTGCACTAATGTTATGAGTGGAGTCCCCCAGGTTTCAGTGTTGGGTCCATTGTTTTCTGTATTTATTAATCATATTGATGGTATATCAGGCTTAATGTCTAAGTTTGTAGATGATACGAAGGTTGGCAGGGTTAATGCCACTAATGACAGTACGCTACTACAACAGTATCTAGAAAGGTTGAGCAGATGGGCTGCGAGCAGAGGTAGCAACTGAAATTTAACATTGACAAATGTACTGCATATTTGGTTTTTTTTTGTTATTTGGTTTTTTTTTTTTTTAGGAGCATTAGCAACTATGGCCATATTGCTCCAGGATATGCGGTGGTCATTCCCTGACCTTTCCGCATCCTCCGTATTTGGTGGTGACGGGCTCGAACCCCGGTCTAATCAAGAAGCGTGTGCTAAGCACTGCTGCTCCTTCCCACCTGGCTACGGAGGCGCAAGTACTGCATATGGGAAGCATGGTAACTCAAGAGTAACGTATCAACTGTGGGATACTACACAGATGGTAAGAGGACGAAAAGGACCTGGAGGCAATTGTGCAGTCCGATGTGAAGTTTTCTGAGACGTGCAGACAGTCTGCAAGAGTAGCTCATGTGTCTTTTCAATGATATACAGGAATGTTTGTATTAGGGATAAGGAGGTGATTATCCCCTTGTATAAGGCAATGGTCAGGCCACACCTTCAGTAATAGCATACAGGTCAGGAAGCCTCATTTTAAGAAGGATATAGAGCTGCTGGATCGAGTGCAGAGAAGGGCAACAAGATTAGTGAATGGAACAAAGGGTTGCTCTTACGAAGAAAGCCTTAAGTTTTGCAAATTACAGTGCCTGGAGACTAGCCACCTGCGAGGTGATCTGATTGAGGTGTATGAGGCCTTGAATGGTTTGATCTTCTAAATACTTTTTTTTTTATATGAAAACCCCAAACACAAGAGGTATTAGAACCCATAGTACTTAGTACCTGCTTGGGTTGGAGGTATTAGCAAAGGCACATGATGCAAGAAAACAAGCTTATATAGCATCAGCCAAAAAAAAAAAAAAAAAAAAAACCCCTTATTTCACCCATCCACTCGCTCCAAATGTTTGTCAAGTTCTACCTTGAATCTACTTAAGCTATCAATTTCTACAACTACAGATGGAAGTTTGTTCCAACAATCAACTACCCGCTTGCTAAAGGCAAACTTCCTCATATCTATCCTACAACTGTCTTTCCTCAATTTTAATTTGTGCCCTCTCAGGCGATTATTCTGAGTAAGAGAAAGAATCCCATTGAGCATGCTCAAACCATTCAAGGCTTTATACACTTCAATCAGATCACCTCGCAGGTGCCTAGTCTTCAGACACTGTAATTTGCAAAACTTAAGCTCTTTCTTCATAAGAGCGACCCTTTGTTCCATTCACTAATCTTGTTGACCTTCTCTGTATTCGTTTCAGCAGCTTTACATCCTTTTTAAAATGAGGCCTCCAGATCTGTATACAGTATTCAAGGTGTGTCCTGACCATTGCATTATACAAGGGGATAATCACCTCCTTATCCCAGCTAGAAAAATTCTTGTATATCATTGACAAGAAACCATGAGCTACTCTTGCAGACCATCTGCACTGCTCGGAAAACTTCATATCTGCCTGCACAATTACCTCCAGGTCCTTTTCATTCTCTACCACTGTCAGTATAGTACCACAGATTTGATATGTTACTCTTGGGTTACTGCTTTTCATATGTAGTACTTTACATATGTCAATGTTAAACTTCATTTGCCAACTCTCAGCCCATCTGCTCAACATTTCTAGATCCTGTTGCAGCAGCAGCATACTGTCATTAGTGTCATTAACAACCCCACCAACCAATGTATTTCTGAAAACTTGGACATTAAGCCTGACATACCATCATCAATATCATTTATAAATACAGAAGACAACAATTGACCCAACAGTGAACCCTTAGGGACTCCACTAATAACATTAGTCCACATAGTGCAGTGTCCATTGATTACCACTCTGTCTTCTCCCATTCAACCATCTGTTTATCCATAGCAGCAATTTGCCTCCAATGCCACACTAATCCAAGTTGTGTAGCAGTCTATCATGTGCAACATTATCAAAGGTCTTTCTAAGATCCAAATATGTGATATCAGAGTTATTCTCTGCATCCAGTTCCTTTGTTACTACATCATAGTATCCAATCAAATTGGTCAAACAAGACTTCCTCTTAAACCCATGCTGTGTCTGAGCTATAACTGAAGTCTTGTCTAGATGATCCTGCAATGCTTCTTTTACCAGTGCCTCCATTAATTTCCCTGGAACAGAAGTGAAACTAACAGGTCTGTTAATTACCTGTGTCTCCCTTTGATCCTCCTTTGTGGATTGGGGTGACATTTGCACATCTCCAGTCCATCGGTACCTCTCCCGAGTCCAGGGAAGCTCTCATTGAGAAGTCTTCTCAGGTTGAGAAGACGAAAGAAGATATTTCTTGACATTCGACTTGAACTTCTGTAGACTGTCATTTTCAGGAAATATGTATGAAGGAAGGTTATTCCAGAAAACGGCAGTTGAATGAATAAACAAAGAAGATGAAAAGTTGGCCCTGTGAGTTTGAAGTTGGACAGTAAATGGATGTTTGCTGGTGGCAGCATGTGTTTGGACTGTTTTGAAAGAGAGTGCGGGAATTATAGAAGCCAATTCTGAAGAATAGTGCCCATGAAAGTATCTGTAGAAAAGACATGCAGCAGAAACAGTACATCTATGAGACAGCGAGTGGAGAGACTCTGTTAGAGAGGAGTCGAATGGAATCTAGAAGCCTGAGAGAGGTTATGGGGGACACCGCCCCAGATGTGGGAACAGTATTCCAAGGTAGGGCAGATTTGCAATTTGTACAGATTGAAGAGCTGTTTGGACTAAAAGTAATGCTGAGAGTGAAAGAGAAAACCAAGTGTTTTAGATGCAGAGGAAGCAATATTTGTAATGTGCTGTGCTTGTGCCAAGAGAGAGATTAGAAGTCAGGGTAATCCCCAAAAGAGATATATCATTTTGCCTAGAAATCAGTGTCACCAAAGATAAGAATAGGTGCAGAAGAATCCTTTTTGCAAGATATAAGACAAGACTGAGTTTTAGAATGTATTTAGAATCCCATCAGTATTTAGAATGCTAAATACTGATGGGATTCTTCCTAATGATCAGAATAATTGCCTTGAGATGGCATAAATTCAAATTGAGGAAAGACATCTGTAGGATAGATGTGCGGAAGTTTGCCTTTAGCCAGCGAGTGGCTGGAACAAACTTCCATCTGTCGTTCTAGAATTGGTAGCTTAAATTGACTCAAGGCAAAACTAGACAAGCGGTTGGGTCGAGTGGATGGGTGAAATGGGAAGGCTTTTTTTTTTTTTTTTTCCTGATGCTGTGTAAGCTTGCTTTCTTGCATCATATGCCTTTACTAATGCTAATATTTCATCAGACATTTTGGTACAAAGCTAATTAATCCCTTTCAGTAAGTTGCCAAAGAAATACAACATAAAATTTTAGACATATACCATGTATCGTAAAACCTTAAACCTTAAAGGGTGACATGTGTACGACATACAGATGTGGTAATTCAATTTTGATCAGCAGGAAACACATAATCGGAAATTAGCAAACAAATAAGCATATTGTGCTAAATGTTTGTGCCTTTTTTTTTTTTTTTTTGTCATTAAACAATATTTCTCTGAGTTGTAGATTTATGCAGACTTCATTGTTCGGAAATGTCAAACAAATATGGTTTTGGAAAAACAAAAATAACAGGCATTGTTAGTGAAATTGCATTAAAGAAGAGGTAGTGATGACTGTGAAAAATGGGCTATTTTTGATTGCTACAGATAGTAATGAAAGTGAAAATCCAAACATAGCTCTTCAGTCCAACATACCTCACATCCATGCACTGAGGTCACTACTCCTAGATTTTTCGGAATGTTATGTGCAAATTTATTTTACCAGCAATCTTCAAATCTTCCATTTCTGTTTTGGAAATTGATTATCATAGCAGACTAAATCAGATAGTTGATTCCGACTTAGTCATAATTTAGAGATAGATTGCAGGCAGGAGGCAGACTGCTGTGATTAATGGTTATTCTTCAGATTCGGCTAAAGCAAGAAGTTGGGTTTCCCCAAAGATCACTTTGGGACCACAGTTGTTTACGATTTTGTTTAAAATGACATTGATAAAATGAAAAGAGCGTGATGTCAAAATTTGTAGGTTATGTCAAGATCAGTAGAGTAATTAATGATCAGCACTAATCAGAGCTTCTTCAGGACAACTCATAAGCTTCAGGAATGGTCAGAAAAGTGCTATATTTTAATGCAGCAGTCTGCAATTTCTTACACCTTGGAGAGTAGCAATTGCAAAATAGCTTATATTCAACCCCACTTGGTGGGCGTTGAATCAGACATAAAGTTCTCTGAACTGAAGAGTATGTTCAGTGTCAAATGGCACCAGAAGTTTCCTCTATCTCTGCATAGTATACATTGTGGTGTGAAACAGAACACTGTCAATGCCAGAGGTTTAAAGGTGTATGGATTTTGTATATGTGTAGTGTCGTGTACCGTTGTTCCTCTTGTTATTCAGCCGCTGGGGCCCAGCGGCTGAATAACAAGAGGAACAACGGTACATGACACTACAGCCGCTGGGCTCCTAATGGGACTCAACGTTCCCCACGCTCTGCTCTGTGGAGGCTGACCAGGTACACTAGTATTATAGTTATTTACTCTGGCAGGTCCTGCCACCTAATTTCCTGAGATTTCAGTGGCTTTGACCTAAAAAAAAAAAAAAAATATGGCTATAGATATAGGGGTCAGCCAAAAGGAGTACTAGTTATGCGATTTGATGTTAAGTTTTTGGGTGTAAGGTTTGAAGCAGTTTGGAGATGGTTTGGATGCTAGTAGTTGTAAGTTGGGGGGGAGACTGAAGGCTGGGGGAGAAAAGACAGAGATACGGTTCCATAGAAAAGATGACCGCCAAATCAGTGGTTCCCATACTGTGCACGGAATAATATTTTAAATTTTTGAGGGAAACACAGCGATACTCTACATCTGTCGGACACCACGTGAACTACTAATGCGGTAGTTCACAGTTTCAGCATTACTTATTAAGTTGTTTGGACCAAACTACTTAATAAACAGAACTGTTAAGTATTTCTTTTGACCTAGGGGCACCTTGAACTGAGAAAGTTTGGGAAACTCTGTTGTAGAATTAGGGAGGAGATAATTCCAGTTTATAAGGCAATTCTATGATCAAACTTGGAATACTGTGTTTAAGTATGGAGACCACACATTAAAAAAAAAAAAAAAAAATACCATGAAAGGGTTCAAAGATGGGCAACTCACCTGGTGAGAGCAGCAAAAAAGAAAGACTTTGATGTGTGCTGCAAAGTTTGGAATTAGGCACCTTAGAGGACAACTTATTGAAGGTGTATAAGGCTCTGAGAGTTGAAAGAATAATGAATGAGGGTGAAATTTTCATTGTTGAAAATTATTCCAGTACTAGGTGCCATAAATTCAAATTACAGGGACTAGAGATTTAGATGTGATTGCAGGAAGTTTTCTTCTAGCCAGTGAATTATAAATAAATAAAATAAATTTTCTGTTTATACTACGGGATGACCAAACGGTCAGAGGAGTTCACAAGATAGACAGAATATAAGAAACAGCACCATATTTAGCAGTCACAGCTTGACCCCTGGTCACTCACGGCACTTGCACTTATGCACCTGCATGCCTGACCACTCGGCTATGGTGGCCTTTTTGATTACTGGAATTACTGGTTGAGACTGGCAGCTTGGGGAGATTCAGAGGTCAGCTGGATAGGTACCCATTAGGAGGGAATCAACCTGGTGTAGTAAAACCCTCAAGCTTCCTTGCACCATATAACTAATACTGGTATCTCTAGAAAATCTGCCAATGCCAGAAATTCTTAAATAATGATGGCTGACAGTGGAACTGGCGAACAGTTTAGTTATGTTAGGATAGTGAAATGATATTGCTTATAAGTTGTGTTCAGAGCTTTATTCATTAAGGAGATTAAAAATAAAAGGAGTGTAAAAGTTTTGTTTTTCTGTCTAGAAAAACTTTTAACTCCTTTGAGAAGCGATAGCAGATCTCTGTCTAATTCAGCACAACTAAATGCCCTTGCAGAAGTTCAGATTCCACCATGTCCAGAATTTGATCCTCTGTATTTTTCAGAAGATTGAAAGTAACAAATCCAGAGAGGTCCATAGTAAATGTGGTACATAACTATTTTAAAATTTTTATTATTATTTTATTTTTTTGTAAATAGTTGTTACTTTGAGTTATTACACACCCTGCTTAGTAATTTGTGAATTTATTTATTATTTTCTTTTTGTTTCTAGTCTCGTCAAGATATGCCACCAGAAGATATTGTATCTTTACAAGTGTCTCTTGTGAATTTAGCTCTAAAATGTTATCCTGATAGAGTTGATTATGTTGACAAGGTATTACTAAGTACAGCAGACATCTTCAGCAAGTTAGCCATTAACAAGTAAGATATATATATATATATTACTAGTTAGATTTTTACTTTGTTTTATACTTTGTATCTTTACAAGTGTCCTGTGAATTTAGCTCTAAAATATTATCCTGACAGAATTGATTGTGTTGACAAGGTATTAATAAGTACAGCATATATCTTCAGCAAGTTAGCCATAAACGAGTAAGACGTGTGTGTGTGTGTACACACACAGTCAGACCTCTATATAACGAAATTGATTGTTCACTTGAAAAAATTCATTAAACAGAAATTTCGTTATAAAGAAATATGACCTTTTCAACAGTGAAAAAAATGCTGTAATTCAAAATTCAGAAATATAGTAAAAATTGGGAAATAAATTGGAAATAAGTGAAATTTAATAAATTTTCTAACATTTTAAAACAATTAATTTATTAATACATATATATTCATCATCATCAGCCATTTTCAATCCACTGCAGGATGAAGGCCTCTCCAGCAACTTTCTAGTTCCTTCTGTTTTGAGCACTGGCCATCCATTTACTACCCAAAAACTCATGAATTTCATCTATCCATCTCCGCCTTTGTCTTCCAGGTTTTCTTCTAGCTCCTCTTGGGTACCATTATGTTATTTTCTTAGTCCATCATCATCATCATGTCTTCGAGCTATGTGTCCTGCCCAAGACCATTTTAGTTCTTTAGTTTTGATAAGAATGTCCTTTACTTGAGTTTGCTGCCTAATCCATGTGTTTCTCTTCTTATCTAACAGTCTGATTCCCAATATAATTCGTTCCATTCTTCGCTGTGTAGTTCTCAGCTTCTCTTCCATTCTTTTGGTGAGTGCTCAAGTTTCACTTCCATAAGTCATGGTGGGGAGTATACATTGATTCATTATTTTACGTTTCAGACAAACTGGGATATTGCTCTTCAGTATGGAACTATATTTCCTGAATGCTATCTATCCAAAATTTATTCTTCTCTTGACTTCCAGCCATTTATCATGATTACAGCTAATAACTTGTCCCAGATAAGTATATGACTCCACCTTTTCAATTACTGCTCCTTCAATCATTATTTCCCTTTCTGTGGCATACTTGTTCATCATTACTTTTGTTTTAGCCATATTCATCTTTAGTCGAAAATCCTTACTAGCTGTGCATAACTGATTAAGATTTTCCTCTAATTCTTTGGGATCATGGCTTATGACCACAATGGCATCTGCAAATCGTAAATGGTTTAGGTACTCTCCGTTCACATTGACTCCTTTCTGCGACCAGTCTAATCTTCTGAAAGCTTCCTCAAGGGCAGCAGTAAACAGCTTCGGAGATATTGTGTCTCCTTGACGAACTCCTTTCTCAATTTTAAATTTCCTACTGTCTTTGTCTAGTCTAATAAAGGAGGTAGCACTCTCATATATTTTCTTCAAAATCATAATATATGGAGTATCAATGCCTTGTCTTTCCAGTGCCTGAAACATTGCCTTATGCTGTATGGAGTGAAATGCCTTTTCATAATCCACAAATGCCAGGCAAAATGAATATAAAAACATAATGAATATAAAGGAAATGAATATAAAACCCCATTATGCCTGGCATTTGTGGATTATGAAAAGGCATTTGACTCCATACAGCATAAGGCAACGTTTTAGGCACTGGGAAGACAAAGCATAGATACCCCATATATTATGATTTTGAAGAAAATATATGAGAATGCTACCTCCTTTATTAGACTAGACAAAGACAGTAGCAAATTTAAAATTGAGAAAGCAGTTCGACAAGGAGACAATATCTCCGAAGTTGTTTACTGCTGCCCTTGAGGAAGCTTTCAGAAGATTAGACCGGTTGCAGAAAGGAGTCAATATGAATAGAGAATACCTAAACGATTTACGATTTGCAGATGACATTGTGGTCATAAGCCACAATCCCAAAGAATCAGAGGAAAATCTTAATCAGTTATGCACAGTTAGTAAGGATTCTGAACTAAAGATGAATATGGCTAAAACAAAAGTAATGATGAACAAGTATGCCACAGAAAGGGATATAATGATTGAAGGAGCAGTAATTGAAAAGGTGGAGACATATACTTATCTGGAACAAGTCATTAGCTGTAATAATGATAAATGGCTGGAAGTCAAGAGAAGAATAAATTTTTGGTGGATAGCATTCAGGAAATATAGTCACATACTGAGGACCAATATCCCAATTTGTCTGAAACGTAAAATAATGAACGAATGTATACTCCCCACCACGACTTATGGAAGTGAAACTTGGGCACTCACCAAAAGAATGGAAGAGAAGCTGAGAACTACACAGCGAAGAATGGAACGAATTATATTGGGAATCTAGACTGTTAGATAAGAAGAGAAACACATGGATTAGGCAGCAAACTCAAGTAAAGGACATTCTTATCAAAACTAAAGAACTAAAATGGTCTTGGGCAGGACACATAGCTCGAAGACATGATGACAGATGGACTAAGAAAATAACATAATGGTACCCAAGAGGAGCTAGAAGAAAACCTGGAAGACAATGACAGACAGGACAGATTGGGATGGACAGATGAAATTCACAAGTCTTTGGGCAGTAAATGGATGGCCATTTCACAAAATAGAAGGAAGGAACTGGAGAGGCCTTGCAGTGGATTGAAAATGGCTGATGATGATGAGTGTGTAAGTTAAATGCCATTCGAGAAATCGATTGGTCATATTTATTGAGGTGAAAAAAGGGTGTGTGTATATAAAGCTGTCTCAGATTTGCTTATCTTTTATTTGTGAAATAATAAGAGAAGTTTACCTAAATATATACAGCTTATCTTTATTACATGAACCACAAGCAAATGCATGGCCAGAGTGGCTATTCTGTTTTACATATTTTTCCTATATCCTGTTAACTCTATATACTAATCAACTTCCTGCTGGCTCAGTGGACTATGTGTATAATTTTTTCATACCTTACACTCTCTGTGAAAGTTCCTTAATTGTAATTCAAGGTACCATTCTTCCTATGAAATTTGCTGGCAATGCTAGACTTGCCAAATAAATGGTGATCTGCTGTTACTTGGCAGTATCTAAAATGCATCATATTTTACCTAAATTATTCTAAGACACTGGTGCAATGAATAAAAAATAAAATCAATACGTTCACAGTAAAATGTGAAATTTGTGCTTTGTTTGAAGCAAATGAATTAATTTCTTCTTCCAGCTGTGGATGGAATATATATCAACCTTGCAGTGCCTTGCCAACTTTAAAGAAAGTTGGGTTAGTCATATTAGTATTAGCCCTATAGTGCAAGGCAGCCATTGGCTTCTGCTTCACCAGCCAGAAAAAATACAAATTATGGACTTCCCTCCTCGTGTAGGTAACTATCCAGTTGACCATTGAATTTCTTCAAATTATCAGTCTCAACTACGTACAGGTCCAACTTGTTCCAGTAATCAAAAACTTGCTGGCTAAAAGAAAACATTCTACAATCTAGTGTAAGCCTGTTCTGCTGTAATTTGAATTTATGGCCCCTAGTTCTGGAATTCTTTATAATAGTGAAAATTCTGCCTTCATTCATTTTACTAACCCTTCTCAGAGCCTTATAAACCTCAGTCACGTCCTCTCTAAGGTGCCTCGTTTCTAAGCTCTTTAGCCCACATAATCAGTCTTTCCTCGTACAGTTGTCTTTTTTCTGATCTCACTATGCGAGTTACCTGTTTTTGGATCCTTTCAAGAAGCTCAATATCTTTTTTAAGCTGAAGTCTCCATACTTGGACACAGTATTCCAAATGCCTTATACAATGGAATTATGCCTTCCCCATCTGTACATGTTATTGTTCCATAAATCATCGATAGGACACCATAGGCTTTCCTGGCTGCCCATTTACACTACTCACAAAGCTTGATATCTGCTCATATCATAACTCCCACATCCCTTTCTTCCTCTACTCTTTTTAGTTCAACCCTGCCAAGTGTATAACTTATTTTGGAGTTGTTATTCACCATTTGTAAGACCATGCCTTTTGCTGCATTAATACATAGCTGACACTTTTCTGACCATTCTCAAAGACTGTTCAAGTCATCCCGAAGAAGCATTGCATGGCATTTATCATTAAATTTTGACACTATGCTCTATATCCCTTTGTTGTTTATGAAAATCAGAAACAACAGTGGTCCAAGTACTGGTCCTTGGGGGACCCCACTTCTTACCTTACATCAATCTGAAGAAGACCCATTAATCATAACCTTCTGCTTTCTGCCATGCATCCACCCTGTTATCTATCTTAGAAAATTTTCAGTAATCTCGACGTGTTCCAGCTTATAAAATAACCTCTCACGAGGGACTGAGTCAAATGCCTTGCTAAAATCCAAATAAACTATGTCAAAATTGTTCCTTACAACTAGCTCATGAGTAACTGTGTCAAAATAGCTTACCAAGTTAGTTAAACATGATTTTCCCCTAACAAAACCATGTTATGTCTCCTTCAGATTGCTGTTTCTATCTAACTGGCCAACATTTTAGATATCTAAAAGTCAGACTAACCAGTCTGTGGTTATCGACTTCATTCTTAGAACTGCCTTTATGTGTTTGTACTTCTCCAACCTCTGGAATATCTCCAAGTCCAATGGTGCTCCCATGATTAATTTCAATGATACAATACACTCTGGCCACCTTCCTCAATATTGTTGCTGGTATGTGCCATTAACTGCAAGAGTCTTAGTTGCCTTTATGCAAGTAAGTCTCCTGAGACTAATACACAATCACCTTTAATTTTGAAATCACTGATTTCATATATCTCAGCCTCACTTGCACAGCCTCTCCTCAACATGAAGGTCTTTCATCAGTAAAGATCAATGCAAAGCATCTATTCAATTTATCAGCAACAACATCTGGGTTATCTAAGACTTTTCTACACCCAGTACACAAAAGTCTGATTCGTTTTCTTTATATTCACATACACGAAAAGGCCTTGGTCCCCATTCTTTGCTCTCTTTGCTAGTGCTATCTCATACTCAACTTGGCCTCCCTAATGTTATTTGTAGTGCTATTACAAATCAACTTGTAGCTCGTGTAGGCCTCAATTCTTTTCATTGTTCTGTAACTTTCCCATGCTGTCTTTTCTGCTCTATTAGACCGGTCAGCTCTGTTCATCTATTTCAGCATCCTTTTTTCAATATAGTTTATTAATGGTATATGTGCATTTGGGGCTTCTGTGATTATTACTTTAAAGGTATATAGTATAATTTCTTGCTTGCACTGACCAAGTGAAAAGAGCTTTATTACTAAGCAAGAGAGTACACACAGTAAAACATGAAGTGGAAACTACTGACTTGAGGCACAGATATTCAAGAGATAACATATATTAAATTTAGCACAAACAAAGAACACGACATAGAAGCTTTCAGCTACTGTATGTAGCCTCCCTTGACTAATTGAGCGCTGGAAAGTGTGGCTGGCCTTCAAGTACGTAAGTACATGAGGTCATGGAGGAGGGGGAGGGTAGTTTACAGGTATGTGCGAAGGGTGACGAGGGAGAGGAAGGGGAGGTAGGGAAGAGGGAGAAGGTTGAGGTAAGTGACTGCTGTGTAGGTGGCTCCTGAGCTTGCGGACTATGAGAGGTTCAAAGATGGGATATATGCAGGTGCTGCATTTCCTGTTGATTGTACTTCCGGTGACGCTGATGTGTGTTGGTTCTAACCAATGGCAGATCTTGAAATTGCATGAGAAGCCTATCTCATTAGGGAAGTTGAAATTAATTGAAAAATTATTGGACTCTGACTTGCCTTGCAGTAGACATTCTCTTCAGATGAATGACTTTATTTTACCACTTTACAACCACCAAGATGTGACCTTCACACTCTGCTCCCAAGTCCTGCAGATCCCAGAACTCAGCTAGAACTTCATATTAAAAGAGGAACTTCATACTATGGAAATCATCCAGTGTTGCCCACAGGATTGCTTCACCCAAGTTAGAGCAATCTTCAATCAGAATAAGTCCACTGCTATAAAAAAAAACACCTGGATTAGTGAGACACTAAACAGGTAGACCATTTTACAACACAGATTCCCTGCTCTGTCCAGTGCCTAAACCTACACAAATGGTTTAAATATATATCCAGATTCTCTAATTTTCACATAGCCAATAATGGCATCTACAACCATCAGATGGATGGTATTATTGGCATCACTAGAAACCAGCTATAAAGGCCTTAATGCATTTTCCTTGACAGCCACTATAGGTGATGGATGAAGTACCACAATTCTTGATCACATATCTTAGTGACTGCCTTTGATCTGTTAATGTCTATCTACAACCAATGCTTATTCAACCACCACCACTTTCCTCTGAATGGAATCAGTATACATACAGACTTGTACTTAAAAATCAACATGTTGCATTCCCACACCAAATTTAGACCAGTAACATATGTCGTTAGCCTTCTAAAGTCTTGGCTAAAGCTTTACTACCTACCATCAAGAAATCAAATTCTTTGTAACACCCCACCCAGATCCACTATGAGATTCTGGGAAGTTAACAGTTACTAACATGGCATCTACTAACCTACATCCTAGCAGCTTTTGAACACTAAGAAGAGTTAGCCATCATGTATTTCAACATTCATGCAGCTTTTGCTGTTCTTGCAACTGCTGAACCATCTGCAGTGTCAATTCCACATTGTTAGACTTCTCAATGAGAGGTTTTTCATTGAGAACTATTGTACTCAATGAGAAACCTCTCTTGCTCACCTTTCAGATTACAGCTGGAGTGCCACAAGGTTGAGGTCTTTTTTAGGGTACTTTTCACTGCAGCTTCCTTGCTAACAGGAAAGATATCAGTTATGCCGGCAATGTAAAACTGCTAATGTAGATCTTTTCCCCAGGACAATTTAAGGGTGTCACCAGTCTGATTGACACTAAACTAAATCTGTTTGAATCGTGCCTCTCAGCCTTCAAACCAACCTATGTTATTTTCATTCTGCAATGCAATCCAACACTTCTAAATTTTCTTAGAAGATAGTATGAATACCATTGATCAATTCCCACGCATACCTGCATGTCATCTTTAACAGAAAGCTTTCTTTTAAACAGCATATTGAGAAATTGATCACTAAACTCTGCTTTCTGTTGTTGATCACCAGGCAGCACCTGGCACTGCCTGGTGATCAACAACAGAAAGCAGAATTTAGTGATCAATTTCTCAACAACGAAAGCAGTTTCTGTTTCAGCATCTGTCATTAGGATATGTGGCAACCCAAATCTATCCTGCTATCCCATTTGTATTGGAAATATGGACATCAGCATACACAACTAACATGAAGTGTGCCTATGCAGCAGAGTACTGGCTTTTAAAATGGACCAGCTATAAGCTTCTCCCTCCCAGGCAACATGGATGAACAATTTGCTGAAGTTTATTTCTCAGGTCCACCTCTTATATGCTGCTGAAATGGATATATTCATGCTATAAATTATTTTTAATATCAAGTCTTAATTTACAGAGCCATTGATAATTGTAATGTCTTAATTCTTTTCATCTTTATGGATAAAAAATTTTGGCACAGGACTAGACGAACTTTTTATATTTATGTAGGCATGGCACTTATTTATTAAATTTTTTTTTTTTTTGCAAATATTTATTTTTAAATTAAGCATTGTAAATTAAATGAAATTAGCACTCTCCATATTGCTTATGCAATATGCTGAGTGCTATATGGTTACAATAATACTTGTCTGCAGGGTGGAATACACTACCTCAGTTGCTAAAGAGTTACTTCGGTTATTGAAGATCCCTGTTCAGAATTATAACAATGTATCTACCGTACTGAGATTGGAGCATTTTCGTAAATTACTAGAGGTCTGTGATTATCGTGGTCGAAAATCAATGTCTGCCTTTCTAATTGGTAATGCTTTAGAAAATGAAACTTTGATCCCAACCCAAGAAGAGGTGAGTAGCATTTCAGTAATTAATATTGAGTTAATTAATATTCAGTAATTGTCATACAATAAACATTGAGTATTTCACACATTTATGGAAAATTATATCATTATAACCTATGTTAAAAACTGCCTTCTGTAGAATCATTTGTGTAGTAAATTGAAGGGGGGAAAAAGAAAATCTAAAAATGTTTCCATTCTCGTGTTGGTACCTTTCATATGGAGAATTGATTGCTGTTATTCATTATGTAGTAAAATTAAAACATTAGATATTTAACTTCATGATACCAACTACACTAATAATGGTTCACGAAAACTTCGTTGTGATAAAATAAAATAATAATGAATAAAAATAATGAATAAAAAGCTGTGAATTCACTATTATTATATATTAGTAAAAATAAAAAAATATGTAAGAGTTAATTTGCAGACATTTTATTTTTTTAGATAATTTTTATGCATCAAATCTCATTAGCAGCACTTATTGAACATTTCAACTTAGCTCCCCTGTATGACAGGGTAGCTAAGTTGAAAGTGGGGGGGGGGACTGATGGGGCGATTCTCCAACGCATCACAGCCTAGAAAAATGTGCAACCTGGGAAATGTTTGCCGAACTCTTTGGAACAGAACATGATCTAGCCAAGGAGGATGTCTTTGTGTGTACCAGGTGCAGAGAGTGTCTAGAAATTAGGCATCAACTCAGCATTCTACTGGGCATTTATGAGAGCTTAAGGTGTAGGGTAGATGCCCTCGAAGAAATTAATATGAGGGGCCCGACAAGCTCTCAGCTGCCAAACTCAATGCCAGAGCTCACTCCTGGGCATCAGGCAACACAGCGGCAATCTGCAAGGCAGAATGCACTTGTCCCAAAGGAACTAATTATTGTTGGTGACTCTTGTCAGGGAGACAGGGAATATATTGTGTAAAAAGGATAAATGGAACAGGACCAGGGTATGTCTGCCAGGGGCAAAAGTTGATGACGTTGTAAAGCATATATCACCATTTAAGGGCACTAAAGGTTATATTGTTGTACACGTTGGCACCAATGACATTAAGAGCAGGAGAACTGCAGATTTACTTAACAAGTACAGGTCAATGTTGGAAAAAAGTCGTGAGTCAGGGTTAAATTTGAAAGTGTCTGCAATTCTGCCCAGACACAATAGGAGCGAGTACATGATGAGAGCTTTGTCAGTCAGTTCGGCCCAGGAGGGAATGTGCAAGGCTCAGGGGGTAGAATTTTTTTCAGCATGGTCTCTGCTTGTTAACAGGAGAGACTGCTTCTACAGGGATGGGATACATTTAAATAGAAAGGGTGCATGAATATTTACTGATGCTATCAAGGCAGTGTTAGGTGGGTGGGTCGGAAAACTGCTAACTTGGGGGGGATTCAGAGACTAGAAGGTTAAAAGTAGCCGCAAGCAGAGGTGAAGGTGATTCTTGCACAACTTCTGTTAGAATAAGTAGCGACCTGGAGCGAGGGGGTGCTGGGGGTTAGAGGGACTGATGCCGTCATCGTGAAACAGGAGGGTATATGGGATGTGTTAGGGTAACTAGGAATAGGAATAGGTGCATGTATAGGAATAGGTGAATAATAGGAATAGGTGAATACCAATGCTAGAAGTATAGTAAATAAATTTGATGAATTTGAAGTTTTGGTCAAGACATCAAAGATGGATATTGTTCGGATATTAGAGACGTGGTGTCACACTGATATTAGGAATGCAGAATTGAAATTTGGGGAGCACAATATGTACAGAAAGGATAGACAGTATAGGAAGGGAGGAGGTGTCATGCTGTTAATTAAGAAAAGCATAAAATCGAAAGAAGTGCATCCAGTTGATATAGATGAACAGTGCACTGTTGGGTCAGTTTGGTGTGACATAAGCACTGCGAAAGCAAAAATAACAGCAGGAGTGCCTTATAGGCTTAGTGACTCAAATGAATACACTGAACAATTATACAGAGAAATAAAGTGGGCTAGTAAATCAGAATGTCTTATAATGGGGGATTTTTACTTTCCAGATATGGACTGGAACTTGTGGGTTGGTCACTCACACACCCTAGTAAGACTTTTGTGGATTTATTGGATGACTGTTTTCTGCAGCAGCAGCATGTTCGAGACGCAACCAGAGAGGGTAATACTCTTGATCTGGTTATCAGCAGTGATCATTCGTGTATTAAGAATTTGCTTATGAAGTAACCACTGGGTGGCAGTGATCACAGCGTACTGATGTGGGATTTACTTAAAGATATAATTACCATCAGGGGTAAAGGGAAGGGTTTTTGCTTCAGTAAAGGTGAGTACAGTGGTCTCGGACAGTTTTTAAATTCTGTACAGTGGGATCAACTGATGATGTTACCAACAGTAAATTCTAAGTGGGAAGCATTTGAGGAATTAATCGTGGAAGCTACTAAAAGTTTCATACCTTTCAAGGTTTAGGCCTAAATGGTTATCAAATGAACTAATGAGACTCGTGGCAGAGAAGAAAAATGCATGGCATGCATATAAATTATCAAGCGACTCAGAAGCTTATGGCAAATATAAACTAGTCTATAATTAGGTCACAAAGGAGGTTAGGCAAGCGAAGGCAGATTATGAAAAATCTTTGGCAAAGGATGCTAAGAAAAATAGCAAGGATTTGTTTACTTATATAAACTCTAAAAGGAAGGGGATGAATCTGATTGGTCCACTTGATATCGATGGTTCAACTGTTGATGATCCTGCTCAGACAGCAAACAAACTGAATGAGTATTTTGCATCTACATTCACACATGAGCAGTTATTATGGTTTGAAAATGGCAGAAGGTTATCAAATTGTAGCAGGGTGCTTAATGATTTTGTAATAACTGAGAGTAAAGTGGACGAGAAATTGTTGAAGTTAAACATAAGAAAGGCACCTGGGGTGGATGGGATCTATCCAGTTATATTAAAAGAGGTGGCAAAGCAACTAAGCAAACCCTTAGCCATAATTATGAGAGCATCCTTGGATGCAGGGGAGATCCCCATGGACTGGAGATGTGCAAACGTATCCCGAATTCAGAAAGGGGGGGGGGGATCGAAGGGTGACACGAATAATTACAGACCAGTTAGTTTAACTTCTGTTCTGTGTAAAATAATGGAGTCACTGGTTAAAGATGCATTGCAGGATCATCTAGACAAGGCTGCAGCAATAATTCAGACACAGCATGGGTTTGCTAAGGGAAAGTGTTGTCTGACATATTTGATTAGGATATTATGATGTGGTTATAAGGGAACTGGATGCAAAAAATAATTTTGATATTATATATTTGGATTTCAGGAAAGCTTCTAACACTGTTGTGCATGGAAGATTATTGTACAAATTGGAACAGAAAGGTATTAAGGGTAAGTTGCTACAAAGGATAAAAGGATGGTTAAGTGGGAGAAGACAGAGGGTGGTAATCAATGGGTGCTGCTCTTCGTGGACTAATGTTATTAGTGGAATCCTACAGGGTTTGGTGTTGGGTCCGCTGTTGTTTTGTATATTTATCAATGATATTGATGAAGGTATATTAGGCTTAGTGTCGGAGTTTGCAAATGATACAAAGGTTGGCAGAGTTGTTAATGACAGTAATGGCAGTGTGCTACTGCAATGGGATCTAGAAAATTTGGGCAGATGGGCTAAGAAGTGGCAACTGAAGTTTAACCTTGACAAATGCAAAGTACTGTAGATGGGTAGAAGTAACCCCAGAGAAACGTATCAACTGTGTGGTACTACACTTATGGTGGTAGAAAATGAAAAAGACCTGGGAGTAATTGTGCAGTCAGATATGAAGTTTTCTGAGCAATGCAGACAGGCTGCCAGGGCAGGTCATGGGGTTTTGTCAATGACATATAGGAATTTTGCTAGCAAGGAAAAGGAGGTGATTGTCCCTCTGCATAAGGCAATGGTCAGGTCACGCCTTGAGTACTGCATATAGGTCTGGAAGCCTCATTTTAGGAAGGATGTAGTTTTGCTTGAGCATGTATAGAGAAGGGCAACAAGATTGGTGAGGGGAATGAAGGGATCCTCTTACCAAGAGAGTAGTAGTAGTGGCATGTGATGCAAGAAAGCAAGTGTATAAGCTTATGCAGCATCAGCCCAAAAAAAAAAAAAAAAAAAATCACACCATTCCCTCCAAATGCCTGTCCAGTTCCTCCTTAAATTTATTTAACCTATCAACTTCCACAAAGACAGATGGAAGTTTGTTCCAACAATTAACCACCCGCTGGCTAAAGGCAAATTTCCGCTCATCTATTCTACGTCTGTCCTTTCTTAATTTGAATTTATGCCCCCTTAGGTTCGTAATCTGAACAAGTGGAAGAATCCCATCAGAATTCAGTGTGCTCAACCCATTCAAGGCCTTATACACCTCAATCAGATCACCGCGCAGGTGCCTAGTCTCCAGCCACTGCAATTTGCAGAACTTAAGCCTCTCTTGGTAAGATGATCCCTTCATTCCCCCTCACCAATCTTGTTGCTTTTCTTTGTACACACCACAAGTAAATCTACATCCTTCTTAAAATGAGGCCTCCACACCTGTACGCAGTACTCAAGGCGTGGCCTGAACATTGCCTTATACAGAGGAACAATCACCTCCTTTTTCCTGCTAGCAAAATTCCTACATATCATTGACAAAACCCCATGACCTGCCCTGGCAGCCTGTCTGCGTTGCTCAGAAAACTTCATATCTGACTGCACAATTACCAGGTCTTTTTCATTTTCTACCACCTTAAGTGTAGTACCACACAGTTGGTACGTTTCTCTGGGGCTACTTCTACCCATATGCAGTACTTTGCATTTGTCAAGGTTAAACTTCAGTTGCCACTTCTTAGCCAATCTGCCCAAATTATCTACATCCTGTTGCAGTAGCACACTGCCACTGCTATCATTAACAATCCTGCCAACCTTTGTATCATCTACAAACTTCGACATTAAGCCTGATATACCTTCATCAATATCATTGATAAATATACAAAACAAGAGTGGACCTAACATCGAACCCTGTGGGACTCCATTAATAACATTATTCCATGAAGAGCAGCACCAATTGATTACCACCCTCTGTCTTCTCTCTCTTAACCATCCTTCTATCCATTGTAGCAACTTACCCTTAATACCATTCTGCTCCAATTTGTACAATAGTCTTCCATGTGCAACAGTGTCAAAAGCTTTCCTGAAATCCAAATATATGATATCAGAATTATTTTTTGCATCCAGTTCCTTTGTAACCACATCATAATATCCTATCAAATTTGTCAGACAAGACTTTCCCTTAACAAACCCATGCTGCGTCTGAATTATTGCTGCAGTCTTGTCTAGGTGATCCTGCAATGCATCTTTAACAACGACTCCATTATTTTACGCGGAACAGAAGTTATACTAACTGGTCTGTAATTACTCGTGTCACCCTTCGATCCCCCTTTGTGAATTGGGGATACATTTGCACATCTCTAGTCCATGAGGACCTCCCCTGAGTCCAAGGATGCTCTCATAATTATGGCTAAGGGTTTGCTTAGCTGCTTTGCCGCATTTGCACTCCTCCAGTCCATAAGGACCTCCCCTGAGTCCAAGGATGCTCTCATAATTATGGCTAAGGGTTTGCTTAGTTGCTTTGCCGCCTCCTTTAATATAACTGGATAGATCCCATCCACCCCAGGTGCTTTTCTTATGTTTAACTTCAACAATTTCTCCTCCACTTTGCTCTCAGTTATTACAAAATCATTAAGCACCCTGTTTCAATTTGGTAACCTTCTGCCATTTTCAAACCTTAATTCCTCATGTTTGAATGTAGATGCAAAGTACTCATTTGGTTTGTTTGCTGTCTGAGCAGGATCATCAACAGTCGAACTATCGATGTCTAGTGGACCAATCAGATTCATTCCCTTCCTTTTAGAATTTATATAAGTGAAGAAATCCTTGCTAATTTATTTAGCATCCTTTGCCAAAGATTTCTCGTAATCTGCCATCGCCTGCATAACCTCCTTTGTGACCTGATTATAGACTAGCTTATATTTGCCAAAAGCTTCTGAGTCGCTTGATAATTTATATGATCCCATGCATTTTTCTTCTCTGTTACAAGTCTCATTAGTTCATTTGATAACCATTTAGGCCTAAACCTTGAACGGTATGAAACTTTTAGTAGCGTCCACGATTAATTCCTTGAATGCTTCCCTCTCTTAGAATTTACTTTTACTATTGGTAACATCGTCAGTTGATCCCACTGTACAGAATTTAAAAACTGTCCGAGACCACTGTACTCACCTTTACTGAAGCAAAAACGCTTCCCTTTACCCCTGATGGTAATTATATCTTTAAGTAAATCCCACATCAGTACACTACGATCACTGCCACCTAGTGGTTCCTTTATCTGCAACTTCTGAATACACGAATGATCACTTCTGATAACCAGATCAAGAGTATTAACCTCCCTGGTTGCCTCTCGAACATGCTGCTGCAGAAACAATCATCAAATAAATCCACAAAAGTCTTACTAGTGTGTGAGTGACCAACCTACAAGTTCCAGTCAATATCTGGGAAGTTAAAATCCCCCATTATAAGACTCTCTGATTTACTAGCCCACTCTATTTCTCTGTGTAATTGTTCATTGTACTCATTCGAGTCATTAGGCATATAACCCACTTCTACTCTTATTTTTGCTTTTGCAGTGCTTACCAAATGTCACACCAAACTGACCCAACAGTGCACTGTTCATCTATATCAACTGGATGCACTTCTTTTGATTTTGTTTTTCTTAATTAACAGCATGACACCTCCTTGCTTCCTATCCTGTCTATCCTTTCTGTATACATTGTACTTCCAAAATTCCAATTCTGCATTCCTAATATCAGTGTGACACCACGTCTCTGATATCCCAACAATATCCGTTATTGATGTCTTGACCAACACTTCAAATTCATCAAATTTATGAATTTGTAGTTGGTCAGGACATCCAAGGCGGATGTCTTGATCAAAGTCATAACTATATCACTACAGAATTGCAGTGCAATTTTTTTTTTTTAAATTGTACATTGCAATAGTCTTTTAAATCAAGATAAATATATTTTGAATAATTTTTAGAAGTGCTAAATAATGTTTGGAGATAACATAATCTTTTAATATTTAATTAAACTTTTTTTTTCTTTTAAGGTTGACCAGATACTTCTTCTTGTGTCTCCATTGGTACAGAATCAATCAGATCAGCCTCAGGAGGAAGATGATCCTGAAGATTTTGCAGAAGAACAGGGGCTTATGGGAAGATTTATTAACTTAATGAAAGCAGAGACTCCTGATCAACAGTATTTGGTTAGATACTGCAGTGGTTAACTTTCTGCATTTACTTTTGTTTTAAATATATTAATGAACTGCATGGATGCTAGCTAAATTTATAATTATCTTCCTTGGTAATATGATCCAGTATTTATGGTATGGTTTCTCCTTTTCCCATTTCTTCTTAGTATATTAGTATCAAAGTGGCAGAAACACAATGTTTGTGGGACATCTTCTATTAAAAAAAAAAAAAAAAAAACCTCCCCTCTAGTTCTGTATATTCTATACTTTTTTTTTTTATCCCGAGATATACAGGGTGTCTCAAAAGTGACTGTGTATTTTGTTGTAACAGTGTGATTTTCAACTAAATTTCATTATGACAAGTATATTTATTCTTTTTTACATAAAACTTATGTATTTGCAATGTATATTATTGTAATTTTTATTAATATTTTATTTTCAGATCCATAATTCATGACGAATATTTAAGAGTGAATTTTTGTTGTAACATCCCACATCAAAGAAATGAAGTCTTGTGAAATTAGGGAAAGATTTTAAAGGAGATTTCATAGTGAAGTCCATTAAACTGTTATTTTGGATTTCATCGACAAATTCTGCATACATTGCTGCTCTATGTGGAAAATCTTCATGCAGGTCATGCAACAGTTGGATGTGGTAGGACTTTTTCATCAGTGTCGAACGCAAAATTCTGTGAACTGATGTCTTGAGTATGTTCAGTCTTCAAGGTCCCTTGCTAACTGATAATTTTGGGTCCTCTTCAAACATTTTTCGAATTGATTCAATGCTTTCAAGTGCTGTCCTTGGGTATTCACATCTCTCCTTGTCACGGACAGACCCAGTTCTTTTAAACTTATTCACCAGTGCACAAATCGCATTGTCTGTAGGACCGGGACTATGAAATGCCCTTGAATCTTTCCCTAATTTCACAAAACTTCATTCCTTTGATGCAGGATGTTACAACAAAAATTCACTCTTGAACATTCATCATGAATTATGTGTCAAGAGAAAAAATTAATAAAAATTATAATAACATCTCTAGCACATTACAAATACTTAAGTTTTATAATTTATTTGAAAATGACAATTTCACCAAAATACACATTGACTTTTGGGACCCCCTGTATATTTTATCCAATGTTAAATATATGAGGGGCAATCTAAGTATTTACTCTCACCTGGAAATATTTGAGTTGTGGATTTGACATGATGTATGTGCAAGGGCAGTTCAATAAGTAATGCACAATTACACACACATGCATAAGGAAGAGGGGAGGAATTTATGATGTACGCTTGTTGTACTATCAATTACCTATTGGCACACCTAATAATATTTTTCTTTTTAGATCTGAAGTTATGGATGGACAAAGTGAGAGCCATTTCTGGCAGTGGTGTGTGTGATTGAGTTCTTCAAATCAGGTGATCAGTTGGCCAAATCTATCCATTGAAAATTCCTCGTAGGCTTTGGAGACCAGACAGTTGATCAAAGTAATGTCCAGAGGTGGCTCCAATGGTTTTCGGAAGGTGATTTCGATATCAAGGACAAACCAAGAGCCAGAAGACCGTCTGTCACAAACAGTGAAAATGGAGAACTTGTAGACTAGCTCATTCAAAATGACGGGTGCATAACCACCAGACAAGTGATGGATGCTGCGAATATATCAAAGGGAACTGTTTTGGTCACCATCAAACAGGATAGTGTACAGAAAACTATGTTCCCAGTGGGTGCCTGAGCTTCTCTCACAAGAGAAGCTTAGACTAATTAATGGCTGTGAGGAAAGAGATCTGTGAAGATCTTCTGGGGAGGTTTAGTACTGGCAGTCCTGAGTGTTTAAAGGGGATGTCACATGTGACAAAACATGGGTCTACCATTATGACCCGCAAACCAAATGATCATCCATGAATTGGGCACACCCAACATCATCACCTGTAAACAAAAGCCAAAACTTATGGCTAACTTATTCTGAGATCAAAATGGCATTTTTATTGATTTCTTGAAAAGTGGAACAAACAGATATAAGCAGTGCAGAATTGGAATTTGGGGAGTACAATGCATACAGAAAGGATACAGGGTTAGGAAGGGAGGAGGGGTTATGCTGTTAGTTAAGAAACACAAAATCTAAGGAAGTGCATCCAGTTGACATTGGTGGACAGTGCAATGTTGAGTCAGTTTGGTGTGACATAAGCACTGGAAAAGGGGAAAATGAGAGTAGGAGTGTGTTATAGGCCTAATGACTATGATGAGTACAATGAACAATTGTGCAGAGAAATAGTGAACCAGTAAATCAGAATGTCTTGTAATGGGAATTTGACTTTACAGTTACTGACTAGAACTTGTGGGTTGGTCACTCGCATGCCAGCAAGGCTTTTATGGATTTATTGGAGGATTGTTTTCTACAGTATGTTTGAGGGGCAACCAGAGGGAGTAATACTCTTGATCTGATTATCAGCAGTCATTAGTCATCCATTAACAATTTGAAGGTAAAGGAATCACTAGATGACAGTGATCACAGTGTACTGATGTCAGATTTACTTAAAGATTTGGCGCACTATGGCCATAGTTGCTGATGTGCCTAATAAATCCCTAAACAAATAAACAACAAACAAGCTTAAAGATGTAACTCCCATCAAGGGTAAAGGGAAGGGTTTTTGCTTTCGTAAAGGTGACTATAATGGGATCAACTGATGATGTTAAAAACAGTGAATTCTAAATAGGAAGCCTTCAAGGAATTAATCTCAGGCTTTCCATACCAACTAAGAAATACTGTTCAAGGTTCACACCTAAATGGATGTCAGATGAACTAATTAGGCTTGTGGCAGAGAAGAAAAATGCATGGGATGCATATAAATTATCAGTTTTCCACATAATATTTGCATATTATTTGATGGTGAAGTTTCACATCTCAACAAGGACAGAACTATTGCATTTACAAGAGTGAAATTTTCTGCAATTTCTCTGCCCTTTGGATTAAGGAGAAAGGTAATACAGTGAGACCCCTGTATCCGTGGGGGATACGTTCCAAGACCTACCGTTGATGGCTGAAACCACGGATGTAAGGAAACACGTGCTGACCCCCATATATAACATGATTTTCTTGTACATACATACATATTATAATAAAGCTTAATTCATAAATTAAACAAACAGTTAAGACATTACCAACATTAAATAGGGTAATAATAAAGTACAGCAGACTCTCGATTTACCGGGATTGGATTAACCGATAAATCAAGACTCCAAATTATTAATAAAAAAAATTAACCAGTAATCATAAAATTCAAGTAATAACTAAAATAGGTATAAACAGATATTTTGTAAATCATAAAAAAGTCAGCCTGTCATAAATGCAGACAAGCTGCCAGGGCAGGTCATGGGGTTTTGTCAATGATATATAGGAATTTTGCTAGCAGGGAGAAGGAGGTGATTGTCCCTCTGTATAAGGCAATGGTCAGGCCACGCCTTGAGTACTGCGTACAGGTCTGGAGGCCTCATTTTAGGAAGGATGTAGATTTACTTGAGTGTGTACAGAGAAGGGCAACAAGATTGGTGAGGGGAATGAAGGGATCCTCTTACCAAGAGAGTTCTGCAAATTGCAGTGGCTGGAGACTAGACACTTGCGTGGTGATCTGATTGAGGTGTATAAGGCCTTGAATGGGTTGAGCACGCTGAATTCTGATGGGATCCTTCCACTTGTTCAGATTACGAACCTAAGAGGGCATAAATTCAAATTAAGAAAAGACAGATGTAGAATAGATGTGCGGAAATTTGCCTTTAGCCAGCAGGTGGTTAATTGCTGGAACAAACTTCCATCTGTCGTCGTGGAAGTTGACAGGTTAAATAAATTTAAGGAGGAACTGGACAGGCATTTGTAGGGAATGGTGTGTTTTTTTTTTTTTTTTGTCTGATGCTGCATAAGCTCATACACTTGCTTTCTTGCATCACATGCCACTACTACTACTATAAGCAACAAGAACTGGCATTATAAGTCATCATTGGGAGATTTGTGTAGCTATTCACAAAACCAAAAAAAACCATGATTCTTGTTGCTTAAAACCTCTTTCCAATGGTGGCAAGGATGAGAGAATTGAGGGTGACCCACATTAAGATATTTGCCTCTAAAAATAGGTAAAATTTTGACTTTCGAATTTTGAGTCGGTCTTTGAAGGAAGGTGTCTCAGCCAGCAAACGGGTATAAGAGCTCATATTTAGTTAGGCTGAATTCATGCAGATGTTAAATGGAATGCCCAAAGAAGAAGGTACCAAAGGTTTTTATTTCAAAGTTATGACTTTCAGGGGGCTTTGGTTTGTTGTGACAAATTTTTGGTACCAGTTTTGGACCGCATTGTGAAGAATGTGAAGGTTTTTGGGCCTGGACACCAAAAGTTTTGCATTCTCAGGCAAGGATTGACTAGGTATACTGGGTTTCAGAGCACTACTTCTCAGTGTTGTGCAGCAGTAACACTTGGAACTTAGAAAATTTTTTGTGATTTGCTCTGTGTAACACAAGTGGCCTCCACAAAAAAAGGTTACTAAACCTCTTAGTAACCTGGTCGCAGACTAGTTTGTACTTATCTTCTGTGTGCTTCTGCATCCTCTGATAATTTATAATTATCCCATGCATTTTTCTTCTCTGCCACTAGTCTTATCAAGCCATTTGCATTCCCCTCTACATGAGTACCTGTACTTGGTGAGGGGACCTCCCATTGATGCTGCTGGACTTTCAGATTAGCATCACTGGGATCTAACGCCCGTACCTTGGTTCCAGGGTTACATCGTCGGAATCTGGCGTGTCCAGCCATGTGCTGCAATCCGTTGAGGGGCCCAGCCTTAATACACCACTTCGGCCACTGCTTCGACAAGACGGGTGGTCCCAGACTGGCCTGACTGAGATCAATCGGCGGGTGGTTCTTTCTGATAGGGTCAACTGCATTCCAATAAATCTCCCTCCCTTTGGTCCTGGAACAGGATCAAAGCTTATTGGAAACATGTGTATGATGCTCCTGAGTGAACTTGGCGTCCCATTTGTGTACACAGTACCTGCTAGTTCGCAAGTGGGCATCCCCTCATAGGGCTCCGTGGTGAGTGAGGTACTTAGGGCATCTGAAATTTTTATTTTACTCCCATGAGTAATTTAAATCCTATTTCTGCTGGGGTCCCAACAAGGCCCCAACCTAATCGATCAGATGAGAATGACACGAATTTTGTCAAAAGAGCCAGAACTGAGGGTAAAACACCATCTATAACACCACTATTCCTCATTCTCCATTCCACCGGAGAACAGTCAATCGGGCAGATGTCACCCTTCATCCAGAAAGGATTACAAGGGTTGGCAGATCACTAAAATCCATAAAATGGCTGCGTTCTGGCGATCTTTTAGTCGAAGTTTCAAGCATAAAGCAAGCTGAAAGAATCTTGAAAGTGACATTCATGGGGGGGGGGAAATACAGATGAGTGTAACACCCCCAAAAACTCTGAACTTTTTACGAGATGTCATTTCAGAGTGGGATCTTCTTCATGTTTCTGAAGAAGAGATCTGCGCTGAACTAAAAGACCAAGGAATGACAGCTGTCAAGAGAATATCAATGCAGAAGGATGGGAATCTCGTCCCCACCTGAGTTCTCATTCTAACATTCAACACCCCACGGCCTTCAAGTTCCATTAAGGCAGGCTACTTAAAACAGCTTGTCGTGGTAATCCTGCCTGCGCTCGATGTGGTCCAAAAGACCACGAGAGCAAGGAATGTTCACCTTCCAAACAAATCTGTATAAATTACCAAGGAGAGCACCCTGCCTACTCTAGAGTGCCAGCGGTGGAAGGACAAAAAAGAAATTCAAAAAATGAAAACAGAGCTGAACATATCCTATCAGGAGGCCAGAAAATACATTAAACCAATAAATAGATGGAAGCCTTCATATGCCCAGGAGGTTTCTGCAAAGTGCACCATCGGTACACAAACTGAGATGACTGTACCACCAAAAGAGTCATTTACTCTGATTGCATGGTATTTATTGCATTCACAAAAGCCAGCCCAAAAAACAGTCAGCTGCCATTCCTATTTCCACACCTCCTAATGCTCCACCACTACCAAAACCAAGTAAAGAAAAGGTAGAAATATCGGAAGAGCCACCTGCAATACAAGAAACAATGGATGTCAAGGATAAGGAGGTGTCGGATGACCCAGTCCTGGAAATCTTTGCAGAAGAAGATATGGACACAGGCCAACAACCTCTCTTTCCAAAGAAAGATAAAGCCAGGACTGAGAAACCCCGAAGTCCTCAGCCCTTTGGAAACCACCTGTGGACCCAACAAATCCAAATAATGGGCAAGTTCAAATTTCTACAATGGAATTGTCGTGGATTCCATCGAAATAGAGACGACATCAAAGTCCTCCTTAGTAAGCACGAGCCCACTTGCTTTTGCTTACAGGAGACGTATTTAAAGGCAAATGAGGACCCATACTTTCGTAACTTTTCAGTCATTTGAAAAGACAGATGGGGATGGACCTGCCCACAGAGGGGGTTGCCATCCTTGTAACCCACCCCATTTCAAGCTACACCACTTACCACCAACTTAAAGGCTGTAGCAGTTCAAGTTACTGTAGGGTTTCTCTTATAACTGTTCGCTCCATCTATTTGCCACCTGGGAACGACATCCCCCAGGCAGACCTTGATGATTTCATTAGACAATTGCCACCCCCTTTTTTGTTACTAGGGAATTTTAATGGACACAATACTCTGTGGGGGTAGTGCTGACATGAATGGAAGGGGTCGGACTATAGAGCTCATGCTCGAAAACAATGACCTGGCCTGCTAAATGTTGGACTTAACACCTTTTGCCACATGCCTACCCGTACATTTATCGCGATCGATCTCTCTCTATATGCTCCCCCTCTCTCTCCATCCTGTGTGTATATGGGAGGTTGAAGACAACATTTATGGCTGTGACCACTTCCCCGTGATATCCACCCTTTCCAAAGGAAGACCATGCCACAGTGGTAGATCTGGAATGCCTTCAAAGATCTGGCATCATTTGATACCAACAGTCAGCAAGGAACAGATTAATGATGCAGTAAAGTACATTACAGACACTGTTGTCCAAGCAGTGGCAATTGCAATTCCAAAGACTTCAACTCAGTTTCCACCATTTCAAAAACCATGGTGGAATTCTAATTGCACTGCAGCAAGAAAGTCTCAAAACAAGGCGTGGGGTATTTTTCACCAGTACCCCACCGCAAATAACTTAATAGCCTTCAAATGTGTACTTGCTAAAGCACGTTATGTAAGATGTCAGAGTCAGAAGGAATCTTGGGTCCACTTCACATCTTCTATCAACCAGGCTTCATCATCTAAGCTTGTCTGGAATAAAGTCCAGAAAATGAAGGGGAAATACACATCACACCCTTCATCGTCCTGGAGCATAATGGATGTGCAATTGCAAACACTCTTGGGGAGATATTTGCTAAAGTGGCTGCCAAAACATCTTACCCCCTTGAGTTTCTGGCCCTCAAACAAAATGCTGAAAATGCTAGGGTAACATATGAAGTTGTCATCAAAGAACTGTGAAGAATACAATCAACCCTTCACAGAATGGGAAATGAAAGCGGCACTATCACTATCCCAGGCGAGTGCCGTAGGGCCAGATGACATCCATTATGAGATGATTAAACATCTTTCATCTGAATCTCTGGATCGGTTGCTCTGTTTGTACAACAGAGTTTATCTTGAAGATGAATTTCTTGACTCCTGGCATAAGGCAATTGTGCTTGCCTTCCCAAAGCCAGGAAAAGATCCAAAATTTCCGAGTAATTACCTTCCAATTGCTCTGACAAGCTGCTTGTGCAAGATCCTGGAAAGGATGGTGAATGTCTGTCTCATGTGGTATTTAAAAGCGAATGACATCCTTTCCAAAATTCAATGTGGTTTCTGAAGGAACAGGTCAATACTTGACCATCTTATAAGACTGGAAACATCGAGATGCTTTCCTTAAACGCGAACACCTGATGTCAATTTTCTTTGATATCAAAAAAGCGTATGACACGGCTTGGAAATTTGGAATTTTAAAGGATATCTATGATCTGGGTCCGAGGGGCCATCTAGCCCTCTTCATTAAAAATTTCGTATTGAACTGGTCATTCTAAGTTCATGTCGGCTCTGTTTTCTCTCAATCTTTTTGTCAAGAGGAAGGAGTCCCCCAAGGGTCACTGTTAAGTGTTACACTTTTTGCTATCAAAGTTAATTCTATTACTGAACAACTTCCTCCAACTGTAAACAGCACCCTCTTCATTGATAATTTTACCATCTTCTGTCAGTCATGCAACACGAGGGTTATTGAACGACAATTTCAGCATGCCGTTGATCACGTCAAATCTTGGGCAATGGCTAATGGTTTCAGGCTGTCACCTCAGAAGACCGTCTGCATACACTTTAGTCACAAACGGAACCTTCACCCTGAACCAGAACTCAAACTAGGCCAATACATCATTCCAGTAGCACCCGAGACAAAATTCTTGGTCTCACATTTGATAAGAAGTTGACATTTTTACCATATATCCGTCAATTGCGAACGAAGTGCACAAGGGGATTGAATTTCCTTCGTGCCATCTCAAATAAATGGGGGGCAGACCAATGCACTTTACTCCGACTTTATCATGCACTTGTTCGTTCAAAATTAGACTACAGATCCCGAGTGTATGGATCGGCTAGAAGTAGCATACTACGGTGGCTAGACACACCTCACCACCAAGCCATCCATACTGCTACTGGAGCATTAAGAACATCCCCTGTCCAGAGTTTATATGTCGAAGCAGGTGAACCACCATTACTGCTCCGACGAAAGCAATTGTTGCTAAAATATACCTTTACACTAAAATCCCTGCCAGACAACCCAACATGGACTTCCGTTTTTGAGCCAAGATGAGAAACTTTATAAAACCCGTCAGAATGCTAACCAATCTTTGGCATCTGTGTCCAAGAACTGCTCAGAGAGCTCAATATCACGGTAGACAATGATGCCCAGTCACCAAGGCATCTACTTCCACCCTGGCATGCTCGATTACCATCATGTGACTTCTCCATTAAAAGTTGGGGTAAGGCCATAACTCCATTCTCTGTCTACCAACAACCCTATGCTGCCCACCAATCCGGTTACTCTGATTTTTTTACCTGTGTTCACTGATGGCTCGAAGTCAGAGTTGTCAGTCCGATCTGCTGCTGTCTTTCCAGATAGTACTATATCTGGGAAGATTCCCCACAAATGCAGCATATATACAGCTGAGTTGTATGCTATAGAGCTAGCCTTGAACCACATTAAAACCTGTAAGCACCAAAGATGTATGGTGTACATTGACTCTTTAAGTACACTGCAGGCTTTATCGGGGATGAGGTATAATCCTCATCCATTCGTGACCTGGATTCAGCAGACGCTACATTCTCTGTTTGAGTGTTCATTTGACATCCGTTTCTGCTGAATCCCAAGCCACATTGGGATCAGGGGTAATGAACTGGCAGATGCCGAGGCCAGATCACCAGAACCCCACAGTACTCTTTGCCTGTTAGTCCCCTATACAGACTACTGGCAGCTAATACGTGCTAAATTACTCTCCAAATAGCAACAATCTTGCATGAGCAAGTCACAAACAAACTCTATCAGATAAAGAGCCTGTAATCCGACACTGGCACTCTAGTCTGTGCAGGAACCACAAAGAGGAAGTTGTTCTAGCTCGGCTCCACAGGACACAGTCATCTTACACATGCATTTCTGCTGAAGGCAGATGACTGTCCTATGTGCAAGAACTGTGGCACCATTTTAACTATTCGTCACATTTTAACTGAGTGTTCATGTTTTAGACACGAACACGATTTATATTTTACTGCTTTTAGTCACCTGGCTGAGCCTTATACACTCAGTCAGATTTTATCCGACAATGACCATGTGTCTGCTGTTTTCAGCTATTTAAAATCAGTAAACGTTTTTGATCATATCTAAAATTTACATTTTATTGTTATTTCTTTATTTATTTATTTTTTATACCTTTTATAAGTTTGTTATTATATAACTTAACATAGGTATAGGTATGTTGAGGATCTGACAGCTCCTGGGATTTCTCCCATCTCCATGTATGTTCTACGTATTGAGTGACAGTACCCTGTCTATGCCAGAGGTTTAAAAATAATGTATGGGTCATGTGGTGTGTAGTTTGTTGTGCCCATTCTTCATCCGGCCTGTTGGCCGCCAGGCCCAAGTGGGACCCGACGTTACCATACCTGGGGACGCCGGCCGGGTGTACCAAGAGACTAATTATACTCTGGCAGGTCCTGCCACTTACTTTCCTGGGATTTCGGTGACTAGGACCTAAAATAAAGTTTGGAGTTATCGCTGTTGATTTAAGTAAAATTGCATTTAGAAAGCGCTACATGGAGTTTTACACTGAAAGAACTATTTCTAGAGAGCCTAAAAGGTCAGACAAAATTTGATGTGATTTAAATTTGGACATGCGGGGCAGTCGCTGTACAAGAGAAAGTAATGGGAGGGAGGGTGTAGATGGGGGGATGAAATAGGAAGAAGAAGGAGTCAGATAGGAAGGTGACCCCCCCCCATTTTTAGTGGGGCATGACAATGCCCCACTAAAAATGGGGGGGTCACTTTCACTGTCGTGGGGCATGACAATGCCCCACGACAGTGAAAATATGGGGAGGCAAGGAGAGGAGAAGAGCAAATACCCCTCCCCGAAAAAAAAAAAAAACCGCACAAGGGAGTGCAGTTTTGGGTTAACTTTTGTTTAATATATTCTGGGTGTGGCTTGAAATTTAATTTTCTGTCCAGGATTATTCCTAGGTATTTAATCTGTTCGCACAGCTTAACTGTTTTGTTCTCAATCTTAATTTGTGGTGGTCTCCTTAAGTCTAGCGTACCTTTTAGCAGCACCGATTTTGCCTTGTCAGGTGCTGGTTTGAGCAGTTGTAGCTTCGTCCAATCTAGCAGCTTTTGCAGGGCATCATTTGCTTGCATTTCTAAGGAAGATCTGCTGTCAGCCTCGATGGTCAAGACCAAGCCATCTGCATAGGCCTGGGCCTCCACACCACCCAGATCCGTGGTGAGGAATTCGTCTAAGACAAAGTTCGACAGGAGCGCCCCAGGACAGAACCCTGGGAGCAGCCCCTGCGGACTGGGCGACTGAGGCATTTATATGGTGTGGTAACTTGCACTGCTCTATCAGCCAAGTAATCCTTCATGCAATAATAAAGATTCAGTGGAAGGTTGGCAGCTCTGAGTCTCGCCAAGACACTTGGCCACCGGAAGGTGTTGAACGCCCCAGCGAAATCCACTGCGATGACGAGGAAGTATTTCCTTTTACAATGGGTGACTCTAGAGAGGAGGTTCTGTATTGCTTCGATAGTGGATTTTCCAGGAGTAAATCCGTATTGCTTTGTCATGTTAGGATTTACTTCATTATAATGCCTTGTGATTCTGGTATGTAGCAGCCTTTCGAATATTTTACTGAGGGTTGGTAGCAGGGCTATGGGTCTGTAGGAACTAGGTGTCTCTGGTGGCTTTGTTGGGTTTTTTAGGAGCAGTTTTAAATTTGTCTTTTTCCACTGTAGTGGAAATTTACCTGCTTCCAGGCAGCAATTGAATAGTTTTAGCAGTAATTCCGGTATATGTTCCGTTGCTTCTTTTGCCATCTCCGGTTCAGTTAGGTCCGGTTCAGGGCATTTCTTATTTTTTGCGTGGCTTGCTGCATCCCGAATTTCTTCTAAGGTGAAGGGGGGGGGAGGTTCTATTTGGTCATTATTACAGCAATTGTTTGCTTGGCAGATAGCCTGCTGCTCATGTGTTAGTGTTGTTGGCAGCTCCTGAAGGATGTTGTCCAGGATGTTCCCAATCGACTCCTCCCAGGTTATGGTTAAATTTCCTTGTGCTGTTTTGGTGGCTGTCACGACTTCCCCCCTGGGGAGTTTGTGTGTGGTAATTTTGTATACCACCCCCCCCCAGGAGTTGCTGTTTCCTGACCCTTGTACCAACCTCTCCTATGATTCTCTTTTCTTTTTCGTTATCTGTTCAGTATAACAATTTCAAGCGATTCTATATTGGTTCCTGAATTCAGTGACTTCTTGTTGTGGCCAATTCCTCCTAGCCCTCTGAAATTGTTTCCTTCTGTGTTGTACTAATTTCCTCATTCATGTGAGCTCTGGAGTCCATCAGGGTGTGGCCCCTGCAATGGGGATTCTTCTCTTCATGGCTTTCTCTGCTGCTTCTGTTATTATTTTTGTTAAATCCTTCTGGAGTCATTCCGGGTTTTCGCTCCCGCATTCCTGCTCCCTTGGTGTGTGCAGGTATTGCTGGCCTGCTGTGCGTAGTCTCTCAGAAGGTGTTCCAGTTTGCCTTGCTGAGGCCAAATCTATTTAGCATGTGCCTGTCGGCAGCTGTTCTTGTCAGGTTCCTTTCTAATGTGAAGGTTATTGTACGATGGTCCGAGGTCGTCCAGTCGTTTCTAATCGTCCAATTTGTAATGTGGGTGTCTGTTTCTTGTGGCTAATGTTATATCAATCTCTGCTTCCCATAAGGTGTTGCAGAAGGGTTGGTTTTTAACAACAAATATGGAGTTGGCCAGGTGCTCCTCGAGCCTTTGCCCATTCGTTGAGCCTCTTTCAGGCATGGTACTGTGCCAGAGGGGGGGGCTGCAGTTTACGTCTGCCCCCACTAGTATCTTGTGTCCGCTTGGTGCAGTTTGAAGATTCTCCAGGTATGTTATCGCATAGTTGATTTCTGCCCCTGGCCGGCAGTATAGAGCAACCATATAAAGACTTCCCGGGGAGGTGACAAGGTGGGCCATGCTGCCCATGGTGTGCAGAATTGTGGGATTTTTATGACCGTGATATGGGGGTTCCTGATTATCACAGTTGCCCATGGCGTTTCATCTGTGTACTGCACAATTTTGTATTTAATAGGATATCCCCGTACTTGCTTTTGGTGCGTGTACGGTTCCAATATTATGAGGATGTCATCGTTTTCATCGTCAGCTTTTAGTCGGACTTGCTCTGCCACCGCTCTGGCACGCTGTGCATTGAGCTGGTGGAATGTGAGAACACTGGAGTTGAATTGTTTATGGTGTGTGGCCATAATCTATTCTCTGTTGGTAGGAACTCTTGATTTTTTGGTATGTCGGACTCCCAGTATCGCGGATGGAGTGTGATTGCTCCAGTTTCAGACTCTTACAGTTTGCGCAGGTTGGTGTGTCAGTTTTGTTGGGGCAGGTATTGTACTCGTGCTCTTTGCCAAAGCAGTGGCCGCAGGTTGGCTCTCTTTGTGTGCAAGTATGGGTGGTGTAGCCATATCTGCAGCAGAAAAAGCACTTTGGAATGGATATATGTTCCCTGTATCTCAGGCTGCTCCATTCTATATAAATTCTGTTTTGGGTGCTTAAGATTTGCCAAGCAGATGGCGCCAGTTCCACCGTCCAATTTACTCCCATCCTGTTCTTTGCTTTTATTTTGAACTTCGGAAAAATCAGAGGGTTCCAACTCTGGGAAGTGGCTCTGTAAGTTCTTTCTATAAATTTCGTTGGTTAATTGCTGCAGATCCATGTCATACTCTACACCGAATATTAGTATAGTTGGGCCTTTCTTTTTCGGTAATTCTGCCTTTAGCCCTAATGTGGTTATTTTCTCATTTGCTTTTATTTCTTCTATCTCCTCACTCTCAGTCTCAATCACGATCCCTGGGTTCCTGGTTTTACGGATAGACTTTATCCTGGTGTTTTGAAAGTCTGCCTTCATATTACCTATGACTTTTTGTTTGATTTGCTCACTTGATTGGTTGCTGTCCCCGGTAGGTCTCAGTATCACTATATTTGGAGTTTTTTTGAGTACTTTCTTCTTTTGCACTTGTAATTCCCTGGTTTTTTCCCTCTCACTTGGGGTGTGCCTCAGCGCTTGGGCATATAATGGGGCATGCTGTAGCATTTGTTTGCCACCATCAGCATCTTTATATGCTTCTAGGGCTGCAAGCATCCTCTGGTGTTCCACATTTGTTTGCAGGAGGATTGTTTCTAATTTAGTTTCTAATTTTCCATTGAGGGACTATGTCTGCTCGTAAGGGTGAAGAAATTCTGCTACTGTTATCTTTTATTATGTTTTCTGGAGTGGCTCGCAGGGTGAGCACTTGCTCAAGGACTGTTCCCTGCGGCAACGAGAGATCCGGGGGGGGGGGGGATTTTTTCCCCTTGTTTTTGCTCTTCTGTGTTTTTCCTTGGTTCCTGTCGATCTCTTGCTTCACTATTGCTCCTCATTTCCTGGTCTGGTTTTTCAATATTGTACCTCTTGTTTCTCCTCTTGCAGGTGGTGTCTTTTCTGATTTGTCCAGTGTGGGTTTCACCGCTCGCTTGTCGGTAGATGTCTGGGAACCCTCTGGCTGGCCTTGTTGACTGTCTGGCATCTCCTCCAGGTCTTGTGTTCTCATACCCAGAATTGGATAATGGTGCCAAGATGATTTTTTTGCAGCAGGATGAAATCTGAGAGATGAAAATCCACAGGATGAAAGGTTCTGAAGGGCAATTGCTGAGTTGCTTTGCTGCTGGGGTGCAGTGTTTAGTTCAGAGTCTCAGAGTTTTACAAATGGGAGGGGGGAAGTCTTAACCCCTAGATATGAAGAATACTGGATGATGAGCTTGGTTTATTGTTTGTCCTGGGGAGCCATTGGGAGCACGGCACTGCGCATATTATTATATATATACATGTTCTCAATATCTTAAATGTAATGAAATTAATAACTTCTATTTATCATATTTTAAATCAAATAAATTTAGTACCAATAAATATTCTGGATATAGATATCTTGAGGTATGTAGCTACCAACTCACGCTAACGGTCACTCAAACAGGGCTTGACCACGTGGTGCACACTGAGAACAAAGGCCTTTGTTTATTAACCAGCATACTAAAGTCAAACAAGGAACACTAGCAAAATATCCAAAATTCATCATGAAAGTTACGTGTGGTTGTAGAACTGTTCAATTACTGTTCCCGATAATGATCAATATTTAGGAATTATTTGTGGTACTATTCACTTTAACAAAATTGGCATTATAACAATATACAATGCAAAATCATATTGTGACCCGGTTGGGATCAAAGCTAATAAAAATTACCATAACTTTCGATTACCTTGGCCGATCTTCACGAAGTTGATGTCTGTGGACACATCTTGAGAAGAGGAACTTAATGGACACAAAATAAATGAAAATGTGACACTTGAAACCAATAAACGGCACAACAAATAACGGAGCACCAAAACTGCTTCTATAACTTGACATAGTGTAAGTGTTTTTATGGTCAAGCGGCACCAGGGGTTCCCCCCATCTCCGCGTAGTTTACGTTGTGGTGTATTACAGTACACTGTAAATGCCAGAGATTTAAAAGTGTATGGATCTTGGATCGTGTAATGTCATGTACCGTTGTTCTTCTGGCCATTTAGCCGCTGGACCCCTGTTGGGATCCAACGTTGCCCCACTTACGCCCCGTGGAGGCAGGCCACGAACTCCATAGAGTTAGTTTACTCTGGCAGGTCCTGCCGCTTAGTTTCCTGAGATTTCTGGGGCTAAGACCAAAAAAAAAAAAAAAAAAAAAAAACTTTCGGTGGCATATTCCAATGGTCATCAAGAAAATAAAATAAAGTGATTTTTATTATTTGCGTTGATGTGGGGATATTATCGCTTTAATTTTTTAGGCTGAATGCTGGGTGTATGGCGGTTTTGATGTATTAATTTTGATGTAGTAGTAGTAGTGGCATGTGATGCAAGAAAGCAAATGTATGAGCTTATGCAGCATCAGCCAAAAAAAAAAAAAAATCACACCATTCCCTCCAAATGCCTGTCCAGTTCCTCCTTAAATTTATTCAACCTATCAACTTCCACAACGACAGATGGAAGTTTGTTCCAGCAATTAACCACCCGCTGGCTAAAGGCAAATTTCCGCACATCTATTCTACATCTGTCCTTTCTTAATTTGAATTTATGCCCCCTTAGGTTCGTAATCTGAACAAGTGGAAGGATCCCATCAGAATTCAGCGTGCTCAGCCCATTCAAGGCCTTATACACCTCGATCAGATCACTGCGCAGGTGCCTAGTCTCCAGCCACTGCAATTTCCAGAACTTAAGCCTCTCTTGATAAGAGGAGCCCTTCATTCCCCTCACCAATCTTGTTGCCCTTCTCTGTACACACTCAAGTAAATCTACATCCTTCCTAAAATGAGGCCTCCAGACCTGTACGCAGTACTCAAGGCGTGGCCTGACCATTGCCTTATACAGAGGGATAATCACCTCCTTTTCCCTGCCAGCAAAATTCCTATATATCATTGACAAAACCCCATGACCTGCCCTGGCAGCATGTCTGCATTGCTCAGAAAACTTCATATCTGACTGCACAATTACTCCCAGGTCTTTTTCATTTTCTACAACCTTAAGTGTAGTACCACACAGTTGGTACGTTTCTCTGGGGTTACTTCTACCCATATGCAGTACTTTGCATTTGTCAAGGTTAAACTTCAGTTGCCACTTCTTAGCCCATCTGCCCAAATTATCTAGATCCTGTTGCAGTAGCACACTGCCATTACTGTCATTAACAACCCTGCCAACCTTTGTATCATCTGCAAACTTCAACATTAAGCCTGATATATACCTTCATCAATATCATTGATAAATATACAAAACAGTGGACCCAACACCGAACCCTGAGGGACTCCAGTAATAACATTAGTCCAAGAAGAGCAGCACCCATTGATTACCACCCCTGTCTTCTCGCACTTAACTATCCTTTTATCCATTGTAGCAACTTACCCTTAATACCATTCTGCTCCAATTTGTACAATAGTCTTCCATGTGCAACAGTGTCAAAAGCTTTCCTGAAATCCATATATATGAAATCAAAATTATTTTTTGCATCCAGTTCCTTTGTAACCACATCATAATATCCTATCAAATTTGTCAGGTATATGTGTGGGATTTTTGCTAGTGTGAAGATAGAGCGGTGGGAGGCAGAAGACTGGGGGAAAAGGCATATAACTTGACATGCTGATCTAACTAATTAGGTCACTGAAAGCTTAAATTTTTATATATGACCTGGTCTTGGCGCATTATAGCCTTAGTTGCTAATGCGCCAATAAAATCCAAACCAACCAAACAGCCATTTGCATTCGTTATAGAACTTTAACAATATCCCTTATTTGATTTACCATTCACTGATTATTTCTTTAACAATATCCCTTATTTGATTTACCATTCACTGGTTATTTCTTTAACAATATCCCTTATTTGATTTACCATTCACTGATTATTTCTTTAACAATATCCCTTATTTGATTTACCGTTCACTGATTATTTCAAGAAAAGGGTGAACAGAAAGTGGACATGGAAGAGTCCAAATGGATTAACAACTAATGAAATCAACTTTATCCTCACTAACAGAAGATATATTGTGAATGATGTTACCGTCCTGAATAAGGTAAATGTTGGAAGTGATCACAGAATGGTAAGATGTACACTTGATATAGATGTAGGAAAGGAAAGGAAAAAACTGACTCGAGTAAATAATACAAAGGTCTTTGAAATAACAGAGGAGGAGAAAAAGCAGTATGTACTGGAACTTAAGAACAAGTTTGAGCTTCTGCAGACTGCTCATGACCAAGATATCAACGAGGAATATTACAACTTTCTGAAAGTGATAAAGCCCAAGACACCTATAGGGAAAAAGAAATCCAAAGAAGAAAACATTATTCAAGAAACACTTGTCATGATGAACCAAAGATGACAAATGAAGAGCAAGAAAAACACTGGCAGGGAGAAAATTGAGTATATTGAGTTATGCAAAGCCATTAGAAAGAGACTCAGAGAGACATGAGAAGATTTAACACAAGAAAAGTAGAAAAAGCATTAAGGGAAAACAAACGATTTAAATCAGCAGCCATGAGCAGTAATACAGAAAGACAAATGATAGCAAAACTGACGAAGAGCGATGGTGTACTTATACACAGCAGAGAAGGCATATTTCAAATAGCAGAAGACTACTATAGAGAATTATACAAGAATGATGCCAGCAGTGGAGAAGTTGGATTGCAAAGTAGCAACACATACGACATACCCGATATTTTTCCTGATGAGGTAGAACATGCATTGAAGAAAATGAAGAATCAGAAAGCCCCAGGGGAAGATGAAGTTATTGTAGAGTTGTTAAAATTGGGAGGAAGAGACATAACACAAAAACTGGCAAGGTGCCAGTTTTTGTGTTATGTCTCTTCACAAAGTGCATTAGAAAAGATGTTACACCTAAGTAGTGGAATAATGCAATCATAGTTTTGCTGCATAACAAAGAAGATAAATCAGAAATGGAAATTATAGACCAATTAGCTTGTTATCCCACATCTACAAGTTGTTCACAAGGGTCATTACTAACAGATTAGAAAGAATACTTGATGAGAATCAACCGAAAGAGCAAGCTGGCTTTAGGACAAAATTCTCAACTATGGATCACCTTCACGTAATATCACGGCTAATGGAGAAAGCAAATGAATATAAAACACCATTATGCTTGGCATTTGTGGATTATGAAAAGGCATTTGACTCCATACAGCATAAGGCAATGTTTCGGGCACTGGAAAGACAAGGCATAGATACCCCATATATTATGATTTTGAAGAAAATATATGAGAGTGCTGCCTCCTTTATTAGACTAGACAAAGACAGTAGGAAATTTAAAATCGAGAAAGGAGTTCGATAAGGGGACACAATATCTCCGAAGCTGTTTACTGCTGCTCTTGAGGAAGCTTTCAGAAGATTAGACTGGTCGCAGAAAGGAGTCAATGTGAACGGAGAGTATCTAAACCATTTACGATTTGCAGATGCCATTGTGGTCATAAGCCATGATCCCAGAGAATTAGAGGAAAATCTTAATCAGTTATGCACAGCTAGTAAGGATTTTGGACTAAAGATGAATATGGCTAAAACAAAAGTAATGATGAACAAGTATGCCACAGAAAGGGAAATAATGATTGAAGGAGCAGTAATTGAAAAGGTGGAGTCATATACTTATCTGGGACAAGTTATTAGCTGTAATAATGATAAATGGCTGGAAGTCAAGAGAAGAATAAATTTTGGATGGATAGCATGCAGGAAATATAGTCACATACTGAAGAGCAATATCCCGGTTTGTCTGAAAAGTAAAATAATGAACCAATGTATACTCCCCACCATGACTTATGGAAGTGAAACTTGGGCACTCACCAAAAGAATGGAAGAGAAGCTGAGAACTACACAGCGAAGAATGGAACGAATTATATTGGGAATCAGACTGTTAGATAAGAAGAGAAACACATGGATTAGGCAGCAAATTCAAGTAAAGGACATTCTTATAAAAACTAAAGAACTAAAATGGTCTTGGGCAGGACACATAGCTCGAAGACATGATGACAGATGGACTAAGAAAATAACAGAATGGTACCCAAGAGGAGCTAGAAGAAAACCTGGAAGACAAAGGCGGAGATGGATAGATGAAATTCATGAGTTTTCGAGTAGTAAATGAATGGCCAGTGCTCAAAACAGAAGGAACTGGAAAGTTGCTGGAGAGGCCTTCATCCTGCAGTGGATTGAAAATGGCTGATGATGATGATGATGATAATACAAAAATTAAATAGACAGAAATTAATAAAAATATATATTAAAAATAAATAAGAAAAATAGTAGGAAAGCTAACATCAGTGGCAGCAGAAAAGCACAATCCACTACATCAGTGGTTTTCAACCTTTTTTTAATAACGGCACCCGTAAGTAATTTATTTTATTTTGCGGCACCCCTACTGAACTACTCAATTTTCTGTCCATTAGATCCGATTCTCTCTCTCTCTCTGTGTAATATTAAAAAATATATATGTTATATGATAGTTATTATAATAATATAATTATAAAAATTACATTTCAAAGTACAAATTATATATATACAGTATATAATAATTTTATTCTTTATATAGAGGTACTAGTAAACATCAATTATAGATCACCAGAAAATTAAAAGGATACTGTACACTGTTTTATAATGAAATAAACATATCAATTTAAAAAAATAATAAGTTTAAGTAACTTAAACCCAAATTACGTGGCACCCCTGGAATGTTGTTGCGGCACCCCAGTTGAAAACCACTGCCCTACATGTTGCTTATAATAAGCTAAATTAAAATAGAATATTTGCCAGTAGCATGGCAAACCAATAGAGTGAAAAATAACATAACAATAGCAGTAAAATATATATGGGGGGATAAAGAAGAAGAGGGTAGTGTTGAGGCAACGTTCCTAAAATAATTTAGAAAATTAAGCCAATTTAGCACCCCTCCCCCACTGAAGGCACCCATTTCTGAATTATGTGAAATGTCACTAAAGTTGAAACGTAGACTAACAACATTACATGACCAATTAATAAAATGAAATAAAATAGACTGACCATTATGCCCCATTTTGAGAGAGTACCACGAGGCCAATAATAGTCAGGGAATCACTGTATTTCGAATCACTAAACAAATCCATGCAACTATGGAATGATACTAAGATCAGACTGCTGATGCAATAGATTTGCATAGCGGTGGTCCTTATGCAGTGAAAAATAATAAAACAGAAAGCCTAGTACTCGCATGGCCAAACCACACTACTGACAAAACAATGGTTAAACTGAAAATATATAGAAACAAATTAGGCTATAGATGGCGGAACGAATGCAACATTAGCATATCGTCGCGCTACCCCCATGTAAATGTAATCCAATTAATCCAAAAATTAAATAGACAGAAATTAATAAAAATATACAACCCTCTTCTTTATCGCCCTCCCCCCCATATATGTATTTTACTGCTGTTGTTATGTTATTTTATTTGGTTAAGTTATTTTTCACTCTACTGGTTTGCCATGCTACTGGCAAATATTCTATATTAATTTAGCTTATGTACATACAGGGTGATTCACTACCGGTGAGACAAACTTGCAGGAGGTGTAGGGGGCACAAAGACGTATCGGAATCACATAGCATTGCCGGGTCCGAAATGCTTTCGTCATGCGGTAGAGGACGTTGAACGGGAGGTCGCGTGAACAGCGATCCCACTGGAAGTCAGCATTTGCGAACCAGTTCCCGAGGCAGTAGGATGGACGAGTATTCAAACGTTGAACTGGCCGACATGTACCTTGCGTTTGGAGCTGCGGACTGTAACAGGAGCGCCGTTCTGCGCTTGTACCAGGAACATTTCCCGCACAGGCGTGCTCCTCATCATACGATTTTCGCACGTGTGCACAGAAGGTTACGTGAGACTGGTTGTTTCGCGAGAGGTACCATGAATCGAGAGCGAACGACGAGGATGCCAGACAATGAGGAGAATGTCCTTCGTCTTTCAGAAGGCAATCAGAGTACGAGTACTTGAGCGATCGGCCAACGATTGGGTATTTCCCAATCCACTGTATGGAGGATACTGTCAACAAACCAAATGAGTTCATACCATCTGCAATGCGTCCAATCATTGGAGCCTGCTGATTAACCACTCCGGAGGACTTTTGCTACTTGGTTTCTTCAACAGAAACGGTTCGCAAATGCCGACTTCCAGCGGGATCGCTGTTCACGGGACCTCCCGTTCAATGACCTCTACCGCATGACGAAGGCATTTCGGACCCTGCAATGCTATGTGATTCCGATTCGTCTTTGTGCCCCCTACACCTCCTGCAAGTTTGTTGCACTGGTAGTGAATCACCCTGTATATATAGAATAGAAATAATAGGTACAGGAGTTATAATAAGAGGAATATATGAACGAATATAGACCTGGGTTACTACTATGTAGAGTAGAAGGCACCCAACGACTATAAATAAATAAACGATAGGAGATTATGCTTTAGTATGGAGAGAGAGAACAGCAGGTAGTGTAATCAACCAATGGGTTAATTAAAATGGAAAGGCAGTTATAAAATAACGCAAAGTCAAAAAGTAGAAACAGAGGCCCTACTTTTTGCTGCAATTTGACGGATGGCTCTTGTTAACGAAGTTGAAATCATTTGAAGTACAGCATAATATAATATTATAAGTACTTATAATATAATAATTTTGACTTTCTGTGTTGTGGGTTCGAATTGTGTAATTTTATGATTGCCTTTCCATTTTAGCTAACCCGTTGGTTGATTACATTACCTGCTGTTCTCTCTCCATACTAAAGCATAACATCTATCATTTATGTTTATATATATATATATATATATATATATATATATATAAATAAATGTGTGGTTTGTAGAATAAATATAGAAAAAAATAGAAAAAAAGCCGTGAAGTAGGGTTGAATTTGAAAGTGTCTGCAATTCTGCCCAGACACGATAGGAGGGAGTATATGATGAGAGCCTTGTCGATCAATTCGGCCCTGGAAAGATTGTGCAAGACTCAAGGGGTAGAATTTTTTTCAGCCTGGAATGTACTTGTTAACAGGAGAGATAGCTTCTACAGGGATGGGATACACTTAAATAGAAAGGGTGCAAGAATATTTGCTGATGCTATCGAGGCAGTGTTAGGTGGGTCTGAAAACTGCTAGCTTGGGGGGAGACTAATGGATTAACAGTAGCCACTGGCAGAAGTGAAAGAGATTCTTGCACTGCTTCTATTGGAATGAGCAGAAGCCTGAAAAACAAGATGCAGGATATTTCAGAGACTGCTGGAAGTCATTGCGGTACAAATAAACACATGGGTTGTGTTAGGGTAGCTAAGAATAGGAACAGGTGCATGTATACTTGCGTGTACACCAATGCTAGGAGTTTAGTAAATAAATTTGATGAATTTGAGGTATTGCTCAAAACATCAAAGGCAGATATTGTTGGGATATCAGAGACGTGGTGTCACACAGATATAAGGAATGCAGAACTGGAATTTGGGGAGTAGAATGTGTATAGAAAGGATAGACAGAACAGGAGGGGAGGAGGGGTTATGCTATTAGTTAAAAAAACACATAAAATCCAAGGAAGTGAAGCCAGTCAACATTGATGGACAGGACAGTGTCGAGTCAGTTTGGTGTGACATAAGCATAGGTAAATCAAAATTGAGAGTAGGCGTGTGCTATAGGCCTAATGACTCTGATGAGTATAATAAGATACTGTACAGGGAAATAGAATGGGCCAGTAAATCAGAGAATCTTATAATGGGGGATTTTAATTTCCCAGATATTGACTGGAATTTGTGGGTTGGTCACTCACACACTAGCAAGGCTTTTGTGGATTTATTGGATGATTGTTTTCTATACCAGCATGTTCGGGAGGCAACTAGAGGGAGTAATACTCTTGATCTGATTATCAGTAGTGATTCTTCATGCATTAGGAATCTGCAGATAAAGGAACCACTGGGTGGCAGTGATCACAGTGTGCTGAAGTGGGATTTACTCAAGGAGGTAACTACCATCAGAGGTAAAGGGAAGGGTTTTTGCTTTCGTAAAGGCCACTATGATGGTCTGAGACAGTATTTAAATTCTATACAGTGGGACCAACTGATGATGTTACCAACAGCAAATTCAAAATGGGAAGCATTCAAGGAAATAATCTTGGAAGCTACCAGGCTTTACATACCAACCAAGAAATATTTTTCAAGGTTCAGGCCTAAATGGTTGTCAGATGAACTAATGAGACATATGGCAGAGAAGAAAAATGCATGGGATACATACAAATTAATGGGTGACATGGAAGCCTATGATAGATATAAGTTGGTCTGTAACCAAGTCACAAAGGAGATTAGGCAGGCAAAGGCAGATTATGAGAAATCCTTGGCAAAGGATGCAAAGAAAAACAGAAAAGAGTTCTTTACCTATTTAAACTCAAGAAGGAAAGGGATGAATCAGATTGGTCCACTAGGTGTGTTGATGGTTCAACAGTTGAGGATCCAGCTCAGGTGGCTAACAATCTAAACAAGTATTTTGTATCTACATTCACACATGAGGAGTTATTCAGGAAGGGAAATGTCGTAGGTGAAGTAAACATTGGCAGTGAGCTAGATTATTTTCTAATAACTGAGAGGAAAGTGGAGGAGAAATTGTTGAGGATAAACATAAAAAAGGCACCTGGCGTGGATGGGATCTATCCAGTTATATTAAAGGAGGCAGCAAAGGAAGTAAGCAAACCCCTAGCCATAATTATGAGAGCTTCTTTGGACTCAGGGGAGGTACCCATGGACTGGAGATGTGCAAATGTAATCCCAATTCACAAAGGAGGATCAAAGGCTGACACAAGTAATTATAGACCTGTTAGTTTAACTTCTGTTCCTGGAAAATTAATGGAATCACTGGTTAAAGAAGCACTGCAGGATCATCTGGACAAGAATTCAGTTATAGCTCAGACACAGCATGGTTTTGTTAAGGGCAAGTCTTGTCTGACAAATTTGATTGGATACTATGATGTAGTCACAAAAGAACTGGATGCAGGGAATAACTTTGATATTATATATTTGGATCTTAGAAAGGCTTTTGATACTGTTGCGCATGGAAGACTGCTGCACAAATTGGAGAAGTGTGGCATTGGAGGCAAATTGCTGCTATGGATAAAGGGATGGTTGAGTGGCAGAAGACAGAGAGTGGTAATCAATGGACACTGCTAACGTGGACTAATGTTATTAGTGGAGTTCCTCAGGGTTCACTGTTGGGTCCATTGTTGTTTTCTGTATTTATAAATGATATTGATGATGGTGTATCAGGCTTAATGTCCAAGTTTGCAGACTATACCAAGGTTGGCAGGGTTGTTAAGGACACTACTGATACTATGCTGCTGCAACAGGATCTGGAAAGGTTGAGCAGATGGGCTGAGAGGTGGCAAATGAAGTTTAACATTGACAAATGTAAAGTACTACATATGGGAAACAGTAACCCCAGAGCAATGTATCAACTCTGCGGTACTACACTGACAGTGGTAGAGAATGAAAAGGACCTGGGGGTAATTGTGCAGGCAGATATGAAGTTCTCTGAGCAGTGCAGACGAGCTTCAAGAGTAGCTGATGGTGTCTTGTCAATGATATACAGGAATTTTTCTAGCAGGGACAGGGATGTGATTATTCCCTTGTATAAGGCATTGGTCAGGCCACACCTTGAGTACTGTATACAGGTCTGGAGGCCTCATTTCAAGAAGCATGTAGAGCTGCTGGAATGAGTACAGAGAAGGGCAACAAGATTAGTGAATGAAATGAAGGGTTGCTCTTACGAAGAAAGGCTTAAGTTTTGCAAATTACAGAGCCTGGAGACTAGGCATCGGCGAGGTGATCTGATAGAGGTGTATAAGGCTTTGAATGGCTTGAGTATGCTCAATGCCGATGGGATTCTTCCTCTTGCTCAGAATAATCACCTGAGAGGGCATAAATTCAAATTGAGGAAGGATAGATGTGCGGAAATTTGCCTTTAGCCAGCGGGCAGTTGGTTTGTGGAATGGACTCCCATCGCTTGTTGTTGAAGTTGATAGCCTAAACAAATTTAAGGCTCAGCTGGACAGGTATTTCGAACGAACGGAGGGGTGAAATGGGAGTAGTGGTTGTTTTTTTTTTTTTTTGTTTTTTTTTTGGCTGATGCTGAATAAGCTTGCTTTCTTGCATCATATGCCTCTACTAATGCTAAAAAATAAAGTGTCTGTGAAAATGGAAATAAAAAGTCCACAAGGTGCCAGAACTAAGAGAAGTTTAAGGGATAGTAAAAAGTGGAAGTAGTGGTTAAACAGGTGAAAGAATTTGAAAAACCTAGTGCAAAAATGAACTGGGACTGAGGAAGGAGGAAAAAAAAAAAAATATATATATATATATATAAATACAAATAAATAAATAAATAACATTATATTCAGATATGGAAGGGCAATTTTAGCAAGAGGTCTTTGTTGTTTTGGTTTTTTAGGAGCATTAGCAACTAAGGCCATATTGCTCACGGGATGTGCGGTGGTCATTCCCTGACCTTTCCACATCCTCCGTATTTGGTGGTCACGGGCTTGAACCCCAGTCTAATCAAGAAGCGTGTGCTGCTGCTCCTGCCCACCTGGCTAGGAGGTGCCTAGCAAGAGGTCAAATCAGGGGATGGCAAATATGCATAATCTGAATATAGTAGATGAAAATATGATACATGGCCAGGAAATTTATCAGGGGACTACTCCTGACCATGTATCAGGCACTTCATTTCCAAACTTGTCTGTAGTATTAGAAAAACAAAAATTTTTTTTCCACCTTATACTATCTTTTTCTATTTTTTTCCCCATTCGTAAAACGATTAGTGAAATACGAGGGTGATACGAACACTGTCTATCCTAATTCCTATTGCTATTTTCGCCTTCTTTTGAGCATCTTTTTTCCCCTTCCCCTCCTCTAGAATTTACCATTCCCTATAGCATTTGCTTGTCTATACTTTTTCATGCACTTCACATATTTCTATTATATTCCACATTACACTTATGTAAATTTGTATATATTTGTATTTATTTTAATTTACATTTTTTTTCACTGCGTAGGGACCTTGTCTACTAGTATTACGATAAAAGGCTGCATATTGGCCCCCCCTTTTTCTAATACTATAGACAAGTGTGGAAACGCAGTGCCTGATACATGGTTAGGAGTAGTCCCCTAATGAATTTCTTGGCTATGTATCATATTTCATCCACTATATTCAGATTATGCATATTTGCCATCTCCTGATTTGACCTCTTGCTAAAATCGCTCTCCCATAACTGAATATAGTATTATTTATTTACTTGTATATATTTTTATTTGTTTTAATTTTTTTTTCCTTCCTCAGTTCCAGTTCATTTTTGCACCAGGTTTTTCAAATTCTTTCACCTGTTTAACCACTATTTCACTTCCACTTTCTACTATCCCTTAAACTTCTCTTAGTTTTGGTACCTTGTGGACTTTTCATTTCCATTTGCACAGACACTTTATTTATTCTACAAACCACACATTATTTATATTCTTTTGCTTCCTCTACTGCTGCACTGCATGTTTTGGAGCATTAGACATACTATAACTTTTGTTATTTTCCTTTTTCTGCTTATTTTGTTTCTTAACTGTTATGTATTACTACTATATATAATAATAATAATAAATGCCAATGCTAGTAACACTAAAGGCCACAAGGAAAAGAGTAGATTAACTATAGATTAAAGATTAAAGCCAGCATAGGCTAAATAGCAAAATGGAGTTACAAACAAAACCATCAAAGGACTGAAAAACATAAATGTATGTATTTTTAAGAATAGTATTGTGCAAAGCAGCAGATAACTAATTCTTAAATTGATAAAATATTTAAGAGATAGTATTTAATAAACAGGATAGGATATGGCAAATGCACTGATGCGTGCAAAGCAGCAGCAATGGATGCAAATGTAGTATATGCATATTATAAAAATATGACAAATAAAAATAAAGAAAGGTAGTATGAAACGTCCAGAAAGCCACAGTCCAAAAAGGAAGATAGCCTAAAATGTAGTAACCTATTAAAAAAAAAAAAAAAAAAAAGTGATGACAGCTTACATCAGATAAAGGCAGGAAAAAAATTTTGCAAAAATACTTAAATGGCAAAGAAAAGCAAATATGCAATTAATAAAATTTAATTAAAATCTGATGACGGCAAAGTGAATATTGATACATGGTATCAATATTCACTTTGTGGGGACCACACCTAACCATGCATCAAAGGACTGCATTTCCATACTTGTCAATAGCTATGCAAAAGAAAATTTAAAAAATTTTTAAATGAAACAGAAAGATATCTCTTATATAGTATGAACAAGGTAGTCCCTATGCAGTTTTTTAAAAATGAAGATACAAGTAAAAATTAGTAAAATGAATTCATTTTACTATTCATTTCATTTCACTGATTTTTCATTATTATTATTGTTAATTTTTTTGGTTTTTAGGAGCATTAGCAACTAAGGCCATATTGCTCCGGGATATGCGGTGGTCATTCCCTGATCTTTCCGTATTTGGTGGTGACGGGCTCATCCTGATTTTTCATTTTACTAATTATTCATTTTATTTTACTCATTTCATTTTTACTAATTTTTACTTGTATCTTCGTTTTTAGTCCTTTTATGCCTGGTTAGGTGTAGTCCCCTGATGAAATACCTGATCATGTATCAATATTCACTTTGCCATCATCAGATTTTATTTTAATTTTATTAATTGCATATTTGCTTTTCTTCCCCATTTTGAAGTATTTTTGAAAAAATATCTTTTTTCTCACCTTTATCTGATGTAGGCTGCCGTTACTTTTTTTTTTTTCTTTATAGGTTTCTACATTTTCGGCTATCTTCCTTTTTGGCCTGTGGCTTTCCAGACGTTTCGTACTACCATCATCTTTATTTTTATTTGTCATAATTTTATAATATGCATATACTTACATTTGTGTCCATTGCTGCTGCTTTGCGTGCTTCGGTGTATTTGCCATATTCTATCCTGTATATTTAACCTTCAAATATCTTATCTGTTTTTACTCTTTAATACTATCTCTTAAAGATTTTATGAATTTAAGAATTAGTTATCTGCTGCTTTGCGCAATACTTTTCTTAAAATACACCCATTTATGTTTTTCATCCTTTGATGGTTTTGTTTGAAACTCCGTGTTACCATTTAGCCTATGCTGTCTTTAATCTATAGTTAATCTACTCTTTTCCTTGTGGCCTTTAGTGTTATTAGCATTTATTATTATTAATATTATTATATGTACATCTGCATCCTGTGCTGCTGCTTTGCACGCTTTGGTGCATTTGATTTGTCGAAACAGTTTTTATTTTTCTGTTATCTCTACTGGTTTTAATTATATATATATATATATATATATATATCTCCAAACCCCAGTGATGTAATTAAATGTAACTAGCATTCAGACCAAAATTCTCTGAATTTGTTAGTTGTGGAATTGTTAGTTTTAGCATTTGAAAATGACATTTTGTTACATTTTAATAATCTCTAGTAGATTATTTATCTTTCTCTTATATACAAAATTGTTTTTCAGAAATTGAGTACATTTTGGAATGGTAATCACTGATAATATTTCTGCCTTGAATATAATTACACAACTCATGATGTTCTGGAATGTTTATATATAGTAGCATTTTATAGTAATAATTGTTGTTAATTTGTAATTTTATTCTATAAAAACAATGCTTTTGATTATATTTGGTTTTCAGCTGTTGAGTGCTGCTCGCAAACATTTCGGCAGTGGAGGAAATAAAAGAATTAAATATACTCTACCACCATTAGTTTTCCAGGCTTACAGATTAGCCTTTAGGTACAAGGAATGTAGTAAAGAGGTAATGATATTATTGAATTCTTGTACTAAATGAAGCAGTTTAAAGTCATATCTGCCAGCAAGAAAACTTTCCGGACAGAGTGTGATTGGCTGGATTTATATATTGATTGGCAACAATACATTTCATCAATCTATTAATCATTACAAAGAAATTTAATAACCATTATTTTGTTCCTACATGGAGAATATTCCCCTTAGCTGTTGATCAGTATTAATGCTTGATGAGAAGCAAGTATGGTGGTTGATACTACATGACTGTTTTCTAAAATTTCTTAACAGTGGAAAAATCTTATACCCGTTTAATATTTTAGTCAGTTTCCCTAACTTAATTAATGTACACAGTGGTTACGTGATCTTAATATATACAGCAGTTACATGAGATTAGGTTAAGAAAATTTGCAAAAGTAAACAGTAATATGTATTTAGATTGCTCACAAATGAGTGATTTTTTCCATTGATGCTGTTAAACCCCAAATTGATTCATTGTCAGACTGCACAGCAATTGGTGATCAGTGTTTCCTCACTGATACATTACTGTAGTGTCTTCTTTTAACTGAAAATTAGGAATAAAATTTTAAAAGGGGGGGGGAAACCACACTTGGATTGACAGCAGCTGTCAGTAATATAAAAACCAGTCAATCACGTGCAGTCTTCATATTGTAGTTTTGGAAACTCTTGACGTGCATGCTGTTCTAAAATTTCTCTGATAACATGAACTATTTTTTAATGTTGGCTGAGATGACTAAGGTGCTCAGGTTGCTCTAAATTCCTTTGTATTATATAATTATTTTGATTATTGATGGCATTTTGTAGGTATAATTTCCTTAAGAAAAAAAATTCTCAAATTCAATAAAATATCCAGCTTAAATGCATTTGGTGCACGCACGCATGCAGAGACACGCACGCATGCACCTGATAGACATAAGCAAAAATTACTGTTTACGTGAATGTAATCTGACAAAGTGAACTTATTTCTAAATTTTTTTCAACTGATTCTATAGAGATGATGGGCTATCCTTAGCACTAAAACACTTTTTTAAGAAAAAATCTTAGAGACCTATTGAATTGAACTTTGCTTTACAGAAACAGTAAAAAGGATGGTTTGTAGAATTAAAACCTGTTTACATAATGTGATAGTACATAGCCAAGGCAAAAAAAAAAGAAAAAAAAAGCCTTCTAATAATGTTTCAGCCTTTCACAGAGATATTTGATTTGCCCTAGAGCCAGATATGCAAGAAGTTCTGAGGAAAATCATTCCTATTCTAAAGTTATACTTTAGAATAGAGTGATGCTTGTGCTATCAAATTCATTGTACTGTTTAGACTGGTGATTCTCAAACTTTCTCTTCAAACCTCCCTTTTAATATAAAAATAAAAACACCCCTACAGGGACATTAAAAGCATTGTTGGGCAAAGGAGCCTGAAATTCTGAAAATTTATCAAATCCATGAGAATATGATGGAGATGTTGCACTGTGATGTTCCCATTGTACAGTACTCTCAAGAACTGGGTTGCTGAATTCAAAAGGGGTTGTTGAGTCACTGATGATGAACCAAAGTCTAGAAGACCCATGAATGTGTCAATCAAAGAAAATGTTGATGCTGTTCATGATCTGATTTGGAAAGATCATCATGTTAGGTTACAGTGCATAGCAAAGATACTAAACGTACTCTGTGAACAAATCCATATTTTGTGCAAAGAATTGAACATGAAAAAAATTTCAGTGAAATGGCTGCCAAAAGTTTGAATGCAGACAAAAAGAGGAAGTGGGTGAATTGTGCTAAGATAATTCTTGTGAAATTGGCCCAGAAGTTTGTCAGCCAATTGACTGTTTGTGAAACTTGGGTTCATTACATTGTGTTCACAAATCTCCTTTATGTAAAACTGTGAATAGGGTATATGATCTAAACCTGAAACTACATCAAGTGATAAGAGGATAACTTCAAGTTTTTATTTGCCAACTGGAAAATATGTGCGCTGCAGTAGATGGCAGCATAATTACCACACTCTAATCATAGTGGAATTTGCCAAAAAATTCCACCCCCTTGAGCTTTTTGTCAATTAATACCTTCTGTACAAAGTGTAACTAGTGTGATTTCATCCTTAGAATGGCAACATTACATATTACACATTAGTGACTTTGATGTGTTAAATTCACAACTGGTGCATCATATGGATTTCCCTTGGCTTCACATAAAACTTCCTTGAAGCAGTTCCACTGCATCCTCACTGGCTTTTATTTAGCCGCCACGTCAGCTGGGATTATTGCACAAGCAAGCATCCTTTATGAATTTTCCATGTCATTGCACAACTGTAAGTCTACCCAGTGGCTTCTCTTTAAACCATTTGAAATTTATGGAACAGCAGTGGCAAGCTGCAGCTTGCCACTGAACCACAGTATGCATTGCATCTCTTATACAATGTCATTTATTATAGTGAGTACATTTTTCATTTGGTGAATAAAAACTTAAGATATCCTCTATCATTTGGAAGTGCATTCAAGTTTGTGTCTTGTGCCCCCATTCACAAAATAACATTTTATTTTTGTAAAGGAGGTTTGTGGACACCCTGTACTACTGGGGTCCCCTGATTAAATCAGGGGATGCAAGTAGAACAACTGAGAACTAACTCAAGTTCTCAGTTGTCCAACTCACTGCTTGAGAATCTGGATGTAGTAGTAGTGGCATGTGATGCAAGAAAGCAAGTGTATGAGCTTATGCAGCACCAACCAAAAAAAAAAAAAAATCACATCATTCCCTCCAAATGCCTGTCCAGTTCCTCCTTAAATTTATTCAACCTATCAACTTCCACGACAGATGGAAGTATGTTCCAGCAATTAACCACCCGCTGGCTAAAGGCAAATTTCCGCAGATCTATTCTACATCTGTCAGCATGCTCAACCCATTCAAGGCCTTATACACCTCAATCAGATCACCGCGCAGGTGCCTAGTCTCCAGCTACTGCAATTTGCAGAACTTAAGCCTCTCTTGGTAAGAGGATCCCTTCATTCCCCTCACCAATCTTGTTGCCCTTCTCTGTACACGCTCAAGTAAATCTACATCCTTCCTAAAATGAGGCCTCCAGACCTGTACACAGTACTCAAGGTGTTGCCTGACCATTGCCTTTTACAGAGGGTCAATCTGTAAAAGGCAATGGTCACCCTGCTAGCAAAATTCCTATATATCATTGACAAAACCCCATGACCTGCCCTGGCAGTATGTCTGCATTGCTCAGAAAACTTCATATCTGACTGCACAATTACTCCCAGGTCTTTTTCATTTTCTACCACCTTAAGTGTAGTACCACACAGTTGGTACGTTTCTCTGGGGTTACTTCTACCCATATGCAGTACTTTGCATTTGTCAAGGTTAACCATATCTCCGTCCGCTGGGGTACATACCAGCCCCAACTGGGTTCAGCAAGTTAATTCTATAATTTTTACTCTAATTACAGAGCTGAAACTCGCTATAGTTGGAGCCAGAACTGTTTTCTTGAATTTTCCCACTTAAATTTTCAAAACCTTCTATTGAATTTCACGCAAATGACAAAAATGTGACATCAAGTATGCAATTTTTTAGGCCTTTTCAATTAATTTTTTTACCCCCGCCCTAACCAGCCTAGAGCTTATGAAACCCGACACTTGATTTGTTTCTTGGTGTAAAGTGCGCGAATTTCTTTTTACGGAGAGGAGCAGGTCTGATAAACAACTCCGCGTGAATACGAGCGAAGCGTGGGAGGTATATATCACGTTACCAGTACAAATACATCGAGACGGTAAGGGAGAAGTGTAAATAAACAAAAGACGAACAGGAGCTACGGTTTTTGACATAAGAAGCAATAAAGCCATACAGTACCAATAACAGTTTATGGAAGGTGAACAGATCGTATATCCTATCTTCAACGTGTATTGCTCCTACGAACAGAAGATCAAGGAAATTCATCTGTTGGAAACGGGAAAAACTGGTGTAAAACTGATATTTCACTGCATTATACTGATATATCACAGATAACACTGCAATGCGCATTCGATAAAAAAAAAAAAAAAAGTTCGCTTTATTGTAATTGTTTTTAGTAAACAATATCAGAACAGCAGTTTCCATCTTCTAACCAAATTTAGAGAAAATATTTCCACCCATAGCTGCGTTATAAACTTCGAAACTGGTGCATCAAAAGAAAGAAACAAAATCATCCGCTATGAATTTCTTTCTTTCTTGAAATGTGTATTGTTCATATTTGTGAACTGCAATATTTGTAACAATACAAAGCTAACAGATTACAACTAACGGCTGCTCAAAAAGTATCGTTAGAAGATATTTGCTTGTTACGCTTTGATGTCATAATGTTAGAAAGTAAAAATGCGAAATATTGTTCTCTAAAACAATTGCAGTTTCGGCATCCTAGGATGAAGCTGACTTAGAGCTGCAATGCTGTTTTTTTTATTATTATTTATTTTCTTTATTTATTTTTTGTTTTTGTATGGGCGGCTCCTAGAACAAAAGTTCATCTCGGCCTCGTTGCTCTGTTCAGTTTTTACGCATTGTCAGGGTAAGGCCAGTGTGTGTCGTGAAAAAAAAAAAAAAAAATCATCCCGCTTAGGAATATCCTATGTTGGATGAAGACAGATGAAAAGGAAGGCAAAAGAGAGAGAAAAAAATTTTTCATCCCGCACTGGAGAAAGTGACAGGAAAGAAAAACTGTTTGTGAGCTTATGTGTGTGTTCTGTATTGTGATGTTGTATTTGGGCATTCTGGCTACCTGGAAGCAGCGATCACCTGGACGACTGCCTCCAGGTACTCGTCCCTAGCAGGAGGGCAAGATCTCCCCTACTAACTGCACGCCCTCCTCCCTGGGGAACTACTACTAGTAGTAGTAGTAGTGGCATGTGATGCAAGAAAGCAAGTGTATGAGCTTATGCAGCATCAGCCAAAAAAAAAAGTTCCCAGGGAGGAAAGAAAAACTTGTATAAGATAAAGAGAGGGAAGGAGAAAAGAGGAGAAGCACTATCCCGGCCCAGGGAAGCCCCAATCCAGGATGGATTGCTAGAATAACACAAGAAAAAAAAAAATAATAATAATATAATAAAATAAAATAAATAAATAATAATAAATAAAATAAATGAAAGTTAGCGCTCTAGACCTTTGACAATCTCTTGGCCTTCTGCCCACCAAAAGGGTATTTTTTATTTCTCTCTCTCTCTCTCTCTTTCTCTCCAGGGTCGGACTAGAAAGGGTGGACTCCCTCCCCTAAGGAGTTTTTTCCCCTCAAGTGAAAGAAGGGAATTGGAAATTTCATGAAAATGAACCCTGTTTTTCTTCATTCGGTGAACGGCTACTCTGTCAGCGCAAGAGAAGTGAAATTACATTTGCAGCTCAGAATGGAATTCAAACATTGAAACACATGACATTTTATGTTGAATTTTTCGGGCGTTGTGTGATAATGAAAATTCAATTTTTCTCTGGAAATTTTTTGATGATATCAAATGCATATCAAGGAAATATTGAAGTATTCAATAACAATTGCTTACAATTTCCCAATCCCTCACTACGAGTAACGGATTGTTCTCACAATCTGTTACTAGCTGCGCATTTTTTTTTTTTTTCGTTTGTACACCAGTGAGATGCATGTGAAGTTCCTTCGATATCAGTTTTCGAAGTTTATAACGCAGCTACGAATAGAAATACTTTCTTGAAATTTCGTAAGAAGATCAAATATACATCCATGAAACTGCTGTTCCGATTTAGTCCTCTAGAAACAATTACAATAAAGCGAACTTTTTTTTTTTTTATGAAATGCGCATTGTAGTGATCAGTTTTACGACAGTTTTTTTCTTTCTGCTTCCAGTAGATGAATTTCCTTGATTTTTTTTTTTTAGTAGATAATACATATTGAAGAAAGGAAATGCAATATTTTAGTTTTTCAAAACCAATTCGTTGCAATTCTTTCGTACAACAATTACGAAAAGCAATAAAGCTACTGTTGTGAGTGAGCCATGCAAATTAGTGTTCGCAAGTAATGATGCTCAACTGTTTGTTTTCCACGAAAGTTGTTTACAGTTTCATTCTCTCCTTGGATCACCTTGGTAACGCTAATGACGTAGGCTTGACCAGTCAATTATCTCGCTGCGTGCGTTGATTCGTTTTAGCCAGAGGCGCCGAGCTGACGCGCGAATTTTGAACTAATGAAGTAACGCGTTTTATTTTCAAAGCTTGGATCTTGTTTTGCCGACATCAAAATTTAATAAATTGAAATGTGATCGTACATTTTTTGCTGTTTTAGAGTGAATTAATAGTTTTTGCTGAGCGCTAAAGGTAGGAAATCAAAGAATATACTTCTGTTTATGTATATTGAGAGTTTCAATTTGAAAAATTGAGTAGAAATTATGAAAATTATTAGTTTTCTTCGGGGGGGAGCAACTTTCGAGTTAGGGTTAAAAATTAGACAAAAACAGGGCGGACCAGGCTCGGGTTAAACTTCAGTTGCCACTTCTTAGCATTAGCATTAGTAGAGGCATATGATGAAAGAAAGCAAGCTTATTCAGCATCAGCCAAAAAAAAAAAAAACACACACACACCACTCCCATGTCACCCCTCCGTTCGTTCGAAATACCTGTCCAGTTGAGCCTTAAATTTGTTTAGCCTATCAACTTCAACAACAAGTGACGGAAGTCGGTTCCACCAACCAACCACCCGCTGGCTAAAGGCAAATTTCCGCACATCTATCCGACATCCGTCCTTCCTCAATTTGAATTTATGTCCTCTGAGGTTATTATTTTGAGCAAGATGAAGAATCCCATTGGCATTGAGCATGCTCAAACCATTCAAAGCCTTATACACCTCTGTCAGATCACCTCACCGGTGCCTAGTCTCCAGACTCTGTAATTTGCAAAACTTAAGCCTTTCTTCGTAAGAGCAACCCTTTGTTCCATTCACTAATCTTGTTGCCCTTCTCTGTACCCGTTCCAGCAGCTCTACATCCTTCTTGAAATGAGGCCTCCAGACCGGTATACAGTACTCAAGATGTGGCCTAACCATTGCCTTATACAAGGGAATAATCACCTCCTTATCCCTGCTAGAAAAATTCCTGTATATCATTGACAAGACACCATGAGCTACTCTTGCAGCTCGTCTGCACTGCTCAGAGAACTTCATATCTGCCTGCACAATAACCCCCAGGTCTTTTTCATTCTCCACCACTGTCAGTGTAGTACTGCAGAGTTGATATGTTGCTCTGGGGTTACTGTTTCCCATATGTAGTACTTTACATTTGTCAATGTTAAACTTCATTTGCCACCTCTCAGCCCATCTGTTCAACCTTTCCAGATCCTGTTGCAACAGCATAGCGTCAGTAGTGTCCGTAACAACCCTGCCAACCTTTGTATCATCTGCAAACTTGAACATTAAACTTGATATCCCATCATCAATATCATTCATAAACACCGAAAACAACAACGGACCCAACACTGAACCCTGAGGAACTCCACTAATAACATTAGTCCACGTTGAGCAGTGTTCATTGATTACCACTCTCTGTCTTCTGCCACTCAACCATCCCCTTATCCATAGCAGCAATTTGCCTCCAATGCCACACTGCTCCAATTTGTGCAGCAGTCTTCCATGTGCAACAGTATCAAAAGCCTTTCTAAGATCCAAATATATAATATCAAAGTTATTCCCTGCATCCAGTTCTTTTGTGACTACATCATAGTATCCAATCAAATTGGTCAGGCAAGACCTGCCCTTAACTAAACCATGCTGCGTCTGAGCTATAACTGAATTCTTGTCTAGATGATCCTGCAGTGCTTCTTTAACCAGTGCCTCCATTAATTTACCTGGAACAGAAGTTAAACTAACAGGTCTATAATTACTTGTGTCAGCCTTTGATCCTTCTTTGTGAATTGGGATTACATTTGCACATCTCCAGTCTATGGGTACCTCCCCTGAGTCCAAAGAAGCTCTCATAATTATGGCTAGGGGTTTGCTTACTTCCTTTGCTGCCTCCTTTAATATAACTGGATAGATCCCATCCACCCCAGGTGCTTTTCTTATGTTTAACTTCAAGAATTTCTCCTCCACTTTGCTTTCAGTGATTACAAAATCATTGTCTCCTGCTACAATTTGATAACCTTCTGCCATTTTCAAACTTTAATAATTCCTCATATGTGAATGTAGATGCAAAATACTCATTCAGTTTGTTTGCTATCTAAGCAGGATCATCAACAGTTGAACCATCAATGTCAAGTGGACCAGTCAGATTCATTCTCTTCCTTTTAGAGTTTATATAAGCAAAGAAATCCTTGCTGTTTTTCTTAGCATCTTTTGCCAAGCATTTTTCTTAGCATCTTTTGCCAAGCATTTCGTAATCTGCCTTCGCCTGCCTAACCTCCTTTGTGACCTGATTACAGACTAGCTTATATCTGCCATAGGCTTCTGAGTCTCTTGATAATTTATATGCATCCCATGCATTTTTCTTCTCTGTTATGAGTCTCATTAGTTCATTAGATAACCATTTAAGCCTAAACCTTGAACAGTATTTCTTAATAGGTATGAAACTTTTAGTAGCATCCACGATTAATTCCTTGAATGCTTCCCACTTAGAATTTACTGTTGTTAACATCGTCAGTTGATCCCACTGTACAGAATTTAAAAACTGTCGGAGACCACTGTACTCGCCCTTACGGAAGCAAAAATCCTTTCCTTTACCCCTGATAGTAATTAAATCTTTAAGTAATTCCCACATGAGTACACTGTGATCACTGCCACCTAGTGGTTCCTTTATCTGCAAATTCTTAATACACGAATGATCACTGCTGATAACCAGATCAAGAGTATTACTTTCTCTGGTTGCCTCTCGAACATGCCGCTGCAGAAAACAATCATCCAATAAATCCACAAAAGTCAGACTAGTGTGTGAGTGACCATCCCACAAGTTCCAGTCAATATCTAGGAAGTTAAAATCCCCCATTATAAGACATTCCGATTTACTAGCCCACTCTATTTCTCTGTACAATTGTTCATTGTACTCATTCGAGTCATTAGGCCTATAACACACTCCTACTCTTATTTTTGCTTTCGCAGTGCTTATGTCACACCAAACTGACTCAACGGTGCACTGTTCATCTATATGAACTGGATGCCCTTCTTTTGATTTTATGTTTTTCTTAATTAACAGCATAACACCTCCCTTTCTATCCTGTCTATCGTTTCTGTACACATTGTACTACCCAAATTCCAGTTCAGCATTCCTTATATCTGTGTGACACCAAGTCTCTGCGATCCCAACAATATCTGCCTTTGATGTCTTGACCAACACTTCAAATTCATCAAATTTATTTACTATACTTCTAGTATTGGTATACATGCAAGCATACATGCTCCTTCTCCTATTCCTAGTTACCCTAACACATCCCATATACCCACCTATTTCAGAATGACTGCCATCCGTCCCTGAAACCCCCAACACCCCACTCTCCAGGTCGCTACTTATTCTAATTGAAGTTGTGCAAGAATCACCTTCACCTCTGCCTATGGCTACTGTTAAACTATTAGTCCTTGTATTCCCCCAAGCTATCAGTTTTCTGACCCACCTAACACTGCCTCGATAGCATCAGCAAAAATTCTTGCACCCTTTCTATTTAAGTGAATCCCATCCCTATAGAAGCAGTCTCTCCTGTTAACAAGTAGAGTCCAGGCTGAAAAAAATTCTACCTCTTGAGCCTTGCACATTCTTTCCAGGGCCGAATTGATCGACAAGGCTCTCATCATATACTCCCTTCTATCGTGTCTGGGCAGAATTGCAGACACTTTCAAATTCAACTCTAATTCTCGGCTTTTGTTCAACAGTGACCTGTACTTTTTAAGTAATTCTGCCAGTCTCCTACTCTTAATATCATTAGTGCCAACGTGTACAACTATATCACCTTTTGTGCCCTTAAATCAGGATGTATATCAGGATCACCAAGGTCTGTGAATTGGACAACTGAGAATATTGTTATTAATATATGAGGGGGGGAAGAGGTCAAAAAAAAGATTTGAGCACTTTTTCAACATAGTCACCGGCAAAATGCCACATTTTGGCCACATCTCAATACACTTTTGCAAGACAGATTTGTAGACATCCTCAGACTGTTCTTTAAACTATGCCGTGTTAGAAGAAATCACCTCATCAGCAGCAAATAATATTCCATGAAAAAAGGACTTTGGGGCAGGAAAGAGGAAGAAATCTGAGGGTGCAAGGTTAGGGGAATAAGCAGGATGTGGCAATATTTGAAACCCACATTTGTGGGTGCACCTCATTACAGCATACAAAGAATGGGCAGAGGCATTATCATGGAGTAGACATACACCTTTTGTCAGCATTCCCTGTCTTTTTTCTTTTATAGCAGCATATACATAGCTTTATGTGGAAGCTACATGCTGTTATAAAATACTTCACATTTTGGATAATAATTCACCATCACAATATTGCCTTTCTGTAGGTAATCTGTTAGTATTACACCATGCTGATTCCAAAAAAACTGACAGCATCACTTTGCCGTCATCAATTTCATTGTTTTGACATTTGTTTAGTTTTGGATCGTAGTGATGGATCATCCAAGTTTCATCCATAGTATGATTAGCCATGAAAACAATTCCTTACCTTTTCTGGAACATCAACATTTCATCATGCACATTATGACATTTCCTGGAAAGGGGTCAGAAGTCTGGGAACCCATCTAGCAGATACTTTACTCATATACAACTGTTGACTGATGTTCTCTACAGATCCTACACTAATTTGGAGCTCTGCAGCTAGTTCACTGATGCTAATACGGTGATCTTCCTGGATTAATTTCTCAATTTTTGCAATACTCTTCTGTTACACTAGTTACTGGGTGTTCTGGAATTTCTTCATCATGCACTGAGAGCCTTCCACATTTGAATTGTTTATACCAATGTGCAGCAACACTAACATGAGTTGTCTTCTCTATAAAAATTGATCATTTCTTCGTGGATTGCTTTGAGTGTTTTTGCTTGCAGAAAGAGGGACTGGATTACTGATCTGTATTCTACTTTATCCATTGTGAAACTTCAAGTCAGTCAGCACTGTAAAGAAAGTTTTTCTTATATATGGAGTATTTATTTTGTTTTTTTTGGATTGAAAGGAAATGTGTGGTTGCTATAGAGATTTCAAGGTATCAAACAAAATTTCATCTCCAGTCTCTCTATCACAATTATTTCTGGGTGAATATAAATCTTTTTTGAACACCCCCATCATATATATATCACATATCGATATATGTTATTGTAAGACTTTCTTACAAATATGCAAACTTCATTCATCATTTAAGATTCTCGTGATGCTCGGTTCAATCAAACTCATTTCTCAGAAACTTTGTCAAGTTTGATGTTTTCATGAACGCTAAATTTACCTCTTGGCAATTTCATACTTCTAGTACCATTTCAGGTTGTACTTCCTTCCTCCAAATGTTACATGATTATTCTGGACTCGTTCGGCACCATTTAATTTGCAGTTAATGAAACCTAATTAAATCTTATTAAAAACCTAATTGTTTATTTCAGTTTTAAAATGAACATCTTTTTATTCAAATTGGTCATTGTGTATAAAATTTATTTAAAGCATTTATACAAAATTCTTATTCATCCTATGTATGCTTCAAAAGTAATTTCAGATAATGAGTGTTGATTAATAAATAATTTTTTTTTTTTGAAATCATCCAGTATATACCAGATGATTTCAAAAAAAAAAATTATTTGTTTCCAACTAATAGTAGACAATTTATAATAAGGTGGAAGCACAAAAATCACAAGAGAAGATCACAATCATTTGCCTTTTGTTGTTCAATTTAGGTTCATGTACATTGAAATTGAAGAAATTCTGTGGATTCAGATTCTGAAATTGAACCATATAATACATAAGTAGATAATGTTCAAGGTTAACATTTTATCAGAAAATAGCAACAAGTTTTTTTACAAATTGTCCAGCCACTGCAATTTTCAGAACTTAAGTCTTTATTGGTAAGAGTACCGCTTCGTTCCCCTCATCAACCTTGTTGCCCTTCTCTGTACAAGCTCAAACAACTCTACGTCCTTCCTAAAATGAGGAATACAGACCTGTGTGCAGTATTCAAGGTATGGCCTGACCCATTGCCTTACACAAAGGAATAATTAGCATTAGTAGAGGCATATGATGCAAGAAAGCAAGCTTATGCAGCATCAGCCAAAAAAAAAAAAAAAAAAAAAAAACTCTCCCATTTCACCCCTTTCTTCATTCCAAATACCTGTCCAGTCCAGCCTTAAATTTATTTAAGCTATCAACTTCCACAACAAAAGATGGAATTCTGTTCCACTAACCAATTACCCACTGGCTAAAGGCAAAATTTCGCACATCTATCCTACATCTGTCTTTCCTCAATTTCAATTTATGCCCTCTCAAGTGATAATTCTGAAAAAGAAGAATCATCCCATCGGCATTGAGCATGTTCATACCATTTAAGGCTTTATAAACCTCAATCAGATCACCTCGCAGGTGCCTAGTCTCCAGACACTGTAATTTGCAAAACTTAAGCCTTTCTTCGTAAGTGCAACCCTTTGTTCCATTCACTAATCTTGTTGCCCTTCTCTGTGCTCTTTCCAATAGCTCTACATCCTTCTTAAAATGAGGCCTCCAGACCTGTATACAGTACTCAAGGTGTGGCCTGACCATTGCCTTATACAAGTGGGATAATCACCTCCTTATCCCTGCTAGAAAAATTCCTGTATATCATTGACAAGACACAATGAGCTACTCTTTCAAACCGTCTGAACTGCTCAGAAAACTTCATATCTGCCTGCACAATTACCCCCAGGTCCTTCTCGTTCTCTACCACTGCCAGTGTAGAACGGTTTTTTTTTTTTTTTTGTTGTTGTTGGTACATTGGCTTCTGTGGCCATAATGCACCTCCCAAAGTTTTTGCATTTTTTACTCTGACCCAAGCCCGAGGCGGGATTCGAACCCACTACTTTTGGGTCGTTTGGCAGGTATTTTACCCACCTGTCTAGCCTGGTCAGCCAGTACCACAGAGTTGATACGTTACTCTGGGGTAACTGCTTCCTATATGTAGTTCTTTATATTTTTCAATGTTAAACTTCATTTGCCAACTCTCAGCCCATCTGCTCAACTTTTCTAGATCCTGTTGCAGCAGCGTACTGTCATTAGTGTCCTTAACAATCCTGCCAACCTTCGTATTGTCTCCAAACTTGGACATTAAGCTTGATATACCATCATCAATATCATTTATAAATACAGAAAGCAACAATGGACCCAACACTGAACCCTGAGAGACTCCACTAATAAAATTAGTCCACGATGAACAGTGTCCATTGATTACCACTGTCTTCTCCCACTCAACCATCCCTTTATCCATAGCAGCAAATTGCCTCCAGTGCCATACTGCTCCAGTTTGTTCAACAGTCTTCCATGTGCAACAATATCAAAAGCCTTTCTAAGATCCGGCGCCTCCATAGCCAGGTGAGAAGGAGCAGCAGTGCATAGCACGCGCTGCTTGATTAGACCGGGGTTCGAGCCCGTCACCACCAAATATTGAGGATATGGAAAGATCAGGGAATGACCACCGCTATTCTCGGAGCAATATGGCCTTAGTTGCTAATGCTCTAAAAACCAAATAACAACAGCATTTCTAAGATCCAAAAATATGATATCAAAGTTATTTCCTGCATCCAGTTCTTTTGTGATTCAAAGTATCATAGTATCCAATCAAATTGGTCAGGCAAGACTTTCCCTTAACAAAACCATCCTGTGTCCGAGCTATAACTGAAGTCTTATCTAGATGATCCTGCGGTGCTTCTTTAACCAGTGCCTCCATTAATTTTCCTGGAACAGAAGTTAAACTAACAGGTCTATAATTACTTGTGTCAGCCTTTGATCCTCCTTTGTGAATTGGGGTCACATTTGCACATTTCCAGTTGATGGGTATCTCTCATAAATATGGCTAAGGGTTTGCTTACTTCCTTTGCTGCATCCTTTAACATAACTGGATAAATCCCATCCACCCCGGGTGCCTTTTTTATGTTTTTCTTCACCAATTTCTCCTCCACTTTCCTCTCAGTTATTACAAAACCATCTAGCGCACTGCCAGTGTTTAATTCACCGCTGGCATTCCCGTCCCTGAATAACTCCTCATGTGTGAATGTAGATGCAAAATACTCATTTAGCTGTTAACCACCTGAGCAGGATCATCAACAGTTGAACCATAAATATCCAATGGACCAATCTGATTCATCCCTTTACTTCTAGAGTTTACATAGGTAAAGAACTCTTTGCTGTTTTTCTTTACATCCTTTGCCAAAGATTTCTTCTCTGTCTTTGCCTGCCTAATCTCCTTTGTAACTTGGGTACAGACCAGCTTATATCTATTATAGGCTTCCATGTCACCCATTAATTTATATATATCCCATGCATTTTTCTTCTCTGCCATATGTCTCATTAGTTCATCTGACATCCATTTAGGCCTAAACCTTGAACAATATTTCTTAGTTGGTATGTAAAGCCTAGTAGCTTCCAAGATAAATTCTTTGAATGATTCCCATTTTGAATTTGCTGTTGGTAACATCATCAGTTGGTCCCACTGCATAGAATTTAAATACTGTCTCAGACCATCGTAGTCGCCTTTACGAAAGCAAGAACCTTCCCTTTACCTCTGATGGTAGTTACCTCTTTGAGTAAATCCCACTTCAGCCCACTGATCACTGCACCTAGTGGTTCCTTTATCTGCAGATTCTTAATGCTTGAAGAATCGCTACTGATAATCAGATCAAGAGTATTACTCCCTCTAGTTGCCTCCCGAACATACTGATGTAGAAAACAATCATCCAATAAATCCACAAAAGCCTTGCTAGTCTGTGAGTGACCAACCCGCAAATTCCAGTCAATTTCTGGGAATTTAAAATCCCCAATTATAAAACTCTCTGATTTACCGACCCACCCTTATTTCCCTGTACAGTTTCTTATTATACTCATCAGAGTCATTAGGCCTAAAATACACTTCTTCTCCCAATTTTGATCTCTCGATGCTTATGTCACACCAAACTGACTGGACACTGCGATGTCAACTGGTTTCACTTCCTTGGATTTTATGTTTCTTAACTGATAGCATAACCCCTTCTGCATTCCTTATATCTGTGTGACACCATGTCTCTGATATCCCAACAATATCTGCCTTTGATGTTTGAGCAATACCTCAAATTCATTAAATGTATTTACCAAACTCCTAGCATTGGTGTATATGCAAGTATACATGCACCTGTTTCTATTCTTAGCTACCCTAATACAACCCATCTGTTTACTTGTGCCGCAATGACTTCCAGCAGTCTCTGAATTATCCTGCACCTTGTTTTCCTGTTTGCAGCTCATTCCAATAGAAGCAGTGCAAGAATCACTTTCACCTCTGCCAGTGGCTACTGTTAATCTATTAGTCCTTGTTCCCCCCCCAACTAACAGTTTTCTGACCCACCTAACACTGCCTCGATATCTTCAGCAGATATTCTTGCACCCTTTCTATTTAAGTATATCCAATTCCTTTAGAAGCAGTCTCTCCTGTTAATCATCTGCTTTTCCCTACTAGCAAAATTCTTGTATGTCATTGATAATACCCCATGACCTGCTCTGGCAGCCTGTCTGCATTGCTCAGAAAACTTCATATATCTGACTGCATAACATTTCTCTGGGATTACTTCTAGTCATATGCAGTAATTTGCATTTGTAAATGTTAAACTTCAGTTTCCACTCCTCAGCCCATCTGCCCAAATTTTATAGATCCTGTTGCAGTAGCACACTGCCATTATTGTCATTAACAACCCTGCCAACCTTTGTGTCATCTGCAAACTTGGACATTAAGCCTGCTGTCCAAGTTTGCATATTATCAATATCATCGATAAATATACAAAACAACAGGGGGACCAACACCGAACCCTGGGGGACTCCACGAATAACATTAGTCCATGAAGAGCAGCATTCATTGATTTCCACTCTGTCTTCACCTGCTCGACCACCATTTTATCCATTGTACCCTTAATACCATACTGCTCCAATTTGTACAGCATGCGCAACAGTATCAAAAGCTTTTCGGAAATACAAGTATATGATATCAGAATTATTTTTTGCATCCAGTTCCTTTGTAACCACATCAGAGTCTCCAATCAAATTTGTCAGACGACTTTCCGTTACAAACCCATGCTGTGTGTCTTCATTATTACTGTAGCCTTGCCTTGATGATCCTGCAATGCATCTTTGAGTGACTCCATTATTTTCCCCGGAACAAACTAACTGGTCTATAATTACTCGTGTTGCCCTTAGATCCTCCTTTGTAAATTGGGGATATATCTCCAGTTTGTAGGGACTTCCCCTGAGTCCAAGGATGCTTTCATAATTATGGCTAAGGAGTTTGCTTTCTTCCTTTGCTGCCTCCTTTAATATTACTGGATAGATCCCATCCACCCCAGTTGCCTTATGTTTAACTTCAACAATTTTTCCTCCACTTGCTCGGAGACTTCAATGCACATCATTCGGTGTGGGGAACTCCAACATTTGAATCCTTTCTTGATGCTTATCAACTCACCCTTTTAAACCCTGGCGAACGAACTGACATTCGTTTTTCGACTGGATCCACAAGTGCAATAGATCTCTCGATCTGTTCTCCCTCCATATATACTATTATGGAGTGGTGCCTCCGTAGCCAGGTGGGCAGGAGCAGCAGTGCATAGCACATGCTTCTTGATTAGACCAGGGTTCGAGCCCCTGACCACCAAATACGGAGGATGCAGAAAGGTCAGGGAATGATCACCGCATATCCCCGGAGCAATATGGCCTTAGTTGCTAATGCTCCTAAAAACCAAAAAACATAGTGGTCTGTTCTTGAAAACCCACTGAACAGCGATCACCTGCCAGTACTCTGCAAACTCCAAACACGAGGAAACTCCCCTTTACTACATCGCTCCATTTGGAAATTCCGAAGGGCACACTGGAGTGAATATGCCTCTCATGTTCAGTTAGATGATAAAATAATACAATCTCAGACCATAGAAAATGTCACAGAACACATTACTAGTCAAATATTACTAGCTACTACCATTGCAATATCAAAATCTTTACCGGGGAAACACAGTAACTATTGGCGGATCCAAGATTGTACACATGCCAAACAGGAAAAAAATAGATCTTGGAATTTATTTCGTAAATTCCCCACAACTAGTAACCTAATTAACTTCAAAAGACAAAGAAAGGTTCCGCCAAATAAGAAGGAAAACAAAGAAAAATGCCTGGATTAGCTTTTCCTCAAGTATAAATAAAGACACAGACAGCAGAATCAACTGAAGGAAAATACAAATGCAGAATGGCAGATATGTTCAGTCGACAATACTAAATTGGAACGGGAAAGAGTTGTCATCACCAGAGAAATAGCAAATGCCTTAGCAGACCATTTGCCAGCATATCAGCAATATCCTTCTATAACCCAACCTTTCAACCAAATCTGCAGAACAGCAAAAGATAATTTTTTTTTTTTACGCCAGTTTCACACCCATACAACCAGCCATTCACATTAACAGAATTTGTAGGGGCACTCAATAAAACAACCAGTAGTGCTGCTGGGCCACATGGAGTCTATTATATAATGTTAAAACAACTTGACAACAGAGCAAAAAGAACATTGTTAAAATATTACAACTGTATTTTCTTAGAAAATACCTACCCACTCTCCTGGCATCACTCAATTGTTAGCCTTCCTGAAGCCAGGAAAGGATCGTACCTTTCTGCATAACTACAGGCCGATTTCACTGACTAGTTATTTAGGAGAAATCTTGGAAAAAAATGGTCCACAAGCGGCTAACGTGGTTCCTGGAAGCAAACAACTTACTAAACAGCAGCCAGTATGGATTTTGAAAGAACCGGTGTCAACGCTAGATGTGATGATAAAAGCAGAGGCAAACATCCGTAATACCTTCATAAGGAGAAAACATGTAGTCATGATTAATCTCGATATTGAGAAAGCCTTTGATACCACCTGGCGATATGGCGTACTTAAAGATCTCCATTCTTTCGGCTTCGGAGGTCAGTTACCTCAATTTATTCAAAACTTTCTACGCAACAGAACGTTTCGGGTAAGGTATATGAACAATTTATCCAAATCCTTTGGATGTGACAACCTCAAGGACCCTTTGGTCCTTGAAGTTGTCACAGACATTCTCTCAGATTTGCCAGACAAACTGCACTTGCTACCTGGGAGTCGAAAACACTAATGCAACTGATATTCGGGTGACACTCAAGTCAAGTGGACCCAATTTCGGCGCAAAGTCCAGAGGGTCTGTGACAGCCATATCCTCTGCTTGCACCTTCATGATGGTGGGACTCTTAGTAATCCTCGGTATAACCTCCATCCACAAGTACATGGTGGGTGACCACTCGGGTGTGAATCAATGTAAGCAGGGATCGAGGTGTGGCGCTCGCACCACGTGGAGGAAAGCCACCCCTCTCTGTTACCAGGCAGTACTAGGTGGTAGATGACTCAACAACCGGTGCAATACCACCACTTTGCTTATTGGAGGCTTGAAGTGGTGGAACCCATGTTTAGTCTCTAGAGCTAAGTTCCGGTCAACCATTCCCTATCTCTTCCATCTTGCAATATGATTGATGACTTTTGAGGTTATGATGAACATCGTGGCGAGATCCAATATTCCTTACATTTCGAGGGTACACCTCTAAAATGGTGTTCACAGGACGGCCGCTAGTTAGTACACCGGACTGAACCTAGGAGGCTTCTGGATCAGCTAGTGTATAATCTTGTCCTCTACTCTGCCAGATAGTTACTGGAGGGAGTCCGAGTAGTGTGTATGCGGGGAGCATTGTCGAGGCAACATTATGTCAAGGATCTGTGTATATTCTTACCCTATGTAGGCCAGATCCTAAAATTTCATTACTTCATACAGCATGTCCCACCCACTTTCTCTTACTGTTGAATACACCATGAATTGTCAAACAAATAGAGCAAGCTTATCTGTGAAAAGATATAAACCTCCCAAGCACTTCGTAATTCATTTCACAAATATATGTGGTCTCAATTCTAATCTCAACGATGTTCATTTCCACTTGCAGTTTACCAAACCCCATGTACTTTTTCTGTCAGAATCTCAGTTATCGGTTGATTCAACTACTGCTCATCTCAGATGCCCAAATTATTTGCTGTATGATTCCTTTCGCCTCAAAGGTCGTACTTGTGCATATGTCCATTCTGATATTCCCTGTCAGAGACTTGGCAATTTGGAATCTCCTCTCTTTGGTCTTCTGGCTTAAAATCTCTCTACCTCATTGTGTCAAATTCATCTGTTGTCTCTACCGTTCTCCCAAATCCACTAATCACTTGGAGCTCTTTGACTTCCTCTCTTTGCAACTTGGCTTTCTCCAGTCCAACTTTCCTAACAGTGAGGTAATTTTCCTTGGTGATTTTAATGTTTACAACTCCAGCTGGCTTCCGTTTTCTAGTCACACCGACCCAGCTGGTCGAGATGCTGAGGCTTTTGCAATTACTAATGACCTAGCACAGATTGTTCATCTACCTACAAGAATACCGGACAATTCTAATCATACAGCCAATACGCTTGATCTTTTACTCACAAACAACCCTTCTAAGTACACGGTCGAAGTGAGAGGTCCTTTAGCCACTTCAGATCACAACTTGGTGATTGTCTCTTCTCCAATGGAACCTTTATCTCACAGCTATTCCCAACCTCGTGTTGTTTGGCATTACAAGAATGCAAAATGGGATGACCTGCAAGACTTCTTTTCTTCTTTTCCTTGGTCAGATTACTGTTTCAAAACTTCTGATGTCAACGTTTACTCAGATCGTGTAAGTGAAATTATTCTTGCATGAATGGAATCTTTTATCTCACACTCCACTTTAAAATCTCGTCCTTTAACTAAACCTTAGTTTTCCAATTAATGTGCTAAGGCTGTTCAAGAGAAGAATGTTGCATATCGTAATTTGCTTGTTTCTAATTCTCCAGTTTCATTTTCTGCCTACACCAAAGCTCGCAACAATTGTAAAGTAGCTATTAATCAGTCCAAACTAGAGTTTGAACAGGCTAAGAGTAGAAAACTTGCTTCTTGCCCTAATGGTAGCTCAGCATTCTGGTCTCTTGCCAAAGCTATTGGCCGAAACTTTTACCCATCTCTGCTCCCACCTCTGTCCAAACCAGATGATTCTGTTGCCACTTCAGCCAAGGATAAAGCTGACCTGCTAGCATCCCATTTTTCTTCCAACTCATGTATTAATGATCTTGGTAAAACACCTCCCACCATTCCCAACACGCTCCATTCAATGCCTCCTGTGGTCTTCCGTCAAAAGGAAGTCAGAAGGATTTTGACGAATCATGATGCTAAGAAAGCTCTAGGTCCCGATGGTATTTCTCCACTTGTTCTCAAAATCTGTGCTCCTGAACTTACTCTTATTCTCTGCCGCCTTTTTTTCAATTTCTTATTCCAAAGGTGTTTTTCCTTCTGCTTGGAAATTTGCTCATATCCAGCCAGTTCCTAAAAAGGGTGACAAATCCCTCCCATCCAATTATCGTCCCATTGCAATTACTTCTACTCTTTCTAAAGTAATGGAGAAATCAATTAACCGCCAACTCTTAAACTACCTAGAAACCTTCCGTCTGATCAACGATTGCCAGTATGGATTCCGTCAGTGTCGATCCACTGGTGATATTCTTACTTATGTTACCCATTTATGGACTCATTAGCATTAGTAGAGGCATTTGATGCAAGCAAGAAAGCTTATGCAGCATCAGCCAAAAAAAATAAAATAAAAAATAAAGAATAAATAAATAAATAAAAAATAACTTCCACTTCACCCCTCTGTTCGTTCAAAATACCTGTCCAGCTGAGCCTTAAACTTATTTAGGTTATCAACTTCCACGACAAGGGATGGAAGTCTGTTCCAGCAACCAACCACCCGTTGGCTAAAGGCAAATTTCCTCACATCTGTCCTACATCTGTCTTTCCTCAGTTTGAATTTATGCCCTCTCAGGTGATTATTCTGAGCAAGAGGAAGAATCCCATCAGCATTGAGCATGCTCAAACCATTCAAGGCTTTACACACCTCTATCAGATCACCTCGCCGGTGCCTAGTCTCCAGACACTGTAATTTGCAAAACTTAAGCCTTTCTTTGTAAGCGCACCCCTTTGTTCCATTCACTAATCTTGTTGCCCTTCCCTGTACTCGTTCCAGTATCTCTACATCCTTCTTGAAATGAGGCCTCCAGACCTGTATACAGTACTCTAGGTGCGGTCTGACCATTGCCTTATACAAGGGAATAATCACCTCCTTATCCCTGCTAGAAAAATTCCTATATATCATCGACAATACACCATGAGCTACTCTTGCAGCCCGTCTTCACTGCTCAGAAAACTTCATATCTGCCTGCACAACCAACCCCAGGTCCCTTTCATTCTCTACCACTGTCAGTGTAGTACCACAGAGTTGATACGTTGCTCTGGGGTTGCTGTTTCCCATATGTAGTACTTTACATTTGTCAATGTTAACTTCATTTTCCACCTCTCAGCCCATCTGCTCAACCTTTCCAGATCCTGTTGCAGTAGCATAGAGTCAGTAGTGTCCTTGACAACCGTGCCAACCTTCGTATCGTCTGCAGACTTGGACATTAAGCTTGATATACCATCATCAGTATCATTTAAAAATACAGAAAACAATAATGGACCCAATACTGAACCCTGGGGGTCTCCACTAATAACATTAGTCCACGATGAGCAGTGTCCATTGATTACCACTCTCTGTCTTCTCCCCCTCAACCACCCCTTTATCCATAGCAGCAATTTGCCTCCAATGGCACACTGCTCCAATTTGTGCAGCAGTCTTCCATGTGCAACAGTATCAAAAGCCTTTCTAAGATCCCAGTATATAATATCAAAGTTATTCCCTGCATCCAGTTCTTTTGTGACTGCATCATAGTATCCAATCAAATTGGTCAGGCAAGCAAGACTCCCCTTAAGAAAACCATGCTGTGTGTGAGCTATAACTGAAGTCTTGTCTAGATGATCCTGCAGTGCTTCTTTAACCAGTGCCTCCATTAATTTTCCAGGAACAGATGTTAAACTAACAGGTCTATAATTACTTGTTAGTTTAACTTTAACTAATTCAATGGAAAGGTTCGGGGAAACACAAGTAGTTTCTCTTGACACCTGAAAGGATTTCGATCGTGTTTGGCATAAAGGTCTTCTAAACAAGCTTCCATCTTATGGTTTGCCAACCGGTTTTAGTAATTGGTTATCCAGTTTTCTCTGTGATCGCTCACTGAATGTGATGGTAGATGGCTCTCTGTCTTCTAACTTCTCCACTAATGCCGTGGTCCCCCAAGGTTCAGTTCTTTCCCCCACTCCTTTCCTCTTGTATATTAATGACTTTCTTCCATTGACTGGAAATTCTATCCCTAGTTTTGCCGATGATAGCGCATTGCATTCCACTTTCCATTTTGAGAAACCTTATCCTGCTCAATCAGCTTCAATTTTTCGAAAATCTGCTACCAATTCCTTAAATGCCGATCTTCAGGTAATTCTCCAGTGGGGCAAAGACAACTTAGTTGATTTCAACCCTTCTAAAACTCAGTCTTGTCTTATATCTTGCAAAAAGGATTCTTCTGCTCCTATGCTTATTTTTAGTGACATTCAGATTTCTAGGAAAAATTATATATCTCTTTTGGGGATTACCCTGACTTCTAATCTCTCTTGGCACAAGCACAGTACAAATATTGCTTCCTCTGCATCTAAAAAACTTGGTTTTCTATTTCGCTCTCGGCGTTACTTTTCTTTCAAACTGCTGCTCACTCTGTATAAATCGCAAATCCGCCCTGCCATGGAATATTGTTTCCACATCTGGGGTGGTGCCCCCAAAACCTCTCTCTCAGGCTTCTTGATTCTATTCAGAAGAGGGCAGTTAGGTTAATTAATGATTCATCTCTAACAGAATCTCTCCACTCGCTCTCTCATAGATGTACTGTTTCTGCTGCATGCCTCTTCTACAGATACTTCCATGGGCACTGTTCTTCTGAATTGGCTTCTATAATTCCCGCTCTCTCATTCAAAACGGTCCAAATACGTGCCACCACCAGCCAACATCCATTTACTGTCCAACTTCAAACTCACAGAACCACCTTTTCATCTTCCTCGTTTATTCATTCAACTGCCGTTTTCTGGAACAACCTTCCTTCATACGTATTTCCTGAAAATTACAGTCTACAGAAGTTCAAGTCCAATGTCAACAAAAATCTTCTTTTGTCTTCTCAACCTCCAACCCAAGCACGGTACTAAGTACTATAGGTTCTAATACCTCTCGTGTTTGGTGGTTTACATGAAAAAAAAAAAAAAAAAATCATTTGAACAAGAGGAGAGTGTACCGCAGGGGTCCATTCTCAGTTCAACATTATTTGCAGTAAGAATTACAAATATGACACGGGAAGTACCAAATACAGTAGAATCATACATGTTTGCCCATGACTTTATCTCTTGTCAATCCCAAACTATGAACACCATTGAGGACAACTTCAAATTTCCATAGCTAAAATAGAACCATGATCACTATTGAATGGTTATTCTTTAGCAGAAAAAAAATCAACTGCGATTCATTTTTGTAAGAAATGCAAACTACATCCGGATCCAGAAATATATTTAAAAAACAGCCTGATTCCTATCGCCAACAATTTTCGTCTGTTGGGATTATTTTTTGCTACAAAACTTAACTTTGCTTCCGATATATCTTATTCTATCAAATCCTAGCTTCGAACTACATGTCTTAAAAAACTGAACATCCTAAGAGCTGTCTCTGCTATGTCCTGGGATGCTGACAGAAGCTCTCTCCTTCATCTCTATAGAGCTTTAATAAAATCACACCTAGATTATGGGTCACCTGGCTTTGACTCCGCTAGGAAACGTTTGCTATTACGTCTGAACACCATACAGCAAAGTGCCCTTAGGATAGCTGTCAGAGCCTTCAGAACATCTCCAGTCCACAGCCTCTATATTTAAGCCAATGAACCTCCACTGCATCTAAGGAAAAAATCCTTATTGTGTAACTGTGCATTATAGATAAAGAGTATTCCATCACATCCTAGCTGGCAGCACTTGTTTTACCCTCAGTATACCATGCTATATCACAATAAACCTAATGAGAATTGCCCCGCAGGGCTTCGACTGCAAGAGCTCATGATCAGTTGCAACATTAATTTTCAGAATGTATTCCAAGACCTTGGTACTCCTGGACTGAATTCGTACCTCTCTGTGACAATTTCTTTTTAAGATGGGGGAAGAACTCCCTGGCTAATACAAATTTTCAACAGCTCCATAAATTGCATTTTGCTGGCTAATACAAATTTTCAACAGCTCCATAAATTGCATTCCTTGGAAAACTCAGAAAAAGTACATATCTATACTGATGGCTCCAAAACAGATACAGCAGTAGATGCTGCAGCAGTTTCTTCCACCTTCTCAGTAGCTGTCTCTTTCTGTTGAATGCAGTATCTATACTGCAGGATTATTTGCAATAAAACTGGCTCTAGATAATATAAACCACTACCATATCAAGGAATCTTTGATATATACAGACTCCTTAAGCGGAGTCACTGCCATTCAATCTACATTTTCTCCCTCTCCCTCTCACCTAGTTCTTAAAGATGTCCGATCTAAGTTATTTTACTATCAAACAGTCAATCAGAAGGTTACCTTCTGCTGGACCCCTGGTAATGAACATGCAGATGAATCTGCTAAACATCCTGACTCTGGATCTTCCAGACAACTAAAAGTTCCCTACACAGATTACAAATCTGTCATTAAAACATCATGCAGGAAACAATAGTCTCATCTTTGGAAAACTCAAATCAATAATAAACTGCTGCAGATAAATAAAGAGCCACAACTATGGACATCTGGTTCCAGGAGAAGCAGGCGACAAGAAGTGATTCTAGCAAGGCTCCGTATCGGTCATTCGCATCCAACTCACCTGTATTTGCTTATGGGGGAGAATTTCTTTTGTCGGTCGCAGCTAACAATAAAACACATCCTCATAGAATGTCCCCAACATTCAACAGTCAGAAAATCAAGGTTCAGCTCCCTATCTAACTTCAGGAACCCTTAACCTTATTTCAGATTCTTGGCAATGAAGCAAATTTCGAGGAACTGTTTAATTATTTGAAACACATAAATCTGTATAATAAACTGTAATCATAGTGACAAGCAAATCATGAACAGGCACAATATGGCCCAAGAGGCCCTTGTGCCAAAAAAAACCCAAATACAACAACAACAGCTCAGAATAATCACCTGAGAGGGCATAAATTCAAATTGAGGAAAGACAGATGTAGGATAGATGTGTGGAAGTTTGCCTTTAGCCGGCATGTAGTTCGTTGGTGGAACAGACTTTCATCCTTTGTTGTGGAAGTTGATAGCCTAATTAAATTTAAGGCTGGGCTGGACAGGTATTTGGAACTGGGGGAGTTTTTTTTTTTTTTTTTTTGGCTGATGCTGCATAAGCTTGCTTTCTTGCATCATATGCCTCTGCTAATGAGGAAAATTCAAGTTGGTACTGTTCATTAGTAGGTCATGAAAAATTTAAAGAAAGAGTGGCGAGATTCACCAGAAATACATTTTTATTTTTTTATTTAGCTTTGCCAGAAAGTAGTAGAAATTCTTCTATGGCACATTGAGGCAGTCATTATGGCTAAAGTAGCCATTGTGGGCCAACATGGTAAATACATGGTAAAACATGCATAAGTAAATGCATGTTTTACTCATAATGACAAATGTTTCATTAGTTTTGGTAGGGTAGTGTATATATTCATTACTAAATATCATGTATACACAAAAATTGCAGGATGTTTCTGATATTTTATTAGATACTACATTGCTTCTGATTAATTAAATAGTTTGATAAATAACTGATTAATTAAACATTTTTTTTTTTTTATAGGATGAAAAATGGGAGATGAAATGTCAGAAGATTTTTCAATTTTGCCATCAAAATATAACTGCCTTAATAAAATCAGAGATGGCTGAATTACCTCTTAGGTTGTTTTTACAAGGTGCTTTAGCTGCAGGACAGATTGGTTGGGAAAACCACGAAGCAGTAGCATATGAATTTGTCTCTCAGGTAAGAAAGGAAAAGGGAAAATAGTTCTGTCTGAAATTTTGAAATAAGAATAAAATTGCAAATTAGTGAAAAAGCAAGGTACTATTCAATGCAGATATTGAAATAGTAATGGAAAATAATGATGCTCTATTTGTTTCTATACACTCATACTGGGTACACTCAGGACAGATTCTGAGGGACACCACATCTTCATGGTATTGGTGCTTTCAATATTCTTATGTTAAGTGGCAGAAGATTATATATAATTCAGAATTGTAATTTTCATTAAAAATTCGTCAACAATCAATTGTTACGATTGAAAAGAGCCGAGGACCAAAATTAACATTTTATAATTCTTGAATGTATTGAGAATGGATTCACCACCCTGATTGACCAAACATGAACAGTCCATATGGATAGTATCATTCACTGAAAAGACATTACAGCCTTTCACTTGTCCTCCAGTCATTTGCATAATGCTGTGACAGCATATCATAAACAAAACATGTGCCCCTCTTGAACAATGAATGTGAACTAAATCCCTTTAAGTCTGAGCACCACTAAATTGTGGACCAACCCTTTGCAGAATTTAGCAGGTGTCCAGTGAGTTTCAGGTGAAAGGTTACCAAGAGATGAACAATAATTGGGAAAAGAAGGATGTAGATGTCTAATGTAATTGCTATTTATTGCCATTGATACTGATATTAGTATGACCATCACAAGATAGTTCATTGAAATAATTAAGAGTGATGGGGCAAATCTTTGTTGATGAATTGTTTTAAATAACAAGGAGAAAAAAGGGCAAATTCATTTGGAGCTGTACACAAAACAGTGCATTGTCAAATTTTGTACCATGGAATAGAGTAATGTAATATCAAGAAGGAAGAAAAATTGTCAAAAAAAAAAAAAAAAAAAATATATATATATATAGAGGGGAACAGGCATTCTGTGTGTTTCAGACACTCAGTCTAAAACACTGATGGCCTGCCTCCCTAAACTCCACTCATGCCCACCTTCTCGATGGTAAGCCATGTTACGTCACTTAGGTGGCAACAAACATGTAGAGTGGTTCTCTTCAAGACGCCTGGTCGGCGTGAAAAGGAAAAAAACCAAACCCTCCAGCACATGACAGCACGATGAAACAAATGGCCCTCAGTCCCCAGCAGATTTAACTCCCCCTCTTATGGCAGCGAGAGGGTCAGAGTGGAAGCAGAGGATGCTAAGAATTTTCAACTCAAGAAACCTCATTAAATCGGTAAATTCATGCAGTTCAGTTTTATAGGAGAATGATAATGTACCCAGAGTAGTATAAAAGTGACCAGGCTGCCATGCACGGAAACTGAAATTGGCCTGTTACAACATAAGATCGCTCATTGGTGAAGACAGGATATTAGAGCTGGAAAAGGAATTAGAAAATGTGAATTGGAATATCATCGGTTTGGCTGAAACAAGAAGAAATGAATCACTTATAAATTTATCAAGTGGAAATCTGCTGTACACTAATGGAAACAGTTGAAAGGAGTGAAGGTGGAGTTGGGTTTCTGGTCCATAAAGATTTAAAAAAAACAACATTTTGGAATTCAAAAGTACATCACCAAGGGTGTCAAGACTACTACTCAGAATTTCTAAGAGGTACAAGCTAAAGGTTATAATGATTTATGCACCAACATCAAGCCATGATGATGAAGAACTTGAAGAAATGTACAACGAAATTGAGTCTTCTAGATGAGCAGAAAACCCACTATCATTATGGGGGACTTCAATGCTAAGGTTGGAAAGAGACAAAACAGTGCAGAAAGGGGAACTACAGGAAATTTTGGAATTGGTGAAAGAAATAAAAAAGGTGAAAGACTTGTGGAATTTGCAGCATCTCAAGGATTGTCAGTAATGAACCCTTTTTCAAGAAAGGGGTGAACAGAAAGTGGACACGGAAAGGCCAAATGGATTAACAACTAATGAAATCGACTTCATGCTCACTAACAGAAGATATATTGTGAATGACATTACCGTCCTGAACAAGGTAAACGTTGGAGGTGATAACAGAATAGTAAGATGTACACTTGATATAGATGTAAGAAAAGAAAGGAAAAAACTGACTTGAGTAAATAATATGAAGGTCTTTGAGATAACAGAAGAGAAGAAAAACCAGTATGTACTGGAACTTAAGAACAAATTTGAGCTTCTGCAGACTGCTCAGGACCAAGATATCGACGAGGAATATTACAACTTTCTGAAAGTGATAAAGCCCAAGAAACCTATAGGTAAAAAATAAATCCAAAGAAGAAAAAATTAGTCAAAAAACACTTGTCATGATGAACCGAAGATGACAGATGAAAAGCAAGAAAAACACTGACAGGGAGAAAATTGAATATACTGAGTTATGCAAACCCATTAGAAAGAGACTCAGAGAGGACATTAGCATTAGCATTAGCATTAGCATTAGTAGAGGCATTTGATGCAAGAAAGCAAGCTTATGCAGCATCAGCCAAAAAAAAAAAAAAAAAAAAAAAAAGTAACATAAATAAAAATAACCACTTCCACTTCACCCCTCTGTTCGTTCGAAATACCTGTCCAGCTGAGCCTTAAACTTATTTAGGCTATCAACTTCCACGACAAGGGATGGAAGTCTGTTCCACCCACCAACCACCCGCTGGCTAAAGGCAAATTTCCGCACATCTATCCTACATCTGTCTTTCCTCAATTTGAATTTATGCCCTCTCAGGTGATTTTTCTGAGCTAGAGGAAGAATCCCATCAGCATTGAGCATGCTCAAACCATTCAAGGCTTTGTACACCTCTATCAGATCACCCCGCTGGTGCCTAGTTTCCAGACACTGTAATTTGCAAAACTTAAGCCTTTCTTCGTAAGAGAACCCCTTTGTCCCATTCACCAATCTAGTTGCCCTTCTCTGTACTCGTTCCAGCAGCTCTACATCCTTCCTGAAATGAGGCCTCCAGGCCTGTATACAGTACTCTAGGTGTGGCCTGACCATTGCCTTATACAAGGGAATAATCACCTCCTTATCCCTGCTAGAAAAATTTCTATATATCATTGACAATACACCATGAGCTACTCTTGCAGCTCGTCTGCACTGCTCAGAGAACTTCATATCTGCCTGCACCACCACCCCCAGGTCCCTTTCATTCTCTACCACTGTCAGTGTAGTACCACAGAGTTGATACGTTGCTCTGGGGTTGCTGTTTCCCATATGTAGTACTTTACATTTGTCAATGTTAAACTTCATTTGCCACCTCGAAGCCCATCTGCTCAACCTTTCCAAATCCTGTTGCAGCAGCATAGTGTCAGTAGTGTCCTTGACAACCCTGCCAACCTTTGTATCGTCTGCAAACTTGGACATTAAGCCTGATATACCATCATCAATATCATTTATAAATACAGAAAACAATAAAGGCCCCAATACTGAACCCTGAGGGACTCCACTAATAACATTAGTCCACGATGAGCAGTGTCCATTGATTACCACTCTCTGTCTTCTCCCCCTCAACCACCCCTTTATCCATAGCAGCAACTTGCTTCCAATGCCACACTGCTCCAATTTGTGCAGCAGTCTTCCATGTGCAACAGTATCAAAAGCCTTTCTAAGATCCAAGTATATAATATCAAAGTTATTCCCTGCATCCAGTTCTTTTGTGACTGCATCATAGTATCCAATCAAATTGGTCAGGCAAGACTTCCCCTTAACAAAACCATGCTGTGTCCTAGCTATAACTGAAGTCTTGTCTAGATGATCCTGCAGTGCTTCTTTCACCAGTGCCTCCATTAATTTTCCGGGAACAGAAGTTAAACTCACAGGTCTATAATTACTTGTGTCAGCCTTTGATCCCCCTTTGTGAATTGGGGTCACATTTGCACATCTCCAGTCAATGGGTACCTCCCCTGAGTCCAAGGAAGCTCTCATAATTATGGCTAAGGGTTTGCTTACCTCCTTTGCTGCCTCCTTTAATATAACTGGATAGATCCCATCCACCCCAGGTGCCTTAAGGCACCTGGGGTGGATGTCACTTCTTATGTCACCCCAGGTGACATAAGAAGATTTAACACAAGAAAAGTAGAACAAGCATTAAGGGAAAACAAAGGACTTAAATCAGCAGCCATGAGCAGTAATACAGAAATACAAATGATGCTGAAACTGAAGAATAGCAATGGTTTACTTATAAATAGCAGAATTCAAATAGGAGAAGACTACTATAGATAATTATATAAGGAGCAAGGGAATGATGCCAGAAGTGGGGGAGATGGATTGCAAATTAGTAACACATACGACATACCCAATATTCTTCCTGATGAGGTAGAACATGTGTTGAAGAAAATGAAGAATCAGAAAGCCCTGGAAGAAGATGAATTTACTGTAGAGTTTTTGAAATTAGGAGGAAGAGGCATAACATGGGATTTACTCAAAGAGGTAACTACCGTCAGGGGTGAAGGAAAGGGTTTTTGCTTCCGTAAAGGGGAGTACAGTGGTCTCAGACAGTTTTTAAATTCTGTACAGTGGGATCAACTGACGATGTTACAAACAGTAAATTCTAAGTGGGAAGCATTCAAGGAATTAATCGTGGTTTATATACCGATTAAGAAATATCGTTCAAGGTTTAGGCCTAAATGGTTATCAAATGAACTAATGAGACTCGTGACAGAGAAGAAAAATGCGTGGGATACATATAAATTATCAGGTGACGCAGAAGCCTGTGGCAGATATAAGCTAGTCTGTAATCAGGTCACAAAGGAGGTTCGGCAGGCGAAGGCGGATTACGAGAAATCTTTGGCAAAAGATGCTAAGAAAAACAGCAAGGATTTCTTTACTTATATAAACTCTAAAAGGAAGGGGATGAATATGATTGGTCCACTTGACATCGATGGTTCGACTGTTGATGATCCTGCTCAGATAGCAAACAAACTGAATGAGTATTTTGTATCTACATTCACACGTGAGGAATTATTACAGTTTGAAAATGGAAGAAGGTTATCAAATTGTAGCAGTGTGCTTAATGATTTTGTAATAACTGAGAGCAAAGTGGAGGAGAAATTGTTGAAGTTAAACATAAGAAAGGCATCTGGGGTGGATGGGATCTATCCAGTTATTTTAAAGGAGGCGGCAAAGCAACTAAGCAAACCCTTAGCCATAATTATGAGAGCATCCTTGGACTCGGGAGGTTCCCACGGACTGGAGATGTGCAAATGTGTCCCCAATTCACAAAGGTGGATCGAAGGGTGACACGAGTAATTACAGACCAGTTAGTTTAACTTCTGTTCCTGGTAAAATAATGGAGTCACTGGTTAAAGATGGATTGCAGGATCATCTAGACAAGACTGCAGCAATAATTCAAACACAGCATGGGTTTGTTAAGGGAAAGTCTTGTCTGACAAATTTGATTGGTTATTATGATGTGGTCACAAAGGAACTGGATGCAAAAAATAATTTTGATATCATATACTTGGATTTCAGGAAAGCTTTTGACACTGTTGCGCATGGAAGACTACTGTACAAATTGGAGCAGAATGGTATTAAGGGTAAGTTGCTACAATGGATAAAAGGATGGTTAAGTGGGAGAAGACAGAGGGTGGTAATCAATGGGTGCTGCTCTTCGTGGACTAATGTTATTAGTGGAGTCCCACAGGGTTCGGTGTTGGGTCCACTGTTGTTTTGTATATTTATCAATGATATTGATGAAGGTATATCAGGCTTAATGTCGAAGTTTGCAGATGACACAAAGGTTGGCAGGGTTGTTAATGACAGTAATGGCAGTGTGCTACTGCAACAGGATCTAGATAATTTGGGCAGATGGGCTAAGAAGTGGCAACTGAAGTTCAACCTTGACAAATGCAAAGTACTGCATATGGGTAGAAGTAACCCCAGAGAAACGTACGAACTGTGTGGTACTACACTTAAGGTGGTAGAAAATGAAAAAGACCTGGGAGTAATTGTGCAGTCAGATATGAAGTTTTCTGAGCAGTGCAGACAGGCTGCTAGGGCAGGTCATGGGGTTTTGTCAATGATATATAGGAATTTTGCTAGCAGGGAAAAGGAGGTGATTGTCCCTCTGTATAAGGCAATGGTCAGGCCACGCCTTGAGTACTGCGTACAGGTCTGGAGGCCTCATTTTAGGAAGGATGTAGATTTGCTTGAGCGTGTACAGAGAAGAGCAACACGATTGGTGAGGGGAATGAAGGGATTCTCTTACCAAGAGAGGCTTAAGTTCTGCAAATTGCAGTGGCTGGAGACTAGGCACCTGCGCGGTGATCTGATTGAGGTCTATAAGGCCTTGAATGGGTTGAGCACGCTGAATTCTGATGGGATCCTTCCACTTGTTCAGATTACGAACCTACGGGCACATAAGTTCAAATTAAGAAAGGACAGATGTAGAATAGATGTGCGGAAATTTGCCTTTAGCCAGCGGGTGGTTAATTGCTGGAACAAACTTCCATCTGTCGTTGTGGAAGTTGATAGGTTAAATAAATTTAAGGAGGAACTGGACAGGTATTTGGAGGGAATGGTGTGTTTTTTTTTTTTGGCTGATGCTGCATAAGCTCCTACACTTGCTTTCTTGCATCATGTGCCACTACTACTACTACTACTACTACATAAAAACTGGCAAGGCTCTTCACAAAATGCATTAGAAAAGTAGTGACGCCTAAGGAGCGGAATAATGCAATCATAGTTTTGCTGCATAAGAAAGGAGATAAATCAGAAATTGGAAATTATAGACCAATTAGTGGTCTACAGTGGTCTTCCAATTGGAAATTATAGACCAATCATATCTACAAGTTTTTCACAAGGGTCATTATTAACAGGTTAGAAAGAATACTTGATGAGAATCAACTGAAAGAGCAAGCTGGCTTTAGGTCAGGATTCTCAACTATGGATCGCCTTCACGTAATATCACAGCTAATGGAGAAAGCAAATGAATATAAAACACCATTATGCCTGGCATTTGTGGATTATGAAAAGGCATTTGACTCCATACAGCATAAGGCAATGTTTCGGGCACTGGAAAGACAAGGTATAGATAACCCATATATTATGATTTTGAAGAAAATATATTAGAATGCTACCTCCTTTATTAGACTAGACAAGGACAGTAGGAAATTTAAAATCGAGAAAGGAGTTCGACAAGGAGACACAATATCTCCGAAGTTGTTTACTGCTGCCCTTGAAGAAGCATTCAGAAGATTAGATTGGTTGCAGAAAGGAGTCATTGTGAATGGGAGTACCTAAACCATTTACGATTTGCAGGTGACATTGTGGTCATAAGCCACAATTCCAAAGAATTAGAGGAATATCTTAATCGGTTATGAAGAGGAGTTAGTAAGGATTTTGGACTAAAGATGAATATGGCTAAAACAAAAGTAATGATGAACAAGTATGCCACAGAAAGGGACATAATGATTGAAGGAGCAGTAATTGAAAAGGTGGAGACATGTACTTATCTGGGACAAGTCATTAGCTGTAATAATGATAAATGGCTCGAAGTCAAGAGAAGAATAAATTTTGGGTGGATAGCATTCAGGAAATATAGTCACGTACTGAGGAGCAATATCCCAATTTGCCTGAAATGTAAAATAATGAACGAATGTATACTCCTCACCATGACTTATGGAAGTGAAACTTGGGCACTCACCAAAAGAAAGGAAGAAAAGCTGAGAACTACACAGCATAGAATGAAACGTATTATATTAGGAATCAGAGTTAGATAAGAAGAGAAACAAACACGTGGATTAGGCAGAAAACTCAAGTAAAGGACATTCTTATGAAAACTAAAGAACTAAAATGGTCTTGGGCAAAACACATAGCTCAAAGACATAATGACAGATGGGCTAAGAAAATAATAAAATGGATAAGAAATAATAGAAAATAACTAGAAGAAAAACTGGAAGACAACGATGGAGATGGACAGATGAAATTCATGAGTTTGTGGGTAGTAAATGGATGGCCATTGCACAAAACAGAAGGACCTGGAAAGTTGTTGAAGAGGCCTTCATCCTACAGTGGATTGAAAATGGCTGACGATGAAGATTTAATCTGTTATGAAATAATGGAAAGGGAGTAAAAGGATGAGTGAAAAACATATATCAGATCAGATTAATGCTATCAAATTATTGATTAAACTAGCATCAGTCTGTAATCTAATTACTACTGTAAGAGTGTATATGTACAATAGAAGTGCTCAAAGTGAGTCTACGGACCCAAAAGAGCAGATGTATGATACAGAGAGAGCCATTAGGAAATAAGAACCTATAAAGACTAAGATAGCCTGTGCTGGTTTACTTCATTATACCCTATAAATAAATATATAATTAGCAATAAAATAATAATTGATGAGCTTGAACTGCTAGCGAAGACATCAAAGGCAGGTATTGTTGGGATATCACAGACGTGGTGTCACACAGACATAAGCAGTGAGTGCAGAATTGGAATTTGGGGAGTACAATGCATATAGAGAGGACAGGAAGGGAGGAGGGGTTATGCTGTTAGCTAAGAAACACAAAATCTAAGGAAGTGCATCCAATTGATGTTGGTGGACAATGCAACATTGAGTCTGTTTTGTGTGACATAAACACTGGAAAAGGAAACCTGAGGGTAGGTGTATGTTATAGGTCTAATGAATCTGATGAGTATAATGAGCAATTGTGCAGAGAAATAGTGGGCCAGTAAATCAGCATGTTTTATAATGGGGAATATTAACTATCCAGATATTGACTGGAATTTGTGTAATGGTCAATCGCACACTATCAAGACTTTTTTGGATTCATTGGATGACTGTTTTCTACAGCAGAATGTTCGAGAGGCAACCAGAGGGATTAATACTCTTGATCTGATTATCAGCAGTGATTATTCATGCATTAAGAATTTGCAGATAAAGGAACCATGGGTGATCACAATGAAGTTGGGAATTACTTAAAGATGTAACTACCATCAAGGCTAAAGGGAGGGGCATTTGCTTTCGTAAAGGTGACTATAGGGGTCTCAGACAGTTTTTAAATTCTGTACAGTGGGATCAACTGATGATGTTGCCTGCATTGAATTCTAAATGGTAAGCCTTCAGGGACTTAAGTTTGGAGGCTACTAGACTTTTCATTCCAACTAAGGAATACTGTTCAAAGTTTAGGCCTAAATGGATGTCAGATGAATTAATGAGGCTCATGGCAGAGAAGAAGAAGAATGTATGGGATGCATATAAACAGGACAGGAAGGTGACACAGAAGCCTATGGCAGTAAATTAGTCTGTAATGAAGTCACAAAGGAGGTTAGGTAGGCAAAGGCAGATTATGAGAAATCCTTGACAAAGGATGCAAAGAAAAACAGCAAAGAATTCTTTACTTATGTAAACTCTAGAAGGAAAGGGATGAATCAGATTGGACCACTTTACATAGATGGGTTGACTATTGATAATCATGCTCAGGTAGCTGATAAACTGAATGAATATTTTGCATTTACATTCACACATGAGGAGTTATTCAATGAGGGGAGTGCCAGAAGTTTATCAAACTCTAACAGGGAGCTAAGTGATTTTGTAATAACTGAGAGCAAAGTGGAGGAGAAATTATTGAAATTAAACATAAGGAAGGCATCTGGGGTGGACTGGATCTATCCAGTTGTATTAAAGGAGGCAGCAAAGGAAGTAAGCAAACCCTTAGCCATATTTATGAGAGCTTCCTTGAACTCAGGGGAGGTCCCCTTGGACTGGAGGTGTGCATATGTATCACCAATTCACAAAGATTGTTCAAAAGGTAACAGAGGTAACTACAGACCTCTTAGTTTAACATGTGTTTCAGGGAAAATAATAGAATCACTGGTTAAAGAAGCATTGCAGGATCATCTAGACAAGACTGCAGTAATAGTTAAGACACAGCATGGGTTTGTTAAAGGGAGGTCTTGTGTGTCCAATTTGATTGGCTACTATGATGTGGTCACAAAGGAACTGAATGCTAAAAATAATTTTATTATCATATACTTGGATTTCAGGAAAGCTTTTGATACTGTTGCACATGGAAGACGGCTGTGCAAAATAGGTGTAGTAGTGGCATATGATGCAAGAAAGCAAGTGTATGAGCTTATGCAGCATCAGTCAAAAAAAAAAAAAAAAATCACATCATTCCCTCCAAATGCCTGTCCAGTTCCTCCTTAAATTTATTTAACCTATCAACTTCCACGACAGATGGAAGTTTGTTCCAGCAGTTAACCATCCGCTGGCTAAAGGATGATTTCCGCACATTTATTCTACATATGTCTTTTCTTAATTTGGATTTATGTCCCCTTAGGTTCGTAACCTGCACAAGTGGAAGGATCCCATCAGAATTCAGCGTGTTCAACCCATTCAAGGCCTTATACACCTCAGTCCGATCTCCGCGCAGGTGCCTAGTCTCCAGCCACTGCAATTTGAGAAACTTAAGCCTCTCTTGGTAAGAGGATCCCTTCATTCCCCTCACCAATCTTGTTGCCCTTCTCTGTATACGCTCAAGTAAATCTACATCCTTCCTAAAATGAGGCCTCCAGACCTGTACTCAAGGCATGGCCTGACCATTGTCTTATACAGAGGGACAATCACCTCCTTTTCCCTGCTAGCAAAATTCCTGTATATCATTGACAAAACTCCATGACCTGCCCTGGCAAACTTCATAGCTGACTGCACAATTACTCCCAGGTCTTTCATTTTCCAACACCTTAAGTGTAGTACCACACAGTTGGTACGTTTCTCTGGGGTTACTTCTACCCATATGCAATACTTTGCATTTGTCAAGGTTAAACTTCAGTTGCCACTTCCTAGCCCATCTGCCCAAATTATCTAGATCCTGTTGCAGTAGCATACTGCCATTACTGTACTGTCATTAACAGAACTGCCAACCTTTGTGTCATCTGCAAACTTCGACATTAAGCCTGATATACCTTCATCAATATCATTGATAAATATACAAAACAACAGTGGACCCAACACCGAACCCTGTGGGACTCCACTAATAACATTAGTCCACGAAGAGCAGCACCCATTAATTACCACCCTCTGTCTTCTCCCACTCAACCATCCTTTTATCCATTGTAGCAATTTATCCTTAATACCATTGGAGCAGAATGGTATTAATGGTATTAACTTACTTTTAATACCATTCTGCTCTAATTTGTACAATAGTCTTCCATGCGCAAAAGTGTCAAAAGCTTTCCTGAAATCCAAATATATGATATCAAAATTATTTTTTGCATCCAGTTCCTTTGTAACCACATCATAATATCCTATCAAATTTGTCAGACAAGACTTTCCCTTAACAAGCCCATGCTGTGTCTGAATTGTTGCTGTAGTCTTGTCTAGATGATTCTGCAAACCATCTTTAACCAGTGACTCCATTATTTTACCAGGAACAGAAGTTAAACTAACTGGTCTGTAATTACTCGTGTCACCCTTCGATCCCCCTTTGTGAATTGGGGATACATTTGCACATCTCCAGTCCGTAGGGACCTCCCCTGAGTCCAAGGATGCTCTCTTAATTATGGCTAAGCTTAGTTGCTTTGCCGCTTTCTTTAATATAAATGGATAGATCCCATCCACCCCAGTGGCCTTTCTTATGTTTAACTTCAACAATTTCTCCTCCACTTTGCTCTCAGTTACTACAAAATCCTTAAGCACCCTGCTACAATTTGATAACCTTCTGCCATTTTCAAACCTTAAATGGAGAGGTATGGCATAAGGGTAAGTTGCTACAATGGTAAAGGGATGGTTGAGCGGGAGATGACAGTGGTAATCAATGGACACAGTTCTTCATAGGCAAATGTTATTAGCGGAGTTCCCCAGGATTCGGTGTTGGGCCCATTGTTATTTTGTATATTTATAGCTGATATTGATGAAGGTATGTCAGGTTTAATGTCCAAGTTTGCAGATGATACAAAGATTGGCAGGATTGTTAACGACAGTAAAGACAGTTTGCTACTCCAACTGGATCTAGATAATTTGGGCAAATAGGCTGACAAGTGGCAGCTGAAGTTTAACATTGACAAATGCAAAGTACTGCATATGAGTAGCAATAACCGAAGAGAAACTTACCAACTGTGTGGTACTACACTCGGAAGTGGAAAGTGAAAAAGACGTGGGGGTAATTGTGCAGTCAAATATGAAGTTCAATGAGCAGTGCAGAGGGGCTGCCGCCAGGGCAGGTCATGGAGTCTTGTCAATGATATATAGGAATTTTGCTAGCAGGGACAGGGAGGTGATTATCCCATTGGAGAAGGCAGTGGTCAGGCCACAGCTAGAGTACTGTGTACAGATCTGGAGGTCTCATTATAGGAAGGATGTAGAGTTGCTAGAATGAGTACAAAGAACGTCAACAAGATTGGTGAGGGGAACAAAGGGGTGCTCTTACCAAGAAAGGCTTAAGTTCTGCAAATTGTGGTGCCTGCCGAGTAGGCACCTGCAATGTGATCTGATTGAGGTGTTATAAGGCCTTGAATGGGTTGAGCAAGCTGAATGCTGATGGGATTCTTCCTCTTGCTCAGACTAAGAACCTGAGGGGGCACAGCTTCAAATTGAGGAAAGATAGTTGTAGAATAGATGTGCGGAAATTTGCCTTTAGCCATCGGGTAGTTGGTTGGTGGAACAGGCTTCCATCTTTTGTTGTGGAAGCTAATAGACTAAAATTTAAAGCTTTGCTGGACATGCATTTGGAACAAATGGAGGGGTGAAATAGGAGGGTTTTTTTTTTTTTTTTGTTTTGTTTTTGCTGATTCTGCGTAAGCTTGCTTTCTTGCATCGTATGCCTCTATTAATGCTAATGCCAAAGGGCAAAAAGCATAAAGCATGAGGATTAAAAGGGAGGTTTTTAGAAAATGGCTTGTGAACTTTACAGTTGACACTATGAAGATGAGAAATTAAAACTGGAATTGGTAACAGACATTTCTAGACATATGATCTATTAACATAATACAAATTATGGTAGGGATTTCAAAACAGGGAAAAAATGAAGTATGTTTAAAAGAGAGCAAGAGACTTGAGAAGACACTTAGGGAAAGTTACGAGCAACAGCTTGTGGAAAAAATGAAATACAGTATAGATATAAAAATAAATAATAGTGACACCTGGAAATTAAAATTGCACCAGAGTCTAGAAATTTCTAAGAGTAAAAAACCGTACATGAAAGTATAAGATAAGGACGAGAGTAATAAACTTACATTGTAGAGATATGTGAAGAAAATGGGTGGTAGAACAACTGTATACAATACAAACTAAAAAAAAATCTATTTATTTCCCCTTTCTTGTTATTTCCATTTTCTGGGCAGTACAGACAAGCTGCCAGAGCAGGTCATGGAGTATTGTCTGTTCAACACATGCACGCACGCATATACAGGGTGTCTCAAAAATATTGGTACGAACGTTTAGGGGAGAAAGGTAACATCTAAAGGAATATGAATCGCATAAGAACTCATAACCGGAAATGTCACAGGAAAGTAGACGTTCAGAGGTAGTAGCAGAGGCACAAGAAGCAGAAATGACACAAGACAGTAATTAGTGGCAAACATTTATTTGAAATAATATTAACAATGGAGTACAAGATGGATGCATTCCATGATGTTACAACAGATGCTCGAAGGTTCCACCATGAGACGCGATGCATGCGTGACACCAATGCAGCGTGGATTGGCGGACATGGTCGAACACAACTGGTGTTTCTTTGACAGCAGCAGCAGCACAGATGAGTCTCGCCACGAGATCCATTTCCGTCTCCACAGGCGATTCATACACGATAGATCTGAGGTCCCCCACAGAAAGAAATCAAGGCTCGATAAATCAGGTGAGCGTGGGGGGGGCCAGGCAACGGGTCCACCATGGCCAATCCATCAACGCCCAGAACGCCTGTTCAAATGGTCACGAACACGCCTTCCATAATGGGCAAGCGCCCCGTCATGTTGAAACCAATGTTGCATCTCACATTTGCTGGAACATCGTCAAGTGACCCTGGTAGAACTTGTTCAAGAAAGATCCGATATTTAGCAGGGTTCATGCAGGATGGTAACAGGTATGGGTCGACTAAGCAGTCACCGACCATATCTGCCCAACATTTATTGCTAAGCGATGTTGTGCCGCGTGGGGGCACACACCGTGTGGGTTGTCGTGAGCCCACACATGAGCATTGTGCTGATTGAATAAGCCTTCCTGGGTGAAATTAAGCCTCATCTGTGAACAAAACATAGGCTGGAAAATTCAAGTCTTGAATACTTTCTTGGAGAAACCAAATTTCTCTATTTATTTTTATTTTTATTTTTTATTATTCATAATTATATATATATAGGGATAGATTGAATAGTAGTGCATAACACAACTCTCTCTCACATATTTATCATCTACTTTCATCATCATCATACAGACAGTAGGACACAAGTGTCACAAGTTTTTTTTTTTTTTTTATACTAATCACAAATATTTATTCAGTCATGGTTTTCACAGGTGTTTATATAGGTGTTTATATACTAACATTTATATAGCTTAACCTGCAAGAATAGCTAATTGTAGTGTTTTTTTTTTTTTTTTATATATACATACATACCTACATTCGCTCTCACTCACTCACTCACTCATACAATGGATAAAAGGGTAGAAGACAGTGTGGTAATCAATGGAAGCTGCTCTTTGTGAACTAATGTTATTTGTGGAGTCCCCCAGGGTTCAGTGTTGGACCACTGTTCTTTTGTATATTTATCAATGATACTGATGATGGTATATCAGGCTTAATGTTCAAGTATGCAGATGATAAAAAGGTTGGCAGTGTTGTTAATGACAGTAATGGCAGTGTGCTACTGCAACAGGATCTAGAAAAGTTGGGCAGATAGGCTGAGAAGTAGCAACTGAAGTTTAACATTGACAAATGCAGAGTACTGCATCTGGGTAGAAGTATCCCCAGAGAAATGTACCAACTGTGTGGTACCACACTTAAGGTGGAAGAAAATGAAAAAGTCCTGGGAGTAATTATGCAGTATGATTGAAGTTTTCTGACTAGTGCAGACAAGCTTCCAGAGCAGGTGATGGGGTATTTTCAATGATATACAGGAATTTTACTAGTAGGGAAAAGGAAGTGATTATCCCTTTGTATAAGGCAGTGGTCAAGCCACACCTTGAGTACTGAGTTCAGGTCTGTAGGCCTCATATTAGGAAGGATATAGAGTTGCTTGAGCATGTATAGAGAAGGGCAACAAGATTGGTGAGGGGAACAAAGGGGTTCTCTTACCAAGAAGGGCTTAAGTTCTACAAATTGCAGCCTCTGCAGACTAGCCACCTGCGAAGTGATTTGATTGAGGTGTATAAGGCCTTGAAAGGGTTGAGCAGGCTCAATTCTGATGGGATTCTTCCTCTTGCTCAGTTTAAGAACCTGAGAGGACATAAATTCAAATTGAGGAAAGACAGTTGTAGAATAGCTGTACAGAAATTTGCCTTTAGCCAGCGGGTAGTTGATTGCTGGAATGAACTTCCACCTGTCGTGGAAGTTTATAGCTTAAATAAATTTAAGGAGGAACTAGACAAATATTTAGAGGGAATGGATGTGTGAAATGATTTTTTTTTTTTTTTTTGTTTGTTTGTTGGCGGATGCTACATAAACTTACTTTCTTACTTCACATGCTTCTACTACTACTACAACATTTGCATACATACTGACGCGTGCACACACTATAGCACACCAGACACTCAAGCACCCAAAAAAAAATACACATTTTCGCATTTAGACCTACTTGTGCTCATATATTCACACTCATATGTCCATTTATATTTATAATTTGTTTACTCAGTATAATAATAGTAGACAATGAATATTTTTATGGTTAGATGTATAAAATAATTATAGACATGCACATTATATCTGGAAAAGTTTTACCAAAGAAAAATATATAAATCGTACTGATGCAAGCTTTCAGTCACACCTGACAATGCAGACTTGATTGACAGCTGCAAACCAACATAAACTTAAATATGTGCAACAATAGTTAAATATGAATACATGAGGTTGTTTTACAAGAATCTATTTTCTTAGATGCTAATAGGATACTTGTTCATGTTTTGGACAACACACCTAAGGGAGACAAATTTTCATTGAGAAAGAATGGTTGCAGGATAGACGTGCAAAAATTTTTTTCCAGCCAGAGAGGAATTGATTATTAGAAAAAATATTTTCATCTGGTATTTCAGAATTGGGGAAAAGAAAGGATTACACATTGTTAAAGTGTTTTTTTTTTTTTTTTTTTTTATGCTATAAGGTTGCTTCCTTGATCATTTTCCACCATTGATACTAATTAATTTTACACTAATCCAGATAGTTCAACCAATTACTTGTTTAGTTTGAAGAACTCATGTATTGAGTAAATTTATAATACCATTTTGTATCTTCCTTTTTTGCATTTAGGCATTTTCATTGTATGAAGATGAAATATCGGATAGCAAAGCACAGTTAGCTGCCATCACATTGATTATAGCAACTGTTGAGCAGATGTCATGTTTCAGTGAGGAAAATCATGAGCCCCTAAGGACACAGTGTGCTCTTGCAACTTCAAAGTTGCTAAAGAAGCCTGATCAGTGTCGAGGTGTTGCGGTCTGTTCACATCTTTTCTGGTCAGGAAAAAGTCACTTAACTGCTGGCGAGGAGGTAAGAATGGCAAATCAATAAGATAAATTTCAGTTTGGCTTCAAAAAAGTTTATTTCATTAACATAAGGAATACATTGGTATTATTTATTTATTCATTTATTCTTGTGAATTTATTTATTTTGTGAAAAATCTTAATAATTATTTATTATTATAAGTTAATATGAATGCTTAGTATACTATAATTTGATCACTCAGATGTAATCAAATGTCACGGTATGGTGTCTACACCTTACAGAGGAATAGCCAAACCTCTATGACACTAGGTAATGCTGGGTAGAAGATGACCTGGAACAATATGGCCTAATTTTATATCATCACTTTTGCTTAATCTGTCAGTGATTGCATTTGGTGTGTGTGTGTGTGTGTGTGTGTGTGTGTGTGTGTGTGTGTGTGTGTGTGTGTGTGTGTAACCCAATAAAACTATTGGAGGGGATGGATAGGTGAAATTAAAAATTTTTGGCCGTGCTGTTTAAGCTTTCTTTCTTGAAGCATTTGCCACTACTGTTAAATTTTTAATTTTGGAAAAAGTCCTTGGTTGTTTTAGTTACATTTCATATAAATAGAGCGTCGATAGTCCGAATAACCAGCATTTATTTTTTTTTTTTTTTATGTTGGTGCCATAAAATAATTCCCTGGTCCTTGAGGTTGGTTGTCACAGACATTCTCTCAGAGATATGCCAGACAAGCTGTACTTGCTAAGTGGAAGTCTAAAATGCTGATGGAACTGATATTCGGGTGAATTCAAGTCAAGTGGACCCAATTTTGGCAAAGTGCGGATGGTCTGTGACAGCCAAATCCTCTGCTTGCACCCTCATGATGGTTAGACTGTTAGTAATCCTGGGTATAACCTCCATGCACAAGTACATGGTGGGTGACCACCCAGGTGTGAACCAATGTAAGCAGGGGTCGAGGTGTGGTGCCCACCACATGAAGGAATACCGCTCCTCTGTGTTACCAGGCAATACTAGATGGTAGATAACTCTTATTAACCAGTGAATTACCACCACTTTGCTTATTGGAGGCTTGAAGTGATGGAACCCATGTTTAGTCTCCAGAGCTAAATTCCGGTCAACCCTTCCCCATCTCTTCCATCATGCAGTATGACTGATGCCTTTTGAGGATATGATGAACATCATGGCGAGATCCAATCTTACATTTCGAGGGTACAGCTCTAAAACTGTTCGCAGGCTGGCCACTAGTTAGTACACCGGATCGAACCTATTGGTAACTCTTTAGGAGGCTTCCAGATCAACTAGTGTATAATCTTGCTGTCCCCCTCCCCCCAACTTTTTCTGACTATTGAATACGCCATGAATTGTCAAACTAATAGAGTAAGCTTATCTGCAAAAAGATCTGAACCTCCCAAACACTCCTTAATTCATTTCACAAATATACGTGGTCTCAATTCTGATATCAACGATGTCCATCTCCACTTGCAGTCTGCCAAACCCCATTTCCTTTTTCTGACAGAATCTCAGTTCTTGGTTGATTCAACTACTGCTCATCTCCGTTGCCCAAATTATTCACTGTATGATTCCTTTAGCCTCAAAGGTGGTACTTGTGCATATGTCCGTTCCGATATTCCCTGTCAGAGACTTGTTAATTTGGAATCTCCTCTCTTCAATCTTCTCTGGCTTAAAATCTCTCTACCTCATTGTGTCAAATTCATCTGTTATCTCTACCATTCTCCCAACTCCACTAATCACCTGGAGCTCTTTGACTTCCTCTCTTTGCAACTTGACTTTCACCAGTCCAACTTTCCTAACAGTGAGGTAATTTTCCTTGGTGATTTTAATATTCACAACTACAGTTCGTTTCCATTTTCTAGTCACACCCATCCAGCTGGTTGAGATGCTGAGGCCTTTGCAATTACTAATGACCTTGCACAGATTGTTCATTTACCTACAAAAATACCGGACAATCCTAACCATACAACCAACACACTCGATCTTTTTCTCACAAACAGCCCTTCTAAGTACAAGGTCGAACTGAGCAGTCCTTTACGCACCTCAGATCACTTGGTGATTGCCTCTTCTCCAATGGAGCCTTTCTCTCGTGGCTATTCCCAACCTCATATTGTTTGGCATTACAAGAATGCAAAATGGGATGACCTGCAAGATTTCTTTTCCTTGGTCGGATTACTGTGTCAAAACTTCTAATGTCAACGTTTGCTCAGATCGCGTCAGTGAAATTATTCTTTTTTTTTTTTTAGCCTTAGCATTAGTAGAGGCATTTGATGCAAGAAAGCAAGCTTATGCAGCATCAGCCAAAAAAAAAAAAAAAAAAAGTAACATAAATAAATAAAAATAACCACTTCCACTTCACCCCTCTGTTCGTTCGAAATACCTGTCCAGCTGAGACTTAAACTTATTTAGGCTATCAACTTCCACGACAAGGGATGGAAGTCTGTTCCACCCACCAACCACCCGCTGGCTAAAGGCAAATTTCCGCACATCTGTCTTTCCTCAATTTGAATTTATGCCCTCTCAGGTGATTTTTCTGAGCTAGAGGAAAAATCCCATCAGCATTGAGCATGCTCAAACCATTCAAGGCTTTGTACACCTCTATCAGATCACCCCGCTGGTGCCTAGTTTCCAGACACTGTAATTTGCAAAACTTAAGCCTTTCTTCGTAAGAGAACCCCTTTGTCCCATTCACCAATCTAGTTGCCCTTCTCTGTACTCGTTCCAGCAGCTCTACATCCTTCCTGAAATGAGGCCTCCAGGCCTGTATACAGTACTCTAGGTGTGGCCTGACCATTGCCTTATACAAGGGAATAATCACCTCCTTATCCCTGCTAGAAAAATTCCTATATATCATTGACAATACACCATGAGCTACTCTTGCAGCTCGTCTGCACTGCTCAGAGAACTTCATATCTGCCTGCACCACCACCCCCAGGTCCCTTTCATTCTCTACCACTGTCAGTGTAGTACCACAGAGTTGATACGTTGCTCTGGGGTTGCTGTTTCCCATATGTAGTACTTTACATTTGTCAATGTTAAACGTCATTTGCCACCTCGAAGCCCATCTGCTCAACCTTTCCAGATCCTGTTGCAGCAGTGTAGTGTCAGTAGTGTCCTTGACAACCCTGCCAACCTTCGTATCGTCTGCAAACTTGGACATTAAGCCTGATATACCATCATCAATATCATTTATAAATACAGAAAACAATAAAGGCCCCAATACTGAACCCTGAGGGACTCCACAAATAACATTACTCCACAATGAACAGCGTCCATTGATTACCACTCTCTGTCTTCTCCCCCTCAACCACCCCTTTATCCATAGCAGCAACTTGCCTCCAATGCCACACTGCTCCAATTTGTGCAGCAGTCTTCCATGTACAACAGTATCAAAAGCCTTTCTAAGATCCAAGTATATAATATCAAAGTTATTCCCTGCATCCAGTTCTTTTGTGACTGCATCATAGTATCCAATCAAATTGGTCAGGCAAGACTGGTCAGGCAAGACTTCCACTTAACAAAACCATGCTGTGTCCTAGCTATAACTGAAGTCTTGTCTAGATGATCCTGCAGTGCTTCTTTCACCAGTGCCTCCATTAATTTTCCGGGAACAGAAGTTAAACTCACAGGTCTATAATTACTTGTGTCAGCCTTTGATCCCCCTTTGTGAATTGGGGTCACATTTGCACATCTCCAGTCAATGGGTACCTCCCCTGAGTCCAAGGAAGCTCTCATAATTATGGCTAAGGGTTTGCTTACCTCCTTTGCTGCCTCATTTAATATAACTGGATAGATCCCATCCACCCCAGGTGCCTTTCTTGTGTTTATCTTCAACAATTTCTCCTCCACTTTGCTCTCAGTTATTACAAGATTCTCTAGCTTACTGCTAGAGTTGAATACACCTCTGGCATTCCCCTCGCTGAATAACTCCTCATGTGTGAATGTCGATGCAAAATATTCATTTAGTTTGTTAGCTACCCGAGCAGGGTCATCAACAGTTGACCCATCGATCTCAAGTGGACCAATCTGATTCATCCCCTTCCTTCTAGAGTTTACATAAGTAAAGAACTCTTTGCTGTTTTTCTTCGCATCCCTTGCCAAGGATCTCTCGTAATCTGCCTTCGCCTGCCTAACCTCCTTTGTAACTTGGTTACAGATCAACTTGTATCTATCATAGGCGTCCGTGTCACGTGTTAATTTGTATGTATCCCATGCATTTTTCTTCTCTGCCATATGCCTCATTAGTTCATCTGACAACCATTTAGGCCTAAACCTTGAACAATATTTCTTAGTTGGTATGTAAAGCCTAGTAGCTTCCACGATAAGTTCTTTGAATGCTTCCCATTTTGAATTTGCTGTTGGCAATATCATCAGTTGATCCCACTGTATAGAATTTAAATACTGTCTCAGTCCATTGTAGTCGCCTTTACGAAAGCAATACCCCTTCCCTTTACCCCTAATGGTAGTTACCTCTTTGAGTAACTCCCACTTCAGCACACTGTGATCACTGCCACCAAGTGGTTCATTTACCTGCAGATTCTTAATGCATGAAGAATCACTACTGATAATTAAATCAAGAGTATTACTCCCTCTAGTTGCCTCCCGAACATGCTGATGTAGAAAACAATCATCCAATAAATCCACAAAAGCCTTGCTACTGTGTGAGTGACCAGCCCCCAAATTCCAGTCAATATCTGGGAAATTAAAATCCCCCATTATAAGACTCTCTGATTTACTGGCCCACTCTATTTCTCCGAACAGTTTCTTATTATACTCATCAGAGTCATTAGGCCTATAGCACACTCCTACTCTCAATTTTGATCTCCCAATGCTTATGTCACACCAAACTGACTCAACACTGCACTGTCCAGCGATGTCGACTGGCTTCACTTCCTTGGATTTTATGTGTTTTTTAACTAATAGCATAACCCCTCCTCCCTTCCTATCCTGTCTATCCTTTCTGTAGACATTGTACTCCCCAAATTCCAGTTCTGCATTTCTTATATCTGTGTGACACCACGTCTCTGAAATCCCCACAATATCTGCCTTTGATGTTTTGAGCAATACCTCAAATTCATCAAATTTATTTACTAAACTCCTAGCATTGGTGTACACATAAGTATACATGCACCTGTTCTTTTTCTTAGCTACTCTAACACAACCCATGTGTTAGGGTAGCTAAGAAAATGTGTTAGGGTAGCTTCTTGTAGGAATGGGATCCTTTATTGAGGATCCCATTCCTACAAATTGAGGAAAGACAGATGTAGGATAGATGTGTGGAAATTTGCCTTTAGCCAGCGTGTGTTTGGTTGGTGGAACAGACTTCCATTCCTTGTCGTGGAAGTTGATAGCCTAAATAAGTTTAAGGCTCAGCTGGACAGGTATTTCGAAAGAACACAGTGGTAAAGTGGAAGTGGGTTTTTTTTTTTTTTTTTTTTTTTTGGCTGATGCTGCATAAGCTTGCTTTCTTGCATTAAATGCCTCTATAATGCTAATACTTTATTCCACAATCCACTTTAAAATCTTGTCCTTTATCTAAACCTTGCTTTTCCAATAAATGTGCTAAGGTTGTTCAAGACGTTGCATATCATAATTGGCTTGTTTCTAATTCTTCAGTTTCATTTTCTGCCTACACCAAAGCTCGCAACAATTGTAAAGCAGTTATTAATCAGTCCAAAGTAGAGTTTGAACACAGGCTAAGAGTAGAAAACTTACTTCTTGCTCTAATGGTAGCCAAGCATTCTAGTCTCTTGCCAAAGCTATTGGCTGCAACCTTTTCCCATCTCTGCTCCCACCTCTGTCAAAACCAGATGGTTCTGTTGTCACTTCAGTCAAGGATTGAGCTGACCTCCTAGCATCCCATTTATCTTCCAACTCATGTATTAATGATCTTGGAAAAACACCTCCCACCATTTTCAACACACTCCATTCAAAAGGATATCAGAAGGATTTTAACGAATCTTGATGCTAAGAAAGCTCCAGGTCCTGACAGTATTTCTCCACTTATTCTCAAAACCTGTGCTCCTGAACTTACTCCTGTTCTTTGCCACCTTTTTTCACTTTCTTTTTCCAAAGGTGTTTTTCCTTCTGCTTGGAAATTTGCCATATTTAGCCAGTTCCTAAAAAGGGTGACAAATCCCTCCCCGGCGCCTCCGTAGCTAGGTGGGCAGGAGCAGCAGTGCGTAGCACACGCTTCTTGATCAGACCGGGGTTCAAGCCCGTGACCACCAAATACGGAGGATGCGGAAAGGTCAGGAAATGACTACCGCATATCCCCGAAGCAATATGGCCTTAGTTGCTAATGCTCCTAAAATCCAAATAACAACAACAACAAATCCCTCCCATCCAATTATCATCCTATTGCAATTACTTCTACTCTTTCTAAAGTAATGGAGAAATCAATTAACCGCCAATTCTTAAACTACCTATAAACCTTTCGTCTGATCAACGATCGTCAGTATGGATTCCGTCAGTGTCGATCCACTGGTGATATTCTGGCTTATGTTACCCATTTATTGACAAATTCAATGGAAAAGTTTGGTAAAACACAAGCAGTTTTTCATGACATCTCAAAGGCTTTCAATTGTGTTTACCATAAAGGTTTTCTAAACAAGCTTCCATTTTATGGTTTGCTTTTTGTAATTGGTTATCCAGTTTTCTCTCTGTCTTCTAACTTCTCCACTAATGCTGGTGTCCTCCAATGTTCAGTTCTTTCCCCCCACTCTTTTCCTCTTGTATATTAATGACCCTCTTCCATTGACTGGAAATCCTATCCATAGTTTTGCTGATGATAGCACATTGCATTCCACTTTCCATTTTGAGAAACCTTGCCTTGCTCAATCAGCTTCAACTTTTTGAATAACCGCTACAAATTCCTTAAATGCCAATCTCCAGGTAATTCTCCAGTGGGCAAAGACTACTTAGTTGATTTCAATCCTTCTAAAACTCAGTCTTGTCTTATATCTCGCAAAAGGATTCTTCTGCTCCTATGCTTATCTTTGGTGACACTCTGAATTCTAGGTAAGATGATATATCTCTTTTGGGGATTACCCTGACTTCTAATCTCTCTTGGCACAAGCATATTACAAATATTGTTTCCTCTGCATATAAAAAACTTGGTTTTATCTTTCCCTCTCGGCGTTACTTTTCTTCCAAACAGCTGTTCACTCTCCACAAATCGCAAATCCACCCTACCATGGAATATTGTTCCCGCATCTGGGGTGGTGTCCCCAAACCTCTCTCAGGCTTCTTGATTCCGTTCAGAAGAGAGCAGTTAGGTTAATTAATGATTCATCTGTAACAGTGTCTCTCCACTCACTGTCTCATAGACGCAGTTTCTGCTGTATGCCTTTTCTACAGATAGTTCCATGGGCACTGTTCTTCTGAATTGTCTTCTATAATTCCTGCTCTCTCTTTCAAAACAGTCCGAACACGTGCAGCCAACATCCATTTACTGTCCAACTTCAAACTCACAGAACCAACTTTTCATCTTCCTCGTTTATTCATTCAACTACCGTTTTCTGGAACAACCTTCCTTCATACGTATTTCCTTAAAATTTAAGTCTACAGAAGTTCAAGTCTAATGTCAACAAATATCTTCTTTTGTCTTCCCAACCTCCATCCCAATCACGGTACTAAGTACTATTTGTTCTAATACTTCTCGTGTTTGGGGTTTTCATTTAAAAAAAAAAAACGCTATACAGTGATTAGAACTTATACAAAAGGTTCTAATCACAATCTGTGTGATTAGAGCTACTTCAAGTTACTTTTTTTTATCATAATTAAAACTACTTTCTGTTACCATGTAGGAACCCTACTAGTTATGTGACATAATATTTGTGCCAAATCACCACTATGAAAACTTTAGTTTTCGTAGTGGTGATTTGGCACAAAGTAGTAGTGACTTACAAAAATTTCGTAGTGGTGACTTACAAAAATCTCTAGCTAAATTTAAAAATAAGCTAGCAAGTGTGACTAGGACTATTAAAACTATTTGTTGAGCATGAATTAATATGTTAATTAAATTTTAAAAAAAGGCAATATTTTCCAAAAAACTTATCCATTTTCCCAAGAACTCAGAATTCTTCATCTGCACAGTTTATTCTCTTTAAGTAAGTTACTCAGGCTACTGTTTAGTGTTTGGCAGAATATATGTTTGGAGAATTTTGGAGAGCAAGTTCCTGAACACCAGTAACTGGCTCCCCATAATTCAGTTACAGATTTTGGAATTGGCAAATGAGATTGGCTTCAACGAAGTAGATCCTGGGAGCACAGGATTCTGACCCAATCCTTGTTAGGTCAGAATCCTTTTTAGGTCAAAGTCAGAATTCTAATCAAAGAAGGACTGAATTGATGTAACAAAAGGTGAAAATGCTGGAGGAAGATAAAATGCAACTAGCACTATGATTATTAAAACAGCTCCTCATGGCAAGAAAGGGGTGGCTATTTTAATTTAAGATAACTTCATTGGTGAATGGAGTGGCAGGTTCATTCAAGGATTGAGTGATGTTTTGCTTGCTGTAATAAACTGTATGAAGAGAAGAAGCAAATTTCAGTTGGAATCTCCTCTCTTCAATCTTCTCTGGCTTAAAATCTCTCTCCCTCATTGAAATTAAAATCTCTATCTCTACCTTCAGTTGACTTCAGTCCTTGGCTTTTTAAAAGATGAATAATTTGGTAAGAATAATACAGTAAGTAAATAATAAATTCTTTCATTTAGAGTTTATATATGTGTGTATTCTTATGGCTTTGCCGTTTTAATATTGATTTGTTTAATTTGTGTACATAATGAGTTAAGTCCCAAAATTTGACCATGGGACCACATCTCCCCATTATAACTTATAAATGTAGAAAAAAAAATTGTCTACTTTGTTGTCTCGATAACATCACGTTCTCAGGAATACATCACTGACATAAATCAGAGACTACCTGTGTTGCACAGATCTTTTGTTTATAATATTTTTTTTTATTTTCACAGATGCATGACGGTAAAAGAGTTATGGAATGCTTGAAGAAGGGTTTACGAACAGCCAATCAGTGCATGGATTCAAGTGTTCAAGTACAACTATTTGTTGAACTGCTGAATCATTATATTTATTTTTATGAGAAAGGAAATGATCAGGTTAGTTATTAACCATTTTAATAATATAAATATCAAATGTAAACAGCAAGAAAATTGCTTCTGATCATAACAAAATGTATGTATACTGTTCTACCATTAATATCCAGACACCTGGATATCTATAAATTACCTTTATTTACAAGAAAACGTGCCTTAAGATGTGTGTTTTAATCTGTAGGTGTTAGCATGAACCAACACAAGCTCAGCAGAAAGGAAGAAGGGTTGTGCTTTTATGATCAGAAAGTGTATAGATTTTAGAAAAGTATATATATATCCATTAGATAAGAAACATCATATGAGTAATAAATTGAATTAGTCTGGTGTGATATAGAGAGAGTAACAACAAAACTAGATTAAGAATAAGAGTATGAATGTGTTCAGTACAATGATCAGCTATATGGCAACTGGAGTGGAAAAGTTAATCAGTTTCTTGTTGTGGGGGTCCTTTAACTATTCAGATGTAAGCTGGGACTTGTGGATAGAACAGTTACCCGATATAGTGGTCAGTTTTTGGATCATTTAGTCCAGTGATCAGCAGCCAATATGGCTGATTTTTGTGTGATTTTTGTGTGCTTTGCAGAATGTAGTAGTAGTAGTAGTAGTAGTGGCACTTGATGCAAGAAAGCAAGTGTAGGAGCTTATGCAGCATCAGCCAAAAAAAAAAAAAAAAAATCACACCATACCCTCCAAATGCCTGTCCAGTTCCTCCTTAAATTTATTTAACCTATCAACTTCCACAACGACAGATGGAAGTTTGTTCCAGCAATTAACCACCCGCTGGCTAAAGGCAAATTTCCGCACATCTATTCTACATCTATCCTTTCTTAATTTGAACTTATGTCCCCGTAGGTTCGTATTCTGAACAAGTGGGAGGATCCCATCAGAATTCAGCGTGCTCAACCCATTCAAGGCCTTATAGACCTCAATCAGATCACCGTGCAGGTGCCTAGTCTCCAGCCACTGCAATTTGCAGAACTTAAGCCTCTCTTGGTAAGAGGATCCCTTCATTCCCCTCACCAATCGTGTTGCTCTTCTCTGTACACGCTCAAGCAAATCTACATCCTTCCTAAAATGAGGCCTCCAGACCTGTACGCAGTACTCAAGGCGTGGCCTGACCATTGCCTTATACAGAGGGACAATCACCTCCTTTTCCCTGCTAGCAAAATTCCTATATATCATTGACAAAACCCCATGACCTGCCCTAGCAGCCTGTCTACATTGCTCAGAAAACTTCATATCTGACTGCACAATTACTCCCAGGTCTTTTTCATTTTCTACCACCTTAAGTGTAGTACCACACAGTTGGTACGTTTCTCTGGGGTTACTTCTACCCATATGCAGTACTTTGCATTTGTCAAGGTTAAACTTCAGTTGCCACTTCTTAGCCCATCTGCCCAAATTATCTAGATCCTGTTGCAGTAGCACACTGCCATTACTGTCATTAACAACCCTGCCAACCTTCGTGTCATCTGCAAACTTCGACATTAAGCCTGATATACCTTCATCAATATCATTGATAAATATACAAAACAACAGTGGACCCAACACCGAACCCTGTGGGACTCCACTAATAACATTAGTCCACGAAGAGCAGCACCCATTGATTACCACCCTCTGTCTTCTCCCACTTAACCATCCTTTTATCCATTGTAGCAACTTACCCTTAATACCATTCTGCTCCAATTTGTACAGTAGTCTTCCATGCGCAACAGTGTCAAAAGCTTTCCTGAAATCCAAGTATATGATATCAAAATTATTTTTTGCATCCAGTTCCTTTGTGACCACATCATAATAACCAATCAAATTTGTCAGACAAGACTTTCCCTTAACAAACCCATGCTGTGTCTGAATTATTGCTGCAGTCTTGTCTAGATGATCCTGCATTGCATCTTTAACCAGGGACTCCATTATTTTACCCGGAACAGAAGTTAAACTAACTGGTCTGTAATTACTCGTGTCACCCTTCGAACCTCCTTTGTGAATTGGGGATACATTTGCACATCTCCAGTCCGTGGGAACCTCCCCTGAATCCAAGGATGCTCTCATAATTATGGCTAAGGGTTTGCTTAGTTGCTTTGCCGCCTCCTTTAATATAACTGGATAGATCCCATCCACCCCGGGTGCCTTTCTTATGTTTAACTTCAACAATTTCTCCTCCACTTTGCTCTCAGTTATTACAAAATCATTAAGCACACTGCTACAATTTGATAACCTTCTTCCATTTTCAAACTGTAATAATTCCTCACGTGTGAATGTAGATGCAAAATACTCATTCAGTTTGTTTGCTATCTGAGCAGGATCATCAACAGTCGAACCATCGATGTCAAGTGGACCAATCATATTCATTCCCTTCCTTTTAGAGTTTATATAAGTAAAGAAATCCTTGCTGTTTTTCTTAGCATCTTTTGCCAAAGATTTCTCGTAATCCGCCTTTGCCTGCCAAACCTCCTTTGTGACCTGATTACAGACTAGCTTATATCTGCTACAGGCTTCTGCGTCGCCTGATAATTTATATGCATCCCATGCATTTTTCTTCTCTGACACGAGTCTCATTAGTTCATTTGATAACCATTTAGGCCTAAACCTTGAACAATATTTCTTCATCGGTATGAAAAGTCTAGTAGCTTCCACAATTAATTCCTTGAATGCTTCCCACTTAGAATTTACTGTTTGTAACATCGTCAGTTGATCCCACTGTACAGAATTTAAAAACTGTCTGAGACCACTGTACTCCCCTTTACGGAAGCAAAAACCCTTTCCTTTACCCCTGACGGTAGTTACCTCTTTGAGTAAATCCCACTTCAGCACACTGTGATCACTGCCACCTAGTGGTTCCTTTATCTGCAAATTCTTAATACACGAATGATCACTGCTGATAACCAGATCAAGAGTATTACTTTCTCTGGTTGCCTCTCGAACATGCTGCTGCAGAAAACAATCATCCAATAAATCCACAAAATTCTGACTAGTGTGTGAGTGACCAACCCACAAGTTCCAGTCAATATCTGGGAAGTTAAAATCCCCCGTTATAAGACATTCTGATTTACTGACCCACTCTATTTCTCTGTACAATTGTTCATTGTACTCATTCGAGTCATTAGGCCTATAACACACTCCTACTCTTATTTTTATACTCCTACTCTTATGTTTGACTAATAAACTAAAATTTTTGTTCATCTATGAAATTTGATAAACCAAAAATACAAAAACAGAGAAAATATCAAAAATAACAAAAAAATTTTTTTTAAATATCAAGAATAAATCATGTAAAACTGATATTATGAAACAAAAATGTAAAAGAGTAGAAATTGAATGCAACCCACTTCTGCCAAAAGGTTGCCAAACCTTTATGTAGATAACTGCTTTTAATATCAACTGATTCCACTGGTCAAGGATGCTACCAGGGGATAGTATTAGCTTAATTGCTACTGAAGACTCATCTCTTATTAAAAATCTTTGCGTTAAGAAGCCACAAGCTGGAAGCGACCAAAATATTTTGATATACAAGGAGAAGCCGATAAGTTTTCCTTTTGACTCATAATTTAGTAAACAATTCAGATAGTTTTAAAATTCAAAAAATTAATCTTTAGAATGTCCTCTATGCATGCACAACACTGAGACTTTGTAGCATAGCCAAAAGTCAGTCACTAGCCAAGTACATAGTAAATAGCTATTAGAATGAATGCTAGTGCAGTAGGTATGTCAACATGCTTAAAACAGCATGCTGTTACTGAATTCTTAACCATGGAGAAGGTAATTCCTGCTGAAATTTATTGGTGAATGAAGGTCATTTTTGGCAATGAATGTGTCGATGAAAGTACTGTGCATAGGTGAACAAAGAAATGTGGAGATAATGAATCAGGAACAGCTGATTTGAATGATAAACCTTTCATTGGAAGAGCAGTCAAACACAAAAAATGTTAGTGACATGATTTAACGTGATCGTCACATAACCTAAGGTCACATTGCTGCCGAGCTGAACATCTCAAAAGAAAAGTTGGACCACATTACTGGACTTCCTGGTGATCAAAAAATTTGTGCCACATGTGTTCCTTGAATGTTGACTGCTGCAGAGATGAAGGCTGAAAGAGTTCAGCTTTCTCAGCAGTTGTTGACCAGGTACTGCAAAGAAGGGAACGTATTTCTGTATGTAATCATTATAGGAAATGAGACATGGATCCACCATTTTGATCCTGAAGAGAAAAGGCAATCCATGTAATATTGTCACAGTGACTCCCTGTGATTAAAAAAGTTTAACATAAGCATCTGCCCAGAAAATTATAGTTACTGTGTTTTGGGATTTTCTTAAGAGGGAAAAAAAACATTCAACTCGCAGCAGTACATAGTGTATAGTGTTTACTGTCTTGCAGCACAAGGGCTCGCCCTTACTTTGTGTAGTATACTCTGTTTCATAGTACAAACTATATAAGGCCAGATATAATATAAGTTGTGTAGGCTGTATAGTGCATTGTGGGGTGGTAGTGGTGGTAGTAGTAGTGGCATGTGATGCAAGAAAGCAAATGTATGAGCTTATGCAGCATCAGCCAAAAAAAAAAAAAAAAAAAATCACACCATTCCCTCCAAATGCCTGTCCAGTTCCTCCTTAAATTTATTCAACCTATCAACTTCCACAACGACAGATGGAAGTTTGTTCCATCAATTAACCACCCGCTGGCTAAAGCCAAATTCCGCACAGCTATTCTACATCTGTCTTTTCTTAATTTGAATTTCTGCCCCCTTAGGTTCGTAATCCGAACAAGTGGAAGGATCCCATCAGAATTCAGCATGCTCAACCCATTCAAGGCCTTATATACCTCAATCAGATCACCGCGCAGGTGCCTAGTCTCCAGCCACTGCAATTTTCAGAACTTAAGCCTCTCTTGGTAAGAGTATCCCTTCATTCCCCTCACCAATCTTGTTGCCCTTCTCTGTACACGCTCAAGTAAATCTACATCCTTCCTAAAATGAGGCCTCCAGACCTGTACGCAGTACTCAAGGCGTGGCCTGACCATTGCCTTATACAGAGGGATAATCACCTCCTTTTCCCTGCTAGCAAAATACCTATATATCATTGACAAAACCCCATGAACTGCCCTGGCAGCCTGTCTTCATTGCTCAGAAAACTTCATATCTGCCTGCACAATTACTCCCAGGTCTTTTTCATTTTCTACCACCTTAAGTGTAGTACCACACAGTTGGTACGTTTCTCTGGGGTTACTTCTACCCATATGCAGTACTTTGCATTTGTCAAGGTTAAACTTCAGTTGCCACTTCTTAGCCCATCTGCCCAAATTATCTAGATCCTGTTGCAGTAGCACACTGCCATTACTGTCATTAACAACCCTGCCAACCTTTGTATCATCTGCAAACTTCGACATTAAGCCTGATATACCTTCATCAATATCATTGATAAATATACAAAACAACAGTGGACCTAACACCGAACCATGTGGGACTCCACTAATAACATTAGTCCAAGAAGAGCAGCACCCATTGATTACCACCCTCTGTCTTCTCGCACTTAACCATCCTTTTATCCATTGTAGCAACTTACCCTTAATACAATTCTGCTCCAATTTGTACAATAGTCTTCCATGCGCAACAGTGTCAAAAGCTTTCCTGAAATCCAAATATATGATATCAAAATTATTTTTTGCATCCAGTTCCTTTGTAACCACATCATAATATCCTATCAAATTTGTCAGACAAGACTTTCCCTTAACAAACCCATGCTGTGTCTGAATTATTGCTGCAGTCTTGTCTAGATGATCCTGCAATGAATCTTTAACCAGCGACTCCATTATTTTACCCAGAACAGAAGTTAAACTAACTGGTCTATAATTATTCGTGTCACCCTTCGATCCCCCTTTGTGAATTGGGGATACATTTGCACATCTCCAGTCCGTGGGAACCTCCCCTGAGTCCAAGGATGCACTCATAATTATGGCTAAGGGTTTGCTTAGTTGCTTTGCCGCCTCCTTTAATATAACTGGATAGATCCCATCCACCCTAGGTGCTTTTCTTACGTTTAACTTCAACAATTTCTCTTCCACTTTGCTTTCAGTTATTACAAAATCATTAAGTATCTTGCTACAATTTGATAACCTTCTGCCATTTTCAAACCTTAATAATTCCTCACGTGTGAATGTAGATGCAAAATACTCATTCAGTTTGTTTGCTATCTGAGCAGGATCATCAACAGTCGAACCATTGATGTCAAGTGGACCAATCAGATTCATCCCCTTCATTTTAGAGTTTATATAAGTAAAGAAATCCTTGCTGTTTTTCTTAGCATCCTTTGCCAAGGATTTCTCGTAATCTGCCTTCGCCTGCCGAACCTCCTTTGTGACCTGATTACAGATTAACTTATATCTACCATAGGCTTCTGAGTCGCTTGATAATTTATATGCATCCCATGCATTTTTCTTCTCTGTTATGAGTCTCATTAGTTCATTTGACAACCATTTAGGCCTAAACCTTGAACAATATTTCTTAATAGGTATGAAACTTTTAGTAGCTTCCACGATTAATTCCTTGAATGCTTCCCACTTAGAATTTACTGTTGGTAACATCGTCAGTTGATCCCACTGTACAGAATTTAAAAACTGTCGGAGACCACTGTACTCGCCTTTACGGAAGCAAAAACCCCTTTCCTTTACCCCTGATGGTAATTAAATCTTTAATTAAATCCCACGTCAGTACACTGTGATCTCTGCCGCCTAGTGGTTCTTTTATCTGCAAATTCATAATACATGAATGATCACTGCTGATAACCAGATCAAGAGTATTACTTTCTCTGGTTGGCTCTTCAACATGCTGCAGAAAACAATCATCCAATAAATCCACAAAAGTCTGACTAGTGTGTGAATGCCCAACCCACAAGTTCCAGTCAATATCTGGGAAGTTAAAATCCCCCATTATAAGACATTCCGATTTACTAGCCCACTCTGTTTCTCTGTACAATTGTTTATTGTACTCATTCAAGTCATTAGGCCTATAACACACTCCTACTCTAATTTTTGCTTTCGCAGTGCTTATGTCACACCAAACTGACTCAACAGTGCACTGTTCATCTATATCAACTGGATGCACTTCTTTTGATTTTATGTTTTTCTTTATTAACAGCATAACACCTCCTCCCTTCCTATCCTGTCTATCCTTTTTGTACCATTGTACTCCCCAAATTCCAGTTCGGCATTCCTTATATCTGTGTGACCCCACGTCTGATATCCCAACAATATCCGCCTTTGATGTCTTGACCAACACTTCAAATTCATCAAATTTATTTACTATACTTCTAGTATTGGTATACATGCAAGTATATGGGTTATGTTGTTCCTTTGGTTGCTTTGCCACAGGGTCTGCAGAAACGAGGGAAACCCCCCCCCCACCATTGCCAATCCAGCACCATGGTAAAGCTTGCCAGGTAGGCTCCCCCTCCAAAAAACATGTTGGGAAAAGACCTGGGAAGACAGTTTGAGTGGGGGTACAGTTGGAGGTGAAGAAGGTGGATGGTGGGAAGACCTGGAAACAAGTTAGAGACAGATTGGTGGGAAGACCTGGAAACAAGTTAGAGACAGATGGGTACTCCTGTGGTGGAAGCCTATTCTCCAAGGTGGGGGGAGAAACTGTTTACAGTAGTACATTGAGACACTAAAGAACCTAAGAAAGAAGGTGATTCGAATATACGCACTCCGTGACTGGATCACGATATTCATTGTACAGCAGTTCAATACGTAATAGTATTTGTTCTGGTCGCTTCATGCTAAGTGCTGTTTATGTTTGGCGTGTTTATATTTGTGTCATGTGCCTGACACAAATATAAACATTTGTACATTAGTAGAGGCATAAGATGCAAGAAAGCAAGCTTATGCAGCATCAGCCAAAAAAAAAAAAAAAAAATTCCACTTCACCCCTCCGTTCATTCGAAATACCTCTCCAGCTGAGCCTTCAATTTATTTAGGCTATCAACTTCCACAACAAGGGATGGAAGTCTGTTCCACCAACCGACTACCCGCTGGCTAAAGGCAAATTTCTGCACATCTATCCTACATCTGTCTTTCCTCAATTTGAATTTATGCCCTCTCAGGTGATTATTCTGAGCAAGAAGAAGAATCCCATCAGCATTGAGCATGCTCAAACCATTCAAGGCTTTATACATCTCTATCAGATCACCTCGCTGGTGCCTAGTCTCCAGACACTGTAATTTGCAAAACTTAAGCCTTTCTTAGTAAGAGCAACCCTTTGTTCCATTCACTAATCTTGTTACCCTTCTCTGTACTCGTTCCAGCATCTCTACATCCTTCTTGAAATGAGGCCTCCAAGCCTGTATACAGTACTCAAGGTGTGGCCTGATCATTGCCTTATACAAGGGAATAATCACCTCCTTATCCATATTTGCCATATAGTGCAAGGAAGTCACAGTCTTTTGCTGCACTGGCAAACAAACAAACAAAAAAACACAAAATAGAAATAAAATACAAATTATATGCTTCCCTCCTCATATAGGTAACTATCCAGTTGACATTTTGAATTTATTCAAAAACTGTTAGCCTCAACTACCTGCGAAGCAATTTTTCCAGCAATCAGTGACTTGTTGGCTAAAAGAAAACCCCTACAATCTAATCTAAACCTTAATCCCCTGTATTTTGAATTTATGGTGCCTAGTTCTGGAATTCTTTATAAGAATGAAAATTCCACCTTCATTCATTTTAATAATCCCTCTCAGAGCTTTATAAACCTCAATCAGGTCACTTCTGTGGTGCATGATTGGCAAGCTCTGTAGCCCACATAATCAGTCTTTCTTCGTACAGTCATCTTTTTGCCAATCCAGCTATTGAAGTTACCCATCTTTGGACCCTTTAAGAAGCTCAATGTCTTTTTTCAAATGAGGTCTCCATACTTGAACACAGTATTCCAATTGCCTTATACAGTTGGATTATGCCCTCCCTATCTGTAAAGGATATTGTTCCATAAATCATCGATAGGACACAATGGACTTCCCTGGCTGCTCATTTACACTGCTTACAAAACTTGATATCTGCCCATATCATAACTCCCACATCCCTTTCTTCCTCCACTATTTTTAATTAAACTCTACTAAGTGTATAATTTATTTTAGGGTGCTGCTATCCACAAGTGTAAGACCTTGCATTTTGCTACATTAAAACGTAGCTGCCACATTTCTGCCCATCTTTGAAGTCTTATCGTGGAATCCTGAAGGAATACTGCTGGGCACTTTTCATTAATGACTCTGCCAATCTTTACGTCTTCGGCAAATTTTTACATCATCCCTTCTATCCCTTCATCGATGTCATTTATGAATATCCATTAATCACAGCCCTCTGCCCTGCAGCAGTAATCCACTAATCCCAAACTTTTCAGCTAATACAGTAACCTCTCGTGAGGGACCTATCAAATGCTTTGCTAAAATTCAAATAAACTATGGCAAAATTGTTCTTTACATCCAGCTCATGAATGATTGTGTCAAAATAGCCCAATAAGTTAGTTAAACATGATTTTCCCTTAACAAAACCATTTTGTGTGTCCTTCAGAACACCATATCTATCAAAATGTTCCTGGGTTGCACTCTTCATCATTTCCTCTTAAGATTTTACCTACCAGTGAAGTCAAACTAACCAGTCTGTAGTTCTAACTTCACTCTTAGAACTGCCTTTATATTGGCGATACGTTGGCACTGGTCCAATCCAAAGCACTCTTGTGAGACCTTTGGATTGGAGAACCCCCCATAAATAAATTGAAGGTGCCCGCATAATTAACCTTAATGGTTCAATACACTCCCTGGCAGTCCCTCCTAGTACTATCGGGTATATGCCATCAACTCCAGGAGCCTTAATGGTCTTTATTCTAAAATATTTTTCTAATAAACAATCTGTAATTATGAAATCACTAATTCTTTTTTTGGCTCAGCCTCTTCTCAGCATAAAGGATCTTTCATTAGTAAAGATTAATGCAAAGTGTTTATTCAATTCATCTGCAGCATCAGCTAGGTTATCTAAGACTTTCCCACATACAGTACACAATGGTTCGATCTGATTAGCTTTCTTTTTCGCGATATTCACATATGTGAAAAATTCTTGTCCCCATTCTTTCCTCTCTTAGCCAATGCCTTCTCATATATAGTCTTGCCTCCCTAACCATATTTGTGTTGCTATTACAGATCAACTTGTACCTGTTGTAGGCTTCCATGCTTTTCATCACTTTGTAACTATCCCATGCTATCTTTTTCCGCTCTATTTGACTGCTCAGCTCAGCAATTGTCCATTTCTGCATCTTCCTACTGCAATATTTTCATAATTGTTTATATGCGTTCATGGCTTCTGCATTAAAAATATTCTGCATTTGCATTAAAAATATTCCATAATTCAAATGTATTTGCCCACACTCGGCAATCCACCCAATTAATGGTTGCCATATAGCACCTTAAACTGTCAAATTCCCCTCTTCAGAAGTTAAAGCCTGTGCCTTTTCCTTTAACTACTGCAATATCTTTCTTCATTTTCCAACTGACAATTGTGTGATCACTTCCCGACAGATGTTGAAAAGAATTTGAACATCTTTTCTCCCCTTCCTCTCCCCTAGAATTTACTATTCCCTATACCATTTGCTTGTCTATACTTTTTCATGCACTTCACATACATTTGTATTATACTCCACATTACACTTTTATAAATTTGTATATATTTGTATTTATTTTAATTTACATTTTTTACACTGCATAGGGATTGTCTACTAGTATTACGATAAAAGGCCGCATATTTGCCCCCCCCCCCTTTCCAATACTACAGACAAGTTTGGAAACGCAGTGTGCGATACATAGTCAGGAGTAGTCCCCTGGTGAATTTCCTGGCTATGTATCATTTTTTTCATCCACTATATTCAGACGCCTCATATTTGTACATATATATATATATTTTTTTTTTTTTTTTTTTTTTTCACCTCAGTCCCAGTTCATTTTTGCACTATGTTTTTCAAATTCTTTCACCTGTTTAACCACTACTTCACTTCCACTTTCTACTATCTCTTAAACTTCTCTTAGTTCTGACACCTTGTGGACTTTTCATTTCCATTTTCACAGACACTTTATTTATTCTACAAACCACACATTATTTATATCCTTTTGCTTCCTCTACTGCTGCACTGCATGTTTTGGAGCATTAGACATACTATAACTTTTGTTATTTTCCTTTTTCTCCTTATTTTGTTTCTTAACTGTTATTTATTACTAAATATATATATATATATATTATGTGTGTGTGTGTGGTTTGCAACATAGTGTCTGTGAAAAATGGAAATGAAAAATACATAAAGTGCTTGAACTAAGAGAAGTTTAAGGGATAGTAGAAACTGGAAGTGAAGTAGTGATGAAAAAGTGAAAGAATTTGAAAACCCTAGTACAAAAATGAACTAGGACTGAGGAAGCAAACAATATACAAAAATAATTTTATACAAATAAATAACACAGTATTCTGATATGGGGGGGACAATTTTTCCCCTTGCAATTTTGCAAGGGGTCGAATCAACTGATGGCAAATATGCAAAATCTGAAAACAGAAAATGAAAAGATGATACCTAGTCAGGAATTTCATCAGGAGACTACTCCTGACCATGTATCAGGCACTGCATTTCCAATTGTCTATAGTATTACTATTGAATACACCATGAATTGTCAAACTAATAGAGCAAGCTTATCTGCGAAAAGATCTAAACCTCCCAAGCACTTCCTAATTCATTTTACAAATATACGTGGTCTCAGATCTAATCTCAACGATGTCCATTTCCACTTGCAGTCGGCCAAACCCCATGTACTTTTTCTGACAGAATCTCAGTTATTGGTTGATTCAACTACTGCTCATCTCAGATGCCCAAATTATTTCAGTATGATTCCTTTCGCCTCAAAGGTGGTACTTGTGCATATGTCCGTTCCCCTGTATTCCCTGCAATTTGGAATCTCCTCTCTTTGATCTTCTCTGGCTTAAAATCTCTCTACCTCTGTTGTCTCTACCGTTCTCCCAACTCCACTAATCACTTGGAGCTCTTTCACTTCTTCTCTTTGCAACTTGACTTTCTCCAGTCCAACTTTCCTAACAGTGAGGCAATTTTCCTTGGTGATTTTAATGTTCACAACTCCAGCTGGCTTCCGTTTTCTAGTCACACCGACCCAGCAGGTCGAGATGCCGAGGCTTTTGCAATTACTAATGACCTAGCACAGATTGTTCATTTACCTACAAGAATACCGAACAATCCTAATCATACAGCCAATACGCTTGATCTTTTTCTCACAAGCAACTCTTCTAAGTACACGGTCGAAGTGAGAGGTCCTTCAGGCACTTCAGATCACAATTTGGTGATTGTCTCTTCTCCAATGGAACCTTTATCTCATGGCTATTCCCAACCTTGTGTCGTTTGGCATTACAAGAATGCAAAATGGGATGATCTGCGAGACTTCTTTTCTTCTTTTCCTTGGTCGGATTATTGTTTCAAAACTCCTGATGTCAACGTTTGCTCAGATCGTGTCAGTGAAATTATTCTTGCAGGAATGGAATCCTTTATCCCACACTCCACTTTAAAATCTCGTCCTTTATCTAAACCTTGGTTTTCCAATAAATGTGCTAAGGCTGTCCAAGAGAAGAATGTTGCATATCGTAATTGGCTTGTTTCTAATTCTTCAGTTTCATTTTCTGCCTACACCAAAGCTCGCAACAATTGTAAAGCAGTTATTAATCAGTCCAAACTAGAGTTTGAACACGCCAAGAGTAGAAAACTTGCTTCTTGCCCTAATGGTAGCCGAGCATTCTAGTCTCTTGCCAAAGCTATTGGCCGCAACTTTTGCCCATCTCTGCTCCCAACTCTGTCCAAACCAGATGGTCTGTTGTCACTTCAGCCAAGGATAAAGCTGACCTGCTAGCATCCCATTTTTCTTCCAGCTCATGTATTAATGATCTTTTTAATACATCCCATTTTTCTTCCAGCTCATGTATTAATGAATGGAGTGTGTTGGGAATGGTGGGAAGTAAAACACCTCCCACCATTCCAAACACACTCCATTCAATGCCTCCTGTGGTCTTCCGTCAAAAGGATATCAGAAGGATTTTGATGAATCTTGATGCTAAGCAAGCTCCAGGTGCTGATGGTATTTCTCCACTTGTTCTCAAAACCTGTGATCCTGAACTTACTCCTATTCTTTGATGCCTTTTTTCACTTTCTTATTCCAAAGGTGTTTTTCCTTCTGCTTGGAAATTTCCTAATATCCAGCCAGTTCTTAAAAAGTAATACAAATCCCTCCCATCCAATTATCATCCCATTGCAATTACTTCTACTCTTTCTAAAGTAATGGAGAAATCAATTAACCCACCAACTCTTAAACTACCTAGAAACCTTCCATCTGATCAACGATCGCCAGTATGGATTCCGTCAGTGTCGATCCACTGGTGATATTCTGGCTTATGTTACCCATTTATGGACTAATTCAATGGAAAGGTTCGGTGAAGCACAAGTAGTTGCTCTTGACATCTCAAAGGCTTTTGATCGTGTTTGGCATAAAGGTCTTCTAAACAAGCTTCCATCTTATGGTTTGCCAGCTGTTTTTAGTAATTGGTTATCCAGTTTTCTCTGTGATCGCTCACTGAAGGTGATGGTAGATGGCTCTCTGTCTTCTAACTTCTCTACTAATGCCGGTGTCCCTCAAGGTTCAGTTCTCTACCCCACTCTTTTCCTCTTGTATATTAATGACCTTCTTCCATTGACTGGAAATCCTATTCATAGTTTTTCTGATAATAACACATTGCATTCCACTTTCCATTTTGAGAAACCTTGTCCTGCTCAATCAGCTTCAATTTCTCGAAAATCTGCTACCAATTCCTTAAATGCAGATCTTCAGGTAATTCTCCAGTGGGGCAAAGACAACTTAGTTGATTTCAACCCTTCTAAAACTCAGTCTTGTCTTGTATCTCACAAAAAGGATTTTTCTGCTCCTATGCTTATCTTTAGTGACACTCTGATTTCTAGGCAAAATGATATATCTCTTTTGGGGATTACCCTGACTTCTAATCTCTCTTGGCACAAGCATATTACAAATATTGTTTCCTCTGCATATAAAAAAACTTGGTTTTATCTTTCCCTCTCAGTTACTTTTCTTCCAAACAGCTGCTCACTCTGTATAAATCGCAAATCCGCCCTGCTATGGAATATCATTCCCACATCTGGGGGTGGTGCCCCCAAAACCCTCTCTAAGGCTTCTTGATTCCATTCAGAAGAGGGCAGTTAGGTTAATTAATGATTCATCTCTAACAGAGTCTCTCCACTCGCTTTCTCATAGACATACTGTTTCTGCTGCATGCTTCTTCTATGAGGATACTTCCATGGGCACTGTTCTTCTGAATTGGCTTCTATAATTCCCACTCTGTCTTTCAAAACAATCCGAACAAGTGCTGCCACTAGCCAACATCCATTTACTGTCCAACTTCAAACCCACAGAACCAACTTTTCATCTTTCTCATTTATTCATTCAACTGCCATTCTCTGGAACAACCTTCCTTCATATGTATTTCCCGAAAATTAGTCTACAGAAGTTCAAGTCCAGTGTCAACAAATATCTTCTTTCGTCTTCTCAACCCCCAACCCAAGCACGGTGCTAATAGGTTCTAATACCTCTCATGTTTGTGGTTCACATAAAAAAAAAAAAAAAAATTAGAAAAAAGGTGTGAGCAAATATGCTGCCTTTATCGTAATACTAACAGACAATGTAGTTCCTACGCAGTGTAAAAATTAAGTTAATAATGTAATTTTTAAATTTAATCCAAATTTACAAAAGTGTAATGTGAAATATAATACAAATGTTTGTACTGTGCTAAAGGGATGAAAAGTAATTAAATTAACATGTTTAAAAAATGTAAAAATTCAAATATACAGCAGAGAAATTTGATCAAGAAGTGTGGACTAGTAAATGGTATAGGGAATGGTAAAATTCTTGAGGTGGGGAAGGGGAGAAAAAGACGGTCAAAAGAAGGCGAAAATAGCGATAGGATGCAGGATACTCTGAGCATGTATATATATATTTCTCCCTCGGCAATTTAGTGCATGACAGTTTGGTGTATATGACAAATAAAAACAGTTGGCGGCTACCACAATTAGATGAGTAAAATGGTTCAGTGAATACTTTAGGAGAATTCGGTGTATTAGCATTAGTAGAGGTATATGATGCAAGAAAGCAAGCTTATTCAGGATCAGCCAAAAAAAAAAAAAAAAAAAACACACCACTCCCATTTCACCCCTCCGTTCGTTTGAAATACCTGTCCAGTTGAGCCTTAAATTTGTTTAGTTTATCAACTTCAACAACAAGTGATGGAAGTCGGTTCCACCAACCAACCACCCACTGGCCAAAGGCAAATTTACGCACATCTATCCGACATCCGTCCTTCCCTCAATTTGAATTTATGCCCTCTGAGGTGATTATTCTGAGCAAGATGAAGAATCCCATTGGCATTGAGCATGCTCAAACCATTCAAAGCCTTATACACCTCTATCATATCACCTCGCCGGTGCCTAGTTTCCAGAGTGGGAGTTTGAGGTTAGCCTGTGCGGACATTGTACCTTAAAGCTCTTCAAACAGAGAAGTTTTTCCTGATTTATTTTCTGCTTTATTAGTTTAAATTGTCATATTAACTTATTTTCTAGAGTAGCTTTATATTCCTAGTTACGATACTTAGTTTAAAGTTTAACTTAGACAGAGATTTTGTAGATATTACTTAGTATCGGTAACGGTATCAAATCCACGTGTCACAAACCAAATTTTTTTTTAACCAAATTTAGTCGATTTATTAACCAACTGTTATATCAAATTATCTTCTATAAGTAGATTATCTTCTTCTAAATAATTTATTAACCAACTGTTATATCAAATTATCTTCTATAAGTAGATTATCTTCTTCTATCTCATTCTAAATTGAGATAGCGAGATTTGGAAGCTAATCAATACTTACGAGTCCGTAGAAATACCGTTCGTGAATTCCCGCCATTTTTACACGATAGCATAAGCTTAGTGTCGTATAGTGCATAATATAATATTGTCAATTAATCAGTAAATCTATTAATCTTGATAAACTTTATTGTCAATTAAATTGTACTTTTAACTCTGTATATATATATATATATATATATAACGACTTAATCGTAACAAATAATTAATACATAACTATAGTGGTGCACGTGATACGGAAGTTGTATAAAGGGAACTCGTAGAAAACACTAGATACCGAAAAAAAAATATATATAACATAACTGTTTTGGGATATAACTTAAGCATTTAATTTTTGTTTTGAATTTTATTGAATTAAATCGGAATCATGACTCTGACCAGAGCAGCAAAGCAAAAGGCTCAAGCTAATGGGAGTGCTGTGGTTCAGGGAGAACTGAGGGGGGCAGTTGCCCTCTGAATCACAGTCTATTAAAATGCACTGTTTGCTTGATGTTTGCGGAGCAGTCGGGTACGGGACATGATACTGCCAAGGGGGATGTCTTTGTGTGTGCACGATGTAAGGAGTGCAAGGAAATCAGGCGACAACTCAGCGTTGTTATGGGCCTTTATGAGAGCTTGAAGGACAGGGTGGATGCCCTCGAAGGTAATAAATTGAGGGGCCCATCAAGCTCTCAGCTGCCCACATCAACGCCAGAGCTTGCACTTGGTCATCAGGCAACACAGAAGCAGCCCCCTAGGCAGAATGCGCTGGTCCCACAGGAACTAGTAGTTGTTGGTGACTCTATTGTCAGGGAAACGGGGAACATACTTTGTAAAAAGGATAGGTGGAATAGGACCAAGGTATGTCTGCCAGGGGCAAAGGTTGATGACGTTGTAGAGCGGATATCATCTTTTAAGGGCACAAAAGGTGATATAGTTGTACACGTTGGCACTAATGATATTAAGAGTAGGAGACCGGCGGAATTACTTAGCAAGTACAGGTCACTGTTGAAAAAAAGCCGTTAATTAGGGTTGAACTTGAAAGTGTCTGCAATTCTGCCCAGACACGATAGGAGGGAGTATATGATGAGAGCCTTGTCGATCAATTCGGCCCTGGAGGGATTGTGCAAGGCTCAAGGGGTAGAATTTTTTTCAGCCTGGACTGTACTTGTTAACAGGAGAGATTGCTTCTACAGGGATGGGATACACTTAAATAGAAAGGGTGCAAGAATTTTTGCTGATACTGTCGAGGCAGTGTTAGGTGGGTCGGAAAACTGCTAGTTGGGGGGGATACAAGGACTAATAGATTAACAGTAGCCAGTGGCAGAGGTGGAAGTGATTCTTGCACTGCTTCTATTGAAATGAGCAGAAGTCTGAAAAACAAGATGCAGGATATTTCAGAGACTGCTGGTAGTCATTGTGGTACAAGTAAACACATGGGTTGTGTTAGAGTAGCTAAGAATAGAAACAGGTGCATGTATACCTGCGTGTACACCAATGCTAGGAGTTTGGTAAATAAATTTGATGAATTTGAGGTATTGCTCAAAACATCAAAGGCAGATATTGTTGGGATATCAGAGACGTGGTGTCACACAGATATAAGTAATGCGGAACTGGAATTTGGGGAATACAATGTGTATAGAAAGGATAGACAGGACAGGAGGGGAGGAGGGGTTATGCTATTAATTAAGAAACACATAACGTCCAAGGAAGTGAAGCCAGTCGACATCGATGGACTGGGCAGTGTCGAGTCAGTTGGGTGTGACATAAGCATAGGGAAATCAAAATTGAGAGTAGGAGTGTGCTATAGGCCTAATGACTCTGATGAGTATAATAAGATATTGTACAGGGAAATAGAGTGGGCCAGTAAATCAGAGAGTCTTATAATGGGGGACTTTAATTTCCCAGATATTGACTGGAATTTGTGGATTGGTCACTCGCACACAAGCAAGGCTTTTGTGGATTTATTGGATGATTGTTTTCTACATCAGCATGTTCGTGAGGCAACAAGAGGGAGCAATACTCTTGATCTGATTATCAGTAGTGATTCTTCATGCATTAAGAACCTGCAGATAAATGAACCACTAGGTGGCAGTGATCACAGTGTGTTGAAGTGGGATTTACTCAAGGAGGTAACTACCATCAGAGGTAAAGGGAAGGGTTTTTGTTTTCGTAAAGGCGACTATGATGGTCTGAGACAGTATTTAAATTCTATACAGTGGGACCAACTGATGATGTTACCAACAGCAAACTCAAAATGGGAAGCATTCAAGGAACTAATCTTGGAGGCTACCAGGCTTTATATACCAACTAAGAAATATTGTTCAAGGTTTAGGCCTAAATGGTTGTCAGATGAACTAATGAGACATGTGGCAGAGAAGAAAAATGCATGGGATACATACAAATTAATGGGTGACATGGAAGCCTATGATAGATATAAGTTGGTCTGTAACCAAGTCACAAAGGAGATTAGGCAGGCAAAGGCAGACTATGAAAAATCCTTGGCAAAGGATGCAAAGAAAAACAGAAAAGAGTTCTTTACATACTTGAACTCGAAAAGGAAAGGGATGAATCAGATTGGTCCACTGGATATTGATGGTTCAACAGTTGAGGATCCTGCTCAGGTGGCTAACAATCTAAACGAGTATTTTGCATCTACATTCACGAATGAGGAGTTATTCAGGAAGGAGAATGATGTAGGTAAAGTAAACATTGGCAGTGAGCTGGATGATTTTGTAATAACTGAGAGGAAAGTGGAGGAGAGATTGTTGAGGATAAACATAAAAAAGGCACCTGGGGTGGATGGGATCTATCCAGTTATATTAAAGGAGGCAGCAAAGAAAGTATGCAAACCCCTAGCCATAATTATGAGAGCTTCTTTGGACTCAGGGGAGGTACCCATAGACTGGAGATGTGCAAATGTAACCCCAATTCACAAAGGAGGATCAAAGGCTGACACAAGTAATTATAGACCTGTGAGTTTAACTTCTGTTCCAGGTAAATTAATGGAGGCACTGGTTAAAGAAGCACTGCAGGATCATCTAGACAAGAATTCAGTTATAGCTCAGACGCAGCATGGTTTTGTTAAGGGCAGGTCTTGCCTGACCAATTTGATTGGATACTATGATGTAGTCACAAAAGAACTGGATGCAGGGAATAACTTTGATATTATATATTTGGATCTTAGAAAGGCTTTTGATACTGTTGCACATGGAAGACTGCTGCACAAATTGGAGCAGTGTGGCATTGGAGGCAAATTGCTGCTATGGATAAGGGGATGGTTGAGTGGCAGAAGACAGAGAGTGGTAATCAATGGACACTGCTCAACGTGGACTAATGTTATTAGTGGAGTTCCTCAAGGTTCAGTGTTGGGTCCGTTGTTGTTTTCGGTGTTTATGAATGATATTGATGATGGGATATCAAGTTTAATGTCCAAGTTTGCAGATGATACAAAGGTTGGCAGGGTCGTTAAGGACAATACTGACGCTATGCTGCTGCAACAGGATCTGGAAAGGTTGAACAGATGGGCTGAGAGGTGGCAAATGAGGTTTAACATCGACAAATGTAAAGTGCTGCATATGGGAAACAGTAACCCCAGAGCAACGTATCAACTCTGCGGTACTACACTGACAGTGGTGGAGAATGAAAAGGACCTGGGGGTAATTGTGCAGGCAGATATGAAGTTCTCTGAGCAGTGCAGACGAGCTGCAAGAGTAGCTCATGGTGTCTTGTCAATGATATACAGGAATTTTTCTAGCAGGGATAAGGAGGTGATTATTCCCTTGTATAAGGCAATGGTAAGGCCACATCTTGAGTACTGTATACAGGTCTGGAGGCCTCATTTCAAGAAGGTTGTAGAGCTGCTGGAACGGGTACAGAGAAGGGCAACAAGATTAGTAAATGGAACAAAGGGTTGCTCTTACGAAGAAAGGCTTAAGTTTTGCAAATTACAGAGTTTGGAGACTAGGCACCGGCGAGGTGATCTGATAGAGGTGTATAAGGCTTTGAATGGTTTGAGCATGCTCAATGCCAATGGGATTCTTCATCTTTCTCAGAATAATCACCTCAGAGGGCATAAATTCAAATTGAGGAAGGACGGATGTCGGATAGATGTGCGGAAATTTGCCTTTGGCCAGCGGGTGGTTGGTTGGTGGAACCGACTTCCATCACTTGTTGTTGAAGTTGATAGCCTAAACAAATTTAAAGCTCAACTGGACAGGTATTTCGAACGAACGGAGGGGTGAAATGGGAGTGGGTTTTTTTTTTTTTTTTTTGGCTGATGCTGAATAAGCTTGCTTTCTTGCATCATATGCCTCTGCTAATGCTAATTTGCAAAACTTAAGCCTTTCTTCGTAAGAGTAACCCTTTGTTCCATTCACTAATCTTGTTGTCCTTCTCTGTACCCGTTCCAGCAGCTCTACATCCTTCTTGAAATGAGGCCTCCAGACCTGTATACAGTACTCAAGATGTGGCCTAACCATTGCCTTATACAAGGGAATAATCACCTCCTTATCCCTGCTAGAAAAATTCCTGTATATCATTGACAAGACACCATGAGCTACTCTTGCAGCTCGTCTGCAATGCTCAGAGAACTTCATATCTGCCTGCACAATTACCCCCAGGTCCTTTTCATTCCAACCACTGTCAGTGTAGTACCGCAGAGTTGATACGTTGCTCAGTGGTTACTGTTTCCCATATGTAGGACTTTACATTTGTCAATGTTAAACTTCATTTGCCACCTCTCAGCCCATCTGTTCAACCTTTCCAGATCCTGTTGCAGCAGCATAGCATCAGTAGTGTCCTTAACAACCCTGCCAACCTTTGTATCATCTGCAAACTTGGACATTAAACTTGATATACCATCATCAATATCATTCATAAACACTGAAAACAACAACGGACCCAACACTGAACCCTGAGGAACTCCACTAATAACATTAGTTCACGTTGAGCAGTGTCCATTGATTACCACTCTCTGTCTTCTGCCACTCAACCATCCCCTTATCCATAGCAGCAATTTGCCTCCAGTGCCACACTGCTCCAATTTGTGCAGCAGTCTTCCATGTGCAACAGTATCAAAAGCCTTTCTAAGATCCAAATATATAATATCAAAGTTATTCCCTGCATCCAGTTCTTTTGTGACTATATCATAGTATCCAATCAAATTGGTCAGGCAAGACCTGCCCTTAACAAAACCATGCTGCGTCTGAGCTATAACTGAATTCTTGTCTAGATGATCCTGCAGTGCTTCTTTAACCAGTGCCTCCATTAATTTACCTGGAACAGAAGTTAAACTAACAGGTCTATAATTACTTGTGTCAGCCTTTGATCCTCCTTTGTGAATTGGGGTTACATTTGCACATCTCCAGTCTATGGGTACCTCCCCTGAGTCCAAAGAAGCTCTCATAATTATGGCTAGGGGTTTGTTTACTTCCTTTGCTGCCTCCTTTAATATAACTGGATAGATCCCATCCACCCCAGGTGCCTTTTTTATGTTTATCCTCAACAATCTCTCCTCCACTTTCCTCTCAGTTATTACAAAATCATCCAGCTCACTGCCAATGTTTACTTTACCTACATCATTCTCCTTCCTGAATAACTCCTCATGCGTGAATGTAGATGCAAAATACTCGTTTAGATTGTTAGCCACCTGAGCAGGATCCTCAACTGTTGAACCATCAATATCCAGTGGACCAATCTGATTCATCCCTTTCCTTCTTGAGTTTAAATAGGTAAAGAACTCTTTTCTGTTTTTCTTTGCATCCTTTGCCAAGGATTTTTCGTAGTCTGCCTTTGCCTGCCTAATCTCCTTTGTGACTTGGTTACAGACCAACTTATATCTATCATAGGCTTCCATGTCACCCATTAATTTGTATGTATTCCATGCATTTTTCTTCTCTGCCACATATCTCATTAGTTCATCTGACAACCATTTAGGCCTAAACCTTGAACAATATTTCTTAGTTGGTATGTAAAGCCTGGTAGCTTCCAAGATTAGTTCCTTGAATGCTTCCCATTTTGAGTTTGCTGTTGGAAACATCATCAGTTGGTCCCACTGTATAGAATTTAAATACTGTCTCAGACCATCATAGTCGCCTTTACGAAAACAAAAACCCTTCCCTTTACCTCTGATGGTAGTACGTCCTTGAGTAAATCCCACTTCAACACACTGTGATCACTGCCACCTAGTGGTTCATTTATCTGCAGATTCTTAATGCATGAAGAATCACTACTGATAATCAGATCAAGAGTATTGCTCCCTCTTGTTGCCGCACGAACATGCTGATGTAGAAAATCATCCAATAGTGTATGGCAAAGCAAAACAGATAATGTAAATTTCTAATGTGCCATGCTGTAAATGGTGAATTTAGTGATAATGATGCTGTTCGTAATATTTTATATTTTTGTTGGAGCATACTATCCACCTTCGTGTTTTAATGTGCATGCAATCTTTTTTTTTTTAGATCCTATTAAAAGGTGCCATGGACAGGTTAAAGATTGGGGTACAAGAGAACCCTGTTCGAACTTTACTTCTGTAAGTTGCATTTTTTGGAAATACACATGGGGTGTGAGAGTTGTTCCAGAGACCAAAAGTAGAGAACATTAATGGATGCTGGCTTATAACATGTATCTTTTGATGCTTGGTTTGCAACCTTTGCTATAGTTTTTATTGAAAGCTTACCTGCCTGCTTCTTAACCCATCCATGGTACTAGCTCCATGGATGGTTAAGAGTAGGCAGGTAAGCTTCCCTGGAGATTGTGTAGTGGTCAGAATTGGAATCAGAGTACCTTACGTGGAAAGGTGCTCTGGTTCAGTGAGGCATTTTCACCAGGGCCCATGGAGTTTCTCGATGCTCCTGACTAAGGGATGGTATGTCAAAAGAAACTTAATTAGATAAGGACAGTAGTTCCCAGCACTCATAAATCCATGTTGCAAGAATAGAGCAGGCTTCAGAGTTCTCCTTAAAAGAAAAAGGAAACTACCTTCATTAACTTGCCTTTCCTGTGATTTCTGTGTAAATCAGTTTCTTCTGGCTTCACAACCCTCAACTAGTTCCATGTTACTAAAGCAGGGAAAGGCTTCAACAACCTTTAGTGATAATCTTTGTTTCTGTTCCTTTCATATGGTTTCTGCATCTGTAATTTTCTTCTAGTTTCCCAACCTTTAACCAATTCATGCTCCCAGAAAAAGCACAGGATTCGACTTAGTAGGTGTGAATTTCTGCATTCCTCCTTTCTAAGTCACCAGAATTTCTCTAGTTTTCATAAATAATCTTTTACTTCATTGATTTTGTTAATTTCTGATCTCTGTGTGATACACTGAATTGTCACATACAGCAAGATGTCATTCATCAAGTTGTCTCGTACACCAAACTGTCATGCACCAAATTGTCGCATGCAGTGAATTTTCATGCACCAGACCGTTGTACAATGAATTTAACCCTGGCTACTTGCCATGAAGGAAATAAAGATTTGTCTTGCAAAAAATTGACTTGGACTCCATCACAATGCTCATCTATACACTTCTCTGCCAATACGGCAGGCATTGGTTGGAAGACAACAAGTTTGTTGTTCTTCCCCACCCTTTCTACATGTTATGTTTTAGACTTCTTCCCAGTCATAATTATGAAGATGGCGATGCAATTTGCAGAACTTAATCCTTTCTTGGTAAGACCACCCCTTTCGTTGCCCTTCTTTGTACTCGTTCTAGCAACCTTTTTAAAATGAGGATTCAGACCTGTACACAGTACCCTAGGTGTGGCCTGACAATTGCCTTGTACAACGGGATAATCACCTCCCTGTCCCTGCTAGCAAAATTCCTATATCTCATTGACAAACTCCATGACCTGCCCTGGCAGCCCGTCTGCATTGTTCAGCGAACTTCATATTTGACTGCACAGTTACCCCCCAAGTCTTTTTCACTTTCCGGCGCCTCCGTAGCCAGGTGGGCAGGAGCAGCAGTGTGTAGCACTCGCTTCTTGATTAGACCGGGGTTCAAGCCCATGACCACCAAATACGGAGGATGCGGAAAGATCAGGGAATGACCACCGCATATCCCAGGAGCAATATGACCTTAGTTGCTAATGCTCCTAAAAACCAAATAACAACAACTACACTTTCCTAAGTGTAGTACCACACAGTTGGTACATTTCTCTTGGGTTACTGCTACCCATTTTAAGTACTTTGCATTTGTTAATGTTAAACTTCAGTTGCCACTTCTCAGTCCACCTGCCTAACTTTTCTAGATCCAGTTGCAATAGCATACTGTCTTTACTGTCATTAACAACCCTGCTAACCTTTGTATCATCTGCAAATTTGGACATTTGGCCTGATAAACCTTCGTCGATATCATTGATAAATACACGAAACAACAATCGGCCAAGCACTGAACTCTGGGGTACTCCACTAATAACATTAGTCCATGTAGAACATTGTCCATTTAATACCACTCTCTGCCATCTCCCACTCAACCATCCCTTTATCCATTGCAGTAACTTGCCCTTTATGCCACACTGCTCCAATTTGTACAGCAGTCTTCCATGTGCAACAGTATCAAAAGCTTTCCTGAAATGCAAGTATATGATATCAAAATTATTTTTTGCATCCAGTTCCTTTGTGACTTCATCATAGTATCAAATCAAATTGGTCAGACAAGACTACCCCTTATCAAACCCATGCTGTGTCTGAGTTATTACTGCTGTCTTGTCTAGGTGATCCTGTATCACCTCTTTAACCGGTGACTCCTTTATTTTCTCTGGAACACAAGTCAAACGAACTGGTCTATAGTTACTTGTATAGCCTTTTGTGAACCCCCATTATGAATTGGTGATACATTTGCACACCTCCAGACAACAAACCATTTAAACAACTTAGCACAACTTAGACAATAAGCCATTTAATGAATTTTTTGTGACTGCTTAATGCCAGATAGTAATCTGATATGTGGTTCATCATCGTTGAGCTTATTTTTAATTGGTCCTCCAAGGAATATCCATCATCTAAGATCTCAAGCTTGTTTTAATATATGTTATACAGTAATACCCCGAAGTTACGCGATAGGTGGGTCCGACAAAAATCACGTAAGTCGAATTCGCGTAAGTCGGGGTACAACTTTGCATATAAATACATATAAATTTTGCTTAATTGGGACCAAGGACTAACAAAAACACTAGTTTAGAAGAAAAATATTAATAAAATTGCAGTTCTTTATACATATTAATACAAAATATGTATTAAAAAAACAAATGACTTACGTAAAAAAAGTTATTTCGATGTCGATGGCTTCATAAAATCTAACAAATTCATCTGACGACACTGCGCCTTCTTTTTTTCACGCAGAAATTCTTCATAGCAATCTAATAATTTTTTTATTCCTTGCTTTGTAGCCATAACGCGTTCTTCGTTAGAGTCTATGTTTTCTAAAATTTTTAAGCCCTTTACAATTGAGCCCTTTTCAGTTTTCAACCTGTCAAGTTTGCAATTGTCATGTGCTTTTCGCCGTTGCTTCATTTAGGCCTGTAGCACGTGCAATATCACATGGTCTTTCATTTCGCTCAAAGCGTTTCACAATTTCATATTTTTTCTCTATCGACAGAGGCGGACTGGCCATAAGCCTTACCGGGGAAACCCCGGTGGCCGGTGTGATTTTGGCCATAAACCATAGTATGAGGCCACTATAAATTTTCCCGGGTAAGAATTTTTGACCCAGTCCACCTCTGTTTATTGATAATTGCTTTTCTTTTTCTCTCTGAATCTGCAGTGTCTTCACCAGGACGTTTCCTTTTCACAACTTTTAATTAAGTATTTTACTTATTTTTAGGGAATAAAGCGCAATTACAAAACAAGGAGGCACGCTTGATACGCATAAACACAGCTGCACGCATGTAGCAACTGAATAAACAACACCATAAAGGCAGAGATACACTATTAACACCTCACATTTCTAGGGGTTACTACCATAAAACAATAAAAATCCAGTTGCGTTTCTGCTAGTGAAATCTGTTATAAACTGGTAGTAAACTCGATCTAATTGCATTTGCGATTATACCGATAGCTGGAATTGTGTTGGTTTTTACGTTATTATGGTGAAATGCGTTTCCCCTTCACTGATATAAAAAACATAAAAGCAGCAAAGTTGAATTTTGTTCCTCTTTCGTTCTCATTCTCCGCCGTCGCACCGTATATCGATAACACATGAAAAATGACCTTGAAGATAGTGTGCGGCAGCGTTGCCAAACGAAAAAATCAAGAACCGCGTAACTCCGAGTTCGCGTAAGTCGGGGTATTACTATATATGAAAATGTTGATTCACAACAGTAGCTTGTGCCAAAACAAGATAGCATTCGACGAGCATGTTGACATAGATTTGGGTATTGAACAGCATTTTTCTTCGTGTCAAATAGAGACTTCAGAATATTATCTTCTGAGAGCTCAATTAATTCCATCTATAAGTCATCATGTGCTTTGGAGACATCAGTCAGGTGTGGTTGAAAAGCTCGTTTCAGTGTGAGATCATGTTTCTCAAAATCAGCAAACCTTTCATTGTATTCTTCAATCAGGGAGTCTAGAACAGCTGTGTATTCTTTCATGTCACATTTCCTTAAACTTAAACTGTAAACTAAATTATATAAGGAGAATAATGATATATAAAAAAGAGAATAGATAAAATGAAACTCAAAATATTTTTAAGGTAAATTTTATGTCATGAAATAAAAGGCAGATTTTGCATTTGAGAGAAATAGACAAAAGGCCGCAACTGGTACCCCAAATTGCCACAGGTTACCCACCCCTGTACAAGGGGATAATCACCTCCTTATCCCTGTTATCAAAATTCCTGTACATCATTGAAAAACCCCATAAGCTACTTTTGCAGCCTGTCTGCACTACTCAGAAAGCTTCATGTCTGAGGTCTTTTTCATTCAACGCTACCATTAGTGTAGTACTGCACTCATGGTAGTGTTGAATTAAATTGGGATTACTGCTACCATATGCAGTACTTTGCATTTCTCAATGTTAAACTTCAATTGCCACATCTCAGCCTATCTGCTCAACTTTTCTAGATCCCGTTGCATTACTTGATGGAATAAAAAAAATGGTTTTATGTTGGGAGAAATGTATTGCAGTGAGTTGGGGGGAATTATATTGAAAAATAAAATAGCAACTGCAGAGGATATTCTGGAGATTCATTTACTTTTTTTTTTTTAAATATCTCAGCTGTTTATGGAAACTGAAATGGATGTCTAAAGGATCAGTCAACAGGCAAAACCAATCAGCCTAACCTCATATATGTGAAGTGTATAAGGAAAATGAGATGCTTCATGTATGTGTATGTGTGTATATATATATATGTATATATATATATATGTAAGGAAATTAAATACACTCTCATACCATTAATATGAGGATGGGGATTATTTTGGTCTTTGGATATCATTGGGGTGGATGGGATCTATCCAGTTATATTAAAGGAGGCAGCAAAGGAGGTAAGCAAACCCTTAGCCATAATTATGAGAGCTTCCTTGGACTCAGGGGAGGTACCCATTGACTGGAGATGTGCAAATGTAACCCCAATTCACAAAGGGGGATCAAAGGCTGACACAAGTAATTATAGACCTGTGAGTTTAACTTCTGTTCCCGGAAAATTAATGGAGGCACTGGTGAAAGAAGCACTGCAGGATCATCTAGACAAGACTTCAGTTATAGCTAGGACACAGCATGGTTTTGTTAAGGGGAAGTCTTGCCTGACCAATTTGATTGGATACTATGATGCAGTCACAAAAGAACTGGATGCAGGGAATAACTTTGATATTATATACTTGGATCTTAGAAAGGCTTTTGATACTGTTGCACATGGAAGACTGCTGCACAAATTGGAGCAGTGTGGCATTGGAGGCAAGTTGCTGCTATGGATAAAGGGGTGGTTGAGGGGGAGAAGACAGAGAGTGGTAATCAATGGACACTGCTCATCGTGGACTAATGTTATTAGTGGAGTCCCTCAGGGTTCAGTATTGGGGCCTTTATTGTTTTCTGTATTTATAAATGATATTGATGATGGTATATCAGGCTTAATGTCCAAGTTTGCAGACGATACGAAGGTTGGCAGGGTTGTCAAGGACACTACTGACACTATGCTGCTGCAACAGGATTTGGAAAGGTTGAGCAGATGGGCTTCGAGGTGGCAAATGAAGTTTAACATTGACAAATGTAAAGTACTACATATGGGAAACAGCAACCCCAGAGCAACGTATCAACTCTGTGGTACTACACTGACAGTGGTAGAGAATGAAAGGGACCTGGGGGTGGTGGTGCAGGCAGATATGAAGTTCTCTGAGCAGTGCAGACGAGCTGCAAGAGTAGCTCATGGTGTATTGTCAATGATATATAGGAATTTTTCTAGCAGGGATAAGGAGGTGATTATTCCCTTGTATAAGGCAATGGTCAGGCCACACCTAGAGTACTGTATACAGGCCTGGAGGCCTCATTTCAGGAAGGATGTAGAGCTGCTGGAACGAGTACAGAGAAGGGCAACTAGATTGGTGAATGGGACAAAGGGGTTCTCTTACGAAGAAAGGCTTAAGTTTTGCAAATTACAGTGTCTGGAAACTAGGCACCAGCGGGGTGATCTGATAGAGGTGTACAAAGCCTTGAATGGTTTGAGCATGCTCAATGCTGATGGGATTCTTCCTCTAGCTCAGAAAAATCACCTGAGAGGGCATAAATTCAAATTGAGGAAAGACAGATGTAGGATAGATGTGCGGAAATTTGCCTTTAGCCAGCGGGTGGTTGGTGGGTGGAACAGACTTCCATCCCTTGTCGTGGAAGTTGATAGCCTAAATAAGTTTAAGGCTCAGCTGGACAGGTATTTTGAACGAACAGAGGGGTGAAGTGGAAGTGGTTATTTTTATTTATTTATGTTACTTTTTTTTTTTTTTTTTTTTTTTTTTTTGGCTGATGCTGCATAAGCTTGCTTTCTTGCATCAAATGCCTCTACTAATGCTAATGCTAATGCTAATCCCTAAGGGATACACATGTTAAGTGTTTCAAAAAATAATTATTCATTCTGCACACAGTTTCTTACATCTAAAATATATAGAAACTGAAATGGATGCCTAAAGGATTGACAAAATTGGTATCAGAAAAGCAGGCTTCTTGGAATATATACAAATTATCAAAAAACACTAGTTGTATGACTTATACAGAACATTCTGCAGTCGGGTACCTAAGAGGGTGAGACAGGTTTGGATAAATTGTGAAGCGAACTTGGCTAAGAGGTTGAAGAAAGACAAAGAATTCTTTATCTGAACATACACAAAAGAAAAGTATTTAATTAATGTATAACAGAGCAGCAGTGGTTCAATAAGGTTTTTTTTTTTTTTTTTTTTTTGGTAGTTGTTGGCGCATAGGCTTCTGTGGCCATAATGTACCTCCCAAGGTTCCAAGCCCAAGGCGGGAATCAAACCTGTGACCTTTGGGTTGCCAGGCAGGCACTTTATCCACCCGGCTAGCCCGGTCGGCTCAATAAGTTCTACGTTATAAGTAAATTAGTTTAAAAATGGAAGAATTACCTCTATGGTCTCTTGCAGAACACTTCAGTTCTTATACTCTCTGTAGTTGGATCTATACAAATCGATTAATTGTATTCCACTCTCTCGTAGATGAGACAGTGATCCAATGCACCACAGAATCGGGAACCAATGGACCCCCAAGCCTGACCCCAAAATGCATCGAACCACCACCCCAATCTTGAGCGAGAGAATACCAAACGTCTGTATTTTTAAAACAATTTAACTGCTATGTTAAATTGTTAAAAACTAATATTATTAAGACATAAAAACATTAAGAATCCTCTGAAATATTAAGAGGCTAAGGAATTTTGCTACTTCCCTGAAGCGGATGGGGCTTTTCAACGAAGGTCATGATCACAGGAAAGTGAAACCGCGGGTATTGCGGGAGGAATTTTATATCATGGAAATTAGTTGCGATCCTGGTTTTATAGAGCAGGGCTTGAAGGACCATGAATCTGAGATGGGGTAGGGCCGATGTACATTGACTGAATTTTGATGTAATTTAATTTCAAGTGTCACCGAAATCAATAGTTTGGTGTAATCGTGTTGGATGCTGAGAATTTTCGCTTCTTTAAATAGAAAGGTATGATCTTCACTAATCGCATAGAATGCAAGTTCTGAAGCCGAGGAGCGGGATGAGAGGACAGATGTTGTCTCATTCTTGTATTGAGTGGATCCCTGGTATGAGGAGTTGCAATTCTTGCAAGATACAGTGCAGACTAAGTCATTTAATTGGAATGTGGACGCGGATTGGACTTCGTGGTTTTATAGAGCAGCATGTAGTTTCGTTGTGTGGGTTTGGCTATGATTTTGAATTGTTGTGTCTTTGAAAATACTATTTAGTTGTTTGAATCATCGTTCAATATATGGTAAAGCAATAAAAAAAATTTTATGTTATTATTTTTGATAGCAGGAGAGGTATCACTTAATCTGTTTATTGCTTGTATCCTCATTTCATTTATAATGGGTAGGGGATAATCTCTATTTTGAGGTTACCCATTACCCATTTATTGCTTTACCATATATTGAACAATGGTTCAAACAACTAAATAGTATTTTCAAAGACACACAATTCAAAATCACAGCCAAACCCACAATGAAACTACATGCTGCCCTCAAAAACCACGAAATCCAATCCGTGTCCACATTCCAATTAAATGACTTAGTCTACACTGTATCTTGCAAGGATTGCAACTCTTCATACCAGGGACCCACTCGTACACTCAATACGAGAATGAGACAACATTCAGCATCTGTCCTCTCATCCCGCTCCTTTGCTTCTGAAGTCGCATTCCATGCGATTAGTGAAAATCATACCTTTCTATTCAATGAAGTAAAAATTCTCAGCATCCAACATGATTACATTAAAATTCAGTCAATGTATGCCCTACCCCATCTCAGATTCATGGTCCTTCACGCGCATACACCAGGATCACAACTAATCTCCATGATATAAAATATCCCCCTGAAATACCCGTGGTTTCACTTTCCTGTGATCATGACCCTTATCAAAAAGCCCCGTCCGCTTCAAGGAAGTTGCAAAATTCCTTAGCCTCTTAATATTTCAGAGGATTCTTAATGTTTTTTTGTCTTAATAATATTAGTTTTAAAGTATTAAAAGTATACATTCACTATGTATCTCTTTGGTCCCAAAGCAATTAAATTGTTTTAAAAATATGGACGTTTTGTATTCACTCGCTCAAGATTAGGATGGTAGTTCGATGTATTTTTGGGTCCATGGGTTCCCGATTCCATGGTGCATTGGATCACTGATCTTGTTTTTTTTTTTTTTTTTTTATGAGAACCCCAAACACGAGAGGTATTGGAACCTATAGTACTTAGTATCGTGCTTGGGTTGGAGGTTGAAAAGACGTAAGAAGATATTTGTTCACATTGGACTTGAACTTCTGTAGATTGTAATTTTCAGGAAATACGTATGAAGGAAGGTTGTTCCAGAAAACGGCAGTTGAATGAATAAATGAGGAAGATGAAAAGTTGGTTCTGTGGGTTTGAAGCTGGACAGTAAATGGATGTTGGCTGGTGGCGGCACGTGTTCGGACTGTTTTGAAAGAGAGAGCGGGAATCATAGAAGCCAATTCAGAAGAACAGTGCCCATGGAAGTATCTGTAGAAGAAGCATGCAGCAGAAACAGTACGTCTATGAGAAAGCGAGTGGAGAGACTCTGTTAGAGATGAATCATTAATTAACCTAACTGCCCTCTTCTGAATGGAATCAAGAAGCCTGAGAGAGGTTTTGGGGGCACCACCCCAGATGTGGGAACAATATTCCATGGCAGGGCGGATTTGCGATTTATACAGAGTGAGCAGCTGTTTGGAAGAAAAGTAACGCCGAGAGCGAAAGAGAAAACCAAGTTTTTTAGATGCAGAGGAAGCAATATTTGTAATGTGCTTGTGCCAAGAGAGATTAGAAGTCAGGGTAATCCCCAAAAGAGAGATATCATTTTGCCTAGAAATTGGAGTGTCACTAAAGATAAGCATAGGAGCAGAAGAATCCTTTTTGCGAGATATAAGACAAGACTGAGTTTTAGAAGGGTTGAAATCAACTAAGTTGTCTTTGCCCCACTGGAGAATTACCTGAAGATCGGCATTTAAGGAATTGGCAGCAGATTTTCGAGAACTTGAGGCTGATTGAGCAGGACAAGGTTTCTCAAAATGGAAAGTTGAATGCAATGTGCTATCATCGGCAAAACTATGGATAGGATTTCCAGTCAATGGAAGAAGGTCATTGATATACAAAAGGAAAAGAGTGGGGGAAAGAACTGAACCTTGGGGGACACCAGCATTAGTGGAGAAGTTAGAAGACAGAGAGCCATCTACCATCACCCTCAGTGAGCGATCAGAGAGAAAACTGGATAACCAATTACTAAAAACAGTTGGCAGACCATAAGATGGAAGCTTGTTTAGAAGACCTTTATGCCAAACACGATCAAAAGCCTTTGAGATGTCAAGAGCAACTACTTGTGTTTCACCGAACCTTTCCATTGAATTAGTCCATAAATGGGTAACATAAGCCAGAATATCACCAGTGGATCGACACTGACGGAATCCATATTGGCGATTGTTGATCAGATGGAAGGTTTCTAAGTAGTTTAAGAGTTGCCGGTTAATTGATTTCTCCATTACTTTAGAAAGAGTAGAAGTAATTGCAATGGGACGATAATTGGATGGGAGGGATTTGTCACCCTTTTTAGGAACTGGCTGGATATGAGCAAATTTCCAAGCAGAAGGAAAAACACCTTTGGAATAAGAAAGTGAAAAAAGGCGGCAAAGAATAGGAGTAAGCTCAGGGGCACAGGTTTTGAGAACAAGTGGAGAAATACCATCAGGACCTGGAGCTTTCTTAGCATCAAGATTCATCAAAATCCTTCTGATATCCTTTTGACGGAAGACCACAGAATGCATTGAATGGAGATTTGAATTGAATTGTCTACGAGAGAGCAGAATACAATTAATCGATTTGTATAGTTATCCAACTACGGAGAGTATCAGCACCAAAGTGTTCTGCAAGACACCATAGAGGTAATTGTTCCATTTTTAAGCTAAAAGGAATGGATTGAAGTATATTGGCTCACGGGGTACAGCAGGACTGTTATAAACCATAGGTATAGGTTTTCAAAGTGGATTCCATTTATTTTTAATGAGAGAGATGGGTTTTTTTTTTTTTTTTTTAATCCCTGGGGTTTTGTAAAAGATTTCCAACAGTTCAGCATATGTTCTATAATTTTTATTATTGGTTATTTTGTATTTATTACTATTTTTTTTTTTTTTTAATGAAAATCCAAAACACAATAATTATTAGAACCTCTATAGTACTGTGTATGGATTACAGGTTGAGGTGACAGCAGATATTTGTTCATATTAGCTATCAATTTCTATAGATTGTAGCTTTCGGGGAACACAGGTAAAGGAAGATTGTTCCAGAAAACAGAAGTAGAAGGGATAAATGAGGACGAGAAAAAGTTAGTTGTGTGAGTTTGGAGTTGGACAGTGAATGGATGCTGACTGGTGGCTGTGTTTTGACTGATATGGAAGAGAGTAGGGGAAATACAGATGCCAATTTGGAATCTATAAAAAATGCAGAAACTGAATGTCTGTGAGACAGAGTGGAGAGACGTAAGATTATAAGAGATGGGTCATTAATTAACCTGACTGTCCTCTTTTGAATGGAGTCTAGAAACTTGATAGAGGTTTTGGAGGACCATCCCAGACGTGGGAACAATATTTCATGGTTTGAGATTTGTTTGTAGTGAATAGTTGTTTGGAAGAAAATTAAGCTCAACAGAAAAAAAGGAAAACCCAGTTTTTTGGATACAGAGGAAGCATGTAAACTTAAATTTTAATCCCCAAAACTCAGTCCTATCTTATTTCTTGCAAAAAGTGTCTACTGCTCCTTTGCTGATGTGTGATAAAACCCAGATTTTTAGACAAGATTACATATCTCTACTAGAATTACCCTCACTTCTCTCTCTCTCTCTCTCCCTCTCTCTCTCTCTCCAAAAAGCATGTGCTTATGCAGAGAGAGAGAGAGGGTAATTCTAGTAAAGATATATGTAATCTTGTCTAAAAATCTGGGTTTTATCCCACATCAGAAAAGGAGCAGTAGACTCTTTTTGCAAGAAATAAGATAGGACTGAGTTTGAGGGATTAAAATTTAAGTGTTTTTTTTTTTTTTTTTTTTTGTCCCTGCCAAGAATTACCTGTAGACCAGCATTAAAGGACTTGATGGATGCAGGATGTTCAATGAGGAAATTCAATTTAGTTTAAAGCAGTTTGTGCAGAACAAGGTTTCTTAAATTGGAAGGGGAAACGCAATGTATTATCATCAAAAAATCTATGGATAGAATTTCCAGTCAGTGGAAGGTCATTAATATACAAGAAGAAAAGAATGGGAGAAAGAACTGAACTGTGGGGAACACCAGCATTAGTGGAGAAGTTAGAAGAAAGAACCATCAACCATCACTCACAGTGAATGGTCAATGAAAAACTTGGAAACCCAATTGTAAAAAAACAGTTACCAGTCAATAAGATGGGAGTTTGTTTACAAGACCTTTATACCAAATACGATCAAAAGCCTTTAGAAATGTCAAGAGTAACTGCTTGAGTTTCACCAAATTTTTCCAAAGATAAGGAAGGTCTGAAATAGTTTGAGTTGGCAGTTGATGGTTTTCTATTTCTGTGGAAAGAATAAAGGAGTTCCCCATTTTTATGGAAAAAGTTCAACAGAGTGATAATTGAATGGGAGAGATTTGTTACCCTTTTTAGGGATTAGCTGGATATGAGCAAATTTCCAAGCAGAAGGAAAGACACCATTGGAATAAGAAAGTGTAAGAAGGTGCAACGTAGAATAGGATCAATTTCAGGACAGGCTTTGAGAACAAAGGAAGAAATGCCATCAAGACTTGGAGTTTACTTGGCATCAAGATTATTCAGAATTCTTCTAACATCTGTCTGTCAAAAGACTGCAAGAGGAATTGAGAGGGGTGTACTCCTACATATTGTAGGAGGAGGTTTAACAAGGTCGTAAATACAAGAGTTAGATGAAAATTAAGATGCTACTAAGTTGGCTTTATCTTTAGCTGAGGATGCAATAGAACCATCAGCTTTTAAGAGAGAGAGAGAGAGAGAGAGAGAGAGTCCAGCATTATTCAGTAAGTGTTTTATATTTCAATTATAAATGAGTATATAATAGAATGACTTAAGAGAGTAAAATATAAATGAGATATCACTGCTGTTTTTTTTTTTTATTCATTTGCCTGAAAACTGCTGTTCACATTTCTCTGCATCCGTATCATTGATTTATAATGGATTTCGTTGTTATTATTTGCAAGTGTATGGATTGCATCCATACAATAAAAAAAAAAAACGACAGATTCCTTTATATAAATTCAGTTGGATCATTCGGTTCTCCATGGTTTGTATAGTAATATGCAAGATTTTTTTTTTTTTTTTTTTTTTTTTTTATCCTTTAAAATATTAACTTTGTCAATATATGTTTTTAGGTAATAATACAGATGATCAACCAGCTGGTGGCCAAAATTTCTGAACAGCTACCTAGTCTAGATCCCAATGAAGAAACAGATCAAATCAACAAGCATTTTCAGAATACTGTGGATCACTTGAAGTCTCGTAGTGAAGCACCAGAAGGGGATGGGCCATCATATGCGGGGCTGAATCTTTGAATTTTGTATAGGTAATTGAATTACTTTTTTCTTTTAATTTTGTCTTTTAAATTAATGTTATTAGCATTAGTAGAGGCATCTGATGCAAGAAAGCAAGCTTATATAGCATCAGCCAAAAAACCTTCCCATTTCACCCATCCATTCACTCCAAATATTTGTCAAGTTCTGCCTTGAACTTATTTAAGTTATCAACTTCCACAACAACAGATGGAAGTCTGTTACAGCAATCAACCACCTGCTAGCTAAAGGCAAATTTCCACACATCTCCTTTATAGTTGTCTTTCCTCAATTTGCATTTATATCCTCTCAAGTGAGTATTCTGAGTAAGAGGAAGAATCACATCAGCATTGAGCTTGCTTAAACCATTCAACACCTCAATTAGATCACCTTGCAGGTGTCTAAACTCCAGACGTTGTAGTTTGCAGAACTTTCTTGGTAAGAGCAACCCTTTTCTTACACTCACCAATCTCATTGCCCTTCTCTGTACTCATTCCAGCAGCTCTACATCCTTCCTAAAATGAGGCTTCTATACCTATATAGCGGGACAATCACCTCCTTATCCCTGCTAGCAAAATTTCCTGTATATCATTTACAAGATACCATGAGCTACTCTTGCAGCCTGTCTCCACTGCTCAGAAAACTTCATATCTGACTGCACAATTACCACCCAGTTGGTACATTACTCTAGGGTTACTGCTACCCATATGAAGTACTTTAATATTTCTGAGTGTTAAACTTCAGTTGCTACCATCTGCTCAACTTTTCCAGATCCTGTTTCAGTAGTGTACTATCATTACTGTCATTAACACACTGCCAACCTTCGTATCATCTGCAAACTTAACATTAACTCTAATATACCTTCATCAATATCATTGATAAATACAGAAAACAACAATGGACCCAACACCGAACCCTGGGGGACTCCACTAATAACATTAGTTCATGAAGAGCAGTGCGCATTGATTACCACTCTCTGTCTTCTCCCACTCAACCATCCTTTTATCTATTGCAGCAACTTGCCATTAATGCCATTCTGCTCCAATTTGTACAGTAGTCTTTCATGTGTAACAGTATCAAAAGCTTTCCTAAAATCCAAATATATGATATAAAAATTTTTTGCATCCAGTTCCTTTGTAACCACATCTTAGTATCCAATTATATTTGACAGACAAGACTGCCCGTGCTGTGTTTGAACTATAACTGCAGTCATGTCTAGATGATCCTGCAGTGCTTCTTTAACCAGTGATTTCATTATTTTCCCTGGAACAGAAGTTAAACTAACAGGTTTATAATTACTCGTTTCACCCCTTGATCCCCCTTTTTGAATTGGGGACACATTTGCACATCTCCAGTCCATGGGGACCTCCCCTGAGTCCAAGAAAGCTTTCTAATTATGTCTAAGGGTTTTCATACTTCCTTTGCTGGTTCCTTTAATATAACTGGATAGATTCCATTCACTCCAGGTGCCTTTCTTATGTTCAGTTTCAACAATTTCTCCTCCACTTTACTCTCAGTTATTACAAAATCATTTAGCTCCTTGCCAGAGTTTCATCAATAATTGAATCAAGTGAATCGATGTCAAGTGTACCGATCTGATTCATCCCCTTCCCTTCTAGAGTTTACATAAATAAAGAAGTCATTACTGTTTTTCTTTGCCTCCTTTGCCAAAGATTTCTTGTAATTTGCCTTTGCTTGCCTAACATCCTTTGTGACTTGGTTACAGACTACAGTAATACCCCGACTTACGCGAACTCGGAGTTACGCGGTTCTTGATTTTTTCGTTTGGCAACGCTGCCGCCCACTATCTTCAAGGTCGTTTTTCATATGTTATCGATATACGGTGCGACGGCGGAGAATGAGAGCGAAAGATGAACAAAATTCAACTTTGCTGCTTTTATGTTTTTTTATATCAGTGAAGGTTAAACACATTTCACCATAATAACGTAAAAACCAACACAATTCCAGCTATCGGTATAATCGCAAATGCAATTAGATCGAGTTTACTACCAGTTTATAACAGATTTCACTAGCAGAAACGCAACTGAATTTTTATTGTTTTATGGTAGTAACCCCTAGAAATGTGAGGTGTTAATAGTGTATCTCTGCCTTTATGGTGTTGTTTATTCAGTTGCTACATGCACGCAGCTTTGTTTATGTGTATCAAGCGTGCCTCCTCGTTTTGTAATTGTGCTTTATTCCCTAAAAATGAGTAAAATACTTAAAGGGTGTGAAAAGGAAGCGTCCTGGTGAAGACACCGCAGATTCAGAGAGAAAAAGAAAAGCAATTATCGATAAACAGAGGCGGACTGGATCAAAAATTCTTACCCGGGAAAATTTATAGTGGCCTCATACTATGGTTTATGGCCAAAATCACACTGGCCCACCGGTGTTTCCCCGGTAAGGCTTATGGCCAGTCCGCCTCTGTCGATAGAGAAAAAATATGAAATTGCGAAACGCTTTGAGCGAAATGAAAGACCATGTGATATTGCACGTGCTACAGGCCTAAATGAAGCAACGGCGAAAAGCACATGACAATTGCAAACTTGACAGGTTGAAAATTGAAAAGGGCTCAATTGTAAAGGGCTTAAAAATTTTAGAAAACATAGACTCCAACAAAGAACGCGTTATAGCTACAAAGCAAGGAATAAAAAAATTATTAGCTTGCTACGACGAAATTCTGCGTGAAAAAAAGAAGGCGCTGTGTCGTCAGACGAATTTGTTAGATTTTATGAAGCCATCGACATCGAAATAACTTTTTTACATAAGTCATTTGTTTTTTTAATACATATTTTGTATTAATATGTATAAAGAACTGCAATTTTATTAATATTTTTCTTCTAAACTAGTGTTTTTGTTAGTCCTTGGTCCCAATTAAGCAAAATTTATATGTATTTATATGCAAAGTTGTACCCCAACTTACGCGAATTCGACTTACGCGATTTTCGTCGGACCCACCTATCGCGTAACTTCGGGGTATTACTGTATCTTATATCTACCATAGGCATCTGTATCTCTTGCTAATTTATGTGTCCCATGCATTTTTGTTCTCTGCCACGAGTCTTATTAGTTCATCTAACATCCATTTAGGCCAAAACCTTTTAACAGTGTTTCTTAGTTGGTATGTAAAACCTAATAGCTTTCTAGATTAATTCCTTGAATGCTTCCCATTTAGAATTTGCTCTTGGTAACATCAGTTGGTCCCACTGTATAGAATTTAAAAACTGACCACTGTAGTCACCTTTACAAAAGCTAAAATCCTTCCCTTTACCCCAATGGTAGTTACAACTTTAAGTAAATCCTACATTAGTATGCTGTGATCACTGCTACCTAGTGGTTTCTTTATGTGTGTATTGTTAGCAGAAAATCTCTAACTGATAAGAGCAGCTTTGCATGATATGAAAATACTTAAAATGTTTGATGTTTTTAGTGACTTAGCAGGATTAGAATTATTTATGAGTCAAGCTCAAAATTATGTACTGAAATCCAAAAGTAACAGGATTTTAGTACTTGGTTTACTTTCACAATATAGAATTAATAAATTTGAATTCTATTGTGACTTCTTATTAGGATTTGCTGGGAGATCTTATAATACTACAATAACTGGCTGTAATGTAGAACTATGAAAAATAAAAAAAAAATAACTCAACACTTATTTATTTTTTTTTTTTCAACACTAGGAGACCGGCAGAATTACTTAACAAGTACAGGTCTTTGTTGAAAAAAAGCCATGAATTAGGGTTGAATTTGAAAGAGTCTGCAATTCTGCCCAGACACGATAGGAGGGAGTATATGATGAGAGCCTTGTCGATCAATTCGGCCCTGGAAAGATTGTGCAAGGCTCAAGGGGTAGAATTTTTTTTCAGGCTTGTCTTTACTTGATAACAGGAGAGACTGCTTCTACAGGGATGGGATACACTTAAATAGAAAAGGTGCAAGAATATTTGCTGATGCTATCGAGGCAGTGTTAGGTGGGTAGGAAAACTGCTAGCTTTGGGGAGGGATACAAGGACTAATAGATTAACAGTAGCCACTGGCAGAGGTGAAAGTGATTCTTGCACTGCTTCTATTGCAATAAGCAGCAGCCTGGAAAACAAGATGCAGGATATTTCAGAGACTGCTGGGAGTCATTGCGGTACAAGTAAACACATGGGTTGTGTTAGGGTAGCTAAGAATAGGAACAGGTGCATGTATACTTGCGTGTACACTAATGCTAGGAGTTTGGTAAATACATTTGATGAATTTGAGGTATTGCTCAAAGCATCAAAGGCAGATATTGTTGGGATATCAGAGACGTGGTGTCACACAGATATAAGGAATGCATAACTGGAATTTGGGGAGTAAAATGTGTACAGAAAGGATAGACAGGATAGGAAGGGAGGAGGGGTTATGCTATTAGTTAAGAAACACATAAAATCCAAGGAAGTGAAGCCAGTCGACATCGCTGGACAGTGCATGGTCGAGTCAGTTTGGTGTGACATAAGCATTGGGAGATCAAAATTGAGAGTAGGAGTGTGCTATAGGCCTAATGACTCTAATGAGTATAATAAGAAACTGTACAGGGAAATAGAGTGGGCCAGTAAATCAGAGAGTCTTATAATGGGGGATTTTAATTTTCCAGATATTGACTGGAATTTGTGGGTTGGTCTCTCACACACTAGCAAGGCTTTTGTGGATTTATTGGATGATTGTTTTCTACATCAGCATGTTCGGGAGGCAACTAGAGGGAGTAATACTCTTGATATGATTATCAGTAGTGATTCTTCATGCATTAAGAATCTGCAGATAAAGGAACCACTAGGTGGGCAGTGATCACAGTGTGCTGAAGTCGGATTTACTCAAAGAGGTAACTACCATCAGGGGTAAAGGGAAGGGTTTTTGCTTTATTAAAGGCGACAACGATGGTCTGAGACAGTATTTAAATGTTATACAACATTTAAGTGGGACCAACTGATGATGTTACCAACAGCAAATTCAAAATGGGAAGCATTCAAAGCACTTATCTTAGAAGCTACTAGGCTTTACATACCAACTAAGAAATAGTGTTCGAGGTTTAGGCCTAAATGAATGTCAGATGAACTAATGAGACATATGGCAGAGAAGAAAAATGCATGGGATACATATAAATTAATGGATGACATGGAAGCCTATGATAGATATAAGCTGGTCTGTAACCAAGTCACAAAGGAGATTAGGCAGGCAAAGGCAGATTATGAGAAATCCTTGGCAAAGGATGCAATGAAAAACAGAAAAGAGTTCTTTACCTATGTAAACTCTAGAAGGAAAGGGATGAATCAGATTGGTCCACTGGATATTGATGGTTCAACAGTTGAGGATCCTGCTCAGGTGACTAACAAACTAAACGAGTATTTTGCATCTACATTCACACATGAAGAGTTATTCAGGAAGGGGAATGCCAGAGGTGAAGTAAACTCTGGCAGTGAGCTAGGTGATTTTATAATAACTGAGAGGAAAATGGAGGAGAAATTGTTGAGGATAAACACAAGAAAGTCACCTGGGGTGGATGGGATCTATCCAGTTATATTAAAGGAGGCAGTAAATGAAGTAAGTAAACCCTTAGCCATAATTATGAGAGCTTCTTTGTACTCAGGGGAGGTACCCATAGACTGGAGATGTGCAAATGTGACCCCAATTCACAAAGGAGGTTGACACAAGTAATTATAGACCTGTGAGTTTAACTTCTGTTCCAGTAAAATTAATGGAGGCACTGGTTGAAGAAGCACTGCAGGATCATCTAGACAAGACTTCAGTTATAGCTTGGACACCAGCATGGTTTTGTTAAGGGAAAATCTTGCCTGACCATTTGAGCAGATGGGCTGAGAGGTGGCAAACTAAATTTAAAATTGACAAAAGTACTACATATGGGGAAACAGCAACCCCAGTGCAACGTATCAACTCTGTGGTACTACACTGACAGTGGTAGAGAATGAAAAGGACCTGGGGGTAATTGTGCAGGCAGATATGAAGTTCTCTGAGGTACTCTTGCAGACGGGCTGCAAGAGTACCTCATGGTGTCTTGTCAATGATATAGAGGAATTTTTCTTGCAAGGATAAGGAGATGATTATTCCCTTGTATAAGGCAATGGTCAGGCCACACCTTGAGTACTGTATACAGGTCTGGAGGCCTCATTTCAAGAAGGATGTAGAGCTGTTGGAATGAGTACAGAGAAGGGCAACAAGATTAGTGAATGGAACAAAGGGTTGCTCTTACGAAGAAAGGCTTAAGTTTTGCAAATTACAGTGTCTGGAGACTAAGCACTGGCGAGGTGTATTAAGCCTTGAATGGTTTTAGCATGCTCAATGCCGATGGGATTCTTACTCTTGCTCAGAATAATCACCTGAGAGGGCATAAATTCAGATTGAAGAAAGATAGATGTAGGATAGACGTGCGGAAATTTGCCTTTAGCCAGCGGGTAGTTGGTTGGCGGAACAGACTTTCATCCCCTTGTTGTGGAAGTTGATAGCCTAAATAAATTTAAGCCTCAGCTGGACAGGTATTTCGAAAGAACGGAGGGGTGAAGTGGAAGCAGGGCTGTGCTGATACAGAGAGGAGGCCGCATCAGGAGGCACTGTAAGGGGCGGCCTTTTGAAGACTTGCATCATACTGAGAAAATCTACCGCACGGCCCTGAGTGGAAGTGTGTTTTTTTTTTTTTGGCTGATGCTGCATAAGCTTGCTTTCTTGCATCATATGCCTCTACTAATACTTGTTCAGAGAACACTGGAACTGCTGGCTGGAAAATTTCTGTGGAAACCATATAAGCAGCTACATGGGATGTGTTATTAGAGTTACGGAAACCATAAACTCTCTTAATTATTTAGTAAATAAAGTTAAATGCTGAAATAATAGGAATAACAGAAACATGGTGTTATTCTGATATATACTGGAAGCAGAATTTGAATAACATAAGTACTGTTTGTGCAGGAAAGCCAGATATGACAAAGGGAAGAGGGCCATCATTCATACGTGCCATATTAGGATAAACAAGATGACTGATAAGTCCATGAGTCACCTTGTTTATCCTAATTACTCTACAATTCCTTTTGCTTTAAAGGTGGATATTTGTTTGCTCTCATTCCCTGTCAGAAAATTCCTAACCTGGAATTCATTTGGCTCAAATTTCTTTACACCATTCTGTTACATTTGTTGGTATCTGTCACCATCTGAGCTTGGCAGATCACTCAGACCTGTTTGAATTTCTTTCGTTACTTTTCCTAACAATGAAGTAATTTTATTTGGTGTAGCCAAGTGATGAAGAGAGTGCTGTAGCATATGCTCTTTGAGTGGATGGTGGTTCAAGCTCATGACTGCTAAATACAATTAATGATTGTATTCATGATTAATTGTATTTAGCAGTCATGAGCTTGGACCACCAGGCTGGAAGAGTTTTTATAAACTCTTCTGGCCTGGTGGTCATGCTGGAATACAAACAAAACAAAACAAAAAAAAAAAAAAACTCCAGGATCCAACTTGAATTTTCAAGTTTTGCCAATCCTACTAGTCACCTACACAACTTGTTCATTTTTTTGCTAGCTTTTTAGACAATTCCAGTCATACTCCTAACACTCTTGATTTTTTTTTATTTACTAAAAGTCCTTCAGAGTACACAGCTGGCTTCTGAGCACCTCAGATTACAATTTGATGATTGCTTCCTATCCAGTGGAGCTGCTCTCCTATAACTATATCAAGTTTGTCACTTGGCATTAATAGGATAATCTGCATGATTTAATTTTTTTTTTTTTGCTTGATTGGGCTACTTTTTTAAATCTTCTGATTCCAAAACGATCTTAGTAAATATTAATTTTCACAGCTCACTATCACTGAAATTGTTCCTGTAGGGATGAAATCTTTTATTCTTCATTCCACTCTACTCATCATTTATCTAAACTAAGGATTTTCCAAAAAAAAAAAATAATACTATAGCAAATTACAGTTTGCTTGACTCCAAATTTTCAGGTCTAATTTTCCTGCAGTTGTGCTTGCCACAACTTTAACCCTTCACAAGCAAATAAATAGACCTGTGTTTTTTCAAGGTGTTTTACATATTTTTTTAAATATGTTCATATATGAATTCTTCTGAAATTTTTCCAACACATGCTACCATTGCTGTTATGTCTTTCCAACTAATAGTAGACTGTTTTAATACATGGCAGCACAAAAGTAGCTTTGAACATTAGAGGAGGATATCATACCTTTTCTTAGTTGTCTAATTTTGGCTCACAAAAGCTGAAATCGATTAAAGTCTTAAATTTGGATCCAGATGTAGATGAAATTGAATTAAGTGATATATCACTACATGAAGGGGATATCATTGCTTCAAAACATGATAATGACATGACTTATTAACATAAGGATGTAGGAAAGAGATGATTATCCCACTGCTTTATGCAGTGGGATAATCATCTTTTCATCTCTTTCAGTTATTATTAACTGAACACCATGCTCTTCTTGCAGCCTGGCTGCAGAAAATTTCATGTGAGATTGTGTAATCACTTTGGCTTTTTCTAGACTCTTTGAATCTGTATTTGATATCTGCTTTTGCTGATCTTGATGATGAGGCGCCTCCGTAGCCAGGTGGGAAGGAGCAGCAGTGCGTAGCACACGCTTCTTGATTAGACCGGGGTTCGAGCCCGTCACCACCAAATACGGAGGATGCGGAAAGGTCAGGGAATGACCACCGCACCGGAGCAATATGGCCTTAGTTGCTAATGCTCCTAAAAACCAAACAACAACAACAACAGCTGATCTTGATGAAATCAAGATGGATGAATAGAGAGCTGGCCAGTCTAATATAGCAGATGACATGGCAAAAGTTAGCAATGAATGATGTTAGCAACTTGACATCTACAAGTTGATCTGTAATAGTACCACAGGAAAGGTGAGGTTTGCAAAAGTTGAGTTTGAGAAATCACTGTCTAAGAGAGCAAAAAATGGGGATGAGTTTCTCAAGAATGTGAATAAAAAGAAGAAAACAAATCAGATTGAACTCTTGTGTAATGAGTGTGGAAAAGTCTTAGATAACCCAGCTTATTTTGTAGATAAATTGAACAGGTATTTTGCATTGATTTTTATAGACAAAAAATCCTTCACAGTGAGGACAGGTGCTCTGCTAGTAAGGCTGAACAGTAGAAAATTAGCAATATTGCCGATGATTGTTTATTAGAAAAACTTTTGAGCCTAAAGGCTGGAAAAGCTGTAGTTGATGGTACTATACATCCAGTAATTTTGAAGGAGATGGCAACAGACTACATTGACCATTAAGGTTAACTTTGAGAACATCTCTGGGTAAGGAAGAATATTCCTCTGGATTGGAGAAAAGCAGAACCTAAAGGCAGAATTGGTTAACTGTGGACAGGCCTAACTGAAGAATAAGGGTGAATTAGTTAACTGTAGACTGGCCAGTCTGATTTCATTGGAGGCAGTGATAAAGAGTACAGTACAGGGATATTTAGATAGAAATTTAATTCTGCAGGCTGTGCAGCTTGGTTTTATTAAGGGAAAATCATGTTTAACTAGCCTGCTTAACTGTTTTGATATAGTTATTCATGAACTGGATGTAGAAAATAATTTTGACATTGTTTATTTGGATTTTAGCAAAGCATATAATTCAGCCTTTCATGAGAGATTGCTTTTTAAGTTCAAACATGTTGGAATCATTTGTAGGTGGCTGCAGGGCAAGAAGCAGAGTTTGACTAATGGTTACTCATCAGATTGAGCTAACATTATGATGCAGTACCCAAAGATTACTTCTAGGACCATGGTTGTTTCTGATTTTCAAAAATTACATCAACTAAAGGATAGAGGGATGTGAAAATTGGAAGAGCGGTTAATGATAAGTGCCAAGCAGCACTCCTTCAGATTGACAAATTTCACCATGTTTTAATGCAGCTGAATGCATGGTCTTAACTTGGTGAATAACAACTCCAATGTAATGTATACACAGGTGAAGAATATTGCAAGATCACATTTGGAATATCCTATACAAGTATGGAGATCATAGCTAGATGAAAACACACAGGTTTTTCTTTCTTTTTATTTAGTTGTCTGTTTTAATTCTTTGTGAGAAAATAAAAACAAATACACAGTATTAAAAAAAAAAAAAAAGTAGACATTGAGCTTCTTGAAAGTATCCAAAGCTGGAAAACCTGCTTGGTAAGGTCTGCAGAAAGGCACTGGTATGAGGAAAGAGTTTGAATATATAGGCTACAAAACTTGGTAGCCAAGCACCTTAGGGTGGATAGTAAAATGAATGAAAACAAAATTTACACTGTTATAAATTATTCCAGAACTCAGTGCCATAAGGCGCCTCCGTGGGCAGGAGCAGCAGTGCATAGCACACGCTTCTTGATTAGACCGAGGTTTGAGCCTATGCCCACCAAATACGGAGGATGCGGAAAGGTCAGGGAATGACCACCGCATATCCCCGGAGCAATATCGCCTTAGTTGCTAATGCTCCTAAAAACCAAATAACAAACAAACAAGAAACACAAAATCCAAGGCTGTGTATCCAGTTGGCTTTGGTGGGCAGTGTAATGTTGAGTCAGTTTGGTGTGATGTAAGCACTACTAAGTGGTAGATGACTCTCATCAACTTGTGCAATACCACCACTTTGCTTATTGGAGGCTTGAAGTGGTGAAACCCATGTTAAGTCTCCAGAGCAAAGTTTCCAGAATCCCCCTCCCATACTTCTCCTTCAACCCATACACGATACTAAGCACTATAAGTTTTGATACCTTTTGCATTTGGAGTTTTTATAAAAAAAAAAAAAAAAAAAAACTATGAAAGCATAAATGAAGGTAGGAGTGTGTTATAGGCTTAATGAATCTGATGAGTACAATGAACAACTATTCACACAAATAGTAAGCCAGTAAATCAGAATGTCTTAATATATAAGGGGGGGGGGGATTTTAACTTCCCATATGTTGACCAGAACTTGAGTTGGTCACCCAGGCACAAGCAAGATTTTTGCGGATTCATTGAATAATTGTTTTCTACAACAGCATGTTCAAGAAGCAACCAGAGGGAGTAATACTGTTAATCTGATTATCAGCAATAATTATTCATGCATTAAGAAATTACAGATAAAGGAACCACTAGGTTGCAGTGATCGGTGTACTGATGTGGAATTTACCTAAAGATGTAACTAAAATCAGGGTTAAGGGAAGGGTTTTTGCTCTCTTAAGGTGACTACAGTGGTCACAGACAGTTTTTAAATTCCGTACAATGGGCCTAACTGATGATATTACCAACAGCAAATTCTAAATGGGAAGCATTTAAGGAATTAATCTTGGAATCTACTAGGCTTTTCGTACCAACTAAAAAATACTGTTCAAAGTTTAGGCCTAAATGGGTGTCAGATGAATTGATAAGACTTGTGGCAGAGAAGAAAAATGCATGGGACGCATGTAAATTATCAGGCGACACAAAGCTTATTGTAGATATAATCTAGTTCAGTGGTTTTCAACTGGAGTGCCATGGCACACTAGGTTGCGACATTCCAGGGGTACCAATTTGGGTTTAGGTTACTTTAATTTTTATATTTATTTCATTATAAAAAGGTGTACGGCTTATTTTTAATTTTGTGGTGATCTACAATTGATGTTTATTTCGTATACCTCTATATAAAGAATAAAATTATATAAGTACAAATTTTTTTAATATTATATATATAATAATAGTATTAAGAAGCTAAGTAATCATAGAGGGTGGAGAGTAATAAGAACATTGCAGTCTTTCTCATAATTTCGGTGGATGGCCTCTGATGATGACGACACTGAAATTGTGAAAAACACTGTAATGTAGTCTTATTTTGGTCGCCTTTTCATTTCTTATTTTAATTTCTTGCCAGCTATCTGTCTCTCTCTCTCTTTTTCATATCTTACCCGGTCACCTCATCCTACCATAGATCACTACATTCCTTATCCATTTTGGCAAATTCACTTCTGGCATGTACCGTAGATTCAATAAGATTAAACAAAAATTTTCTTCACACTTTCTACACACACACAGGGAATTGGATCTAACAGGCAGAAAATTGAGTAGGGATGGGTGACACAAAATAAAATACGGTTGGCCGCAGTAGCCTAGTGGTCAGGCGTGCGGGTGCCTAAGTATATGTGCCTTGAGTGACCGGGGTTCAAGCCCGTGACTACTGAATACGGTGCTGTTTCTTCTATTCAATCTATCATGCGAACTCCTCTGACCGTTTGGTCGTCCTGAAGTATAAACAGAAAATTTATTTATTTACTTAAGGCTGCCATTATTAAAAAAAGGTCAAACTACTGATCTACTCTGTAATCATTCACTGAGGAGGTTAGGCAAGCCAAGGTAGATTACAAGAAATCTTTGGTAAAGGATGCAAAGACTTCTTTACTTATGTAAACTCTAGAAGGAAGGGGATGAATCAGATTGGTCCACTTCATATCGACAGTTTCACTGTTGATGACCCTGCTCAGATAGCTGACAGACTGGTGATGTTCCACATGAGGAATTCTGTAGAAAAGTGGATTACAGACACTTATTAAACTAAGTGGGAGCTAAATGATTTTGTAATAACTGAGAGCAAAGTGGAGGAGAAGTTTTTGAAGTTAAACATAAGAAATGCACCTGGGGTAGATGGGATCTCTCCAGTTATATTAAAGGAGTCTGCAAAGAAAGTAAGCAAACCTTAGTCATAATTATGAGAACATCCTTAGACTTAGGGGAGATCCCCACAAACTGGAGATGTGCAAATGCATCCCCAATTCACAAAGGGGGATCAAATGGTGATACAAGTAATACATGTTAGTTTAACTTCTGTTTCAAGGAAAATAATGGAGTCATTAGTTAAAAAGGCATTACAATACCAGTTCCCCCCCCATTGCGGAGGGGGGGTTGGTAGTTTGCAAGACTAAATTTTTTTTTTTAAATAAAAACACCAAACATGAAGGTATTAGAGCCTGTATTACTTAGTACAAAGTGTAGGTTGAGAACACAAAAGACTTGAGGAGCAATATGGCCTTAAAATAATGTTCCTAAATAACAAAACAAAGTGGACTTGAACATGTTGGTAACTAACTCTCTAGGAGACATCTGAATCAACTAGTGTATAATCTCACTGCCTCTACTCAGTAATATTGTACTCAGCAGTAGTGTCTGTTGGAGGGAAGGAGCAATGTTGAGGCTGCATTATGGTCAAACAGCTAGATATATTCTGGCTGTATGTACACCATATCCAAAATTTCATTACTCCATACAATAGGTTCCATTACCTTTTCTTTACAACTGAATGCATCATGAATCTTCTTATTCGCATGATCTTTGAAGTCCTTTTCTGCAGTCTTCATCTTCAAGTTGCCCTCCTTTATTGCATGTATTTTGCATTTAATTTATTTTGAAGTTGATATTTAAGAAAAAGTAAAATGATAATTAATACTGTTATATATGAAAAGTTAAGGACTATAAATATATAATGGATCTTCAAATTTATTTTTAAGCTATATTCATTAGGAAGATATTTCAATACAGTAAAATGATTCATACAATCCTGCAAAGTGTTATAACACGATTTTACTGTATTACTTTTTTTTTTTTTTGTAGTAATTCTTTATCTCTGTCATAGGTAGAAACCAAATATTTTGAACTGGAAAAGAAGGAATCCATGATCCTAACAAAACAGAAATGGTGGTGGTGTTCCATATCAGTTATGGCACCATAGCAGCTGAGGAAATGATATACTGGCCAAACATGTATGTCCAGTTTTCCCAGTTTCATATGTTTAAAAAAAGAAGAGAAAGAAATGAAAAGAAAAATCTTATCTGATAACTTATATTGCTATAGGCAATATAAGAAACAAGCTTATGTAAAAATAAATTTCATTGTGGATGTGGTGTCATTTGTTTAACATATCATTGTGTGATTCCTCAATCACTGTTAAATTACACCATATTCACATACATTATACATTCCAAATTTTTTTCATTAAAATGTTCAAATCAGTTTGGTAGACTTTTATATTATCTGTAATATATGTTAATAAAATTGAATGTGTATATATGTTTTTCCCCCCCATTGTTATTTTCTCATATCAGCACACAGTACAGCCACAAACTAAATAACAATGTGAAGAGTAGTATATTCTTTCAGCAGTATACATGCAATGATCACTGAATTGTAACCACCTACTTAACACTGTTTGCATGCCCACTATCCACCTAAGCATTGACTCCACTGAAGGCATCCATAGGGATGTGCAGTTATGCTGCCTGCAAGGCTTTGCACAGTGTCAGAATGAATGATGATTGCATGTCCATATCTTCTCGTCTTGTTCCAAAACATCCCACAGCTGTTCAACACCTGGTTGGATCAGGAGAATTTGGAGTCTAAGCAGGATAGTGGTATCTTCACGGTGTTCCTTGGACCACTCATGCACAGTGCAGGTTCAATGATACTGTGCATTATCACCTTGGAAAATCCCATTTCTATCTGGTAAAAAAATGCAACATGGCTCCCAAGAGATGGCAGTATACCTCACCAGTGAAATATTGGTCCATATGCACCAGGGGTCCTAGTTCTTGCCAGCACAACATGCCCCATATTAAGCAAGCACCAGCCCAGATAGAGGGCACTTAGCACAATGTGTCTGTGGACTCATTTGCTTCCTCCGCACGCACAGGCGCCTCCGTAGCCAGGTGGGAAGGAGCAGCAGTGCGTAGCACACGCTTCTTGATTAGACTGGGGTTCGAGCCCGTCACGACCAAATACGGAAAGGTTAAGGAATGACCACCGCATATCCTGGAGCAATATGGCCTTAGTTGCTAATGCTCCTAAAAAAACCAAACAACAACAACTCCGCACGCACACACACAGGTCTGTCTGCATTTTGCACCGGGTATTTGAACTCTTTCAACCAGCGTGTTGACACCACAGCATTTACTGTCAACAGTGATCAGCAGTGAGGACAGGGTGTTTCTTGGGTTGTCTGCTGTGAAACTTCACACAGTGTGTGGTACAACATAATTTGAAATATTGCTCTTGCTTTCCCCATAGGGTATTACAATGTAAGCTATTGCACAGTGACCTGCTGTTGAGCCTGTATAACATACTGCACACACCAAAAACATTCACCAAATTCTTTGTACACTTTAATCACAGTGCACCATAAGCAACCAACACGACATGTTTCTGATATGGAATCACCTGATACACAAGCTTCCATAATCATGCCTTACTGAAACTGTGTTTACTACATCCTGTAACTGCTACATATTTTTTTATCAATTTTTTAAAGGGGCATTTTATCTGATTGGATACTATGATGAGGCAACAAAGGAACTGGATGCAAAAAAGAATTTGCCTATCATTTACTTGGATTTCAGGAAGGCTTTTAATACTGTTGCACATAAGACTACTGTACAAACTGAAGCAATGTGACATTAAGGGTAAGTTACTGCTATGGATGATTGAGTGGGAGAAGAAAAGAGTGGTTATCAATTAGCATTGCTGCTCTTGGACTAATGTTTAGTGGAGTCCTCCAGGATTCAGTGCTGGGCCCATTATTGCTTTCAATATTATGAAGGTATATCAGCCTTAACATCTAAGTTTACAGATGATACAAAGGTTGGCAGGGTCGATGACAGTAATCAAGGTAAGCCTACTGCAACAACAACAACATAAGAAAAATTATGCCAATAAGCTGCTAATCATAGCAAGTTAACATTGACAAATGCAAAGTACTGCATATGGGTAGTAATAATCCCATATTAACATAACTGTGCAGTACTATACTGCTCAGTGAAAAATTAAAGACCTTGGATAATTGTACAGTCAGATATGAAGTTCTCTGTCCTGGCAGCCTATATGAGCAATGCAGGTAGGCTGCTAGTACAGAATATGGGGTTTTGTCAGTAATATACAGGAACTTTGCTAGCAGGGATAAGGAGGTGATTATCCCTTTGTACAAGGCCATACAAAGAGATCTGATCGATGTTAAGACCTGAGAGAATTGTGTAAGATTCTTCCTCTTGTTGAGATTACATGTATGAGGGGACATAAATTAAAATTGAGGAGGGATAGATGTGCAGAAGTTTGCCTTCAGCCAAGCAGGTGATTGATTGTTGGAAGAAATTTCCATTTGTTGTGGTGGTGGGTAGTTTGAATAAATTAAAGTAAGAATTATACAAATTCTTGGAGGGATGGATGGTTTTTTTTGGGGAGGGGAAGAAAGAATGACTGAAAACTACTCAAAAGTTGTGTACAACCATATCAAAGACAAGTAATGAGAACAATAAATAAAATGATGGAACAATTACTGTGTTTAGATAATGAATATGTATTAAGTTAATAGAAATGTCTAATCTTGTGAAATAAATAAAAGAAATACCTGTAGACAGACTGGGAAGGTGTCTGTACAAAAGACATTTGATAAATTTTTTTTTATGCAGACAGGCAGGAAGAGAGATGCTACTTTCATTGCTGTTATACAGATTTGAAGAGCCTCACCATTCAAAGAGTCTACAAGTCCTTAAATCTTTCATTCATCAGATAACTTCCACAGACAAATTCTGCCTAAAAGGAAGTACAGTAAACCCCCGCTATTCGCGGTATCTGTATTCGCGGTTTCGCGTATTCGCGATCGCCGATTTAATATAAAATGAAACCTAAAAAAATGTGAATTTTAAAGCGCCGTGAATATTTTCCGCCATAAAAAACATGAGCGTGGCTAAAATTATCTTTCCCGGTCAAAACAGCGCTCAGTGGGTGGGGGAGAGGGGAAACAAAAACGCGAGCGTGGATGTTTCTCGCTAATCCTTGTTCAGTATGTGTTAGTCATGGAAGGTTTCGTCGTTTGCTTTTAATTTATATGTTTATAAATTGAATAAATTTATCAATTTATAAATTGATATGCTTACAAAAATGATAAATCTACCGTTTTGCAGTGTAAAACAGACTTTTTCGAGTGTGTTAACGGAAGAAAGTGACTTTATTGTGGACAAGTTCTTTCTAACCCCTACAAAAATATGGCTGCGAATAAAAAGAGAAATGTGAAAATATCAAAGGTGATGACATTAGCGAATAAAATTGAGTTATTAGACAAAATTTCTAATGGTGAAATTGTCTCCTCAGTGGCAAAACATAAAATCAATGAGTCAACGGTACGATCAATCAAGAAATCTGAAGAAAAAATCCGCCGTAGTGTCCGTGAAAACGCGCTAATTGCTTAAAAAAATTTGCTCTGTAACTCGTGATGTTAAATTAGAAAAAATGGAAAAGGCTTTAAATCTGTGGATAGAAGACCGAACTCAAAATAAAATTCCGTTAAGTTCACTCATCATTCGCGAAAAGGCAAAATTCCTTTATCAACACTTTAGTGAAACTAGTGATAGCACTGGCGTGATGGTTTTTTTTTTGCTAGTAAGCAAAAGATTTGTTTGAAAGATTTGTTTGAAATTTCTAATAAATATTACATTTAATGTTAAATTGTTTCTTATTTTCATTTCGATGCCATATGCTTGCATTTCACTATGTACTGTCTATGTACATAGTCATATTATGAAGGTACATATAATACATACATAGACAAAATTTTAGACTAGTTTTTCTTATATATTTCATACTTTGGAACGGAACCCCTTTATTACTATGGGAGCCATAACTCAGTATTCGCGATTTCGGTATTCGCGACATTTCTCAGGAACGTAACCCCCGCGAATAGCGGGGGTTTACTGTATTATGAAACTTCTGATGACAGACATGCAAAATCCCTAATAATTCCATGAGAGAATGACAGATATTTGAAGTGATAAGCAACCAAAACTGGATGTTTGTGACATAAGCCTGAAAGTCCTTTAGTTCATGGATAGCAAAGTGAGGGAACTGAGCTAATTTGTTCAGAAGCCTAGCAACATGTAGGATCAGTATGGAACTTTTGACACTGTTGTGCATGGAAGACTACTGTACAAATTGGAGCAGAATGGTATTAAGGGTAAGTTGCTACAATGGATAAAAGGATGGTTAAGTGGGAGAAGACAGAGGGTGGTAATCAATGGGTGCTGCTCTTCGTGGACTAATGTTATTAGTGAAGTACCACAGGGTTCGGTGTTGGGTCCACTGTTGTTTTGTGTATTTATCAATGATATTGATGAAGGTATATCAAGCTTAATGTCGAAGTTTGCAGATGACACAAAGGTTGGCAGGGTTGTTAATGACAGTAATGGCAGTGTGCTACTGCAACAGGATCTAGATAATTTGGGCAGATGGGCTAAGAAGTGGCAACTGAAGTTCAACCTTGACAAATGCAAAGTACTGCATATGGGTAGAAGTAACCCCAGAGAAACGTACCAACTGTGTGGTACTACACTTAAGGTGGTAGAAAATGAAAAAGACCTGGGAGTAATTGTGCAGTCAGATATGAAGTTTTCTGAGCAGTGCAGACATGCGGCTAGGGTGGGTCATGGGGTTTTGTCAATGATATATAGGAATTTTGCTAGCAGGGAAAAGGAGGTGATTGTCCCTCTGTATAAGGCAATGGTCAGGCCACGCCTTGAGTACTGCGTGCAGGTCTGGAGGCCTCATTTTAGGAAGGATGTAGATTTGCTTGAGCGTGTACAGAGAAGAGCAACACGATTGGTGAGGGGAATGAAGGGATTCTCTTACCAAGAGAGGCTTAAGTTCTGCAAATTGCAGTGGCTGGAGACTAGGCACCTGCGCTGTGATCTGATTGAGGTATATAAGGCCTTGAATGGGTTGAGCACGCTGAATTCTGATGGGATCCTTCCACTTGTTCAGATTACCAACCTACGGGGACATAAGTTCAAATTAAGAAAGGACAGATGTAGAATAGATGTGCGGAAATTTGCCTTTAGCCAGCGGGTGGTTAATTGCTGGAACAAACTTCCATCTGTCATTGTAGAAGTTGATAGGTTAAATAAATTTAAGGAGGAACTGGACAGGCATTTGGAGGGAATGGTGTGATTTTTTTTTTTTTTTTTTGGCTGATGCTGCATAAGCTCCTACACTTGCTTTCTTGCATCATGTGCCACTACTACTACTTCAGCTAAAACTGAAAGGGGGAAAAAAAAAAAAAACCCTTTTGGCTAAAGCCTCTATGAGAATCATGCTAATACAATGTTATAAGCCTCAAATTTACCATATCACTATTTTACAAGCTGAACACAAGAATATACTACAAAAGTTGACAGTTTTTACTATAATAGTAATTTTTCTGTTTATACTCCGGGACAACCACACGGTCAGAGGAGTTACGATCCTTTCATTGTGGCAAGCAGTATGTCTGACTAAGACAAAAAGGTTAACATTGGTGACTGTACAAAGGCTATTTTGACATTGATTGTGATGATGATGCCTGAGATTGGTATATTAACAGCTTTAACATCCCAGCTATCCTAGAGAACCACAAAACAATATTTCAACTAACTCCACCACAGACAGAACAGAACCCTAGATTTTAATTAGTGAGCTGACTGACATTATTAACCAAAACTGCACTGTGACTATAATAAAACCACACCAGGTTTACTTGGAATAACTGCACATGTGAAAGACTAATGAGCTAAATCGTAAACCTTGTCCTATGATTCACAAGTAAAGATGCATAATCAATGTGAGAAATGTAAACAGAGAAAACATGGCTATTAGAAAATGACAAACCAATAGAAGGGGATGGGTGGGAATCATTTTGTAGCAAAATGGAACTTGGACGAGCAAATAAAAAAGAAGGAAACCACCAAGATGATGACAGAGAATAAGAATGGTAGTTCAAGTCTTAGGTAATTTTTAAATAGAACAAATAGGTAAATCTTTTTTCTGGAAATGTTATTAACACAACAGTAGATCAGAGCTGGGTGCCTTATATATATTTGTAAAAAAAAGAAGAAAAAGAGGTAGTACAGGCAAGAGAAAGAAGGGAAATTTAAATGCTAAAAACATATTTTAGAATTATTTATTTATGATGCTTACATCATAGAATTTCCTCTGAACACGTTCTCAGAAAAATGTCACCAGCCTTTAATGTAGGTGGCATGGCCATGTTGGACAGCTCTGGCTTAGACTTTAAGCTTTAGTATCCTTAATGGTTTTTATAACAATTACATCAAATTAGTGTAAGGAATAAAATTGTAATATATTAAATAACTGAATGCTGGATATTTCATATTCTTGAAATTCCAATGAGAAATTCTGAAATATTCATGACAGATGAGATTTTTTTAAATTCCATTTATATCTATGCTTGATGTTTTATTTTATGAGTTATCTTCATTTCCTTAAAAGTTCTTAATATGTTATTGAACAGTAGAATCAGTTTTGTTTGAAGTTGGCAAGAATTAATGACTTCTGAACACAATAACTAGGAGTTCTTTAATTGAATTTAAGTTAAAAAAAAAAAAAGGTAAAATCTCTACATGAGAGTTTAGCATAATAAAATTAGACACTACTTGACACCACATGCTATAGTTGGTAAATGAATTTCATTTTGGTATACTATGTCTATTGGTGTACCATGAAGAAAAGAAATTACATATTTCTATTTACATATTTGGCCCAATGACAAGATTCCAAAGAAGAATCCATCACTAATTGTAGTTTAGCATTTGAAATGTGCTAAAAATTTGCGCTTTGTAAATTTACAACTTTTAGTATTCAATAAATTATTTGTTACTCACAAGTAAAGTGTTTGTGTTTTTACACTGCAGTATACAGTTCAATTTTTAAAAATCTCTAAAATAATTGCAATGGCTGACAACACATCTGTCATTTAGATCTTTGAATAAAGTTCATAAAATGCACACACTTGAGATTCTCTGCAAAGAAAACAGAAATCTTACTACTGGAAACAAAGCTTTATTTACAATTAACAAGTGGACATCAAGATCAATATATGTACAAGTTGTGACATGCCATAAATAATTTAAAACAAACATTCTTGCTGAAGTGAAAAAGTTTGTATTCAAACAGCCTTTGATGTGTTCCTTTTATAAATTAAATCAAAATCCACTGGTCTGTATAAAATGATAATCCAGATGTGAACAAGAAGAAAATCTGCATCTAGTCTGCAAAGTTCCTCTTTATTAACGTTATTGGAATCCAAATAAAAAATTTATCCGAAGATTTAGTTATAGTCATGATTCTTTGAATATTGCACCATATATCTACAAACTGTAATCAGGTAAACAAATCTACATAATACAAAGAAGCATCACAGTGTAGCCAAAATACGTGTGAATGACATTACTGCTGCTAAAACAGTCTGGCCAACTCCCCATACTAGTGCATAAAATGGCATCATTTGGAAACGGGATGCTCTATACACACCAGCTATGGCTGCACCTATAGAAAATAAAATTTAAATCTTATAATCCTGCTTAAGATGGATCTCAATTACAAGGTAGTAAAAAGTTTTTTGCAAATTCTGTTGTGTACTAATGGTGTGTGCAAGTAATCCTAAATTCAAGTCAGCTGTGTTTCCTTTATTCAGTTTTAAAAAAAAAAAACATTTTTTTTTCAGGCAATAAGCAAACAAATTGGTACAAAATATTTTTTACATGGCAGGTTTTATAATCAGTCTCACTAAAATGAAAGTAAACCAATGATTCGTGCTGCCAAAAAGAATAACACTGCAAAATTATCTCCATGTGATTATTGACATTGCACAGGATAGTCATCATGAGTTCAACATTTTACTACATGTATGGGGACCTGTTGTCACAATCTTTTGACAAGATGATTGATGGAATTGATATGAACCTAGGATTGTTCAACAAATTTATTGCTTGAGATGGGATATGATGCTGCCTTTACAATACACAATCAAGTCTTTATATCTGAAATCTCCATCTTTGCCATGGGAGTTTTGTTCAAACCAAAGAGCAGCAAAGTAATATTGGAGGTTTCCTCAACAGCCAGAGTACTCTGCTACTTTAGGATGTGACAGTGGCATTCAGGAATGTCAGTCACCAACAGAGGCCTGCATGAAAGCTTTCAACAATGGACAGCTGACAGAAAAACTGCATAGTGTAAAACATTTCAAAGGGGGACATTTAAACATCATTGAAATAAACATAACATACTGAAGTTCAGGAACTTTTCACTATAGCTAAAATAGGAGAACTTAAATAGCAATCTGTAATCTGCCAGCAAGGGTGTAGGTGTGGACCTTCTTTAATATAAATGTTCTATTCAAAAAAACTATTTCCACAATGCCTGCAGTATCTATCAGTAATGTGCCCAGCATTACTGTTCTATAATCCCAGCTCTGTGCATCTCATTATTTGTAACAGGGTGCACACAAGTACATTCAGTTCAATAAATTAATTTAATGGTAATAAAAATGTTAATATGTCTATCAAGTTTCTGTAATGTGTCAATTACACATGTTGAATTTTTATAGGAGGAAGAATGGTCCTGTCACTTCTGTGACTATGAGTGTACATCAACACGTACACCTCACAAGTACAGTAAAATCTTGTTTATGCAAAGTACTCATTAATATGAAGCACACCATTCCCCTGCAAAAGGATAGACTTTTCTATGTAAATATTCATTTATTACAAAATTCAGTTAATATATATTACAAAGTTCATTTTCACCCCGTGAGAAGCATTGTTTTTCTAAGGTTGTTTACTTTGTAAAAGAATAAGAGAGGTTTACCTTGCTATGATACATAGAACACTTCCATATGATACTCTCCAGAAATTAAAAAATTGGAAATCTTACATTACAGTAAGAAATAATTAAAAATCAAATGAACATTAGAAATCAATTTAATGAAAAAAAATTGCAAAACGATTTTCCTTCCTGAAGCTGACAATACTTTTCGACCATATGTCATTATCACAAATGAAAATTACCAAATAGGGATTGTTTGCCTTGGCGCACGTGCCAAGACAAATAATTTCTACTTAAGTTCCATGCTATTTCTAATGGTGTTCATTTGATTTTTAATTATTTCTTACTGAAATGTACAATTTGATTTTTTAATTGTTTTCATTTTAATTTCTAGAGAGTATCATCCGGAAGTGTTCTACGTATCATATTGAGGTAAACTTTTGTTATTCTTTTACAAATATTGATATCAACATATTGAGCACTCCCTCTCTCCACGAGATTAAGGTCAGTTACAACTGTTACCAGTTCAAAGAATCATTTGGTACAGTATACATTAATTGTCTTGTGCCATTTCATCTGAGCCAATGTCTTTTTCGGAACTTGGGTCTTTATATTAATGTAAAGTTTGTTTATATTAAATCTCATCTAGTAGTGTTGTGGTTACAAAATGTAAACTGACTGAATTAAGCCTGAAAATTATACAAGAGGCTGATATGATGGAACTCAAAGACAGACATTGCAAAGGAATACAACATCCATTTATTTTATCTACAATACAGTACTGAAAAAACAAAAAAAAAAACGTTTTGAGTGGTACATCAAAAAATATATAAAATCATTCGCCAAAAAAAAAAAAAAAACCTACTTCCATTTCACCCCTCCTTTCCTTCGAAATAACAGTCCAGCTGAGCCTTAAATTTATTTAGGCTATCAACTTCCCACAACAAAGGATGGAAGTCTGTTCCACCAACCAACTGCCCACTGGCTGACTGCAAATTTCTGCACATTATCCTACATCTGCCTTTCCTCAATTTGAATTTATACCCTCTCAGGTGATTATTCTGAGTAAGAGGAAGAATCCCATCAGCATTGAGCATGCTCAAACCATTCAAGGCTTTATACACCTCTATCAGATCACCTCACCAGTGCTTAGTCTTCACTGTTAATTTGCAAATCTTAAGCCTTTCTTCGTAAGAGCAACCATTTGTTCCATTCACTAATCTTGTTGCCCTTCTCTGTACTCGCTCTACAACCAGCAGCTCTACAACCTTCTTGAAATGAGGCTTCCAGACCTGTATACAGTACTCAAGGCCTGACCATTGCCTTATACAAGGCAATGGTCAGGCCACATTTCTAGCAGGTCAGTTATCCCTGCTAGAAAAATTCCTGTATATCATTGACAAAACACCATGAGCAACTCTTGCAGCCCATCTGCACTGCTCAGAGAACTTCATATCTGCCTGCACAATTATCTCCACATCCTTTTCATTCTCTACCACTGTCAGTGTAGTACCACAGAGTTGATACGTTGCTCTGGGGTTACTGTTTCCCCATATGTATTACTTTACATTTGTCAATGTTAAACTTAATTGCTACCTCTCAGCCCATCTGCTCAACCTTTCTAGATCCTGTTGCAGCAGAATAGCGGTAGTAGTGTCCTTAACAATCCTGCCAACCTTTTGTATCGTCTGCAAACATTAAGCTTGATATACCATCATCAATATCATTTATAAATACAGAAAACTGAACCCTGAAGGACTCCACTAATAACATTAGTCCACGATGAACAGTGTCCATTGATTACCACTGTCTTCTCCCCCTCAACCATCCCTTTATCCAGTAGTAGTAGTGGCATGTGATGCAAGAAAGCAAATATATGAGCTTATGCAGCATCAGCCAAAAAAAAAAAAAAAATCACACCATTCCCTCCAAATGCCTGTCCAGTTCCTCCTTAAATTTATTCAACCTATCAACTTCCACAACGACAGATGGAAGTTTGTTCCAGCAATTAACCACCCGCTGGCTAAAGGCAAATTTCCGCACATCTATTCTACATCTGTCTTTTCTTAATTTGAATTTATGCCCCCTTAGGTTCGTAATCTGAACAAGTGGAAGGATCCCATCAGAATTCAACGTGCTCAAACCATTCAAGGCCTTATATACCTCAATCAGATCACCGCGCAGGTGCCTATTCTCCAGCCACTGCAATTTGCAGAACTTAAGCCTCTCTTGGTAAGAGGATCCCTTCATTCCCCTCACCAATCTTGTTGCCCTTCTCTGTACACGCTCAAGTAAATCTACATTCTTCCTAAAATGAGGCCTCCAGACCTGTACGCAGTACTCAAGGCGTGGCCTGACCATTGCCTTATACAGAGAGATAATCACCTTTTCCCTGCTAGCAAAATTGCTATATATCATTGACAAAACCCCATGACCTGCCCTGGCAGCATGTCTACATTGCTCAGAGAACTTCATATCTGACTGCACAATTACTCCCAGGTCTTTTTCATTTTCTACCACCTTAACTGCAACAGTGTCAAAAGCTTTCCTGAAATCCAAATATATGATATCAAAATTATTTTTTGCATCCAGTTCCTTTGTAACCACATCATAATATCCTGTCAAATTTGTCAGACAAGACTTTCCCTTAACAAACCCATGCTGTGTCTGAATTATTGCTGCAGTCTTGTCTAGATGATCCTGCAATGCATCTTTAACCAGCGACTCCATTATTTTACCCGGAACAGCAGTTAAACTAACTGGTCTGTAATTACTCGTGTCACCCTTCGATCCCCCTTTGTGAATTGGGGATACATTTGCACATCTCCAGTCTGTGGAAACCTCCCCTGAGTCCATGGATGCTCTCATAATTATGGCTAAGGGTTTGCTTAGTTGCTTTGCCGCCTCCTTTAATATAACTGGATAGATCCCATCCACCCCAGGTGCTTTTCTTACGTTTAACTTCAACAAATTCTCTTCCACTTTGCTCTCAGTTATTACAAGATCATTAAGTACCCTGCTACAATTTGATAACCTTCTGCCATTTTCAAACCTTAATAACTCCTCATGTGTGAATGTAGATGCAAAATACTCATTCAGTTTGTTTGCTATCCGCGCAGGATCATCAACAGTCGAACCATCGATGTCAAGTGGACCAATCAGATTCATGTCCTTCCTTTTAGAGTTTATATAAGTAAAGAAATCCTTGCTGTTTTTCTTAGCATCTTTTGCCAAGGATTTCTCGTAATCTGCCTTCGCCTGCCGAACCTCTTTTATGACCTGATTACAGATTAACTTATATCTGCCATAGGCTTCTGAGTCGCTTGATAATTTATATGCATCCCATGCATTTTTCTTCTCTGTTATGAGTCTCATTAGTTCATTTGACAACCATTTAGGCCTAAACCTTGAACAATATTTCTTAATAGGTATGAAACTTTTAGTAGCCTCCACGATTAATTCCTTGAATGCTTCCCACTGTTAGAATTTACTGTTGGTAACATCGTCAGTTGATTCCACTGTACAGAATTTAAAAACTGTCGGAGATCACTGTACTCGCCTTTACGGAAGCAAAAACCCTTTCCTTTACCTCCAATGCCACACTGCTCCAATTTGTGCGGCTGTCTTCCACGTGCAACAGTATCAAAAACCTTTCTAAGATCGAAATATATAATATCAAAGTTATTCAATGCATCCAGTTCTTTTGTGACTGCATCATGGTATCCAATCAAATTGGTCAGGCAAGACTTTCCCTTAACAAAACCATGCTATGCCAGAGCTATAGCTGAAGTCTTGTCTAGATGATCCTGCAGTGCGTCTTTAACCAGTGCCTCCATTATTTTAAGAGGAACAGAAGATAAACTAACTGGTCTGTAATTACTCGTGTCACCCTTTGATCCTCCTTTGTGAATTGGGGTCACATTTGCACATCTCCAGTCTATGGGTACCTCCCCTGAGTCCAAAGAAGCTCTCATAATTATGGCTAATGGTTTGCTTACTTCCTTTGCTGCCTCCTTTAATATAACTGAATAGATCCCAACCACCCCAGGTGCCTTTTTTTTATGTTTATCCTCAACAATGTCTCCTCCACTTTCCTCTCAGTTATTACAAAATCATCTAGCTCAACTGCCAGAGTTTACTTTACTCCTGGCATTCCCTTTCCTCATGTGTGAATGTAGATGCAAAATACTCATTCAGTTTGTTAGCTACCTGAGCAGGATCCTCAACTGTTGAACCATCAATATCCAGTGGACCAATCTGATTCATCCCTTTCCTTCTAGAGTTGACATAGGTAAAGAACTCTTTTCTGTTTTTCTTTGCATCTTTTGCCAAGGATTTCTCATAATCTGCCTTTGCCTGCCTAATCTCCTTTGTGAGTTGGTTACAGACCAGCTTATATCTATCATAGTTTAGGTAGAAATGGCATTCTAAAGCAACCACAATTTGTTTTGTTAAGGGAAACTCATGATTAACTAACTCTGTAAGCTATTTTTACAGTTACTAATAAGCTAGATGTAGGGAACAATTTCAATACAGTTAATTGGATTTTTATCAAGGCATTTCAACCAGTACCTCATGAGAGGTTACTATAAGCTGGAGCATGTTGGGATTAATGGAAAAAGATTCTAAGATGGACTGCAAAGTGGGTACAGAGCAGAAGGCACTGGATTGTGACTAATGGATATTCTTTAGATTGGTGTAATGTCAGATGTCTGTTCCCCCAAGGATCGATTCTTGAACTAATGTTTCTAATTTTCATAAAAGACCCAGGGGCTCACATCTGGTGAGTATGGGCTTGGCATACCTAGGGTCTTGAGCTGGATATTATTCTTCTCTTTCTTGGTGATTCCCTTCTACTTCTGATTCTCTCTCTCTCAGGCTAACTCGAGAATTTTTTTTTTTTTTTTTTTTGGATGGTGCAGCATAAGCCTCAGGCTTCTTTAGCTAATAACAATAAGACATTGACAAAGGGATAAATGGGATGATTTCAAAATTTTCTGAAAACGTAAAGATTAGGAGAGTTGTTAATGATCAGTGCCAAGCACTGCACCTTCAGGATGACTTGAACAAGCTTCAAGAATTGTCCGAAAAGTGGCAACCATGTTTTAATACAGTAAAATGCAAAGTCTTAAACTCAGAAAATTTAACTCCAAAATAACTTAATACACTTGGGGGGTTGAATTAAAAACAGCACAGGAAGAAAGCAATCTGGGAGTTACAATACAATCAGATATTGAAGTTTTCTGATCAGTCTAAACAGGTGGTCAGTGATGCTCATGGTGTATTATCCAACAATAACAAACAATATTCTCTAGAGGTAGGAAGGTCATAAGCCCACTGTACAAGGCACAGGGGAATAAATGGCAGTTTTGGTGAAAGAAAGAGTGACCTAGCATGAGGGAAAGAGAGAGTGAATGGGAATGAGTGGAAGAGCAAATGTAATTGGCCAAAAGAATACAAAGTTAAAAATAACTTACATTACTATATACTAACAAACATTTACTAACACAAACACTGCATTCTCCCCTGGCCTGCAAAAAAACTTGCAGCTAGGCCTGCACCACAACTGAAGAATTACAGTAAGTTGCGGTGCCCAGAGAGGGCAAAGCAGAAAGCGAGCTGAATAAATGAAATGAAAGCCAGAAGAATGAATGAAGGTGTAAGTGTATGAGATAAAGAACACAAACCATAAATGCTACAGTTGAGTACACACTAACCATAGTTTTAATTAGTATTTAAATTTACATTACACATCACTGCATCCCCCCCCTGGTGTGTGAGAAAAAGATGAATGAGTGGGTGAAAAAAAAAAAAAAAAATATATATATATATGAAACTTGAAAGAAAATTATATAAAGTATAGAAAAAAAGTATTAAAAAAGTATAAAAATAGAATGTAATAGAGTGAGAATGCAGATTATGATTGAAGTAAATGTGTGTCTCTCCCACCCATTAGACTGGTGGGTTCCCCACTGCCAACTAACATATCCCACCCCCGGAGTGGGATAGGCAGCTTGACCTTTCCTACCCGATTTGACACTACTTGGACATGACACCAACAAAGACATTCTGTGGCTTTGCTGCTGACACGCCATTTGCGATCTGAACTGGGTACTCTAACCCGGTACCCTTTAAAACCCCATCCCTAGGCAGGGGAGGGAAGAGACAGGTCTCTGTCTCTTCTCCTCCTTGCCTACCCCATACTTCGCCTGGTGGGTTCGTCTCCACTGAGCTCTTTGGGGATGCCTATTCTTCTATCTGTTCCCCCCCCCCCCACTTAGTACTAAGATATAGTACTAAGCGCAGTACTGAACAGGTGGCATGCACTGACCTGTAGTTGGTAAATTGACCAAAGCACATGGGCTTTTGATATAACTATGCACTTCACCAGTACATCCAGGAAGGAAAGGGCATTGCTAGACTAATTCTATTGTGAACAGGATGAAGGAAGATAAGGAGTTGAGATGCTGTTGTAGTTATGTCTCTGAACCTCGGGAGATAATAGTGAAAATGTTGTCAACGTAACGCCACCAGAGGGTGATGGGGCCAGCAGGTTCAGGAATGTGTTCCTTCAACACCTGCATCGCAACATTAGCAACAACATAGCCTTGCCGTGTATTTGTCTGAAGAGAGAGAGTCACAAAACGTGACCACACTGCTCGGCAAGCACAAATTGAGGGCAGTATAGATACCCTCCATGGATAGAGATGGTCTGTCTGGTAACTCTATTCAAAAGGTGCTTTGTATATACAATGGCTTGCTGCACAGGAATGGAAGTAAATAAAGAGGCAATGTCAAATGATGCCATGATCTTGTCTTCAGGAATGGTGGTGTTTGATATGGCGTAGGAATTCTTCTGTTCGAAATGGTGCGACTGGTATTTACTACTAGGGGGTGTTAGTAGATGGGCAACATACTTTGACAGTTCGTATGTTGGAGGATTGCAGCACGAGACAATTGGTCTTAATGTCCCCTGCCACCTGTTAAGTACTGTGGACATTCACTACTCTCTCGAGCCTGGAGTCATTCCAGCTCCATGGACGCCAGGCACAATGAAGATAAGAGCTGACCTCACCCAACTATGGCTATCCTATCTATATCTTGGACAAGTGCGACTTATAAGCCAGAGAGCTTGCCACACATCCGAAGCTCCCACCCCATAGTGATGAGACAATATCTACTGCTTACATCCCATATTACCCGGGTGCTTCAGATCGCATTTCTATGATCTTATGTGAGTACAAGATAAAGTGCCTGCAACTTCCTAGTAGAGGATTGCGATCTCTTGTCTCGTCCCATCCCCTCTTTTATGCAGCAGTGCAATATACCGCATCATTTACTACGATTGTGGCAGCTGCTATGTGGGGGAAACTGCCAGAAGGCTCCAGGACCGCTTCTCAGACATGAAAGGGCCATTTGATTAGCTGACTACAGTTGCAAAGCATTGGTCGATGCATCTGGGTCAAGGATGTGATACCGAGGTGGTTGACCAATCCCACCAGTACTATCAACGACTGTGACTAGAGTCACTACTCCTCCCACAACTGTCTCCTCCCACTCAATCATCCCTTTATTCATAGCAGTAATTTGCCTTAATGCCACACTTCTCCAATTCGTATAACAGTTTTACATGCAACAGTATCAAAAGCTTTTCTGAAACCTATGTACAGGTAGCCCTCGATTTATGTCTGGGTTAAGTTCCTGGGAGGACAGGCGCAAATGGAACCCTTTATATGATGGAGTCAATCGGAAATCACAGGGTTGGGTTCTGGGCATCAAAATGTTTTCCTACCACTTTGCATCGATTGTTTTATTTTATTAGCCTTCTTAATAGTCTTAGTAATAGTCTATGAAGGCATATTCATAGCCTTACACACATTAGGGTGGCTTTCACGAGATTCTATCCTCCAAATATTGCACTAGGATTCAATGAACTTCTTTTATCAGACATTGCATTTCTTTATTCTATTAAATTAAAAACTTTATAACACAATTGGCAAAAACTGCACACGAATATCACTATTATTATTTAATTTATAAAAAAAATGTTATAAATTAATAAAAAATGTTAGCATAATAAATTTCCAACATGTGTAAATTGCATAAACAACAACAACCAACTGAATGCTTCACACTGCATGGGCCTTTATCACCCGCATCCATGAGTGGCTACTTTTGGGGTGGGAATCTTTCTCGTCTCTGATATGGATGCCTAATTGCTGATTGGCTCAGACTGCCCTAAATCACGTCAACAGTGCATGATACATAGCACAGTATGATGCCAATAAATTTTGTCTGATGATTTTAAACTTTCAATTTATAAAAAATTTGCAAAAAAAAAAAAATTTGCAAAAATAAATAAAATATAAAAATGGCTTTGTGGTTAGTAATCAGTGCAAATCAGACCAGTGCAAAAAGAGAGCTCCCTGTATACGATATCAAAATTATTTTTTGCATCCAATTCCTTTGACATTGTGGCACAGTAATCAATAAGACTGGTCAGACAAGACTGTCCCTTAATAAATCTATTCTGTTAATGCAGTATAATTTCATTCCTGTCTAGATGGTCCTGCATTATTTCCCCTGGAACAGAAATCTGCCATTTGCAGAATACAGCAGTCTCGATTTGTCATGATGTAAAAACAATTTTCATAGCAAAAGCTCAGAAAATCACATGGCAGTCTCTCTCTCTCTCTCTCTCTCTCTCTCTCTCTCTCTCTCTCTCTCTCTCTCTCTCTCTCTCTCTCTCTCTCTCTCTGTGTGTGTGTGTGTGTGTGTGTGTGTGTGTGTAACTTTGTCATATTCTTCCTTATTCAAGGATGTAGTATGTGACACAGCACACGACAAGGATACTTTTGCAATCACAAAAAATAATTTTCATATTTTGAAGCAGAACAGATGACTCAAAACATCTTATTTGTGCATTTTTACGTAATAATTACCATTTTAAAATAGCAATAAGTAAAAATGCGTTCATAAAAGTTAATTATCAATAAAATACTCAATTGTTTGGCTCGCAACTTTTGTTAATTTGTTATTACTATTTCAGAAAATATTTATTTTGTTGAACTACCATTCTTTAAGATTTGAAAAAAAAAGTAAAGTGCAGCCATTATCAACCCACTGCAGGATGGAAGCCTCCTCAACAATTCATGCTGAGGGAAATGGACCATAATCTGCCACGCTGGTCCAGTGCGAGTTGGCAGATCGACCGTATTCAGCAGGCAGGGGCTTGAACCCCGGTCTACTCAAAGAGCGTGTGCTACTGCACTCCCGCTCCTGCCCACTCTGCTACCAATCCCCTAAAGTCTGGGTCAAAACGTTACCAGAATAGAGCAGAATTGTAGTATAGGGTGGATTTCATTTACTCTATAGTTTAAAAACTGAGATGTATGAGCGCACAGTTCAATATCCAATAAATTAACAATACCAGCTCCCAAATTTTGTGGAGTTATGTGCCTTTCATTTAGAATTATCTTTCGTTTTGTATTTATATAGAGAGGCTTTCCTCTCTCTCATCATTGGGCCTAAAGACATGTTCCATAAATATTACATAGCCAATGACTTAGTAATGGCAGTTATGAAATCCATGCAAAGTAGAACAATAACCTACCTTCTGAATAACACTAAGTTAAATATGGTTTACTTAATATGGATTTAGTGTTACCTGCTTTAAACCAGAGAATTGTTTATAGTGAATACATAAGTTTTGCTGAAAATATTCAAAATTCAAACTTATAATAATACACTGTAAAAAATGTAATTTGAAAACGAAATGCACAAGACATAATTCTTATGGGTTTTGGTAATTAACTATATAATATCGGTGTAAATACACCATAGTTAACCCATAATGAGATAGTGGTATTGCACTACTTCAAATAAATAACACTTCTCTAGTAGAGAGGACTACTGTTATTTATTTTCAGAAAATACCACCACCCAGACGATTGTTTCGAGGCTATTGGGCTTCATCATCAGTGGGCGGGCATGTACCCTGGTAATGCAACATGCCATCACAGTTGCGAAGTTATATCCACAATATGAGGGATGCCAAGGGGTGTTGGTAAAAATATAATTTGAAAACGAAATGCACAAGGCATAATTCTTATGGGTTTTGGTAATTAACTATATAATATCTGTGTAAATACACCATAGTTAACCCATAAATTTGAACTACGTAAGTAGAGTAGAAGGCATCGTTTTAATTGTATCTCATTAACTATATAATATCGGTGTAAATACACCATAGTTAACCCATAAATTTGAACTACTTACAGAGTTCAGATTTATGTGTTAACGATGGTGTATTTACACCAATATTACATAGTTAATTACCAAAACCCATAAGAATTATGCCTTGTGCATTTCGTTTTCAAATTACATTTCTACCAACACCCCTTGGGCTCCTCAGTTAAGTGGTTTACTTTTGGATAGTGCTTTTAAATATTTGATTTATTTAGATATTGTTGGATTATTTTGTTATTGGTTTTCCTGTAACTGTTTGATTTTAATAATATTATAGATATAATTTTTTAAAGTTACTTTCATTGATATTTATTTAATTTTATAATGGTAGTTATGAGATCTGCCTTAAACACGTCACAGGGTATCGTGACTCACACGGAAATAGCAGATGGCGATTTACGGGTGAGACATGATTTAATCCGTTGTGGAACCTGTGGTATGTTTTCCAGGGTCGACCTGGTGACTAATCCTACCTCACCTGGTGATTCTTTTCTTTGTGATCGATGTAAGGAGTGCACCGATCTTAAATTACAATTTGGTGCACTGATGGAACAATTTGAGTCCTTGAAAAAACGAGTGCTTGCCCTCGAAAATAATGCATCTGGGAACTCGTCAGGGACTCAAAACTCCAGCAATCTACCAAGTGATGCACACCCGATTCGAGCCTCAAAACAGAAAAACCAAGTGCAAACTACTCTGGTTAAAAAGGACATTGTTTTATTAGGAGACTCCATTATCAGGGAAACGGGGAATATTTTTTGTAATAAAGATAGGTGGAGCAGAACCAGGGTATGTCTGCCGGGAGCAACTATTGATGATGTCACCAACAGATTGTCAGATTTTAAAGGGGGTAAAGAAAATATTATTATTCATGTGGGGACAAACGATATTAAACGTACACGATCTGACGATTTGTTGGAAAAATACAGGACCATGCGGAGGAAATGTCGCGAGCTAGGCCATAATGTCTATGTGTCTGCAATTCTGCCCAGACACGATAGGAGGGATTATATGTTAAGAGCCTTGTGGATTAACTCAAGACTTGAAGGAATCTGCAAGGCTTTAGGGGGTAAATTTCTATCAGCATGGCCCACACTTGTAGGTAGAAGGAATTTGTTTTGTAGAGACGGGATACACTTAAACAAAGGTGGTGCAAAAGTTTTTGTCAGTATTATTGAGGATACCTTAAAGGTTCAGGGAAACTGCTACTTAGGGGGGAGGATGTGGGTAATACTGACACGCGTTTATCTGATAATATTGGTCAATGTAACTCTTGCACATACCTTAAGAGTTCTTATCTGTTACCCCAACTGGATGTATTATCCAGATGTTCTGGGGGCAAAGACGTTTCACGTGAGGGGGTAGCTAATATCAGGGAAGAGAGCCTAAAAAACTTCAAGGGTTGTGTTAGGGTTGTTAAATATACAAGAACAGTAAATCATAATTGTTTATACAGTAACGTTAGAAGTGTCGTCAATAAAATGAGCGAATTTGAACTGCTGGTTAAAACAAGTAACGCGGACATAATAGGGCTTACAGAGACGTGGTGCCACCCGGAAATTGGGGATGATGAGTTTCAGTACGGCTTGTATAATGTATTTAGGAAGGATAGGTTAGATAGAAGGGGTGGTGGGTAATGCTTATCAGAAGCAGCCTGAGTGCGACGATAGCTTTCCCAGATTCAGACATTTCACATGCTAGTATAGAGTCTGTATGGTGTGAGATAGTTGGAAACAAAGGTATAATGCGAGTAGGAGTAATCTACAGACCAGGTGATTGTGAAGATTATGACAAAAGTCTCTACATGCAAACGGAATGGGCAAGTAAGCGTCAATGCCTTATTATGGGTGATTTCAATTTGCCTCTAATTGATTGGAGTAAATGGGAAGGAAACTCGACATGGGGAACAAAATTTTTAAATCAACTAGATGACTGTTATTTGTATCAACATGTCAGGGAAAATACTAGAGAAAAGAATATCCTAGACCTCATCATCACACATGAATCAGATGACATAACAGGGCTGACAGTAGAGGAACCAGTAGCAGGAAGTGATCACGGAGTTCTACGGTGGATGATGACGAGAGAGGTAGCAGAAGTAAAAGGCAAAGGATTGGGTTTTAATTTCAGAAAAGGAAATTACGATGCCTTAAGGTACTACATGGCCTCTATTAACTGGGTAGATATCGCGCAGAGAATGAATACAATTGAACTGTGGTACGCTTTTAAAACATTAATCACAGATGCCTTGAATGCGTATATACCATTAAAAAAATACTCCACGAGGAGGGTTCCAAGTTGGATGAATAGTGAAGTTACCACATTACTTGAGCAGAAAAAGGTGGCATGGAAAGGTTACAGAGCAATAAAAAGTACTGAAGCCTATAACTGCTACAAGGTGATCTGTAATAGAGCCACAGAAAAGGTTCGACAGGCAAAGGAAGTTTATGAGAAATCACTAGCAAAGAGAGGGGATAAAGAATTCTTCACATATATAAATGCCAAGAAGAGCAGGACAAACCAGATCGGACCTTTACGTAAGGGAAAGGGGATAGTAATAAATACACCAGCTGCTGTTGCAGATGAACTCAACAGTTATTTTGCATCGATATTTACAAATGAAAAGCCTTTTGTGGCAATGGAAAATTGTGGGAGCGAAGTTAAAAAATATGTAATTAATGATATTGAAATTTCGCAAGATTATTTAATGAAAAAACTTTCAAGCCTACAGACCAGTAAGGCTCCTGGAGTTGATGGAATATACCCTATAACTTAAGAGAGGCGGCAAGTGAGTGCATTGAACCATTGAGGCTAATTATGCGAGCATCACTAGACTCTGGGGAGATTCCCTTGGATTGGAAAAGTGCAAATGTATCTCCCATACATAAGGGTGGCTCTAAAAGTGAAGTTGAAAATTATCGACCTGTCAGTCTGACTTCAGTTAGTAGGGAAAATCATGGAGGCAATGATCAAGGGTGGAATTCAGGATCATTTGGATCGAATTGAAATTCTCAAGGATACTCAGCATGGTTTTGTAAAGGGAAAATCATGTTTAACAAATCTGGTTCGCTATTTCGAAAGGGTCACTCACGAGCTGGATTTAGGGAATAATTTTGACATTGTTTATTTACATTTCAGCAAAGCTTTTGACTCAGTCCCACATGAGCGGTTGCTTTATAAGCTGGAACAGGTTGGAATCACTGGGAAAATCCTTAGATGGATAGAAGGATGGCTTCAGGGCAGCAGGCAGAGGGTTGTGATAAATGGCTATTCCTCAGATTGGGTTGATGTAAGAAGTGGGGTTCCCCAAGGATCAGTATTAGGACCACTGTTGTTTTTAATTTTCATAAACGACATTGATGAAGGGATAGAGGGTGTGATGTCTAAATTTGCAGATGATGTTAAAATTGGTAGAGTAGTTAATGATCACTGTCAAGCTGAGCTTCTTCAGAGAGACCTAGATAGACTTCAAGAATGGTCAGAAAAATGGCAGCTGTGCTTTAATCCAACAAAGTGTAAGGTATTACACCTGGGAAACAGTAATCCCAAAAAAACTTATTCACCTGGAGTTCAACTAAACCCAGTACTGGAGGAAAGGGACTTGGGTGTTACGATACGGTCAGACATGAAATTCTCTGAGCATTGTAAGCAGGTTGCAAGGAAGGCCCATGGTGTCCTATCGATGATCTATCGAACTTTTGCAAGCAGAGATAGGGACGTGATAATCCCATTATATAAGGCTTATGTTAGACCACACTTGGAATACTGTGTTCAAGTATGGAGACCGCACCTAAAGAAAGACATCGAGCTTCTTGAAAGGGTGCAAAGAAGAGTAACTCGCCTGGTGAGATCGGCAAAAGGGCGTCCTTATGAAGAAAGACTTCGAATATGTGGGTTGCAGAGTTTGGAAACTAGACACCTTAGAGGAGATTTGATTGAGGTGTTTAAGGCTCTGAGAGGCATCAGTAAAATGAATGAGGACAAAATTTTCAAGATTATAAATGATGCTAGAACTAGGGGACATAAATTCAAGTTACGGGGGGAAATGTTTAGATTGGACTGCAGGAAGTTTTATTTTAGCCAGCGAGTTATAAATTACTGGAATAAGTTGCCCTCATGGGTGGTAGAGGCCAACAGTTTGGGGAAATTCAAAGGTAATCTGGATAGTACTTTCGGGTAAGGGAAGCGCATAGGATGATAGGTTTAATTTCCTTTTTATTTATACTTTATTTTATTTTTTTTTTATTTATTAATTATTATTATTTAGTTATTTTTTTTGTTTTTATCATTGTTTTGTTCGGATTTTTTTTTTTTTTTTGGCTGGTGCAGCATAAGCCATAGTCTTTCTTGCACCATGCGGCCGTTACTAATACTAATCTCTCATATTGAAGATATAACTTAGCAACTGTGATGGCATGTTGCATTACCAGGGTACCTGTCCGCCCACTGAGCCCAATAGCTTTGAAACGATCGTCTGGGTGGTGGTATCCTCTGAAAATAAATAACAATAGTCTTCTCTACTAGAGAAGCGTTACATATTTGAAGTAGTGAAATACCGCTATTTCGTTGTGAAGGCAATCACAATATGAGATACAATTAAAACAATACAATCTACACTACTTATGTAGTTCAAATTAATGGGTTAACTATGGTGTATTTACACCGATATTATATACTGTAAAAAATAAAAAACAGACTTACTGCAAGCTGCAACTTACTTGTAACAACACCTCCAGTTAGCGGAGACAATACTCCAAATATCAGGATCAGTAGAGAAGTAAAGCGACCTAATTTGTGCTTCCTCAACATACCAAATGCTATAGCTGCAGCAATTAGGTGAACAAAAAGGGAAGAAAAAAGAGCCCACAAGAATACTTGATACCACATTTCTGAAATGAAAATAAATTACAAAACTTAGTAAATTAATCATTTTATTGGCTTAGTCAACATCAACACTATGTATGGCTGTTAGTAAAACATGCTAATAATGTTTCAATTGCTACACCCATGGTGTCAGCGGAGAACCATATTTTTCATATAATTTAATACTGCTAGTGATAAATAAGCTTAGGATAATTATGCATTTAAAAATGGCAAAAGTATGTATGCAAATATGTGCTAAAAATTGGCCAAAATATGAAATTAAGATTTGCACAAAAAAATGAAGAAACATTTCTGTTATTAATGAATATGCTTCATTATGGTCCTTGAGGCTGTTGCAGACATTCTCTCAGATATGCCAGACAAGCTGTGCTTGCTATCTGGGAATCTAAAATGCTGATGGAACTGATATTCGGGTGTCACTCGAATCAACTGGGCTCAATTTCAGTGAAGTCTGGATGGTCTGTGACAGCCAAATCCTCTGCTTGCACCTTCACGATGGTGGGACTGTTAGTAACCCTGGGTATAACCCTTATGTGCATACACCCTGTGGGTGACAACCAAGTGTGAACCAACATAAGCAGGGTTCAGGTGTGGCCACATCACACGGAGGAATGCTGCCCCTCTGTGTTACAAGGCAATTATAGGTGGTAAATGACTCATCAACCAGTGAAATACCACCACTCTGCCTATTGGAGGCTTGAAGTGGTGGAACCCATGTTTAGTCTCCAGAGCTAAATTCCTGTCAACCCTTCCAATATACAGTATGATTGATGTTCTTTGAGGTTATGATGATCACCATGGCGGGATCCAAACTTCCTTACATTTTGAAGGTACAGCTCTAAAACAGTGTTCGCAGGCCAGCCACTAGTTAGTACACTGGACTGAAACAATTGGTAAATCTCTAGAACGCTTACAGATCAGTCAGTATATAATCTTGCTACTTCTACACTGCCAGATAGTGACTGGAGGGAGTCAGAGTAGTGTGTATGCGGAGGACATTGTCGAGGCCACGTTATATCAAGGATCAGGGTATATTCTTACCATGTGACGCCATATCCAAAAATTTCATTACTTCATACAGCATGTCCCCCCAACACTTTTTCTTACTATTGAATATGCCATGAATTGTCAAACTAATACAGAAAACTTCTCTGCAAAAAGATCTAAACTTCTCAAACACTTCCTAGTTCATTTCACAAATATATGTGGTCTCAGTTCTAATCTCAGTGATGTCCATTTCCACTTACAGTCTGCCAAACCCCATGTACTTTTTCTGACAAAATCTCAGTAATCAGTTGATTCAACCACTACTCATCTCAGCTGCCCAAACTATTCGCTGTATGATTCCTTTTGCCTCAAAGGTGGTACTTGTGCATATGTCCATTCTCTGAAATTCATCTGTTGTCTCTACCATTCTCCCAATTCCACTAATAACTTGGAACTCTTTGACTTCCTCTCTTTGCAACTTTACTTTCTCCAGTCCAACTTTCCTAACAGTGAGATAATTTTCCTTGGTGATTTTAAAGTTCGCAACTCCAGATGGCTTCCGTTTTCTAGTCACACAGACCCAGCTGTTCAAGATGCTGAGGCTTTTGCAATTACTAATGACCTCGCACAGATTGTTCATTTACCTACTAAAATACCAGCCAATCCTAACATGAAGCCAACACACTTCATCGTTTTCTCACAAACAACCCTTCTAAGTACACGGTCAAAGTGGGTGGTCCTTTAGGCACCTCAGATCACAACTTGGTGATTGTCTCTTCTCCAATGGAGCCTTTATCTCATGGCTATTCCTAACCTAGTGTTGTTTGGCATTACAAGAATGCAAAATGGGATGATCGGTGAGATTTCTTTTCTTCTTTTCTTTGGTCAGATTACCGTTTTAAAACTTCTGATGTGAACATTTCTCAGATCATGTCAGTAAAATTATTCTTGTCGGAATGGAATCCTTTATTCCATACTCCACTTTAAAATCTTTTCCTTTATCTAAACCTTGGTTTTCCAATAAATGTGCTAAGGCTGTTCAAGAGAAGAACGTTGCATATCGTAATTGGCTTGTTTCCAATTTTTCAGTTTCATTTTCTGCCTACACCAAAGCTTACAACAATTGTAAAGCAGTTATTAATCAGTCCAAACTAGATTTTGAACAGGCTAGGAGTAGAAAACTTGCTTCTTGCCCTAATTGTAGCTAAGCATTCTGGTCTCTTGCCAAAGCTATTGGCCGTGACTTTTGCCCATCCCTGCTCCCACCATCTCTCAAAACCAGATGGTTCTATTGCTCCTTCAGCTAAGGATAAAGCTAATCAAGCTGATCAAAGATAAAGCTAATAAAGGATCAGGCATCCCATTTTTCTTCCATATCATGTATTAATGATTTTGGTAAAAAACACCTTCCACCATACTGAATGATTAACAAACTTCTACATATGTGTAAATGCAATTTAAAACTTGCAATGCAATAATAACTCTAGAAACTTCTTGACTTCACTACGTACAAAGTCATGTTGGTATGAATGAAAATAACTTGCAGTCAGTCTTCGTATAGCATGATAGTTGTGTTCCTAGAAACCCTCATGCAATGCAAAATCGTGCAATATAAACAACAGGCCCTATGGGGAAAAATAGGGTTAGGCGCCGACCACAAAAGTTTGAAAACACATTTGTAACCAAAACATTACCAAACACAACAAATAATCGTAATAAAATACATAAGTATTTTATTACGACTATTACGTAATAAAATATTGCTAATGCTTTTGCTTCTATCGTAAGCAAACTTGTTTTTTGTTTGATTTTCTATCCAAACAGATGACAACCGTTCCATCTCTTCCAATTCTCTGTATCTTAATCTAATGGATTTTAATTACACTTTGAGTTGTTCCTGCTGTGGTTGTTTATGGTTGTTATTATAAGTTGTTTTTATTTTCTCTGCATTCTTTGTAATTCTCAGCGTTGCCTAATTTAGGCCAACATGTGCAATATCACATGGTCTTTCATTTCGCTCAAAGCATTTCACAATTTCATATTTTTTCTCTATCGACAGAGGCAGACTGGCCATAAGCCTTACCGGGGAAACCCCGGTGGGCCGGAGGCTCGTGTTATTTTGGCCATAAACCATAGTATGAGGCCACTATAAATATTCCCGGGTAAGAATTTTTGACCCAGTCTGCCTCTGTTTATCGATATTGCTTTTCTTTTTCTCTCTGAATCTGCAGTGTCTTCACCAGGACCCTTCCTTTTCACACATTAAGTATTTTACTAATTTTTAGGGAATAAAGCACAATTACAAAACGAGGAGGCACGCCTGAAACACATAAACAAAGCTGGGCGTGTGTAGCAACTAAATAAACAACACCGTAAAGGCAGAGATACACTATTAACACCTCACATTTTACTAAAGCACATTTCTAGGGGTTACTACCATAAAACAATAAAAACAATTTCCAGTTGCGTTTCTGCTAGCGGAATCTGTTATAAACTGGTAGTAAATTCTATCTAATTGCATTTGCGATTATACCGATAGCTGGAATTGTGTTGGTTTTTACATTATTATGGTGAAATGTGTTTCCCCTAAACTGATATAAAAAACAAATACATTTTCAGAATCTTCTCTTCATTCCTTCATTGCGTTCGGTTGGGGTGATTCTGCGTTCCACTGCCATTTCTTGTAAACACAAAGGCAAATCATACATAAGCGAATTCGGTTCGTGTTATATACGATATCGTTCCCCTATTTATAAATCATGTATGATCGAATTCGTGTAGTGCAAACACGTGTTATACGAGGACTCACTGTATTCTCAACTACCCTTTTTACCAGTTCAAAATAAGGCCACAGCAGGAGTATTGATCCATGTTTCCACCTTTGTAAGGAGATTGGTTCAAGAGTATCCAGGTAATAGTAGCAGTAATAGCAAATGATACAAGCAAGCAAGCTTTAGCAGAGGTATATGATGCAAGAAACCAAGCTTATGCAGCATCAGCCAAAAAAAAAAAAAAAAAAACCCTCCCATTTCACCCCTCCATTCGTTCCAAATGCCTGTCCAGATCAGCTTATATTTATTTAGGCTATCAACTTGAACAACAAAAAGACGGAAGTCTGTTCCACCAATCAACTACCCACTGGCTAAAGGCAAATTTCTGCACATCTATTCTACAACTGTCTTTCCTCAATTTGAAACTGTGCCCCCTCGGGTTCTTAATCTGAGCAAGAATCCCATCAGCATTCAGCTTGCTCAATGCATTCAAGGCCTTATACACCTAAATCAGATCACCTCACAGGTGCCTACTCTCCAGCCACTGCAATTTGCAGAACTTAAGCCTTTCTTGGTAAAAATACCCCTTTATTCCCTTCACCAATCTTGTTGCCCTTCTTTGTACTGATCTAGCAACTCAACATCCTTCCTAAAATGTTATACAAGGTAATGGTCAGGCCACACCTAGAGTACTGTGTACAGGTCTGGAGTGGCCTGACCACTGCCTTATATAACGGGATAATCACCTCCTTGTCCCTGCTGACAAAAATTACTATATCTCTTTGACTAGGCTCCATGACATGCCCTTGCAGCCCATCTGCACTGTTCAGCAAACTTCATTTTGACTGCACAATTACCCCCAGGTCTTTTTCACTTTCTACTTCTAGCGTATATAGCATTATACAGAGAAAGAAAAAACATATACAATTCACCCATCCATAACCTCCTAGGATTTGTCTAATTCTTCCTTGAACTTATTCAACCCATCCACTTCCACGCCAGATGGAAGCCTGTTCCAACAATCAACACCTGCTGGCTGAAGGCAAACCTCCATACAGCATCTTACAACCATCCTTCCTCAACTTGAATTTATCCTCCGTCATGTGTATTAAGCTAGATAGACCATGGTGAGAAAAATGGCAGCTATACTTTAATCCAACAAAGTGTAAGGTATTACACTTGGTGAACAGTAATCCAAAAATAGAATACACTTGGTGGAGTTTAACTAAAGCCAGTAGAGGAGGAAAGGGACTTTGGTGTTATGATACAGTTAGACATGAAGTTCTCCTAGCATTGTATTTGGTTTATGTTGAGGCTAGCATTAGCAAGGGCACATGATGCAAGAAAGCAAGCTTATATAGCATCAGTCAAAAAAAAAAAAAAAACACCCCTTATTTCACCCATCCCTCACTTCGAATGTTTGTCAAGTTCAACCTTGAATCAATTAAGCTATCAACTTCTGCAACGACAGATGGAAGTTTATTCCAGCAATCAACCACCTGCTAGCTAAAGGCAAACTTCCACACATCTATCCTACAACTGTCTTTCCTCAATTTGAATTTATGCCCTCTTCGGCGATTATTCTGAGCAAGAGGAAGAATACCATCAGCATTGAGCATGCTCAAACCATTCAAGGCTTTATACACCGCACAGGTGCCTAGTCTCCAGACACTGTAATTTGCAAAACTTAAGCCTTTCTTCGTAAAACCAACCCTTTGTTCTGTTCACTAATCTTCTTGCCCTTCTCTGTACTCATTCCAACAGCTCTACTTCTTAAAATGAGGCCTCCAGACCTGTATACAGTACTCAAGGTGTGGCCTGACCATTGCCTTATACAAAGGGATAATCACCTCCTTATCCCTGATAGAAAAATTCCTGTATATCATTGACAAGACATCATGAGCTACTCTTGCAGACTGAACTGCTCAGAAAACTTCATATCTGCCTGCACAATTACCCCCAGGTCCTTTTCATTCTCTACCACTGTCAGTGTGGTACCACAGAGTTCATAAGTTACTCTGGGATTACTCTGCTTCCCATATTTTACATTTGTCAATGTTAAACTTTATTTGCCACCTCTCAGCCCATCTGCTCAACCTTTCCAGATCCTGTTGCAGCAGCATAGCACGTCAGTAGTGTCCTTAACAACCCTGCCAACCTTTGTATCGTCTGCAAACTTGGACATTAAGCCTGATATACCATCATCAATATCATTTATAAATACAGAAAACAATAATGGACCCAACACTGAGCCCTGAGGGACTCCACTAATAACATTAGTCCATGATGAGCAGTGTCCATTGATTACCACTCTGTCTTCTCCCCCTCAACCATTCCTTTATCCATAGCAGCAATTTGCCTCCAATGGCACACTGCTCCAATTTGTGCGGAAGTCTTCCATGTGCAACAGTATCAAAGGCCTTGCTAAGATCCAAATATATGATAAGGTTATTCTTTGCATCCAGTTCCTTTGTGACTACATCATAGTACCCAATCAAATTTGTCAGACAAGACTTCCTCTTAACAAACCCATGCTGTGTCCAAGCGATAACTGAAATCTTGTCTAGATGATCCTGCAATGCTTCTTTAACCAGTGCCTCCATTAATTTCCTTGGAACAGAAATTAAACTAACAGGTCTGTAATTATCTGTCTCCCTTTGAACTTGCTTTGTGGAGATTTGCACATCTCCAGTCCATGGGTACCTCCCCTGAGTCCAGGGAAGCTCTCATAATTATGGCTAAGGGTTTGCTTACTTCCTTTGCAGCCTCCTTTAATACAACTGGATAGATCCCATCCACCCCAGGTGCCTTTTTTATGTTTATCCTCAACAATTTCTCCTCCACTTTACTCTCAGTTATTACACGATTATCTAGCTTACTGCCAGAGTTGAATACACCTCTGGCATTCCCCTCCCTGAATAACTCCTCATGTGAATGTAGATGCAAAATATTCATTTAGTTTGTTAGCTACCTGAGCAGGATCATCAACAGTTGAACCATAGAAATCAAGTGGAACAATCTGATTCATCCCCTTCCGTCTAGAGTTTACATAAGAACTCTTTGCTGTTTTTCTTTGTATGCTTTGCCAAAGATTTCTTGTAATCTGCCTTCACCTGCCTAACCTCCTTTGTAACTTGGTTACAGACCAGCTAATATCTATCATAGGCTTCTGTGTCAGATAATTTATATGTATCCCATGCATTTTTCTTCTCTGTCACATGTCTAATTACTTCATTTTATATCCATTTAGGTCTAAATTTTGAACAATATTTCTTTGTTGGTATGAAAAACCTAGTAGCTTCCAAGATTAATTCTTTGAATGCTTCCCATTTTGAATTTGCTATTGGTAACAGCATCAGTTGGTCCCACCGTATAGAATTTAAATACTGTCTCAGACTACCATAGTCACCTTTCCAAAAGCAAAAACCCTTTCCCTTTACCCGTGATGGTAATTACCTCTTTGAGTAAATCCCACTTCAGCACACTGTGATCACTGCCACTTAGTGGTTCCTTTATTTACAGATTCTTGATGCATGAAGAATGACTACTGATAATCATCAGATGAATATTACTCTCTCTGTCTAGTTGCCTCCCGAACATGCTGCTGTAGAAGACAATCATCCATTAAATCCACAAAAGCCTTGCTAGTGTGTGAGTGACCAACCCACAAATTCCAGTCAATCTCTGGGAAATTAAAATCCCCCATTATAAGACACTCTGATTTACTGGCCCACTATTTCTCTGCACAATTGCTCATTAGATTCTTTTGGCCTATAACACACACCCACTCATATTTTTCCTTTCCCAGTGCTTTTTCCCATTCGGCCATGGAAAGATTGTGCAAGGCTCAAGGGGTAGAATTTTTTTTTCAGCCTGTCTCTACTTGCTAACAGGAGAGACTGCTTCTACAGGGATGGGATACACTTAAATAGAAAGGGTGCAAGAATGTTTGCTGATGCTATCGAGGCAGAGTTAGGTAGGTCGGAAAACTGCTAGATTAACAGTAGCCACTGGCAGAAGTGAAAGAGATTCTTGCACTGCTTCTATTGGAATGAGCAGCAGCCTGGAAAAAAAGATGCAGGATATTTCAGAGACTGCTGGGAATCATTGCGGTACAAGTAAACACATGGGTTGTGTTAGGGTAGCTAAGAAAAAGAACAGGTGCATGTATACTCACGTGTACACCAATGCTAGGAGTTTAGTAAATAAATTTGATGAATTTGAGGTATTGCTCAAAACATCAAAGGCAGATATTGTTGGGATATCAGAGACGTGGTGTCACACAGATATAAGGAATGCAGAACTGGAATTTGGGGAGTACAATGTCTACAGAAAGGATAGACAGGATAGGAAGGGAGGAGGGGTTATTCTATTAGTTAAGAAATACATAAAATCCAAGGAAGTGAAGCCAGTCGACATCGCTGGACAGTGCATGGTCGAGTCACTTTGGTGTGACATAAGCATTGGGAGATCAAAATTGAGAGTAGGAGTGTGCTATAGGCCTAATGACTCTGATGAGTATAATAAGAAACTGTACAGGGAAATAGAGTGGGCCAGATAATCAGGGAGTCTTATAATGGGGGATTTTAATTTCCCAGATATTAACTGGAATTTGGGGGCTGTTCACTCGCACACTAGCAAGGCTTTTGTGGATGATTGTTTTCTACATCAGCATGTTCGGGAGGCAACTAGAGGGAGTAATACTCTTGATTTGATTATCAGTAATGATTCTTCATGCATTAAGAATCTGCAGATAAATGAACCACTAGGTGGCAGTGATCACAGTGTGCTGAAGTGGGATTTACTCAGAGGTAACTACCATTAGGGGTAAAGGGAAGGGTTATTGCTTTCGTAAAGGTGAATACGATGGACTGAGACAGTATTTAAATTCTATACAGTGGGACCAACTGATGATGTTACCAACAGCAAATTCAAAATGGGAAGCATTCAAAGAACTTATCTTGGAAGCTACTAGGCTTTACATACCAACTAAGAAATATTGTTCAAGGTTTAGGCCTAAATGGATGTCAGATGAACTAATGAGACATACAGCAGAGAAGAAAAATGCATGGGATACATACCAATTTACATGTGACACAAAAGCCTATCATAGATACAAGTTGATCTGTAACCAAGTTACAAAGGAGGTTAGGCAGGCGAAGGCAGATTGCAAGATATCTTTGGCAAGGGATGCAAAGAAAAAAATCAAAGAGTTCTTTACTTATGTAAACTCTAGAAGGAAGGGGATGAATCAGATTGGTCCAATGGATATCGATGGGTCAACTGTTGATGACCCTGCTCAGGTAGCTAACAAATTAAATGAATATTTTGCATTGACATTCACACATAAGGAGTTATTCAGCGAGGGGAATGACAGAGGTGTATTCAACTCTGGCAGTAGCTAGAGAATCTTGTAATCTCTGAGAGTAAAGTGGAGGAGAAATTGTTGAAGATAAACACAAGAAAGGCACCTGGGGTGGATGGGATCTATCCAGTTATATTAAAGGAGGCAGCAAAGGAAATAAGCAAACCCTTAGCCATAATTATGAGAGCTTCCTTGGACACATGGGAGGTACCCATGGATTGGAGATGTGCAAATGTGACCCCAATTCACAAAGGAGGATCAAAGGCTGACACAGGAAATTATAGACCTGTGAATTTAACTTCTGTTCCCGAAAAATTAATGGAGGCACTGGTTAAAGAAGCACTGCAGGATCATCTAGACAAGACTTCAGTTATAGCTCGGACACAGCATGGTTTTGTTAAGGGGACGTCTTGCCTGACCAATTTAATTGGATACTATGATGCAGTCACAAAAGAACTGGATGCAGGGAATAACTTTGATATTATATACTTGGATCTTAGAAAGGCTTTTGATACTGTTGCACATGGAAGACTGCTGCACAAATTGGAGCAGTGTGGCATTGGAGGCAAATTGCTGCTATGGATAAAGGGGTAGTTAAGGGGGAGAAGACAGAGAGTGGTAATCAATGGACGCTGTTCATTGTGGAGTAATGTTATTTGTGGAGTCCCTCAGGGTTCAGTATTGGGTCCATTATTGTTTTCTGTATTTATAAATGATATTGATGATAGTATATCAAGCTTAATGTCCAAGTTTGCAGACGATACGAAGGTTGGCAGAGTTGTCAAGGACACTACTGACACTATGCTGCTGAAACAGGATCTGGAAAAGTTGAGCAGATGGGCTGAGAGGTGGCAAATGAAGTTTAACATTGACAAATGTGAAGTACTACACATGGGAAACAGCAACCCCAGAGCAACGTATCAACTCTGTGGTACTACACTGACAGTGGTAGAGAATGAAAAGGACCTGGGGGTGGTTCTGCAGGCAGATATGAAGTTCTCTGAGCAGTGTAGACGGTGTATTGTCAATGATATATAAGAATTGTGGACTAATGTTATTAGTGGAGTCCCTCAGGGCTCAGTGTTGGGTCCATTATTGTTTTCTGTATTTATAAATGATATTGATGATGGTATATCAAGCTTAATGTCCAAGTTTGCAGATGATACAAAGGTTGGCAGGGTTGTCAAGGACACTACTGACACTATGCTGCTGCAACAGGATCTGGAAAGGATGAGCAGATGGGCTGAGAGGTGGCAAATGAAGTTTAACATTGACAAATGTAAAGTACTACACATGGGAAACAGCAACCCCAGAGCAACGTATCAACTCTGTGGTACTACACTGACAGTGGTAGAGAATGAAAGGGACTTGGGGGTGATTGTGCTGCAAGAGTAGCTCATGGAGTATTGTCAATGATATACAGGAATTTTTCCAGCAGGGATAAGGAGGTGATTATTCCATTGTATAAGGCAATGGTCAGGCCACACCTAGAGTACTGTATACAGGTCTGGAGGCCTCATTTCAAGAAGGATGTAGAGCTGCTGGAACGAGTACAGAGAAGGGCAACAAGATTAGTGAATGGAACAAAGGGGTGCTCTTACGAAGAAAGGCTTAAGTTTTGCAAATTACAGTGTCTGGAGACTAGGCACCAGCGAGGTGATCTGATAGAGGTGTATAAAGCCTTGAATGGTTTAAACATGCTCAATGCTGATGGGATTCTTCCTCTAGCTCAGAAAAATCACCTGAGAGGGCATAAATTCAAATTGAGGAAAGACAGATGTAGGATAGACGTGCGGAAATTTGCCTTTAGCCAGCGGGTGGTTGGTTGGTGGAACAGACTGCCATCCCTTGCGGTGGAGGTTGATAGCCTAAATAAGTTTAAGGCTCAGCTGGACAGGTATTTTGAACGAACAGAGGGGTGAAGTGGAAGTGGTTATTTTATTTTTTTTATTTATTTATTTATTTTTATTTTGGCTGATGCTGCAAATGCGTCTACTAATGCTATGTCACACCAAACAGACTCAACATTGCATTGTCCACCAACATCAATTTGATGCACTTCCTTAGATTTTGTGTTTCTTAACTAACAGCATAACCCTTCCTCCCTTTCTGTACACATTGTACTCCCCTAATTCCAGTTCTGCACTGCTTATGTCTTGTGACACCATGTCTCTGATATCCCAACAATATCTGCCTTTGATGTCCTGACTAGCACTTCAAGCTAATTGAATTTATTAACTATACTCCTAGCATTGGTGTACATGCATGCACCTGTTTCTACTCTTAGTTACTCTAACACAGCCCATGTATTTATTTGTTCCACTATGACTCCCAACAGTCCTGGAAATCCCCATTGCCTTACTTTCTAGGCTGCTGCTCAATTGCATTTCAATAGAAGTAGTGGAAGAATCACTTTTACCTCTGCCAGCGGCTACTGTTAATCTATTAGTCCGTGTATTCCCCCCCCAAGCTATCAGTTTTCTGAACCCACCTAACTCTGCCTCGATAGCATCTGCAAATATTCTTGCACCCTTTCTATTTAATTGTATCCCATCCCTGTAGAAGCAGTCTCTCCTGTTAACAAGCACAGACCACACTGAGAAAAATTCTACCCCTTCGGCCTTGCACAATCCCTCCATGGCCGAATTGATCGACAAGGCTCTCATTATATACTCCCTCCTATTTTGTCTAGGCAGAATTTCAGACACTTTCAAATTCAACCGTAACTCGCGGTTTTTTTCAGCATTGACTTGTACTTGTAAAATAATTCTGCCGGTTTCCTACTCTTAATATCATTAGTGCCAACGTGTACAACAATATCACCCTTTGTGCCCTTAAGTAGAGACCAACAGATGAATTTTTGGAATATCAGAGACATAGTGCCACTCAGATATAAGGGATACAGAATTGGAATTTGGGGAGTACAATGTGTACAGAAAGGACAGACAGGGAGGGAGCAGGAGTTACGCTGTTAGTTAAGAAACAAAATCTAAGGAAGTGCATCCAATTAATGTTGGAGTCTGTTTGGTGTGACATAAGCACTGGGAAAGGAAAAATGAGAGTAAGGTATAGCCCTAATGAATCTGATGAGTATAATGAGCAATTGTGCAGAGAAACAGAGTGGGTCAGTAAATCAGAATGTCTTATAATGGGAGATTTTAACTTTCCAGATAGTGACTGGACCTTGTGGATTGGTCACTTGCACATGAGCAAGACTTTTGGGAATTTATTGGATGAACAGTGCAATGTGGAGTCAGTTTGGTGTGACATAAGTACTGGGAAAGCAAAAATCATTCGTGCATCATGTGCCTCTATTAATGCCAATGCTAATGAATGAGGACAAAATTTTCACGCTTAAAATAAATGATTCTAGAACTAGGGGCATTAATTTCAAGTTATGGGGGGGGGGGGGTAGAGTAAATTGCAGAAAGTTTTATATTAGCAAGTGAGATATATGTATATACATTACTGAATAAGTTACCTACATGGGTAATAGAAGCTGACAGTTTGAGGAAATTCAAAGGTCAGCTAGACCTTTGAATTAGACACTTCCTAATTCATTTCACAAACATACGTGGTCTCAATTCCAATCTCAACGATGTCCATTTCCACTTGCAGTCTGAGAAACAACATGTACTTTTTCTGACAGAATCTCAGTTATCAATTGATTCAACTACTGCTCATCTCAGATGCCAAAATTATTCGCTGTATGATTCCTTTCGCCTCAAAGGTGGTACTTGTGCATATGTCCAATCTAATATTCCCTGTCAGAGACTTGGCAATTTGGAATCTCCTCTCTTTGATCTTCTCTGGCTTAAAATCTCTCTACCTCATTGTGTCAAATTCATCTGTTGTCTCTACCGTTCTCCCAACTCCACTAATCACTTGGAGCTCTTTGACTTCCTCTCTTTGCAACTTGACTTTCTCCAGTCCACTTTCCTAACAGTGAAGTAATTTTCCTTGGTGATTTTAATGTTCACAACTCCAGCTGGCTTCCGTTTTCTAGTCACACCGACCGAGCAGGTCGAGATGCTGAGGCTTTTGCAATTACTAATGACCTAATTGCTTTTGCAATTACTAACAACCTCAATTGCAAAAGCCTCAGCTTGATCTTTTTCTCACAAACAACCCTTCTAAGTACACGGTCGAAGTGAGAGGTCCTTTAGACACTTCAGATCACAACTTGGTGATTGTCTCTTCTCCAATGGAACCGTTATCTTATGGCTATTCCCAACCTAGTGTTGTTTGGCATTACAAGAATGCAAAATGGGATGACACGCGAGACTTCTTTTCTTCTTTTCCTTGGTCGGATTACTATTTTAAAACTTCTGATGTCAACATTTGCTCAGATCGTGTCAGTGAAATTATTCTTGAAGCAATGGAATCCTTTATCCCACACTCCACTTTAAAATCTCGTCCTTCATCTAAACCTTGTTTTTCCAATAAATGTGCTAAGGCTGTTCAAGAGAAGAACGTTGCATATCGTAATTGGCTTGTTTCTAATTCTTCAGTTTCATTTTCTGCCTACACCAAAGCTCGCAACAATTGTAAAGCAGTTATTAATCAGTCCAAACTAGAATTTGAACAGGCTAAGAGTAGAAAACTTGCTTCTTGGCCTAATGGTAGCCGAGCATTCTGGTCTCTTGCCAAAGCTATTGGCCGCAACTTTTGCCCATCTTTGCTCCCACCTCTGTCCAAACCAGATGGTTCTGTTGTCACTTCAGCCAAGGGTAAAGCTGACCTGCTGGCAACCCATTTTTCTTCCAGCTCATGTATTAATGATCTTGGTAAAACACCTCCCACCATTCCTAACACGCTCCATTCAATGCCTCCTGTGGTTTTCCGTCAAAAGGATATCAGAAGGATTTTGATGAACCTTGATGCTAAGAAAGCTCCAGGTCCTGATGGTATTTCTCTACTTGTTCTCAAAACCTGTGCTCCTGAACTTACTCCTATTCTTTGCCGCCTTTTTTCACTTTCTTATTCCAAAGGTGTTTTTCCTTCTGCTTGGAAATTTGCTACTATCCAGCAAGTTCCTAAAAAGGGTGACAAATCCCTCCCATCCAATTATCGTCCCATTGCAATTACTTCTACTCTTTCAAAAGTAATGGAGAAATCAATTAACTGCCAACTCTTAAACGACCTGGAAACCTTCCGTCTGATCAACTATCGCCAGTAAGGATTCCATCAGTATCGATCCACTGGTGATATTCTGGCTTATGTTACCCATTTATGGACTAATTCACTAGAAAGGTTTGGTGAAACACAAGTAGTTTCTCTTGACATCTCAAAGGCTTTTGATCGTGTTTGGCATAAAGGTCTTCTAAACAAGCTTCCATCTTATGGTTTGCCAACTGTTTTTAGTAATTGGTTATCCAGTTTTCTCTGTGATTGCTCACTGAGGGTGATGGTAGATGGCTCTCTGTCTTCTAACTTCTCCACTAATGCCGGTGTCCCCCAAGGTTCAGTTCTTTCCCCCACTCTTTTCCTCTTGTATATCAATGACCTTATTCCATTGACTGGAAATTCTATCTATAGTTTTGCCGATGACAGCACATTGCATTCAACTTTCCATTTTGAGAAACCTTGTCCTGCTCAATCAGCTTTAATTTCTCGAAAATCTGGTACCAATTCCTTAAATGCTGATTTTCAGGTATTTCTCCTGTGGGGCAAAGACAACTTAGTTGATTTCAACCCTTCTAAAACTCAGTCTTGTTTTATAGAACTAGGGGACATAAATTCAAGTTACGGGGGGGAAATATTTAGATTGGACTGCAGGAAGTTTTATTTTAGCCAGCGAGTTATAAATTACTGGAATAAGTTGCCTTCATGGGTGGTAGAGGCCGACAGTTTGGGGAAATTCAAAGGTCATTTGGATAGTACCGTCAGGTAAGGGAAGCGCATAGGATGATAGGTTTAATTTCCTTTTTTTTTTTTTTTATTAATTATTATTTTTTTTTTTTTTTTATTTATTTATTTTTTTATCATTGTTTTGTTCGGATTTTTTTTTTTTTTTTGGCTGGTGCAGCATAACCCATAGGCTTTCTTGCACCATGCGGCCATTACTAATACTTGTTTCCCGACCCCAAGCAGTTCCTGAAATCCCCAGCAACTTGGCTTTATGAGCTGCTGCTCAATCCAATAGAAACAGTGCAAGAATCACTTTCCCCTTTGCCTTCTATAAATCTATTAGTCTGAATCCCTCCAAGCTAGCAGTTTTCCAACCTACCTAAAAAGCAGATGATATTTTTTCAGAGTTTCTATTTAAGTGTATCCCTTCCGCATAAAAGCAGTCTCTCCTGTTAACAAGCAGAGACCATACCACAAAAAATTCTACCCCATGAGCCTTGTACAATCTCTCCAGGGCCGAATTCATTTACCGAGCTCTCATCATGTACTCCCTCCTATCATGTCTGGGCTGAATTGCAGACACTTTCAAATTTAACCCTAACGCACAACTTTTTTCAAAATTGACCTGTACTTAAGTGATTCAGTGGCTCTCCTACTCTTAATGTCATTAGTGCCAACATGTACAACAATATAACCTTTTCTGACCTTAAAAGATGATATCTGCTCTACAACGTCATCAATTTTTGCCCCTGGCAGACATAACCTGGTTCTATACCAACTATCCTTTTGTGCTCAATATATTTTCTGTTTCTCTGACAATAGAGCCACTGACAAATAGCTCCTCTGGGATTGCCGCTGTTTTGCCGGATGATCATGTGCAAGCCCTGGCATTGATATGGGCAGCTGAGAGCTCGAAGGAATCAAAAAGTGGGTCCACGCTTTTTAATTCCTTCGAGGGTATCCACCCTGTTCTCCAATCTCTCATAAAGGCCTATAACAATACTGAGTTGGCGCATAACTTCCTCACACTCCTTACACGAGCACACACAAAGACATTCCCTTTGGAAAGATCATGTCCCATTCCCGATATTTCACAAACAGGACACAAGCAGTACATGTTGTAAGGCTGTGATTCAGACGACAATCCACCCCCCCCCCAAGTTCTTCCCAAAACCACGGCACCCCCACTACCTTGAGCCTTTTGCTTTGCTGCTCTGAGGCACGATTTCAGTAATAGAAAATCCAGCCTATTACACATACAATATACTTATATGCAACTTGTTTCCCAGCTTTGCATTTTGATAATCCTAGGAAACATAACTTGCAAATTGTAAATGAATTTGGCACATTTCCTTACCCTATGCTAAAACCAATAAACACAGAATAAACAATGCCCATGTCTATATATATATATATATATATATATATATAAGGAGGACATTTTTCCAAACATATAAAATCAATTCAGTTCAACTATCAATAAGAATATTACAGTAAAAATACCTGCAAATGTATCCAAGGGATCACTAGGTGTTAATCCTATGACATTGATGATGGAATCCAATTCTGCTGTCTCAAAATCTTCTGCTGCCGATGCCATAATATAAGCCAGGTCTCCAGACCACCTTGTCATATTAACATCCAGTTCAGTATCACATATATGCACATTACCTAAAAATCACTTTACTTAATTAAACATTTTATTGTAAGCCATAATTCTCAATGTTCTTGCAAATAATGAATACACAAACAGTAAACAGTCAATGTTACTCAATCAGAAATACTGCAGTAAATGCAAATAAAAATGTGACCTCAACTATGAAATATTAATAATTTAGTTTGATAAATAAGCCCAAGTAACTAGGAAATAATATTCATTTTCTTTTTTTTTTTTTTTATGTGAACCCCAAACACGAGAGGTATTAGAACCTATAGTACTTAGTACCTTGCTTGGGTTGGAGGTTGAGACGACGAAAGAAGATATTTGTTGACATTGGACTTGAACTTCTGTAGATTATAATTTTCAGGAAATACGTATGAAGGAAGGTTGTTCCAGAAAACGGCATTTGAATGAATACAGTAGTTTCAGACAGCTTTTAAATTCTATACAGTGGGACCAACTGATGATGTTATCAACAGCAAATTCTAAATGAGAAGCATTCAAGAAATTAATCTTGGAAGCTACTATGCTTTTCATACCAACTAAGAAATACTGATCTAAGTTTAGGCCTAAATGGTTGTTAGATGAACTGATTAAACTTGTGGCAGAGAAGAAAAATGCATGGGATGCATATATATTATTAGGAGACACAGCTTATGGTGGATATAAGCTATTCTGTGATCAAGTCACAAAGGAGTTAGGCAAGCAAATACAGATTATGAGAAATCTTTGACAAAGGATGCAATGAAAAACTGCAAAGAATTCTTTACTCATGTAAACTCTAGAAGGAAGGGGATGAATCAGATTGGTCCACTTGATATCGACAGTTCAGCTGTTGATGATTCTGCCCAGATCGCTGACAAATTGAATGAAACTTTTGCATCGATATTCACACGTGGAATTCTGTAGGGAAACGGAGGACAAAAGCTTATTAAACTCTAACAGAGAGCTAAATGATTTGTAATAACCGAGAGCAAAGTGGAGGAGAATTTTTGAAGTTAAATATAATGAAGCACCTGGTGTGGATGTGATCCATCCAGTTACATTAAAGGAGGTGGCAAAGGAAGTAAGCAAACCCTTAGCCATAATTATGAAAGCATCCTTGGACTCAGGGGAGGTCCCCATGAACTGGAAGTGTGAAAATGTATGTCAAATTCACAAAGGGCGATGAAAGGTTGAGACGAGTAATTGCAGACTTGTTAGTTTAACTTCTGTTCTGGTGGAAATAATGGAGTCACTGGATTAAAGAAGTATTGCAGGATCATCGAGACCAGACTACAGTTACAGTTCAGTCACTGCATGGGTTTGTTAAGGGGAAGTCTTGTCTGACCAATTTGATTGGATACTATGATGTGGTCACAAAGGAACTGGATGCAAAAAATAATTTTGATATCATATAATGGTATTTCAGAAAAGCTGTTAACACTGTTGCACATGGAAGCCTGCTGGACAAATTGGAGCAGTATTGCATTAAGGGCAAGTTTGTTGCTATGGATAAAGGGTTGGTTCAGTGGGAGAAGACAGAGTGGTAATCAATGGACACTGTTCTTTGTTGTTTTTATTATTAGTGGAGTCCTCCAGGATTCAGTGTTGGGTCCATTGTTGTTTTGTATATTTATCAGTGATATTGATGAAGTTATTTAAGGCTTAATATCCATGTTTGCAGATGATATAAAGGTGGACAGGGTTGTTAATTACAGTACACTACTGCAACAGGATCTAGAATAGTCTGAGATATGGAGGTTGAAGTTTATCATTGATAAAGATAAGTACTGCATGTGGATAACAGTAATCCCAGAATAACTAATCAAGTGTGTGGTACTACGCTCAGGGTAGTGGAAAATGAAAAGGTCGTGGGGGGTTATTGTGCATCAGACATGAAATTCTGAGCACAACTGATGAGATTTTGTCAATGATTTACAGAAACTTTGCTAACAGGGATAAGGAGGTGATTATCTTTTTGTATAAGGCCATCATTAGGCTGCATCTTCAGTGTATACAGATCTGGAGACCTCACTTTAGGAAGGATAGAAATCTGCTGGAATGGGTGCAAGGAAGGGAAACCAGATTGGTTAAGGGAACAAAAGAATGCCCTTATCTGTGCACAGATCTGATTGAGGCTTTTAAATCGTTGATTGGATTGAGTAAGCTGAATGTTAATTGTATTCTTCCACTTGCCGAGAGTATTAGCAATGGCCTGTGCCATGGTGCAAGGAAGTGTATGGCTTATGCTGCACCAGTCAAAAAGAAAAGATTAAAATAATAAGAAGAAAATTAAAAAAAAAATTAATAAAAGAAAAGGAATTAGACAACCTATGCATTTCCCTCCTCCTTTAATTAACTGTCTTTTTTTTTTTCTTTTTTTTATGTGAACCCCAAACACGAGAGGTATTAGAACCTATAGTACTTAGTACCGTGCTTGGGTTGGAGGTTGAGAAGAAGAAAGAAGATATTTGTTGACATTGGACTTGAACTTCTGTAGATTGTAATTTTCAGGAAATAGGTATGAAGGAAGGTTGTTCCAGAAAACGGCAGTTGAATGAATAAACGAGGAAGATGAAAAGTTGGTTCTGTGGGTTTGAAGTTGGACAGTAAATGGATGTTGGCTGGTGCCAGCACGTGTTCGGACTGTTTTGAAAGAGAGACCGGGAATTATAGAAGTCAATTCAGAAGAATAGTGCCCATGGAAGTATCTGTAGAAGAGGCATGCTGCAGAAATAGTACGACTATAAGAAAGCGAGTGGAGACACTCTGTTAGAGATGAATCATTAATTAACCTAACTGCCCTCTTCTGAATAGAATCAAGAAGCCTGAGAGAGGTTTTAGGGGCACCACCCCCAGATGTGGGAACAATATTCCATGGCAGGGCGAATTTGTGATTTATACAGAGTGAGCAGCTGTTTGGAAGAAAAGTAATGCCGAGAGCAAAAGAGAAAACCAAGTTTTTTAGATGCAGAGGAAGCAATATTTGTAATGTGCTTGTGCCAAGAGAGATTAGAAGTCAGGGTAATCCCCAAAAGAGATATATATATATCATTTTTCCTAGAAATCGGAGTGTCACTAAAGATAAGCATAGGAGCAGAAGAATCCTTTTTGCGAGATATAAGACAAGACTGAGTTTTAGAAGGGTTGAAATCAACTAAGTTGTATTTGCCCCACTGGAGAATTACCTGAAGATCGGTATTTAAGGAATTGGTAGCAGATTTTCGAGAAGTTGAAGCTGATTGAGCAGGACAAGGTTTCTCAAAATGGAAAGTGGAATGCAATGTGGTATCATCGGCAAAACCATGGATAGGATTTCCAGTCAATGGAAGGAGGTCATTAATATACAAGAGGAAAAAAGTGGGGGAAAGAACTGAACCTTGGGGGACACCGGCATTAGTGGAGAAGTTAGAAGACAGAGAGCCATCTACATCACCCTCAGTGAGCGATCACAGAGAAAACTGGATAACCAATTACTAAAAACAGTTGGAAAACCATAAGATGGAAGCTTATTTAGAAGACCTTTATGCAAAACACAATCAAAAGCCTTTGAGATGTCAAGAGCAACTACTTGTGTTTCACCGAACCTTTCCATTGAATTAGTCCATAAATGGGTAACATAAGCCAGAATATCACCAGTGGATCGACACTGATGGAATCCATACTGGCAATCGTTGATCAGATGGAAGGTTTCTAAGTAGTTTAAGAGTTGCGGTTATTGATTTCTCCATTACTTTAGAAAGAGTGGAAGTAATTGCAATGGGACGATAATTGGATGGGAGGGATTTGTTACCCTTTTTAGGAACTGGCTGGATATGAGCAAATTTCCAAGCAGAAGGAAAAACACCTTTAGAATAAGAAAGTAAAAAAAGCGGCAAAGAATAGGAGTAAGTTCAGGAGCACAGATTTTGAGAACAAGTGGAGAAATACCATCAGGACCTGGAGTTTTCTTAGCATCACAATTCATCAAAATCCTTCTGATATCCTTTTGACGGAAGACACAGGAGGCATTGAATGGAGCGTGGTGGAAATAGTGGGAGGTGTTTTACCAAGATCATTAATACATGAGGCCTATAATACACTCCTACTCTGATTTTTGCTTTCCTAGTGTTTATATCACATAAAACTGAACTCAAACATTGCATTGACCCAACATGCCCATGTAAACTGGATGTGCTGCCATACATTTTACATGTCTTAACTAACAGTAAAACTCCTCCTTTCTTCCTATCCTCTCTGTACACATTGTACTCCCCATATTCAAATTCTGCATTCGTCATATCTGTGTGACACATCTCTGATATTCCAACAATATCCGCATTTGATGTCTTGATCAGCACTTCAAATTCATCAATTTATTATACACCTAGCATTGGTGTACATACAGATATACATGCACCTGTTCTTACTTTTAGTTACCCTAACACAGCCCATGTATTTACTTTTTCCATTGCGACTCCCAGCAGTCCTTGAAATCCCTGGCATCTTGCTTTCCAGCATGCTGCTTGTTCCATTAGAAGTAATGCAATAATCACTTTCACCTCTGCCTGTGGCTATGGTTGATCTATTAGTCTGTGTATCTTCCCCAAGGTAGCATTTTTCTGACCCACATTTTTCTGATTCACTGGTTTCCCACTACTCAATAGCACCAGCGAATATTCTTGCACCCTTTCTATTCAAATATATTCTATCCCTGGTGAAGCAATCTCCTGTTAACTAGCACAGACCATGCAAGAATAATTCTTCCTCACAAGCCATGCACAATCTCTGCAGGGTTGAATTTATTGAAAAGGTTCTCATTACTTCCTCCTATCTGTGCAGACAGTTTCAATTTAACTCTAACTCTTGACTTTTTTTTCAACAATAGCCTTTACTTGTTAAGTAAATCCATAGATTTACTCTTAATGTCATTAGCGCCAACAGGTACAAGAATATCACCTTTTGTTCTCTTAACAGAGATGATATCTGCTCTACACCATCAACTTTTGCCCTTGGCAGACATACCCCTGGCCCTATTTCTTTTTGCACACTATACAGGGCGTCTCAAAAATACACGGCATAACTTCAGGAATGAGTTCCTCATATGTAGACAATAAAAATATTTTATATCAACGTAGTTCCGGAAATGCTTGGTTCCAGAGTTATCAACTGGAATGTCTTATCTCCCGCAGGTGATTTCCTTCATCATAAGGTACTGACAGAATCTGGTGGTTTTCCATTCCGATTACGTACTCAAATCAGGAGCAAGTGGATATGCACTTTATGTATGTCCAGACAGGAAAATGTTTGAAGGTATCCATCGCTGCCTTTTTGAACATGGGACCTTTACACCTCGTGCTGCTGACAGAGGACAACCAAAATCTATGACTCCTGAAGTAGAGGAGGAGATTTTGGATGTTGTGCATGCCACTCCTGGAATCAGCACACACAGAATAGCAATGCAACTGGCTGTTCAACGTTCGACTATTGTGAGAACACCAACTGTATCCTTACCATCTGCAACGGGTACAGGCCTTGTCACTAGCAGATTACCCTGCGCAGATAATGTTCTGCCAGTGGTTCTTGCAAGAGTGTGGTACAACTCCTCACTTTCCTACCTTAGTGATATTCATAGATGAAGCACAGTTCGCACGAGACGGAATCCAAAACTTTCACAATTAGCATGTATGGGCTGAGGAAAATATAGGAATTTGGCATAGTCTTCAGGCAGAAGGTAGACATTTTGAACAATTACTATAAGGTGATGTGAACAGTTAAGTGTCATAGACAGACCTTCAAAATTTGGAAACAAGCATTTCCGGAACTATGTTGATATAAAATATTTTTAATGTTTACATATGAGGAACTCATTCCTGAAGTTATACCATGTATTTTTGAAACACCCTGTATATTCGGTTTTCCTGACAATAGTCACCAACAACTAGTTCCTGTAGGACCAGCTCATTCTGCTTTGGGAGTTGCCCTATATTGCCTGATGATTAAGTGCAAACTCTGCCGTTGATATGGCAGCTGAGAGCTTGATGGGCTCCCAATTTAAATTCTGTCAGTAATGCAATGAACAGCCTCTACTTTCTGTGCTATTTCTTTCACTAAAATTTTCTAGAATAAATGCTCATAAACTAATCCATAAATACGTAACACACAGCCCCAAATATATACACACACAGACACTTTTTTTTTTCTTTTTTTTTTTTACTGTTAGTTAAGCCATCAGTACATGTCAAATAACTTCTTTATCTTAAGAATTGTTAATTCTGAAGAAATTAAATTTTAATTAATAAAAATATGTTGGAAGTATTTATCAACATACAAAGACAATGAATATTTTTCTTCATAACTTTCAGTTTGATTACTTAAGCTGTAAATGATTTAAAAGGAAATTTAGAGATTAACTTTATATATGCATTTAATTATTTAATATACATATATAATTTAATCAATTATGTTGTATATACATTAATATTAATTATAATAAAATATAATATAATATTAATGTAGCAGTGTTCTCCCCAGAAAATTCTGTCAGCCCATTGGCATTATGAAGTAGCAGGGTGGGAAAGTGTGATACTTTGCAATGACATAAAATTTTGTTATTTATAAATGTGACTTAAGCAATCCAGAGCAAAAATTAATTGCATAATTTAACATTACATTGATTTAATGATAATTTGTGCAACAAACATTGAAAAAATTTAATATTGGCTGGTGTTATATTTTTTAACTGACAAATGAAAAAAAATTCCAACACATATATAAACACACTAAATTTAACAAATAAGGTACTTTTTATTTAAAAAGAATGTTTTAAAACAAATTTAAAAAATTTGTTCATTATAATTCTATGTAATAAAATAATAATAAAAAATGTTTACATCTAAATATTTAAATCTTTTCTGATTTAACTTCTTACTCATTATGGGTTCTTATTTTATTTCATTTTATTGTATATTATTATATTTGTGCTCCCATACAGAGACCAACACAAACAACACATCTAATGTTCACAGAATTTAACGTGGTGTACTAGCTTGCAGAATTATAATACTCAGTTTGCCGTAGAGATGGCTGCAGAGTGAGTGAGCCGATACACTGAGTCGACTCAGAAAGTGTCCAAAAGATTTGAATAACAAAAGTGAATCTGAGTCATCTCAGTGAATTGCAGAATTCAACCAACATACCGATGCTGTCAACCGAATGGCATGTGATAGCTCAGAATAAAGCACAACAATATTCTTGGTAATTTGGATTCGCAGCGTCGAACTACGCGATGGTTACATGACGTTAGTGCGATGGTTAAATAGTGGGAGATCTTATAACTGCTTAGGTAGGTTACGTACCAGAAAGCAGAGTTCAATCACAATTCCAGCTGGATTGACTCCTGTCGCATTGACCTTGATCGCGTAGTATGTTCAAATTAATATCGATTGAGATCAGTACCATGTGGTACCACGAGAAATCGCTTAAATTTTAGCCGGGCAGTCAGTTAAATTCACCATTCAATAGGTCCTGGGGAGAACATTGTGTAGAATAAATATGATAGATTAATATTTCAACAATTAATGAAGGCTGGAAACCATAAAAATCTGTCATACATTCCAAATCCACATCTAATACCAATTATTTTACTTTATTACAGAGAACTGGAAATTTTGATGCACTATGGGAAAGTGATTACCAACTTGAAGGCCCCCCTCCATTTAACTTATTTAATGAGGTCAAATGAGGAAGGTTGTTCAGGACATAAAACACTTAATAAACAAAAAAAGTTCTTAAATGATTTATTTTATAATTATTAATAATGCAATAAAACAGTAAATTAAATCATAGGAGTCATACTTACAGGAAGGCGGCAACTTACACACATAAGTTTACTAAAAAAAATGCAGTCTCAAGACTTCAGAGTTCCACAAATTTCACATTTTTAGGAATTTATACTTGGATTTAGTCACCTATAAAATCAAAAAAAAAAAAAAAAACCACAAGTTAATACTTAAAGAAGAGATAAAGAAATAAAACAATACTTTTCTAAGACAAAACAAATTCTACAGCAGACATTTGTAGTATTTTGTCTTTACTATAAGCTTCTTTTTTGGTGAAGGTAAAGAAAGCCAACACAAGAACTAGGGCAAACTTTGGGTAACTTACCAGAAAAACTGGTTTCCCCGTTACCACAGTTTCTCCCAGCATTCTTGGTAAACAGACCGTGCGTGTTATCAGTGGTGGCAATAGAAGTCAATAACAATGTATTGATTAGTTTTTTTCATTATTAAAAGCAGATTATTGGGGTTCGTGAGTGTTTTCACGGCTGAAATTTACTTACAGGTACACCCCCTTCAGACCACCTCAGTCATAGGGTGTTTATCCCGCCCTCCCACATTTTCAAATAGGAAAACTACTTCTACAGACTGTGCATGTTATCAGTAGTGGCATCAGTAGTAATCAGCATTTAAAGAAATGTTGGTGGATATTTGAGAAGTTAAGACTGCATGACAAGGTTTCTCAAAACTGTAAAGTGGAATGCAGTGTGCTATCATCAGTAAAATTATGGATAGAATTTTGAATCAGTAGAAAGAGGTAATTAATATACGATAGGAAAAGAGTGGAAGAAAACTGAATTCTGGGACACAACAGCATTAGTGGAGTTAGAAAACAGAATTCCATTTACCATCACCCAGAGCAAGTATTCAGATAGAAGACATTTATGCTAAACACAATCAAAACCTTAGAAATATCCAAAAATGGGTTGCATAATAGATTAATTTGTCTAAAAATGAGTTATATAAGCCAGTACATCACTTACAAAATCCATATTAGTAGTGATCATTGATCAGATGGAAGGTTTTGAGATAATTTAGAAGTTAGCAGTTAATGGATTTCTCCATTACTTTTGAAAGAGGAGAGGGGAGATAAATGCAATGATATATTTGGATGGGAGGAATCTAGCTGGACATCATAGTATCTGACCAATTTGATACTATGATGTGGTCACAAAGGAACTGAATGTCAAAAATAATTTTGATATCATATACTTGGATTTCAAGGAAGCTTTTGATACTGTTGCATATGGAAGACTGCTGTACAAATTGGAGAAGTAGGTGGTAGATGACTTTCATCAACCGGTGAAAAACCACCACTTTGCTTATTGGAGGCTTGAAGTGGTGAAACCCATGTTTAGTCTCCAGAGCAAAGTTTCCGGCATCCCCCCCCCCATACTTCTCCTTCAACCCATGCACGATACTAAGTGCTATAGGTTTTTCATACCTTTCATGTTTGGGGCTTTCATAAAAAAAAAAAAGATGCTACATTGGATAAAGGGATGAGTGGTATTCAATGGAGACTGCTCTTCATGGACAAATATTATTAGTGGAGTTCCTCAGGGTTTGGTGCTGGGCCATTGTGGTTTCGTCTATTCATCAATGATATTGATGAAGATACATCAGGATTAATGTCCAAATTTGCAGATGGTACAAAGGCTGTCAGGGTTGTTAATGAAGTATGTTACTCCAACTGTATCTAGACAAGTTGGGCAAATGGGCTGAGAAGTGGCAACTAAAGTTTAATATTGACAAATGCAAAGTACTGCATATGGGTACCAATAACCCAAGAGAAACGTACCAACTATGTAGTACTACACTCAGAGAAGTGGAAAGTGAAAAAGGCTTGAGGGTAATTGTGCAGCAACTATGAAATTTGCTGAGAGAAACTATGAAATTTGCTGCACCAGCCAAAAAAAAAAAAAAAAAACGAATAAAACAATGATAAAAAAAAAAAAATAAATAAATAATAATAATTAATAAAAGAAAAGGAAATTCCTATCTTCCTATGCGCTTCCCTAACCCAAAGGAACTATCCAGATGACCTTTGAATTTCCCCAATTTGTCAGCCTCTACCACCCATGTAGACAACTTATTACAGTAATTTATAACTCGCTGGCTAAAATAAAACTTCCTGAAATCTAAACATTTCCCCCCCGTAACTTGAATTTATGTCCCCTAATTCTAGCATAATTTATGCCATTGTACAAGGCAATGGTCAGGCCACGCCTAGAGTACTATGTACAGGTCTGGAGGCCTCATTTTAGGAAGGATGTACAGTTGCTAGAACGAGTACAAAGAAGGGCAACAAGATTGGTGAGGGGAACAAAGGGGTGCTCTTACCAAGAAACGCTTAAGTTCTGCAAACTGCAGCACCTGGAGAGTAGGCACCTGTAAGGTGATTTGATTGAGATGTACAAGGCCTTGAATGGGTTGAACAAGCTGAATGCTGATGGGATTCTTCCTCTTGCTCAGATTAAGAACCTGAGGGGGCATAGATTCAAATTGATGAAAGACAGTTAGCATTAGTAGAGGCATATGATGCAAGAAAGCAAGCTTATTCAGCTTATTCAGTTGTAGAACAGATGTGCGGAAATTTGCCTTTAGCCAGCGGATGGTTGATTGGTGGAGCAGACTTCCATCTTTTGTTCCATCTTGCATCGTATGCCTCTACTAATGCTAAATCCATATTAGTGATCACTGATAAGATGGATGGTTTTGAGATAATTTAGAAGTTGGCAGTTAATGGATTTCTCCATTACTTTGGAAAGAGGAGAGGAGAGATAAATGCAATGAGATAATAATTGGATGGGAGGGATCTGGCTGGACATCAGAAAACTTCCAAGCTGGAGGGGAAACACCAGTTGAATAAATGTAAAAGGCAAAATAGAACAGGAGCAAACACGAGAGCACAGGTTTTGAGAACATGTGGAGAAATGCCATCAGAACTTAGACCTTTCTTGGTATTAAGATTGTTCAAAATTCTTCTGGCAGAAGGCCATAGAAGGCATTGAGTGGAATGTACTGGAAATAGTAGGAGGTGGCTAACTAAAATTATCAATACCAGAGTTAGAAGAAAAGTAGGTTCCTAGTAAGTTGGCGTTATCTTAAACTGAGGTGGCATAAAACCATCAGGTTTTAAGAGAGGTGAGAGTATAAATGGACAAAAGTTGCAGCCAACAGCTTTGGCAAGAGTTCAGAATGAACAACAACCAATTTGGAAAGAAGCAACTTTTCTGCTCTTGGGCTATTAAAAATCAAATTTGGACTGATTAATAACTATTTTACAATGGTCGTTAGCTTTTACTGTAGGTTGAAAATGAAGCTAGAGATTTGAACACAATCCAATTGCAATAGGCTACATTCTTCTCTTAAAGTCTAAATAAGTCACATTTATCAGAAAAGCAATGTACAGATAAGGAATGAAAATTTATGTAGATGTAGAATAAAGGATTTCATCGATACAATAATTATTCCACTGATATGATACTGAGCAAACATTGGGATCAGAAGATTTAAAACGGTAATAGAAAATAGTTGGTACTAAGAATGGCCATAAGAGAAAGGCTCCATTAGAGAAAAAACCATCACATGTCAGTGGTGACACTCCACAACGTTTTGGGTGACACGCCAGTGTTCACCAACACCCGACAACAATTATTATCCCTGTTTGAGTTCAGTTCAGCTTCTGCATTGAATTACTTTGTTCAACAACACTGCTGCAGAGGTAAGAAAACAGTTATTACTATCAATAAGTTAAATATTTATCGATATTCTCATTTCTTGTGAAATTCGTAATTTGTAATACAAAGTTTTTATTTCGTTAATATTCTAGCCCTATTATGGAGGAACCTCAAATTAAAAAATCCGATTGAGTGATAAAGGAAGTGGTCGAAGCTTTCAAGATGCATGGACTGAGAAGTACGCCGTTATTGACAGAAATGGCAGATCATTATGACTACTGTGCCATGAAACAGTAGTAAGCAGAATGTGGAATGTAAAGACATTTTGAAACAAATCATCAGTGCCTTTGGAAAAAAGAGGAAGAAATACTTTTCTCAGCAGTTACACCACAAAGAGTGTCAATCAAATAACATCCTTAAATTCTTAAGAGGCCCTACAAATTTAACATCAGCAAGTTTCAGCATTGCTCACTCCATAGCTCAGCATGAAAAGCTCTCATTGAAGGAGAATTTATTAAAGAAACTATTCTGAAATGAGCACCTTTTTTGTTTCAAGATATGCAAAGTAAAGATGCCATTAAGTGGATTTCTGATTTACCAGTCAGCAGAAATACCATTAAAGACAGAGTGATGACAATGATCTCCAACATATGAATCAATTAAAAGGGGACTTAAATAATTGTAAATATTTTTCAATTTGTCTTGACAAAATTACTGATGTCACCTCATTGGCTCGGTTGGCAGTCATTGCTAGATTTTCCGACGGTCAGACAGAGAGAAGAGCTGGTAAAGCTAAAAACAGTACCAATAACAGTGGTCTCAGACAGTTTAAATTCTGTACAGTGGGATCAACTGACGATGGTACCAACAGTAAATTCTAAGTGGGAAGCATTCAAGGAATTAATCGTGGAAGCTACCAAAAGTTTCATACCTATTAAGTAATATTGTTCAAGGTTTAGGCCTAAATGGTTATCAAATGAACTAATGAGACTGTCGATAGAAAAGAAAAATGCATGGGATGCATATAAATTATCAAGCGACTCAGAAGCCTATGGCAGATATAACTAGTCTGTAATCAGGCAGAGGCATATTACGAGAAATCGTTGGCAAAAGATACGAAGAAAAACAGCAAGGATGTCTTTACTTATATAAACTCTAAAAGGAAGGGGATGAATCTGATTGGTCCACTTGATATCGATGGTCCGACTGTTGATGATCCTGCTCAGATAGCAAACAAACTGAATGAGTATTTTGCATCTACATTCACACATGAGGAATTATTAAGGTTTGAAAATGGCAGAAGGTTATCAAATTATAGCAGAGTGCTTCACGATTTTGTAATAAGTGAGAGCAAAGTGGAGAAGAAATTGTTAAAGAAGTTAAATATAAGAAAGGCAATGTGGGGTGGATCGGATCTATCCAGTTATATTAAAGGAGGCAGCAAAGCAACTAAGCAAACCCTTAGCCATAATTATGAGAGCATCCTTGGACTCAGGGGAGGTTCCCACGGACTGGAGATGTGCAAATGTATCCCCAATTCAGAAAGAGGGATCGAAGGGTGACATGAGTAATTACAGACCAGTTAGTTTAACTTCTGTTTTGGGTAAAATAATATAGTCACTGGTTAAAGATGCATTGCAGGATCATCTAGACAAGACTGCAGCATTAATTCAGAGACAGCATGGGTTTGTTAAGGGAAAGTCTTGTCTGAAAAATTTGATAGGATATTATGATGTGGATACAAACGAACTGGATGCAAAAAATAATTTTGATATCATATATTTGGATTTCAGCAAAGCTTTTGACACTGTTGCGCATGGAAGACTATTGTACAAATTGGAGCAGAATGGTATTAAGGGTAAGTTGCTACAATGGATAAAAAGATGGTTGAGTGGGGGAAGACAGAGGGTGGTAATTAATGGGTGCTGCTCTTCATGGATTAATGTTATTAGTGGAGTCCCACAGGGTTCGGTGTTGGGTCCTCTGTTGTTTTGTATATTTATCAATGAAAGTATATCAGGCTTAATGTCGAAGTTTGCAGATGATACAAAGGTTGGTAGAGTTGTTAATGACAGTAAAGGCAGTGTGATACTGGAACAGGATCTAGATAATTTGGGCAGATGGGCTAAGAAGTGGCAACTGAAGTTTAACCTTGACAAATGCAAAGTACTGCATATGGGTAGAAGTAACCCCAGAGAAACGTACCAACTGTGTGGTACTACACTTAAGGTGTTAGAAAATAAGAAAGACCTGGGTGTAATTGTGCAGTCAGATATGAAGTTTTCTGAGCAATGCAGACAGGCTGCCAGGGCAGTTCATGGGGTTTTGTCAATGATATATAGGAATTTTGCTAGCAGGGAAAAGGAGATGATTGTCCCTTTGTATAAGGCAATAGTCAGGCCACGCCTTGAGTACTGCGTACAGGTCTGGAGGCCTCATTTTAGGATGTAGATTTGCTTTAGCATGTACAGAGAAGGGCAACAAGATTGGTGAGGGGAAGGAAGGGATCCTCTTGCCAAGAGAGGCTTAAGTAGTAGTAGTAGTAGCGGCGGCATGTGATGCCAGACAGCAAGTGTATGAGCTTATGCAGCATCAGCTAAAAAAAAAACACACCATTTCCTCCAAGTGCTTGTCCAGTTCCTCCTTAAATTTATTCAACCTATTGACCTCCACAACGACAGATGGAAATTAGTTCCAGCAATTAACCACTCGCTGGCTAAAGGCAAGTTTCCGCACATCTATTCTACATCTGTCCTTTCTTAATATGAATTTATGCCACCTTAGGTTCGTCATCTGAAGGATCCCATCAGAATTCAGCGGGCTCAACCCATTCAAGGCCTTATACACCTCAATCAGATCACCGCACAGGTGCCTAGTCTCCAGCCACTGCAATTTGCAGAACATAAGCCTCTCTTGGTAAGAGTATCCCTTCATTCCCCCTCAATAATCTTGTTGCCCTTCTCTGTACACCCTCAAGCAAATCTACTTCCTTCCTAAAATGAAGCCTCCAGACCTGTATGCAGTACTCAAGGCGTGGCCTGACCGTTGTATTATACAGAGGGACAATCACCTCCTTTTCCCTGCTAGCAAAATTCCTATATATCATTGACAAAACCTCATGACCTGCCCTGGCAGCCTGTCTGCATTGCTCAGAAAACTTCATATCTGACTGCACAATCACTCCCAGGTCTTTTTCATTTTCTACCACCTTAAGTGTAGTACCACACAGTTGGTATGGTACTTTTCTCTCGGGTTACGTCTACCCATATGCAGTACTTTGCATTTGTCAAGGTTAAACTTCTTAGCCCATCTGCCAAAATTATCTAGATCCTGTTGCAGTAGCACACTGCCATTACTGTCATTAACAACCCTGCCAACCTTTGTATCATCTGCAAATTTCAACACTAAGCCTGATATACCTTCATCAATATCATTGATAAATATACAAAACAAGAGTGGACCCAACACAGAACCCTGTGGGACTCCACTAATAACATTAGCCCACGAAGAGCAGCACCCATTGATTACCACCCTCTGTGTTCTCCCACTTAACCATCCTTTTATTCATTGTAGCAACTTACCCTTAATACCTTTCTGCTCCAATTTGTACAATAGTCTTCCATGTGCAACAGTGTCAAAAGCTTTCCTGAAATCCAAATATATGATATCAAAATTATTTTTTGCATCCAGTTCTTTTGTAACCACATCATAATATCCTATCAAATTTGTCAGACAAGACATTCCCTTAACAAATCCATGCTGTGTTTGAATTATTGCTGCAGTCTTGTCTAGATGATCCTGCAATGCATCTTTAACTAGTGACTCCATTATTTTACCCGGAACACAAGTTAAACTAATTGGTCTGTAATTACTCGTGTCACCCTTCGATCCCCCTTTATGAATTGGGGATACATTTGCACATCTCCAGTCCGTGGTAACCTCCCCTGAGTCCAAGGATGTTATTTGGTAGTTATTTGTTATTTTTTTAGGAGCATTAGCAACTAAGGTCATATTGCTCCAGGATATGCGTTGGTCATTTCCTGACTTTTCCGCATCTTCCGTATTTGGTGGTGACTGGCTCGAACCCCGGTCTAATCAAGAAGCATATGCTACGCACTGCTACTCCTGCCCACCTGGCTACGGAGGCGCCTAGCCCAAGGATGCTCTCATAATTATGGCTAAGGGTTTGCTTAGTTGCCTTGCCGCCTCCTTTAATATAACTGGATAGATCCCAGCCACCCCAGGTGTTTTTCTTATGTTTAACTTCAACAATTTCTCCTCCACTTTGCTCTGTTATTACAAAATCATTAAGTATTCTGCTACAATTTGATAACCTTCTGCCATTTTCAAACCTTAATAATTCCTCATGTGTGAATGTAGATGCAAAATACTCATTCAGTTTGTTTGTTATCTGAGCAGGATCATCAACAGTCGAACCATCGATGTCAAGTGGACCAATCAGATTCATCCCCTTCCTTTTAGGGTTTATCTAAGTAAAGAAATCCTTGCTGTTTTTCTTAGCATCCTTTGCCAAAAACTTCTCGTAATCTGCCTTTGCCTGCCTAACCTCCTTTGTGACCTGATTACAGACTTGCTTATATCTGCCATAGGCTTCTGAATCGCTTGATAATTTATGTGCATCCCACACATTTTTCTTCTCTGTTACGAGTCTCATTAGTTCATTTGATAACCATTTAGGCCTAAACCTTGAACAATGGGTGCGAGGTTAGCCTGTGCAGACATTGCTCCTTAAAGCTCTTCAAACAGAGAAGTTTTTCCTGATTTATTTTCTTCTTTATTAGTTTAAATTGTCATATTAACTTATTTTCTAGAGTAGCTTTATATTCCTAGTTACGATACTTAGTTTAAAGTTTAACTTAGACAGAGATTTCGTAGATATTACTTAGTATCGGTAACGGTATCAAATCCATGTGTCACAAATTGAACGAGACGTCTTTTAACCAAATTTAGTCGATTTATTAACCAATTGTTATATCAAATTATCTTCTATAAGTAGATTATAGACCTAGTCAGGATCCTTAGTTTATTCTAAATTGAGATAGCGAGATTTCGAAGCTAATCAATACTTACGAGTCCGTAGAAATACCGTTCGTGATTTCCCGCCATTTTTACACGATAGCATAAGCTTAGTGTAGTATACTGCATAATATAATATTTTCAATTAATCAGTAAATCTATTAATCTTGATAAACTTTATTGTCAATTAAATTGTATTTTTAACTCTATATATATATATAACGACTTAATCGTAACAAATAATTAATACATAACTATAGTGGTACACGTGATACGGAAGTTGTATAAAGGGAACACTAGATACCGAAAAAAAAATATATATATATATGTAACATAACTGTTTTGGGATATAACTTAAGGATTTAATTTTTGTTTTAAATTTTATTGAATTAAATTGGAATCATGACTCTGACCAGAGCAGCAAAGCAAAAGGCTCAAGCTAATGGGAGTGCTGTGGTTCAGGGGAGAACTGAGGGGGGCAGTTGCCCTCTGAATCACAGTCTATTAAAATGCACTGTTTGCTTGATGTTTGCGGAGCAGTCGGGTACGGGACATGATACTGCCAAGGGGGATGTCTTTGTGTGTGCACGATGTAAGGAGTGCAAGGAAATCAGGCGACAACTCAGCATTGTTATGGGCCTTTATGAGACCTTGAAGGACAGGGTGGATGCTCTCGAAGGAAATAAATTGAGGGGCCCATCAAGCTCTCAGCTGCCCACATCAACGCCAGAGCTTGCACTTGGTCATCAGGCAACACAGGGGCAGCCCCCTAGGCAGAATGCGCTGGTCCCACAGGAACTAGTAGTTGTTGGTGACTCTATTGTCAGGGAAACGGGGAACATGCTTTGTAAAAAGGATAGGTGGAATAGGACCAGGGTATGTCTGCCAGGGGCAAAGGTTGATGACGTTGTAGAGCGGATATCATCTTTTAAGGGCACAAAAGGTGATATAGTTGTACACGTTGGCACTAATGATATTAAGAGTAGGAGACCGGCGGAATTACTTAGCAAGTACAGGTCACTGTTGAAAAAAAGCCGTGAATTAGGGTTGAACTTGAAAGTGTCTGCAATTCTGCCCAGACACGATAGGAGGGAGTATATGATGAGAGCCTTGTCGATCAATTCGGCCCTGGAGGGATTGTGCAAGGCTCAAGGGGTAGAATTTTTTTCAGCCTGGACTGTACTTGTTAACAGGAGAGATTGCTTCTACAGGGATGGGATACACTTAAATAGAAAGGGTGCAAGAATTTTTGCTGATGCTGTCGAGGCAGTGTTAGGTGGGTCAGAAAACTGCTAGTTGGGGGGGATACAAGGACTAATAGATTAACAGTAGCCACTGGCAGAGGTGGAAGTGATTCTTGCACTGCTTCTATTCAAATGAGCAGAAGTCTGAAAAACAAGATGCAGGATATTTCAGAGACTGCTGGTAGTCATTGCGTTACAAGTAAACACATGGGTTGTGTTAGGGTAGCTAAGAATAGAAACAGGTGCATGTATACCTGCGTGTACACCAATGCTAGGAGTTTGGTAAATAAATTTGATGAATTTGAGGTATTGCTCAAAACATCAAAGGCAGATATTGTTGGGATATCAGAGACGTGGTGTCACACAGATATAAGTAATGCGGAACTGGAATTTGGGGAATACAATGTATATAGAAAGGATAGACAGGACAGGAGGGGAGGAGGGGTTATGCTATTAATTAAGAAACACATAAAGTCAAAGGAAGTGAAGCCAGTTGACATCGATGGACAGGGCAGTGTCGAGTCAGTTTGGTGTGACATAAGCATAGGGAAATCAAAATTGAGAGTAGGAGTGTGCTATAGGCCTAATGACTCTGATGAGTATAATAATATATTGTACAGGGAAATAGAGTGGGCCAGTAAATCAGAGAGTCTTATAATGGGGGATTTTAATTTCCCAGATATTGACTGGAATTTGTGGGTTGGTCACTCGCACACTAGCAAGGCTTTTGTGGATTTATTGGATGATTGTTTTCTACATCAGCATGTTCGTGAGGCAACAAGAGGGAGCAATACTCTTGATCTGATTATCAGTAGTGATTCTTCATGCATTAAGAACCTGCAGATAAATGAACCACTAGGTGGCAGTGATCACAGTGTGTTGAAGTGGGATTTACTCAAGGAGGTAACTACCATCAGAGGTAAAGGGAAGGGTTTTTGTTTTCGTAAAGGCGACAATGATGGTCTGAGACAGTATTTAAATTCTATACAGTGGGACCAACTGATGATGTTACCAACAGCAAACTCAAAATGGGAAGCATTCAAGGAACTAATCTTGGTGGCTACCAGGCTTTACATACCAACTAAGAAATATTGTTCAAGGTTTAGGCCTAAATGGTTGTCAGATGGACTAATGAGACGTGTGGCAGAGAAGAAAAATGCATGGGATACATACAAATTAATGGGTGACATGGAAGCCTATGACAGATATAAGTTGGTCTGTAACCAAGTCACAAAGGAGATTAGGCAGGCAAAGGCAGACTACGAAAAATCCTTGGCAAAGGATGCAAAGAAAAACAGAAAGGAGTTCTTTACATACTTGAACTCGAGAAGGAAAGGGATGAATCAGATTGGTCCACTGGATATTGATGGTTCAACAGTTGAGGATCCTGCTCAGGTGGCTAACAATCTAAACGTGTATTTTGCATCTACATTCACGCATGAGGAGTTATTCAGGAAGGAGAATGATGTAGGTAAAGTAAACATTGGCAGTGAGCTGGATGATTTTGTAATAACTGAGAGGAAAGTGGAGGAGAGATTGTTGAGGATAAACATAAAAAAGGCACCTGGGGTGGATGGGATCTATCCAGTTATATTAAAGGAGGCAGCAAAGTAAGTATGCAAACCCCTAGCCATAATTATGAGAGCTTCTTTGGACTCAGGGGAGGTACCCATAGACTGGAGATGTGCAAATGTAACCCCAATTCACAAAGGAGGATCAAAGGCTGACACAAGTAATTATAGACCTGTTAGTTTAACTTCTGTTCCAGGTAAATTAATGGTGGCACTGGTTAAAGAAGCACTGCAGGATCATCTAGACAAGAATTCAGTTATAGCTCAGACGCAGCATGGTTTTGTTAAGGGCAGGTCTTGCCTGACCAATTTGATTGGATACTATGATGTAGTCACAAAAGAACTGGATGCAGGGAATAACTTTGATATTATATATTTGGATCTTAGAAAGGCTTTTGATACTGTTGCACATGGAAGACTGCTGCACAAATTGGAGCAGTGTGGCATTGGAGGCAAATTGCTGCTATGGATAAGGGGATGGTTGAGTGGCAGAAGACAGAGTGGTAATCAATGGACACTGCTCAACGTGGACTAATGTTATTAGTGGAGTTCCTCAAGGTTCAGTGTTGGGTCCATTGTTGTTTTCGGTGTTTATGAATGATATTGATGATGGGATATCAAGTTTAATGTCTAAGTTTGCAGATGATACAAAGGTTGGCAGGGTCGTTAAGGACACTACTGACGCTATGCTGCTGCAACAGGATCTGGAAAGGTTGAACAGATGGGCTGAGAGGTGGCAAATGAAGTTTAACATTGACAAATGTAAAGTACTACATATGGGTAACAGTAACCCCAGAGCAATGTATCAACTCTGCGGTACTACACTGACAGTGGTGGAGAATGAAAAGGACCTGGGGGTAATTGTGCAGGCAGATATGAAGTTCTCTGAGCAGTGCAGACGAGCTGCAAGAGTAGCTCATGGTGTCTTGTCAATGATATACAGGAATTTTTCTAGCAGGGATAAGGAGGTGATTATTCCCTTATATAAGGCAATGGTTAGGAAACATCTTGAGTACTGTATACAGGTCTGGAGGCCTCATTTCAAGAAGGATGTAGAGCTGCTGGAACGGGTACAGAGAAGGGCAACAAGATTAGTAAATGGAACAAAGGGTTGCTCTTACGAAGAAAAGGCTTAAGTTTTGCAAATTACAGAGTCTGGAGACTAGGCACCGGCGAGGTGATCTGATAGAGGTGTATAAGGCTTTGAATGGTTTGAGCATGCTCAATGCCAATGGGATTCTTCATCTTTCCCAGAATAATCACCTCAGAGGGCATAAATTCAAATTGAGGAAGGACGGATGTCGGATAGATGTGCGGAAATTTGCCTTTGGCCAGCGGGTGGTTGGTTGGTGGAACCGACTTCCATCACTTGTTGTTGAAGTTGATAGCCTAAACAAATTTAAAGCTCAACTGGACAGGTATTTCGAACGAACTGAGGGGTGAAATGGGAGAGGGTGTTTTTTTTTTTTTTTTTTTGGCTGATGCTGAATAAGCTTGCTTTCTTGCATCATATGCCTCTACTAATGCTAATGCTAATATTACTTAATTGGTATGAAACTTAGTAGCATCCATGATTAATTCCTTGAATACTTCCCACTTAAAATTTACTGTTGGTAACATCGTCATTTGATCCCACTGTACAGAATTTAAAAACTTTCTGAGACCACTGTACTCACCTTTACGGAAGCAAAAACCCTTTCCTTTACACCTGATGGTAATTAAATCTTTAAGTAAATCCCACATCAGTACACTGTGATCACTGCCACCTAGTGGTTCCTTTATCTGCAAATTCTTAATACACGCATGATCACTGCTGATAACCAGATCAAGAGTATTACTCTCTCTGGTTGCCTCTCGAACATACTGCTGCAGAAAACAATCATCCAATAAATCCACAAAAGCCTTGCTAGTGTGTGAGTGACCCACAAGTTCTAGTCAATATCTGGGAAGCTAAAATCCCCCATAAGACATTCTGATTTACTAACCCACTATTTCTCTGTACAAATGTTCATTGTACTCATTCGAGTCATTAGGCCTATAATACACTCCTACTCTTATTTTTGCTTCCGCAGTGCTTATGTCACACCAAACTGACTCAACAGTGCACTGTTCATCTATATCAACTGGGTGCACTTCTTTCGATTTTATGTTTTTCTTAATTAACAGCATAACACCTCCTCCCTTCCTATCCTGTCTATCCTTTCTGTACACATTGTACTCCCCAAATTCCAGTTCTGCATTCCTTATATCTGTGTGACACCACGTCTCTGCTATCCGAACAATATCCACCTTTGATGTCTTGACCAACACTTCAAATTCATCAAATTTATTTACTATACTTCTAGCATTAGTATACATGCAAGCATATAGGCACCTATTCCTAGTTACCCTAACACATCCGATAAGTTCTTCAAATTGCAGTGGCTGGAGACTAGGCACCTGCACTGTGATCTGATTGAGGTGTATAAGGCCTTGAATGGATTGAGCATGCTGAATTCTAATGGGATCCTTCCACTTGTTCAGATTACGAATCTAAGGGGGCATAAATTCAAATTAAGAAAAGACAAATGTAGAATAGATGTGCGGAAATTTGCCTTTAGCCAGCAGGTGGTTAATTGCTGGAAGAAACTTCCATCTGTCATTGTGGAAGTTGATAGGTTAAATAAATTTAAGGAGGAACTGGACAAGCATTTGGAGGGAATGGTGTGATTTTTTTATTTTATTTTGGCTGATGCTGCAATAGCTCATACACTTGCTTTCTTTTTTTTTTTTTTTTTTTTTTTTTTTTTGGTAGTTGTTGGCGCATTGGCTTCTGTGGCCATAATGCACCTCCCAAGGTTTTTGCAGTACTTTGATCCAAGCCCGAGGCGGGATTCAAACCCGCAACCTTTGGGTTGCCAGGCAGGCACTTTACCCACCCGGCTAGCCCGGTCGGCCACTTGCTTTCTTGCATCACATGCCACAACTACTACTACTATTAAGTACATTAGGGAACGAAATATGCAACATTGTTCTAAAAAATTCTCTGTGACCTAAGTATTGGTATGTCTAAAGTTGTGTCTGTGACGACAGATGGGTAATCCAATATGGTGGGAAAAAAGGTCGGATTTGTGAAACTGTTTATGGAAGCTATTGGCCATCCAGTTGTGCCATTTCTTCGCATTATCCACCAGGAGGTGTTGTGTGCGAAGGCAGGATTCACAGACAGTTACAAAAAATAGTGAATTTAATAGCTGCTCGAGCCCTTCACAAGCAAGAATTTTCTGCACTACTGCAGGAAGTTGAATCATCTTACAGAGGACCACTTATGCACAACATTGTGGTGGTTGAGCCGAGGAAATTCCTTGAAAGATTTGGAGTGCTAAGAAGAAATTAAGTTGTATGTTGAGAATAAAAATTTGGAACAGTTTCCTCAGCTCAGTGATTGTACATGGGTCATCACACTTTTTTTTCTACAGACCTCTCGGTTCATATGAATGAACTGAACTTAAAGTTACAAGGTTTTGGAAAAGTACTGACATTATGTTTGGATACATAAAAGCCTTTGAAACTAAACTTCAAATTTTCAAACTAAAACTTAAAGTATTTTCCTTGACTAAAAAAATATTTCGAGCAGGTCAGCTCGGATGTGCAAAATGAAATGGAGCCTTTGCATATAAAGTAACAGCACATTTTAAACTCAATAAATTATCAGTTTGGCAGAAGATTTAATCAATTCAGAAGTTTAGAACAGATAATTAAAATAATTAAGTATCCAGATATAGTAGTCTACACTACTATGGAATTAAATGATTTCCAATGGCTACAAATTGAAGGATTAGAGCTGCAGTTGGCAGAGTTCCAGGCCAGCGTTTGGATTCAGGTGTTTGTCGACCTGAGGTCTCAACTTGAAGATCTGGAAAGAAATCACCTGCAGAATGAAGAATGCCACTACAAACAAGAAATTCTGAATGCTTGGAACCGAATACCAAACACTTTTAGCACCTTTAAAAATCTAGCAATGGCAATTGCTTTACTCATAATATTTCCCCCTGCATACCCTTGTGAGACCTTATTTTCGGCATTAAACAACATTGAAACGGACAAAAGAAACTGACTGACAGATGAAGTTAGTACTGCTTGATTGGGCTTGAAGTGCACAAAGTACCTACCTTCAATTTTGGACTTATCCATTAAGACTAAGCAACAAAAAAAGTCATTAAATGATGTTAATCAAATGCAATGTGTTCCATATATATATATTTTTTTTTCAGTTCAATTCAAAAATACTATTAAAAGCAATTGCCATTGCTAGATTTGGTCCTTGAGTTTGTCACAGACATTTTCTCAGATATGCCAGACAAGCTGTACTTGCTACCTGGGAGTCTAAAACGCTGATGGAACTGATATTCGGGTGACACTCAAGTCAAGTGGACCCAATTTCGGCGAAGTCCGGACGGTCACAGACCGTCCGGACTGAGTATAACCTCCATGCACAAGTACATGGTGGGTGACCACCCAGGTGTGAACCAACGTAAGCAGGGGTCGAGGTGTGACACCCACACCACATGGAGGAATGCCACCCCTCTGTTACCAGGCAGTAACTAGGTGGTAGATGACTCATCAACCGGTGAAATACCATCACTTTGCTTATTGGAGGCTTGAAATAGTGGAACCCATGTTTAGTCTCTAGAGCTAAGTTCCGGTCAACCTTTCCCTATCTCTTACATCATGCAGTATGATTGATGACTTTTGAAGTTATGATGAATGTCGTGGCAAGATCCGATATTCCTTACATTTCGAGGGTACAGCTCTAAAACGGTGTTCGCAGGCCGGACCGAACCTATTGGTAACTCTCTAGGAAGCTTCCGGATCAGCTAGTGTATAATCTTGCTACCTCTACTCTGCCAGATAGTGACTGGAGGGAGTCCGAGTAGTGTGTATGCGGGGAGCATTGTCGAGGCCACGTTATGTCAAGGATCTGGGTATATTCTTACCACGTGTATGCCATATCCAAAAATATCATTACTTCATGCATGTCCCACTCACTTTTTCTTACTACTGAATACACCATGAATTGTCAAACTAATAGCATTAGCATTAGTAGAGGCATTTGATGCAAGAAAGCAAGCTTATGCAGCATCAGCCAAAAAAAAAAAGTAACATAAATAAATAAAAAATAACCACTTCCACTTCACCCCTCTGTTCGTTCGAAATACCTGTCCAGCTGAGCCTTAAACTTATTTAGGCTATCAACTTCCACGACAAGGGATGGAAGTCGGTTCCACCTACCAACCACCCGCTGGCTAAAGGCAAATTTCCGCACTTCTATCCTACATCTGTCTTTCCTCAATTTGAATTTATGCCCTCTCAGGTGATTATTCTGAGCAAGAGGAAGATCCCATCAGCATTGAGCATGCTCAAACCATTCAAGGCTTTGTACACCTCTATCAGATCACCTCGCTGGTGCCTAGTTTCCAGACACTGTAATTCGCAAAACTTAAGCCTTTCTTCGTAAGAGCACCCCTTTGTCCCATTCACCAATCTTGTTGCCCTTCTCTGTACTCGTTCCAGCAGCTCTACATCCTTCTTGAAATGAGGCCTCCAGGCCTGTATACAGTACTCTAGGTGTGGCCTGACCATTGCCTTATACAATGGAATAATCACCTCCTTATCCCTGCTAGAAAAATTCTTATATATCATTGACAATACACCATGAGCTACTCTTGCAGCCCGTCTGCACTGCTCAGAGAACTTCATATCTGCCTGCACAACCACCCCCAGGTCCCTTTCATTCTCTACCACTGTCAGTGCAGTACCACAGAGTTCATACATTGCTCTGGGTTTGCTGTTTCCCATATGTAGTACTTTACATTTGTCAATGTTAAACTTCATTTGCCACCTCTCAGCCCATCTGCTCAACCTTTCCAAATCCTGTTGCAGCAGCATAGTGTCAGTAGTGTCCTTGACAACCCTGCCAACCTTCGTATCGTCTGCAAACTTGGACATTAAGCCTGATATACCATCATCAATATCATTTATAAATACAGAAAACAATAAAGGACCCAATACTGAACCCTGAGGGACTCCACTAATAACATTAGTCCACGATGAGCAGTGTCCATTGATTACCACTCTCTGTCTTTTCCCCCTCAACCACCCCTTTATCCATAGCAGCAATTTGCCTCCAATGCCACACTGCTCCAATCTGTGCAGCAGTCTTCCATGTGCAACAGTATCAAAAGCCTTTCTAAGATCCAAGTATATAATATCAAAGTTATTCCCTGCATCCAGTTCTTTTGTGACTGCATCATAGTATCCAATCAGATTGGTCAGGCAAGACTTCCCCTTAACAAAACCATGCTGTGTCCTAGCTATAACTGAAGTCTTGTCTAGATGATCCTGCAGTGCTTCTTTAACCAGTGACTCCATTAATTTTCCGGGAACAGAAGTTAAACTCAGGTCTATAATTACTTGTGTCAGCCTTTGATCCTCCTTTGTGAATTGGGGTCACATTTGCACATCTCCAGTCCATGGGTACCTCCCCTGAGTCCAAGGAAGCTCTCATAATTATGGCTAAGGGTTTGCTTACTTCCTTTGCTGCCTCCTTTAATATAACTGGATAGATCCCATCCACCCCAGGTGCCTTTCTTGTGTTTATCTTCAACAATTTCTCCTCCACTTTGCTCTCAGTTATTACAAGATTCTCTAGCTTACTGCTAGAGTTGAATACACCTCTGGCATTCCCCTCACTGAATAACTCCTCATGTGTGAATGTTGATGCAAAATATTCCTTTAGTTTGTTAGCTACCTGTGCAGGGTCATCAACAGTTGACCCATCGATATCAAGTGGACCAATCTGATTCATCCCATTCCTTCTAGAGTTTACATAAGTAAAGAACTCGTTGCTGTTTTTCTTCGCATCCCTTGCCAAGGATCTCTCGTAATCTGCCGTCGCCTGCCTAACCTCCATTGTAACTTGGTTACAGATCAACTTGTATCTATCATAGGCGTCTGTGTCACGTGTTAATTTGTATGTATTCCATGCATTTTTCTTCTCTGCCATATGCCTCATTAGTTCATCTGACATCCATTTAGGCCTAAACCTTGAACAATATTTCTTAGTTGGTATGTAAAGCCTACTAGCTTCCAAGATAAGTTCTTTGAATGCTTCCCATTTTGAATTTGCTGTTGGCAATATCATCAGTTGATCCCACTGTATAGAATTTAAATACTGTCTCAGTCCATTGTAGTCACCTTTACGAAAGCAATACCCCTTCCCTTTACCCCTAATTGTAGTTACCTCTTTGAGTAATTCCCACTTCAGAACACTGTGATCACTGCCACCTAGTGGTTCATTTATCTGTAGATTCTTAATGCATGAAGAACCACTACTGATAATCAAATCAAGAGTATTACTCCCTCTAGTTGCCTCCCGAACATGCTGATGTAGAAGACAATCATCCATTAAATCCACAAATATAGAATTTAACCGTATAGAATTTAAATACTGTCTCAGACTACCATAGTCACCTTTCCAAAAGCAAAAACCCTTTCCCTTTACCCGTGATGGTAATTACCTCTTTGAGTAAATCCCACTTCAGCACACTGTGATCACTGCCACTTAGTGGTTCCTTTATTTACAGATTCTTGATGCATGAAGAATGACTACTGATAATCATCAGATGAATATTACTCTCTCTCTCTAGTTGCCTCCCGAACATGCTGCTGTAGAAGACAATCATCCATTAAATCTACAAAAGCCTTGCTAGTGTGTGAGTGACCAGCCCCCAAATTCCAATCAATATCTGGGAAATTAAAATCCCCCATTATAAGACTCTCTGATTTACTGGCCCACTATTTCTTCGAACAGTTTCTTATTATACTCATTAGAGTCATTAGGGCTATAGCACACTCCTAATAGAGCAAGCTTATCTGTGAAAAGATCTAAACCTCCCAAGGACTTCCTAATTCATTTCACAAATATACGTGGCCTCAATTCTAATCTCAACGATGTCCATTTCCACTTGCAGTCTGCCAAACCCCACGTACTTTTTCTGACAGAATCTCAGTTATCGGCTGATTCATCTACTGCTCATCTCAGATGCCCAAATTATTCGCTGTATGATTCCTTTCGCCTCAAAGGTGGTACTTGTGCATATGTCCGTTCTGATATTCCCTGTCAGAGACTTGGCAATTTGGAATCTCCTCTATTTGATCTTCTCTGGCTTAAAATCTCTCTACCTCATTGTGTCAAATTCATCTGTTGTCTCTACCGTTCTCCCAACTCCACTAATCACTTGGAGCTCTTTGATTTCCTCTCTTTGCAACTTGACTTCCTCTCTTTGCAACTTGACTTTCTCCAGTCCACTTTCCTAACAGTGAAGTAATTTTCCTTGGTGATTTTAATGTTCACAACTCCAGCTGGCTTCCGTTTTCTAGTCACACCGACCGAGCAGGTCGAGATGCTGAGGCTTTTGCAATTACTAATGACCTAATTGCTTTTGCAATTACTAACAACCTCAATTGCAAAAGCCTCAGCTTGATCTTTTTCTCACAAACAACCCTTCTAAGTACACGGTCGAAGTGAGAGGTCCTTTAGACACTTCAGATCACAACTTGGTGATTGTCTCTTCTCCAATGGAACCTTTATCTCATGGCTATGGCCAACCACGTGTTGTTTGGCATTACAAGTATGCAAAATGGGATGACACGCGAGACTTCTTTTCTTCTTTTCCTTGGTCGGATTACTGTTTCAAAACTTCTGATGTCAACATTTGCTCAGATCTTGTCAGTGAAATTATTCTTGAGGAATGGAATCCTTTATCCCACACTCCACTTTAAAATCTCGTCCTTTATCTAAACCTTGGTTTTCCAATAAATGTGCTAAGGCTGTCCAAGAGAAGAATGTTGCATATCGTAATTGGCTTGTTTCTAATTCTTCAGTTTCATTTTCTGCCTACACCAAAGCTCGCAACAGTTGTAAAGCAGTTATTAACCAGTCCAAACTAGAGTTTGAACAGGCTAAGAGTAGAAAACTTGCTTCTTGGCCTAATGGTAGCCGAGCATTCTGGTCTCTTGCCAAAGCTATTGGCCGCAACTTTTGCCCATCTTTGCTCCCACCTCTGTCCAAACCAGATGGTTCTGTTGCCACTTCAGCCAAGGATAAAGCTGACCTGCTAGCATCCCATTTTTCTTCCAGCTCATGTATTAATGATCTTGGTAAAACACCTCCCACCATTCCCAACATGCTCCATTCAATGCCTCCTGTGGTCTTCCGTCTAAAGGATATCAGAAGGATTTTGATGAATCTTGATGCTAAGAAAGCTCCAGGTCCTGGAGCTTTCAAAATCCTTCTGATATCCTTTGCTGCCTTTTTTCACTTTCTTATTCCAAAGGTGTTTTTCCTTCTGCTTGGAAATTTGCTCATATCCAGCCAGTTCCTAAAAAGGGTGACAAATCCCTCCCATCCAATTATCGTCCCATTGCAATTACTTCTACTCTTTCTAAAGTAATGGAGAAATCAATTAACCGCCAACTCTTAAACTACCTAGAAACCTTCCGTCCGATCAACGATCACCAGTATGGATTCCTTTGTATCAACTGAAAATTTAGACATTAACTCTGATATACCTTCATCAATATCACTGATAAATAAAGAAAACAACAATGAACCCAACTGGGGGATTCCGCTAATAACATCAGTACACGAGGAGCAGTGTCCATTGAGCGCGCTCTCTCTCTCTCTCTCAGAGTAACTTGGGAATTTTTTTTTGGCATAAGCCTCAGGCTTCCTTGCACCATACAGCTAATAATCGTAGTATCCAATCAAATTTGTTCAAACAAGACTTCCCCTTAACAAACCAATGCTGTGTCTGAACTATAACTGCAGTCTTGTCTAGATGATCCTTGCACTGGTTCTTTAACCAGTGACTCCATTGTTTTTCCTGGAACAGAAGTTAAACTAACCCTTATATAATGGACATGGGATAGTATTAGATACACCATCTGAAGTTGTTGATGAAGTCAACAGTTACACTGCATCAATATTTACAGAAGAAAAATCCTTCAGGTCAATGAGAAATTCTGGGAATGAAGTTGAAAAAAAAAATGTAATTAATGATGTTGAAATTTCACACATTTATTTAATTAAAAAACTTGAGCTTACAGGGCAGAAAGGTTCGTGGGGTTGATAGCATTTACCCTATAATCCTTAAGGAAGGTGGCAAGTGAGTGCATTGAACCATTGAGGCTAATTATGAGAGCATCACTGGACTCAGGTGTGATTCCACTGGATTGGAAAAGTGCCAATGCATCTCCAATACATAAGGGCAGTTTTAAGAGTGAAGTGAGAAATTACCGGCTGGTTAGTCTAACTTTAGTAGTAGGGAAAATCATGGAGAGTGGAATGATCAAGGGTGGAATTCAGGATCACCTAGATAGAAATGAATTTCAGAAGTGTGAGCATGGTTTTGTAAAGGGAAAATCATGTTTAATATATGGTTAGCGATTTTAATTAGGGTCACTCAAGAGCTGGACTTGGCGAATAATTTCGAAGTCATTTATTTGGATTTCAGCAAAGCATATGACTCAGTCCCACATGAGCAGTTACTTTATAGGCTGGACCAGGTTGAAATCACAGGGAAAATCCTTAGATGGATAGGAGGGTGGCTTTGGGGCAGGAGGCAGAGGGTTGCGATAAATGATTATTCCTCAGATTGGGTTGATGTAAGAAGTGGTGTTCCCCAAAGATCAGTATTAGGACCATTGTTGTTTTTATTTTCATAAATGACATCTATGAAGGGATAGAGGGTGCGATGTTTAAATTTGCAGATGATGTAAAGATCTGCAGAGTAGTTAATGATTGCCGCCAAGCAGAGCTTCTTCAGAATGACCTAGATGGGTCATTCTGATAGGTCATTAAACAAGTACAGGTCAATGCTGGAAAAAAGTTGCGAGTTACGGTTAAATTTGTAAGTGTCTGCAATTCTACCCAGACACGATAGGAGGGACTATATGATGAGAGCCTTGTCAATCAATTCGGCTCTGAAGACATTGTGCAAGGCTCAAGGGGTGGAATTTTTTTTCACCGTGGTCTGTGCTCCTAACAGGGGAGACTGCTTCTACAGGGATAGGCTACACTTAAATAGAAAGGAGCAAGAATATTTGATGATGCTATCGAGGCAATGTTAGGTGGGTCGGAAAACTTCTAGATTGGGGGGGGATTCGCAGACTAAAGCCGCAGGCAGAAGCGAAAGCGATTCTTGCACTGCTTCTATTGTAATGAGAAGCAGCCTAGAGAGCAAGTTGCTGGAGACTTCAAGAGCTGCTGGGAGTCATCATGGAACAAGTAAATACATGGGCTGTGTTAGGGTAACTAAGAGTAAGAATAAGTGCATGAATACTTGCATGTAAACTAATGCTAGAAGTATAGTAAATAAAGTTGATGAATTTGAAGTGCTAATCAAGACATCAAAGGCAAATCTTGTTCAGATATCAGAGACATGGTGTCACATAGATATAAGCAGTGCAGAATTGCAATTTGGAGAGTACAATGTGTACAGAAGGGAGGAGGGGTTATGCTGTTAGTTTAGAAACAAAATCTAAGGAAGTGCATCCAGTTGACATGGGTTGACAGTGCAAAGTTGACTCTGTTTGGTGTTACATAAACACTGGAAAGGGGAAAATGGGAGTAGGGGTATGTTATAGGCCTAATGACTCTGATGAGTACAATGAGCAGTTGTGTAGCGAAATAGAATGGGCCAGTAGATCAGAATGTCTTGTAATGGGGATTTTAACCTTTCCAGATATTGACTGGAACTTGTGGATTGGTCACTCACACGCTAGCAAGACTTTTGTGGATTTATTGGAGGATTGTTTCTACAGCAACATGTTCGAGGGGCAATCAGAGGGAGTAATATTCGTGATCTAATTGTCAGCATTGATTATTCATGCATTAAGAATTTGCAGATAAATGAGCCACTAGGTGACAGTGATCACAGTGTACCAATGTGGGATTTACTTAAAGATGTAACTACCATCAAGGGTAAAGGGAAGGGTTTTTGTTTTCATAAAGGTGACTACAGTTGTCTCAGACAGTTCTTAAATTCTATACAGTGGGATCAGGAACTTAATCTTGGAGGCTACTAGGCTTTTCATACCAACTAAGAAATATTGTTCAAGGTTCAGGCCTAAATAGATGTTGGATGAATTATGAGGCTCATGGCAGAGAAGAAAAATGCATGGGTGGCATATAAATAATTAGGCGACACAGAAGCAAATGGCAGATATAAGCTAGTCTATAATCAAGTCACAAAGTTAGGCGGGCGAAGACAGATTAGGAGAAATCTTTGGCAAAGGATGCAAAGAAAAACACAAAGAGTTCTTTACTTATGTAAACTATAGAAGGAAGGGGATGAATCAGATTGGTCCACTTAACATAGATAATTCACTATTGATGATCCTGCTAAGTAACTGAAAAACTGAATGAGTATTTTGAATCTACATTCATACATGAGGAGTTATTCAAGGAGGGGAATGCCAGAAGCTTATCAAACTCAGGAAGCTAAGTGATTTTGTAATAAAGTAGAGGAGAAATTGTTGAAGCTAAACATAAAAAAAAAAGGTACCTGGGGCAGATGGGATCTATCCAGTTATAATGAAGGAGGCACCAAGGGAAGTAAGCAAACCCTCAGCCATAATTATGAGAGCATTCTTAGAGTCAGGGGAGGTCCCCATGGCCTGGAGATGTGCAAATGTATCTCCAATTCACAAAGTGGGTTCAAAGGGTGACAATTATAGACCTGTTAGTTTAACTTCTATTCTGGGAAAATAATAGAGTCACTGGTTAAAGAGGTGATACAAGATCACCTAGACAAGACAGCAGTAATAGCTCAGACAGCATGGGTTTGTTAAGGGAAAGTCTTGTCTGGCCAATTTGATTGGATACTAAGTGTGGTCACAAAGGAACTGGACGCAAAAAATAATTTTGATATCGTATAGTTGGATTTCAGGAAAGCTTTTGATACTATTGCACATGGAAGACTGCTGTACAAATTTGGAGTGGTATGGCATTAAGGGCAAGTTACTGCAATGGATAAAGGGATGGTGGAGTGGGAGACGGCAGAGAGTGGTAATAAATGGACACTGCTCTACATGGACTAATGTTATTAGTGGAGTCCCCAGGCTTCTGTGCTATGCCAATTGTTGTTTTGCGTATTTATCAATGGTATCGATGAAGGTATATTGAGTTTATTGACCAAGTTTGCAGATGATACAAAGGTTAGCAGGGTTGTCAATGACACTAAAGACAGTATGCTACTGCAAGAGGATCTAGAAAAGTTAGGCAGCGGGCTAGAAGTGGCAACTGAAGTTTAACATTGACAAATGTTAAACTTCAGTTGCCACTTCTCAGCAAAGTACTGCATGTGGGTAGCAGTAACCCAAGAGAAATATACCAACTGTGTGGTTCTACACTCAGGGAAGTGGAAAGTGAAGGTTTCTTGGGGGTAATTGTGCAGTCAAATATGAAGTTTGCTGAGCAGTGCAGTCGGGCTGCCAGGGCAGGTCATGGAGTCTTGTCAATGATATATAGGAATTTTGCTAGCAGGGACAGGGAGGTGATTATCCCATTGTACAAGGCAATGGTCAGGCCACACCTAGAGTACTGTGTACAGGTCTGGAGGCCTCATTTTAGGAAGGATGTACAGTTGCTAAAACGAGTACAAAGAAGGGCAACAAGATTGGCGAGAGGAACAAAGGGGTGCACTTACGAAGAAAGGCTGAAAGTTGCCGCATCTGGAGACAAGGCACCTGCAAGGTGATCTGATTGAGGTGTATAAGGTCTTGAATGGTTTGAAAAGGCTCAATTATGAAATTCTGATGGGATACTTCTGCTTGCTCAGATTAAGAACCTGAGGATGGATAGATTCAAATTGAGGAAAGAAAGTTGTAGAATAGTTTTGGGGAAGCTTGCCTTTGACCAGTGGGTAGTTGATTGCTGGAACAGACTTCCATCTGTTGTGGAAGTTTTTATTTATTTTTTTATTATTATTAATTTGTTTTTATTCTTATTTTATATATTTTTTGTTATTTTATAATTATTTTATTTTTTTGGCTGGCACAGCATAAGCCATAGGCTTTCTTGCACTGTGTGGCCATTTCTAATAATAGGTTCTAGAGATTACATAATTAAAGAACTTGCTGTTTTTCTTTGCATCCTTTGCCAAAGATTATTTCTTGTAATCAGCCTTCGCTTGCTTAACTCTCCTTTGTGACCTGATTACAGACTAACATATATCTACCTTAGGCTTTGTATCGCCTGATAATATTTATGCATCCTATACATTTCTGCATGGGATGCATCTGTATACATACAAGCATAATGGTCATGATGTGAAATAAAATATAGTAAAAATCCAATTATTCTTCACATAAATAATGTATCATGTATTTTAAAACAATTTCAATTATGAAATAAGCATGTTTTCTTTATTTATCATACACCTTGTCTACTGCATGCCAGTTGTTTTTCTGATTATGCCCACTGATACAATGCCAAGACATCATCAAGGTATCTCATTCAGGAATATGTTGAAACATTTTGCAGCTTAAGGTCAAGTAAAAACAATCTGGTCCATTGTTGCCAATGGACCAGATGGTTTTTACTTTTTTATTCAGTTCCTGTTATTAATTAATTTATTAATTAATAACCGAAACTTAAACTATTAATTATCGCACACTTTATGCATTTTAAAAAAATTCAAATTTTGTGTTTTATTATAGTTTCACTAACCTACCACTTTTTTTCAGAATATATTTCATGCAAAAAAAAACAGGAGGTAAGTTTAAAAATCCCTGCTCTATGAAGCAGGGATTATCAAATTGATTATATATAAATTAATTAATGTTTTAGTATTAGGAGTGACAAATGATGCAAGAAAGCAAGCTTATAAAGCATCAGCCACAAAAAAAAAAAAAAAAAAGAAAGAAAGAAAGAAAAACTTCCCACATCACCTGTCCATCCCCTCCATTAGTTAGTGTAGTTCTTCCTTCAATTCCACAACAATGGATGGAAGTTTGTTCCAAGAATCAATCACCTGGTGGCTGAAGGCTGGTCGGTTTGGATTTTTAGGATGCATAAACAACTACACTTATAATGCAGCACATCACAAGTGGCTGAAGGCAAATTTCCACACGTCAATGCTGCACCCATCCTTCCTCATTTGAATTTATGCCTCGTCATGTATGTAATCTGAGTTAGAGGGCGAATGCCATCAGCACTGAGCTTGTTCAAACCATTCAAAGCCTTAAACACTTCGATTTACAGAAATTAAGCCTTTCTTGGTAAGCCCCTTTCATCCCTTTCTCTGCACCCATTCCAGCAGTTCTCCATCCTTGTTAACATGAGGCCAGTATAAATGGATTTCCGTCTAGATGATTCTGCATTATTTTCTCTGGAACAGAAGTTAAACTTACAAGTCAGTAATTACTCATGTCACCTTTGGATCCCATCTGTGCATTGGGGATACATTTGTGCATCTTCAGTCCACAGGGACCTCCCCTGAATCTAAAGATGCTCTCAATTATGGCTAATGGTTTGCTTACCTCCCTTAATATAATTGGATAGTTCCCATCCACCCCAAGTGCTTTTTTTTTTTTTTTATGTTTAACTTCAATTTCTTTTCCACTTTCCTCTCAGTTATCATAAATTCATTTCGCTCCCTGTTAGATTTTGATAATCTTCTGCTATCTCCTTCCCTAAAGAATTCCTCACATGTGAATGTAGATGTGAAATACCTATTATACCTATTCTGTTTGTCAGAAAACTGAGCAGGATCATTAAAAGTTAAATCAGAGCTTGCCAAAACTGTTGATAATTACCCCCTGGGGGATCAATCATCTTGAAAAATGGGTCAATACATGCCCATGAGATTAACTGGGGTTAAACGGCAAATTATATAATAATAATAGAGAATATAATAATAACTATGAACATTGGACTTGTTAAAATGGCCGTTCCAGTAAACAGCCATTTCTTGCGATACACATTCATGGCACTGCTAGTAACAACAATTAATGGCTGCCAATAATTCAATCCTGATAAATGGGAGCTTTGTTCCAAGAGTCCCAAGATTTGGAAAGGATTTTAAGGTTTTTTTAGTATCTTGGTACCTAAGAATCTGATTACATTGTGCTTTCCAGTAATTTGTTTGCTATTCGTTCCTTTATTAGGGGTGCACAAGAAAGATAAATGAGTTTGGTGTTGTTCCTGTCTGCCTGAGAGGACTGGGGATCACTGAATTTTCCTTCTGTATTTTTGATAGTTCTGTTTATGAGAGTGCTGTAATCTTCCATAAACTAAAACATAATCTTCCATAAACTAAAACCAACAATCAATCTAGAGCCCTCAATGATCTTTGATTATATTAAGCCAAAAAACATTTATTTCTGCCAGAGAAGTAAAATCACTTTGTGGTTCATAAACATCCTCTGAACCTGTATCAGCCATATCCCAGGTCCTGAAACTGGAAATATGGCCATGAGACATGATCTCAATTGACATTAAATGTGTTCATATGTATTACAGTCCAGGAAGCAAAAAAAGGTGCTTTACAATCTCTCTGAATCAAACAGCCATGGATGATACAACCATCATTTGAAGAGACTTGATTTTCTTCTTAAAAATATTCAGCTACAGCGGTCCTAGCAAGATTAAGAATCACCTTTTCCAATGAAAAATCAGAATCTTATGATTTATGAAATAAAATGCAGGGATTGTGGTAGGTGTAATGTTATTGAATTAGCATGTATAATAGAGGATCATTTGGGGGGAAAATGTGAAAGCTGCAGAGACAGCCAATTATGGAGGGTCGGTTATAGCTAAGCATTTTTGGAAAGAAAACCATCCAGTACCCACAAATAATGCAACCATCACTGATGGGTTCACATAAATAGTGGCAATTAAAATGGTTAAAGAGTATGAAGTTCGTATTACACAAGGTAGGCAGTATCAAAAATACACAAAGGTAATCAGTTTCATCCTAGCCATGAGACTGGGTCTTTAGGTTTTCCATTTTCATTTCCAGTGGATCATGGGAGGAGGAGGAGGAGGATGACTTCATACACATCAAAAATTCATCCTCCTCCTCCCACAATCCTTTGGCTGTAGGAAACATGGCACGACCCCATTTCATCTCTAGTATTTATTGGCACTGTATTATTTTCTAGAAGAAATATGCTACTCAGAAGAAAGAAGGCACCTTTGAAGTTACACTTTAGTTTTATTTATCATTTAATATGATGATTCTATGATGAGAGCCTTGTCGATCAATTCAGACCTGGAAAGATTGTGCAAGGCTCAAGGGGTAGAATTTTTTTCAGCCTGGACTGTACTTGTTAACAGGAGAGATTGCTTCTACAGGAATGGGATACACTTAAATAGAAAGGGTGCAAGAATATTTGCTGATGCTATCGAGGCAGTGTTAGGTGGGTCGGAAAACTGCTAGCTTGGGGGGAGACAAAGACCAATAGATTGACAGTAGCCACTGGCAGAGGTGAAAGAGATTCTTGCACTGCTTCTATTACAATGAGCAGAAGCCTGAAAAACAAGATGCATGATAATTCAGAGACTGCTGGGAGCCATTGCGGTACAAGTAAACACACGGGTTGTGTTAGGGTAGCTAAGAATAGAAACAGGTGCAGGTATACTTGCGTGTACGCCAATGCTAGGAGTTTAGTAAATAAATTTGATGAATTTGAGGTATTGCTCAAAACATCAAAGGCAGATATTGTTGGGATATCAGAGACGTGGTGTCACACAGATATAAGGGATGAAGAACTGGAATTTGGGGAGTACAACGTCTACAGAAAGGATAGACAGGATAGGAAGGGGGGAGGGGTTATGCTATTAGTTAAGAAACACATAAAAACCAAGGAAGTGAAGCCAGTCGACATCGCTGGACAGTGCAGTGTTGAGTCAGTTTGGTGTGACATAAGCATTGGGAGATCAAAATTGAAAGTAGGAGTGTGCTATAGGCCTAATGACTCTGATGAGTATAATAAGAAACTGCACAGGGAAATAGAGTGGGCCAGTAAATCAGAGAGTCTTATAATGGGAGATTTTAATTTCCCAGATATTGACTGGAATTTGGGGGCTGCTCACTCACACACTAGCAGGGCTTTTGTGGATTTATTGGATGATTGTTTTCTACATCAGCATGTTCGGGAGGCAACTAGAGGGAGTAATACTCTTGATTTGATTATCAGCAGTGATTCTTCATGCATTAAGAATCTGCAGATAAATGAACCACTAGGTGGCAGTGATCACAGTGTGCTGAAGTGGGATTTACTCAAAGAGGTAACTACCATTAGGGGTAAAGGGAAGGGTTATTGCTTCCGTAAAGGCGACAACGATGGACTGAGACAGTATTTAAATTCTATACAGTGGGACCAACTGATGATGTTACCAACAGCAAATTCAAAATGGGAAGCATTCAAAGAACTTATCTTGGAAGCTACTAGGCTTTACATACCAACTAAGAAATATTGTTCAAGGTTTAGGCCTAAATGGATGTCAGATGAACTAATGAGGCATATGGCAGAGAAGAAAAATGCATGGGATACTTACAAATTAACACATGACACAGAAGCCTATGATAGATACAAGTTGATATGCAACCAAGTTACAAAGGAGGTTAGCCAGGCGAAGGCAGATTACGAGAAATCATTGGCAAGGGATACAAAGAAAAACAGCAAAGAGTTCTTTACTTATGTAAACTCTAGAAGGAAGGGGATGAATCAGATTGGTCCACTTGATATTGATGGGTCAACTGTTGATGATCCTGCTCAGGTAGCTAACAAACTAAATGAATATTTTGCATCGACATTCACACATGAGGAGTTATTCAGTGAGGGGAATGCCAGAGGTGTATTCAACTCGAGCAGTAAGCTACAGAATCTTGAAATAACTGGGAGTAAAGTGGAAGAGAAATTGTTGAAGATAAACACAAGAAAGGCACCCGGGGTGGATGGGATCTATCCAGTTATATTAAAGGAGGCAGCAAAGGCAGTAAGCAAACCCTTAGCCATAATTATGAGAGCTTCCTTGGATTCAGGGGAGGTACCCATAGACTGGAAATGTGCAAATGTGACCCCAATTCACAAAGGAGGATCAAAGGCTGACACAAGTAATTATAGACCTGTGAGCTTAACTTCTGTTCCAGGAAAATTAATGGAGGCACTGGTTAAAGAAGCACTGCAGGATCATTTAGACAAGACTTCAGTTATAGCTCGGACACAGCATGGTTTTGTTAAGGGGAAGCCTTGCCTGACCAATTTGATTGGATACTATGATGCAGTCACAAAAGAACTAGATGCAGGGAATAACTTTGATATTATATACTTGGATCTTAGAAAGGCTTTTGATACTGTGGCACATGGAAGATTGCTACACAAATTGGAGCAGTGTGACATTGGAGGCAAATTGCTGCTATGGATAAAGGGGTGGTTGAGGGGGAGAAGAGAGTGGTAATCAATGGACACTGCTCATCGTGGACTAATGTTATTAGTGGAGTCCCTCAGGGCTCAGTGTTGGGTCCATTATTGTTTTCTGTATTTATAAATGATATTGATGATGGTATATCAAGCTTAATATCCAAGTTTGCAGATGATACAAAGGTTGGCAGGGTTGTCAAGGACACTACTGACACTATGCTGCTGCAACAGGATCTGGAAAGGTTGAGCAGATGGGCTGAGAGGTGGCAAATGAAGTTTAACATTGACAAATGTAAAGTACTACACATGGGAAACAGCAACCCCAGAGCAATGTATCAACTCTGTGGTACTACACTGACAGTGGTAGAGAATGAAAGGGACTTGGGGGGTGGTTGTGCAGGCAGATATGAAGTTCTCTGAGAAGTGCAGACGGGCTGCAAGAGTAGCTCATGGAGTATTGTCAATGATATACAGGAATTTTTTCAGCAGGGATAAGGAGGTGATTATTCCCTTGTATAAGGCAATGGTCAGGCCACACCTAGAGTACTGTATACAGGTATGGAGGCCTCATTTCAAGAAGGATGTAGAGCTGCTGGAACGAGTACAGAGAAGGGCAACAAGATTAGTGAATGGAACAAAGGGGTGCTCTTACGAAGAAAGGCTTAAGTTTTGCAAATTACTGTGTCTGGAGACTAGGCACCAGCAAGGTGATCTGATAGAGGTGTATAAAGCCTTGAATGGTTTGAGCATGCTCAATGCTGATGGGATTCTTCCTCTAGCTCAGAATAATCACCTGAGAGGGCATAAATTCAAATTGAGGAAAGACAGATGTAGGATAGACGTGCGGAAATTTGCCTTTAGCCAGCGGGTGGTTGGTTGGTGGAACAGACTTCCATCCCTTGTCGTGGAGGTTGATAGCCTAAATAAGTTTAAGGCTCAGCTGAACAGGTATTTTGAACGAACAGAGGGGTGAAGTGGATTTTTTTTTTTCTCCTTTGGCTGATGCTGCATAAGCTTGCTTTCTTGCATCAAATGCCTCTACTAATGCTAATCTTATTGCTTTTATCATGTTTTTTTTATTCTAATTATATGAAAATTTTCTTGTAAATAATTTTTATACAGTTTCAATTAATTATTTTGATTTTAAAATAGCCATCTATATTATTGAGTTAGGTGTACAGCTGCACATCACTGAGGATTTTATTCTGAAACTGTGGGGCATTATGAAAGATTTTAATTTTTTTTTTATTTCACAAAAATTATTCAGTGATCATTAACATGGCCCATATTACATTTTACTGTAGATTCCAGTGCATAAATCAAACTTCTTTTTCTTTTGCCTTGGAATTACCTGCTTAGTCATATATTTGATGTATAAAGTTGACTCCCTTTATACTCATCTTTCACATCTCACATAGGGATTACAGTAAAATCTACATCAGAAACTCTCATGTATACTTTATAATTGGGTATTTTTGTTCTTTTAAAAGTTTACAATTATGGCATTTTATTATATTGCACAGTGAACAGAATAAAATAAGTGTACACAGCACTCTGTCTGAGATTAACTTATTGCAATCCTGAATGTTAGAAAGTTACAAAACTAAAATAGGCATAGATGATTGTGTGACACCATTGCTGTTACTGGGACTGCATACAGGGTGTGTCAATTAAACCACACTGGCATTAAAACACACCTTGCTTATTTTTACGTATAGCCTATTTATCATCTGCATCTTTTAAATCATATTTGAGCTGAAATTTTTGAATTTGATATAGAAATAAGAATAAGTATTACAGCCCAGATTTTACAATTTCAAAATAAAAAATTTGCCTGATTATAACTGTTATTTTTCCCCCAATGAAAAAGTTATTCCCATCCTTTGGATTAGTCAAAACATGATCTCTGTACTTCTGAAATGATCCGAAACCAAATTTTATTTGGAGGAGGCAAAAAAAAAAAAAAAAAAAGAGCAAAAGAAACAATAGATATGTGAACTAAGAGACCTTCATATCAGACTGCCAATTACCCCCAGGTCTTTATCATTCTGAACTTTCCAAGTGTGGTATCACACAGTTGGCATATTAATCTGGGATTAATCCCCCCCATATGAATAATACTGTTAGATATTAAATATTAGGGTGTGTTCAAGGGGTGGTAACATGCATTCCATAACCTCTCCTACCCAAATGTCAACCTCACCTTCTCGGGGAAAACTGACCAGGAATAATCACCTCCTTATCCCTGCTAGAAAAATTCCTATATATCATTGACAAGACACCATGAGGACCAGATTTAATGTCACTAGAACAGCTGAAAGCAAAAGCATGAGCTACTCTTGCAGCCCGTCTGCACTGCTCAGAGAACTTCATATCTGCCTGCACAATTACCCCCAGGTCCTTTTCATTATCTACCACCGTCAGTGTAGTAGCACAGAGTTGATACGTTGCTCTGAAGTTGCTGTTTCCCATATGTAGTACTTTACATTTTCAATGTTAAACTTCATTTGCCACCTCTCAGCCCATCTGCTCAACCTTTCCAGATCCTGTTGCAGCAGCATAGCATCAGTAATGTCCTTAACAACCCTGCCAACCTTTGTATCGTCTGCAAATTTGGACATTACACTGATATCCCATCATCAATATCATTTATAAATACAGAAAACAATAATGGACCCAACGCTGAACCCTGAGAGACTCCACTAATAACATTAGTCCACGATGAGCAGTGTCCATTGATTACCACTCTGTCTTCTCCCCCTCAACCATCCCTTTATCCATAGCAGCAATTTGCCTCCAATGCCACACTGCTCCAATTTGTGCAGCAGTAAAAAAAACCTTTCTAAGGTCCAAATATATAATACCAAAGTTATTCCCTGCATCCAGTTCTTTTGTGACTGCATCATAGTATCCAATTAAATTGGTCAGGCAAGACTTCCCCTTAACAAAACCATGCAGGTTAAACCCTTCAGAATCATTTCAACTGGTCGCAAAGTTTCACATAGCAATTCAAGTGTCTTCCAGTCATCGTCAGACAACTTCAGTTGACAGTACTGCACATAGAGCATTTGGAATGCAATTTTTCAATTTCAAAAATCTCTCAATCATATAGAATGTGCTATCCCATCTAGTCTTGCAATCTAATGTAAGTTTATATTCTTTCCCATTAAATTTGGTAATATGTCATTTTTGGTAGGCGATTTTCGAAAAAGCTAGCAAAATTTCTGACTTTGTTAATAGTTTGTGTAATATTGGCCATTGGATTGAAGAAATAAATGAGCTCATCAGTAAAGTCGGTTTGATAAAGCATGCCTTGCTGTCTTTCTTCAACTTCTTCATTATTTTCATTTTCTTCATTGTCTTTGGGAGACTCAGACTGTGGCACCATAATTGATTGATTTTTCATAAAGTACATCTATAACTGACAGATGTATACAATGGGCTATACAATGTTGACGATTAGGCATAATTTGCTTGCCAAACTTAATCATCATTGCTGCTCCATCGGTGGTGCAGGCAACAATATCCTCATCCAAGTTCAAACCAAATTCCTTCAAGTGTCCATTCACAATTTGCTGTTTTTCTGCTGTCAAGTGAACCGTTAATCTCAATAAGACCTAACGACCAATGATTGTCTTTTGAATGCACATTTATATTCATATACCTTTTATTTTGTATAGAAGTATATTAGTCTAGAGTCGATGAATACCGTGCACCCAAAACCAATGAATTTTTGAAATGCTGAATGAGTTCTTCTTTCTTAGTTTTATAATAATTCAGAACCATATTTTTAATTCCATTCACTGAGGCTGATGGTAATTTATAGTATTTATTTCTCTGAAGGTGAAGGCTTAATTGTATAAACTCACTCTTAGCAATTGAATTAAAAGAAAATCCATCTAAAGCAGCTAATTTTGAAATCTCTTCTTCCATAGATTTTTTAACGATAAGTTTTCTAATGTTCTTACCATTTTTACAGGAGGTTCACTGTCATCTTTTTTAATGTCAATCTGATGCATTTTCTTTAAATGCAACATCCAAGATGATGTAGATCCTCCAGACGACTTCATTATCTTCTGACATTTCGAACACTGTGCTTCATCTTTGCTTTTTCGAGAAAAATAATTCCATACATTTGATTTCGTCTTAGACATATTAAAAGTAATAAATATTACTTAGTAGGAATTTATATCAACGACAATTTTAAATAAAAATATTGAAGACAACAAAGGCACAATACTATGCATCACTCCCGCAAGCACTGAATGAAGAGTCTAAATGAGGCAAGTTTCAAAATTTTTACAAAAGAAATTTTTTTATTTATTTACTTGCAATTTTTTTCCCTCAATTAAATCTATTGTATTTTCAAAAATTATGTAAAAGCTAAATTTGGTGAAGCTGCTTTTTGGAGAACATTTAATAGGAATAAAGAAGCAAAAAACTTTCTACGATTGAAATTTGATCCAATATTCAGCGAATCTGTTTCTAGCGGGTAACCATCAATAAGGCGCGTTCCATAACTTGGCTGGCTAACAAGATGGATGGAATGGAGAAATCCTGATCATTTTCTTTTACGCTATCGCTCCGACTCACTCAGTCGTAAATGAGTACACCTGCATCGTGCCATGATACAGGTGGGAAGATAAAAAAGGTACCCTTCCTAGATTTGGGCCGCTTGCCCATGAGATTCTTATCTAAACATAAAATAAAATACAATACATGTTTAAAACATAAAGCAGTTGAATGATCCAGACAAACGAACAAACAAAAGAAAATGTGCATAACAAAAAACTATATTCGAGGGCTAACTAAGAAAATATTCAAATCCGGCTTTAGAAGCTCTGTTTCGGTTTTAACAACTCAATATGAAAACCGATTTAACTGGTTTTATAAAACCGGTTTGCAAGCCCTAGCTCCTACCATGATTGGCTTCAGTTCTGCAAGCTGCAGCAGCTCGAGCCATATCACTTGTGAGACGTGATTGAGGCTTTCAACAGAATCTGATAGAATCCTTCCTCTTGCTCTGACTACACATGTGAGGGACAAATTCAAATTAAGGATGGTTGCTGCATACATGCAGTAATTTGCCTTCAGCCAGCAGGTAGTTATATGTTAGAAGAAATTTCCATCACAGTGTTGTTGAAGTGAGCAATCTCAATAAGTTCACGGAGGCAGAATATAAAATATTAGAGGGGATGTACAGGTGATAAAGGTTTTTTTTTTTGCTACTGCTGTTGTATAAGCTTACCCTTTTGCTTCGTTGTCATTACTAATAAAGCTGCAGAAAAAAAAACACCGTGTAGTGCCAGGTAGGTAAGCTAAAGGAGTTGTAACTTGCCCTCTTACGATCAAAATACCGTGGATTATATTACTGCAGATGATTAAAGCTTGGTAATTCTCTGCAACACTGCTTTAAACCGCTTTAGAAAAACCAAGGAATGCCCTGGTTACACTTGCACAAGTGTGAGAGAGAGACACACACAGACTACTTTTTGTTTTGTTTTTTTTAACTTACATTGGTCAAATGGTGTCTGACTGATTCCATTTTTTTCTCTAACTGTAAAAGTTGTGAAGCAAATCATCCTACCATGTTCCTTCTCCCAATCTATTTTCTTCAAACCATAATGCCACAGCTTTTTTATTTACTAGAGTTATACAATTGAACTGCTTGCCCAGCATCTGAAAGATCCCACAAAAGAGAACTATCTGTCTTTTTTGGAATCAGTGGGGGTGGGAAGGGGAGCAGAGTACTATTCTAATAACCATAGTTCTCCCCAAAATTTCAACAACGATCGATGAGATAAATTATGAAAATCATAATTAACAAAAGACTGTTTTTAACAAAAAAATTAATCCTTTATAACAAACATTTGTGTGGTATCTTATTACCTGCATGCAAGCACTTTGGTTCCATTAAAGATTATGGCTCATAATGAGTTGACAAACCCAATGTGCAGTGGGGAAAGAATATTCCTCTGTAATCCCTGTTTAGACATTGAAAAATGTGAATAAATCAGAAATATGGTATATTTGAATGAAAGTTACCTTTTATTTTGTTTCTGATCAACAAACTATGTACAGTTTAGGAGATTTATCCCCTACATTCTTTTATGTTTCAAGTTTTTTTTGAGTGGAAATAAAAATGTTTATATACATAATTTGAATTAAATGGCTACATTGTATGCAATATTATAATGATTAGCATTAGCAGAGGCAAACAATGCAAGAAAGTAAGCTTATACAGCATTATCAAAAAAAAAAAAAAAAAACACTTCCCACTTCATCTATTCATTCCTTCCAAGTCTGTCCAGTTCTTCCTTGAATTTATTTAAGCTATCAACTTCTACAACAACGGATGAAAGTTTATTCCAGCAACCAACTACCTGCTGGCTAAAGGCAAACTTATGCACATCTATTCTGCAACCACCCTTAAGTCAATTTGAATTTGTACCCCCCCCCCTCACGTGTGGTCTGAGCAAGAGGCAGAATCCCTTCAGCACTGATGCTTGCTCAATCCATTAAAAACCTTAAACACCTCAATGAGATCAACTTGCTGGTGTGTAGTCTCCAGACACTGCAATCTGCAGAACTGATGCCTTTCTTGGTAAGAGCATCCCTTTGTTCCCCCTCACCAATCTTGTGGCCCTTCTCTGTACTTGTTCCAGCAGCTCCAGCTGCTTCCTGATATGAGGCCTCCAGACTTATTCAGTATTCAAGGTGCAGCCTGATGATTGACTTATACAATGAGATAATCGCCTCCTTATCCCTGCTAACAAAATTCCTGTATATCACTGACAAAACTCCATGAGATGTCCCAGCATCCTGTCTGCATTGTTCAGAGAACTTCATATCTGACTGCACAAATTACCCCCAGGTCTTTTTTAATTTTCTGCTACCCTAAGTGTAGTACCACACATTTAATATGTTACTCTGGGTTACTGCTACCCATACGCAGTACTTTGCATTTATCAATGTTAAACAATGATTTCTCTAAAGAGCATGCTTTAAATTTTCATTATATTAGTTAACTGCTTTGGTCAATGGCATTCCCCCCCCCCCCGCCAAGGATTGCCATGTTTCTTCACCTCAGCAGCAATCTTGTTTGGATGCGTTTTTTGTTTCTTGCATTTACTATTTTCAGTGATTTAAGTATTACAGTCAAAGTATAAATATAGTGCAAACACATCAGAAATACATAGCTATATCTGAATAAATCAGAATATTAGTAAAACGGCATCGTTTTAAGTTATATCTCATATTGTGAATATCTTCACAAAGCGTTGCCATGATATTGCACTACTTTGAATAAGTAACGCTTCACCTAAGGAGAAGACTAAAGTTACTTATTCTCAGATGGATACCACCACCCAGACTGCACCATTTCAGGGGTATTTGGCCCTTCTTCGGTGGGTGGGTGGGTTGGTTGGTACCGAGTGATGCAATGATGGCAAAACAGTTACGAAGTATAACTCCACAATATGAGAGATGTCTGATGGTGTATTATGCCCTAAACGCTTGAGTCAAAGTATTTAATTATATATTAATTAATTTTCGGATTTTTTTTTTTTTAACATCACTCTCCCTACCCACCAAAATTCATGCAGTTTAGTTCATTTCTAAGAAATGTTCTAAACCAAACATATTAGAAAGTAAATCATATACTTCATATTGGGTGTATTCCCCTAATTCTTTTATTTGTTGCAACGTAATATTATTACATTTCTAGAAACAAACAGACCAAAAATAACGGCTGGTGCGATTCATCTTTCATCAATTTGCTACCAGCTTACGCTTCTTACGTTAATCTATCGAAATTTTTTTCATGGCCTGGAGAAATCACTAAATATATTTTTTTAATTTACAAAATTATTCATAATTAATGGTTTACACAATACACTGCATTTATGTACTGGTCTTCATTATTGTGCAAATAACAACAATGCTAGCAAAGTAAAAAATAATAAAACTTTCTCCACTGGTATATAGAAACAAAAGACCAACAATTACACCCCCCCCTAACAATTTAGGTTAATATTGAAAGTGAACTCTTGGAACAGCTGAATTCGGTATTTCGTGGAATAGGGCAAGACCCATTTAAGACATAACGTATTCTACACTGAACAAATTAGAGGTATGATTTTATTACAACTTCCTCAAAAACAGTCTTTGTAAATGTACCGTGTTATTCATTTTGATTTATGTTTAATATCAAGAAGTTGAGTGGGATAGTTTTTTTCTTCCAGTACAAAACGATATATTATTATATTTGGGAGTACTTTAACAACACACAAGCATTATGAATCACAAAATAAAAAAAAATATAAACTACCTTTCCACAATGTCATAACCATTTTTAGCGAAAAAATATTCACTAATCACTAGCACCACCTGTACTTACGAAAACATCAAGGTCAATGACGTTCCGCGATAACGTTACTGCACTAAAAGAGAAATAGCATTGCAAAACACAAACATTGCACTTAAAAAGGTAAACTATGATATGCCGACATATATCACAACGGCCTGTAAAAACAACAACAACATAGCACTAGGTGGCACGAAATAATGCATTAAAATGATTATGATAAACTATTTACAATCGAGGACTATGTTCATATATTTTATAAAAACAGTGGATGAGGATTTGTCACCTCATTGGCTGCTTTTAATTCTGCATCAGAAAAAAAAGGGGTTAAAAAAAAAAAAGTGACTGATACTTGTACAGGTAATATGTTATTACCTACCCAGCCGTCCATTATCACTTTGTACTCATTCTCATTAAATAATTTGTTTAATGAGAATGAGTCGATGCAAGAAGAAAATCGTTTCTCTGCTACTGAAGTAAAAAACAACAAAATTTAATGAAAAATAAATCTTCAACTAAATTTACAATGACTTTTGATAACGTTTTCAAATAAATTTATAATAACGATAGATTACAATTACTAAAAGCAATGTGCTTTGTCATACAACGTGCCAAAATATTTTGGTCCTTCCATCTGTGGCACGAAAAACACAAAAATTCAGAGAGAACAATAGAAAACACAGTCTCTTTCTTCTGGATCAGTGCAGCATTGGGACTTGCCTCCGATTTTTTTTTATTATTTTTTTTTTTTATTAACAGTTATTGTAAGCATTTTCTGGTCAGTTATTATTCTTTTTTCTAACCAGTAAAACGGACCAGGTGACAACAGAAGTCTACATCTTAATTGTAACTGCTTTTGGCATCCAGTTTTGGATTCCTAATGTAAATAAGTGAGAGTTGCTCCTGCACGTGAAAGCAGTCACGTCATAAACTGAAATAAGCTTCAAGAACTAGGCGGCCTTAGCTCAATTGGCTGAATAAACTAAAAATAAATAGACTATGGTATCACTGTTCTCAGTAGGCTGTTCATTTTTGGCAGCATACGAACTTAATCTTGAAGTGTGCATATTTGCGTGCGCGAACGTTTCTCGAGAACAACAGAACTTATACTTATACGTATACTTTCAGTAAGAATTAGCCATATCGTGGAAGGGAGCTCGGAGCTTTTGTTGCAGGTAATAATAATAATAATAATAATAATAAAATTTTATATATCACCAAATTATATTTACAATAAAAACTCCTTAAGGGAAATAAGATTCTTAGTCAACAAGTAGCAATTCAACAAACATTTCTTTTCAATAAAAGTTATTTATTAAGAGCCACTTCCAAAAAAAAAAGGTCAAAAGTAAACTGTTACAAACCATAAATTCCACCTGGTAAACAAAAGACAATATAAAATAACAAAATTAATCAGCTGGATCATTAAATGTGAAAAAATTTCTAATTAAATATTTTAACTAGAAATAGGATAAATATCTCCTAAATCTGAAATCAGTATTAACCAAAAAGTTATTAATACATTTTTTTGACTTTCACCCAGGACCATGTAATGATATCCAAGCACATGGGTTCATGGTTGAACTTTAGCCACCCCTCCCCAAATTTCTTTTGTTACAAATATATAATAACCATTTAGCAAACCTTTTAGGAGTCCCTTTATCTCCCTCGGAACCCAGAGAACATCTTCGCATTCGGCACACCCTGTTCATTCAGAAGGCCCAGTTTTCATCATATTTGTTCAACATCCAGGGAAAGGTAAAACATTTGTTCTTTGATTTCTTAAGTTTAAAAAATTTCGTAGATTATAAATTGTACGTAGTATAATGTCCACATTATTAATAGTTAAATTATAATTTATTTTTTGAGCTTCATATGAAATTTTATAATATAACACAATTTACATTTGCATATCCAAGTCATTCCGGATATCATTTCTCATTATAACTTTTGAAATTCTGTGAATAAAATTACTGTATTTATCACCCAGAGTTCGGGTAAATTAGAATTTACGCATACAATAATTACATAATTAACCTGAATTTGACAAATTAGAATTAGGATTATTAGCGTTGTTGTTGTTGTGTGGATTTAGGTGCATCAGCCACTTAGACCATATTGCACAGCTGTGTTGTCAATTTCCTTGTTTGCTGAAAAAAAAAATAACACTTTTTTTGGGAAGAACACCCGCGTTACTTTCATCGGAGACCGACTCACTCAGTCCTCTTGTGAAACAGGCCCATAAAAACCTTAATTATAGGTTTTTCCAGCCAGGATAGTCATGACGATGAATATATCAATTGTGTTACCTTACCCGGAAGTCCATCAGAAGTGGATTCCCAGGAAATTGCCATGTGTTCAACTACAAAAGTGCATAAGTACAAGTGCTTTCAATTGACCGTGATTAAAGCATGTGTAACTCCATTGGTTTGCAAAACTTAAGGACCAACACTATTTCTAAAGGTTACAACCACAAAATCAAACGAAAGAGCCTGTGACGATTTGCAAGTTCATTAGGAAGCTGGTGCACATGCAAAAATTTGAATCGTGATGAGAGGGCTCACAAAAAAAAGATAAAAGCAGCAGTTCAGCAGTTATGTACAAATTACCGAATGGTGAGAACAATTGTTACAGACGTTCGATTGGTTTCATACAGTACTACAGACAACGAAATGGCCAGTAGACAACGTCTGGATGACTTCACCCGAGGTCGAATAATTGGGAAGGTTGAAATGCGCGGAGTGTGGCTGCAGAGTTCGGTATCGCCCATAGCATCGTCTCACGTGCGTGGTCGGCCTTCAGAACTACAGGTACAGCTGTTCGAAGGACCAGTGCTGGTCTTCCACGAAAAACAAGCCGAATGACGACCCATATATATACTCCTACAGGCCAAGAGGGCCCAACACCAGACAGCGGGATCCATTCCTAACCAGCTTCACAGGACCCAGGATATCGCGCTTTACTGTAGCCAGGCGACTTCACAAAGGTGGACTGTTTCCCCAATGGTCAGTCCGCTGTGTCACTCTTTAACACCTGCCCATTGGAGACACCGTTTACAGTGGTGCATCGAACACAAGGAATGCACAGCAGAGCAATGGAGTAAGGTATTCTTTACTGATGAGAGTAGATTCAGTCTCAACAGCGATTCTGGATGTCAGCTAATCTGGCGAGAGGTTAGCACACGGAATAACCCTGCAAACGTCATGAAAGGGATCGATATGGCGGTCGAGGTGTTGTCGCCTGGGGAGTCGGTACCTTGGATGGACGTACACAACTCCAGATATTGGAAGGCGGTACTGTAACCGCTGCACGCTATTGTACTGAGGTAATCTTCCCAGTGTGCATCTGTTCCGAGGTGCCGCTGGCCCCGAATTCGTGTTTAGGGATGATAACGCTACACCCATCTCACTGCAGCTGTTGATGTGCTTTTGGAAATTAAGGACACTGTTCATATGAATTGACCTGCCCGTTCCCATCGAACACATATGGGACGCTCCGGAGAAATGCATAGCGGCATGTCCACACCCACCAGAAAATGACCGGGAGCTGAAGATGTCGCTGACAGAGGAATGGGCGATATTACCACAAGAACTTATCAACAACGTTGTTCTAAGTGTGGACAGGCAGTGCAAAGTCGACATCGACATTACGGGTGGCCATATCTCCTACTGAGGACCGCCTCTTCCCTTTGTTCCATCTTTGGCAATGATGCATCTGTAACATGGCAGCCAGTGCTATGTTGCCATTTTTGAATAAAATCCCTCAGTACCGTTTTGTTCCCGTTGTTGTGTCGGTGTTGCTTGCTTCATCATTTCTGTACCTCACGAGGTTCCTTTCGTATGCTTTTCCCATATCCAGGCGACTCTTATGAGAAGCTACAGGTGAATACCTGACTGGTCCTTAAGTTTTGCCCACCAGTTTACTAAATACTGTGCTATTTCTTGTATTCTCTTGAACTTCCCTGCCCATGAACTTGCCAAGGAGTAAACAGAAAATTTATTTTTATTTAAATGATGCAAGAAAGGAAGTTTATACAGCATTATCCTAAAAAAAAAGTATATATATATATATATATATATATATATATATACAAAATATATTTGTATATATATATATACTCTGTGCTGCCACTTTATTAGGTACACCTACCAATAGCGTGTTGAGCCTCCATTAGCATTCAGAACAGCCTTAATTCGTCTAGGCATGGATTGAACAAGATGCTGAAAATGTTGTTCAGGAATGGAGTACCATGGAGACATAAGTGTGTCATGCAGTTCCTCGAGTTTCAACGGAGGTGTAACGCCTGCAGCGAACAGCCCTTTCCAGCTTATCCCAAAGATGTTCAATAGAATTGAGATCCGTGGCCTGAGCGGGCCAATGCAGCAAAGAAAAGTCATTCTCGTGTTCCTGAAACCATTCCATGGTGATTTGGGCTTTGTGCACCGGCAGATTATCCTGCTGGAAGTAACCATTTGACTGAGGATAAACTATCAACATGAACAAATGCACTTGGTCAGGAACGATTTTTAGTCACAATTATGGGTATCAGTGGACCCAACGGGTGGCAAGAAAACATTTCCCACACCATAACACTGCCCCCCACCACGTTGCGCAATAGTCGTTAGACATGACGGGTCAATGGATTCATGTTGTTTTTGCCAAATTCTGAGCCTTCCATCAACATGATGCACCAGGAACTTCGACACGTCAGACCGAACAACTGTTTTTCAATCCTCGATAGTCCAGTACTGGTGTTGCTGTGCCCACAGGAGGCGTGCTCTCTTGTTCTTCATTGATAACAAGGTACGCGATACGGCTGTCGTAGCCCATTCGCGACAAAGTGCGAGTAGTGGTCCGTTGCGATATTTTTTTCTGCTACCCAGGTTATATTTTGATGTGATGTGCGACATTTTGGCCCATCTGTTTGCTTGGGCAATTCCAGCCATATTCCTCTGACCTCTCTCTCTTTAACAAGCGATTTTCTTCCACAGGAGTGCCATTGAGAGGATGGTTTCTGTTCGTTGCACCATTCTCGATACACCCTTGAAACTGTGTTCCGTGAAAAGTTCAGGAGAACTGCCGTTTCAGAGATGCTTTGTCCAGCACGTCTTGTGCCTACCATGCCATGTTCGAAGTCCGTTAGATCACTCCTTTTCCCCATTCTTGTTACGATTTGTACGCTTAACTGATACTATAAAAATTGTTCTGCTGCATTTATATCCACAACTGTGGTCATGTGACTTGCAACGTTGTGGGACAAATCATTTGTGTGTACAGCAGGGTGTACCTAATAAAGTGGCAGCACAGTGCATATATGTACAGGGTGTGATCCTAAAGTCAGTAAGCAATTAAATTATCGGTATATTTCAGTGAATTTTTCACGTATGGTAACGGAATTGGCCCAGAAATGCATAGAATTACGTGGGTTTTTTATTCCTAAAGAATGTCAAAATTAGTTCCAAATATATCCACAAGGTGCCGCTGTAACATGAATGACGTCGCGAAAGTGTCTTATAAAAGCATTGTAAGAACAATACCTAAGCAGTTTAGTGAATGTTTGGGAAAGAAAAAGAAAATAAGCTAAGCAGTTTAGTCAATGTTTGGGAAACAAAATGAAAATAAGGTAAGCGGTCGGATAAAGCACTGCTGGTGAAATGTTATTACCTTAACGCTGAATCTGAAACTGTAGCTTTGCGATCTTTCCGTCAGCTGAAAGGTATGAGACGTTGTAATGGACCAATCACGGTTGCAGGACTAAAGGTGATGATTAAGAAATTTCAGACAACTGGTTCGTTAAGATCGTCCACGAAGTGGAAGACCATGGACACGTGCTACACCTGCGGCTGCAGTTGCGGAAGACATGGATACTCTAATGGCATGATTCATCACATGGAGAAGCAAGCTCTCGTGAAGTTTCGCATCAAACTAGCGTCCCATATGGGGTGTGTGGAGAGCACTAAGAGTAGTGCTCGGTAGATATCCGTACAAAATTCAATATCTTCAAGAACTTAGGCGTCCCGATTTTACAAAGAGGAAAGCATTTGCGTTTTGGATCTTAGCGAATTGAAGAGCGTGACAACTGGCTGTCAAATATTTTGTGGACGGAAGAAGTCCATTTCAATGGCACTGTAAACACACACAATTGCAAAATTTTGGCGACAGAAAACCCTCCAGCTTACACCAAAACTCCATTGCATCAATCAAAAGTAACGGCGTGGTGTGGAGTCACCTCTTCTTTTATTACAGGGCCATTTTTCTTTCAGGAAATCAGTGGCTCAGGTTTTGAAACTGTCGCTGGTCAGTATAACGCTGACCAGCGACAGTTTCAAAACCTGAGCTACGGAACTGCGTTATCCCTAGCCTGGGGAAAAGTCAAGGTTTGGAAGTTGTGACATTCATGCAAGAGGAATAACCACTCCATATTGCTTCTCCTGTGAAACAACTATTACTCTCATTGTTTGGAAAGAATCGAGTGATAAGCCGTCACTTTCAGCATAAAAGGTCACCAAGATCTCCACACCTGACGCCCTGCGATTTTTGGTTCTGAGGCTACCTGAAGTCACGGGTTTACAGAAATCACCCAACGTCATTGCAATGCTAAAAGACCCTATACGACAGCAGGTATCAATGATAACTCCAGAAATGCTGTTTCATTCCGTCTATACCGTTGTTACTCGTCTTCAGGCAGTGCACAACAACGAAGGCCGCCACATTGAACATTTCTGCCAGGGGCAAGGTTGATGACGTTGTACTGCGGATATCATCTTTTAAGGCACTAATGATATCAAGAGTAGGAGACCGGCAGAATCACTTCACAATTACAGGTCACTGTTGAAAAAAAGCCGTGAATTAATAAATTTTCTGTTTATACTCCGGGACGACCAAACGGTCAGAGGAGTTCACAAAATAGACAGAATACAAGAAACAGCACCGTATTCAGTAGTCACGGGCTTGAACCCCGGTAACTCAAGGCACGTGTACTTATGCACCCGCGCGCCTGACCACTAGGCTACGGCGGCCTGACACCAATATCTCAAAATGAATCTAAGTGCATTCTGAAAGGGAAAAAAAAAAAACTTACACAGTAGAGGTGGCTGCAGAATGGCCAGTCAGTAAAAATTATTCCTAAGAAGTATTGAAGAAGAAAGATTCTATATTTGGGACAATCAGTATTTATGAAAAATGAATGAATATAAACTTAAGCAAAAAGCAAGAAAGCACCATTGAACATTACAACGGCAGTCATTACCATTGAAATGGTGATGTAACAAAAGGGATTAATACAAGGCGACTCCTGAAAGGGGAGGTGGATTGTTAACCCATCAGGGTTCAATTTGAAAGTGTCTGCAATTCTGCCCAGACACGATAGGAGGGAGTATATGATGAGAGGACACCAGCACTGAACAACAGCTTTCAAGAAAAACAAAATCTGCATAAGAGATGGAAAGAATCAGGCACTATACAAGATCGTATTGCCTTCTCCAGAGCCCGAGCAGTCTTCAACCGTCAGAAAATATTTGCAATTAAAAAGCATTTAAATTCAACCCTACGAAAAGGCAAATCGTTTTATGACTCTCAGCACACAGGAATTCCTAAGACACTGGACCTTGAACTGTGGATGTATGTATGTATGTATGTATGTATTTAACTGTCGAAGGGTGGCACCCGGACATACATCCATCTCCACCAATTTATCATATAACATATTCTCATAATGGCCTGTTAGTGTAAGTGTGTGTACACGTGTGTGTAATGTGTTATAAGTCAAACAGGCTACTCCGCCACCAGGTGATAGTCCATTGGGCAATTACCACCTGGTGCCCATCCCTGGCACGAGGAGCTATGCCTGGATCTATTAGCTCTGGCTGTGCATATTGAACCTAAATCCCGCACCCACCAGTAAGGGTGCAAGACTGGTGGGTGCCAGCAGTCCCGCTCCTGGGGTGCCCACACCCAAGAGCCAGCAAAAAAAAAAAAAAAAAAATGCACCAACTAGGAGAATACATCTTACTAGTGAGTGCAACAATCCCGCCTCATGGTCATTCCACAAGGCCAGCCAAAAAAAAAAAAAAAAAAAATTTTCTCCCCGCCTCCAAGACAGAATGCCTATCCATCCAGAGGAGGGGAAAAAAAACAAAAAAAAAACAGGTCTTTAGTCAGTATTAGTAACAACATGTATACTCCTCCTTTTATTAAATGTCAACCTGCAAAACCGTTGAAATTCTACAAAATTCCTTTCATTAGACAGCCAAATTAATTCAGAACCCCTAATAAAATTAGGTACCAAATTAAATAAGTCTAATCTAAATTCATCATACAAATTGCATTCATATAAGATATGATCCCATGTTTCCAACCTTCCACAAACACAGTAAGGATCTTCCACTAAACTAAACTGATGCAACTTACTTTTTAAGGAACCATGCCCCGTAATCAAATATGAGCAGTCCATACTTGGATAAAACCAGCGATGCAATTTGTTATTAAAATTAAATTCAACATTAGGTATAAATAAATAAGTTACTCTACCAGTACTACTGGAATCCCAACGGTCCTGCCATAATTTAATTAATTTCACCAAAATTTCTTTCTTCTGTTTGTTGACTGCAGAAGAAACTTCATTAGTAATCCCCAGAAATGTAATTTGTATTCCTTTTCTTATAAAATAACAAAAAGCTCTATACACGACTGTTAAATCCAAAGGCAATACCCCCGCAATCACCTGTAGAGCATTAGTCGAAACAGTCTTACAAACACGCAAAATAGTTAACAACATTATTCTTTGTATTGATAATAGTTTTTGTTTAAATTTTACATTGACAGTACGAACATACCAAATTGATGCAGCATACGACACAATCGGAATAAAAATAGCTTTATAATATAGATACAAAATGCGTTTACCTAATCCCCAATCTTTTCTGGTAACCCTAACTATAGAAGCAGTGTAATTTTTTATTTTCCTACTTAAATAATTCAAATGTTGGGAAAATAATAACTTGTCATCCAAGATAACCCCTAAATATTTTACCTGGGAAACAAGAGGAATTTGTTTACTGTTTACTAATAATCGAGGTGGTCTGTTGTAGTCTAATTTTCCTTTTAATAACATCATGACAGTTTTAGAAGATGAAATCTTTAGTTTATTTAATGTAGCCCAATCAGTCAAATCCTGAACAATAACCTCCATTCTACTTTCTAATACTGCTCTAGATCTTCCTGTCACGCACAAAACCAAATCATCAGCATAAGCCACCTTATAACAATTAGGGACTGTTCTACTTAACCACTGGTTTAAGACCAGATTCCATAAAATAGGACCCAACACAGATCCTTGTGGACAACCGCGATCAATAATTCTATTAAAAGTTAAATGTTGGGATCTTATAATAATCTGTCTATCCATTAAATAACTTTTAATAATTTGGTATAACAAATTGGGACAATTTAATTCTCTTAATGAAAAAAGCACACTTGAACTGTGGATGGACCACGTTGCACGGTTCTCAAACACTGTGGCCCCGATGCATCTAGGCAACTTACCCATCAACAGCGTCCCTACTGATATGCTCGCCACCGTTCGCATCACCAGAAAGCAGCTTATAACTGCTATAAATGGATTGCCACCCACTGCAACTGCAGGTCCCGATCTTGTGCCACAATTTATGATTAAATGTCTTAGCTCGTTTATCATCGATCCGTTACTATCAATTTTTAACCGTATATTAACGCAGCACTACTTTCCCCCTCTCTGGAACAGATACGCTGTGAGGCCACACCCTAAATGCCAATCTGCAACCCTCATTAAACAGTTCAGGCCTCTTGAAGCTCATGGAGAAGACATTACTTTCCACCATCACCAATCAAATCATGCCTCACAAACCCCCACAAATTCACTATGGCATTCCAGGTAGATCCACAGTCACCAATTTAACATCAATAACCAACACCATTCTCAGTGCACTAGAAGCTAAAGCAGAGCTTTCTGTCACCTACATCGACCTGGAAGCTGCTTTCGACTCCATCAGTATCCCCTCACTTGTTCACCTCCTAGAAAACTACTTCTACATAAAAGGTAACATGTTGTGGTTTATCACAGCCCTGCTCTCTGAGAAAACCACTCTTCTTAAAGCGGATCAACACACAATCCGGAGAAAGATCACTGCAGGAGTTCCCCAAGGCGGAGTTCTCCCCGGAGCATTATTCACCGCAGTTATTCTTCCGTTTGTGGAACAGAGAGAAGACATACTCTGCTATGCCGATGATATTAAGATATTTACTCAGATTAACCCCGGCGAACATCTCTCAAACATCAATAAAAAGATCTGTGAAAAGTTACATAACTTAGGATCCTATCTCCATCAATTTGGCCTCCTCATTAACCCTGCCAAATCAGCACAAATTGTCTTTTCTCTGAAGCGCCAACCCACTGAAATCCAAGTCTCTCTAGACGGCATTCCCTTCCCAGTGGTCAAGATGCATACAGACTTGGGAGTCGTCTTCGACTATAAACTGAGCTTCAACCCCCACATTGACAAGCTCACAGCAAAATTCTGTCAAATGCGATGGACCACAAAACAACAACTGCTCCAAGTTAGGGATCTGGATGTGACTCGTCGGTACATATACACCTCAGTATACTCCGTCGTGCTGTATGCCTCAGAAATTTGGGGGTCCGCGGCCCCTACCAACATCAAGCGCGTGTACTCCGCCGAATACTGGCTCCTTCGTTGGATCACGCAAAAACATCGTCGTCCACCCCAGCAAAGGACAACTGCGATGGCGACGTCACTTCACTTTGCCCGACTTCCAGATCTTGTATTTGAAAAACGCCTTGTTCTCACTGTCAAGATGACAACTGGAATGGTCTCGGAGCCAAGCATCTGGGAACTGTGTGGCTGGAGGATCCCTCTACCCGCACTGAGGTCAGCTCCCACGCTCACAGCTCACTATAACAGACTATCGCTTAGCGACCGCTTCCTCCCCAGGGAGATGCTCCCCACAATTGTTTCAATTGACGGCGACCTCTGTAGGTTTGTGAAGGATAGGAGGTACCGAAGACAGATCCTTAAGAGCCTGACCTTGGCCAGGCAAAGTGCACATTGATAAGGGCAGCATAATAATGCCCAATATATTGTAAATAATGTTCAAAGCACGATGTGTTTATGAATGTGTTGTAAATAAAGTCCACAATATCTTTATGAATATAAATATCAATATAACATAATGTAAATCTGAATATCTTTATTATTTCTTTATAAATACTCTCAAAAGCATAAAATGTCCTGTAAATAATCTGACACTGATTCTATTTTATTGTTGGCTCTGGGGGATGAGCCCGAACTTCGATGTGGGCCCCCTTCCCCCAAGGCTATTGTCCACCAACCAATGTAAAACCCCTGGCATTGTTGCTGTGAGGGGTCTATTGTATATTTTATTTTATTTTATTTTATTAATAAAAAGATACACAACAGGTAACCATTAACAGTGTATCTGAGATCAGATCAATAAACATAATAACAATAATATGAAATCTAACAGGACGATAAACATTGATATAGATTCAAACAATAAAAGCATATGTACAAAAGAGGATTGTATTAAGTTAAGTTACCGGTAAAACAAGTAATAATTAATCCGTTAGAGAGTAGAAAAATAATATAACAAATAATAAGCTACAATAATTAGATGTGAGCTAGTCACTTTGCAGTTTAAGTGAAGAGGCAAACTTGTGGATGGAGTTCATCAGTGATTGGGAGTTGTCAAAGAAGTCAATGAGAGAGTCATTTGCTGATTTGCTGATTCTGTTCAGTGGACTGAACTTCATAAAGTCCGTGTTGGCAGAGTCAAGGCGAAACGGTGTAAGGTTCCTGACTTGTCTACAGGGAGCATTGAAGTTTATTTTACTCAGGATATCAGATGCTTCATAAATTCCAGTGATTACTTTGGCTAGGAGGGCGATGTCAGCAGTAACTCTTCTAGTGCACAGAGGCCTTAGATGAAAGTAATCACACAGCGATTCATAATACACTGAGTGATAGAATAGAGGATTGCGGTACGTAAGGTAACGGATAAAGTTTTTTTGGACTGCTTCAATTTTGTTAGTTAAAGTCTTTGTGTGAGGATTCCAGATGGGTGAACTGAATTCAAGGATTGGCAGAACAATAGTTTTATAAAGGATAACCGCATATCTGTAGTTTTTGAACTTGTATGTGTTCCGTTTGATGAATCCCAGTGTTTTGAATGCTTTGCTGGTGATTTTAAGGACATGGGCATCGAATTTAGCACTGCTGGAAAAGAGAATCCCTAAGTCGTTAACTTGGTCACACCTTTCGATGATCACAGAGTTAATACTATACTCCGTATTCATTAGTTGTGGAGATCTGCAAGATGAGAAAGAGATAACTTTGCACTTCGAGGGGTTAGCAGACAAGCCATCCAGAGATAGCCACAGAGAGAATTTATTGAGAGCACGTTGAAGTTGTTGAGAATCGGTAGTCTCCTTCACTGCTGAGTAGATCTTAAGATCATCTGCATAGAGAGCAACTTGAACATTGGAGGTGTAGATGAAAGAAGGAAGATCATTTACGAAAACAATGAAGAGAAGAGGACCTAAGGGAGAGCCTTGTGGTACTCCGCTTAGTGGTATAAAACAGTCTGAGTTCACTTGATCGATGATAACGCTCAAGGAACGATGCGTAATATAGCTGCGTAGCCATGAGAGCAAAGGGTCACGGATGCCATATAGCTTAAGTTTTTCCAGAAGTTGTTCGTGCGGGACTTTATCAAATGCCTTAGATATGTCTGTGTAGACTGCATCAACTTGTAGGTGGTTATCAAGAGCTTCCGAGGTGTATTGCCAGAAAGGAAGTAAATTTGTGACTACTGACTTGCCACTGCAGAAACCATGTTGATTCTGATCGATGAAAGGCTTGAAGAATTCGAAGAGATGTTTGTGCACTGCTGTGTCGAAGAGTTTAGCCAGGCTGTTTTGCAAGGTTATGGGTCTGTAATCGCATACGTCATTTTTATCACCTTTTTTGAAAATAGGAACTATATTGACCTGCTTAAAGTGCTTAGGATACTTCCCCAGCCTGAGAGACAGGTTGAAGATCCGCAGTATGAGGGGTTTCAATGTAGTGATAGTCCTTTTCCAAAATAAGCCTGGAATGTCATCTGGGCCTCTAGTATATTCATTTTTCATGCTTTTTAATGCCGAATTTAAATCTTCATCAGTGATAAAGAGATTAATGAGGATATCATCTTTAACAGGTGTGAAGTCAGGAAATGAGGCAGGTCTCAATGTATCATTTGTTTGAATTCTAGAAAAGTGTTTGGCAAACTCTTGAGCAATACTGAATTCGTCAGATAAGAGAATTCCATCTGCGTTTCGGAGTTGTAACTTTCTACTGGTTATATTCTTATGCTTCATGAAATTCCAGAATGATTTGATATCTCTGTGAGTAAGCAGACTATCCTGAACTGACTCTGTATACATGTTGTAGGAGTTTAATATGAGAGTTTTCACTTCTTTGCGGAGTTGGCTGAATATTTCATAGTATTGACTGTCACCTGTTTGCTTATATTTGTTTCTGTAGAATTCTTTGGATTTAATTTTACGTATTAGTTCACTATTATACCAGTGCGGGTAGGTAGAGCGTGTGGTAAGATGGGATTGAGGAACAATGTCAGATATAACTGAATGGACACAGTTAATCAGGTTGTTGGTGAGCACATCGATGTCATCCATAGCGTCAGCGAGCTGCTTGTCTACGTTTCTTAGAGCTAGCTTCAGCAGAGGCCAGTCAGCCTTTCTGAAATTGAATCGAGGAGTACGGGAGCTGCATTTGAAGTTATGAGAAGTCACTGTGATGTCAAAAGTAATTGGTGAATGATCCGAGTGAAATATGGGGTTGTCGGTGTGAACATCTATATGAGTAGAGGAAAATATTAGGTCGAGGTAGGCATTTTCTCTGGTTGGAAAGTTGCAAATTTGTTCCAGACCATAGCTGTGAAGCATATTAAAGAGAGCCCTAGTCTGCAGTGATGGAGAAGAAGATTCTAAATTGGCCATTTGACAGTTAAAGTCACCCAAAACCATTGCTATGTCGGCAGATTGAATTAGTGGGAAGATTGATTCCAGCGAGCTTTCTAAGTACTGGAGGTCTATATTAGTTAAGGGAGGTGGAAAATAAAGCAATACTATTAAAACCTTTAACTTGCCAAGATGAAGAAGGCAGTATACTGATTCAATATTTGTGAAATTTGATGCAGTTTCACAGAGTATATGGTTAGAATGTATAATAGCTACTCCGCCTCCACGAGATCCTCTGTCCTTTCTATGGATTGTATATTGACCATCTATAATCTCCTGATCATCAATATCAATGGAGAGCCAGGTTTCAGTGAGCAGGTAAATGTCGTAAATATGTGAGCCTTGGATTGCTCTGAAGTGGTTTAGGTTGCTAATTATACTCCTGCAATTCTGAAGGTAAACACTGAACAGTTGGGATCTGGGGATTCTATGACGAGAGGAGAACGTAGTATGTGTAGATAGCAGGGTATCTGATTGCTATGCCGGTGGAGAGGAGATTTTGGACTCCCTTGATGGTCTGTCCGTGAAGCGTTTTACTAGAGCCCCTGATAAAAGGGATCTTAGATTCAACACTTTTTCTGTTTGTGATGGAAGGCATGTTATTATAAAAGATGAGTAGGCGGGACATCGTGTCTTCAGAGAACGGACATCTACTCCGAAACCATATTCTTCTTTAATTAGGTTGATAAGATCTTCAGAATTAGTGGAGGGTCCAAGTCTAGAAAGAAAAATTCGGTCTTTTGTGGGAATAATTGTGATATTATACTTGTGTTTGAGTAACTGAGATTTTTCTGCAGTAGTTACATTCTGTGTTTGATGAGTTATGGCTGGAAGCTTGGAGAAAGTACCTTGAAATATAGATGCTTTAATATTTTCTGACGGTTTGTTCTGTTTTGATCTTTGGTGCGATATTTAAGACTGGCAATCAGAAACAGGTTTACTCACTGTGGCGGCAGATCTACAGACAGGTTTGCAGACCTCATTAGATGTGGCAGCAGTTATTTTTGCATATGTTGCCTTAACTGATGTTGAAGAGGATTCCGCTTGGTGACTCTGAGCTTGTGAGATAGAAGTACAGATACCATGTTTGTACACAATAAAGATTAAAGAAGAAGAAGAGCCCTGTCGATCAATTCGGCCCTGGAAACATTGTGCAAGGCTCAAAGAGTAGAATTTTTTTCAGCCTGGACTGTACTTGTTAACAGGAGAGACTGCTTCTACAGGGATGGGATACACTTAAATAGAAAGGGTGCAATATTTGCTGAAGCTATCGAGGCAGTGTTAGGTGGGTCGGAAAACTGCTAGCTTGGGGGAGAGACAAAGACTAATAGATTAACAGTAGCCACTGGCAGAGGAAAAAGAGATTCTTGCACTGCTTATATTGGAACGAACAGAAGCCTGAAAAAGAAGATGCAGGAAATTTCACAGACTGCTGAGAGTCATTGCGGAACAAGTAAACACATGGGTTGTGTTAGGGTAGCTAAGAATAGGAACAGGTGCATGTGTACTTGCATATACAACAGTGCTAGGAGTTTGGTAAATAAATTTGATGAATTTGAGGTATTGCTCAAAACATCAAAGGCAGAAATTGTTGGGATGTGGTGTCACACAGATGTGGCAGAGATGTGGTGTCACACAGATATAAGGAATGCAGAACTGGAATTTGGGGAGCACAACGTCTACAGAAAGGATAGACAGGGTAGGAAGGGAGGAGGGGTTATGCTATTAGTTAAGAAACACATAAAATCCAAGGAAATGAAGCCAGTTGACGTCGCTGGACAGTGCAGCGTGGAGTCAGTTTGGTGTGACATAAGCATTCGGAGATCCAAATTGAGAGTAGGAGTCTGCTATAGGCTCTGATGAGTATAATAAGAAACTGTACAGGGAAATAGAGTGGGCCAGTAAATCAGGGAGTCTTATAATCGGGGATTTTGATTTCCCAGATTTTGATTGAAATTTGGGGGCTGGTCACTCACACACTAGCAAGGCTTTTGTGGATTTATTGGATGATTGTTTTCTTCATCAGCATGTTCGGGAGGCAACTAGAGGGAGTAATACTCTTGATTTGATTATCAGTAGTGATTCTTCATGCATTAAGAATCTGCAGATAAATGAACCGCTAGGTGGAAGTGATCACAGTGTGCTGAAGTGGGATTTACTCAAAGAGTTAAGTACCATTAGGGGTAAAGGGAAGGGTTATTGCTTTCGTAAAGGTAACTACGATGGTCTGACACAGTACTTAAATTCTATACAGTGGGACCAACTGATGGTGTTATCAACAGCAAATTCAAAAATGGAAAAGCATTCAACGAATTTATCTTGGAAGCTACTAGATTTTACAATGGGACGAAATAACGGTAAAACCGTTATTTCGTTCCATTTTTGTAGCCATTGTTTTTGGATATAGTGGTAGGGAATTCAAATTTTTTAATTCAGGTAGCTAGGTAGCTCTAACGCATAATTATATAGTAATAGGCTTCACTGTTTCTATTTAATAGTTTCTATTCAAATACTACTGACATTTAATTTATTGATTTTATTAATTTAAACTACCATGCCCCAAACTAGAGCAGCAAAGCAACGGGCACAAAGTGGCAGGAGTGCTGTGGCTCGGGGGAGAACTGAGGGGGGCAATTCTCCAACGCATCACAGCCTAAAGAAATGTGCAGCTTGTGAAATGTTTGCCGAACTTCTGGAACGGAACATGATATTGCCATGGGGGATGTCTTTGTGTGTGCGCGATGTAAGGAGTGTAAGGAAATCAGGCGACAACTCAGCGTTGTTATGGGCCTATATGAGAGTTTGAGAGACAGGGTGGATGCCCTCGAAAGATCTAAATTGAGGGGCCCATCAGGCTCTCAGCTGCCCACATCAACGCCAGAGCTTGCACTTGGTCATCACGCAACACAGCGGCAAACCCTAAGGCAGAATGCGCTGGTCCCACAGGAACTAGGTTGGTGACTTAACAGGAGAGATTGCTTCTACAGGGATGGGATACACTTAAATAGAAAGGGTGCAAGAATATTTGCTGATGCTATCGAGGCAGTGTTAGGTGGGTCGGAAAACTGCTAGTTTGGGGGATACAGAGACTAATAGTTTAACAGTAACCGCAGGCAGAGGTGAAGGTGATTCTTGCACAACTTCTATTAGAATAAGAAGCGACCTGGAGCGAGGGGTGTTGGGGGTTTCAGGGACGGATGGCAGTCATTATGGAATAGTTGGGTATATGGGATGTGTTAGGGTAACAAGGAATAGGCATAGGAGCATGTATGCTTGCATGTATACCAATGATAGAAGTATAGTAAATAAATTTGATGAATTTGAAGTGTTGGTCAAGACATCAAAGGCGGATATTGTTGGGATAGCAGAGACGTGGTGTCACAAAGATATAAGGAATGCAGAACTGGAATTTGGGGAGTACAATGTGTACAGAAAGTATAGATAGGACAGAAAGGGAGGAGGTGTTATGCTGTTAATTAAGAAAAACATAAAATCAAAGGAAGTGCACCCAGTTAATATAGATGAACAGTGTTCTGTTGAGTCAGTCTGGTGCGAGATAAGCACTGCGAAAGGAAAAATAAGGGTAGGAGTGTGTTATAGGCCTAATGACTTGAATGAGTACAATGAACAATTGTACAGAGAAATAGAGTGGGCCAGTAAATCTGAATGTCTTATAATGGGGGATTTTAACTTCCCAGATATTGACTGGAACTTGTGGGTTGGTCACTCACACACCAGTCAGACTTTTGTGGATTTATTGGATGATTGTTTTCTGCAGCAGCATGTTCGAGAGGCAACCAGAGAAAGTAACACTCTTGATCTGATTATCAGCAGTGATCATTCGTGTATTAAGAATTTGCAGATAAAGGAACCACTAGGTGGCAGTGATCACAGTGTGCTGAAGTGGGATTTACTCAAAGAGGTAACTACCGTCAGGGGTAAAGGAAAGGGTTTTTGCTTCCGTAAAGGGGAGTACAGTGGTCTCAGACAGTTTTTAAATTCTGTACAGTGGGATCAACTGACGATGTTACCAACAGTAAATTCTAAGTGGGAAGCATTCAAGGAATTAATCGTGGAAGCTACTAGACTTTATATACCGATTAAGAAATATCGTTCAAGGTTTAGGCCTAAATGGTTATCAAATGAACTAATGAGACTCGTGACAGAGAAGAAAAATGCATGGGATGCATATAAATTATCAGGTGACGCAGAAGCCTGTGGCAGATATAAGCTAGTCTGTAATCAGGTCACAAAGGAGGTTCGGCAGGCGAAGGCGGATTACGAGAAATCTTTGGCAAAGGATGCTAAGAAAAACAGCAAGGATTTCTTTACTTATATAAACTCTAAAAGGAAGGGGATAAATATGATTGGTCCACTTGACATCGCTGGTTCGACTGTTGATGATCTTGCTCAGATAGCAAACAAACTGAATGAGTATTTTGCATCTACATTCACACGTGAGGAATTATTACAGTTTGAAAATGGAAGAAGGTTATCAAATTGTAGCAGTGTGCTTAATGATTTTGTAATAACTGAGAGCAAAGTGGAGGAGAAATTGTTGAAGTTAAATATAAGAAAGGCACCTGGGGTGGATGGGATCTATCCAGTTATTTTAAAAGAGGCGGCAAAGCAACTAAGCAAACCCTTAGCCATAATTATGAGAGCATTCTTGGACTCAGGGGAGGTTCCCACGGACTGTAGATGTGCAAATGTGTCCCCAATTCACAAAGGTGGATCGAAGGGTGACACGAGTAATTACAGACCAGTTAGTTTAACTTCTGTTCCGGGTAAAATAATGGAGTCACTGGTTAAAGGTGCATTGCAGGATCATCTAGACAAGACTGCAGCAATAATTCAAACACAGCATGGGTTTGTTAAGGGAAAGTCTTGTCTGACAAATTTGATTGGTTATTATGATGTGGTCACAAAGGAACTGGATGCAAAAAATAATTTTGATATCATATACTTGGATTTCAGGAAAGCTTTTGACACTGTTGCGCATGGAAGACTACTGTACAAATTGGAGCAGAATGGTATTAAGGGTAAGTTGCTACAAGGGATAAAAGGATGGTTAAGTGGAAGAAGACAGAGGGTGGTAATCAATGGGTGCTGCTCTTCGTGGACTAATGTTATTAGTGGAGTCCCACAGGGTTCGGTGTTGGGTCCACTGTTGTTTTGTGTATTTATCAATGATATTGATGAAGGTATATCAGGCTTAATGTCGAAGTTTGCAGATGACACAAAGGTTGGCAGGGTTGTTAATGACAGTAATGGCAGTGTGCTACTGCAACAGGATCTAGATAATTTGGGCAGATGGGCTAAGAAGTGGCAACTGAAGTTCAACCTTGACAAATGCAAAGTACTGCATATGGGTAGAAGTAACCCCAGAGAAACGTACCAACTCTGTGGTACTACACTTAAGGTGGTAGAAAATGAAAAAGACCTGGGAGTAATTGTGCAATCAGATATGAAGTTTTCTGAGCAATGCAGAGAGGCTGCTAGGGCAGGTCATGGGGTTTTGTCAATGATATATAGGAATTTTGCTAGCAGGGAAAAGGAGGTGATTGTCCCTCTGTATAAGGCAATGGTCAGGCCACGCCTTGAGTACTGCGTACAGGTCTGGAGGCCTCATTTTAGGAAGGATGTAGATTTGCTTGAGCGTGTACAGAGAAGAGCAACACGATTGGTGAGGGGAATGAAGGGATCCTCTTACCAAGAGAGGCTTAAGTTCTGCAAATTGCAGTGGCTGGAGACTAGGCACCTGCGCGGTGATCTGATTGAAGTCTATAAGGTCTTGAATGGGTTGAGCACGCTGAATTCTGATGGGATCCTCCCACTTGTTCAGAATACGAACCTACGGGGACATAAGTTCAAATTAAGAAAGGACAGATGTAGAATAGATGTGCGGAAATTTGCCTTTAGCCAGCGGGTGGTTAATTGCTGGAACAAACTTCCATCTGTCGTTGTGGAAGTTGATAGGTTAAATAAATTTAAGGAGGAACTGGACAGGCATTTGGAGGGTATGGTGTGATTTTTTTTTTTTTTTTTTTTTGGCTGATGCTGCATAAGCTCCTACACTTGCTTTCTTGCATCATGTGCCACTACTACTACTACTACTACTACTACTACTACATACCAACTAAGAAATATTGTCCAAGGTTTAGGCCTAAATGGATGTCACATGAACTAATGAGACACATGGCAGAGAAGAAAAATACATGGGATACTTACAAATTAACACATGACACAGAAGCCTATGATAGATACAAGTTCTTATGCAACCAAGTTACAAAGGAGTTAGGCAGGCAAAGGCAGATTACGAGAAATCTTTGGCAAGGGATGCAAAGAAAAACAGCAAAGAGTTCTTTACTTATGTAAACTCTAGAAGGAAGGGAATTAATTAGATTGGTCCACTTGATATCGATGGGTCAACTGTTGATGATCCTGCTCAGGTAGCAAACAAACTGAATGAATATTTTGCATCGACATTCACACATGAGGATCTTGTAATAACTGAGAGTAAAGTGGAGGAGAAATTGTTGAAGATAAAGGCAAGAAAGGCACCTGGGTTAGATGGGATCTATCCAGTTAGATTAAAGGAGGCAGCAAAGAAAGTAAGAAAACTCTTAGCCATAATTATGAGAGCTTCCTTGGACTCAGGGGAGGTACCCACAGACTGGAGAAGTGCAAGTGTGACCCCAATTCACAAAGGAGGATCAAAGGCTGACAATGAGCTATCACCTCAAGTAATTATAGACCTGTGAGTTTAACTTCTGTTCCAGGAAGATTAATGGAGGTACTGGTTAAAGAAGCACTGCAGGATCATCTAGACAAAACTTCAATTATAGCTCGGACGCAGGATGGTTTTGTTAAGGGAAAGTCTTGCCTGACCAATTTGATTGGATACTATGATACAGTCACAAAAGAACTGGATACAGGGAGTAACTTTGGTATTATATACTTGGATCTCAGGAAGGTTTTTTATACTGTTGCAAATGGAAGACTGCTGCACAAAATGGAGCAGTTTGGCATTGGAGGCAAATTGCTGTTATGGATAAAGGGGTGGTTGAGGGGGAGTAGACAGAGAGTGGTAATCAATGGACACTGCTCATCGTGGACTAATGTTATCAGTGGAGTCCCTCAGGGTTCAGTGTTGGGTCCATTATTGTTTTCTGTATTTATAAATGATATTGATGATGGTATATCAAGCTTAATGTCCAAGTTTACAGACGATAAGAAGGTTGGCAGGGTTTTTAAGGACACTACTGACGCTATGCTGCTGCAACAGGCTCTGGAAAGGTTGAGCAGATGGCCTTCGAGGTGGCAAATGAAGTTTAACATTGAGAAATGAAAACTACTGCATATGGGAAACAGCAACCCCAGAGCAACGTATCAGCCCTGTGGTACTACACTGACAGTGGTAGAGAATGAAAGGGAACTGGGGGTGGTTGTGCAGGCAGATAGGAATTTCTTTTAGCAGTGCAGACGGGCTGCAAGGGTAGCTCATGGTGTATTGTCAATGATATATAGGAATTTTTCTAGCAGGTATAAGGAGGTGATTATTCCCTTGTATAAGGCAATGGTCAGGCCACACGTAGAGTACTGTATAGAGGTCTGGAGGCCTCATTTCACGAAGGATGTAGTGATGCTGGAACGAGTACAGAGAAGGGCAACAAGATTAGTGAATGGAACAAAGGGAGGCTTAAGTTTTGCAAATTACAGTGTCTGGAGAATAGGCACGAGCCAAGTGATCTTATACAGATGCATAAAGCCTTGAATGGTTTGAGCATGCTCAATACTGAATGCCAGAATAATCACCTGAGAGGGCATAAATTCAAATTGAGGTAAGACAGATGTAGGATAGACGTGCGGAAATTTGCCTTTAGCTAGGGGCTGGTTGGTTGGTGGAACAGACTTCCATCCCTTGTCGTGGAAGTTGATAGCCTAAATAAGTTTAAGGCTCAGCTGGACAGGTATTTCGAACGAACAGAGGGGTAAATGGAAGTGTTTTTTTTTTTTTTTTTTTTTTTTTTTTTGGCTGATGCTGCATAAGCTTGCTTTCTTGCATCAAATGCCTCTACTAATGCTAATGCGAAAGCTAATTTACTATAATGAGGTGGTCTATGGTGTTACAGATCAATCGCCACCTGGTGGACATATTTGGAAATACTTTTGACATTCTTTCCGAAAAAAAACAAGAAATTCTATTCATATCTCCGCTTATCTGGTTACCATACGTCAAAAATTCACTGAAATGCCGATTCTTTACCTGTTTACTGACTTTTGGTTCACCCTGTATATAAACACTTCCCACATCACCTATCCATGCCCTTTAATAATTTGCTCAATTTTTCCTTGAATTTGTTTCAACTACTCACCTCCAAATGGAAGATTGTTCAAATACATGTTGTTTAAAGTAATTTCCACTCATCTATCCTGCAACTTCCTTCCTCAATATGAATGTATGCTTCTTTATGTGTATTGTATGCGCAAGAGAAATAATGCCATCAGCGTTTTGCTTCCTCAGCCCATTCAAAGCCTTAAATATTTCAGTCCGATATGTGCCCAGTTATATTAAAGGAGGCAGCAGAGGAACTAAGCAAACCCTTAGCCATAATTATGAGAGCTCCTTGGACTCAGGGGGATGTCCCCGTGGACTGGACATGTGGAAATGAGCTATCACCTATTCACAAAGGGGGGGGGGGTTCAAAAGGTGACACAAGTAACTATAGACCTGTAAGTTTAACTTTTGTTCCAGGGAAAATAATGGAATCAGTGGTTAAAAAAGCATTGCAAGATCATGAGAAGACAAAACTGGAGTAATAGTTAAGGCCTACCATGGGTTTGTGAAAGGGAGGTCTTGTCTCCCCAATTTGATTAGATATTATAATGTGGTCGCAAAGAAACTGAATGCCAAAAATAATTTTGATATCAGATACTTCGATTTCAGGGACAGCTTTTGATACTGTTGCTCATGGAAGACTGCTGTACAAATTGGAGAGGTATGCCATTATGGGTAAGTTATTACAATCGATAAAGGGTTGGTTGAGTGAGGACGACAAAGATTGGTAATCAATGGACACTGTTGTACGTTGACAAATGATATTAGTGGCGTTCTACAGGGTTTGGTGCTCGGCCCATTGTCGTTGTATATTTATCAATGATATTGATGAAGATATTTGCAGATGATACAAATTTTGGCAGGGTTATTATCGACAGTAAAGACAGTATGCTACTCCAACTTGATCGAGATAAGTTGGGCAAATGGGCAGAGAATTGGCAACTGAAGTTTAAAATTGAAAAATGCAAAGTACGGCATATGGGTAGCAATAACCTAAGAGAAACGTACCACCTGTGTGGTACTACTCTCAAAGGAGTGGAAAGTGAAAAAAACCTTGGGGTAATTGTGCAGTGAAATATGAATTTCCCTGAGCAGTGCAGACAGGCGCCAGGGCAGGTCATGGAGTCTTTTCAGTGATATATAGGAATTTTGCTAGCTGGGTCAGGGAAGGTGGTTATCTAGTTATACAAGGCAATGATCAGGTCACACGTAGAGTGCTGTGTACAGGTGCGTAGTCTTCATTTTAGGAAGGAGTGCGCTTACTAAGAAATGCTTAAGTTCTGCGAATTGCAGCGGCTGGAGAGTCGGCACCTGCGTGGTGATTTTCTTGATTTGTATAAAGCTTTCAATCAGTTGAGCAAGCTGAATGCTGATAGGATTCTTCTTCTTGCTCAGATTAAGGACCTAATGGGCACAGATTCAATTTGAGGAAAGACAGTTGTAGAATAGATGTGCGGAAATTTTCCTTTGGCCAGCGGGTAGTTGAATGGTGGAATAGACTTGCATCCTTTGTTATTAGCATTAGCATTAGTAGAGTGATATGATGCAAGAAAGCAAGCTTATGCAGCATCAGCCAAAAAAAAAAAAAAAAGAAACTTCCACTTCACCCCTCCGTTCGTTCGAAATACCTGTCCAGCTGAGCCTTAAATTTATTTAGGCTATCAACTTCCACAACAAGGGATGGAAGTCTGTTCCACCAACCAACTACTCGCTGGCTAAAGACAAATTTCCGGACATCTATCCTACATCTGTCTTTCCTAAATTTGAATTTATGCCCTCTGAGATGATTATTCTGAGCAAGCGGCAGAATCCCATCAGCATCAACCATTCAAAGCTTTATACAGCTCTATCAGATTAGCATTAGTAGAGGCATTTGATGCAAGAAAGCAAGCTTATGCAGCATCAGCCAAAAAAAAAAAAAAAAAAAACCCACTTCCACTTCACCCCTCTGTTCGTTCAAAATACCTGTCCAGCTGAGCCTTAAACTTATTTAGGCTATCAACCTCCACCACAAGGGATGGAAGTCTGTTCCACCAACCAACCACCCGCTGGCTGAAGGCAAATTTCCGCACGTCTATCGCAAGATGGAAGTTGATAGCCTAAATAAATTTATTTATTTAAATAAATCTGAGCTGGGCAGTCATTTCGAATGAATGGAGGGGTGAAATGGGAGGATTTGTTTTTGTCTGACGGTGCATAAGCTTGCTTTCTTGCATCGTATGTCCTCTACTAATTATAATACTAGTCTCCAGAAGCCGCATTTTTCAGAACTGAGTCTTTTCTTTGAAGCAGACCCATTTGTTCCTCTCACTAATCTCTTTGCCCTTCTCTGACCGGGTTTAAACAGATCTACATCCTTCCTCTGAAAAAAATTTTTTTTTTCAAAATTTACCTTATTGTTTTTATATAATCTAAAAAGAAACAGAAAATCCATTCTAAAACAGTTGGATGAAATCAATTCAACGACCTCAGTAATAATGATCTGAAATCTCCTTCACTTTTAGACAATAAAGGTAATGAGAATTGAGAATATAAAAGGAACTATAATGAAAGGTTTAATGTACAATGTTGTTATTGTACGATTTTGTGGCTAATCGCCGACAGACCATATTGTACTGTACATAATATGTCTGTATATTGTGTGATACGAGATTTGCCAGACAGCGTTGTCGAACAGATCCCATCTTTCAGATCTTCTGGCTTCTCGGGCCATGTCCTTCCCACAGGGATGCTTGATTGTTTAATACTGAAAACTTCTTTGGTGATTTAATCTTGGAGGCTACTAGGGTTTTCATACAAACTAAGAAATAGTTTTCAAGGTTCAGGCCTAAATGTATGTCTGATGAATTGAGGCTCGTAGCAGAGAAGAAAAGTGCATGGGATATATATAAATTATCAGGCGACGCAGAATCCTGCTAGAGATATAAGCTGGTCTGTCTGTAATCAAGTCACAAAGGAGGTTAGGCAGGCGAAGGCACACTACGAGAAATCTTTGGCAAAGGACGCAAATAAAAACAGCAAATAGTTCTTTACTTATGTAAACTCTATAATGAAGGGGATGAATCAGATTGGTCCACTTAACATAGGTGGTTCGACTATTGATGATCCTGCTCAAACAGCTGATAAACTGAATGAGTATTTTGCATCTACATTCACAAATGAGGAGTTATTCAATCGGTGGAATGCCAGAAGTTTTTCAAACTTTAACAGGGAACTAAGTGATTTTGTGATAACTGAATGCAAATTGGAGAAGAAATTGTTAAAGTTAAATGTAAAAAAGGTACCTGGGGCAGATGGAATCTATGCAGTTATAATGAAAGAGGCAGAAAGGGAAGTATTATGAGAGAATCCTTAAGGTCAACGGAGATACCCATGGACTGGAGATGTGGAAATGTTTCCCGAATTCACAAAGAGGTTCAAAGGGCGATGCAAATAATTATAGACTTGTTAGTTTCACTTCTGTTTTGGGGAAAATAATGGATTCATATGGTTAAAGAGGTGATACAGGATCACCTCGACTTGTCTAACCAATTTTATTGGATTGCACGATGTGGTCACAAAGAAATTGGATGCTAAAAATAATTTTTAGGTCATACACTTAGATGTCAGGAAAGCTTTTGATACTGTTGCACATAAAAGACTGCCGTACAAATTGGAGCGGTGTGGTATTAAGGGGAATTTGCTATAATGGATAAAGGAATGGTTGAGTGGGAGACGGCAGAGAGTGGTAATAAATGGACCCTGCTCTACGTGTACTAATGTTATTAGCGGAGTGTCCCTGTATTTGATGCTGTGCCCATTGTTGTTTTCTGTATTTATCACTGATATCGATGAAGATATATCGGGCTTAGTGTCCAAGTTTGCAGATGATACAAAGGTTGGCATGGTTGTTAATGACAGTAAAGACAGTATGCTACTGCAAGAGGATGTAGAAAAATTAAGCAGGTGGGCTGAGAAGTGGTAACTGAAATTTAACATTGACAAATGCAAAGTACTGCATATGGGTAGCAGTAACCCAAGAGAAACATACCAACTCTCTCGTACTACACTCAAGGAGGTGGAGAATGAAAAAGACCTGTGGGTAATTGTGCATTCAGATATGAAGTTCTCTGAGCAGTGCAGGTCATCATCAAGTTTTGTGAATGATATATATTAATTTTTTTTAGCAAATACAAGGAGGTAATTATCTCTTTGTACTAGAGAAGGCAATGGTCAGGCCACACCTTGAGTACTGTAAACAGATGTGAAGGCCTCATTTTAGGAAAGATGTAGAGTTGCTAGAACGAGTGCAGAGAAGGGCAATAAGATTGGTGAGAGGAAAAAAGTGGTGCGCTTATGAAGAAAGGCTTAATTCTGCAAGTTGCAGCATCTGGAGATTAGGCACCTACGAGCTGATATGATTGAAGTGTGTAAAGCTCTGGATAGTTTGGGCAGGCTCAATGCTGATGGGGTACTTCCGCTTGCTCCGATTAAGATCCTGAGTTACATAGATTCAAATTGAGGAAAGACAGTTGTAGAATAGAGTGCGGATGTTTGCGTTTAACCAACTGGTATTTGATTGCTGGAATCGACTTTCATCTTATCCTGTGGAAGTTGACATCTTATATAAATTTAAGCCTGAACTAGGGAAACATTTGGAGTGACTGGGTGGGTGAAATAGGAAAGTTTTTTTTGGCTGATGCTGTATGCTGTCATACATCATATGCCTCAACTAATGCTAATGTGCATCCTGTCATGTCGCATGTTTTCCTTGGCAGATACGGCTTTGTCCAAGATGATAATGCGACGTCTCGTCACTCCTTTACTGTGCACAAGTTGTTCGACGAACACTGCGAAGTTATCATCAATTTTGTTTTACTTCCAAATTCGCCTGACATCAGTTCAATTGAACACATTTGCGATTTTTTAGAACGGGAAGTGAGGCATATGGATCCGAACCCTCATATTTAAAATTTTCCATAGAATGTGCAAAGCCGTGAAGTTTTTAGTTAATCAGAAGGCTGTCATCATATATTCCCTCCTGTGATCCTGGCACGAATGTACACTCATTTTGAAGTTCCCTGAGCAATATAGACATGGTTCCAGGATTGCTCATAAGGGTTTTTCAATGATAATAGACGCCATTTCAGATGTAATATTCTGTTGCCTCATTGCCATAATTTTCTTTTATCCTTAACACACATTGTGCAATTAGTACTTAATGGCTAATCATATCAGTAATGATCTACATTTTCTTTTGATGAGACAAAGCTGAAGATGGTGTGAATGAACCGTTGCCTTGTCCTCTATTAAGCTTTTTATCCCTTCAACTCGGATGAAGCTCAGCTTCCTTTTGCTCTTTGCCCTGGTTCTTTCCCGATTTTGTGTTGTAGAGTTTTTGTATTTTGGCTCATCAGCGACTTATACCAGATTGCATCATATATATTACGTAGTAGTAGTACTTGTTAACAGAAGAGATTGCTTCTACAGGGATGGGATACACTTAAATAGAAAGGGTGCAAGAATTTTTGCTGATGCAGTCGAGGCAGTGTTAGGTGGGTCGGAAAACTGCTAGTTGGGGGGGGATACAAGGACTAATAGATTAACAGTAGCCACTGGCAGAGGTGGAAGTGATTCTTGCACTGCTTCTATTCAAATGAGCAGAAGTCTGAAAAACAAGATGCAGGATATTTCAGAGACTGCTGGTAGTCATTGCGTTACAAGTAAACACATGGGTTGTGTTAGGGTAGCTAAGAATAGAAACAGGTGCATGTATACCTGCGTGTACACCAATGCTAGGAGTTTGGTAAATAAATTTGATGAATTTGAGGTATTGCTCAAAACATCAAAGGCAGATATTGTTGGGATATCAGAGACGTGGTGTCACACAGATATAAGTAATGCGGAACTGGAATTTGGGGAATACAATGTATATAGAAAAGATAGACAGGACAGGAGGGGAGGAGGGGTTATGCTATTAATTAAGAAACACATAAAGTCAAAGGAAGTGAAGCCAGTTGACATCGATGGACAGGGCAGTGTCGAGTCAGTTTGGTGTGACATAAGCATAGGGAAATCAAAATTGAGAGTAGGAGTGTGCTATAGGCCTAATGACTCTGATGAGTATAATAATATATTGTACAGGGAAATAGAGTGCGCCAGTAAATCAGAGAATCTTATAATGGGGGATTTTAATTTCCCAGATATTGACTGGAATTTATGGGTTGGTCACTCGCACACTAGCAAGGCTTTTGTGGATTTATTGGATGATTGTTTTCTACATCAGCATGTTCGTGAGGCAACAAGAGGGAGCAATACTCTTGATCTGATTATCAGTAGTGATTCTTCATGCATTAAGAACCTGCAGATAAATGAACCACTAGGTGGCAGTGATCACAGTGTGTTGAAGTGGGATTTACTCAAGGAGGTAACTACCATCAGAGGTAAAGGGAAGGGTTTTTGTTTTCGTAAAGGCGACTATGATGGTCTGAGACAGTATTTAAATTCTATACAGTGGGACCAACTGATGATGTTACCAACAGCAAACTCAAAATGGGAAGCATTCAAGGAACTAATCTTGGTGGCTACCAGGCTTTTCATACCAACTAAGAAATATTGTTCAAGGTTTAGGCCTAAATGGTTGTCAGATGGACTAATGAGACATGTGGCAGAGAAGAAAAATGCATGGGATACATACAAATTAATGGGTGACACGGAAGCCTATGATAGATATAAGTTGGTCTGTAACCAAGTCACAAAGGAGATTAGGCAGGAAAAGGCAGACTACGAAAAATCCTTGGCAAAGGATGCAAAGAAAGACAGAAAGGAGTTCTTTACATACTTGAACTCGAGAAGGAAAGGGATGAATCAGATTGATCCACTGGATATTGATGGTTCAACAGTAGAAGATCCTGCTCAGGTGACTAACAATCTAAACGAGTATTTTGCATCTACATTCACGCATGAGGAGTTATTCAGGAAGGAGAATGATGTAGGTAAAGTAAACATTGGCAGTGAGCTGGATGATTTTGTAATAACTGAGAGGAAAGTGGAGGAGAGATTGTTGAGGATAAACATAAAAAAGGCACCTGGGGTGGATGGGATCTATCCAGTTATATTAAAGGAGGCAGCAAAGGAAGTAAGCAAACCCCTAGCCATAATTATGAGAGCTTCTTTGGACTCAGGGGAGGTACCCATAGACTGGAGATGTGCAAATGTAACCCCAATTCACAAAGGAGGATGAAAGGCTGACACAAGTAATTATAGACCTGTTAGTTTAACTTCTGTTCCAGGTAAATTAATGGAGGCACTGGTTAAAGAAGCACTGCAGGATCATCTAGACAGGAATTCAGTTATAGCTCAGACGCAGCATGGTTTTGTTAAGGGCAGGTCTTGCCTGACCAATTTGATTGGATACTATGATGTAGTCACAAAAGAACTGGATGCAGGGAATAACTTTGATATTATATATTTGGATCTTAGAAAGGCTTTTGATACTGTTGCACATGGAAGACTGCTGCACAAATTGGAGCAGTGTGGCATTGGAGGCAAATTGCTGCTATGGATAAGGGGATGGTTGAGTGGCAGAAGACAGAGAGTGGTAATCAATGGACACTGCTCAACGTGGACTAATGTTAATAGTGGAGTTCCTCAAGGTTCAGTGTTGGGTCCATTGTTGTTTTCGGTGTTTATGAATGATATTGATGATGGGATATCAAGTGTAATGTCTAAGTTTGCAGATGATACAAAGGTTGGCACGGTCGTTAAGGACACTACTGACGCTATGCTGCTTCAACAGGATCTGGAAAGGTTGAACAGATGGGCTGAGAGGTGGCAAATGAAGTTTAACATTGACAAATGTAAAGTACTACATATGGGTAACAGTAACCCCAGAGCAATGTATCAACTCTGCTGTACTACACTGACAGTGGTGGAGAATGAAAAGGACCTGGGGGTAATTGTGCAGGCAGATATGAAGTTCTCTGAGCAGTGCAGACGAGCTGCAAGAGTAGCTCATGGTGTCTTGTCAATGATATACAGGAATTTTTCTAGCAGGGATAAGGAGGTGATTATTCCCTTGTATAAGGCAATGGTTAGGCCACATCTTGAGTACTGTATACAGGTCTGGAGGCCTCATTTCAAGAAGGATGTAGAGCTGCTGGAACGGGTACAGAGAAGGGCAACAAGATTAGTAAATGGAACAAAGGGTTGCTCTTACGAAGAAAGGCTTATGTTTTGCAAATTACAGAGTCTGGAGACTAGGCACCGGCGAGGTGATCTGATAGAGGTGTATAAGGCTTTGAATGGTTTGAGCATGCTCAATGCCAATGGGATTCTTCATCTTTCTCAGAATAATCACCTCAGAGGGCATAAATTCAAATTGAGGAAGGACGGATGTCGGATAGATGTGCGGAAATTTGCCTTTGGCCAGCGGGTGGTTGGTTGGTGGAACCGACTTCCATCACTTGTTGTTGAAGTTGATAGCCTAAACAAATTTAAAGCTCAACTGGACAGGTATTTCGAACGAACGGAGGGGTGAAATGGGAGAGGTTTTTTTTTTTTGGCTGATGCTGAATAAGCTTGCTTTCTTGCATCATATGCCTCTACTAATGCTAATGCTAATGCTAAATGCATGTGATGTAAGAAAGCAAGTGTATGAGCTTATGCAGCATCAGCCAAAAAAAAAAAAAAAAATCACTTCCATTACCTCCAAATGCCTGTCCAGTTCCTCCATAAATTTATTCAACCTATCAACTTCCACAACGACAGATGGAAGTTTGTTCCAGCAATTAACCACCCGCTGGCTAAAGGCAAATTCCCGCACATCTGTCTTTTCTTAATTTGAATTTATGCCCCCTTAGGTTCGTAATCTGAACAAGTGGAAGGATCCTATCAGAATTCAGCGTGCTCAACCCATTCAATGTCCAAACGATACCGTTACATTACGTACGTAGTTAAATTTATGGGTAAACTATGGTGTATTTACACCTATATTATATAGTTAATTTAAATCCATACCATATTATGCCTTGTGTATCTGATCTTTAAAAAATATATTATGTCTGTAAACTTCGTGTGTTTGCTGTGGTCAATTTGCCTGTTTCCTGGAAGAACCGTTCTGCCCTCGCCTCAGAAAGACCAACTATCTCATTCATTAAAAAAAAAAAAAAGCTCCGAAATTCCTCACTTCGACGGAATTCAAACTCAAGTCTTATCACCTGGTGTGTGGAAAATTTTCACGGGCTTTTTTTATAATGGGTGTCTGAGTTATTTGGTCTGAGGCGAGATAGTATGGTGTTTTCTTCTGGAAACTCGGGTTTGGCTTGCAGGAAACAGATACATCGACTAGAAAACACACGCGATTTTCAGACTGGTTTATATGCAGCATAATATGGCCTAAGTTGATGATGACCTAAAACTCTACGGCGATAACAATTCTTGCACTCTGGTCTTTATCTATCTTGTTTATTTCTCTCTACAGCATCCGTTCACTTTTCAAGAGCCAGTCTAGGATTAATGTGCCAAATTTAGACTTAAGGTCGTAACTTACAATTGTATCGGAACTCTTGTAAATCGAATAACCATCTTATCAGATGGAAAACGTTTTTTAGAAATTCTCCTTTGAGAATTTCCAAAAAACCGTAACCGTTGAGCTTAATTTAAAATGTTACCCGAAGTGCAACTGCGTTCCGTCTCAACACAGTAATAACTCTGTGCGTCTCAGTACGAGCATAACTAGATTGAAATGGTGTCAAACACACTAACCATGAAATCAAATTCCAAAAAATTCATAGGTACAATAAGAACAACAATAAACACAGATGCACTGTTGCCATTTGGCAACTTAACGATTTTCCTATGAACAAAAAAAAAAGAAAAAAGAAAAAAGTATATGCTAATTTTTGTAAGCCTTGTGTTACCTGTGAAACATCGTATTTTGGCCACCATCATGACCAACTATTTTTGTTTTGACCACGAAAAAGGGTGAATAGAAACGGGGGCAAGTAGAAGGAAATTCGGTACACGGTTCTGATCAAATAACCGATCGTCTTACCAGTGTATATGCTCCTGTCAATCCAACGTTTTTCTTGATCACGAATATATCCACAAATGACGTATAGTTTATAAAATGTTTAAGCATCACTGCTTACAGGTTTACTTTGTATAAATGATTAAATGGACGAAGTGTTTGCTTGAGATATTTTAATTCATTTTAATAAATTGGTAAAGTGACTTACAGAGATTGCGTAATATTGAAATTAACGGGAAATGATTATAATACAGAGAACTCATTTTATGTTTCATCCCTTTAATCGAATATCAGCCATTGTTAAAAGCATAAACCTCTCTACCATGCGCAAGGTGTTTGTTTACTAGTATCAGATGATCGGGCGTGGCTATTTTAGAGAAACGGGATTCTATTTCCGTCTGCCAGTCATACTGATGTGGGCGGGGCAATCTGTAAAGTATTACTTTGTCATTTTTCTTTTTAAAGCATTTGGAACGATTTTCACAAATCGGATATTGAAAATTATAGGCACTTTTAAATACTGCGCTTCAGTGTTTATTAATTTTTACTTTATTAACAAAAAGAGGAGGAGTTCTAAAGCATCACGTGCCGTGACGTAACATTACATTGCTAAAGCTGTTCACTTCTGTACGAACGTCTGACTGACTCGAGGGGACAGCAGTTTGTTGAGGTACTTGTACCAGCTGTGAAGAAGGTGGCCTCGTCCTGTGATTCCCAGTGAACAAAAGATGTCCTCACCAAGTGCAGGCAAAAGACGAATGGATACTGATGTTATAAAACTGTATCCTTTAAAGCTTTTTATCGTATTCGAGTTTCTGTTATTCCACAAATGAATTAGCAGACCGTTACATGAAACTATCAATGTTTAACTATTCTCTCTATCGTCATTCTCTGAAATGAGATAGTGAGTCATTGTGAGAATAGTTTGGCTTCTCAGTCAAAATAGAGAGAATTGTCGTACCTCAAGGATTGCTACTTGAAGTGGGTATATATCAGCGTTTAAATTAAAGAAATTTAAATTGTGCTGAATTTTTCTGCGATCGAACTAATTGTAAAAAGTAGCTGTGCTGTCTGAGAGTAATTAGAAACGACAGTTATATATCAGTCTTTTGAAGCCTGTTTACTTGACAGCCTCAGTTTACCCCAACGGATTTAAAGGATGTTATTGGAGTACCGTATATGTTGAATTTGTAAACACTATATTTCTCTATCGTGGTGTTTATATATGTGTGTATATATATATATATATAATAGATTTTTTTTCCCCCTCTCGATTGTGAATTGTTCGATTTTGCTTTTTTCTCACCTTTCATTTTTCCTTCCCTTTAAATAATTGCATAACAAAATAAGGACATTTTTCCTATTATCCCAATTTAACAGTTAAAACGAGGCCTATAGTTTTAATTTTAAGTTAAGCAAATTGGAAAGATGTTTACTCCGTTAATTTGTGAAATTTCAGTACAAATGTTGTAAAATGGATTACGATTTGCATTTGAAGTCCCCCCACCTACCCACTATTCGTACTGTGTACTGTCATTTTTGGATGGCTTTATGGTAACGGCTTATGTCAATTCATACTTGGTAACAGTTGGTAACATTCTCAATTGAATATGTTAATTTTAAGGTATTACTTTGTAATAACTCAATGATCCATATATCTAAAAAGGGATGAAAAAGATGAACAAAACATTGAGTTACCCTGGAACTTTTTTTTTTGAATGTTCAATGTGGGATGGAAGTTCGTTTGATGACTGCATTATTTGGATTTAAGGGGTTGAAGTGCTCTGTATGGATATTTTTTCTAACGTTATGTAAAATAACAGAAGTTAAGTACTTTGAAAACTACTATGTAGTACTAAATCGTTATTGTTTTAGTTTGGATATGACATAAGTTGATTTTTGTTTGCAGAACTATTTTTTCTTTGATTTTTTTTTCTTTCCTAGAGAAAAAAACGAAGTGCAAGTTTCTTTTTAGAGTAAAAGTGAATTTTAATAGCATTTCTCTGAAAAATGCTTATTATAAAGGAATTAGCTCTTGTGGCTTTGAATTGGGTTTACAACAATATGTATTTCAACTAAATGTTTAGAGTAAAATGCATTGATAACAATATATTTGTCAGCCAAATGTTGTTTAAAGGAATTGTAGTCTTGAATTTAAGTTTCTGTTCCCTTTTTATTCAAAATATCACATTAACTACGTATTGGGAAGATAAATATTTTTGTATGGGGTAAACATACAAAACAGAACAAAACATTGACTCATTAACGTTTAGCACTTTGTTATTCAAACTTACATTGCCCTCTTATTCTGTTGTAATTTGACATTTTTTAAAATTAAAACTTAACAAGCTTTAATATGTAATATTTTATTAAAGATTCTGACAATTGTTGACAAAGTGCAATAGAGAAGTAACGACCCATTCAAAATATGGGCCATTAGAGTTATTGCAATCAAGTCTACAGTTTCTTCTTTTCTTTCTACCTCCGTAAACATCATGGAAGCATTTTCATTTTTTGTAGTGTTTAGTAACTTGTTAAATATGTGGGCAATGCATTTATCCTAATTTTTTTTTTTTTTTTTTTTTTTTTAATATAGTTTTGAGCTATTATTTTAACTGACATATATTTGTTTTTGATTGGTTGAATAGTTTGAAGAAATTTTTTTGATTGGTTGAGACAGGAAAATTGGTAGCAGACTTTAATTAATCTTTCTTTTTTTTGGGGATATATTATAGTAATACTACTGATTAAATAGAGATAATGGGTGGGGGAAAAAATAAGATTATTTAGTTATATATCTAATCCTTCCTTTCAAAGAGCTTAATTCTTTGACTCAGAAAATATCAGTAATTTTTTTTTTGTATGTTTATTATATTATAAGAAAGTTAAAAAAAAATACTATAATGGATGTAAGCTATAAAATTACAGAATTCGAGTAAGGGTTGTTGTTAAATAGTGTTACCTTAAAATATGAGATTCTGATGATGTGCAAGTGATGGCCATCTTAAAAACGGAATAAATCTTCAACGATTACTATTCTTGAGGGAGTAACAACTTGATGGTTGATTTAAGTATGGGATCTGTATCAATGTTTAATTAGTAGTGACTTTTATTATGTAAATCTCAATCTGTATTGGGATGCTGCTCGAGAAAGAAAGAAAGGAAATTGTCTGCCAGCTGCTAGGTAAGCCCTTGTAAGTGATAATGTAAGCAGCAATTCTACACGATGGTATATCCATCATGTAGGTAGGATCACCTGATGGATGTCAGGTAAACTAATGAGACTTGCGGCAGAGAATAAAAATGCATGGGATGCATATCAGGCTACACAGTCTTTGGTAGATATAACCTAGTCTGTAATCAAGTCACAAAGGAGGTTAGGCAAATGAAGGCAGATTACAAGAAATCTTTTGCAAAGGATAAAAAGAAGAACTTCTTATTTACGTAAGCTCTAGAAGGAAGGGGATGAATCAGATTGGTCCACTTGATATTGATGGTTCAAATGCAAGAAACATAATATATGCAAATTAACGATAAATTTTATATTGTACACTGTGTTTCATAAAGGATGCAAATGTTATGTCAAGTTTGAAGTGTTCAGGAAGCTGACAAACTGAATGAGTATTTTGCATCTGCATTCACAAGAGGAATTCCGTAGGGAAGTGGAAGACAGAAGCTTATTAAACTTTAACAGGGAACCTAATAATTTTGTAATAATTGAGAGCAAAGGGGAGGAGATTGTTGAAGTTAAACATAAGATACCTAGGTGGATGGTATCTATCCATTATATTAAAGGAGGCAGTAAAGGAAGTAAGCAAACCCTTAGCCATAATTATGAAAGCATCATTGGACTCAGAGGAGATTCCCATGGACTGGAGATCTGCAGATTATCTCCAATTCACAAAAGAGGATCAAGGGGTGACACAAGTAATTACAGATCTGTTAGTTTAACTTCTGTTCCTTGGAAAATAATGGAGTCATTGGTTAAAGAAGCATTGCAGGATCATATAGACAAGACTGCAGTAATAATTCGGACACAGCATGGGTTTTTTAAGAGGAAGTCTTGTCTGAATGATTTGATTGGATATTATGATATGGTCACAAAGGAACTGGATGGAAAAAATAATTTTGAATTTAACTCCAGATCTTGGGTATTAATCCATGTTTCAACAAATGGACAGGAACAAAGCTGATTGGCAGGTGCCACTCACTGCTTTCCCCCCACTGTCTTCCCAAGTTGATATGCCTAACAGCGGGATGGGGGGGAAACGCCCTACTTAAACTGGGCACCCTCCCTCCTCAAAGACACAAAACAATCAGAGAGAAAAAGACTTCACAATAATCACCCAATCACAGAACTCGATTGTGTGATCACTCTGTTCTACAACCACATCCACTTCACAGAGACTGGTGGTACCCAAATAATTGAGTTTAGCCTTTGATATCATGTACTCAGATTTCAGAAAAGCTTTTGATACTGTTGCACATGAAAGACTACTGTACAAATTGGAGCAGTATGGCAATAAGGACAAGTTGTTACAAGGGATAAAAACATAGTTGAGTGGGAAAAGACAGAGTGGTAATCAATGGACTCTGCTTTTCGTGGAATAGTGGAGTACCCCCCAGGGTTCAGTGTTGGGTCTATTGTTGTTTCGTATATTTATCAATGATATTAATGAAGGTATATCAGGCTTAATAGGGAAGTTTGCTGATGATACAAAGGTTGGCAGGGTTGTTAATGATAGTATGCTACTGCAACAGGATCTTGAAAAGTTAAATATGGGTAGTAGTAACGCCAGAGAAATGTACCAAATGTGTGGTATTATACTCAGGGTAGTGGAGAATCAAAAAGACCTGGGTGTAATTGTGAAATGATTCAGAAAACTTCAGATATGAAGTTTTCTGAGCAGTGTAGACATGCTGCCACTGCAGGTCATGAGGTCTTGTAAATGATTAACAGGAATTTTGCTAGTAGGGATAAGGAGGTGATTATCCTTGTGCCTCCATAGTCGAGTGGTCAGGAGACGGAGTGCAGTAGCACACTCTTTGAGTAGACTGGCGTTCAGGCCCCTGACTTCTATATATGGTCGATATGCCAGTATGCACTGGACCAGCATGGCAGATTATGGTCCATTTCCCTCAACTTGAATTGTTGAGGAGGCTTCCATTCAGCAGTTGGTTGATAATGGCTCCAGTTTACTTTTTTTTTTTTTTATAAGGCCATGGCAAGGCCACACATTGAGTACTGCATACAAGTCTGGAGGCCTCGTTTTAGGAAGGATGTACAGTTGCTAGAATGAGTACCAAGAAGGGCAACAAGAGTAGTGAGGAGAACAAAGGGGTGCTCTTACCAAGGAATGCTTAAGTTCTTCAAATTACAGTGTCTGACTAGGCACCTGCGAGGTGATCTGATTGAGGTGTATAAGACCTTGAATGGTTTGAGCAGTCTCGATGCTGATGGGCTACTTCCTCCTGCTCAGATTACAAACCTTGGAGGGCATAAACATAAATTGGGGAAAGACAGTTGTAGAATAGATGTGTGGAAATTTGCCTTTAGCCAGCAGGCAGTTGATTGCCGGAACAAACTTCTACCTGTCATTGTGGAAGTTGATAGCTTAAATTAATTCGAGGAAGAAGTGGACAAACTTTTGGAATAAATGGATGGGTGAAATGGGAAGTTTCTTGTATAAGCTTGCTTTCTTGCATCCTGTGCCTCTGCTAATCCTAATCTATGAAATTCAGGTTGCACATCTAGGTTAATATAATGTGATCTTTCATGCTTCAAAATTGTGTTATGGTAGCTGAATTACTTGTTTCTTTGTGGGTTTCTTTAAAACTGATAGAACTTAGTGTCTTGTTTTTCTCTGTAGTGCTGTAGCCTGTTTTCATAGGCATTGTGTTGGCTATATACAAATTGTGAAATCAACATTTTGATATGACATCAGAAACCAATCAACTTAGTTCACTGGGAAAGTGATGTCTCCCCTTCTTGAGTGAACTTGGTACTTGACTGCTAGTGCTGTGCTTGTCATTTCATCTCTTAAAATGTAATGCTTATTTTGTTAAGCATCATTACATTACTTTTTTTTTTCTGTTTAGTTTTTATCATTATTTATTTTTTTTTTAAATGAAATTATTATTACTAGCCACATAGTACAAGGAAGCCTGAGGCCTATACTGCACCAGCTAAAAAAAATTTCTGAGTTCTGTTGCTGGTAATCCTTGTTGCTGTTTGCTGGGAGAAGATAGTATTTGTGTAGTCACTTGAAAAGCCAGTATTGGAATTAAAAAAAATTCTTTGGGGATGGTGCTCAGGAGGTTTAGATCTTGGTGACTGCAACTGCTGTTTGACTAATGGTGATTCAGTAGAGTAAATAGCGGGCTCATGCCTGCTACTTACTCTACCGAATTTGTCAAGAAAATGTGAAATGGAAATGATGCAAATTAAGTCACTTCTTAAATAATGCTAATGCAGTTACTAATGTTGATTCAGTATGGTAAGTAGCGGGTGCAAGACCACTACTTACTACTACTGAATCAATGTTATCTAAATTTTATCTATATTTATCTATATATTTATCTAAAATTTATCTGTATATTTTTTTCTTCTATTCTCCCCTACTCTGAGTGTAGCATCGCATAGTTGGTACGTTACTCTGGCTGTACTGCTACCCATATGCAGTACTTTGCATTTGTTAGCCCAAGTTGCTTATGCGCCAATAAAACCCAAATCAAATCAAAAAACTTTGCATTTGTCAATGTTAAACTACAGTTGCTACTTCTCAGCCCATCTACCTGACTTATAGACCCTCTTGCAGTAGCAAACTATCATTAACTACCCTGCCAACCTTTGTATCATCTGAAACTTGGACATTTAAGCCTGATATACCTTCGTCCATATCTTTGATAAATATAGAAAACAACTAGCCCAACACTGAACCCTGGAGGACACCACTAATAACATTGTTCACGAAGAGCAGTGTCCATTGAGTACCACTCAGCTATCCCTTTATCAATAAAAAACTTGCCCTTAATGCCATACCATTCCAACTTGTAAAGCTGTCTCTCACATGCAACAGTATCAAAAGCTTTGTTGAAATCCAATTATATCATATCAAAATAATTTTTTGCATCCATTTCCTTTGTGACCACATTGTAGTATTCAATCAAATTGGTCACACAAGATTTCCACATAATAAACCCATGTTGTGCCTGAACTATAACTGCAGTCTTGTCTAGATAATCCTCCAATACTTCTTTAACCAGTGACTCCATTATTTTCCTCAAAACAGAAGTTAAACTAACAGGTCTGCAATTACTCAAGTCACCGTTTGATCTCCCTCTGTAAATTGGAGAATATTTGGAGATCTCCAGTCTGTGGGGACCTCCCCTCTCCCAAATCCAAGGATTCTCTCCTAATTATGGCTAAGGGTTTGCTTACTTCCTTTGTTACCTCCCATAATATAATTGGATAGATCCTATTCACCTAGATGCCTTTCTTATGTTTTTCTCCAATTTCTCTTCCACTTTCTTTTTAGTTATTACAAAATCATTTAGCTCCCTGTTAGAGTTTGATAAACTTCTGGTCTCCACTTACATAGAGAATTCTCTGTGTGAACGTAGATACAAAATACTCATTCAGTTTGTTTAGCTATCTGAGCACGATCGCCAACAGTGGAACCCTAGATGTCAAGTGGACCAATCCAATTTACAGCTTCCTTCTATAGTTTATATAATTAAAGAAGTTTTTCATTGCATCTTTTGCCAAAGGTTTCCCAAAATCTACCTTCACTGTCTAACCTCCTTTGTGACTTGATTACAGACTAGCTTGTTTCTAACATAGGCTTTAGTGTTGCCTGATAATTTATATGCATGAAATGCATTTTTCTTCTCTGCCGTGAATCTCATTAGTTCATATGACATTCACTTAGGCCTAAACATTAAACAGTATTTCTTAGTCAGCATGAAAAGCCTAGTAGCTTCCATGATTAATTCCTTGAATGCTTCCCATTTAGAATTTGCTGTTGTAACATTATCAGTTGTTCCATTGTATAGAACCAACAAAAGCAAAAACTGTGCCCTATACCCCTGATGGTAACTTCCACCTAGTGGTTCCTTTATCATTCTTAATGCTTGAATCATCACTGCTGATCGATCAAGAATATTACTATTTCTCATTGCCTCTCAAATATGCTGCTGTAGAAAGCAGTCATCCAATAAATTCACAAATGACTTTTTTAGTGTTTGAGTGACCAGTTCACAAGTTCCATTTAAAATCTTCCCTTATAAGACATTCTGATTTACTGCCCACTCTATTTCTCTGTACAGTTGTTAGTTGTACTAGTCAGAGTCATTGGACTTGTAATACAATCATCATGTCTTTGCTTTCCCAGTGCTTATGTCACACCAAATTGCCTCAACATTGCCCTGGCTCCCATGTCAGTTTGATGCACTGCCTTTTTTATTGTTTTTAAACAAACGGCATAACCCATCCTCCCTTTCTATGCTGTTTGACCTTTCTTATACACTGCACTCCCCATATTCAAATTCTGCATTCTTTATATTTGTGTGACATTGTCTCTGATATCCCAACAATATCCACTTTTGATGTCTTGACCAGCACTTTGAATTCATCAAATTGATTTAATATGCCCCTAACATTGGTGTACAATAAAGTATACACAGGCCTGTTTTATTCTTAGTTACCTAACACAGCCCATGTATTTACTTTTTTTTTATGTGAACCCCAAACACGAGAAGTATTAGAACCTATAGTACTTAGTACCGTGCTTGGGTTGGAGGTTGAGAAGACGAAAGAAGATATTTGTTGACATTGGACTTGAACTTCTGTAGATTGTAATTTTCAGGAAATACGTATGAAGGAAGGTTGTTCCAGAAAACGGCAGTTGAATGAATAAATGAGGAAGATGAAAAGTTGGTTCTGTGGGTTTGAAGTTGGACAGTAAATGGATGTTGGCTGGAGGTGGCACGTGTTCGGACTGTTTTGAAATAGAGAGCGGGAATTTGCCTAGATCCAGTTGGATTAACAACCCTGCCAACCTTTATATCATCTGCAAACTTGGACATTAACCTGATATACTGTGGTACTACACTGACAGTGGTAGAGAATGAAAGGGACTTGGGGGTGGTTGTGCAGGCAGATATGAAGTTCTCTGAGCAGTGCAGACTGGCTGCAAGAGTAGCTCATGGTGTATTGTGAATGATATATAGGAATTTTTCTAGCAGGGATAAGGAGGTGATTATTCTCTTGTATAAGGCAATGGTCAGGCCACACCTAGAGTACTTTACTTTATAAAGGTCTGGAGGCCTCATTTCAAGAAGGATGTAGAGCTGCTGGAACAAGTACAGAGAAGGGCAACAAGATTAGTGAATGGAACAAAATGGTGCTCTTACGAAGAAAGGCTTAAGTTTTGCAAATTACAGTGTCTGGAGACTAGGCACCAGCGAGGTGATCTGATAGAGGTGTATGAATCCTTGAATGGTTCGAGCATGCTCAATGCTGATGGGATTCTTCCTCTCGCTCAGAATCGCCTGAGAAGGCATAAATTCAAATTGAGGAAAGACAGATGTAGGATAGACGTGCAGAAATTTGCCTTTAGCCAGCAGGTGGTTGGTTGGTGGAACAGACTTCCATCCCTTGTCGTGGAGGTTGATAGTCTAAATAAGTTTAAGGCTCAGCTGGACAGGTATTTTGAACGAACAGAGGGGTGAAGTGGAAGTGGGTTTTTTTTTTTTTTTTTGGCTGATGCTGCATAAGCTTGCTTTCTTGCATTAAATGCCTCTACTAATGCTAACTACGATGGTCTGAGACAATATTTAAATTCTATACAGTGGGACCAACTGATGATGTTACCAATAGCAAATTCAAAATGGGAAGCATTCAAAGAACTTATCTTGGGAGCTATTAGGCTTTACATACCAACTAAGAAATATTGTTCAAGGTTTAGGCCTAAATGGATGTCAGATGAACTAATGAGACCTAAGGCAGAGAATACAAATGCATGGGATACATACAAATTAACACATGACACAGAATCCTATGATAGATACGTTGGTCTGTAACCATGTTACAAAGGAGGTTAGGCATGCGAAGGCAGATTATGAGAAATCTTTGGCAAAGGATGCAAAGAAAAACAGCAAAGAGTTCTTTACTTATGTAAACACTAGAAGGAAGGGATTGAATCAGATTGGTCTACTTGATATTGATGGTTCAACTGTTGATGATCCTGCTCAGGTAGCTAACAAACAAAATGAATATTTTGCATCTACATTCACACACGAGGCGTTATTCAGCGAGGGGAATGCCAGAGGTGTATTCAACTCTGGCAGTAAGCTAGATAATCTTGTAATACCTGGGAGTAAAGTGGAAGGGAAATTGTTGAAGATAAACATTAGATGTGCGGAAATTTGCCTTTGCCAGCAGGTGTTAATTGCTGGAACAAACTTCCATCTGTCGTTGTGGAAGTTGATAGGTTGAATAAATTTAAGGAGGAACTGGACAGGCATTGGAGGGAATGGTGTGTTTTTTTTTTTTTTTTGGCTGATGCTGCATAAGCTCATACACTTGCTTTCTTGCATCAAATGCCACTGCTGCTACTACTACTACAAGAAAGGCACCTGGTGTGGATGGGATCTATCCAGTTATATTAGAGGCAGCAAAGGAAGTAAGCAAACCCTTAGCCATAATTATGAGAGCTTCCTTGGACTCAGGGGAGGTACCCATAGACTGGAGATGTGCAAATGTGACCCCAATTCACAAAGGAGGATCAAAGGCTGACATAAGTAATTATAGACCTGTGAGTTTAACTTCTGTTCCAGGAAAATTAATTGAGGCACTGGTTAAAGAAGCACTGCAGGATTATTTAAACAAGACTTCAGTTATAGCTCGGACACAGCATGGTTTTTTTAATGGAAAGTCTTGCCTGACCAATTTGATTGGATACTATGATGCAGTCACAAAAGATCTGGATGCAGGGAATAACTTTGATATTATTAAAAAATTGGATCTTAGAAAGGCTTTTGATACTGCTGCACAAATTGGAGCAGTGTGCCATTGGAGGCAAATTGCTGCTATGGATAAAGGAATTGGTTGAGGGGGAGAAGACAGAGGTAATCAATGGACACTGCTCATCATGGACTAATGTTATTAGTGGAGTCCCTCAGGGTTCAGTGTTGGGTCCATTATTGTTTTCTGTATTTATAAATAATATTGATGATGGTATATCAAGCTTAATGTTCAAGTTTGCAGACGATACAAAGGTTGGCAGGGTTGTTAAGGACACTACTGACGCTATGCTACTGCAACAGGATCTGGAAAGGTTGAGCAGATTGGCTGAGAGGTGACAAATGAAGTTTAACATTGACAAATGTAAAGTACTACATATGGGGAAACAGCTACTTCAGAGCAATGTATCAACTCTGTGGTACTACACTGACAGTGGTAGAGAATGAAAGGGACTTGGGGGTGGTTGTGCAGGCAGATATGAAGTTCTCTGAGCAGTGCAGATGGGCTGCAAGAGTAGCTCATGGTATCTTGTCAATGATATACAGGAATTTTTCTAGCAGGGATAAGGAGGTGATTATTCCCTTGTATAAGGCAATGGTCAGGCCACACCTTGAGTATTGTGTACAGGTCTTGAGGCCTCATTTCAAGAAGGATGTAAAGCTGCTGGAACGAGTACAGAGAAGGGCAACAAGATTAGTGAGTGGAACAAAGGGTTGCTCTTAAGAAAGGCTTAAGTTTTGCAAATTACAGTGTCTGGAGACTCAATTGTCAATTGCTTTAACTGCTGTTCATCTCACTTTCCATAATTTTCACTTTGTTTCCTTTTACTTTAAAGGTGGTGTTTGTGCATATGTTTTCTCTGATATTCATTCCCATTTAATTCCTAATTTGGAATTCCCCTTTTTTTTTATATCTTGTTTATACTCTGGCACAACCATCAGGTCAGTGGAGTTTACATTAAATCAGTACAAATTGTTAATTGTATTTAGCAGTCACGGGCTTGAACCCCATTCACTCAAAGAGCATGTACTACTGCACTCACACTCCTGACCACTCGGCTAAGTCAGGCCATCTTCTGGTTTCAATTCAATTTAATCAATTCTCACTCTGTGAAATACACCGATGAGCCAAAACATTATGACCACCTACCTAATATGATGTTGGTACTCCATGTGCAGCCAAAACAGCTCATACCCGGCGAGGTATGGATGCTACAAGATTTCTAAAGGTGTCTTGTGGTATCTGGTACCATGTAACGAGCAGATCCTTTAACTCCTGTAAGGACTGCGGTTGAGATGCTGCAGATCTGAGTTGCTGTTCCAACACAAACCACAGATGCTCGATGGGTTTGATGTCTGGGGAATTTGGAGGCCAGGGTAATTAATACCTGAAAGCCTTCCTCATGTTCTGCAAACCAGTCTCATTTTCCCAGAAGAGTGCCAGAGGGGAAGACCATTGTCATGAAAGAGTGTACCTGGTCAGCAATGATGTTTAGGTAGGTGGTAGATGTCAGAGTGCCTGGCACATGGATGACTGGACTCAGGGTATCCCAGCAGAACATCGCCCAAAATATGACACCACTGCCACTGGCTTGTTTTCGTCCCATGGTGCATCCAGGTTCCATCACTTCCCCAGGTAAATGATGCATACTTACTTGGCCATCCCCAGGTGCATTATGGCCTTGCTGCCCTTGCGCCATAAAGCCTACAAACAAACAAACAACTGGCTGTCCAGAAGGCACAACAGGAAACATGATTCATTTGGACCAGATGACATTCTTCCAATCACTCAAGGTCACGTGCCCATTGTCAATGCTCACATGCCCATTGTAGGCACAGTCACTGGTGAACCGAGGTTAGCATGGGCACTCGGAGCTGCCTGTGGCTATGTAGCCCATTTTCAGCAGGGTTCGATGTACTGTATGTTGTGACACATTACTCCCGTCACAAGCATTCCAATTACTGACTAGTTGCACCACAGTAGCCCTACTGTTGCCACGTTCCATCTGGGAGAGCCTTCGCTCACCTTGAGCATCGATGAGCCATGGTCGTCCAACACCTTGCCGGCTATTCGTGGGTTTCCCCTCCTTGGACCACTTTCGGGGTACTAACTACGGACTGATGGTGATGGTTCTGTTTTGGCAACTGACTATGAGGCTTCAGTGTATTATTAGTAGTAGTGGCATATGATGCAAGAAAGCAAACTTATAAAGCATCAGCAAAAAAAAAAAAAAACACATTACCTGTTTGTCCCTTTTTAGGAATTTGTGTAGTTCTTCCTTAAATTTATTCAAATTACCTACAACAGATGGAAGTTGGTTACAACAAATAACCACCTACTGGCTAAAAGAAAATCTCCACACATTGTTTTGTTACAGACAAACACATTGTTTGTCTGCAAATTCCATGTGGTCTGTGGTTGGCAAACTAACCAGAGAATGTGCGGTTGAATGAAAGGCCAATTTTTTGTAGTGGGGGGTTGAGTTAGACCAACTCAACCACAGTGTGAATGGAATTTAAAACCAGGCACTTTTTTTAGTGCAGTGTGAAAGCACTAATCAGTACCAACTGTGCGATACAGCACTCAGGGAAGTGGAGAATAAAAAAGACATGGGGTAATTGTGCAGTCAGATATGAAGTTTTCTGAGCAGTGCAGACAGGCTGCCAGAGCAGTTCATGGGGTCTTGTCACTGATATACAGGAATTTTGCTAGCAGGGATAAGGAGGTGATTATTCTTTTGTGTAAGGCAATGGTCAGGTGTGGTCAGTTGCCTTACAGTACTGTGTACAAGTCTGGAGGCGTCATTTTAGGAAGGATGTTGAGTTGCTAGAACTAGTACAGAGAAGGGCAACAAGATTGGTGAGTGGGAACAAAGGCGTGTTCTTACCAAGACATGCTTAAGTTCTGCAAATTGCAGTATCTGGAGACTAGGCACCTGCGAGATGATGTTATCAGGGGCAGCTCGTTGATAGGCACTGTTGAACTGCAGCACCCCCAGCTTTTTAAATCTAAATATACAGTCAATGGAGTTATTAGATTTTGTGAAGAACAATGTAATGCAATGAATATTTTTATTAACAGGTCCCATATATAGTATACTCATCCTCTATTTCCAATAATCATTTCAATAATAAATGAATAAGAACACTTAGTCATTTTCAACATTGAAGTTTAACTGTAGGTGGAACTGTGCACCACACAGTTCCACATTTTGACCACAGTGGTTGAGTCAGTGCCTAGTTGGTAGGTGCCTCCGTAGCCAGGTGGGAAGGAGCAGCAGTGCGTAGCACACGCTTCTTGATTAGACCGGGGTTCGAGCCTGTCACCACCAAATATGGAGGATGCGGAAAGGTCAGGGAATGACCACCGCATTTCCCGGAGCAATATGGCCTTAGTTGCTAATGCTCCTAAAAAACCCAATAGCAAACAAAACAAGCCTAGTTGGTAGGTTGCCAATACACATTTTTTAGAGGTGATAAAACGAGTCTTTATTATTAGCATTAGTAGAGGCACATGATGCCAGAGAGCAAGCTTATACAGCATCTGTCAAAAAAAAAAAAAAAATCCCTTCCCATTTCACTGATCCATTCATTCCAAATGTTTGTCTAGTTCTGCCTTAAATTTATTTAAGCTATCAACTTCCACAACAACAGATGGAAGTTTGTTCCAGCAATCCACTACCTGCTGGCTAAAGGCAAACTTCTGCACATCTATTCTACAACTGCCTTTCCTCAGTTTGAATCTATGCCCCCTCAAATTCAACCAAATGAACTGTGGGGGCAAGCAGTGCCAACTTGAACAGTGCACCAAACTTGAATGAGGAAAAAAAAAAAAAAAAAAAAAAAAGTTAGTCTATTTTCAAGTATCAAGTATTTTTACCTTGATTATTATTACCACTGTCTACATGTCTTATAACCAAGACAATTTAACGTAACTTCAAGAAGTAGCATCCCCATACATCAGTCACAAGCTGCCACTGGATCTGATTGATGTGTATAAGGCCTTTGAATGGTTTCAGTAAGCTCGATGCTGATGAATATTTCCTCTTGCTCAGATTATGCACCTGAGGGGGCATAAATTCAAATTGAGGAAAGACAGTTGCAGAAGAGATGTGTGGAAATTTGCATTTAGTCAGCAGGTGGTTGACTGCTGGAACAAACTTCCATCTGTCATTGTGGAAGTTAAATTCAAGGAAGAACTGGACAACCATTTGGAGCAAATGGATTGTGAAATGGGAAGTTTTTTTTTTTTTTTTTGTTGACCAATGCTGTATAAGCTTGTTTACTTGCATCACATGCCTCTGTTAATGGTAATCAATCATAGCCACTGTGTTACTTGTGAGAATGATTTATAGTTATGAAAACTGTATGATTGTTATTAGGCTGTCTTGTTTAACTATTAGCACTTACTGGAAACAGAAAATTATGAAAATAAAAGTGCAGATTATTTCACAACTATAAACAGTTCTAGGATTGTTGAAATTAAATGGGGGGGGGGAACTTTTCTTTGGATTAGCAAGGGCACATGATGCAAGAAAGCAAGCTTATATAGCATCAGCCAAAAAAAAAAAAACACACACACTCCCTTCTCATTTTGCCTGTCCACTCGCTCCAAATGTTTGTCTAGTTCTGCCTTGAATCTGTTTAAGCTATCGACTTCTACAATGACAGATGGAAGTTTGTTCCAGCAATCAACCACCTGCTGCCTAAAGGCAAACTTCCACACATATCCTACAACTGTCTTTCTTCAATTTGAATTTAAGCCCTCCCAGGTGATTATTCTGAGCAAGAAAATAATCAAGAGAATAGATGAATAGTCCTTAGAAACTGCTTATTAAAGAGGCTATAATGGGAAAGTTAAGGTTCTGTATGATGATTTGAAAGAAAGGATGGATAAAAACTCTAGAGAGTGAGTTTCATAGATTAAGTGTAGGCTCCTGAGGTTTAGCTTGGATGTTATCAATGATAACTGGTAAGGCTATCAATTGGGACTCTAAAACATTGATATTAAGGGCCTACTTATGATTCAAGTGAATTGGATTTTACGAAATTTTGGACATTCCATGACAAGGAAATCCTTTGATTGCCTATTATGCAAGTTATAATAATACACTGCTTGCCATTGAAATTGGCTTACCTAAATGGAGTGCATGCTTTGAGCTCCAAATAAGTGGAGTGATTAATATCAGTGTAGTCAAGAAATACGTTTGTATCAGATCAGCAGTATTTGCACTTGTACTGAGAGTTGGGCAACATTAGTGGTGGAGAGATCAGTGTATGTTTCATTTCCAAAATGTATTCAGTGGGTTAATCATGTGAACAATGCAGGTCATATGTACATCAAGTACACACTGATGAGATATGAACTGTTTGTAGGCTGGTACTGTCATGCTGGAAAATAACAATTGGGATGGAGTGTAGAAAAGACAGACACACTGGTTTCAACACTACCTTTCTATCATGAACTATCAGAGGTGAATGGATTTTGTAAGCAATAGCTCTGTATACTAAGTTCTGGTTGTTGGCCAGGTATGTTGTTCCCTGATGCAGTTTACATTACCCATCCATTGTTTCCAGATGCATGGCCATTACTGAATTCCAAACAGAAATATAATTCATAATAAAGGTGACATATCATTCTTGTCCCCCAGTAGCTTTCTTCCTGTGCCACTGACTACAATGGAATGGTTTCAGAGGTATGAGATAATGAACAATGAGAATGTTGCCCCATTTCTTAACTCAGGCACAGATGGGGGATGGCACTGATTTGTTTGCCATTTTGTGGATTGTAGGAAAGCTGTTTTCTCTTGCTGACTGACAGATTTCTTTATCTTCCCATTTTGATAGTGCAGCTTTAAGTGGCATTTACAAGAAGACTGCTAGATGGTCCACTCCCCAGAGTTATTTGTTGGTAACTCTGGTATCTAATCAGCTGGTATATAATCTCACTGTTGGGATTAAGATTGGTGAAAATAAGAAGAGTGTATGCAAGGAACACTGCCAAATCCATGTTACCGTCAGTGAGCTTTGTATATGCTTGGTGCCTCTATGCTAATCTAAAAATTTCATTAGTTCATAACTTTCTCGTCATCCTCTCATCTATGATAAATAGTCAAACAAGTGGAATGTGCTCATCTGCAAAAAGAACTAAACCTCCTGGTAGTTTCTCAATTAATTTCAGAAATATATAGTTTGAGCTTCAGTTTAAACAATGTACATTTCTGTCTATAATCCAGGCCCCATTTGTTTTTTTTTTTTCTTATAGAATCTCAATTATTAGTTGCCTCAACAATACCCAAATTATTTGCCCTAATTATTAATGTAGGTTCCTTCTACATTGTTCGCATATGTTTTTTTGATATTCCTTTTTGAAAGACTTCCCAATCTGAACTATAACAAGATTATAATCGTTAGAAAAGGAATAATTAAGTGCCTTAATTAAGCAGATTTGTTTATTGTTTTAGTTACCTAAATATTTAGGAAGCTAAAGTTCTACCATTGCCAAGGTGAATATTGGAACATAGCTGCAGTAGGAAGGTTGTAAACAGAACTGGAGGATGAGTATAATTCTTGAACATTTTCTTTTGTGAGGTTTTGTGGGCATATAAGTAAAATTGTATTTTATAAAGTTTGCATTATTAGGAAGGCTGAATGACAAGGAAGTGAACTTCTTCTGCATCAGCTAAAAATAAATAATAATAAAAATTCAAATGAAACAGAATATTCATACTATTCCTATTCCCACAGGGTAACCATCCAGTTCTTAGACTCACTGCCTCCACTACATTTAGAGGCAACTTATTTCAGCATTCGCACCACTGCCCCTAGGTGAATTTCATGAAATCCAATCTTATGTTATTCCATGAGATTTTATATCTGTGTCCCCTGGTTTGTGTTGCCCCCAAAAAGATTTCTTTGTTCATTTTATTTAATCCTTTCAATGCTTTATATCTTAGATTCTACCCTAGTTGTCTGGTTGTCAAACATTGCAGTCTGTGCCCAAGCTGTTTTTGATATGTGTTTAGCTTTGCATTACTCATTCTGGTTGCATTTTTCTGAACCCTCTTTTTTTTTTTTTTAGATTTTGTCTCCATATCATTTTATTTTATCATTAAATCAGTTTTAAACGGTTGGTGTATCTGTTTAAATTTGTGGTGTGAATAATCCCAACCTTAGAGGCCTTATTGCGAACAACTATATAGACCAGTGGTGTCCAACCTTTTCCAGTATAAGGGCCATACTGAAAGTTAATTTGTTTCACAGGCTGTACTGAGTGATTCGAGATAAATTGGCGTGTTACATTTTCCATGTCTTGTTACATGTAAAAGGAAGTTTCTGTTTTCGTGTTACAATTTTTTTATTTTCAGGCTATATATAAAAAATGGAAATTCTGAACACTTTTAAACATATGTCAGTGAATTATTTTTTAGATTTTATTAAAATTAAAAAAATGATTTCCTTTTGTTTTTTAAATACTTTATTTTTGTCTTGTTTTTTTAAAAAATACTTTACTTTTTTTTTCCTTTTTTTTTAATACTTTTGCTTTTAAATGTTCACTTGAGAAAATTTACAGCCTGAAAGGATCACTGCTTTTCAATATTATATCATTATAAATAAATATAATGATACCCCTAAAATAGAAAATATTCCAAAATTTTATGTAGAATACACATTTACTGAATAAAACTTAACATTTAATGAGATGATTGAGACTAAATATTTTTAGATAACTGTTCAAAATTTGTTTGAAAATTTGTGATGCTAATTCTCAATACAGAATGAAGATGCTCATCTGTTATTCTGTTTCTTTTTAAATATTTATTTGATTTCGTGCGTGAAACAATTTGCTTGAAAACATACTTCGATCCGAACAAAGTAGCCATTTTCATGACATTTTCTTTTATTAGTGGAAAATATTCAGATGAGAGAGCCTTGTAGAATTCAAGTAGTTTATTTTAGCAGTCCATCTACTTATTTTTGAACCATGTTTTGGCTAAAAGATCAGTAAGTTCAAATTGCAAGCTGGGATTGTAGTTTTCAGCCAAAGAAGTAAATGTATTAATTCTTGCTTTAATTTGGGATTTAAATAATAACATATTCTGAAACGATTTAATGTCACCATACAAATCGGGAATTAAATGATCATTAATTCCACGTATTAAGATAAGGAGATGGGCTGTGTCCTTTACATCAGTATTATCACCCAGTGATACACTAAAATATTTCATTTGTTTTATGCTTTCCAAAAGTTGTTGGAACAAGTTCTTTCCAATATCTTCTACTCTTCTTGTAATTGTTTGTCTTGTATTATTGCTTGTTTCGCCGGACAAATTTTGTCCATAGCTTTTATAAAGACCTAGATAGACTTCAAGAATGGTCAGAAAAATGGCAGCTGTGCTTTAATCCAACAAAGTGTAAGGTATTACACCTGGGAAACAGTAATCCCAAAATAACTTATTCACTTGGTGGAGTTCAACTAAACTCAGTACTGGAGGAAAGGGACTTGGGTGTTACGATACGGTCAGACATGAAATTCTCTGAGCATTGTAAACAGGTTGCAAGGAAGGCCCATGGTGTCCTATCGATGATCTATCGAACTTTTTCAAGTAGAGATAGGGACGTGATAATCCCATTATATAAGGCTTATGTTAGACCACACTTGGAATACTGTGTTCAAGTATGGAGACCGCACCTAAAGAAAGACATCGAGCTTCTTGAAAGGGTGCAAAGAAGAGTAACTCGCCTGGTGAGATCGGCAAAAGGGCGTCCTTATGAAGAAAGACTTCGAATATGTGGGTTGCAGAGTTTGGAAACTAGACACCTTAGAGGAGATTTGATTGAGGTGTTTAAGGCTCTGAGAGGCATCAGTAAAATGAATGAGGACAAAATTTTCAAGATTATAAATGATGCTAGAACTAGGGGACATAAATTCAAGTTACGGGGGGAAATGTTTAGATTGGACTGCAGGAAGTTTTATTTTAGCCAGCGAGTTATAAATTACTGGAATAAGTTGCCTTCATGGGTGGCAGAGGCCGACAGTTTGGGGAAATTCAAAGGTCATTTGGATAGTACTTTTGGGTAAGGGAAGCGCATAGGATGATAGGATTAATTTCCTTTTTATTTTTTTTATTTCATTTTATTATTATTTTTTTATTTATTAATTATTATTATTTAGTTATTTATTTTATTTATTTAATTTTTGTTTTTATCATGTTTTGTTCGGATTTTTTTTTTTTTTTTTTGGCTGGTGCAGCATAAGCCATAGGCTTTCTTGCACCATACGGCCGTTACTAATAATAAACGTTTCACAAATTCACCATCACTGAACGGTTTACTTTCAAAAGCGATCAAATGTGCAACTTGATAAATGGCACTTACACAGATAAATTTCTTGACTGATTCGGTTTCAATGTGTTTTGTTGTTTTCTTAATTCCAATATCTTCTACTCTTAGCATTATTGTTTATCGAGACAAACTACGGTATATTCTTTAAAAAGTGAATCAGTATCCTTACACAACAAACATACTGCTTTTTTTTGTCGTACTCAATGAAGAAATAGTCTTCAGTCCACCTTTGATTAAAAACACAACAATTGAAATCGACGTTCCTCTTTCGGAAAAAATTCGATACAAATTAATAATAATTCAATAAAATGAACAAGTTATATTAAAACAGTAGAATTTCACAATATGAAAAGATTGATGCATACATAACTGTATTTAGTGTACATATGACTGCACTGGGCTACATGTACACTGTTTTGATACAGTCAAGCTCGTCGCTTGTATGCCTGTACAGGCAGTGGCACGACTATCGAAAATGCTGTTTTAGTTCACTTTCCGGGTGGGCCATATAAAAAAATTATTCGTGGGCCGGATCCAGGCCGTATGTTGGACACCACTGACATAAACAAACAGTTGTTGTTCAAATATCTTGATATTTTATTGTTAGTAGTAATGGTGCCTCCGTAGCCAGGTGGGAAGGAGCAGCAGTGCGTAGCACATGCTTCTTGATTAGACCAGGGTTCAAGCCCATCACCACCAAATATGGAGGATGCGGAAAGGTCAGGGAATGACCACCGCATATCCCTGAGCAATATGGCCTTAGTTGCTAATGCTCCTAAAAACCAAATAAACAAGTAATGGTAAATGATGCTCGGAAGCAAGCTTATACAGCATCAGCAAAAAAAAAAAAAAAATGCTACCCACATCATCTGTCTATCCCTTTTAAATGTCTAATTCTTCCTTAAATTGATTCACACTACCCACTTCCACACTACTAGATGGTAGTTTGTTCCAACAATCAGTTACTCTGACTTGAAAGTCGACTTTTCATATACGTGTGGAAAATTCCCACAACTTGTAGCCATCTTTCTTCAATTTATATTTAAGTCCCCTTATGTGTGTGTTGTTTGAGAAACAGAAGAATACCACATCGAATTTACTCAATCCATTTAAAGCCTCAAACACTTCACTCTGGTCTTTTTTGCAAGTCCCTAGTTTCCAAGTGCCAGAGTTTGAAAACTATTTTATTTTTTTATTTTTTTTTATGGTAGGTACACCTTTATGCTCTTAACTAATCTGGTTGCTGTTCTCTGCGTCGATTCTAAGGGACCAACATCCATCTTAAAATGAGACCTCCAAACCTGTAGTCTAATCATCGCTTTATACAATGGGATAATTACCTCTTTTTCCTTTCTGGAAAAGTTCCTGTATATCATCAAAAGTTCTGGCAGTCTGTTTGCACCGCTCTGACTTCGTGTCAGACTGTACAATTATTTCTAGGTCTCTTGTTCTCCACCTTTAGTGTGGTACTATCAAATTGCTATGTTATTCTTGGATTACTGCTGTCCATATGCAGTACCTAGCATTTACAAATGTTGAACCTAAATTTCCACTTTCAGTCCATCTGCTTAATTTTTCTAGTTCTTGCTGGAGTAGGATGCAAAGATTCCTGTTATTAATCACTTCTCAACCTTAGGATGCAAAGAAAAACAGCAGAGTTCATTACTTATGTAAACTCTAGAAGGAAAGTAATGAATCAGAATGGACCACTTAATATAGATGGGTTGACTATTGATGATCGTGCTAAGATAATTGATAAACTGAATGAGTATTTTGCATCTACATTCACACTTGAAGAGGTATTCAATGAGGGGAAGTGCCAGAAGTTTATCAAACTCAAACAGGGAGCTAAGTGATTTTGTAATAACTGAGAGCAAAGTGGAAGAGAAATTGTTGAAGTTAAACATAAAAAAGGCACCTGGGTTGGATGGGATCTATCCAGTTATATTAAAGGAAACAGCAAAGGGAAATAAGCAAATGCTTAACCATAATTATGAGAGCTTCCTTGTATTCAGGGGAGATCCCCATGGACTGGACTTGTGCAAATGTATCACCAATTTCAAAAAGTGACACAAGTAACTATAGACCTGTTAGTTTAACTTGTGTTCCGGGGAAAATAATGGAATCACTGGTTAAAGAAGCATTGCAGGATCATCTAGACAAGACTGCAGTAATAGTTAAGACACAGCATGGGTTTGTTAAAGGGAGGTCTTGTCTGACCAGTTTGATTGGGTACAATGATGTGGTCACAAAGGAACTGAATGCCAAAAAATATTTTGGTATCATATACTTGGATTTCAGGAAAGCTTTTGATACCGTTGAATGTGGAAGGCTGCTGTATAAATTGGAGAGGTATGGCATTAAGGGTAAGTTGCTACAATGGATAAAAGGATGGTTGAGTGGGAGACGACAGAGTGGTAATTTAGGAATTTTGCCAGCAGAGACACAGAGGTGATTATCCCATTGTATAAGGCAATGGTCAGGCCACACCTGGAGTGCTGTGTACAGGTCTGGAGGCTTCATTTTAGGAAGGATGTATAGTTGCTAGAACGAATACAAAGAAGGGCAACAACATTGGTGAAGGGAACAAAGGGTTGCTTTTATCAAGAAAGGCATAAGTTCTGCAAATTTCAGCGCCTGGAGAAAGGCACCTTTGGGGTGATCTGATTGAGACGTATAAGACCTTGAATGGGTTGAGCAAGCTGAATGCTGATGGGATTCTTCCTTTTGCTCAGATTAAGAATCTGAGGGGGCACAGATTCAAATTGTGGAAAGACAGTTGTAGAATAGATGTGCGGAAATTTGCCTTTAGTTAGGGGGTAGTTGATTGGTAGAACAGACTTCCATCTTTTGTTTTGGAAGTTGATAGCCAAATAAATTTAAGGCTGAGCTGGACAGGCATTTGGAATGAATGGAGGGGTGAAATGGAAGGTGTTGTGTTTTTTTGACTGATGCTACATAAGCTTGCTTTCTTGCATCATATGCCTCTACTAATGCTAACCTTTGCATCATCTGCAAACTTAGACAGCAAGCTTAACTTGGTAGTGATGATGCAACACCTGATAGGTTACTTCCAAAAATAATGCTCCTGTGTTACTGTTTTAATTAATGATTAAAAATCATCTGAAATTATTTCTAGCTTAAATATAGTCAAAAACCTTTATTGCAAGTTTCTGAATTTTCTTTTTTATTTACAGTTTGTGGAGAAATGAAAGCACCTGTCAGGTGCCACCTCCACAGTTTGTGGAAAGCTTTTCCCTTTTGCACAAAAAGTAGTGGGAACTAACATTATTACGGTTTCAAATTTTGTCTGTTTAACATTTAAGATTAACTCTCTTCCACACTCACAAGTAAAGTAAACATCTACTATTATGCAGTTCTAGTTTTTGAAAGAAGGTTGTTCTTGTTTACATGTAATAATAAAGATGTGGATATGAAGCACTATATACATTCAGAATGGACACTGTTCTATCGGAAGCAAGGTCTCACATGTTGTGAAGCAATCGAAATTTGATATAAAATTTTGAAAAATATGAAAATTAAAGTGTAAAATTGTATCTAATATGTACATATTTTTTCAAAATTTTTTGAACTTTTTAAATATATAAACAGAAAAATATGAACATGAAAATATGAATAAGCAGTCTTATGAAATCTTAAAATTGCTTTATACACTGGAATTATGACTTCCCTATCACTATAAGCAGATGTTTGATAAATCATCAACATGACACCATGGGCCTTCCTTGCTCCCAGTTTGCACTGCTCAGAGAACTTCGTCTGCCTGTATCATAACTCCCATAACTTTCTTCCTTTGCTGTTCTTGATTCTATTCCACCAAGTGTAAGTTATTTTGGGGTTGCTATTCCTGAAACATAAGCTCTTGCATTTACTTCACATAGATGTATATGATGAGTTACTTCTTTTAGTTGTATATGATGAATTTTTCAAGATAATAACTTATCCAGGTGGGCAAAAGCTAACAGATTCCCATTGACATGCCTAATTCTGCTACTGGTCCAAGAAGACTCCAGAAAATACAAAACATGCTTTCAAAACAAATATTTTGAAAGCCTGTTCCCGTGTCTAATAAATCACTGTTAACTTCTTGCAGCTGGTAACTTTCAACTGAAATTTTACTTTGTGTACAGCTCTTTAGGAAATCGGGAGTGCAGCATGAAAATTTGATCTAAAAAAATTTACATAACATTCAACTTTTTTTTTTTTTTTTTTTTTTTTCAATCATAAAGCATCTCTTGAAAAGTGATACTTAGATGAATATATGTTTGCACAACCATTTGAAAGTTTATGCAAACTTAGTTGTAGCAATTAATGATGCAAGAAAGTAAGCTTATATAGCAAGAGTAAAATAAAAATTCCCATGTCTCTTGCTGATGATTGATCACCAGTATGGCTGCCTTATTAGTCAAACGTGTTACTTTTAGCTCTGTGTTTTAGTTCCTAATTAGATGTCAAAGTGTTCTCCCGTTCTAGAAATGTGTTCCTACTGGAAGCTAAAGTCATAGGGAGTCCACTGGCCAGATTGTTTTGCAATTTTATTGGGAATTCTGTCAGGTTGAAATGTTATTTATCTGTATCCTTTGTTGCCAGACCGCCTGGTCACCATGTGGGGCTGACGGCAGGGCTATAGAGAGGCCGCTGGTTAAATGCAGCTGCCACGTTTCCACCTGACATCTTGACTGGGGGAGGTGTCCCAAATACAGTAACTTTGCCTCAAAAAATAGCAATGTACTGTTGACTATACTGCAAGAAACAATGATTTTTGTGTCCTCCCCACTGCCATAGACTTTCCATAGAGAAGAACAAACTCAGCTCCTGTGCATCTGACCACAAAAATACCACCATCACCGTTTTTTGACCCCGAAAACTAACAAAAGAAAGTGTCCCCATTGCTCTAGGAGCCTTTTTTTTTTTTTGCATCTAGGTGTTACCCCCCCCCCCACCAGGGCTCTGAGAGGCCCGACGTAGCCCAGTGGTCAGGAGCGAGAGTGCATAGCACGCATTCCTTGAGTGGACCGGGGTTCAAGCCTGTGACTACTAAATATGATAAATATTTGTATTGATGATTTATCGTTAAACTCTACTGACTTGGTTGTCGTGCCGGAGTATAAACAGAAAATTATTTATTTATCTACCAGGGCTCTGAGGGTTTCTGCCCAAAACTTTGCAGAAGGACTATTCTGCACCAAATCCACCCATGAACTTTTGGTTACCAACATTCGTTTTCAAATTGGCATTGCTTCCAAATGGTGTGCTTCACCTCCTGATAACCCGGAAACATCCCGCTAAACCGAATTTTAGAGTAGAGGGAAACAGGTATCCTGTGTGTTATCAGACACTTAGCCTAAAACACTGATGGATCCAATATCTCTCTATTACAGAAGATTTAGAAGTCTGGTTGACCTGCCTCCCTAAAATCCACTCATGCACACCTCTGTGGTAAGCCCTGTTACGTCATTTAGGTGGCAATGAACGTGTAGAGTGGTTCTCTTCAAGACGCCTGGTCAGCGTGAAGAGGAAAAGACCAAACCCTCCAGCATATGACAGCATGACAAAACAAATGGTCCTCAGTGCGCAGCAGCTTTCACTCCCCCCCTCTTACGGTAGCGAGAGGATCAGAGTGGAAGCAGAGGGTGCTAAGAATCTCTGGGTACGACCAGGCTGCCATGCATGGAAACTGAACTTGGCCTGTTATAACATATGATCACTCCTCGGTGAAGAGAGGATATTAGAGCTGGAAAAGGAATTAGAAAATGTGAATTGGAATATCATCGGTTTGGCTGAAAAGAAGAAATGAATCACTTATAAGTTTATCAAGTGGAAATGTACTGTACACCAGTGGAAACAGTGAAAGGAGTGAAGGTGGAATTGGGTTTCTGGTCCATAAAGATTTTTAAAAACAACATTTTGGAATTCAAAAAGTACATCACCAAGGGTGTCAAGACTAATATTCAAGATTTCTAAGAGGTACAAGCTAAAGGTTATAATGATTTATGCACCAACATCAAGCCATGATGATGAAGAGGTTGAAGAAATGTACACTGAAATTGAGTCTTCTAGATGAGCAGAAAACCCACTACACTATTATTATGGGAGACTTCAATGCTAAGGTTGGAAAAAGACAAAACAGCACAGAAAAGGGAACTATAGGAAATTTTGGAATTGGTGAAAGAAATAAGAGGTGAAAGACTTGTGGAATTTGCAGAATCTCAAGGACTGTCAGTAATGAACAATTTTTTTTTTCCAAGAAAGGGGTGAACAGAAAGTGGGCATGGAAGAGTCCAAATGAATTAACAACTAATGAAATTGACTTGATCCTCACTAACAGAAGATATATTGTGAATGATGTTACCATCCTGAATAAGGTAAATGTTGGAAGTGATCACAGAATGGTAAGATGTACACTTGATATAGATAAAGGAAAGAAAAAACATGACTCCAGTAAATAATACAAAGGTCTTTGAGATAACAGAAGAGGAGAAAAAGCAGTATGTACTATAACTTAAGAACAAGTTTGAGCTTCTGCAGCCTGCTCAGGACCAAGATATCAACTTGGAATATTACAACTTTCTGAAAGTGATAAAGCCCAAGAAACCTATAGGGGAAAAAGAAATCCAAAGAAGAAAAAATTAGTCAAGAAACACTTGTCATGATGAACCGAAGACGAAAAATGAAGAGCAAGAAAAACACTGACAGGGAGAAAATTGAGTATACTGAGTTATGCAAAGCCGTTAGAAAGAGACTCAGAGGACATAAGATTTAACACAAGAAAAGTAGAACAAACATTAAGGGAAAACAAAGGATTTAAATCAGTAGCCATGAGCAGTAATACAGAAAGACAAATGATACTGAAACTGAAGAATAGCAATGGTGTGCTTTTAAATAGCAGAGAGGGCATAATTCAAAAAGCAGAAGACTACTATAGAGAATTATACGAGGAGTGAGAGAATGATGCCAGCAGTGGGGAAGATGGATTGCAAAGTAGCAACACGTATGACATGCCCGATATTCTTTTTGTTGAGGTAGAACATGCATTTAAGAAAATGAAGAATCAGAAAATCCCAGGGGAAGATGAAGTTAATGTAGAGTTGTTAAAATTGGGAGGAAGAGACATACCACAAAAACTGGCAAGGCTCTTCACAAAGTGCATTCAAAAAGGTGTGACGTCGAAGCAGTGGAATAATGCAATCATAGTTTTGCTGCATAAGAAAGGAGATAAATTGGAAATTATAGGCCAATTAGCTTGTTATCCCACATCTACAAGTTGTTCACAGATTAGAAAGAATACTTGATGAGAATCAACCGAAAGAGCAAGCTGGCTTTAGGACAGGATTCTCAACTATGGATCACCTTCACGTAATATCACAGCTAATGGGGAAAGCAAATGAATATAAAACACCATTATGCCTGCCATTTGTGGATTATGAAAAGGCATTTGACTCCATACAGCATAAGGCAATGTTTCGGGCACTGGAAAGACAAAGCATAGATATCCCACATATGATTTTGAAGAAAATATATGAGAGTGCTACCGCCCTTATTAGACTAGACAAAGACAGTAGGAAATATAAAATCGAGAAAGGAGTTCGACAAGGAGACACAATATCTCCGAAGCTGTTTACTGCTTACCCTTGAGGAAGCTTTCAGAAGATTAGACTGGTCGCAGAAAGGAGTCAATGTGAACGATTTGCAGATGACATTGTGGTCATAAGCCATGATCCCAAAGAATTAGAGGAAATCTTAATCAGTTATGCACAGACAGTAAGGATTTTGGACTAAAGATGAATATGGCTAAAACAAAAGTAATGATGAACAGGTATGCCACAGAAAGGGAAATAATGATTGAAGGAGCAGTAATTGAAAAGGTGGAGTAATATACTTATCTGGGACAAGTTATTAGCTGTAATAATGATAAATGGCTGGAAGTCAAGAGAAGAATAAATTTTGGATGGATAACATTCAGGAAATATAGTCACATACTGAAGAGCAATATCCCAGTTTGTCTGAAACTTAAAATAAGGAACCAATGTATACTCCCCACCATGACTTATGGAAGTGAAACTTGGGCACTCACCAAAAGAATGGAAGAGAAGCTGAGAACTACACAGCGAAGAATGGAATGAATTATACTGGGAATCAGACTGTTAGATAAGAAGAGAAACACATGGATTAGGCAGCAAACTCAAGTAAAGGACATTCTTATCAAAACTAAAGAACTAAAATGGTCTTCGGCAGGACACATAGCTCGAAGACATTATGACAGATGGACTAAAAAAAAAAAATAACAGAATGGTACCCAAGAGGAGGTAGAAGAAAACCTGGAAGCAAAGGCGGATATGAATCGACGAAATTCATGAGTTTGTGGGTAGTAAATGGGTGGCCTGTGCTCAAAACAGATGGAACTGGAAAGTTGCTGGAGAGGCCTTCATCCTGCAGTGGATTGGAAATGGCTGATCATGATGAAACTGAATTTTTGGACAACTAACCAAAATTCTAAAGGAAATTCCACAAAATCAAATATAGAAACATCAGACCAACTGCGAGCCCACGAACCCCTAGTAATAGTAATCATGACATGTGATGCAAGAAATCAACATTATGAGTGCTTATGTAGCATCAGCCAAAAAAAAAAATAAAAAAAAAATTCATACAACCATTCCCTCTAAATGTTTGTCCACTTCCTCCTCAAATTTATTTAACCTATCAATTGCCACAATGATAGATGGAAGTTTGTTCCAGCAATTAACCACCTGCTGGCTAAAGGCAAATTTCCTCACATCTATTCAACTGCTGTCTTTCCTCAATTTCAATTTATGCCCCCATAGGTTCGTAATCTGAACAATTGGAGGAATCCCATTAGAATTCAGCGTGCTCAACCCATTCAAGGCCTTAACACCTCAATCAGATCACCTTGCAGATGCTTAGTCTCCAGCCGCTGCAATTTGTAGACCTTAAACCTCTCTTTACAAACCCAGGTGGGCACGAGCAGCAGTGTGTAGCACATGCTTCTTGATTAGACCGGGGTTCAAGCCCGTGACCACCAAATACGGAGGATGCGGAAAGTTCAGGGAATGACCACCGCATATCCCTGGAGCAATATGGCCGTAGTTGCTAATGCTCCTAAAAACCAAATAACAACAACATTCTCTGTACGCTCTCAAGCAAATTTACGTCCTTCCTAAAATGAGGCCTCCAGACATATACGCAGTACTCAAGGCGTGGCCTGACCATTGCCCTGTACAGAGGGACAATCACCTCCTTTCCCTGCTAGCAAAATTCCTGTATACTATTGACAAAACCCCATGACCTACTCTCACAGCCTGTCTGCATTGTTCAGAAAACTTCATATCTGACTGCACAGTTACTTCCAAGTCTCGTTTTCTACCACCCTGAATGTAGTACCACACAGTTGGTACATTCCTCTGGAGTTACTTCTACCCATATGCAGTACTTTGCATTTGTCAGTGTTAAACTTCAGTTGCCACTTCTCAGCCCATCTTCCCAAATTTTCTGGATCCTGTTGCAGTAGCACACTGCCACCTTTGTATCATCTGCAAACTTCGACATTAAGCCTGATATACCTTCATCAATATCATTGATAAATATAGAAAACAACACTGAACCCTGTGTGGACTCTACTAATTGCATTTGTTCACAAAGAGCAGCACCCATTGATTACCACCCTTTGTCTTCTCCCACTCAACTATGCTTTTATCCATTGTAGCAACTTTCACTTAACACCATTCTGCTCCAATTTGTACAGGAGCCTTTCATGTGCAACAGTGTCAAAAGCTTTCCTGAAATCCAAGTATATGATATCAAAATTATTTTTTGCATCCAGTTCCTTTTGTAACCACATCGTAATATCCAATCAAATTTGTCAGGCAAGACTTTCCTTTTACAAACCCATGCTGTGTCTGAATTATTGCTGCAGTCTCATCTAGGTGATCCTGCAATGCATCTTTAACCAGTGACTCCATTATATTACCCGGAACAGAAGTTAAACTAACTGATACAATCTCTGACGGCCCACCGATGGTGGAGTATTGGATGAAACTGAAGTCACCAGACCAGCACCAGCCTCAAAGAAAAAGAACAAAAAAAAGCGTAATCGCCAAATCCAAACTGGAAATAAGATCGGGAAGCGAGGCAAAGGAGCCTGAAGACAATATAGGTAGCAACCAGAAAATGGCAAGGGAAAAACAAACGGAGACATCAGCTGTTGACCCAACCCTCCCTGAGGGAACAAGGTCTTCAACTTGAGTCTTCAGCTTGAGAACAAACTCAAGGAAATCTCCAATAGAATCACCGCAGCTCTCCGTGGGGAGCTTGTTGGCTTATGGACCAAGCTGGAAACCATACTGCTTTCTGTTCACTCCAAATTGGAAAGAAACGAAGCAAAACTAGAGGCCTACATAGAATGTAGGGTTGAACAAATACCACAGCATGCTCCTGCATATGCTGAATTACTGAGGAACCCAAGCAAACAAAATCCCACACCAATCTAAATCTTAATAATGAAAAAGAGAACTCTCCTACCAAAACCTCACCTAATCCTGCTTAAGCCAGCATCCACAGAGGCAACACAAACAAGTGAACAGATAAAGGACACAGTGATAACATACCTCAGGGGCTCACATCTGGTGAGTAATGGCTTGGCACACCCAGTGTCCTGAGCTGGATATCATCATTCTTCTCTTTCTTGGTGATTCCCTTTCGACTCTCTCTCTCTCAGGCTAACTCGGGAATTTTTTTTTTTTTTTTTTTTTTTTTTTTTTTTGTCTGGTACAGCATAAGCCTCAGGCTTCCTTGCACCATATATCTAATAATAATAGCCATAATCTTACAAGCAACCTGAAAACCACAAAAATAAAGACAATAAGAAAAAAACAGAAATACAAGACTCATCATAGAGACAAACAGAAGATGATGCTACACAAAATACTGAAAAATGCCAAGATATCCACCCGGGGGCTGATTGCAGAGACCCCAAAGGCAAAAGGCCTATTGATCATAATATTCGATGTTGGCAAAGATCTGGATAATTCCATAATCAGAGACTTACTTTATCAAAGAAATCTACAGATGACATTCCCGAATGATGACCCAGTGACTCTCATAAAACCAAAACACCTGACTAAATCCTGAACAGGCACTGCAACCAACTGGCCCCTAAAGTCTTGCAGGTCATACAACGACAAAATAGAGTATTTATAAACTGTGGCAGCCACCGCTTCAAGGAATATGTGGCTATCCCCAAATGTTTCCGGTGCTGCCGCTTTGGCCACACACACACACACACATACATACATACACCTGTGCACAAAAGATACGAACTTGTGGCCACTGCACACAAAAGGACCATGAATTCAACACATGCCCAAACAAATCAGAAGAGGCAATCTGTGTAAACTGCAAAGAGCATAACATGCAATGCTCATGTGCCACCAGAGATAATAAATGCCCAGTCTACTTAAAAGCAAAGAGCTTTCATCAATCCAGAATCAGTTATGGGTACCTACCGTAAACAGTATAATATCAACAGAGTCAACTTCTTACAAAACAACGTACAAAGAGCAATTGCAGTCACAAGCCAACTACGCCTCAAAGTGGACAAATAAAACAGTCATATTTCTGCTACAGGAACCATACACTCATTCCAAGGAGGTGATAGAATACCCAAACATCTACAAAATAGTGCAATGCCAGGATGAGACCCCCTGGGCCGCACAGTTCTCGTGCATAACCCAGATACTGGTTGCATAACTTCACGGTTACCAGAATCTCCCATCTCTGCCTCCCTTGGGCAGCCTGTGCTCACATTATCAGCCCGGTTGGCGAATTCTGTGCTGTCTCTATATACCCCAGACCTGGAGACAACATTCATCCAGCCATAGCCTACTTAAAAACCTTATCTACCGAGCCCCCAAACGCTAGAATACTCACCAGTGCTGATGTAAATTGCCGTTCCCTAACTGGTTTAGCGAAACTCAAGAGTCGTGGCTCAATGAATGGACAATACTTGGAGGAATATCTTGCAAATAGTCCATATGAAATTCTAAATCTACCAAACTACCTATCCACCTTCTCCAGCACCCTTTGGGAGGCGACCATTTCTGTCGCCCTCTCAACCAGATCACTAGCAAGGCATATCTCCAACTGTTACAAGACAACTGGTCAACTTCAGACCATCATGCAATCGCATTCCAAATGCTAAGATCCCTAGACTACACATTCATCCCCAGACAACAAATGCAAAGGAACTCTGGCAAAAGGTGACTAACCCCTCTTTTGAGAAAACCTAATTGCCAGCACCCAAGCACTCCTGGCCCAGGATCCACAGGCTGGTTGCCCAGACCTCCATCAATGAGCCATAACAAAGATCATCACAAGTGCTGCCATCCCATGAAAGAAACTGGTACCAGGTGCTGTCCCATGGTGGAATTGAGAGCTGCAAAACCTCTGAGAAATGAATGCAAAATGCCATGCTTTCCAACGTGCCCACAGGTCCTGGCTGGCAGCTGAGATTGAAGCCTAAAACAGTCTTACTGAGAAACAAGGAATCAATACACTGCAATGATCAGGCAAAGGAAGAAAAAGTCCTGGGAGCATCTTGTCACCACCGTGGGGAAACAATGAACCTGGGGGGTGGTCTACCAGATCACTACAAACAAAGTCCCTAGGGGTGAAGTCATCCCCACAACCAAAACACCACAGAATCAACCAACAACAACAACATGGCAAGAGTCCATAAATAATATACTAAACACGGTCTTCAAACCTGCTGAACTGCCCTCCACGCAAGAACAGATCCTGCTCTGCGAGGACAACGAACAACACCGATCGGACTGGACTGAAGAACCTTTTACACAACTAGACCTCAACCACACAGCCCAGAGAATTAGAAACAAGAAGACATCAAGCCTGGACCTTTTGGAGCCAGAAATCATAAAAAGGACATTGAATATGCCCCAGAACTACTCCTGAATCTATTCAACCACTGCCTCCTCCCAATTGATGGTTCCCAATTGACTGTAGGACAGCCAGTGTATGCCTAATCTTAAAAAATCCAATGAAGAAACAAGACCTGCCCAACTCCTACCATCTTATAGCCTTATTATTGGTGATAAGCAAGACACTGGAACACCTGCGATAAAGAATTGAGAACTATTATGACATTGCAAACCTTGCCTCAAACAATCAATTCGGCTTCAGAAAAGGCAAGTCTACCACTGATGCACTGAACAATATCATCACTACTGCAAATACCTGCAATGAAAAGTATCTTTGTCATCTCTATCGATTTTGCTGGAGCATTAGTCACCTTATGGTGGCTGAGCATCCTAGGCAGGCTCAGAAAGGCAAGCCTGCCCATAAACCTGTATAACTGTGTAAAACAATCTCTCAAATAGAAAAATCACAGTGCGAGCACCATTCTGTCAGACAATGTGCCAAGTACATAGAGGCTGCCCACAAGGCTCTGTACTGGGATGTGGTCATGATGACCTCCTTCCCCAGGATCTTGGAAGCATAACCTTCCAGGCCTATGCCAATGATCTTGTCCTATTGCTGGCTGAGAACTCCAGGGCACACTGGAGGCATTGGGAAACTGGGCACTCACGACCCTACAAGACTGGGCTGCCCAAAACAACCTCCTAATATCACCAACAAAAACCTGTTCTATCCTGCTGAGAGGTAATCTCTACCCGAACCAATCACCACAAATCGAGATCCACTGTCAAGTGTGTCATGCAACTCAAACACCTGGGACTTATCCTCGATGGAAATCTAACTTTCAAGCCACACCTCACCTATATCCAGTGGAAAATAAAAAGCTACTCGGCAATGGTTGCCAGAGTTGCTTGGAGGACTGGGGACTCAAACGGAGAACCCTTTGTGTTTTCTGCAAGATAGTATTCCTGCCTACACTGCTCCCATGTGGTACAGAAAAGCCACTATGGTAGTCAACCAGTGAAAATTTGAGAGCATACAATGCCCAATCCTACTGACCATCTCCTGGGCATGCTGCACTGTTAGCACTCATGCCCTTCAGGCCCTGTTGGGTGCCCTCCCCCTGGACCTGGAGGTTATGTGGTGTGGCATGCTCTACAACCTGACAAAAGGAAGATTGACCACCTTCATGGACCACACCATTGAAAAATGGTGACTCTCCACATTCCTCAAACAGACAAGGCTGGAATGACACAACTAAAGGTGCAATAACAAAAATTCTTACCAGAGCTTGATAAAAACCCACCCAGTACTGCCATCCTGGTTCTCTCCAGGCCTCCTCATTACTTATTTCCTGACTGGTCATGGTGCCATCAAAGGGAATCTAATTACCCTAGGCTTGACTGATAACCTGCTATGCTTCTGTGGCCTCCAGGAATCCTGGGAATACAATGTACCACTGCCCACTATGTGAAGACCTCTTCTGCATACTGATTGCAACCATCCATTTCAACCTAAAGGACCAGGAGCACTATCTTCTGGAAGCAAAGGAAACATACAGTGCCTTTACAAAATTTGCCATGACCTCTTTGAAAGACTAAGAACAAGACTACCACCATAACATTGACTCTCCCAAAGAAAATGTCACCACCCATATGCCAAAGGAACTGACCACACCAACCTGACACGTGGAAATCAACCACAAATGGGATCTTCTCCCCTAACCTGGACCAGACATCAAAGTAAAAGAAACTCCTTTGGCATGGCCTCCCACTGCATGGTTTAGGCCATGCCAAAACCCGACATCGACACAGGACGTCTCCCTTGCTGCTCAGTATTCCACCCCTTCCCCGGGTGGGGGGAGAGGACAGTCCTTCCTGTCTCTTCCCCTCTTTGTCATCCCCACTTTCTCTCCTGGTGGGGCATGGGCATGCCCCACTGATATCTGGAGGTGTCTTGCCTATTGACTATGCTTCTGCCTATCTACCTTCAGTCTTCTCCCCCTCTCTATCTGTGCACAAATGATTACCCATACCTTTCAAACTTAATCACACAAATTACCTTTGCCCACCAACTCGGTCCTAAAATCAAGTGCTATCCCTACTACACATGCATGCATTTCTGTATATGTGTATGTGTGCATATTTTTTTATGTGCAAGTATATATGTATGTGTGTGCATTTATCTACTACTAATCTTTTTTTTTTTTTTTTTTTTAATAGGTCCTAGCCACTGAAATCTCAGGAAATTAGGTGGAATGACCTGCTAGAGTAAATATCTAAATTACTGGTGTACCTGGTCTGCTTCCATGGGGTGACTCGGCAGGGGTGTGGTGGCTAAATAGCCAGAGCAACAATGGTAAATGACACTACACACCACTATATCCCCACACTTCTAAATCTCTGGCTTTTATAGCGTACTGTCTCACCTGACAAGGTAAACTACGCGAAGATGGGGGGAAACTCCCAGTTCCATTTGACCCTAAATACACTTACACTTTACTATCCCCTGTTGAACCCCTCTGTTGGTTTAGTTTTTCCTAGAATTAATTCAAACTACCAGTCTACAACTCCAGATGTAAACATTTCAACACTCGACCTGCTGGCAAAGTAAATTTTTTCACAATTTATTCTGCAACCATCCTTCCTCAATTTGAATTTAGCCCTTCATTTGTGTAGTCTGATGAAGAGTAAGGATGCTATTAGCATTGAGCTTACTCAATCCATTTTAAGCCTTAAACACCTCAATCAGATCTCATTGCAGGTGCCTAGTCTCCAGATGCTGCGATTTGTACACTAGAACTGAAGAAATCAGTGAGATTTCTTGTTTAGATTTTAATATGCATTTTTCTGGAGAAAGTAATTTTACTAGTACTGCAAATCATAATGAGATGATCATGTATGATGTTAAAGGGGTGAGTATAGCCTGTTAACATTATTTTGTTTGAATTGTTGAACTATACCCAATTCACAAAGGGGATCAAAGGATGACACTAGTAAATACCTGATAGTTTCTGTTCCAGGGAAAGTAATCGAATCACTGGTTAAAGTAATGCAGGACCATCTAGACAGGACTGTCATACTTCAGATACAATGTGGGTTTGTTAAGGTAAACTTTGTCTGACCAATTTGATTGGATAGTATGTTGCCATCACAAAGGAACTGGATGCAAATAATAATTTTGACACTTACACTTGGATTACATTCTCACTTACATGGGGTGGCCCCTGGGACTTGAACAACCTAAAGGAAGGTTGGGTTTCAACCCCAGTGGGAATCTAGGTCAGGTGCAGATGAGAAAAGGAAGGATATGTAGGACCTTCCCTTCAACGTGCTATGAAGACAGGGCCTACATATCTGGTTTTTCCAGATATGTAAGCCCTGTGTAGCATCACGGTAATCTGAGTTTTAGTGAAGGAGGAACCTAAGCAGGTCAATGGCTGCAAATGCAGCTTCAGTTAGAGGAAGCTACTACCAACAGGGAAAGCAATGGGAAACTACCCTGTAAAGTATATATAAGGCTTAAGTTTTGCAAATTACAGTGTCTGGAGACTAGGCACCTGTGAGGTGATCTGATTGAGGTGTATAAAGCCTTGAATGATTTGAGCATGCTCAATGCTGATGGGATTCTTCCTCTTGCTCAGAATAATTGCCTGAGGGGGCATACTTTCCAATTGAGGAAAGTCAGTTGTAGGATAGATGTGCAGAAGTTTGCCTTTAGTCAGTATGTGGTTGATTGCTGGAACAAACTTCTACTGTCGTAGAAGTTGATAGCTTAGATTCAAGGCAGAACTAGACAAACATTTGGAGCAAGTGGATGGGTGAAATTAGGTTTTTTTTTTTTTTTTTTTGGCTGATGCTATATAAGATTGCTTTCTTGCATCATGTGCCTTTACTAATACTAAAAGTAAACATATCCAAAGTAAAGAAATCCAGTGATGAGCAGGCTCTTGCCTCCTCATCATTGGATTTCTTTGGAGCTCATCAGAGGAAGTGACTGTCATCATCCAGTAATTCACAAGACTGAATTACTGGATGATGACGATACTTGGATTTCAGAAAAGCTTTTGGTACTGTTGCACATAAGGCTGCTGTAAAAATTGGAGAATTCTAACATTAAGGGAAAGTTACTGCTATGGATAAAAGGATGGTTGAGTGGGAAAAGACAGTGATTATCAATGGACTTTGCTCTTCGTGGACTAATGTTATTAGTGGAGTGCCCCGCAGTTCAATCCTGTGCCCATTGTTGTTTTCTATATTTATTGATGAAGGCATGTGAGGTGTAATATCCAAATTTGCAGATGATACAAAGGTTGGCAGGGTGGTTAATAACAGTACTCTACTGCAATAGGATCCAGAAAAATTAGGCAGATGGGCTGAGAAATGGTAATTGAAGTTTAACATTGACAAATGCAAAGCACTGCATATGAGTAGCAGTAACACCAGAGTAACGTACCAACTGTGTACTACATTCAGGATGGCCATGGAAAATGAAAAAGACCTGGGGATAATTGTGCAATCAGATATGCAATTCTCTGAGTAGTGCAGACAGGCTGCAGGACAACTGGTGGGGTTTTGGCAGTGATATACAGGAATTTTTGCTAGCACTGGTAAGGAAGTGATTATTCCATTGTGTAAGGAAATGGTCAGGCCACATCTTGAATATTGCATACAGGCCTGGTGTTCTCATATTAGGAAGAACATAAAGCTGCTGAAATGGATACAGAGAAGGGCAACAAGATTGGTGGGTGAAACAAAGAGTGCTTTTACCACAAAAAGCTTAAAGGCTTCAATTATGAAAATTGCAGTATCTGGAATCCTAGGCACCTGCAAGGTGAGTTTATTGAGTTGCTTAATGCTTTGAGTCAAGCTCAATGCTGATTGATTCTTCCTCTTGCTTAGACTATGCATATGATGGGGGAAAAAATTCAAATTGAGGGAGGATGGTTGCAGAACAGATGTGCAGAAGTTTGCCTTTAGGCAGTTGGTGGTTGATTGCTGGAACAAACATCCATCAGTTGTTGTGGAAGTGGATATCTTAAATTCAAGAAATGCTAGAGAAAAACTATTGGAGGGAATAAAAAGCTGAAATGGGCAGGTTTTTTTTTTTTTTTCATGTTCTGTAAGTTTGCTTTTTGCATCATTTGCCATTACTAATACTGTTGCTCAAAACCATTAAGGATTTTTTTTTTTACTTGAGTGACATTACTGCTCTGACAAATATTAGTGATGGCAAGGGAGAAAAAAAGTATCCTGTATGTTATTTTATATTAAGTAAGCACAAAGTGAATCAAGAATGATTTAAAAAAAAAAAATGTCCATGTATTTATTGATGGATATATATATATGGCCTCTGTAGCAGAGTGAGTGGGAGTGTAGGAACCTACCCTTCTTTGAGTAGAAGGGGGTTCAAGCCCATGACTGCCAAATATGGTTGATCTGCCAAGCCGCACTGGACCAGCGTTGGCAGATTATTGTCAATTTTCCTCAACATGAATTGTTGAAGCAGCTTCCATCCTGCAGTGGACTGACTGCGATTTACCTTTTTTTTTTTTAATGTATTTATTATATAATTACATTTTAGCAGAGTGAAAATATTGATATGAATTCATATAAACAATTTATATGAATGAAGCTTAATTTCAGACTGATTGATTGACATGGCCAGTACAGACAGCATTAGCAATATCAGCATATGAATATTCATTTTCATATTGAGTTTAGGTCCAATTTTGAAACACTCACTTAGGCAGCACTACTATGACTTGCAGTTCTCTTATTTTTACTGTAAAATATTTGCATAACACTTTTGCACCTTTCTCACAATTTTATAGATTTTTTGATTAGGAGGTTTTGATTCTTCATTTTAAATTCCTATGAATTTGTTTGTGGAGAAAAGCTTTTTGGGTAAACTTGTTAAAGTGGCTCTGAAATTTAATCGATTTCTGTGCCAAATATAGAAGCTTCAGCTTTGTCATTTCATGTTCATTGATTACACTAAAATCACAAACTAGAGAATATGCAGATAGAGTAAAATTTAATATTAGCTAGTTACATGGGAGCAGGACTGGCTTGAGGGTATGTGGCACCCCTAGGCCAGTTTGGTTTTCAGCGCCTGGTCATTTTTTAATTTTAAATTTTTAAGCTTTATAAATTTTACAAAAGCATGTTGTAATTGAACATATTTAAAAAATTTTACATAAAATCTTACATCATGTACATAGAACATCCATAAAAAAAACTTACATTTGTAAATAACTTTTATTTACAAAAGATATATAACAAAAGAAATTCTTGAATAAAATATTTAAAATTATACTTGTATAATAATAAATGTAATAATTTTGCAAAAACAAAGCAAAAAAAATAAAGTATATAAGCTGTCTATAAAGTATAAGAATAATTATTGAAAATCGTAGCAAAAAAACAATTTTTTAACTAAATTAAAACTTTTCTGGCTTTTACTGTTACAAAATTTGTTATCACTTCTTCCATATCAAGTTATTTTAAAATATCTCATTCAATCGATAATATTGTTAAACTGTCTAATCTTTCCTGACTCAGTTGTTCTCAAGTGAGTTTTAATAAATTTCAGTTTCGAAAAACTCCTTTCCGTGCTAGCCACAGAGACGGGCAACGTTAGGAAAATGCGGATAGCAATTGTTTGGTAAGGAAGATGTTAATTGCTGATCACAAATGAATTGGAGAATTTTTGCTGGTGACATTTCTTCATTTGAATATTAACAGTGAAGATATCTAATTTCGTGAAGCAAATCCATTCCCGATATGTCTTTTTCTGCTGTTAAAAGCATTTCTAAATTCATACAATGTTTTAAAAGTTCTATGTCATTCATGCTAAAAATGACGCCCCTTGTAATACGGCTTTTGGGGGGGCACTGTTTGTACCACCAATGCTTAGACCCTCTGGTTCTCTTTAATACTATTACTTTTTTTTTTACAATGTTGGCGCCCCAAACCCATTATGCCCTTAGGCCGGTGCCTCTTGTGTCTAAGCCTAGAGCCTTGCATGGGAGAAGAAAACTTTGTATAGGACAACTGGTAAATCAGGAATTATGACCTTCACCCATAGAGGAAGAGGTGGTGGGGAGGAGGAGGCCACAAAAATTACAAGAATAGAAATTTTTTTAAACAAAATTTTTTAAAAAGTAGTGTTATACTTAGTTCTCTGCTGTGCCACCATTTATAGTTTAATGGTGATCTTTAACACCTTAACTGCTATGTCAGCCACGTATGTCTGACACCATTGAGTATTTTAGGTAGTGCATCAGACACGACACCCTCTGTTTCAATTGGAATTGCATCACCTGTATAGTGCCGATGATTATGGGAATTTACATTATTTTTGAGAAGTGTGGGCCCTGGTGATAAATCTGATGAAATTTGCATGGTGCTATGAGAAAAAATAAGCAAATGACTGCTGATTATTTATTATACAAATTTTTACAATCAAAAAATTATGTAGATTTGTGATGTTGGCCAAAACACTCACACGTGAAAGGCTGATG